>NC_089849.1:111663872-112938872 GCF_035609145.1 Eleutherodactylus coqui
CGTTTTGCTAAGAGTTTAGCCCACAACTTCATATCAAAGTTGATCAACGAAATAGGCCTATAGCTTCCGCAGTCTTCCGGGTCCTTCTTGTCCTTATGAATTAGGGTAATATGGGCTTCTTGGGCCTGCTTTGGGAGGGGAGTTCCAAGTAGTAAAGAATTAAATAGGTCTACTAACTGTGGGATCAGGAGGGATTTGAATGTTTTGAAATATATTAGTGGGAGGCCATCTGGGCCAGGGCTCTTTCCAGGTGGGAACGAGGCAATGAGATCGTCTACTTCCTGCGCGGTAACTGGAGAAATTAGGGCTGCTGCCTCTTTTTCTTCCAGCTTAGGCAAGTCTAAGTCCTCCAAAAAGGCCTCAGTACGAGTCCGAGCCTCTAGAACATCTTTAGGAGAGAGGAGTTCCTGAATGTTATAAAGGCGTGAATAAAACGCCTGGAACTCGTTGGCAATCTCCCTGGAGGAGGTGACCGAATGGCTGGAGTTGGTTTTAATAGAGTTGATGAGATTTCTAGAACAGGCTTTTTTAATAAGCGCAGTGGTGTATTTACTGCCTCTATTTCCCTGGGCATAGACGGTATGTTTGAGGTATAAGTGTTTTTTTATTATATCTGCTCTCCAAATAGAGTTTTAGCTCTTTCCTAAGGGAAGTTAATTTGTCTAGTGTGGACTTACTCTGGGAATGCTTCGTTGCTTGCTCTAGTCTGGCGATTTGTTTTAGCATCTCATCAATCACCTTCTGTTGGGCCCGCTTAACCCTTGAACCCAGGGCAATCAGAAGGCCTCTTGCAAACGCCTTATGGGCTTCCCAGATTATTGGCATGGGCGTCTCGGTGTTTTTGTTGAGTAAGAAATATTCCTCAATGGCTATTTTTAGTTGTAACCTATCTTTTCATTGTCAAGAAGCGATGGGTTCAGTTTCCACTGCCACTCGCGTGGAGAGGCGGTAGCCAGTTTTATATTAGTATGAAGAGGGGCATGATCAGATATTGTGATCGGATCTATGGCGGCGCTCTCTACCGACTCTAAAAACAATGCGGAAATAAATACACAGTCTAGACGTTAGAAGGAGGAGTGAACTGTTGAGAAATATGTAAAGTCTTTTACGGACGGGTATGTGTATCGCCAGGTGTCCACCAGACCCATGTCAGACAGTTCTCTGCTCAGTCTCTTTAATCCGGACTGTGGTATTTGTGATTTTCCCGTCGAGGAATCCAGAAGGGGGCAGAGAGTGAGATTTAAATCACCTCCCATAAGGATCGGTCCAGTGGTGAACTGTTTTAGTATTTCGAGCTGTTTTATCAGCCACGGCACCTGTCCCTTATTGGGGGCATATAGGTTCGCTAGTGTCACCTTGTTGCCCTGCAAAGTCCCTCTCAGGAATAAAACCCTTCCCTCCTCGTCCGAGTACTGGGCCTCGCAGGAAAAAATGACGGACCTGTGTACTAAAATCGAGACACCCTTGGACGCCGACGTCGGATGAGCACTATAATATCCCTGCGGGAATTGCTTGCCGGGGAGGGATATGCACCTATTTCCCCTGAAATGGTTCTCCTGTAAGAAAGCTATTTTTGTACCGTACCTCCTCAGGAGCAGCGAGATGTGGTGCCTCTTCTCCGGGGAATTGAGGCCTCTTACATTGAAAGTGATAATCCGAAGAGATTCCGTCATATTGGCGAAATGCAGGTTGCGGTTATGTCACTAAGGGTGTCTGGAGAGGAAATACAATCGTTAAATATTAGATCACAATTTCGATGGCCACCTCTGTTGGCGCGATGAGTTAGGAATGGGAGTTGGGGAGGAAACAAGAGGAAAGTTAGGGGTGGAGAACACTGAAGGATGGGGGAGGACAAACAATTGCACTATGATTCTGATAGGAGTTTGAAAAAACCCACTAGAGCAGGTAATTAAATAACAAAGGGGTAGGGCAGGTTGCCTGGTCTAATAAACAAGTAGGCCAGTCAACTTAGTACAGCCTGTGCTGCATGGCGCCCTCCCTCGCCCCAACAAAGGTGGGACACTGAGAGAAAAACAGAGAGGAATACTACAGAGGGGCTCTCCGCTGGCGAAGAGCCTACTAAATATAGGAATATTATTAAACAGATATGCAATAGAGATAAAGTAGTACACAATTTGGTTAACAAACACAGCCTGAACTTTTAGCAGCTTGAACTCGAAACTGTGCATATGAATTGCGCTACTCAGGGGAGGCATCACATATAAATCATTTGAGGGGGATACTTAAATGCCCTTTTTTCCCGGGAGGTAGCACCATAACCGAAGTGGAACGAGAAAAGATCATATAAGAACCAGTCTCTTGCATTAAGTGTCTGGGTGGTTATTAGCCTCCTTCACCTTCTTCCTCTTCCCCCTTGGGGATTTTGGATTTCCCGCCTGTTGCAAGGCTTCTGATGATGGCAGATTCGGGAGTTTGGGGAACTCCGGTAGGGGGAGCCAGCAAGGCAGTTTGATTGGCTCCATATCAAGAAGGGTCCAGGCATTCTCGAGGTCTTCCGGGGAGCGGATAGTAAGCCTGCGACCATTCACTGATATCCCCAGGCCAAAGGGGAATAACCAAGAGTACTTAATATCTCTAGCCCGGAGACGTCGCTTGTATAGGGTGGAGGGAGCAAGATCCTGGAAGATCTGTATAGGGTGATCGTTGTACTTCAGGTCTCTGCGAGATCTGGCCGCTTTAAGTATAGCCAGCGCATCTTGAAAGCTCAGGAGCTTACAAATAATGTCCCTTGGGGGGTCAGCAGCTGAGGAAGGGGGGGGGGGGGGGGGTCTGAGCGCTCTATGAATACGCTCTATATTAATAGGAGCTGAAGCTTCTCCTCCCAGCAACAGACCGAAGATCTCTGCCCCAAACTTAAAGAGGGACTCTGTGGCAAAGGTTTCAGGGATCCCCTTTATCCTGATGTTAGACCGTCTGTTGTGGTTTTCCAGATCTTCTTGGGAAATCAGGACTCTATTAATATGCTCATGCTGATCTTTGAGGGCTTGTGCAATAGCCAGTGCATGAGAGGTGATGTTAGCTGAGGACCCCTCCAACTCCTTCACTCTCCTCCCCATGTGCTTAATGTCCTCCTTAATATCGGCCAGCTCAGTCATAACAGGGCACAGGGCGTTTGTGATGAGCTGCTTCATGAAGCCCTTAGAGATTGCTTCACTGTCCTCCTCATCGGAGGTGAGCTCTCCCTCCCCCTCCTTACTGTGAGCTGTTGCAGCCTCGTGGGCCAGCGCCATCTTGACCGCTGGGTGCGGGGAGTGGGTGCCGCGGTCCTTAAGGTATTTCTGAATACCCGTTTGATTTTTATGAGAGCGGGGTGTGCTCAGCTGTTCGCCGCTCCTCTCCTTTGCCTTCCTCTGCATGTCCGCTTCAGATTGCAGCTGTATCAGCTTTAGAAGGGCACCTCACAGACGGAGCTCAAAGCTCAGGCAGCCATTAAGCTCGGAGGTCAGGCTCCGCCCCCCTGTTGCTTATTTGTATTACCTGCACCGTCGCTTAGCAATGACATGGTTTCCCGCAGCCCATACACAATGTTAATTTGTGTGGGCGGAGGCGGGGGGGGGGGGGGGGGGCGGACAGCCTCCATTGACATCAATGGTGGCCGTCCTCGTGGATTCTGTGACAAAATACAGCATGCTGCGATTTTTCTTCTGCTTGTGGAATGCACAATTCGTATTTGTGAACAAAAAAGCAAAAATGCATGGCTTTCAATGCCCACATTTTTCCACGGATCTCCCGCATGGACGGCAATACAAATCCGCCCATGTCAGCCCTGCCTTAGACCTAATGTACATGAATTTGTGAATTTTAGTACCAAAATACAGTGGAACATTTTTACTAATCCCGCCTAATATTTATACAGCATTAACTTCGACTAGTTGAACCGAAAACTGCAAATATATCATGTGATAAATTTAATAGACTTAATAGACTCGTTAAACACTTTTTTCTCGCTGTAGACCCCCTATTGGTTGGCTTATGTAATGCCAAAATTTGTCAGTTTTAGATAAAGTACTGCCCTGGGCAAATTAAAAGTGGGGCCTCAAGTACTGAAACATGCTACCAACACCAGGCAGTTAGTCAATTCAGAAAGCGGCATGCAGTGCTGAGCTCTATGGCTTTCAGGGGCATTTCTATACTTATGTATGTCCCCACAAAAATTACTCAAAATGTGATTGTTCTCAGCAAGAGAAACCAAGTAATCCTACAGATATGAGACCTTTTAATGGCTAACAAAAATACATGATGTTATAGCGAGCTTTCCAACCTACTCAGGGTTCTTCCTCAGGCATAATGAAACAGATCTTAAGAGGTGTTTGTAGACATAGTGTGATTAATTTGCATTTACCAGAACAGGATGAGTAGAGAAATAAAGAAATACTTAAATAATCCACTGATAAAGATGTGAAAGTTTTATGGTCTCTGAATTACAGCTAGGGGTTCACCAGGCCAGAGTGTTAACTCTGCTACCCCTATCTGATGTCTCTATTGGTCTAATATTACCAATTTTACCAATAACGCCACTATACAAGACCCAAATAATACTGCCACACCATGGCCACTACCATTACAACTACACTCATCGAAAAAATTCCCTTACAAGGAATTGTTGAAATCAAATAAAACTTTCTCTGTTTGATTGTCATATAAGTAAGTGGTTACAATATCAGAGCAAAAGGACCATTTATTGTGCAGAACTGACCCCTTCAAGGGCAGCTCTAGTACCCTGTTGTACCACCTCTAGCTTGGATACAAGATGTGACACGGGTAGGCATGGAGGCTCTAGTACCCTGTTGTGCCACCTCTAGCTTGGATACAAGATGTGATATGGTCAGGCATGGAGGCTCTAGTACCCTGTTGTACCATTTCTAGATTGGATACAAGATGTGATATGAATGGGCATGGAGGCTGTAGTATCCTGTTGTACCACCTATAGCTTGGATACAAGATGTGATACAGGTGGGCATGGAGGCTCTAGTACCCTGTTGTACCGCCTCTAGCTTGTATAGAAGATGTGATACAGATGGGCATGGAGGCTGTAGTATCCTGTTGTACCACCTCTAGCTTGGATACAAGATGTGATTCGGGCAGGCATAGAGGTTCTAAAACCTTGCTGGGCCGCCTCTAGCTTGGATACAAAATTTGATAGGGCTGGCATGGAGTCTCTAGTACTCTGTTGTACCGCCTGTAGCTTGGATACAAGATGTGATACAGGCCAGCATGGAGGCTCTAGTACCCCGTTTTAGCGCCTCTGTCTTGGAAATAAGATGTGATACAAGTGGGCATGGAGGCTCTACTACCCTGTTGTACCGCCTCTAGCTTGGATACAAGATGTGATACAGGGAGTCATGGAGGCTCTACTACCCTGTTGTACCACCTCTAGCTTGGATACAAGATGTGATACAGGCGGCCATGGAGGCTCTAGTACCGTTGTACCATTTCTAGATTGGATACAAGATGTGATATGGATGGGCATGGAGGCTGCAGTATCCTATTGTACCACCTCTAGCTTGGATACAAGATGTGATACGGGCAGGCATGGAGGCTCTAGTACCCTGTTGTACCATTTCTAGATTGGATACAAGATGTGATATGAATGGGCATGGAGGCTGTAGTATCCTGTTGTACCACCTATAGCTTGGATACAAGATGTGATACAGGCGGGCATGGAGGCTCTAGTACCCTGTTGTACCGCCTCTAGCTTGTATAGAAGATGTGATACAGATGGGCATGGAGGCTGTAGTATCCTGTTGTACCACCTCTAGCTTGGATACAAGATGGGATTCGGGCAGGCATAGAGGTTCTAAAACCTTGCTGGGCCGCCTCTAGCTTGGATACAAAATTTGATAGGGCTGGCATGGAGTCTCTAGTACTCTGTTGTACCGCCTGTAGCTTGGATACAAGATGTGATACAGGCCAGCATGGAGGCTCTAGTACCCCGTTTTAGCGCCTCTGTCTTGGAAATAAGATGTGATACAAGTGGGCATGGAGGCTCTACTACCCTGTTGTACCGCCTCTAGCTTGGATACAAGATGTGATACAGGGAGTCATGGAGGCTCTACTACCCTGTTGTACCACCTCTAGCTTGGATACAAGATGTGATACAGGCGGCCATGGAGGCTCTAGTACCCTGTTGTACCATTTCTAGATTGGATACAAGATGTGATATGGATGGGCATGGAGGCTGCAGTATCCTATTGTACCACCTCTAGCTTGGATACAAGATGTGATAGAGGTGGGCATGAAGGCTCTATTATCCTGTTGGGCTCCCTTTAACTTTGATACAAGATGTGATACAGCTGGGCATGAAGGCATATAGGTTCCATACGGTATCCTGCATCATATTGGTCCATATTTGCTGTAACAGAGTCTCAAGATCGTGTAAAGTCAATGTTGGCATACCCAGATGGTCCCACACATGTTCTACTGGCAATAAATCTGGCAACAGATTACGGAAGTGTGACAATGTTGTGAGGGTATTTCTGTGATACCCTTGCTGTGTGCAGCCAAGCATTATCCTGCTGGAAAATGCCTCCTGGAAGCCGCCATGAGAGGGGCACATCTGGCTGCAGAATGTCCTGAACATATCACTGAGCTGTCATTGTCCTCGTACCACTACTAGGGGTGCCCGACTGTCATATGTGATGGCCCCCAAGACCATCCCACCAGCAGTGAGAACAGTGAAAACAGACATGAAAACCGCTGTCATCAGTGCCCAAACTAAACCCGGATTTGTTGCTGAAGATAACCCGATTTCACTCTGTAACAGTCCATTTTTGTCATTCACGACACTGCTACAAACAGAGGCGATGTTGGGTGTCAAAGGCAGTACACGTAATGGGCGATGAGAGACCAAATATCCTTTAGCAAAGCACCTGGAAATGGTTCTAACAGACACAGGGACCTGTAACGATGTATCTGGATAGTGGACAACGAAACTGGTGGTCTATTAAGTGTGTCCTCAGCCTGGTTGCCTTGTGTTCATGCCTTCATGCATCCACTGGTCCCAGCACGCCATAATAGTCTTATCAGAATGGCCCAGGCCACACTCTTAAATAGTTTATTCCCCCACTCATTAATAGTGCTCTGTTTATGCCCCAATCTTTAATAATGCCCACTTTATGCCCCCATTCTATAGTAATGCTCTAGTTATCAACAGTGCTCTAAAATAAACAAAAACAAACTATACTCACCTTACTGCCCTGCCTCTCGCATCTCTGCAGCTCGAGACTCCCCTCACTTCTGGTTATTGGTCATAGCAGTGCATGACCGAGGTATAACAGAGTCATTCTACTGTAGCCTTTCCACCATCCTTAGCCCTCTGGACATTACCTAAATGACCATGGACACCTTCTTTGGATTTAATTGGCCACAGCAGCCATTTATTACAAAACAACATAAGATTAAATCTTATAACATATCATAACATGACTCAATTCCAAGAGAAAGGGAGATCCTTGGAGACCCAACTAATTCTGTTGCCTCACCAAACAGGGAAATATTTGTAGTGCCTCCCTCCGCAAACCAACCAAATTGGAAGACCCTATTTCCCAAACCATGCCTTCCGCTGCAAGCCAACCGACTCAGGAGGCCCAAACTTACCAAATAGCCTCTAGTCGCCTATCTCCCAACACCGAGGCCCGCTAGCCATACCCAAGCTGTCCACTCCAACCATCTTTGCAGGGACTCCGCCCTGTGAAAGCCAAGAGGTGACATACCCACCTAATGATCCATCAAAAGGGGGGGGGGGGGGGTAGCTATCCAGCCCCTGCCTTCCCTACCACCCCACTTTTGTGCTTACTCCAAGGACCCCCTTACCCACAACAGCCAGCATGGCTTGACCCCCTCAAGCCACCCCACACCCCACAATACCAGAGCACGCTCAATGCACTCCTGCACTGCCAATAACCATATATCCATTCCTGTAGCATTTACTGTAAATGAACCCCATCCTCTCTCTAAAAATTACCCTCACCGGACTCCAGATTCCCATGTCTGACTGCCACTCCCCTATTTAGCCCCACCAAATGAGACACCTCACTATTTAATTTATTTTTGAGCCTTATCTAACCCCTAACTGATCTGGCAAACCACCACATTTTCCGAGAATGAAATATACAGAGGTCAGCGTAGCGCTCCTGCGGTCATATATAGTGAGATATAAAAGATATTTAATGAGGACTTACCCGGTACTGCGCAGGGTCTTATTCCAAGACAGGTCCTGCCAGCACCTCTCGGTCCAAGATCGCCTTAAAATTTTTGATGAAAATTCTTCCTCCACATCCACAGATTGGGAGAGCTGCAGGGTTCCTTAAGTGCCCCAAGAAGGAGACCCAATAAATTCAGGAAAATGATAGAAAGAAAAATGGCCCCAGCGCTCGCTGGAGAAAAATATTCCAATGTGTATGGAAATAACTAGTTTATTTTGCAACGCGTTTCAGCCACTATATGTGGCCTTTTTCAAACATTTTCCGAGAAACAATTTCTGATTACAAGATGATCAAACTATAAAAACTACCATCCTCGTGCCTCAACAAAGGCCCAGTGTGCACCTCTGAAACTCGTATATAATTACCCCATAACCGCAACCGGCACATCTGCACCCCCTGAATCCTTTTCAACACTATCCTCTGTCCTTTACCCATTTGATCTGTCTTAGAACGCTGCATAAATAATTCCAACTGACCCTCTACCACTCTAATATCCTCCCCCTGTCCTTTTTTTCTACTGGGTAATACCAACTCCCAATCCTTAGAGCCACAAAAAACGCCAATGAAAACGCCACCTTAAATAACAACCTCTCAAACTGATTCATTTCTAGCGCTACCCCCAGACTTTCCAACAAGGTAAATGAGATTGGCCTATGCGAATCCACTCTTCCTTTCCCTTTTCTAAAATCCTTCAATGTTTGCCTTACCAAAAAATTCTTCGTAATGTCACCCACCCCTTTTAACTTACATCCAAAAACCACTCCTGCTATAAAGCGGTTAACCCGCCCCACCAAAAACATTTTTAACAGCCCTTCGCCCAATCAGCTCAATAATGTCCCTACTCTGTCCTCCTCTGAACTACCAACCTCACAATGTACTAACCATACCTCTCACTCCTGCCAAGCAGCCATGTAAGCCGCCCTTGTTCCCCGATCCAGCGACCTTTCGATTAGGTGCCCGACGGCTCGCTTACCACGTTCCAAAGCTGAATCGGACAATTCTTCCCGTCCTCTTCTGCTCCCAGGGCCAACATCCTGAACCACTCCCACTGAAAATGAGAGAGAGCATCCCCAATTAAGTTATCAAGCCCCAGAACATGCACTGCCACCAAACAGTTCATGTTCAGCGACAAAGCTTCCAGCACCAAGTGCTGCACCAAATTCACCACTGGCGGTAAGAAAATTGTCATGGTAGTGAATGACCGATTGTACTCCTGCGGCATCCCGCACCACCTATTCCAGAAAAGAACTGAAGGCTTCAAAATCCACATATGAGATGGAGCATCCCATGGGAAAGCACCGACCAGCAAAATAGTTTCTGGGCCAAAAACACCCCAGTAACTAAATATTTTCAGGCGCCATTGGCTGCTGGCGAAAAGCCAACTCAATATCGGGCTTTGCCAGCAACGCCCCCCCCCCCCCCATATTTCCTTACCCACTGAACCGCGGCATCAAATGAAGTCTACACCACCGACTAAAGCTCAGGTTCTATGCCATCATCCACTAACACCCGTTTCAAGTAGGATAAATGATGCATCAACCAAAATTTATTCGGTTTCATCTTTGGCACTATCCCTAGTAGCGACACTATGAAATCCCGCAAAGGTGGTTCCTTAAACAGTCCGACCATGCAACCTAAGCAAACCTCCCTGTGAAGTTTCTCAGTTACGACATTTGGACACAACATTGCTGATCAAAAGTTCTTTGTAGAAAACGGAACTATGTGATCCAGGGGTGGAATTTTAAAACCATCCCTGAAAGCTTCCAATAATAGCTCTGCTTTCTTCCTATGTTGGCATCTATTTAAAAATGGCACCATCTCTCCCAGCCACACCAGGGTCATCGCTTTTTTCAGAAACTCCTGGACCCTTTCCTTTTACTTTCTTAAAACACTTTGCAGCTCCATTCGATACCGCATTACAGTGGGAGTAGACATGCTTAAACCTGCATCCCCCCAACCGCCTAACAAAACCCAATTGCCAACAAAACCCAAGCCTGTTCCTTCCTCCCTGAACATACTGGCTTCCACCCTGTGAACTACTTGCCAAGCCTGTCGACCCACTTCCCCCTTGAAAGGGCTGCCCATATCTCACTGGGGCCATCACTATTAACCACAGCCCCATGTCTTTTTTGTCCCATCTAATGGATGAATGAACCACTTTCTGCTACCTGAACTGCTCATCATAGCGCAGACAGGTCTGTCCCCCATATACCCTATACGCTTCACCTATCGAATCTAAATAACAAAAAAGGCCACAGAAATTCTCCAGCGTCTTTTCCCCATTGACACTTGCTAAGATGGTGACTGCCTGCAGCCAATTGGTGAGTGTCTGAGGGATTAAATGCCTTCTTCTACTTTTCCATTTTGTATTCTGTCTGCTTACCCTTATCCAGATTAAACTTCTCTAGTGGGAGAAGGGAGAATATCTCCACATACTCATTCCTCCATATTTTTTTCCCACAATTCCTTTTTTAAGTGTGCCCCCAAAGGTTCTTCAAAATACACATACACTTCGCCTCTAGCCCTGTCATCCAGATGGACCCCGTCACCCTCCTTCTCAGTCTGCACTGAGATCGCTATCCCTGCCACCTGCTCAAACCCAGTCACCTCAGCTGAGCTTCCGCTGGAACACATCCACTACTAGATGGCGCTCTTGTCAGCGTGGTCCACAACAACACAAGCAACGGACCCGGCCACACTTCCTATTTCTACAAAAAATCACACATTTGATCAAGTATACCCCTAAAATCCCTGCCAGGCGCGCCTTCCACCGCTCCCTCACCACACACATCACCACCTAAGCTAACCCTTGCAGGCGTGATCTGAATAGTTAAGGTAGACATACAGGCAATAGATATCGACTCACCTGGCTGCGTAGGGGCTGTGAACCCACCAGCTGCTGATTCTTCTTCCAGCAGTTCTATCTCCTCCTCTGCAAGGCTTCTTCTCCTGCCTGTCTGCTTCTTCCATGACTGCAGGCGCTGCTCTGTGTCTGCAGTCTCCTGCGATCTTCCTGCAGTGCCATCTCTTCTGCCACCATCGGTCCAGCCGCTCTCTTCCACCCGACTTCCAGAACTGCCAGTCCCTCTATCTTATGCACCACTGGTCATCCGAGATCTCTGACTGCTGCAGGGTTGCTCTGCCTCCTCTTCCTGCAGACTGTCGCATGCTGGGCCCTTCCCTCCTCTCAGCACAGGGCCTCACGCCAAACACCGCACCACAGTGCCTGGTGGGATTCTTCCCAGGCCATCTCTCTCCCTTCTGCTGTGTCTCTGGAGAGAGCCTGCCTGGAGGGACTGGTGATGGGCTCCCTATGCGGCGCTGGCGCATTGGTGTGTGCTCGGGGCTAAGCCTCACTAGCACACGCACCCCCCATGGCCTCCTCTCTCTCACTGCTCCGACAGTAGGCTTGATCTCCGGCATTCCTAGGGCCTCTCCTGACTGCTGTTCCAGCCACTGCAGCCCGCGCACTTCTGCTGCTGCCCGGATCCTCTCCAGAATAACTTCCATGTCCAGGTAAGCACAAACTCCTCTTCAGGTACTTCTGTCTTCACACTTCTCCATCCCCGCTGCTTGTCCTTCTTCTCCAACGCCCTGCTCCATGACTGGCTCCTCCTACTTCTTTCCCGCACTTTCTCTCCTCTCCAGCACCTCTACCTTACATTAACCCCTGCCCTCCCCAAAAACCCTGTCATGCCTGCTTCCCTTACAGCCCTGCGGCTTCAGCTCCGGCATTTTTTAACTGGCTGCTGAGTGGCAAGCTGAGACCAAGTGGGGAGTGAGAGGTGAGTATAAGACTCTAACATTCTGCCATCTCCCATGCCTTGGGCAAGCAGAACCAGATTGAGGCACTTCTCACTGCTGCTACGAGTATTTTTTATTGTTTTTTGGTGAGGTCCGATAGACATAAGCGGGAGTTATAACTATAGTTTGTATTGGTACCATTTTTGGGTGGTATACAATGTATTGTAAAACTTTAATTATTCTTTTTCTGAGAGCAAGAAGAGAAAACAGATCAATTCTACCATTTTTTTTTTACAGTGTCAATCATACAGCATAAATGACACAATACATTTTTTCTGCGGGTCGATATGACTACGACGATACCAAAAATCTTATCATTTTTTTAGGTTTTCCCACTTTTGCACAACACAAACCCTTTTTTTTGGAAATTATAAATATTTTTACATCACTGCATGTAAAGTCCCATAACTGTTTTACTTTTCCATGGACGGAGCTTGTTTAGCATTACGAGCTGTAGTTTTTATTTGTACAAATGGCTTTTTGATCGATTTAATTGCACTTTTTGGGAGGTAAAACAAAAAAAATAAAATAGCATTTTGCCTTCTTTTTTTTTTACGGTTTTTGTGTGCCTAAATTATAGAACTGGTCAATACGAACATGATGATATCACATATGTCGGGTTTTTCTTACATTTTTATTTTTCATATACAAATAGGGGAAAATGAGCGAAGAGGGGTGTTTTTCGTAATTTTTTTAATGCTCTTTTTCTACACTATTTTTTTTCGTTTTCTTACACTCTTTATGTCCCTGAAGGGGACTTCATGCATAATAACTGTGATCGCTTTGATAAGTATTGCAATGCCTTTATCGCTTGTAATAGCAATCCTTGGCAATGGCAAAACAGGACGCCAGTGTCTGGTGTCCTGTTGCCATTACAACCCATCAACCCTCCGCGATTACATTGCGGGGGTCCGATAATGTCACAGAGGCAGCGCCCCCCCATCTGTGAACCCTTTACATGCCACAATCGACATATATTGCGGTATGTAGGGGGTTAACAGTTGAGGTCGCTGTCCTCGTTTCCCCCCGCTGTTGCAGGGGGAGGCCAGCCATCAGTAACAGCTGGCTCCCACTGTGCGATAATGTGGGTTCACTTCTGATCCCGTGCCATCCTCAGGGCATAAGCTTACGTCCTGTTGCGGTAAGTACCCTGCAGCCAGGAGGTAAACTTACACTCTGTAGCATTAAGGGGTTAATGCCCGACTCTCCTGAACCAGCTGAATTCCACCCCTGCCTTCCACCATTTTTGTAGTCTATCTTTCTATTTTATCAATGTCGTTCTGCAGATGAGGTCTCCAGAACTGAACACAGTATTCCAGATATGCTCTCACCAGAGTGCTATACAGCAGGATCACAATCTCCCTCTTTCTACTGGTCATACCTCTATGCAGCCCAGTATCTTAGTTGCTTTCCCTGCTACTTGATCGCACTATTGACTCATTTCGAAACTGTCAGAAAGACCCCTTCATACCCTTAAGGTTTAGTCTACTTTGGGTCTTCAGGACTTCAAAGCCAATTTTTTTCATTTTTTTAGTGCAGTATTCCAAGAGCCAGACCTTTTTATCTTTTAGGTTTTTTTTGCCAACGGCATTTGGATGTAGGTATAGATGTACCAATAATTAACATGACTGGTGCATCGTGATAACTCAGTTTACTACATTGTAGTTAGGTTATCATAACTAATTAAATGTTGGGTTAATGTTTACTACATCGGTACCACCGCGTTTCCCCGAAAATAAGACAATGTCTTATATTAATTTTTGTTCAAAAAGGTTTAACTTTTTTTACATGTATAGCTGCCTGGAAACTATTTAAATTGACTTTTTTTAATTAACTGTTAGCAGGGCTAAATTTTGGAGTAGGGCTTATATTTCAAGCATCCTCAAAAAGCCTGAAAAATCATTTTGCATCCTCAAAAATTCTGGAAAATCATGCTATGTCTTATTTTCAGGGTATGTCTTATTTTCAGGGAAACAGAGTATCTGTTAATTTTTATTAATTCTTTTGGTAAGGGATGTGAGAAAACAGTAAATCTACTATAATATATTAGCTTTTTTACAGTATGTACTGTGCGGTATAAATAGCATACTAACTTTATTCTGCAGGTTGCTGTGACTGTAGCAATGCCAAATACTGTATGTCTAGTTGATTTAATACTTTACTGCTTTTGCGCTGTAAAAACGTAAAAGGTTATGGAAAAATAATCATTTTTGTGCACTGCATTGCAAGAGTCATAACTTAACTTTTTCTCCGATGTATTGTAGCCTGATAAGTTCTTGTTTTGTGGGAAAAGTTGTATTTTTTTATTAGCCCTATTTTGGGGTTCATGTAATTCATTACTTTACTTTTATTACATTCTTTTAGGGTGAAATGGGAAAATAAGAGCAAGTCAAACCTGATTTCTATTTTTTTCATGCCATGTGCCATATGATAAAAGTACTATATTATGACTATACAGTATTACATTAGTAGTACATCAAGGTGCTGGGGACACTATTGACTATGGCATATGAGTGGTTAAACAGAGAGAATCACAGTTTTCTTCAATGTCAGCTGCTAAAAAGGGATACATAAAACAGCTGGCACCATCCCTAGGAAGTAACAGTATGTTCGCTCAACCTGTAACAAAATATTGCCTCGCAGGGAAAGGGTTAAGAAGGGAATGCAATCTAACTAAGGCTCCATGGGGGCAAGGAGCAGTACAACTAGTACAACTCTCAGCAAGTCCTGAAGGTCTGCAGCGGTCGGGGTATGCTAGGAAATCTAGTTCCCCAACAGATGGAGGGAAAAAGGAAGACAGTCACAGAATTGTAATAAATCAATGTGTATAACAATAAATACCATTTTTTTTCAGAGGGGACTGCACTGGGACACACATACAGTTTTTCTTGGCAGCCTGCTTTTGTGGGCCCTTTGTTTTGCCTAACTTGTCTCAGAGTCCAGGAATGGATGAACGTTGGGGATATGCTGCCTGCCTGAGCAGTGTGGATGCAGTGGTAGCAGCAATACGTTGAGAACTGGCTGTGGACATGATCAGGAGACAGGGGGTAAAAGAAAGGCCCTACTGGACCTATGCAGGACACAAGTTCTAAGATGTCTGGTCATCTTTCCTTAGTAAATATATTTTGTGTACCTTTGGGGGTGTATGGATAGTGTGTTGGCGGCCCCTGCGGTCCATGGGAAGCTTCCAAAGAAGAAAGCCCACCTTATAATTCAAGGGCCCAATGGGTGATTCACCCGGTCATGGTGGGCTAGTCTGGTTTACTACATCTTTTATTTATATGTGCTGAATTATGTTTTGCCATACTATGGTATGATGTTATAATACACTATGTAGCATACTGAATTGTACCATGCTATGTTGTATTAGCTTGTATAGTATCGTGCTTTGTTATATCATGATATGCCTTGTTATGCTGTTCTATCTGTCATATTATATTGTATGGTATGATGATGATGATTATCCGTTCAGTCGCATCTGACCTTCGGTCACTCTATGGATCAATGTTCTCCACACATTCCTGCCTGTCGGTGATTGACACGTTCGTGGTGGCTTTGATTGTATCTCGCCATCTTGTTCTTTGTCATCCTGGTCTTCTCTTTCCACTGACCTTGCCAAGCATCAGGACCTTCGTTTTCCTGCTGTTGAGGTCCAGTCCAATGCGTCCACTTTCCTTTTGCACTTTTTGGATAAGGTATTCCCGGTCCCTTTCACTTTCCGCCAGCAGGGTGGTGTCATCTGCATATCAGAGGTTGTTGACGTTTCTGCCACCGATTTTGACCCCGATTTTTAATTCGTCCAAGTTGCATCACCTCATGATCGTTTCTGCGTACAGATTGAAAAGGACTGGTGATAGAATGCAGCCTTGCCGTACGCCTTTCTCGATTCTGAACCAATCTGTGTTTCCACAAGCTATCCTGACCGTTTCTTCTTACTTGCTGTAAAGCGACCTTATAAGTTCAAGATGTTCTTGGACGCCCATTTGCTACAGACACTTCCAAAGCTTGTCATGTTCGACACAATCAAATGTCTTGCTGTAGTCGATGAATAAAATGTACACGTCCTTTTGATAGTCCTTGGTCTTCTTCATGATCCTTTGTGGAAGTCAGCTCGAATGCCCGGCAGTTCCTGTTCAACAATTGACGCGTTGCGTTTTTGTATGGTTTTTTAGGAGAACTTTGCTTGTGTGAGGTATAAGGGCAATGGTGCGGTAATTGGAACATTCTTGAGCATCACCTTTTTTTGGAAGTGTTATGAAGATGGATCTTGTCTAGAGATGAGCGAACGTACTCGTCCGAGCTTGATATTCATGCGAATATTAGGGTGTTCGGGATGTTCGTTATTCGTAACGAACACCATGCGGTGTTCTGGTTACTTTCACTTCCTTCCCTGAGACGTTAGCGCGCTTTTCTGGCCAATTGAAACACAGGGAAGGCATTACAACTTCCCCCTGCAACGTTTAAGCCCTATACCACCCCCCTGCTGTGAGTGGCTGGCGAGATCAGGTGTTCGCCTAATATAAAAGTCGGCCCCTCCCGCGGTTCGCCTCAGATGCGGTGTGAGTTAGATGAGGGACAGTGCTGTTTATACCGGAGCTGCTGTAGGGAAAGAATTGGTAGTTAGTGTAGGCTTCAAGACCCCCCAAAGGTCCTTATTAGGGCCACTGATAGCTGTGTGTTGGCTGCTGTTAGCAGTGGCATTTTTTTTTTTCTCAAAATCGGCTCTGCAGAGCGTTGCACCTGGCATTAGGGACAGAAGTGCTGCATAGGCAGGGAGAGTGTTAGGAGTGAGTGTAGCCTTCAAGAACCTCAACGGTCCTTTCTAGGGCCATATTTATCCGTGTGCAGTACTGTCCAGGCTGCTGTTAGCTGTGCTGCATTTTTTTGGGGCTTCTCAAAATCGCCTCTGCAGAGCATTCCACCCTCCATTGATACTGCAGGGAAAGAATTGTATAGGCAGGGCCACAACACAGTTATTATTCATAGAATATACGCAGTGCTGCCTTTTGGTGGGAAAAAACTGAAAACAAATCTATTTGTCCAGCCTCTGTCCGTCCTTACGGGCGGTGGACACGTGTGAGCTGCGTGAACAACATTGCTAAATCAGACGCACCCAGCTACGCTTTACTGCTGGCTTCGCCATTTGCTTTCCTTAATTGGGAAAAAAAATACCTGCTCTGCCAGAGTTATAATAACTCTGCTACCCTCACGTTCAGTGACACATTAGCAGGGACACAGCACAGTTATTAAACTTCTCATGTTCATTGAATATACGCAGTGCTGCCTTTTGGTGGGAAAAAACTGAAAACAAATCTATTTGTCCAGCCTCTGTCCGTCCTTACGGGCGGTGGACACGTGTGAGCTGCGTGAACAACATTGCTAAATCAGACGCACCCAGCTACGCTTTACTGCTGGCTTCGCCATTTGCTTTCCTTAATTGGGAAAAAAAATACCTGCTCTGCCAGAGTTATAATAACTCTGCTACCCTCACGTTCAGTGACACATTAGCAGGGACACAGCACAGTTATTAAACTTCTCATGTTCATTGAATATACGCAGTGCTGCCTTTTGGTGGGAAAAAACTGAAAACAAATCTATTTGTCCAGCCTCTGTCCGTCCTTACGGGCGGTGGACACGTGTGAGCTGCGTGAACAACATTGCTAAATCAGACGCACCCAGCTACGCTTTACTGCTGGCTTCGCCATTTGCTTTCCTTAATTGGGAAAAAAAATACCTGCTCTGCCAGAGTTATAATAACTCTGCTACCCTCACGTTCAGTGACACATTAGCAGGGACACAGCACAGTTATTAAACTTCTCATGTTCATTGAATATACGCAGTGCTGCCTTTTGGTGGGAAAAAACTGAAAACAAATCTATTTGTCCAGCCTCTGTCCGTCCTTACGGGCGGTGGACACGTGTGAGCTGCGTGAACAACATTGCTAAATCAGACGCACCCAGCTACGCTTTACTGCTGGCTTCGCCATTTGCTTTCCTTAATTGGGAAAAAAAATACCTGCTCTGCCAGAGTTATAATAACTCTGCTACCCTCACGTTCAGTGACACATTAGCAGGGACACAGCACAGTTATTAAACTTCTCATGTTCATTGAATATACGCAGTGCTGCCTTTTGGTGGGAAAAAACTGAAAACAAATCTATTTGTCCAGCCTCTGTCCGTCCTTACGGGCGGTGGACACGTGTGAGCTGCGTGAACAACATTGCTAAATCAGACGCACCCAGCTACGCTTTACTGCTGGCTTCGCCATTTGCTTTCCTTAATTGGGAAAAAAAATACCTGCTCTGCCAGAGTTATAATAACTCTGCTACCCTCACGTTCAGTGACACATTAGCAGGGACACAGCACAGTTATTAAACTTAGATTATTCATTCACTAGAGGCAGTGGGGCCTTTCGTTTTCCAAAAAATTATATTTGGTCTGCAGTCTTGCGCCAATTTATTTCCTGCCTGTGAAATCAAATCACTGGTAATACAGCATGCTGAGGGGTAGGGGTAGGCCTAGAGGACGTGGACGCGGCCGAGGACGCGGAGGGCCAAGTCAGGGTGTGGGCACAGGCCGAGCTCCTGATCCCGGTGTGTCGCAGCCGACTGCTGCGCGATTAGGAGAGAGGCACGTTTCTGGCATCCCCACATTCATCGCCCAATTAATGGGTCCACGCGGGAGACGGTTATTAGAAAATGAGCAGTGTGAGCAGGTCCTGTCCTGGATGGCAGAAAGTGCTTCAAGCAACCTATCGTCAACACGCAGTTCTGCGCCGTCCACTGCTGCAAATCCGAATCCTCTGTCTGCTGCTCCTCCTTCCTCCCAGCCTCCTCACTCCACTACAATGACACCTGCTCAGGAGCGGGAACACTCCCAGGAACTGTTCTCGGGCCCCTGCTCAGATTGGGCAGCAGCGGTTCCTCTCCCACCAGAGGAGTTTATAGTCACTGATGCCCAACCATTCGAAAGTTCACGGGGTCCGGGGGATGAGGCTGGGGACTTCCGCCAACTGTCTCAACAACTTTCTGTGGGTGAGGAGGACGATGACGATCAGACACAGTTGTCTTGCAGTGAGGTAGTAGTAAGGGCAGTAAGTCCGAGGGAGCAGCGCACAGAGGATTCGGAGGAAGAGCAGCAGGACGATGAGGTGACTGACCCCACCTGGTGTGCAACGCTTACTCAGGAGGACAGGTCTTCAGAGGGGGAGTCAAGGGCATCAGCAGGGCAGGTTGCAAGAGGCAGTGCGGTGGCCAGGGCCAGGGGTAGAGGCAGGGCCAGACCGAATAATCCACCAAGTGTTTCCCAAAGCGCCCCCTCGCGCCATGCCACCCTGCAGAGGCCGAGGTGCTCTAAGGTCTGGCAGTTTTTCACAGAGACGCCTGACGACCGACGAACAGTGGTGTGCAACCTTTGTTGC
Source organism: Eleutherodactylus coqui (assembly GCF_035609145.1). NCBI lineage: Eukaryota > Metazoa > Chordata > Amphibia > Anura > Eleutherodactylidae > Eleutherodactylus > Eleutherodactylus coqui. The sequence goes on from NC_089849.1 coordinate 111,683,321, forward strand.
GCAAAGCTCAGCCGGGGAGCCAACACCAACAGCCTCACCACCACCACCATGCGCAGGCATATGATGGCCAAGCACCCCACAAGGTGGGACGAAGGCCGTTCAGCGCCTCCGGTTTGCACCCCTGCCTCTCCCCCTGTGCCCCAACCTGCCACTGAGATGCAACCCCCCTCTCAGGACACAGGCACTACCGCCTCATGGCCTGCACCCACACCCTCATCTCCGCTGTCCTCGGCCCCATCCAGCAGTGTAGTTCAGCGCACCGTCCAGCCGTCGCTTGCGCAAGTGTTCGAGCGCAAGCGCAAGTACGCCGCCACGCACCCGCACGCTCAAACGTTAACCGTCCGCATCGCAAAATTCATCAGCCTTGAGATGCTGCCGTATAGGGTTGTGGAAACGGAGTCCTTCAAAAGTATCATGGAGGCGGCGGCCCCGCGCTACTCAGTTCCCAGTCGCCACTACTTTTCCCGATGTGCCGTCCCAGCCCTGCACGACCACGTCTCCCGCAACATTGTACGCGCCCTCACCAACGCGGTTACTGCCACGGTCCACTTAACTACGGACACGTGGACAAGCACAGGCGGGCAGGGCCACTACATCTCCCTGACGGCACATTGGGTGAATTTAGTGGAGGCTGGGACAGAGTCAGAGCCTGGGACCGCTCACGTCCTACCCACCCCCAGAATTGCGGGCCCCAGCTCGGTGCTGGTATCTGCGGAGGTGTATGCTTCCTCCACTAAAGCACCCTCCTCCTCCTCCTCCTCCTCTGTCTCGCAATCAAGATGTGTTAGCAGCAGCATGTCGCCAGCAGTCGGTGTCGCGCGGTGTGGCAGCACAGCGGTGGGCAAGCGTCAGCAGGCCGTGCTGAAACTACTCAGCTTAGGCGATAAGAGGCACACGGCCCACGAACTGCTGCAGGGTCTGACAGAGCAGACCGACCGCTGGCTTGCGCCGCTGAGCCTCCAACCGGGCATGGTCGTGTGTGACAACGGCCGTAACCTGGTGGCGGCTCTGCAGCTCGGCAGCCTCACGCACGTGCCATGCCTGGCCCACGTCTTTAATTTGGTGGTTCAGCGCTTTCTGAAAAGCTACCCACGCTTGTCAGACCTGCTCGTTAAGGCGCGCCGGCTCTGCGCACATTTCCGCAAGTCCCACACGGACGCTGCCACCCTGCGCACCCTGCAACATCACTTTAAGCTGCCAGTGCACCGACTGCTGTGCGACGTGCCCACACGGTGGAACTCTACGCTCCACATGTTGGCCAGGCTCTATGAACAACGTAGAGCTATAGTCGAATACCAACTCCAACATGGGCGGCGCAGTGGGAGTCAGCCTCCTCAATTCCTTTCAGAAGAGTGGGCCTGGTTGGCAGACATCTGCCATGTCCTTGGTAATTTTGAGGAGTCTACCCAGGTGGTGAGCGGCGATGCTACAATCATTAGCGTCACCATTCCTCTGCTATGCATCTTGAGAAATTCCCTGCAAAGCATAAAGGCAGCTGCTTTGCGCTCGGAAACGGGGGCGGGGGAAGACAGTATGCCGCTGGATAGTCAGGGCACCCTCCTGTCTATTTCTCAGCGCGTACAGGAGGAGGAGGAGCATGAGGAGGATGAGGAGGAGGGGGAAGAGACAGCTTGGGCCGCTGCTGACGGTACACCGGCTGATTGCCTGTCATCCTTTCAGCGTGTATGGCCTGAGGAGGAGGAGGAGGAGGAGGAGGAGGAGGATCCTGAAAGTGATCTTCCTAGTGAAGACAGCCATGTGTTGCGTACAGGTACCCTGGCACACATGGCTGACTTCATGTTAGGATGCCTTTCTCGTGACCCTCGCGTTGCACGCATTCTGGCCACGACGGATTACTGGGTGTACACACTGCTCGATCCACGGTATAAGGAGAACCTGCCCACTCTGATTCCCGAAGAGGAAAGGGGTTCGAGAGTGTTGCTATACCACAGGACCCTTGCGGACAAGCTGATGGTAAAATTCCCAGCCGACAGCGCTAGTGGCAGAAGGCGCAGTACCGAGGGCAAGGTAGCAGGGGATGTGCGTAGATCGAGCAGCATGTACATCCCAGGCAGTGCAACAGTCTTTAAGGGCCTGGCCAGCTTTCTGGCTCCCCACCAAGACTGTGTCACCGCTCCCCAGTCACGGCTGAGTCGGCGGGAGCACTGTAAAAGGATGGTGAGGGAGTACGTAGCGGATCGCACGACCATCCTTGGTGACGCCTCTGCCCCCTACAACTACTGGGTGTCGAAGCTGGACACGTGGCCTGAACTAGCGCTGTATGCCCTGGAGGTGCTTGCTTGTCCTGCGGCTAGCGTCTTGTCGGAGAGGGTGTTTAGTGCGGCTGGGGGAATCATCACAGATAAGCGTAGCCGCTTGTCAACCGACAGTGCCGACAGGCTAACACTCATCAAGATGAACAAAGGCTGGATTTCCCCAGACTTCTGTTCTCCACCAGTGGACAGCAGCGATACGTAAGCAATACGTAGGCTGCACCCGCGGATGGAAGCTACGTTCTCTCTCACCATCCAAAACGGGGACATTTCTGCTTCATCAATCTGTGTCTAATATTCCTCCTCCTCCTCCTCCTGCTCCTCCTCCTGAAACCTCACGTAATCACGCTGAACGGGCAATTTTTCTTAGGGCCACAAGGCTCACTCAAATAATTTTTCAGAACAATTTTTATAAGTTTCAATGCGCTTAAAAGCATTGGAACTTTAACTTGAACCAATTTTTCGTTACACTGGGCTGCCTCCAGGCCTAGTTACCACTTAAGCCACATTAACCAAAGCGATTAATGGGTTTCACCTGCCCTCTTGGCTGGCCATGGCCAATTTTTGGGATGTACATTAGTACTGTTGATACAGCAATTTTTGTGGGCCCTCGCCTACAGTGTAATCAAATTAATTTTTAGCCCACCTGCATTACAGCTGACGTTACCTCAGCTGTGTTGGGCAATGCAATGGGATATTTTTATGTACCGCCGGTGGGTTCCAGGGAGCCACCCATGCTGTAGGTGCACACTGAGTTTTTAATACATCTGTACACTTCTAAAGAACCCGTCTGACTGGGGCATGCAGTGTGGGCCGAAGCCCACCTGTATTACGCACGACATTACTACCTCAGCTGTGTTGGGCAATGCAATGGGATATTTCTATGTACCGCCGGTGGCTTCCTGGCACCCACCCAGGCAGTGGGTCCACAGGGAGTTTAACCTACATGTGTCCACTTGTAAAGAACCCCAGTCTGACTGGGGCATGCAGTGTGGGCCGAAGCCCACCTGCATTAAGCACGACATTACTACCTCAGCTGTGTTGGGCAATGCAATGGGATATTTTTATGTACCGCCGGTGGGTTCCAGGGAGCCACCCATGCTGTAGGTGCACACTGAGTTTTTAATACATCTGTACACTTCTAAAGAACCCGTCTGACTGGGGCATGCAGTGTGGGCCGAAGCCCACCTGTATTACGCACGACATTACTACCTCAGCTGTGTTGGGCAATGCAATGGGATATTTCTATGTACCGCCGGTGGCTTCCTGGCACCCACCCAGGCAGTGGGTCCACAGGGAGTTTAACCTACATGTGTCCACTTGTAAAGAACCCCAGTCTGACTGGGGCATGCAGTGTGGGCCGAAACCCACCTGCATTAACCCTTTCCAGTCCACTGTGTGACCTATGAAGACATTAGGGTTTAAGGCTGTACAGCTCCGTTGTTGGTAGACGTCCGTCGGGGTTCTCTTACTGTATATTGCCAGCCTCTCTGCTGTCGGAGCCTATCCTACGTGTCAGCTCATGCAGTACTGGCTTTAGCCAGCATATAGCGCCGTTGTATAACGGCAGAAAAAGAGTAAGCCCCCTAGGAAAACCATATACAAATTGGATTGGAAAGGGTTAAGCACAACATTACTACCTCAGCTGTGTTGGGCAATGCAATGGGATATTTCTATGTACCGCCGGTGGCTTCCTGGCACCCACCCATGCTGTAGGTGCACACGGAGTTTTTACTACATCTGTACACTTATAAAGAACCCCAGTCAGACTGGGGCATGCAGTGTGGGCCGAAGCCCACCTGCATTAAGCACGACATTACTACCTCAGCTGTGTTGGGCAATGCAATGGGATATTTCTGTGTACCGCCGGTGGGTTCCAGGGAGCCACCCATGCTGTGGGTCGACAGGGACTTCACAATAGGGAGTTGTACCTGCCTGTGTCTATGAATTAAAAAGCCCGGTCTGACTGGGGCATGCAGACACCTTGACAGAATGAATAGTGTGTGGCACATAGGTTCCCCATTGCTATGCCCACGTGTGCAGCTCCTGATGGCGGTGGCACAGGATTCTATTTCTCATTGCTTCTGTACAGCATTGTGGGCTATCGCCCCGCCACTTTTAAAGAGGGTCGCTGCCTAGCCGTGCCAACCTCTGCAGTGTGTGCCTGCGGTCCCTCGTCATGGCAGACGCAATTCTAAATAGACATGAGCGTGGTGTGGCATGAGGGCAGCTGAAGGCTGCCCAGGGACACTTTGGTGTGCGCTGTGGGGGGGGAGGGGGGGCGGTTGGGCAGCATGTAACCCAGGAGAAGTGTCAGTGGAGTGTCATGCAGGCAGTGATTGTGCTTTGTTGGAGGTAGTGTGGTGCTTAGCAAAGGTATGCCATGCTAATGAGGGCTTTTCAGAAGTAAAAGTTGTTGGGAGGGGGGGGGGCCCACTCTTGTCGGTATTGTGGCTTAATAGTGGGACCTGGGAACTTGAGATGCAGCCCAACATGTAGCCCCTCGCCTGCCCTATCCGTTTCTGTGTCGTTCCCATCACTTTGTTGAATTGCCCAGATTTTCACACATGAAAACCTTAGCGAGCATCGGCGAAATACAAAAATGTTCTGGTCGCCCATTGACTTCAATGGGGTTCGTTGTTCGAAACGAACCCTCGAGCATCCCGGGAAGTTCGTTCCGAATAACGAACACCCGAACATTTTGGTGTTCGCTCATCTCTAATCTTGTCCAGTCTTTGGGCCACATTTTGGAGCTCCAGATTTTTTGACATAGGTCAGTTAGGATCTTGACTGACACAGGTTTGAGCAGTTCAGCTGGTATGTGGTCAATGCCCGGAGCTTTCCTGTTTGGTAGGTTTTTTTTTCAGGACCCATGTGATATATTGCATGTTATTAGACTTTGTTATTATGGTCTATCATATTGTTAAGCATTAAAGGAGTTTTTAGGGAATCCAATAACCTAGTATATTAAGCCGTAAAAAGACATATGTCAATCTAGTTCATTTTATTCCATCCCCACCCCTTTTCTCAATGTTGATCCAGAAGAAGGCAAAAAAACCAATGAGGTAGAAGCAAAAAATGCCTTCCCGACCCCAATCTGGCAATCAGAATAATCCCCAGATCACTGACCCTTCTGAAGTAATCGGTGACTATAACATGTAATATGGTAAAATTCAAGAAAGGCGCCCAGGCCCCTCTTAATCTCTTTTATTGAATTAGTCAGTATATGGCATCAATACCTGATCAGTGGGGTCCACCACTTGGACCCGTTCCGATCAGATGTTTGAAGAGACTGTGGTGAGTCACAGCCCATCTAGCAGTCACACTGCGGTACATTTTGCAGTGCCGTTACCTGGTAGCTCAATCCTATTCACCTGAATGGAAGTGAGCTGCTCTTCAGCCCATGTAACAAACGAACATGAAGTCACTGGCTTGAATAGAGACCGGAACACTCACTCAAGTACTGCTGTCCCTTCAAACAGCTGATCAGCGGGGGTCCCGAGCAGCAGACCCCTACTGATCATGAAAAACCCCTTTAAATTGTCTTCCATTGTATGATATTACATTATACACAATTGAATATTCTTCCCCCATGTCTTTTCTGCATACGTGGCATACGCTGCAGTCTATGAGTATTGGAGTTCGTAGACTCAAATATTGACTCGAACGCAGTCTGTGTAATACAGGCTTTCTTCCCATAATGCGGCGTTTGCAATCATCTGCTAAAGCTTTAATCACTGGGATTAATTGTGTAACACAGTTTATCAACAAGCGGTAACAGTGACAGATTTTGCAGGAGTTGTGATGGAAGAGACAGTCTCCCACGTGCTTCTGGCGTCGTACAGCCTTTTGTGCCGGAGCCACAAGACAGCAGAGAACGCAGCCTGCCACCTGCCTTCTGTTCAGTGCCATGTCTCCTTACCAGGCAGAGCGGAGGGCATGCACGGTACTGTACAGGCTAACGGGTCTCAGTAGTCAACGGCTAAAGCATCACTTCTGTGGAATGTTAATGAATGCATTTTAAAAAGCTGCAGATTCCTGACTGGCTGCAGACGTTAGGGGTCATAGTAACATAGTTCGTAAGGCCGAATGACGACAATGTCCATCTAGTTCAACCTGTCTAACCTCCTGTTTTGTTGATCCAGAGGAAGGCAAAAAACCCCAAGACCAGAAGCCAATTAGCCCTTTTGGGGAAAAAATTCCTTCCCGACTCCCTAATGGCAATCAGACTGTTCCCTGGATCAACCCCTAATAGTTCCTACCTGCCTATATACCAGGATTGACAATTAACCTAAGATTTATATCCTGTAATATCCTTCCTCTCCAGAAAGACATCAAGTCCCCTTTTAAACTCCTCTATGGATTTTGCCTTCACTACGTCCTCAGGCAGAGAGTTCCACAGTCTAACTGCTCTAACAGTAAAGAACCGCTTTCTATGTTGGTGATGAAACCTGCTTACCTCTAAACTGAGCTCGTCCCTTTAGACGAGCCAATTCTCGTTTGAACAAGCGAACGGGCGAGTGACATCACCGCTGACCCATTCGCTCTTGTGTAGCCGGTTTACACAGGCAGATGCATCGTAGGCTCGATCAAACGAGAATCAGTCAGTCCCTGTATAAGCGAGTGAGAGGGACTGAACGATCGGTATTTAAACCGAACGATACACAAATGAGCCAACGATGATTTTTATGACTGCCTAAAGTGAACGGTGAATGAAAAGCGAACGATTCTCATTCATTGTTCAATCATTGCATCGTGTTTAGACTGAACGATACTTACGGTTCACTTTCAATTGTTTCAATGATTTTATTTTAATGATGATCGTTCCGTCTGAAAGCAGCCTCAGGGTTGCTTCAGACGGACGTATTTTGCGTGCCTGAAATATATGCGCGGATTGCTCAGACAATAGAACCCATTGATGTCAAATGACGAAATGCATGCGAAAAAAAAAAGGTGCTACTGAATTTTCCTGCAGATTTGCACACCAACCACCCCATAGAAGTCTATGGGAGTTACACAAATACGCACTCAATATGCATGGAGATGCTCAATACACTGCACAATTTCATGAGAAAAAGTGCATATCTAGAACTTGTTAGGCTAAAAAGCCCTAAAATCATGAAAGGGTTGCAATGCACGCTTGTGAGCTGGACCTGCGTGTGCCAAAAATGCAGTACTATATGCGTGCAAATCAACCTCATAGGGGCTCCCGCACAAGAGCATATATACGCTCCTGAGAGCATGATGCCATTGCGCTGTGAATGGAGGGCTGTCACGTGCATATCGGTGCATTCTGCAGTACTTATTTGCACTGCTGGGCCCATTCACATCGATGCGGGATATGCCAGTGCCGTCATTGAAAAGGCTGAGCAGCCTAATTAGTGTTATCAATCAACAGCGCAAAATCATGCAGTTAAGTGCATGATTTAGCACAGATGGGGTCCGCGCCCCCGGCAGTGGTCAAGGCAGTTGCGGAAGCTGGAACTTTGCCAGCTTCTGCACTGCCTTATACAGCCTGCAGGACAGACATGGGAAGACGAGGAGCTGTCTGGTGAACGGCCCGGTGAGGTACAGGTGAGTATAGAATGTTTTTTTGTGCTGACAGAGCCCCTTAAACTATATTCTTCCCGTATAAAAGGGCCATTAGTGACCATCAGTCAAACACTTATTTGACCAACTGCTATTGCTTCTGACTTCACTAGTTGGGAAAGAGACACAAATCACAGCCAACCCCCTCGGCCAGAGGCTTATCACCTATGAGAACAAAGGATCAGGCATCAAAGTATACAGAGCCCCCATACCCATTATATTGTCAGCTAACCAATATTATCTTAAAGCCCCCTTACATGGAACGATTACACCACGCAACACAATTTCTGTAACGGATACGCAGATAGGCGGCTTACAGTAGCTTTAGTGCACGGAATTCAAATATGATATCCGTTTTTTTCTGCCACGTAAGGTTTTCCAGATATGGGCAATAATGTAATCCCATTGTCATTGTACTTTATTTTTTTGGAAATCTGCCCATACAATTAATCCAGTAGGCTCGCCATTAACCTGCTTAACAAAAAGAATAACTAAAGTGATTACGCAACTAATCCACAATCGCTGTTACACACAGTAACTGAACACTATGAGGGTAGGTTTATGTAACATATAGGGTATGTTTCCACGTGGCGTAAACACTGCGGATCATCCACTAGTAAGTTGTAATTAATGAACTGTGTTTTTACAGGTCATTGGTTAGACTGGGACTATTTTTTAAAATTTAATACAAGATGGCTGAACGGCGTGGAGGTCTGAACAACCGAGACAAATTCTGCTGTGTCTGCGCACAGATCACAACAAAGACACAGCAGGGGAAAATAACATATTTGGTAGAGTGTGCCAATCACAAGTATTTGGGAATAAAGCTTGGTGACCAAGATAAGAAGTGGCACGGCACATTATCTGTGTGTCATGAAACACTCATCTCACAGAATGGCTGAAAGGCAGGAGTAGATGCCATCTGCCGTTCCAATGGTATGGTGAGAACAAAGAGACCACCATGCTGACTGTTTTTTTTCTGCGCGATAAATACCAAAGGTTTCTCCAGTAAGCAGAAACATACAATTCTGTATCCAGATATACCTTCTGCAATAAAACCAGTGCCTCATGACGCCAAGGCATCTTGAAGGCAAAAAAACAATGAGGTAGAAGCCAATTTTTCTCCCTGACTCCAATCTGGCAATCAGAATAAATCCTGGATCCAGAGGTGTAACTTGAAGCTGCTGGGTCCCAGTGCAAAATCTGGAACTGGGCCCCCAACTATAAAGCTTCATTGATAGTATTGGTTTGCAATATGGGGAAAAGAGACTTTATGGGCCCCCAAGGGGTCCTGGGCCCTTGTGGGACCACACTCTCTGCACCCACTATGCTTACACCCCTGCCCGGATCACGGACCTGTTATGTTCAACCAGGACACGTTGGCTCTGTTACCCACAGATCTCCCACCAATGCAAATAAACAAATAACAAAACAGGGATAGAACCAAAGTATGGGAAGCACTGTCCCTATAAACCAAACACAGGGAAGGGCCCTGCCTGAGCGCAGGGGGATCGCCCCGATAAGGGTGGCCCTGACTGCGTACCTCGGCCCCTCGTTGATCCTATGTGGGAAAGGGAAAACACACAAAAAAAAAACAAGAAATGATAAGAAGCATAATGCTTAGCTTGAGATGTAGCAGGTAACTGAACGATCCAGGACCAGAGCTCTGAATGCTAGCTCAGCCAGACAGATACTGACAATAAACCACAGTTCAGCTCAGTATCAGGCCAGGGTAAATAGCCCCAGAATACTCACAGGTGACTAAGCACATCACACCTAATACTACACTTACTAAGCCAGAAGATGTAGAAAGACATCCAAAACCAGCACCAGAGTATCAGTAAGGCAGCAATCCCAGAACCGCTGCAATAGTGCCTCCCCTTTCAGAAGGAGATCCAGGACCCTTAGAACTGGTTCGATTTGGATTCAGTCTGTGAACATTTTTCACAAGTCGATCCGCATGGACATCAGCAGCCGGTACCCATGTCCTCTTCTCAGGACCATAACCACTCCAATGCACTAAATACTGTAGTGATCTCCTAACTAGGCGAGAGTCCAGAATGTGATTTATCTTAAAATGAATATCCCCATCAACCACCGCTGGGGCTTGTGGAGATGAACCATTTCCTGAATCAACAAACTTCTTTAACAGAGACGTATGAAACACATTAGTTATTCTCATCAAACTCGGAATCTCCAACCGAAAAGACATCGGATTAATTTTTTCAATAATTTTGAAAGGACCGATAAATGTGGACCGAAATTAAAAGACTGTTGTTTGATTTTTATGAGAATAGGAGAAGATCTCAAGTGTGAGTGTTGACTGATAGAGAGTTGGAGAGAGAGAGAGTCACTGGGAGCGGGATCACACAGATAACTAGGACTGTGGATTGTCCAGAATACCCCAAAAATCCTCCCTGTCACACCACCTTCTTTGGTTATAACTGTGCCAAACTATTGTTATAAAGTGGACTTTGTTGAATTTACAGTAAACGGACATTACCAACCGTTCCCAGTTTGTCCATAATGTTTCCCTATGTGTGGACTACTTTATTCTACTGTCATGGTTCACGGCAGAGGACAGAATGGTGATATCACGAGTGACAGAAAAAAACTATAGGTAAACTCTGTTTACTTTTCCCTGTGACCTCCCCAAGCAGTAACTTGGTCAGGTCCCGAGCTACCCCCAGGGGAGGAGATGGTAACAAGGTCTTTATCTACCCCACTATCTCCTTGCTTGTGTTCCCACTCCTCAGACGCTGTAGAGGCAAGGAAATAGCCCATTCCTTTGGAGGCGCCTTTGGAGCCCACGCCTTTGGAAATGACGATGCCAACCCTCTGTAACTCATCACCAGAAGACACGGTATAATCTGAAATACAGCTTGCATGACTCTATTAAAGGAGATGTCTCGAGGAAGCAGTGATTTTTTTTTTTTGCCCAGTCCCCCTAATTAAACATACATTACTAATTACCCCTGTAAATTACTTTTCTAGCTGGTTCGTACTTACCGTTCCAGCGTTTCAGTAACTTATAAAAGTTTCCCCAAGATGGCCGCCGGCTCTTTCCCCGTCGCTCGCTGCAGCCCGACGTGCGCGCTCCCGAGACGCTACCAGCTGTGTCTCCATGGCAACCGGACGCCCCGCAGCCGCCGACCAGACGCCTCGCAGCCGCCGACCAGACGCCCTGCACCGCCAGGCAGCAGGTAACCGGCGCTAGCCCCCGGCTCCCCAGCGCTACGCTCCCGGCTCCCCAGCGCTGGACCCTCAGCCCAGGTGAAGGCCCCGGAGCCCAGCGCTGGGCTCCGGGGCCTTCACCTGTCAGTGAACATCACCCCCGGCCTAGCGGCAGCCCCCCCCCGGCCTAGCGGCAGCCCCCCCATCGCAGCGGCAGCCCCCCCCCCCCCGGCCTAGCGGCAGCCCCCCCATCGCAGCGGCAGCCCCCCCATCGCAGCGGCAGCCCCCCCCCGGCGCAGCGACAGCCCCCCCGGCCCATCACTTACCAGGACAGCTGGACGGCAGGACAGCTGGGCGGCTTCTCCGGCAGCTCGGCAGCTCTGCACCTTCCTCTAACAGAGGAAGGTACAGAATGGCCGCTCCAGCGCGCTCCCGAGCAGTGACAGCTCGTCTGCGCATGCGCAGAAGAGCTGTAGCGGGGAGCACACTGAAGCGGCTCGTGCTGAATGGAGAAGACCGGACTGCGCAAGCGCGTCTAAAAAAGCAAGCTGCCGGCGAATTTAGACGGAACCATGGAGACGAGGACGCTAGCAACGGAGCAGGTAAGTGGAATAACTTCTGTATGGCTCATATTTAATGCACGATGTATATTACAAAGGGCATTAATATGGCCATACGGAAGTGTATACCCCCACTTTGTGTCGCGAGACCACCCCTTTAAGCAAACAAATCTATGTCTATCTCCAGAAAAAACAGTGTGACAGCTCAAGTTTAGGCTACTTTCCTGAAGCCCCTAGGGTCGGTTGCTGATCTTTTATTTCAGCAACTTCAATTGACAGAGCCCTCAGCTTATTTTACAAAACCTCGATGTGGTTCATGTTAGAAAGAAAAAATATCCCACCAAGTAAGTGAGGCGGTTTATTATGCTATGTCCAACGAGGATGCGCTGGCTCTGTCACCCACAGATTGGTGGGAGCACCAATGCAAATAAACAAATAACAAAACAGGGATAGAACCAAAATATGGGAAGCACTGTCCCTACAATACCAAACACAGGGAAGGGCCCTGCCTGAATGCAGAGCAATCGCCCTGACCGCGTACCTCGGCCCCTAGTTGACCATATGTGGGAAGGGCAAAACACAAGAAAACTAAAACAAGAAATGATAGCAAGTGCAGTACTTAGCTTGAGATGCAGCCGGTAACTGAACGATCCAGGACCAGAGCTCTGAATGATAGCTCAGCCAGAAAGCTCGGGGCCGGATCGGGCCCTGCAAGGGCCCATGAGAGAAGGCCCTGCATGACAGGGTTGTTAGGGAACGGAACGGGTAGGATAGGGTTAATAAATAGAGAAGTACACTTGGGAAAAGGGGGGAGGACATAGGAGAGTGGGCTGTTTATATTCAATTTGGTTGGACAGGGGTTAAGTAAGGGGAGGGGTTAAAGATCGCATAAAAAGGGTAGTTTGGGCGGGAGCGCCATTTTCAAAACTGGTAGTAGCTGAGTCCCACCCTCCCTCCCTTGATATAGTTCGTAGATAGAATTAATTACATTATTTAATATTTTCAGGTGCAATGACGAAGTGGCAAAAGGATATGTATAACATGTCGTGGCAGCCGTTGGCGGACGGGGGGAGGGGTCCTTGGAGGCTGAGTTGGTATGTTGGGTGAAAGGAAGTATGGGTGGGGACGGCCTCACCGGTATTATCACCCTGGTGTTATGGTGTTGGGGCTGGTGTGTGGGAGAAGGCCAGGGAAGGGATCCCGGGTGGCCTTAAGATATTTTGTTTTCTAGCATCCCGGTGGAGGGGGGGCTAGTGGTGTCTCCGAGGCGGGTGACGGCTGGAGGCAAGGTACGGTTTTTATTTATTTAACACCAGACCCCTTTTGGTATTTTGGTATTTTTTGGTTTGCCTCCAGGGCCTCCCCTCGTATTAAATGGTGAAGAAATAATTGTATGTTTTTTGTTTAATAAACTTGGCTGCTGTGGCCAAAAATTTCCAAAGAATTTGGTCTCAGTGGTTATTTTAGTTAAGTAAGGATGGGAGTGAGTGTTAATGGGGGAGTGAATCTAACATACCCGGGTCAAGAGACTGACAATCAACCACAGTTCAGCTGAGTATCAGGTGAGGTTAAATAGGCCAAGTAATCATTCACTGGTGACCAAGCACAATCACACCTAATACCACAGCCAGAAGACGTAGAAACACATCCCAAACCAGAACCAGACTATCAGCAAGGCAGCAATTCCAGAACCGCTGCAACTTGGCCCTTCTTAAATAATCAGTGACTATAACATGCATTGCGATAACGCTCAAGGAAGGCATCCACGCCCCTATTAATCTCTTTTATCGAATTAGTCAGTATATGTCATCAATACCTGATCAGTAGAATCCAACAATTGAAGAAACTGTGGTGGCTCACTGCCCCTTTACTGCATACTAGGCACAGTGTGGTACATTTTTCAGTGGTGATGCTTGGTATAGTAGTTCAATCCCATTCACTTGAATAGAAGTGAGCTGCCCATCAGCCCATGTGACAAATGAACATGAAGTCACTGGTTTGAAAAGAAACTGCAGCACTCACTCAAGTACTGCGGTCCCATCAAACAGCTGATCAGCGGGGGTCCCGAGTAGCAAACTCCCACTGATCATCAATATGGAGTCAAGAAAGATAACATGTATCCAGATATACCTTCTGCAATAAATCACATGCCTCAAGATGCCAGATTACCTATTCCTGATCCAATGGGAGGGTTGCTATTGGCCTCTTGCTGGGCAGCATCCCTGGGACTACTATGGTGGTCACTGTTACTACTCGGGCCAATATAGGGGACACTGTTACTACTGCGGCCACTATGGGAGTCACTTAATACTGTGGCCACTATGTGGGTCACTACTTCTAGTGAGGCCACTGTGGGGGTCACTATTACTACTGGGGCAACTATGGGGGTCACTACTACTACTGAGGCCACTGTGGGTGTCACTATTACTACTGGGGCCACTATAGGAGACTCTTTCTATCGGGACCACTATGGAGGTCAATATTACTACTAGGGCCACTATAGGGGACACTGTTACTACTGCAGCCATTATGGGAGTCACTTAATACTGTGGCCACTATATGGGTCACTACTACTAGTGAGGCCACTGTGGGGGTCACTATTACTACTGGGGCAACTATGGGGGTCACTATTACTACTGAGGCCTCTGTAGAAGTCACTATTACTACTGGGGCTACTATAACGGTCACTATTACTACTCAGGCCAATGTAGGAGTCACTATTACTCTTGTGGCTACTATAGGGGTCACTACTGAGGCTAATTCCCATGGATGTGAGCGCATTTCAGTTGTGTGATAGGTATTTGCTAGAGATGAGCGAACGCGTTCGTCCGAGCTTGATATTCGTGCGAATATTAGGGTGTTCGGGATGTTCGTTATTCGTGACGAACACCATGCGGTGTTCTGGTTACTTTCACTTCCTTCCCTGAGACGTTAGCGCGCTTTTCTGGCCAATTGAAAGACAGGGAAGGCATTACAACTTCCCCCTGCAACGTTTAAGCCCTATACCACCCCCCTGCTGTGAGTGGCTGGCGAGATCAGGTGTTCGCCTAATATAAAAGTCGGCCCCTCCCGCGGCTCGCCTCAGATGCGGTGTGAGTTAGATGAGGGACAGTGCTGTTTATACCGGAGCTGCTGTAGGGAAAGAATTGGTAGTTAGTGTAGGCTTCAAGACCCCCCAAAGGTCCTTATTAGGGCCACTGATAGCTGTGTGTTGGCTGCTGTTAGCAGTGGCATTTTTTTTTTTCTCAAAATCGCCTCTGCAGACCGTTGCACCTGGCATTAGGGACAGAAGTGCTGCATAGGCAGGGAGAGTGTTAGGAGTGAGTGTAGCCTTCAAGAACCTCAACGGTCCTTTCTAGGGCCATATTTATCCGTGTGCAGTACTGTCCAGGCTGCTGTTGGCTGTGCTGCATTTTTTTGGGGCTTCTCAAAATCGCCTCTGCAGAGCATTCCACCCTCCATTGATACTGCAGGGAAAGAATTGTATAGGCAGGGCCACAACACAGTTATTATTCATAGAATATACGCAGTGCTGCCTTTTGGTGGGAAAAAACTGAAAACAAATCTATTTGTCCAGCCTCTGTCCGTCCTTACGGGCGGTGGAGACGTGTGAGCTGCGTGAAAAACATTGCTAAATCATACGCACCCAGCTACGCTTTACTGCTGGCTTCGCCATTTGCTTTCCTTAATTGGGAAAAAAAATACCTGCTCTGCCAGAGTTATAATAACTCTGCTACCCTCACGTTCTGTGACACATAAGCAGGGACACAGCACAGTTATTACACTTCTCATGTTCATAGAATATACGCAGTGCTGCCTTTTGGTGGGAAAAAACTGAAAACAAATCTATTTGTCCAGCCTCTGTCCGTCCTTACGGGCTGTGGACACGTGTGAGCTGCGTGAAAAACATTGCTAAATCATACGCACCCAGCTACGCTTTACTGCTGGGTTCGCCATTTGCTTTCCTTAATTGGGAAAAAAAAATACCTGCTCTCCAAGAGTTATAATAACTCTGCTACCCTCACGTTCTGTGACACATAAGCAGGGACACAGCGCAGTTATTAAACTTCGCAGGTTCATTGAATATACGCAGTGCTGCCTGTTGGTGGGAAAAAACTGAAAACAAATCTATTTGTCCAGCCTGTGTCCGTCCTTACGCCTGTGTAGACGTGTGAGCTGCGTGAAAAACATTGCTAAATCATACGCAGCCAGCTACGCTTTACTGCTGGGTTCGCCATTTGCTTTCCTTAATTGGGAAAAAAAAATACCTGCTCTCCAAGAGTTATAATAACTCTGCTACCCTCACGTTCTGTGACACATAAGCAGGGACACAGCGCAGTTATTAAACTTCGCAGGTTCATTGAATATACGCAGTGCTGCCTGTTGGTGGGAAAAAACTGAAAACAAATCTATTTGTCCAGCCTGTGTCCGTCCTTACGCCTGTGTAGACGTGTGAGCTGCGTGAAAAACATTGCTAAATCATACGCACCCAGCTACGCTTTACTGCTGGGTTCGCCATTTGCTTTCCTTAATTGGGAAAAAAAATACCTGCTCTCCAAGAGTTATAATAACTCTGCTACCCTCACGTTCTGTGACACATAAGCAGGGACACAGCACAGTTATTAAACTTAGATAATTCATTCACTAGAGGCAGTGGGGCCTTTCGTTTTCCAAAAAGGGCAAAAATTATATTTGGCCTGCAGTCTTGCGCCAATTTATTTCCTGCCTGGGAAATCTAATCACTGGTAATACAGCATGCTGAGGGGTAGGGGTAAGCCTAGAGGACGTGGACGTGGACGTGGCCGAGGACGCGGAGGGCCAAGTGAGGGTGTGGGCACAGGCCAAGCTCCTGATCCAGGTGTGTCGCAGCTGTCTGCTGCGCGATTAGGAGAGAGGCACGTTTCTGGCGTCCCCACATTCATCGCCCAATTAATGGGTCCACGCGGGAGACGGTTATTAGAAAATGAGCAGTGTGAGCAGGTCCTGTCCTGGATGGCAGAAAGTGCTTCGAGCAACCTATCGTCTACCCGCAGTTCTGCGCCGTCCACTGCTGCCAATCCGAATCCTCTGTCTGCTGCTCCTCCTTCCTCCCAGCCTCCTCAGTCCACTACAATGACACCTGCTCAGGAGCGGGAACACTCCCAGGAACTGTTCTCGGGCCCCTGCTTAGATTGGGCAGCAGCGGTTCCTCTCCCACCAGAGGAGTTTATCGTCACTGATGCCCAACCATTCGAAAGTTCCCGGGGTCCGGGGGAAGAGGCTGGGGACTTCCGCCAACTGTCTCAACAACTTTCTGTGGGTGAGGAGGACGATGACGATCAGACACAGTTGTCTTGCAGTGAGGTAGTAGTAAGGGCAGTAAGTCCCAGGGAGCAGCGCACAGAGGATTCGGAGGAAGAGCAGCAGGACGATGAGGTGACTGACCCCACCTGGTGTGCAACGCTTACTCAGGAGGACAGGTCTTCAGAGGGGGAGTCAAGGGCATCAGCAGGGCAGGTTGCAAGAGGCAGTGCGGTGGCCAGGGGTAGAGGCAGGGCCAGACCGAATAATCCACCAAGTGTTTCCCAAAGCGCCCCCTCGCGCCATGCCACCCTGCGTAGGCCGAGGTGCTCTAAGGTCTGGCAGTTTTTCACAGAGACGCCTGACGACCGACGAACAGTGGTGTGCAACCTTTGTCGCGCAAAGCTCAGCCGGGGAGCCAACACCAACAGCCTCACCACCACCACCATGCGCAGACATATGATGGCCAAGCACCCCGCAAGGTGGGACAAAGGCCGTTCACCGTCTCCGGTTTGCACCCCTGCCTCTCCCCCTGTGCCCCAACCTGCCACTGAGATGCAACCCCCCTCTCAGGACACAGGCACTACCGCCTCATGGCCTGCACCCACACCCTCATCTCCGCTGTCCTCGGCCCCATCCAGCAGTGTAGTTCAGCGCACCGTTCAGCCGTCGCTTGCGCAAGTGTTCGAGCGCAAGCGCAAGTACGCCGCCACGCACCCGCACGCTCAAACGTTAACCGTCCGCATCGCAAAATTCATCAGCCTTGAGATGCTGCCGTATAGGGTTGTGGAAACGGAGTCCTTCAAAAGTATCATGGAGGCGGCAGCCCCGCGCTACTCAGTTCCCAGTCGCCACTACTTTTCCCGATGTGCCGTCCCAGCCCTGCACGACCACGTCTCCCGCAACATTGTGCGCGCCCTCACCAACGCGGTTACTGCCACGGTCCACTTAACTACGGACACGTGGACAAGCACAGGCGGGCAGGGCCACTACATCTCCCTGACGGCACATTGGGTGAATTTAGTGGAGGCTGGGACAGAGTCAGAGCCTGGGACCGCTCACGTCCTACCCACCCCCAGAATTGCGGGCCCCAGCTCGGTGCTGGTATCTGCGGAGGTGTATGCTTCCTCCACTAAAGCACCCTCCTCCTCCTCCTCCTCCTCTGTCTCACAATCAAGATGTGTTAGCAGCAGCATGTCGCCAGCAGTCGGTGTCGCGCGGTGTGGCAGCACAGCGGTGGGCAAGCGTCAGCAGGCCGTGCTGAAACTACTCAGCTTAGGCGATAAGAGGCACACGGCCCACGAACTGCTGCAGGGTCTGACACAGCAGACCGACCGCTGGCTTGCGCCGCTGAGCCTCCAACCGGGCATGGTCGTGTGTGACAACGGCCGTAACCTGGTGGCGGCTCTGCAGCTTGGCAGCCTCACGCACGTGCCATGCCTGGCCCACGTCTTTAATTTGGTGGTTCAGCGGTTTCTGAAAAGCTACCCACGCTTGTCAGACCTGCTCGTAAAGGCGCGCCGGCTCTGCGCACATTTCCGCAAGTCCCACACGGACGCTGCCACCCTGCGCACCCTGCAACATCACTTTAAGCTGCCAGTGCACCGACTGCTGTGCGACGTGCCCACACGGTGGAACTCTACGCTCCACATGTTGGCCAGGCTCTATGAACAACGGAGAGCTATAGTCGAATACCAACTCCAACATGGGCGGCGCAGTGGGAGTCAGCCTCCTCAATTCCTTTCAGAAGAGTGGGCCTGGTTGGCAGACATCTGCCATGTCCTTGGTAATTTTGAGGAGTCTACCCAGGTGGTGAGCGGCGATGCTACAATCATTAGCGTCACCATTCCTCTGCTATGCATCTTGAGAAATTCCCTGCAAACCATAAAGGCAGCTGCTTTGCGCTCGGAAACGGGGGCGGGGGAAGACAGTATGCCGCTGGATAGTCAGGGCACCCTCCTGTCTATTTCTCAGCGCGTACAGGAGGAGGAGGAGGAGCATGAGGAGGATGAGGAGGAGGGGGAAGAGACAGCTTGGCCCGCTGCTGACGGTACACCGGCTGATTGCCTGTCATCCTTTCAGCGTGTATGGCCTGAGGAGGAGGAGGAGGAGGAGGAGGATCCTGAAAGTGATCTTCCTAGTGAAGACAGCCATGTGTTGCGTACAGGTACCCTGGCACACATGGCTGACTTCATGTTAGGATGCCTTTCTCGTGACCCTCGCGTTGCACGCATTCTGGCCACGACGGATTACTGGGTGTACACACTGCTCGATCCACGGTATAAGGAGAACCTGCCCACTCTGATTCCCGAAGAGGAAAGGGGTTCGAGAGTGTTGCTATACCACAGGACCCTTGCGGACAAGCTGATGGTAAAATTCCCAGCCGACAGCGCTAGTGGCAGAAGGCGCAGTTCCGAGGGCCATGTTGCAGGGGATGTGCGTAGATCGAGCAGCATGTACATCCCAGGCAGTGCAACAGTCTTTAAGGGCCTGGCCAGCTTTATGGCTCCCCACCAAGACTGTGTCACCGCTCCCCAGTCACGGCTGAGTCGGCGGGAGCACTGCAAAAGGATGGTGAGGGAGTACGTAGCGGATCGCACGACCATCCTTGGTGACGCCTCTGCCCCCTACAACTACTGGGTGTCGAAGCTGGACACGTGGCCTGAACTAGCCCTGTATGCCCTTGAGGTGCTTGCTTGTCCTGCGGCTAGCGTGTTGTCGGAGAGGGTGTTTAGTGCGGCTGGGGGAATCATCACAGATAAGCGTAGCCGCTTGTCAACCGACAGTGCCGACAGGCTAACACTCATCAAGATGAACAAAGGCTGGATTTCCCCAGACTTCTGTTCTCCACCAGCGGACAGCAGCGATACGTAAGCAATACGTAGGCTGCACCCGCGGATGGAAGCTACGTTCTCTCTCACCATCCAAAACGGGGACATTTCTGCTTCATCAATCTGTGTCTAATATTCCTCCTCCTCCTCCTCCTGCTCCACCTCCTGAAACCTCACGTAATCACGCTGAACGGGCAATTTTTCTTAGGGCCACAAGGCTCACTCAAATAATTTTTCAGAACAATTTTTATAAGTTTCAATGCGCTTAAAAGCATTGGAACTTTAACTTGAACCAATTTTTCGTTACACTGGGCTGCCTCCAGGCCTAGTTACCACTTAAGCCACATTAACCAAAGCGATTAATGGGTTTCACCTGCCCTCTTGGCTGGCCATGGCCAATTTTTGGGATGTACATTAGTACTGTTGATACAGCAATTTGTGTGGGCCCTCGCCTACAGTGTAATCAAATTAATTTTTAGCCCACCTGCATTACAGCTGACGTTACCTCAGCTGTGTTGGGCAATGCAATGGGATATTTTTGTGTACCGCCGGTGGGTTCCAGGGAGCCACCCATGCTGTAGGTGCACACTGAGTTTTTAATACATCTGTACACTTCTAAAGAACCCGTCTGACCGGGGCATGCAGTGTGGGCCGAAGCCCACCTGTATTACGCACGACATTACTACCTCAGCTGTGTTGGGCAATGCAATGGGATATTTCTATGTACCGCCGGTGGCTTCCTGGCACCCACCCAGGCAGTGGGTCCACAGGGAGTTAAACCTACATGTGTCCACTTGTAAAGAATCCCAGTCTGACTGGGGCATGCAGTGTGGGCCGAAGCACACCTGTATTACGCACGACATTACTACCTCAGCTGTGTTGGGCAATGCAATGGGATATTTCTATGTACCGCCGGTGGCTTCCTGGCACCCACCCAGGCAGTGGGTCCACAGGGAGTTAAACCTACATGTGTCCACTTGTAAAGAATCCCAGTCTGACTGGGGCATGCAGTGTGGGCCGAAGCCCACCTGTATTACGCACGACATTACTACCTCAGCTGTGTTGGGCAATGCAATGGGATATTTTTGTGTACCGCCGGTGGGTTCCAGGGAGCCACCCATGCTGTGGGTCGACAGGGACTTCACAATAGGGAGTTGTACCTGCCTGTGTCTATGAATTAAAAAGCCCGGTCTGACTGGGGCATGCAGACACCTTGACAGAATGAATAGTGTGTGGCACATAGGTTCCCCATTGCTATGCCCACGTGTGCAGCTCCAGATGGCGGTGGCACAGGATTCTATTTCTCATTGCTTCTGTACAGCATTGTGGGCTATCGCTCCGCCACTTTTAAAGAGGGTCGCTGCCTAGCCGTGCCAACCTCTGCAGTGTATGCCTGCGGTCCCTCGTCATGGCAGACGCAATTCTAAATAGACATGAGCGTGGTGTGGCATGAGGGCAGCTGAAGGCTGCGCAGGGACACTTTGGTGTGCGCTGTGGGGGGGAGGGGGTGCGGTTGGGCAGCATGTAACTCAGGAGAAGTGGCAGTGGAGTGTCATGCAGGCAGTGATTGTGCTTTGTTGGAGGTAGTGTGGTGCTTAGCAAAGGTATGCCATGCTAATGAGCGCTTTTCAGAAGTAAAAGTTGTTGGGAGGGGGGGGGGGGCCCACTCTTGCCGCTATTGTGGCTTAATAGTGGGACCTGTGAACTTGAGATGCAGCCCAACATGTAGCCCCTCGCCTGCCCTATCCGTCACTGTGTCATTCCCATCACTTTCCTGAATTGCCCAGATTTTCACACATGAAAACCTTAGCGAGCATCGGCAAAATACAAAAATGTTCTGGTCGCCCATTGACTTCAATGGGGTTCGTTGTTCGAAACGAACCCTCGAGCATCACGGGAAGTTCGTTACGAATAACGAACACCCGAACATTTTGGTGTTCGCTCATCTCTAGTATTTGCACAACCAAAAATTGCTTATGCCTGTGTTTTTCGCCTACTCTGGCGTGTTTTTAAGTGCACAAATACACTGCATATTTGCACATGTACATAGGAACGTAGACCGGCTCACTGAAATGGTGTGTGAATAGGCAGGTTGCCTGCGCACTCACTACATATTTGTGCCGCCCATTCACTTCATTGGCTTATTTCAGTGTGTAATACGCCCCAACAAGGTCACGCTGCGTATTTTTTCAAGCAGTTGTTCATCGTGCAACAAAATACGCTCATGTGAACGAACCCATTGGGATCAATGTGTTCTATTCACTGCATATTCCGCACACGAGACATCTCAGTCGTTGAAGACTATTACAACAGGAAGTACAATCCAAATCTGATGGGCGACTCTTGCTGGGTCTTACAGAGGGAAAGTAATGTTTCTTCCAGGAGGAAGTAAAGATCCAAGCGTCCTTTTCCACCAAAACCATTGACCAGTAATATTACGGCGCGTCCAAACCGTTACCACCCTCCATAAAGGAAATGGTTCGTAACCTGAAAGTGAGATGCTGCGAGTATTCAGTGTTACCAGCGGAATCAGCGGGGTTTAGTTTTTTAGGCTGGGTTCACACAGGGCGGATTTGCTGCAGTTTTGCAGCGGTTTTTCCGTTGAGGTTTTGCCGCAGAAGAAATGCTTTTCCGCAGCGCTTTTTTACATTTTGCAGCGTATTTTGGTGCGGATTTAGCTGCATCCATAGAGGTCTATGGACAAAAAACGCTGCGGAAAAGACAGAAGAATGGACATGCTGCATCTTTGAAAACCGCGCCGCAGTTGCATTTCCGCACTGAGGCTGTGCGGAAGAAATCCGCCCTGTGAGAACAGCTTTTTTCCAAAACTCATTTGTGCTGCATTGCACTGCAAACGCAGTGGTTTTTCCGCAGTGCGGATATGCAACGGCAATCCGCAGCAAAACCGCAGCAAATCAGCACTGTGTGAACCCAGCCTTACAGAAACATATAAAATACTTTCTGTTCTGAAAATTTTTTTTCAAATTGTTGAAAGTGAATGATTATCCTTCAGTGTAAACGCTGCCAACGAACGAACAATGAAAGAAGATTCGCTCACTTTCTGTCGTCATCTCGTTGTCTCGTTCACTAATCATTCAGGTCAACCAGCGCTCGTTCAGTCTATATCACTCATACAGCCAATGTGAACGACTGAAGGATTTCTCGTCTGAACGAGCCGACAATGTATCTGCTGTATAAACCGGCTGACATCGTTGGTTCATTCAACCGGTATATTGTGTGGTGTAGACGGACCCTTATCATGGCCCCTTTTACAGATTTCCTTACAGTGAAGTTGGTATGTATGCTGGGGGGGGGGGGGGTGTCTCAAGATCTCAAGAAGATGTTGAATATTCTCCTTACGTGGTAATGAAGGATTCTGTTCTTCAGAATTGTTGAACCATACCTGATGCCTACATTTTCACTTTGGTCCAAACAACCTATAGCCAAGCAGTTTCACAATCCTTAAACAGGCTGTCCCTCTATAACAACTATTTTTCCGTTTTTTTAAGCTAGCTTCAGAACCCCTCGGCAATCATTTGTTACCATTGTGGGAAGCTACAGCCAGCCTTGACTTCACATGGAAGTGCCAGCTCCACCAGTTCAAGAGCAACTCATAGAAGGTGGTCCTCAGGAGGAGACCCCGTCTATGACATCTGTATGGATGCTCTATGGATAGAGGTTATCTTCATGAGGCAAACCCCTTTAATGGAGGCATAAGTGAAAAATAATCATATAGTGTTGATTTTCTATTGAACCGCCCCTACAATGAAGAGCCTGCGGCAGCTTCAGCTGTAAAGTAGCTTACGGAACAGCCGGTGGCAATTTCCCTTCCCGACTGATCCATATTTTCACAACTATGTATATAAAAGCAATGACAATATCTTTTCATGAAGGACATGTTTCCGTTTAGAGCGTTTCTCTCCGACATTTCATGTCTGCGTGCTCTAGATTGGCGGCTCATAATCCCATAGAGAACGGCGCGGTAGTCTAGGTTGTAGTGATGTGGCTCACGGGAAATCTGTTGAGTCTCATTATTTGCCTGTAAAACCTTTGCATAGAAGATTTCAATTGCTTTTTTATTTTTTTTGAAGCCTGATTCATGTTTTTTATAGGCAATATAAACTGCTATGGACGCAGTGGAGGTTACAGATGATGAGATGTGCAACCAGCTTGACCTTAGTATGAGGTTTTGTGTAATATCTCCTTTTTCCCATTTATACTGTTTTTTAATAGTTTGTCATTTAACCCTGTAAATCAAAGCCATCTTCTCTCCTTTTGTTCGCACTCAGCTATTTGTTGCAAACTGTTGCTTCACCAGTTTATCAAACTGTGCTTTTGGTTAATGATTCTGGGTTGGGAAGGATATCCTTTCTTCTTTAAGAAGTGCACCTAGAAGGTGTGTGAGGAGACTTATTAGGCCTTCCATGCTCCTCTACAGAGGTATTGTCCCATCTTCCTTATTTGCATATTTCCAAAAGGAGCAAATAAAGAAGATGGAAAAATACCTCTGCAGCGCCACCTATTGAAGGGCAACATTCCTGCAAGTCAATGTTAGATTCTTTAGATAAGCCTTAGAACAATGACTGGGAATTGAAAACCAAGGCAGAATAGCATACACAGACAGCTGTTGCAATTTTTTTCCCCCTCATCAGCGTGCAGTAGGATTCTGGCTTGGCTAGTGAGAGGCCTGTGAGATAGGTCGGTAAGGACATAATTTCTCCTTAAGTAAAGCACCTAGAAGGTGTGTGAGGAGACATTGTTATAAGGCTTGTATAAAGAGTCTAACATTGACTTGCATGAATGCTGCCATCCAATAGGTGGCGCTTCAGAGGTATTGTTCCATCTTCCTTATTTGCATAATTCCAGAGGAGCATGGAAGATCTTATAAGTCCCCTAACTCACTTTTTAGGTGCTCTCCTTAAGGAGAAATGATACCCTTCCCAACCCACATCATAGGCTTCTCACTAGCCAAACCAGGATCCTGCTGCACACTGATGAAGAGCAAACACCCTGAAACAGCTGTCTGTGCATGGTTATTCTGGATTGGTTTTCAATTCCCAGTCATTGTTATAAGGCTTGTATAAAGAGTCTGACAATGATTTGCAGGAATGTTGCCTTCCAATAGATAATGCTGCAGAGGTATTGTTCCATCTTTCTTATTTGCATTAATAGCTCTGGTAATGTTTCTTAAGAGGCTGCTCCTTCCCCAGTTTTTTTTTATGTTAGACCACCTCACCTTGTGCTGTTTTATTGCTAAATCAACTATTTACTAGCTCTAGTATATATGGGGCCCTTCCTTCCCTAGCTCTACTTTTGAGAGCTTAACCTTTGCCAGCTATCGGATATATCAGACCCCTCCTTCCCTAGCTAAACCATCCCTCCCCAATCTGTTATATTCATCAGTCCACTCAAGCACCCATTTTTTCCAATTATTTCCCTTTTGGTACAATAGTTGATTTTGAAAAGTTTTGCTGTCTGAGGTGGCTCAAAGGCTCCTCCGTCAAATAAGAAGACATCGGTATTAGAAATGGATACAGGGAGGTGGGGAGGCCTAGTCTAGATTTTGCATTTCCTAGCAGCTTCACGTTGCACCTATGATACTTCTCTAGAAGTCATGGCCTTTCTAATACAAGGCAATATCTTGTTGGCAATCCATACAGAAGACATTGAGTGCTAGATTTCGTTTATTTCCAATCCAGTTCTTCACCCGATCCTCCTCCATTGTACACTCAACAGAGACTCATTCAGGACATCAATAATATGCAACAAGTCAGTTTATCCAAATGTTGCCTTGCTAGAACTATCCATGTCAATTGTATTGTTGTTGTGAAGAAGAACAGCCTATGAGAAAACATATACTCTCACTCTCCCAGAACAGAACCGCCAAGGGCTAAAACATAACTCAAGACTAGAGGCGGCACGATTGAAGAAGCAGAAACACAACCGTCCTGTTTTATACTAATCCCATACAACCCCTTTAAGGTTTAGAAGACATTTTGACAAACGTTAACACGAGAATGACTGCTTTTCCATGCTGGCCTGTTCTCAAGAAAGCAAACTTACCACAACTGAATCATCATGTAGAAACAACCCATCTTAAGACAGCATGCGTGTTTACTGCCGGCCTCAAGTTAATGGGGTTAACAGCAGTCAAGTGTTAGTTGGCAGGGGTGTGCACCCACAAGATAACTGGTGAGCTCAATGCCCCGTCTAACCAGTAACCAGGTTGACGTTAGCAATGATGTAGGAGTATTAACAAGCCTACTTTGCCTACGCCAAAACTTATTGGCCCGGTGCCATCTGAAAGGAATATTTATAGTTGATCTGCTCGTTCCCATCAGCCTTTTATTTAATAAAAAAACAACAGCTAAAATAAGTAGATTCTTGGCTGTTTAACCCTTCTCGTTCCCGCCGGAAAAGTGCTAATTCCTTATCAAGAAATTCTGTTCTTACAGATGGAACGTAGTTAGGTTTGTGTGTGTAGCTGAGCTAGTCAGGCACAACTCAAGATGACGCCATAATGTCTTCTCCGTGGTTTTACGTAGAGCCACAGGTGACTATACTATGTTAACCCCTTGAGGACCACAGTGTTTTGGTCCTAAAGGACCAGACACTTTTTAGGGATTTTACCCATGTGGTGGTTTTATGCCCCATTGTTATGCTTTTTTTCTCTTCAGCTACGCAAATTATTTCTGCTGTGTTTTTTCCGGTGACATATAGGTCTATTTTTTATACCTTTTTTCCACTGACTTTTTTCCCGATTTTTAGTTTTATTAGGGGTAAAAAGCAAAAAAAAATTATTTTTTAAAATGTATACTTGTTTATTTTTAAAATTAAAGGGGTTGTCTCGCGGCGAAAGCGAAAAAAAAAAATTTTCACTTACCCCCGCATTCTGCCCTGTTAAAAAGAAAGAAAAGGTTAGTTTTTAAAAAGCACATTGCACTTACCTGCATCAGCGTTGTGCAGCTTCTTCTATTCTTCTTTTAAAGATGGCGCCGCTGGTCTTCTCCCACGGTGGACCGCGGGTCTTCTCCCATGGTGCACCGTGGATTTTCTTCTCCTTCCTTGCGTTCCATTGCCGATTCCAGCCTCCTGATTGGCTGGAATCGGCACACGTGACGGGGCGGAACTATGATGACGACGCGGTGAGCAGCTCTCCGGCACGAGCGGCCCCATTCACCAGGCAGAAGACCGCACAGCGCAAGCGCGTCTAAAAAAGCAAGAAGCCAGCGAAATTAGACGGAGCCATGGCGACGGGGACGCCAGCAACGGAGCAGGTAAGTGAATAACTTCTACATGGCTCATAATTAATGCACGATGTATATTACAAAGTGCATTAATATGGCCATACAGAAGTGCATAACCCCACTTGCTTTCGCAAGACAACCCCTTTAAGGTATTTACGCTAAAATGAAGTATGGGAATGGGTTCCTCATTTTGTTTTGGATGTTTTGATGTATTATTTGTATAGTTTTAGATTACAGAGTGCATATGGCGACAGTTTTGGTTGGCGTCGGTGGTGGGTCATTTTCTTATATATATTTTTTTTTCTTTATTTTTTATTTTATTTTAATTTGTAATTTTTTTAACTGATTTTCTTAACTATTTTTTTTAACATCGGTACCCCCCCGTGAAGTCATATAAAACCTCTGGAGGTCATTCACACTGTCCTTTTTTTTAATTTAACACTTTTCCACTGTAGTTGGGGCATGCATAGGAACAGCATCCATAGGATCCTCAGTTACGAGGAAAACATCCCCCTATAGTGGAATCCGTCACTAACAGAGCTGATCTGGGTCTGCTGGGACCCTGCAGCTCTGCTGTGCATGAGGACAGCTGGCAGTCACGTGACTGTCAAGTTAAACAGTGAAACGAAGACTTCTGCTTGTAGTTTTTGGTACATAGCACTCATTGAACTTTATGTAGTCTGGAAAAAAATCCTCTGAGTCGCTGTTGTGTCTGACAGCCGAGCTCCCAACCTGCTGCTTGATTGCAGAAACAGGAGCTTTATCCCAGCGTCGTATTTTTGCTATTGCCCGGGATTAAATCCCAGGACCAACCGCCATTAATTTTCGGTTCTTGGTCCTTAGGGAGTTAAGGGGAATGTATCACCAATATTTTTTACAAAATAGAACCAAATAGTGATAAATTTGTTCTTATGCTCTGATTGTAGATTTTTCTTTAGTATTTTATGTATATGACTATGGTGATGGCCATTAGAGCTCAACTGCTATTAACAGCATGCAGCGATATGCTTTACAGCAACCACAGCGCCCATAGGAATCTGTAATTTAAGATGATTGGGGACATGTATGAGACAGTGTTCTAGGCATGCTCTGTGATCTGTAACGATGGCTATCATCTCTTGTCAATGGTGGATCCTGTTAGTTTCAGGATTTTTTATATAGATAGTAACCTTTAAAAATGAAAAGGAGAGAGCACCAGAAATTCAGAAAATATGTTTAGCACAAAAACCTAGTTTAAACAATAGGCCATTTTCTGATGACACATTGGTCACTCTGTGGTTTTGATTCTGTTCCTGGTCTAGCATTGACTCCAGTGCTTGATTCTGGCTCCGACACTTGGTACCAACCTCTCTCTCTCTCTATGCTTTCTATAGGCAACAAACCACTAACTCCTCAGCCATCCTATGCGCCAAACCACTCCATTTCCATCCTCACTTGTGGTGTGTATCAGACAGGATCAGAATGTTGGGCCCAGGTTATGACACAATAATGCTCTCCTGATACAACCAACCACCGTACATTCTGCAGAAGACAACCCCGTTTGGAGCTAGCTTTGCATCCACTAGTGCCCACCTATTCCTATGCTTTTTGGTTTCCATCTTCACTGACTTTTGGCTCTTCTGGTTTTCACTCTGGCTTATGTTTTTTTGAATTTTCTAACCTTTCAGACAACATTAGTCTTTAGTGTATGGTCTACCTGGCCAAGATATTGGTTGAAGACTGCCAGAATATCATGAGACACAGATCTCAGCGGTTGTCTTGTTGAATGTGTGCGTGTCTGTGTGTGAACATTTGGAGTGGGTAACATCAGGCCAAACACTCCAAACGTCTCCATAGGCATGAATCAGTTTAGGAGGTTAGCTGTCTTTCAATGAGCAATGTTATCTAGCTCATTCAGCCACCTTAGCTGATTCATAGCGCTTGAATAATCTCACTGAGTTATGTAGTGGTTAGCTGACTTTCAATGAGCAATGTTATCTAGCTCACTCAGCTACCCCAGCTGGTTCATAGCACTTGAATATTCTCATTGAGCTAGATAGTGGCTAGCTGATGATCAAGCTCATTCAGCTACCCCAGCTGATCCACAACGCCTGAACAATCTCATTGAGCTATATAGTGGCTAGCTGACTTCCTAATGAGCAATGTTATCCAGCTCATCCAGCTACCCCAGCTCTTCCATAACGTTGGAATAACCTTATTGAACTATATGGTGGAAATATCTATACCTATCTATAACTGCCTTCTTAGTGGCAAACACAACACGCATGACAGTACCGCAATGCACTACATGTCTCTATGATTGCGCCCTAAATTCATCAGACGTCATCATAGACTTAATTGTCCATTTGCATCTGAGTAAATATCCATCCTATCAGTAATGTAGCCTCTAGTGTGGCAATCAAAGTGGGCTATAAAGCTGAACTGCTAGGAAAATCAATTGCTCTATATCATAATTTGAGCACCCTCTTGCGATTTTGTAAACACCCAGCTTTACTTTCCTGAGTGGATAATATCAAGATCGTTTGAACAAATAGCAGGCGCATTAATCGCAATAATCATCAATTACTGCGCCCTAGAAATGCAATATTTTCCCAAAGATCCACGTTTTTTTGTGAATAACTATATGTGTATCAGTTTCAATAAATTATAATAAACTGCACTAAAGTAGTGGAATAATCACACGAGATCCACGGTCTAATCCTTTATACAGTCAAGGCCGTATCTGGGCCAACTGTTTATTTTGTGACCTTTGGATCTCTGGGTAACAGACCATTTTCAGGGTGATCCCTATCATATGCGCATACCTCCACATAAGCAATAACAAGTATTAAAATAACTGTCATCTATTGCGAATACAGTACTGATAACGGAGGTATTATTACATTTTTTGCTGTCATATATGTTTGTCTATTTTAATTAGGATAAATAAAAGTTATTTTTTAATTGTAAAACAATTATATTTTCTAGTGGGTCCTTTCCAGTGAATTAATTTACATTAAACGAGAACCCTACTGTCTCAGTGAATAAAAGACCATTGCAAGAGCAGCAGTAGTAAAATTCCCTAGAAACAGGGCCCATACCCCCTTGTAGGGATTAAGAGACTCCATGGCTTAAGGCCCTTTTACACCAAACGACTATCGGTCAACAACTCATTCAAAAGAGTGAAGGTGAGCAATAATCATTCAGTGTAAATGCAGCCAACGAATTACCCATGAATCTCTCACTTTTCATTCATCATTCATTGTATGCAGGCATGAAACTCATCGTTGCGTCGTTCACTAATGGTTCAGTATAAATACGGATCGCTCTGTCCCTCTTAGTCACTTATACAGCGAATGGGAACGACTGGAGGACTTCTTGTCTGAACAAGCCAACAATGTATCTGCTGTATAAACGGGCTGCCCAGGAGAACCAGCGAACTCTGACATAATTCGCTCATCCAAACGAGAAATTGACTCGTCTAAATGGAGTCTCAGGGCTCCTTCACACGGGTGTAAAAAATTGCATGCATAATACACAGAGAATAGAACCCATTGGTTTCTTTTTTGTGCGTGTGATAAATTTCTCCTGCGCACCAAAAATAGAACATGCTCTATTTTGTGCGCATTTCTATGGTGCGCAAATGTGCACACAATATGCAAGGGGATGTGCGAAATACAGCAGAAACTGCAGGAAGAAGAATACAGCTGGACCTAATAAGGCGGGGGAAAGGGGAGTTGCGCACGCCTATGAACAACCCTTGCGTGCACAAAAAAGTACATGTTGGTGTAAAGGGTCCGTAAAGAGTTAAATGCAAAGTCAGCTCTGCTTCATCTGCATATTTAAAAGACCTCTAACATGGCAAACATGGATGAGAATTAGGGCACTATTTCCGTTGGGTGCGAGCCAAACATTGAGCATACTGTACATTAATATCCCAGATACGAGGATTTATGATTTAGCCTCAAAAATAGTTCCAGAACAGAGTAAATTTTCAATGTCATTTCCTTGATTAAAAGTCCAGATTAATCTGAAATGAAGCATCGAGGGGCATAAGACTCGGAAAGTGGGAAGCAAGAGAGAACTTCTACAGATGTGGAGCATCTGTAGACGTGCGACTCCTAGTTGGCAATTCGTTCTTTGTCAAAAAATCATGAATGTTTAAGTAGTAATTGTCAGGAATATCAGAACATTCCATTATTATCTACTCCACTAAATGGGAATAATTAATGAACATTAGCGTGCCAGAATATAGATAACTCCTCCTGAGGAGCGCGCCAGGAATAGATGCAGAAGTATACAGATGGGAGATGGAGCCGTGCAGAATTACAGCCTTCACACCCAAGGAGAAGTGCATGATTTAAGGAGGGCTTGTCACCTTCGCTGACACCTCTTTCTACCTTCTATTCCTCATGAAATAATGCTTTTCTTACAACTTGGAGTTGTTCAGTCCCTCTGTTATTCCTCCTGGAATATATGAATAAAGGCCTGTTTAGACATAACGATTATTGTTTAAAAAGTCATTAAAACTAGCAAAAATGAATGATAATCGATCGGTTTAACCGCAGCCATCGCGCGCTTCTTGTTTGTTGTTCAGTTTCAGGCGGCATAAAAGTTATTGTTGGCTGATTCACTTCTCGTAGCGCTTAAACATTGCCTACTCATTGCTTTACTTAATGTATTTACGCTATGAACGAGGTAGGTTTGTGCGCATATTAGTGCATTTTACTGTACTTTTTGCAAGCGGGACACTAGCACGCCCCAATTTGAAAGGCTATTTGCCTTAATGAGGTTCAGATGTGGTGTTTTGCACTGAGCGCGCATTTGCGCACCTCCCATTGACTTCTATGAGGACCCTTGGTGCACAAATGTGCACAAAAACAGAGCATGCTGTAGAGGGCGAGCACAAAATAAATCTTTGGGGACAAGCCCATTGCAATCAATAGGTTCTATTCTGTATATTTTGCACACACACATACACCCGTCTGAAGCCTCTCTTAGGCCTTAGTCACAAGGGCGTTTTTTCCCGTGATTTGCGGATCGCATGACGGATGCGCATCCACAAATCGCGAGACCGGGGCCGAAAAATCGCCCGAAAATACTGCTCCTGGCCGCGTTTCAATAGAAACCGTCCGGAGCCGTCCAGCTCATTGAATTCAATGGAGCCGGCAATACAGCCGGCTCCATTGAAAGCAATGCACTGCGGGCGATCTAACGATGAATTTTCAGGAAGGGCTTAAATATATAAGCCCTTCCCTGAAATTCATCCAGAAATGTGTAAAAATAAAAAAATATATATATACTCACCTTGTCTCGGCAGCCGGAGTTCAGCCGCAGCCGGCGGCAGTTCTCCTGAACTGCTCTCTGTAGTATTCAGCAGCCGAGGATTTAAAATCCCCGCCTGCTGAATGAGCTGCCTCTGATTGGTCACAGCCTGACCAATCAGAGGCAGCTCTCACTCACACTCATTTATGAATTCATGAATGGGTGAGTGAGTGCTGCCTCTGATTGGCTCAGCGCAGGGACCAATCAGGGGCAGCTCTCAGCTGTCATTCATGAATGGGTGTGAGTGAGAGCTGCCTCTGATTGGTCAGGCTGTGACCAATCAGAGGCAGCTCATTCAGCAGGCGGGGATTTTAAATCCCTGGCTGCTGAATACTACAGAGAGCCGTTCAGGAGAACTGCCGCCGGCCGCGGCTGAACTCCGTCTGCCGGGACCAGGTGAGTATATATTTATTTTTTATTTTTACACATTTCTGGATGAATTGCAAGGAAGGGCTTATATATTTAAGCCCTTCCCAAAAATTCATCCCGCGCTCGCCGGCAGCCCATTGCTTTCAATGGAGCCGGCTGTATTGCCGGCTCCATTGAATTCAATGGGCAAACATCGTTCTTCTCTGCCACAGCTGTTACAGCTGTGGCAGAGGAGAATGATTTGTCTACTATATGTTCTGAATGGGGTCGGCGCTGCTGCCACCGGCCCCATTGAGCGCATATAGAGAAGAGAACAGGAATCGCAGATCCTAGCCGCTCCTAGCCATTAGAAACGGGCCGGAGCTGTCCAGCACATTGCATTCAATGGAGCCGGCAATACAGCCGGCTCCATTGAAAGCAATGCGCTGCGGGCGAGTGTGGGATGAATTGTCGGGAAGGGCTTAAATATATAAGCCCTTCCCTGCAATTCATCCAGAAAAGTGTTAAAATAAAAAAATATACATACTCACCTGCTCCCGGCAGCCGGAGTTCCCCGGGTGTGAGTCAGACCTGCCTCTGATTGGCTCAGCGCTGAGCCAATCAGGGGGCAGGTCAGACTCACACCCCCTTCACACCCACTGCAGGCCGGCCGCGCGGAACTCCGGCTGCTGGGAGCAGGTGAGTATGTATATTTTTTTTATTTTAACACTTTTCTGGATGAATTGCAGGGAAGGGCTTATATATTTAAGCCCTTCCCGACAATTCATCCCGCGCACGCCGGCAGCCCATTGCTTTCAATGGAGCCGGCTGTATTGCCGGCTCCATTGAATTCAATGGGCAAACATCGTTCTTCTCTGCCACAGCTGTAACAGCTGTGGCAGAGAAGAATGATTTGTCTTCTATATGTTCTCAATGGGGTCGGCGCTGCTGCCGCCGGCCCCATTGAGCGCATATAGAGAAGAGAACAGGAATCGCAGATCGCAGATAGGTGCGATCTGCGATTTCTGTTCTATAATTTATCGGACGAGCGCATAAAAAGCGCTCATGTGTCCGATACCATTGCAAAGCAATGGTTTTAAAAAATCGCCGGACGCATGCGCATGCGCAAATCGTGCAAAAAAACGCCCGTCTGACTAAGGCCTTAGAGTGTGTTGGGGACTGACCAATTGATAAGGAGAACGGTAACACCCACTTGTCACTTTATTCATACATTTATAGAGAAATAGTGGAAGAATAGAAAAATACTGAGTTTTGTTCCAGAGTTGTACTCTTTTATAACTTGCGCATTCAATGCCAGCTATGTAGTAAAGGGAGAAAGCAAAAATGTTACTTCCACTAAGCAAAGCGGTGATCACATGACAACCAGGTGCTCCCTGCCAAGGCAGAGCTGCAGGGTCCTAGCAACCCAGATCAGCTCTGTTAGTGACTCCTATCTCTACAGAGATGTTTTCTCTTGTAATTGGGGCTCCAATGGATGGTGAAATAAAAAAAAAAACTCAATGTGAATGACCCCAGAGGTCTTATATGATGTTGTGGAGGACAGAGATGTTAAAAAAATAGTTACAAAAGTAAGTTTAAAAAAATTACAGAATAAAACAAAAATACATACTTAAAAAAAAAAAGACCGACCGCCGTTGCCAAGCAAAACCATCGCCGTATGCGCCCTCTAATCCAAAACTATGCAAATTATATATCAAAAGGTCTGAAACAAAATGAGGCACCTGTTCCCATACTTTATTTTAGTGTAAATATACTAATTTTTACAATAAACAACTATAAATATACAACTGATAAAGTTCATTTTTTTAGCTTTTTGTCCCCAAATAAAACAAAAAAAAGCTGAATAAAAAAGTCAGTGAAAAAAAAAGATATTAAAAAATAACCCTATATGTCACGGGGGGAAAAAAAGCAGCAAAAATAATTTTGGTAGCTGAAGTAAAAATAAAAAGGGCAGTAAAACCACCACATGGGTAAAATTCCTAAAAAAAATGTCTGTTCCTTTGGGATCAAAAGTAACCTGGTCCTTAAGGGGTTAAAGGGGTATTCCCCTAAACACATTTTTGTCAACTAATAGGTGACAAATGTATATGACTGTTGGGGTTTAGACTGTGGGGACCTCCTGGGATGATAAAAGCAGTGGTCCCCTAGTCTCCCTAGTGAATGGAGCAGTGGTACGTATGCTTGACCACCACTCCATTGGTATGTATGCTTGACCACCTCACCATACCGTGCACATCTCCAGCCCCTTTACCTTCTGTATCACCCCATTATCTGTAGCATGTAAGCTGGCTGGAGCAGGACCCTCACCCCTACTGTTTCCATCAATTGATTACTTCATGTAACAGTGGTTTCTGTATCTTTGTTTTTTGTATCTGTTCTCCCTGTTTTGTAAGCGCTGCTGAATATGTTGGCGCTATATAAATAAAGATTATTATTATACTCGAGCACAACACTTTGCTACCTACTTCAGTCCCATAAGAATGAATGGCTTGCTTCCACCTTCATCTTTTGAGGTCTACTAGATTCATAAATTCATAATCAGATTTTTCTGCTCTGAATGATGCTATGAAGGGGTTGTCTGCTTTAGACAATCATATTTTGTTCCAAGAGCTCAGCATAGGAGCAGATCCCAGGTTATCCCACTGGTGAGACCTCAGGGATCAGATCTTATCCGCCTCCCTGTAGCACCACTGTTGGCGACTTTTTCTGTCACTCACCAAATTTGAAAAATTACAAGAAAAGCAGGCGGGGTCTGCAAAAGAGTCAATGTGATCTCCGAATTTTAGTCAAATTTATTAAGCACAAACCCCTAAAAAGGCACAACTTTTTGACAAAATTTGCCACATTTATAAAAGGCATGCAAATTTAATAAATTTTGGGCAAATCACTCTAACTCTGTTTTTTGCTTATTGTATTTATACTTCACATTTCACTGTTTATTTATTTTTTTGCAGTTTTTGCTTCTGTTTTCCCACGTCCCCATAGCACATAGTCAGGAAGGCGGCAAGCCTGTGAAAAAAATGGAAACACTCCGCTCTGGTGGAATCGCACTGTCATTAAATGACCCTTTAGTGGCATTAAATAAGTGCAGATGTCCACAGGTATTATAATTAGTTAGAGGAAACCGGAATAGAGTGGAATCCTCACTGGAGCTGCTGTGATCCTTTTAGACCTCAGATTGGGCAAGTGCCATCTCTGTAATAAGGCATGACCTTTGGAAACATTACAGGCTATTGTAAGAAGCCATGCTTCCAGTTCTAGCATAATGTTAAGACTCGGGAGGACTTGCTCTGGAAATATGGATGGAGGTTTGCTTATCAGAACATGATGCTTAACTTCGGAGGAGGGAAAGTCCGAGAGTAAAAATATATGGGAGTCAGAGGTTATTCGGAAGGCAACATGTGATTTATGTGCTATGAAAGGAACAGTGAGCATGGATGGCCAATTTAGTAAAGAGAATTACTGTACCATTTGTAATGTGCTTTCAAGCCGGGATATGGGAAAGGAATTCAAAAGTAAAGGGGCCATTTAATATCCAATGTTTTGACACTGCGTGATCTGGTAGAGCTGGGTGTAATGGGGGCTAATATTGGTTGACATTTACTGCAACGTCCCCACAAACATACAGTAGCATCTTACTCTACATGTCTACCTTGGGATATTTGTTTAGCTTCAGTATAGTCCTCTTCACAAGAAGTAGTCATCATAGTCTACTTGAAGACACTTTGTGGCTCCTCTTCATCCATGGCTAAATGGATACATGGATGACCTACACAAACCCCGGATTAAAACTTTATGGTTTTAAGGGTTATGGCTGTAGAAGGAACAGGCGTATTAGTGGCATCCACATACTGGTGACTGAGGTTAACAAGAATACTCCAGTATAATAATGGTAAAAAAAGGACTTATAGCAGAATGCTATAAATGGTATTATATAATCCAATACATTTCAGCTATTGTGTATAGTTGAAATCATGAAGTGACGGGTCCATTTGAAGCCAAAAACATGTCCCATCAATAACTGGTGGATGTACCTAATAATTGGCTTAATGCATTTCTCATGACATCTATACAGGCTTAGGCTTCTTTCCCATGACTGTATATAAGCCGGACGTTTTCATGGCCGGCTGATATACGCTGTGATCTGATGCATTTTTAATCCAATGCATTAGATCACATGGTCGTATTCCTGAGACGTAAAAGCACCCAGCCAGGCCAATGTAGCGCCGGGCATTTTTACGTTGGGCCCAAAAGATAGTCCTGGAACTATCTTTTGGGCTGGAATACATCAGCTGCTGCATGGGCTCCTATGGGAGCCCATGGCAGCGGTCGCAGGTGTGAGGGAGTTTAGCAGTGTGGCTGCTAAACTTCCTCCTTCTGCTCTCCTCCCCCACGCAGGCTCACCTGTCCTCTCCTCCCCGCTGGCTCTTCCCCTGTCCTGCCTCCTCCCATTGCTGGCTGCGGACAAAGAGTGAGATGTGCCCTCTCCCCACCCTTGTCCATAGCCATCAATGAGAGGAGGCGAGATGGGCCATAGCTTAGCTCCGCCCTTATCTCGCCCCCTCCCATTACAAAGAACGAGCGGAGAGGAGAGGATAGATGAGCCTGCTACGGGGAGGGAGGGAAAAGGATCAATGGCATGGTAGTCTCTAGGACCCATGCCGTCTGAACAGGTGCACAAACACTTGATTTGTGAGCCCATTCACCAGTTTTAGCTCTCCCAACGTAGCGTATTTTGGCCGTCCGTAAAACGGCGGCTTATATTTGCTCGTGGGAAAGAAGCCGCAAACTTATAAATTGAAAAGAAATACATAAAAATAAACGATATATATAGTTTCAACTTTTAAGGACTCCCACTTAATTTTTTTAAAGTATATAATGTTATCTCTCTCTCTAAATATATATATATAAAACTAGCATATTTAGAATCATTAAAAGTTGTTAATGGGTGATATTAGATAATTTAGTACAAATGCTCCTACAATTGTAAATTAAAACTATAGAAATAGTATATTTGCAGTCATTAGAGTTGATCATGGGTGAGGATAAATAAATAAATAAAAAATAGAAATGTTCATAGAAACAAAAAACATTATATTTGCAAACATGAAGAGTTCCCAAAAGGTGATAAAAAAAAGAGCTCATATAAGAGTATATTTGCAGTATTTAGAGCTGTCAGTGATTCACATGCAGTTTGTTTGTATAATCAGCAGAAAAGTTGGCATCTAAAGGAAGTCAAAGATCTGCATGATGTATCCATAAGCATGATAAATATATAGTTGGCACCTTTAAGGGCTTCCTAGAGGATGTGCTATAGTCCATGTGCACAAGCCCCAGGGCATTAAGATTAAAGGGTCCATGTGATAAGATCTTTAATCTCGGCCACAGCTGTTTTGCTGCTGTAAACAGTTCTCATACAGCTGCTGTGTTGTCAAATCTAAATAGAGGAAACTCTGCAGCGGTCCTGAACAGGCCTGGACTTTTGATGCGAGGAAATTAGCAGATTCATTTTTACTATGTGAATTTTTAAACAGGATGGAAGCAGAAGAGAACAACAAATTGCAAATTTTACCTTAACTCTTATGCAGTCATATTGTTCTAGTAGTTTGGCATTTTGTGAAATATCACATTTTTTATTAGTTTGTTCTGTTAAACTGGATATATATGTGTGTGTGTGTGTGTGTGTGTATGTATATATATGTGTGTGTGTGTGTGTGTGTGTGTGTGTGTATATGTATATGTGTGTGTGTATATATGTATAAAAAAAAAAGTTATGTTTTTGTGCTTAAAAAAGAAAAAAAAAGCTCAAGTTGATAGCTAATAGGGGTCTTACTTTCTCCTAAATTTTTGTCCACTGTCTGTTGAAATGTGTCTCTAGCATCTGAGATACTGAGATGGATTTCAGTAAGTAGGGTCGGACCTTTGCATGCTGTGGTCTCATGCTGCACATAGATGTCTATAGGGAAGAAAGGGAAGGGGTAGGAAGACAGAGCTGCTGAAGGGAAACAGGCATATAGACATGGCTGCAGTTCCTAGTTAGTGTTTTACCCATACTGAGCAACTATTCCAGAATGTTGAGGCGTTCAAAGAAAGAAAAGTAGTCTTCTCGCACTCCCAGAGGAATTGGCATGTCTCCCAGGCACAGGGAAAGTAGAAGCATACAAAGGGGACTGTCATTATTCAGTGACTTTAAATATTTTTATGAAGTGTCAAAAGGCTGTAAGATTAAAACAAATGACTTTACAGTCACTTCTTTCACAGCGCCCACTGCCTGGTGCTATTCCTCATGGACATGCACAACAACTTACTCATGAGGGTTTAGGTATACTTTAAAGGAATTCTTGTCTTATAAAGACAACCCCTTTTTTTATAAGAGGCTGTGCAGCCATTTCTTACGGGTGCCAAGTGCTGGCAAACAGCGGGCACTGCATGGTATAATATAAATCAGCGCATTTCAAACATCTTGTAGGGTCATTTCTGAGCCCTCCAAAAAACGTGCTGCTATCAGGTAGATGTACTTTACCTAATAAGGGCAGGTTCACACCAGCGTCATTTAATCATGTATTACACACGTGATGTAAGTGCGCATAATACATGGTAAAAGTACATTGATTTTCATTGATCCGCTCTCACTTGCAAAAGAATGCAGCCTGTTGTATATTACAGCGTATTACATGTTATAGACCTGCTGTAATAAATGCTATACAACGTGCGTGAGATATGCCATCATGCGCAGTGCAGAATTGCGGCCCCTTCTGCATGCAGTGTCTTACGCCTGTGCTCATGCCAGTCCTTTATTTTGATTAAATAGTATTAAACATTAAGAAAAAATATAAAATATTTTTGTGACAATATTGAGCATTAAAAATGTTTGCCTTTTTGTTCTAGATTCCCTAAGAAATATATAGAAAATATAGAGAGCCACAATTGACTATAATTCCTTATTTTTTTAGCTATAGCAAGAAGTGAATCCAATAGGAAGGGACTATACCTGGGATGGACTCATGCGTCTCCTAATGTACCAACGCAGGTTTGACTAACAAGAAACGCCAAAAACAACACAAACTGACTGTGGTAATCCGGCCATAGGGCTCAGTCAGAAGAGCAAATTTTTCACGCATGTGTAGGCATGGGGGAAAAAATATCACACATCGCATGTAGAAAAAATTGTGTGCCCGGGTGGATTTGCACCCACATGTGATATCTTTTGTAGGTGCAAATTTTAATCGCTTCTAAAAAAAAACAGCATGTGACCGCAAGCATTGGAAAGCATTGGTTCTAATAGAGACGTTTTTAAAACGCACCTATACATGCGTGAAAAAAAACAGTCGTCTGAATCAGCGCTCAAGAAGACAATTTTTTCTTATTTGGTCTGGAGTACTGGCAGCTTTATAATTCATTGCTGCCATAAGGTGATATAGCTCAGAAGATAACGTCACGTGATAACATTATTTAATACAGTGCCGGATCTGTCACTTTATTGTCTGTGATTTTACTGTTGTATAACTTTATTTTTCACTAAATAAAAACTTTTTATGGTTTTTTTTTTTACGTCAACTGTTCTAAAATGGAACCAAGAGCTTGTCTTACATTGTTATTCGTTAAGTGTTATATTTGATGAGCGGCGTGTATAAAATACATTTTTATCCGCTTTCTGTTTGCTTTTTTAATTTGTTTTTTTTAAAGAAAGTGCAATAAAAGTGGGAGAGTTTCTTGTTTCTACAGAATAGCATCATGTGATGTAAGGAGAATACAACTTGGGTTCCGGGTCAGGTAGATATGCAATTACAATACTGACACAGTAGACAAAAAACAAAACGTCAATTTCAACATATAATGTATAAAACATATCAACATATAAATACTAAATCCTTCCCTGTACATTAATGTGTAATTACAAATCTGCAGCTGTAGAAGACAACACTGAGGAAATAAAATAATAAGTAATTGTTGTACTTATAATAGATACTCTTTGTGTGGAGACTTTTAAAGTGTGTGCAAATATCTGTGTAGATTATCTATCTATATGTCTATCTATCTCCTACCTCATATCTATCTATCCCATATCTATCTATCTATCTCATATCTATCTATCCCATATCTATCTATCTATCTATCTCATATCTCATATCTATCTTATTATCCTCTATCTATCCATCTATCTATCTCATATCTATCTATCCCATATCTATCTATCTATCTATCTATCTATCTCATATCTATCTATCTCATATCTATCTGTCTATCTATCTATCTATCTCATATCCATCTATCTATCTATCTCATATCTATCTATCTATCTCATATCTATCTATATGTCTATCGATAGATATCATATCTTTCTATCTATATGTCTATCTATCTCATATCTATCTATCCCATATCTATCTCATATCTATCTGTCTATCTATCCCATATCTATCACATATCTATCTACCTATCTATCTATCTATCTCATATCTATCTATCTATCTATCTATCTATCTATCTATCTATCTATCTATCTCATATCTATCTATCCCATATCTATCTATCTATCTATCTCATATCTCATATCTATCTTATTATCCTCTATCTATCCATCTATCTATCTCATATCTATCTATCCCATATCTATCTATCTATCTATCTCATATCTATCTATCTCATATCTATCTGTCTATCTATCTATCCCATATCTATCTATCTATCTATCTCATATCCATCTATCTATCTCATATCTATCTATCTATCTCATATCTATCTATATGTCTATCTATCTCATATCTTTCTATCTATATGTCTATCTATCTCATATCTATCTATCCCATATCTATCTCATATCTATCTATCTCATATCTATCTGCCTATCTATCCCATATCTATCACATATCTATCTATCTATCTATCTCATATCTATCTATCTCATATCTATCTATCTCATATCTATCTATCTCATATCCATCTATCTATCTCATATCTATCTATCTATCTATCTATCTATCTATCTATCTATCTATCTATCTCATATCCATCTATCTATCTATCTCATATCTATCTATCTATCTATCTATCTCATATCTATCTTTCTATCTATATGTCTATCTATCTCATATCTATCTCATATCTTTTTATCTATATGTCTATCTATCTCATATCTATCTATCCCATATCTATCTCATATCTATCTATCTCATATCTATCTGTCTATCTATCCCATATCTATCACATATCTATCTATCTATCTATCTATCTCATATCTATCTATCTCATATCTATCTATCTATCTATCTCATATCTATCTATCTCATATCCATCTATCTATCTCATATCTATCTATCTATCTATCTATCTCATATCCATCTATCTATCTATCTATCTATCTATCTATCTATCTATCTATCTCATATCTATCCTATATCTATCTTATATCTATCTCATATCTATCTATCTATCTAATATCTATCTATCCCATATCTATCTATCTATCTATCTCATATCTATCTCATATCTATCTATCTCCTATCTATCTATCTATCTATCTATGATTTTACACGGGACGAATGTCAGGCAAACGATGCCCGACACTCGTCCCTGTGTCTCCACTCTCCCGTGCTCCTGCATGGGAGCTAGCAGAGCTGTTTCGCTCACGGAGCGGCCAGCAGGGGGCGGGGCAGTGAAGGAAATTTCTCTCTTCTCGCTCCACTGCCCCCCTCTATTCACATAACACAGTGGCCGTTCGCTACTGAACGACTGCTGTTTAAACTGCACGATGAGCGATGAGCTTCATCGCTCATCTTTGATGCTGCATAAACGATCAGTGATGAAGCTCATTGTGCAGTTTAAACAGCGGCCGTACAGTAGTGGACGTCCGCTGTGTTATGTGAATGAAGGGGGTGGGGGAGGAAGAGGAGAGAAATCTCCTGCACTGCCCCGCTCCCCTGCTGGCCGCTCCGTGAACCAGCCTGCTCTGCTAGCTCCCGTGCAGGAGCACTGGAGCGTAGAGACACAGGGACGAGTGTCGGGCATCGTTTGCCTGACACTCGTCCTGTGTAAATGGGGCTTTATCTATCTATCTATGTATTTATTTAGCTGTCTCTATCTAACTATGTCTCTATCTATGGCCCCCTGCACATGTGCGGAAATTCTGCGGCTGTATTTCCCACAGAATTTGCACCCGTGGAAGCTGCCATAAGGTTGCGTTAAAAACAGAATCCTATGCAGGCGGCCACGATTTGTCCGCGTGAAATTACGTGCAGAACACAAATCACGGCATGCTCTATTTCTGTGCGGGGCTCGCAAAGAAACATCACTCCCCAGTCTCTCTGCAGGGGCTCAGGTTGGGTCTCACTACGAGAATTCTCACAGCCGGATTGGACCTGGCCGTTTGCAGGCGGCCTATCTCATATCTATCTATCTACCTATCTCATATCTATCTATCTATCTATCTCATATCTATCTATCTACCTATCTCATATCTATCTATCTATCTATCTATCTATCTACCTATCTCATATCTATCTATCTATCTATCTATGTATCTCATATCTATCTATCTATCTATCTATCTATCTATCTATCTATCTATCTATCTATCTATCTCATATCTATCTATCTCATATCTATCTATCTATCTATGTCATCTATCTATCTATCTATCTATCTATCTATCTATCTATCTATCTATCTCCTATCTATCTCATATCTATCTATATATCTATCTATCTCATATATCTACCTATTTCATATCTATCTATCTCTCGCTCGCTCACTCAATCTAACTATCTATCTGATGTAACTCAGTGTTTACCTTAATTGTTAAATTGTTAAATTAGTTTGTGTTTGTGCATTTGTCTACACATAATGTGTTGCTTTTCTTGTTTATTTGTTTTTCTTACATTGTATTCCTAATTTTTCTTAATTTGGAGATTATTTGGTGTATTTTCAATTAATTAAAATATCTTTGATGCTAAATGTTTTAACGAGTTAAAGTATGGAACTAAAAAACCCAAATAAGTTCCCTTGTACATACTGTAATAGCGCATAGCCTAGCTTGCAAACAATTAATTGCTTATTCTGTAAATTGCCTGCAGTTGACCTGCTAGTTGTGTCAGACAGAGTTGTCTGTGTTCCCAAAGGACTCTTCAAATTTCAGTTTGAGCCCCATCGGAAGAATATTGTAGATGAGATGCAAATGATAGAAATGGCCAGGTCTATTTGCAGATATAGGGCTGTGTTAATAGCGTTCACTGTCTTGAGTTACTGACAAATTAAATAGCCTGGCCTTTGCTGTGTGGGTGAACTCTGAGTGACTTTCCACTGTGGAAATTAGAAAGTATGATAGAGATAACAGGTGAGGATCTAAAATGGAAAATGGAAATAAAATGGAAGACAATGCAGGCACAAAATAACTGGACTGAATACATTGCATTGTTTTACGTACACAGTAGCATATTGTCCTAAAAAGAGTTGCCCATTTCAGTTAACAAAATTAATT
The DNA here is from genome assembly GCF_035609145.1 of Eleutherodactylus coqui. Classification (NCBI taxonomy): domain Eukaryota; kingdom Metazoa; phylum Chordata; class Amphibia; order Anura; family Eleutherodactylidae; genus Eleutherodactylus; species Eleutherodactylus coqui. Next base: position 111,727,424 of record NC_089849.1, read on the forward strand.
TTAGAATGCCCAAAACATATCACTCAGGTTTTTTAACATTACATTCGTGGAGAAAGTCAAAGGGTTACAAAATTAAGCAAATCGACCAAAGTAACATACATCACCAAATATTATTTATTTTAAAAACATAAAATAAGATACCCGTTTCTGTTTCTTCATTAACTTTACCCATAATATAATAATAACGTAGAATAGTGTCAAACTGAGTAGACCAAAGACAGAAAGAATGGTTGGAGAAAGACATAAAAAGTGGGGGGAAACACACAAGGAGAAAATCGGGAGGGGTAGAGGAATTGGTGCACCTATGTTGGGAAAGTTAAGATAGACTCTTCTATTGCCCAGGTCAAGGGTCTTGTTCCTTCATATGTTGGAGGGATAGAGGATATGCTTGATGGTAAGCTGGAAAAGTCAAAGATCTGGCACTTGGATTCCATAGACACACAGTAAGAGAGTACTGGTGGCAGGACGACCAGGTTTTTTCATTTAGAGCTTCAAAATCCATTAGGATAGCTGTGCATTTTGGCAATTATTCCTGGACCCCTGGCATTTGTATTACAAAGGTTTTCAAAGATAGTTAACGCCAGATTTTGTCTGTCTTCGATGAGAGCTAATATATAATGCTTGATTTATTGAAGACGAAAAATCTCAGAATCTGGGATAGAGGGAACAACTTGAAGGAATTCAAATAGTCTGAAGCCAGGTCTATCAACAAAATTGATTATTCTGGTGGGATCTCTGGCTATCCACTATCTGAAGTCAGTTTTGTTCATACCAGAAGGGAGGGATGGATTACCAAATATACTGGATATAAGGTGTTTAGATATGAGCTTATATCTTTTAGAGAGTCTGTCCCAGAGTGCCAGAGTGGAGGACAGGGCAGGGTGCATGATACTTTTTTATATTTTGTTCTGTGCCAAAAGACAGGTAACTGCCTGTGCCTCTATCGATACCGATTGGGGTTTTTCATGACGTAAGAAAATAGAGGTTAACTGTGCAATTTGGGCTGCGTTGTAATATTTTATGATATTAGGGACCCCAGGCCTCCAGCATTCCAAGGTGCATAAAGAGTAGATTGTTGGATACGCTGTATTTATTTGACCAAGTGAAGATCAACAGTTTCTATTGTAAGTGTTTTAAATCGACAGCTGATATAGAGATGGGTAAGGAACGTGTATCTAGATTTTGCTCTAAATTTTTAATCAAGGGGGAATAATTGGTTTGATATAGGGTCTCAAAAGAGATTGAAAGATGTATGCCCAGATAAGGAAGGCTCTATGTGACCCAAAGAAAATAAAAGTTAAGTTTAAAAAGTATGATGGTGGGGGAAGGTAAGTTTAGGTTCAGATCCAATGATTTAGTATCATTAACTCGGAGGCCCGAGATCGCTCCACATTTATCTAGAATTTGATATATGTTACTGTCCCCCAATGTGGAAACCCTTAATGTTCACATTTGCTCTACGCGTAGATGCTAGAGGCTCAATTGCTAATGCAAATAGGAGAGGTGATAAGGGGCAACCATGCCTCATTCCTCTTTCAATTGCTATTCTGTCAGATCTAAAGCCACGGATTCGGACTGAGGAGGAGGGGAACAAATAAAGAGCTTGGATGAGAGTTCTGAATTTTGCACCAAAACTCATTCCCTCAAGGATAAAAAATAGTAAAGATGTCCGTCAGCAGCACCAAATTTAAACCCTCATAAGGGTCGGACGGATTCATGCAGCAGCTGAAGTACCCAGGAGACCAAATCAATATAAAGAAAAGACTTCAGCAGCATCAGCGGTGCCAATTAACAATGTAGATTTTATTCCTTCATCACATATAGACAGGCGACGTTTCGGCTATCTTGGCCTTTCTCAAGCTTGAGACATCTCCTGTCTATATGTGATGGAGGAATAAAATCTATGTTGTTAATTGGCATCGCTGATGCTGCTGAAGTCTTTTCTTTATAAAAAATAAAAAAATAAGTATTGCCAAGAGACCGAATCTAACGCCTTGCATAAATCTAGACTAAGGAAAAGTCTTTGCCTATTTTCCACCCTCTCCCAACCGGACCTGACAGCCGAGTTAATATCAATTGCCTGTCTTGTTTGGTCAGTGGCTTGCTGACCAGGGATGAATCCAACCTGGTCTGGGTGAATGTGCTGGCTAATTACTATATTTACTCTGATGGACATCATTTTGGAGAGAATCTTTAGGTCATCATTATTGATTAAGGAAATCGGACCATCATTTTCGCAAATTGAGTGGTCTTTATTAGGTTTTAGGATGTGAATGAAAGCTTTATTGGCTATGGGCGATAGAAAAGGGGTTTGTAGGCCGGAATTGAAATACCCAACCATGGGACCACCCAGGGGGCTGTAAAAGTTCTTATAATGTATGTTGGAAAAAACCTTCTTCGCCGGGTGCCTTTGAAGGTTTAGGTGATTTTACTGCCTCCCACTCCTCCTCAACCGTCACCTCCCTCTCAAGAATGCCCCTGTGTTCTGGTGTTAATCTGGAAAGGATCTTATCAAGCAGTATCTTGCACATTTGCTGTGGAAAACGTTCTTTAGTGTATAGGTCATTGTAGAAATGACCAAATGCTCTTTCGATCACTACTGAATTTTGGCTCAGATGGAGACGTAACTTAGGGGGTGCCGGGGCGAAGTGCCTGGGAGCCAAGTGCCGGGGCCAACAGTCTACCCTGTTGATCTCCCTGTGAGAAAAATTTATATCTGGACCATCCTAATTGTTTTCACTAGTGTAACCTCTGAGCCGTTAAGTACGCCTGAGACTATTAAAAACCTACCCTCGGGGTCTCGGTGTATCTTCTGTAGAACAAAAAATGTCTGTTTGGATATCCAGATCCCCACACCCACTTTTTCTCCCACGCAGAAGCCAAGAAATGTGTTGGGTATCTGTGGTGGAAGAATGTCGGGGTCAAGGCAGAGGCAAAGTGCATCTCCTGGAGGAAAACAACATCTTCCCGCATCCTGTGATCATATTCAAAGGCTTTGCATCATAGGTGAATTAAACTGCTGGACGTTGTGTGAGAGAAAGAAAATATGTTTAGTAGGCATAATTGGACAAAATATAAAAATGCCTTTTAAGGTGCATGGTAATGAATAGAGATGAGCGAGTATACTCGTTAAAGGCAATTGCTCGAGCGAGCATTGCCATGAGCGAGTACCTGCCCGCTCGAGACAGAAGGTTTGGGTGCCGGCGCGGGGGAGCGGTGAGTAGCGGCAGTCAGCAGGGGGGAGCGGGGGGGAGAGAGAGATCTCCCCTCCGTTCCTCCCCGCTCTCCCCCGCAGCTACCTGCCTGCCGCCGGCACCCGAACCTTCAGTCTTTCGAGCAATTGCCTTTAGCGAGTATACTCGCTCATCTCTAGTAATGAACAAGAGGTCAGAATAACCTAAAAGGAATCCATCTAGGCTACCCTGCCACGAAGAAAAATGCCTAAGGCCCTGTACGGGAGGGAAGGGAGGCGGGGACAAGAGGAAAGAAAATAGACATGAGACAAAGGAAAACTGTGAATACAAGAAAGCTAATGAGTAAACTCTAAATGTGGGGGGATAAATTCCCCAAAATAGTGTCACAACCGTGAATGATAGAGGGACGGTAGATCAACCGCCAGTTTATCATTGTAGGGAGCAGCTCCTGTAGCACAAGATCACCTTCAAATGCAGCAATATCACCTTCAAACTACATTGCAAGTAATTCAACTGTAAGTAAGTATTAAACCCGGGCTATGACCAGAGGGATGCCTGTGAGGCATACGTAACCATAAACTATTAATTTAACATTAATTTTGGATTAGAACAGCAGCCCAGGGGATAGTTGATTCATGGAGTCCCATGCGGTGGACCCCTGCTAACCAGCCATCCTGAGAGTAGGTCATCAATTTTAGAAGTGGGACAACCTCTTTAGATAACACATGTTGGGCACTGAAATCAGTAGACCGCCCATGAAATACACAGAGCGTTGGTTCTCCCTTGATGCTCTTTATAGCTACGCTCTGCTCTAAATAATAGTTGGATGACCCCAACTGGGGAATCCCTCACTATTAAATCAAAATTCCCCAACAGTGTAGGGTTGGGGGACCAGAACATGAATAAGGATTTAAATAACATCAAAGTGTAATGCTCCACTCCCTAAGACCCTACAGCAGATATAACAGTATACCAATAGCAGCAGCACCTGGACCACTTGGGTTATTCCATGAAAGCATCTCTAGATATATTATTTTATGCCTTTTACAGTGGATACAAAAAGATTGGACAGTGACTTCATCAGTTTCAGAAATGTTTTGAAATGTTTTTGGAGCAAAACAAAAAAAGCAAAAAATTTCCAAAAAGTCAGACAATTTCCATGGCCGTCAATGGAATATGGAAGCAGAAACACTTTAGGTATCATTAATTTACTATAAGCAGGAGAAATTCATTTCCGAAAAATTACTTGTCTGTGGCTTGGGACCTGGTGATCTACGGGCAAAGGACGGGACACTATGCTTTGTGTGAGTAAATGTATTGGAATCTCCATGATAAAAACTTTTAAGATTTTGTAATTTCTTAAATTTACTGGTGAGCAACAGATATCAGTATGTTTACCTGGTCCTTATTATAAAGTGAGAGCTGATGAGGATGTGGAAACATTCTGCAATCTTTGAATTACTTCCAGGACCCTATTGTTGTTGTCCTGGCAGGTGCATGGCCAATGTTAGCGGAATTAGCGCACATAATGGATAAATAGGTGGCTAGGCTTATGCTGAAATACTAGGGAAACTAGCATTCCGGATGTAGACTCTCAGCTAATGGAGAGACGAAAGTTACTGGTAATCCCACCGATGTTACAAAAACAATAAGACTGTGAAAAGAGTGCGCAGAAGAGGATGTAGGGGGTCTCTTCAGCCCGCAATAATTTCCTGAGGATGCATCTGACTTTGTAATGTTCGCACTCGTCACCAGCATACTTACTTTGTGCACATTTCCAGAGCAAGGGGATTGTCAAGAAGGTGGGAAGATGTTCACTTCTTCATACTATTGTTTTCAGCATTTGGATACCCTAACCAGTGTCCCATGTTATTCTTGACTAACTGAAGGTCAGTGCTAAATACACAGCATGACTATGAATGAAATCAGAGCCAGAGAGGTGAGAGGAGAGACTTAAGAAGATGGGGCAATAAGGAGGAGGAGGAGGAGGAAGGAAACAACATATTCTTCTCTTCTAAGATGCAAATAAGGAAGATGGAACAATACCTCTGCAGCGCCACCCATTGGATGGCAGCATCCTTCCAATCAATGTCGGACCCTTTATACTGGTCTTTATAACAATGATTGGAAATAGGAAACCAAGCTCTTTATAAGACCTGTATAAATGGTCTGACATTGATTTGAACGAATGCTGCCATCCAGTTTATTTGCATAAATTACCCAGAGGAGCATGCATGGCCTTATAAGTCTCCACACTCACTTTTCAGGAGTCTTCTCACACCCCTTCTGGATGCTCTCCTTGGGGAGAGACAATGCCATCCCCCGACCCACTCACACCCTAGGTATCTCCACACACTTTTTGGGTGCTCTCGTTAAGGAGAGATGACACACCTTTTGACCCTCTCTCATAAGAACTACAGTAGTTCTCAAACAGGTTTTAGAATGGAGAAGAAAAATAATGTTTCAGAGCGAGATAAACTGCTCTTCACCAGTGATGTGAAGTAATGGAGGTAAAAAATACTACACAGATATATCAATAATAAAATGGGTGCTATAGGATTTTTTTTTAATTGACCCAAATCTATTAAAACAATAACAACAGCAGTACTCACCTATCCTCACCCTATCCTCATCCAGTGCTGCAGCACCGTCTTCCTTTTGGAATGGCTACCAACTGACTGCTGCAGCCAATCAGAGGCCATAGTGGTCAGTTGCTGATCTCCTAGTATCACGGCTCCCAGCATCTAAATGGTGATGCCAGTAGAACGGCACCTGACTGCTGCGGCCTCTGATTGGCTGCAGAGGTAAGTGGTAGCCGTTCTAAAGCAAAGACCAGGAGGACAGCTGCAGCGCTGGATCACTAGGGAAGAGGACGGGTAAGTACCGCTGGTTTTATGGTCTAAACAGATTTGAATCGAATTTTAAAAAAGTCATATCACCCCCGGGTAACCGCTTTAAGCCTGTTGACCTCATGTTGATTGAACTCTTTCCTTTCCAGATTATTAATCTTAGGGCCCCCTCACTCAGGCGTATGCTCGTCTGCACCTGAGCGCTGTGATATTTCAGAACCAACAATCCTTTTTTTGCGAGCATATTGGCGTATTTTACTGTACTTTTTCAGGTAGCGAGGCATGTTCATTTATGTTTATTTGTGAGCCATGCAAATAGGGCGGCATCCTGTTTATCGGGGCACCATACTGGCTCTGTTTATGGGGGCACCATACTGGCTCTGTTTATGGGGGCACCATACTGGCTCTGTTTATCGGGGCACCATACTGGCTCTGTTTATCGGGGCACCATACTGGCTCTGTTTATGGGGGCACCATACTGGCTCTGTTTATCGGGGCACCATACTGGCTCTGTTTATGGGGGCACCATACTGGCTCTGTTTATGGGGGCACCATACTGGCTCTGTTTATAGGGGCACCATACTGTCTCTGTTTATGGGGGCACCATACTGGCTCTGTTTATGGGGGCACCATACTGGCTCTGTTTATGGGGGCACCATACTGGCTCTGTTTATGGGGGCACCATACTGGCTCTATTTATTGGGGCACCATACTGGCTCTGTTTATGGGGGCACCATACTGGCTCTATTTATCGGGGCACCATACTGGCTCTGTTTATGGGGGCACCATACTGGCTCTATTTATTGGGGCACCATACTGGCTCTGTTTATGGGGGCACCATACTGGCTCTATTTATCGGGGCACCATACTGGCTCTGTTTATGGGGGCACCATACTGGCTCTGTTTATGGGGGCACTCTAGTTGCTCTGGTTATGGAGTCATTCCGATATTCTGGATAATAGAGCCACTTACGCTGTTTTGATTTGTGCCCCTCTGATATCTCCTTGCAGTTGACGTACGCTCTATGTGTGCCACTGTATTCACCCTACAGAGCCGTGAGGGAGGCGAAGTCTGTATTACGATGTGAACAAATATTTTCGAGTCTAAAATAAGAACACTTTGATTCCTACAAGGTGTTCAGGATAAGCCCTTGAGTCTTGTGAAACTTCAGCACTACTGCAGTCTTAGGAAGCAGAACATCAGTGGACTTGGCACGCTTTGTCGAGACTGAAAGGAGCTGCCAATCAGGAAGCAAATATTTGGCTTGGTAAACAGCAGCCGCTCTCCGGGAAATGCACAGATTTGTCAATAATAAGTGAATGCAGGGGATTTAATGTACATTCAGTGCTGGGTATTGACGGCCGTGACAAGCGCCACACATCTTGCTTTATTGCATTAATAAGAGGCCGACAACCTTTGTGTCACTGAAGAAAGCTGCCGCTGGGGATTCTGTAAATGGGCTGATGGGCTGACTGTTATATTTGTCCTGTAGCACTATTAGAAAAATGTATCATATCTGTTCTCTTTGGAAATCCCTATATCCTGTTATAGTGGAAAAAGCAATGTGAGAGTAGCACTCAAAGAGCATTGTAGCAGAAATGCCTCCAAAATTCGCAAGAAAATCGTACTTACATCCAAGGGGGGAAGAAAACAAGTTGTCACCCCCCTATTACTGGAGAAAGACCCAGGTCATGAAGGAATGAATGTCGTAGGATTTATTTCAATAGCCATAAGCCAAAAATAAATTCTGCAACATTCATTCCTACATGACCTGGGTCTTCCTTCAGTAATAGGAGGGTGACGACTTGCTCCCTTCCCTTGGATGTAAGTACAATTTTATTGGGAATTTTGGAGGTATCCCATTTCAATTTACATATATTTTTAATGTATTCTGTTATTTCATTTAGTTATTTTTTTAACTTCTATGTCCCCCATGATGTCATATAAGACCTCTGGGGGTCGTTCCCATTTTATTTATTTTTTTAATATCACACTTTTTCACTGTCATCCATAGGAGCCCCAGTTACAAGGGAAGACATCCCCCTGTAGTAACGGTAGTCACTAAAAGATCTGATCTGCATCTGCTAAGACCCTGCAGCTCTGCCATGGCTGTTCGCACCGGACGGTCATGCGCTTGTCAAGTCAAATAGCCTAAATAACACTTCCACTTTCTCTATTCACTACATAGTGCTCATAGAGCACTATGTATCCTGCAAGAGGGAAGGCGGAAACAGTTCAAAACTGATTCTGCCTTCTCCTCCGGATCCTCGGCTGTTACTGATAGCCGAGGAACTAACCTGCTCCTATTACATTTAAGGAGCAGGAGCTTTAATCTGGCTAGGATTAAATCCCAGGAGTAAGTGCTGTACATTTACAGCGCTTGGTCCATAACAGGTTAAGGCTTATGTGTAGACTAGTGTATCACCATCTGCTGCCACACACCTGGTGGGTACTATACGTGATACTATAGCACACTCATCGATGGGGCGCCAATGTGGGGCTTTATCTTTTAATCTTGCATTTCTCTATATCCTGTGTGCCAGGGAAGTCAAAAACAAAGTTCAATATGAACTTCATCAATGATTGAGGTAACCTCACGTCACAGACCATTCAGTGCCCCAAAACAGGAACAAAAACAGATTGGCAAAAATTTACTAGCACATGCACGCCAGGCACGAGCCAGGGGTGTAATTTGAAGCATCTGAGTTCCACATTCTCTGAAAGAGCCTCCACCTAGCATGAACTAATTCTATGATATGTGACTTTTCAGCCCCCTAATGCCTCATGTCATGTAGAATCCGTAGCGGGTGCCTCCTGCCCCGTGGACATGAGGCCTAAGAATCGGAATAAACTCACCTGCTCTGGACGATGCGGATCTTCCTTCCTTCACGGCCGGATCTTCTTTCTTCGGCCCGGCGGATGTGCTCGGCACGCTGGCAGCGTGCCGCGCGCATGTGCCGGGCACATCCGCCGGGCCGTAGAAAGAAGATCCGGCACAAAGAAGGGAAGAACCACATCGTCCGGAGCAGGTGAGTTTAATTCAGGCACGGGTCTCCCGCGGATCCGGACGGCTTCCATAGGCTTCAATAGAAGCCTGCGGGAGCCGTCCCTTCGGTGAAACCCGCACGAAAATGGAGCAGGTCCATTTTTTTTCCTGCACGCGGATCCGAGCCTGACGGGAAAAATCACATCCGCAGGTATTTAACTACGTGCGGATGTCCAATGTATCCCTATGGGGCGCGGATCCGCGTGCGGGAGAAACGTTGCCAATTTTAAGCCCGTGGACATGAGGCCCAAGTGCTGTACATTTACGGCGCTTGGTCCATAACAGGTTAAGGCTTATGTGTAGACTAGTGTATCACCATCTGCTGCCACACGCCTGGTGGGTACTATACGTGATACTATAGCACACTCATCGATGGGGCGCCAATGTGGGGCTTTATCTTTTAATCTTGCATTTCTCTATATCCTGTGTGCCAGGGAAGTCAAAAACAAAGTTCAATATGAACTTCATCAATGATTGAGGTAACCTCACGTCACAGACCATTCAGTGCCCCAAAACAGGAACAAAAACAGATTGGCAAAAATTTACTAGCACATGCACGCCAGGCACGAGCCAGGGGTGTAATTTGAAGCATCTGAGTCCCACATTCTGTGAAAGAGCCTCCACCTAGCATGAACTAATTCTATGATATGTGACTTTTCAGCCCCCTTAGGCTCCAGCGCCTGAATGCAACTGTACATCTGTACTATCTATAGCTATACCCATGAGATAAGAACGCACATGTTATTGCTACCTTCATGTACTCTCACTTGAGCATAGATACACGTAACACATACAGCACATGCCTACTACCTACACTCATGCCTACACATGTATGCCCACTATGTACATACAGGTGCTCATGCAAACACATAGGCAAATGTCCAAAAGGACACTCTTTTGGCCTCCATCAGGCGCATGGAGTCCCATGGATACTATTGATGTATACGCTGAAAGCTTTCTCAGCATATATGACAAAAAAAAAGGCTCCGACACAATGTGAACAGAGGCAAACTGTAACATCATATTGTGTTAACATCATGCCTAGCCTTAGAGTTCTCCATGAAACTTTCAGATTATGTTGGGAAAATCCTTTCATAATGCCATAAACATATGTGCTTTTGCAGCTGCTGCTTGACATTATTTGACATTGACTGATGTTGCTTAGTTTACTGGTAACCAACATTGATCAATAGTTTCTCCCCTTTTTCCTTGGATAATTGACCATGCAACAGACAGTTTTTTACATTATCACAGCAAGGCTTATCCAATTGAGAACCGACCACTTCCATTAGATTAATGAGCATTGCTAACTGATTTTTCTTGGAGGTTAACAAGTAAAAGATAATCAAAAGAGAAATAGTAATACATCAGAAAGTTCCATACGAGGATTGTTAATGCATGCAGAAAATTGCACAGAAAGGGATCCTTTCGTGAAAAATGTCGTAAAATTTGAGTAAATTTTGTTAAAGAACCAACCTTATACTACTAAATCATGAACTGTAGCTGTTTGTTATATCAGTCTGATGTATCACAGGCTGAAGACAACTTCTATGATCTCTTTATATATATTGTACCAGTCCTTGATGGTCAGCACAACACATTGAGTGTAGGTCAAGGCCTATCATCTTGGTCTACCTCAGTAGTATTCTATTCAAATATTTGGGTGTGTCTTGTTCGGATTCCTGGTCTGTGCTGGGATTCCACACCTGAAGGTCATTTATAAGAGCCATGTTGTACCTTGTTTCTTACAGTACCCCTTTAGGGAAAAGAAACACATAAATTGCCACTCCATAGCATCAATGGGACTTTCAAGAGCTTCTGAGAGGTGGACGACACTAGGTAAGACAATCGAAACTTGACAACCCAATGTTATGAAGGAAAACAAAATTCTGTGGGTTCACGTGAGGTTTGATCTGGTGGAGGAAAAAGCTACGGCTTACTGGTTCCTATCTGTTGGTACTGATAATGTTCTTTGCTGTCAGGTTATGAGTTATGGACCCTGGCGACTATCGCACTGGAAAAAAGTCCAATTTCCGCTCTTTTTGCAATCCGCGCATTATTTGCCGGGCAGATAAAGACATCGTGACAAGGTTTTGTTTTGGAAATTTTTAGGTACCTGTTATGATTCTTTTGTGTCTGCTAAAGTTATTATCTCATTACCTCAGCCCCGCTGAATAAACGTACGGAGCGGATGCTGAGTAGAAAAATTAGGCTGAAAAATAAAGAAGAAGGTTACATTTTGGCAGTACTGATAAACATGTTATTCACACTGTAGGGTCAAGATAACATTCAGATGTGTATGAAAGGATGGCGTGGTCATGTCTTTATCCTGTATAGTAATGGCCTGTTATGGGAGATCAGTATTATATGATAATTATCATCTGGAGAGAAGGCTCCAGAAGCTATAAATTGTTCCAAACTATAAAAAGCACCAACAAAGGCCCATAAAAGTATTGATCTTTCTACAACAAGGTCATGCCGGTGAAGCGCACTTGGCCTACTGCATTTGGAGGATTTGCAGTAATACTGTATGATATTAATAGTAAATCCAGGCAATGTGGGACAAGCTGTTATAAAGGTTTTTTTTATCTCATTGCAGATCTTGGATGTTTATGATGGTGAAGAGAAATTACATGGAAACGTGTTTTGGGTTTTCAGTTATAAATTTTGGACAGTTGGATATGGATGCTGAAGAAGGGGTTATGGGTAAAAACCAAGAAGAAAAGTTGCTTCCTTATAAACACTTTAATTCTTCTTTTATTAAAAAAAATCCATAAAAATTACAAATGTTAGGTACCGGAGTGACACCATGTCTGCGTTCAGATGTGTTTCAAAAGACACTTCTTTCTGGATCACAAGAAAAAAAGAGCTGAAAAGTGGCAACAGAATGCAAAATACATTAAATATCAGAAGGATACATACTAAAATAAATACTCTAACCACATTAAATAATGCAAGGTTCTGGGTATATAATTTGATCAAATCATATTGGCCCATCTACCAATTTAGGAGAATGCACCTCTCTTGATCAAATTATATACCAAGAACCTTGTATTATTTAATGTGGTTAGAGTATCTATTATAGGTATGTATGCCTCTGATAGTAAATGTATTTTGAGTGCCGCTTTTTGGTTTCTGCTTCTATTGTATGTACAGACATGGTTTAACCTGCACCTATGGATTTGTATTGAGAAGTGCTGACCTATTTTATCCTTTTTTTATACAAATATTGTGGAGTTTTGGCTGCCTCCACCTGGTCATGCACACCTGCCGCCCATTTGCCTTCTGTCTCTCCTATTGGACCACATAAATAGTATCCTACCTTCCCTGATTTTATTTGTGGGCTTAGTCCCAAGAGAGGAGCATTGTTATAGGTAGGTACCCATCTTTCCCAGCTTAAGATTATACCACCTGGTGTTAGCGTTAGGACCCATCTGAGAGCTCGGTCACCTGGACGTTGGTAGATGGGCCAATATGATTTGATCAAATTATATACCAAGAACCTTGCATTATTTAATGTGGTTAGAGTATTTATTATAGGTATGTATGCCTCTGATAGTAGATGTATTTTGAGTGCTGTTGGCACTTTTTGGTTTCTGCTTCTATTGTATGTTGAAGAAGTGTCTTTCGAAACATGTCTGAGCGAAGACATGATGCTAAATGGTACCTACCATTTGTAATTTTGTGGATTTTTTGGAATAAAAGAAGTGTTTTTAAGGAGCCGGCTTTTCTCCTTTGTTGTTGCTATTTAAGCTGTTTGACTCTCGGTCAGCCTGAGCACCTGAGAACCTTCAAGGTAACCCGAGGTAAATACTACCTACTGTCCAGATGAAGGTAACGTTGTGTTATGTGTTTTGGAAGTTATGGGTTAAACCTTGTCTTGATGATAGACCAAAAGTTATGGTCACCTAAGCTACTTACTCCTTCACACGTGTGTTCTGTGAATGGACCACAATGAGTATCAGAGGTTTGGGACTAGAGGAGGCTGTAAGAAAGCCTAAGGTAATAGCAAACAATCACAATAAGAAGAAAAGTAGAGCCTCTTCTAGGTGGACTGTGTATATTTTTTTCCTTTAATTTCTAGGGTCCAGACAGTGCTTAAATATTTCCAGACCAGAGTGACTAAATATGTTGCTAGGGAAGAGAATTGCATTTTTGGACATAGATACAGGAAAATGCTGTTACTGCCACAGTTATGGTATTTTAAGAATATCTTTTGAAATACAGTATATTCTGGTGTGACCAATATTACATGAAACATGTACAGACTGATTGTGGATTATATAATCTACAGTTCAGCTGGCATTATCACGCTTGGTGTACAAGAGCCATGTCAGATGGACATCTTATGCATCTGTTAGGGTCAATATGAAGCAGCGGCTTTTTGAGCTATGAAGCGCTTTTTGAAGCTATAGTTTCTCGTGGAGCCCCATGGAGGGTGTGGTCAGGGGAGGGGTTAGGGGCGTGGCTTATCACAACATAATTTTTACCTCCATCGTTATAAAAAGGACAGGGCCATTTAAAAAAAAAAACAGGGAGTAACGCTGGAGTGCTGGATGGGCTATTGATATAAATTATATTTAAATTAACATGCTGTGCAATTAAATCCCGCACCACATGGCATTATCCACACGGGATTTGTACAGATTTTTTTCACAGGGTGTAGATGACATTTTCAAAATCTCATCCACTTTGCTGCTACTGTAAAATCCACAGCAAATCCACCCTGTGTAGTAATAGTGACCCCCTATATTAGTGGCCCCAGTAGTAATAGTGACCACTATTGCAGCCTCAATAATAATAGGGTCCCTCATTGCTGCCTCAGTAGTATTAGGGTTCCCCATTGCCACCCCCGTAGTAATAGCGACCCCTATATTGACCCCGGTAGTAATAGTGTCCCCTATATTGGCCCCAGTAGTATTAGCATCCCTCATATTGGCCCCAGTAGTAATAGTGACCCCCACAGTAGCCACAGTAGTAATAGCAACCCCACAGGGGCCCCAGCAGTAATAGCGACCCCCACAGTGGCTGCAATAGTAATAGTGACCCCCACAGTGGCCCCAGTAGTAATAGTTTCCCCAACAGTGGCTTCTGTAGTAATAGTGTCCTACAAAGTGGCTTCAGTAGTAATAGTGACCTGCACAGTGATTCCAGTAGTAAGACCAACCCCCACAGTGACCTTATTAGTAATAGTGACTGCCACAGTGGCCCCAGTACTAATAGTGACCCCCATAGTGGCCCCAATAATAATAATCCCACAGTAGCCACATTAATAATATTAACCCCCTCAGTAGCCCCAGCAATATTAACCTCCTCAGTAATATTAACCCCACAGTAATAATATTAACCCCCTCAGTAATATTAACCCCACAGTAGCCACAGTAATACTGGCCCCCCCAACCCACAACCCATATGCTTACCTCCTCCTTGCAGTCAGCGCTGCTCTTCCTCTGCTCAACAATGATCCACAGTGCACACTGACGTCAGTGTGGGCGCCCAGAACGTTTCTTCCCTTATCCCCTCCTGCGGAACTAAGGCTGAGAAGCCTCAAGGAAGAAGGATCCCGGGTGCACAGTGACGTCAGAGTGTGCACCAGTATCAGCATCACAGTGTGATAACAGGTTTGGAGCTGCGGCACCCTGCCGGTAATTACTTCAGTCAGAGCCCCTGACTATCACTCGCGCAGCCCCGAGGGCTCTGTAGAGCCCAGTTTGGGAACCGCTGCTATGAAGGCACCTGGTGCTTATAGCCGGTTATGCTTGGACATAATCTTTAGCCAAAGTACAAAAAAGATCCCATTTATAAGAACGTTGCTAGAAAATCTTAAGGTTATATATCTTGGGTGGAAAATAGGAGAGCAGGATGTCTATTTCTCGACCTTTCTGTGGCACACCATGAAAAGCAACATAAAGAACATAGTACAGCAGTACTTATTAGTGTAGATGTGATTTCAGTAGATGTGCATGGAAAACAGACCAATTTTAATGAGCGTGCATGTCCATGTGAGTGAATGTTCACTTTTTACATCCGTCAATTCAATGAATGGCTGAGCGCTCAGCTAATCAGACGCAGACCTTTCCGGAGGCTGAAAGAGCTTCACTACACTGCTGGGGACCAAACAGGCAAACAGGCTTCTGAGCCCCGACAGCAGCGAAGAGGTGAATATATATATATTTTTTTAATTTTTTTTACACAAGCTAGGGTCGATTTTCAGGAAGGGCATATATTTAAAGCCCTTCCCCGAAAATCACTGCAGGGGATGCGGGCATGCCATTGCTTTCAATGGGGCCGCCGGCATTGAAATCAATGGGAGAGCTTTGCAATCCTCTGCCACAGCTGTCATGTGCATGCATGTCCTGTCTTTTGCAGGTGCGCATGTTTGCACGCTTGTAAAATACGGACATGTGAACACATCATAGGGAACCAATTTTTCTAATAGACACACGGTTTTTGCACGCATGTATGTATAAATATAGCAAATATACGCTCGTGTGAATGAGGCCTTACTCTGTAGCAGCTTCCTCTTTCCATTTACTCTCTCCATAGACTTCTATGGGCAACATGAGATAGCACCCCTCCCCACACACAAACACTTCCCACACAGCAAGTTTGAAAGAAGGGGACCTCTAGTGTCCAAAACTTTAGACAAATTTTTGAGCACAAAAACATAATTTTTAGTTAATAAAGTGAAATTTTGCTAATTATTACATTAGCTTCCACATAAGCATGTTTGTTCAAAGTGCAGTGCCCACTTAAAAAACCAAAACACTACTTGGGAGCTTCTGCTGGCACTAATGATACTGCCCCAGAATAAGAAGGATACTACCCCAGGTTAGAAAGCCAGACCTACATCCACCTTCTTGTTACTGGTGGTATGCAGTAAGATATACCTAGGCTTGCACATCTTGTCTCTCCTAGAAATACCACATTATTAAATTAGCACCTCCCGTCCTCTCCAAACCAGGCTTGTGACTATTCATTGGCTTCCTGCTCACACCTGAGTGAGGGCTTTGGCCCCCTCATCCTCCCTTTGGTCCAACAAGGATGCTGCTATTAGCATGTCCATGTTTTTCCTGCATCAGGCAGGCTCTGTGTCTCCGCATTGTTCCAGGACAGAGGCTCCTGGTAGAAGAAAGGGAAATGTAATAACTAAAAATTATGATTCATCCTTGTCGTATGGACAGAAGATAACCATATTACCAGCATCTGGACGTGATGCCAAATCATCTATCTGCTGAATTAATGATCTCTTGCACATCGTGTTTGGTGTTCACAGTAGACAAAGTCATGTTATAAAATGTGGCAGCCATAGTTCCTCTTTTGGAGGGCCTCCTGGGGAAATATGACTGATATATGAAATTGTATTTCCATCTTGTAGTGGGAGGTCAGAGGCACAGACAAGGAAGCCTTTAAGATTCTGGGGGCACAAACCCAAAATTGCCAATAATTCCAGGAGATGGTAGAATTACATCGGGACTGTCCAGAGAATTCCGTGTGTCTTCGCATCCAGTTTCAACTGATCTGATCCGTATGAACTGGCTTCATATTTTTTATTCCTTTTACTTTTCCTATATAGGACCTAAATATTGCTTGTGCCAAATTTCACGCTTATACGACACCAGGAAGCTACATAACATAGGGGGTCACTTTCTTTTGCACTTAGAATTGATTAGTCAAGTTGAGACCCCTTTACTTTTCCATTTAGAACCTAAAGAATGGTTATGCCAAATTTCAGGTTTGTACTACAATAGAGGTTAGAGAATTAGATTAGGTGCATAACATTGGGGTTCACTTACTTTTGCACTTAGAATTGAATAATCAGGTTGTGATCCCTTTACTTTTCCTAATTAGGACCTAAAGAATGCTCCTGCCAAATTTCAAGTTTACGATACCGGGAAGTTAGAGAGTTAGTGGCGAGTCAGTCAGTGATTGCTTTCACCTTTATATATATATATAGATGCACCTTTCACTATTACCCTTTTGTATATAGTTATAGCAATGCTATTTTTGTGGAATAGAGTATTAACTCTTTATTAGTCTGTCCTTGTAGCTCTATAAACAATCCAAAGATTATGATAAGTGTGGTTGTGCTGTCACAGCTAAGAAGGAGTTAATAACATGAGCTGAGTTACTATGTTATTTATATGCATTGTTTATATTTCTGTGCTTTGCTGCCATCTAGTAGCTATTGTTATATTTGTTTCATGTATGCCTTTCTATATGTAACCCCTCCTGTTTGCTGTGAGGTCATATCCAACTCCCTGGGCAGTGCCATCTTGTTTTGGCATTGGATAGATATCACAGACCTGGAGAAAGAATATTGCTTTGACTCTATTAATTTTTTACTACTTTAGGTTTAGTCAAATAAAACTTACAAATGTATCTTCCTCCTGGAATCTCCAGATACAACTGCTTTGGCTAGAGCAGGGGTATCAGACTAATTTTTGCTAGAGCAGGGGTATCAAACTAATTTTCACCGAGGGCTACATCAGCCTCATGGTTGCCTTCAAAGGGCCGATTGTAATTGTATAGTAAGGACTCATTCACATGAATGTATTTGTGTAGTATATTACGTACGCAATTGTTTCACGCATAATACGTAGTGAACAGGAATAAATTGATTTCAATGGGTTCGTTCACTTGAGCGTATTTTTTCACTTGCTGTGCAATTGCATAAAAAAAATACACAGCATGACCTATTTTGGTGCGTTTTAGGCACCCTAATAGGTCATTGAAGTGAATGGGTGGGTGCACATACGTAGTAAATATGCAGGAGACCTGCATACCTGCCCACCATTTCAATCAGTCGGTCTGCACTCTTTTTTGTGTGCACAAATATCTAGTGTATTTTTAAGACCGAAATGAGCTTAAAGGGGTTGTCTCGCGAAAGCAAGTGGGGTTAAGCACTTCTGTATGGCCATATTAATGCACTTTGTAATGTACATCGTGCATTAATTATGAGCCATACAGAAGTTATTCACTTACCTTCCCTGCGCTGGCGTCCCCGTCTCCATGGCTCCGTCTAACTTCAGCGTCTAATCGCCCGATTAGACGCGCTTGCGCAGAAGGGTCTTCTGCCTTCGGCTCGGTCTGGCACGAGCGGCATTCTGGCTCCGCCCCCTTCTACGCATCATTGCGTAGCTCCGCCCCATGACGTGTGCCGATTCCAGCCAATCAGGAGGCTGGAATCGGCACACGTCATGGGGCGGAGCTACGCGATGACGTGCAGAAGGGGGCGGAGCCAGAACGCCGCTGCTGCCGAGCCGAGCCAAAGGCAGAAGACCCTTTTGCGCAAGCGCGTCTAATCGGGCGATTAGACGCTGAAGTTAGACGGAGCCATGGAGACGGGGACGCCAGCGCAGGGAAGGTAAGTGAATAACTTCTGTATGGCTCATATTTAATGCACGATGTATATTACAAAGTGCATTAATATGGCCATACAGAAGTGCTGAACCCCACTTGCTTTCGCGAGACAACCCCTTTAAAGCCCTGTAAAGAGCCATAATAGTGACCCCCACAGTGGCAGCAGTAATAGTAGTGACACCCATATTGGCCCTAGTAATAATAATGACCACCATAGTGGCTGCAGTAGTACCAGTGCCCTCATAATGGTCCCAGTTGTAATAATGACACCCATAGTGGCCACAGTGGTAAATGTGTCCCCTATATTGAGCCCAGTAATAATAGTGACCCCCATAGTAGTCCCAGGGATGCTGCCTGCCCAGAGGCCAATAGCACCCCCACTATTGGCCCCTGCTGGGAGCATCCCTACAGACTTTACACTCACTCCACCCGCAGCCCCAGTCTGGCGACCACAGAAGTCACTGCTGAGTCCATGACTGCTGACCTCTCACCTTGGTGCAGATGCCAGTGGTCACAAACTATTCACTGTGCCACCAGAGCAGAGTTGCAGGTGGGGTGAGTAGAATTCCTTCCAAGGGTTTTTCCAGGCAGCATCTACCAGGATACACCGGGGTTGAAGCGGCAGCACTGCTCTGACCCGTGTGTAGTGGCCGGCGCTAGTAATTCCAAGCTCAGTTGTCATTGCAAACAATGGGAGCTGTGATTGTAATTAAAGGCTTGGGATCCCATTTATTTCAATTAGAGCAGTGCCTGCAATTACAAGTGCCGGCCACTGCCCAGGGGTTGGAGTAGCGGCTTCTGCTCTGATCCCGGTGTATCTCACGCTGCCTGGATAAACCCTTTAAGTTCAACCATCTACCATTGCTTGTACAGAGTCTGTTCTCACATGCATCCGAACTCATTCACACGTACATCGGTGGCAGAATAATGGTCATTTAGGCTGCTGTAGAGCTGGAAGAGTTTGTATCCAGCCAGCGAGGAGAATCTAGGTGGCTGACCGGCCTTGCAGTAAATTGGTTAGTGGTGGCAGTGAGTAATTCTTGGGACATAAAGGACCGTGTCAGGGTGAGATTATACTCCATTTTGCAACAAGTGCAAGATGTTGGGAGTGGAAATAAGTCAAGCATGTGTTCGGCCCGCATGAGACGTGAGCCCTTGGGTCCGTGACAAGCAGTGTGTCCTAGAAGTCGTTTTACCTGCACACAAGATTGCTCACCTATTGGGTTGGTATCAGCAGAAAAAGCAAGAACCACAGGTGCTTATAAATCACTATTAGGGTGAACACCCACTGGCGATATGATATCCTTGCGATGCGAGAGTGAGAGAAAACGCATAATAATAAAACCAATGATTTTCTCATTAGGGATGTTTTCACTGTAACCTCACATCGCAAAGAAGAATCTGTGATATCGCCCATTGTCTTCAATGGGGCCGGCGGCAGCAGTGCCAGCCCCGTTGTAAACATAGGGAGTACATCTCGCTCCCCTGAAACAGCTGTGACAGCTATGGCAAGGGATTCCTTCACCCCTGCAGGGACCAAGGGGGATGTAGGAATGCCCTGTCACAGCTGTGGCAGAGGTCTGCGATGCTATCCCATTGCATTCAATGGGGCTGGCCCTGCTGAAGCCCCATTGAAAGCAATGGAATGAAGGCTGCCATCGCGGCAATGATTTTCTGGGAAGAGCTTGAAATATAAGCCCTTTCCTGAAAATCATGGCTAGCTGTAAAAAAAAAAGATTAACTCACCTAGAAGAGCCATCCAGCTCTTCTCTCCAGCCCCAGCAGTCATCTTCTGTGTTCTGGAGGTCAGATTTTCTGGATTGAAAATCCCCGCCTCCAGGAAGTGATGCCTCTGATTGGCTGAGCGCTCAGCCAATCAGAGGCAGCACTCAGCTGTCATTAAATAACGGGCTGGGCGCTGCCTCTGATTGGCCACAGCACTCAGCCAATCAGAGGCAGTGCTTTCTTATTATTATTATTTCTCAATCCCCGGCCTTCAGAACACAGAAGACGACTGCCCGGGCCAGAGAGCAGAGCCGGACGACTCTTCTAGATGAGTTAATCTTTTTTTTTTTTTTACTTTTCTTCACAGCTAGCAATGATTTTCAGGAAAGGGCTTATCTTTCAAGCCCTTTCCTGGAAATCATTGCCACGGTGGTGGTTCTTCATTCCATTGCTTTCAATGGGGCTGCAGCAATGGGAAAGCATTGCGGACCTCTGCCACAGCTGTGACAGTTGTGACAGGGCATTTCTTCACCCTGTGGTCCCCGCGGAGGTGAAGAATCCCCTGCCATAGCTGTCATAACTGTGTCAGTGGAGCACGATGTACTCCCTATGTTTACAGCGGGGCTGGTGCTGCTGCCGCCGGCCCCACTGAACACAATGGGCGATATCGCAGATTCTTCTTTGCGATGTGAGATTGCAGTGAAAACATCACTAATGAGAATAACACCACTGACAATCATTGGTTTCATTATCATGCGTTTTCACTTACTCTCGCATCGCAAAGATATCGCATCGCCAGCGGGTGTGAGCCCTTAGGGTTTGTTCACACAAGCGTATTTGTGTCATGTAAAACGTGTAATATTTGCGTTTGTAATATGCAGTGAATAGAACCCATTGATTTCATTGGGTTTGTTCACATGAGCAGACTTTTTCATGCAATGTTTGATCACATTAAAAAATATGCGGCATGACCTATTTTTGCGCGTATTAGGCACCGAAAAAGGCGATTGAAGAGAATGGTCTGGTACAAAAACACAGGAAACCTGCGTATGCACTGCGTATATGTGCAGCAAATACATGGTCCCTTCTGCGTATCTGTGCACAAAAACCCCCATGCAGGAGCAGGCAAAATACGCATGCGGGAGCGAACGAGCCCTTAAACTAAATTGTGCCTCCATGAAAGAAGCAACTTCTCTATTCTGTAAGGATTCTTAGCCCAGATCTTCTATCGCTCTCCCGTTCCACACGTGTACTGGCCATTCTCATCCATGTAATCCCTACTGTCATTCCGTGCAGCTCCTGTGTGGACGGCACTATTAAGGCTGTGTAATGTTAATACCAGATGTTCCATTCCAGACAGTTATTGTGGTGGCCAACACCTGTTAAATGGAAAATAAGATACAACATGATCTCCTCACTGTCAGGGACAGACTCAATTTAGCATGGTGACTGCAGCTTCTCCACTTGTCAAGTGCGGACAACTCCGACCTGAAGATGCCAAGGCTTCCATTAATAAAAAATGTGCTTCTTATAATGGAACCGGTGTCAGCACTTTAATTTATCTAGATAAAATGCTGATCGCTCGGTGTAACACACCGCAGAAAACGGGTAGGAACAGCTGGATAGCAAGAACAGCCAGAACATTAGCTGACAGCCAATCAGCAAAGGCTGGGCGAAAAATAGCAAGATGTGACCTAAAATATTATCTTAGTTATTACTAATGGGCTCCTTCCTTCTATGAGACAGAGCTTTCTGATACATTGTACTTACTAATTTCTTAAGAGCTCCATTTTCAAGGTCTTCTTTATTTATCCATCGATGTCGCTGTATGAGGGCTTGTTTTTGCGGAATGAGTTATATTTTTCAATGGTGCCATTTAATGTACCATATAATGTACTGAAAAACTTTTACAAAAATCTAAGTGGAGTAAAATGAAAGAAAAATGACATTCCACCATCTTTCAGTGCGTTTTGTTTCTACAGCGCACAAACCGCAACAAAAGTGGCCTGATAACTTTATTCTATGGGTCAGTACGATTACTGCGATACCAGATGTGTATACTTTTTACTGTAGGACTTGTATTTTTTTTTCAAAGACATTTAATTTTTAAAAATTATTTTCTGCTGCATCTTCTGCGCGCAATAACTATTTTATTTTTCCATCGACGTACTTGAGCAAGGGCTCATTTTTTGCAGGACGTCCTGTAGTTAATGTTGGTACATACGAATTTTTGATCGCTTTTTATTGCATTTTTTCTGGGAGACAGGGTGACTGAAAAAGTGCATTTCTGGCGTTCTTTATTTTTTTTTCGGATTACGTTCACCGTGGGGGTAAATAATGCACTATTTTGATAGATCAGACATTTCCGGACGTGGCGATACCAAATATGTATTTTCTTTTATGATTTAGATTTTTTTTTATTATAGATATGGCAAAAGGAAGGTGATTTAACTTGTATTACTTTTTTTCCCTAATCTCCCTACAAATTTTTTCACAAAAGTTATGCAATACATTATATATATACCCCAAAATGATGCCATCAAAAAGTACAACTTCTCCAGCAAAAAACAAGCCCTCATATGGCCGTAACAATAGAAAAATTAAAAAAGTTATGGCTCTTGGAACGCGACTGCAAAATTAGTTGAAATTAAATGATTGGCTCATTTAAAAAGCATGCCCTGATGGGCACAACAGGGGGGTAGGAAACCCGCCACTCAAGGGGTTAAAGTGGACCTGTCAGGTTTCTAACACACATGAGTGGTCTGTTACATATTCTGATCCATGTAGTAGTGTTTTTCCAAAACTCACAATGGAAACAGCGCAGCGTGCGGCCGGGCAGAAGTCTGGTGGTATATTAATGCTCTTCCCGCCTTTCCTCTCCTTCCACCTACTGATTGACAGGTCTCTGTATACCCAGTAAAAAAGAGAGACCTGTCATTGGTATACATAAATATTGTTACGTCTATACGGCACACTAAGGCGCCTTGTCTCCGTGAGAACGCAGGATTTTGTCCTTCTAAAACCACAACCACACACTTAGTATTGCAAGGACTAATTACACCTCTCCAGGTAATGATGGAAGGACCCCTGTCCCTTACTAAGCAGGGAAAGTGAGGAACCCCTGCCTAAAAGCGGGGGGATAGTCCCGATAAGCTCAGCCCCACTGTCTTCATCTGGGACCTGGCTATTCCTGATTAAGAACCGGGAGAAGTGCACAAAATACACATAGGACACGTCACTGTTCACACACACTGAACACAGAACAGGACTGCGCATAAAGCACATGTCTGGTCACCTGCACAGACATAACAAATGTCGCTGTTCACACCAATATACCAGGTTGTGCATAAAATATATATAGGGAACCCCACCCAGAACTCACATACATACAGATGGTAAACCATAGCCAGTCCAAGTGTCCTCACACCAGGGGAATAGAGAGTCAGCCACTGTGCTGACATATGGAGCAGTGTCAGGCATCACCTATCAAACACACATAGGACATCAGATGTCTGGGGGCCACACCTGTCAAAGGGAAGGGAAGAGGGTGTCTGCATATGATACAGACAAAGACTACAGGTGTCCAGACCGTCTTCAGGGAAGGTGAGAGACACTTCAGACAAGCATGGACCACACCAGCTCACAGTGGGATTAATAGTGATACATAAAGCACTTAAATGACCAACAATCTCTCACAAGAGTTTGCTGGTATGTATCTGCCACAGACAAGGGGGATTGGCTGGTGGAGAATACCACACACAGCCAGCTCAATTAACTGCTACCTGTAAAGGTATAAACAAGGAAACCTGAAGAACCACAGGTCCCAGAGACACAACCTTAACAAATATCAGTGAATACTGCAGCGGACCAGACCGAGGAGGAGGGCAGCAAAATGGTGGTAGTCACAGTTGCACGGCTGCTACTCTCCAGTTGGAAAAATGCAGCCCGGCTTGGTGCTGCACAGTGATAAATTGGCAGTTATTATTGTGCGCTGCCTGTGGAGTTGGGCTGGGTAATATGGTGATACTCCAGTGGGGCACTACCCGCGGAGTTGGGTAAGGGAAGATGTTGTTTTGTCGTGACGCCACTCCGTGTACTGCTGGGACTCGTTCTAAACAAAATAATAATTACAAAAAGTGGAGAAATAAATATAATAGGGTAGAACCTCTATCCACCTGGAGCTTGTAGTGTGGTGCCTCAGTGTAGATGTTACGTTAGTGGAAAGGGACTCCAGGAGTTGGGTTTTAAAGTAAACTAAAAACAGATTTATTTCCCAAGGGCAGATGAGAGTTCAGATTGACATGCTTCACACAGTTCACATGAGATGACTTTGAAATGAACAGTTATATTTGCAGGCATTAATCATGTCTGCATTTTCCTCAGGGAATCGGTGCAAGAAACTACATTTGTACACTTTGCTTTTCCTTCCAGCTTTTCTCCCTGGCTGTGCCTATGACTGTCTTACATAGTTTCCTTCCTCTTCTTAGCTTCTCCTCTTGGTATTTAGATCTCCTTCTTACCCTTGTCCCTCTGATGCTCTCAACTGACCAGTTCTTGCTCTTGAGTACTCACTTGAGATGTTATTCCTTCCCACCACACTGGCTGCTCTGTGATGACTTGCAGAGGCTTTCTCCTTCTCCCTGGTCTACTTCAGTCTTCTCTGAGCAAACTAGACTGACTTAACTCCACCCACTCCCCCTTTTTATACTGTCACACTAGCTCAACCTGTCAAGGGGATTCTATTCTACCAAACACAGGCCCTCTTTACTTGCTAAACCTGGCTAACCACTCCCCCTGCTGTTGCTAGATGACCTGTACTCACTAAGGGACTGAAAAACATTGCCAGTTAACATTATATGGTGACATGGATCAACATCACAATCACATGAAAATTCTTACTTTGTAATGCATGACAACAAACATGAACTAACCCTTTGCATAACCACAGAAGTGCGGTAGTACCCAACTGCGGGGTACTACAGTACCACACGGCTACTGTCTGTGTGCTGCTGCACTAGCTCAGAGTAAGTGCAGCAGCAGAGTAAGTGTAGGGCAACAATGGCAAACCTGAATGCCCAGTCACTACCTTGCTTAACTTTTAGAGAAGCCTTGCTCATAAAGGCAATTTTTCCTATACCAGCAGTGAATATGCACTAGTTGAATGCATAAGTGTAGATTTATTTAGACCTCCCAAAGTTTGGTGATAGAAAACAGGAAAAATCCCTTTCCAACAAATTTTGCTGATCTGCCCATTATGGTTCTTTTTTATCATGTGGCCTCCATGGTAGCATGAGTTAAAAATGGATTACACTCACATGCAATTTGCGTGCCATGCCAGTGCAATCCTTTTTTTGGACCCTCCCATAGAACATAATGAGCAATTCTTTAATTAGAATTGCACAAAATAGGACATGCAGCGACTTTTCATGCTTGGACTGCTGGCCGAGTGAAAAATCGCATCTATGAATTAACTCATTCAAATGAAAGGCGTCTTTTTCAATGTGAGTTCTATTCATCTCGGACTTGGACAGAACTTGTGAAAAAATCATTCATACAGCCTTATGATGCTCATCCACATTAGTAAAATGTCTGTGGCTCCAGCCAGCCAGCTGTGTAATGCCTTCCTACTGTCCCCCAAAAGCAGATGTCAGGGAAAATAAAGTTCAGGTACTGCATGATGGATCCGAACATGCCTGACATTTTGCTCTGTGGGGTTTTCCAGGAAAATACGTGACTGACAGATATGTCTGGAAGTTATTTGCTTCCCTCTCTTAAACATGTACACTCGGCCAAGCCAACAGCACGTTTGTGGCCAGTATAGATAACCATGAAGCTGGTACATCCAAGGTTAGACTGATGCACAGGGCAGCATAATAACAGTATGGAGTGCCAACATGGCCCATAAGGTCCTGAGGCTCACAAACATCATCTGGGGACATCACTATTAGTGATAAGCAAACTTTTGAGAAGTTTGGTTTAGCTGTTTCGCCGAACTTTTGCAAAAAAGTTTGGTTCGGTCTGAATTAGTCCGAACTGCAGCGTACGTTCATCAAACCCCTAAAACTGATGTATAACATTGTCTAAGAACAATAAAAGCCCTGTATAAGAGTGCTATACAGAGCTTTTATGGCCCTTAGACAATGTTGTACACCAGTGTTCAGGACTAGAACTCTGTTTCAGGGTAGAACTTTGCTAAAAACTCAGTTTGGGCTCTTGTCAAACCAAACTTTTAGCAAAGTTCAACCCGAATTAGGGTTCTTCTGGTTCAGTTCACTCAACACTAGCCATTATTTTTTATTTATTCCTAGAGTTTATGATTCAGGCAATGTCTGTAGGTAATGACCTCTGTTCCTCTGGTGGTCCCAAAGCTCACTGGTCCACTACTCATCACGTATTTCTTGACTTCATTGTTCTGTATATTTATAGAGGTTCTCTAGGATTTTCGCATAGTGTAGATGTCCTATGATTACCATAGGCCATCAAGGTTTCGGAACAACGATCTACACGAACGCAACCTATTTTATGACTGGAGAGAAAAAAAAAGGGGAGTTGGGACGTGCATACACGACACCAACATCAAACAAGCAGAAACCTGACATGCATACAATCACCCAGAGGGAATACAGGGACAACAGACCCAACAACACATCGGATGGCCTCATACTTACCAATGTACCAAACAACCAGATAGATGGAAATGCCTATAAGTAGGTATGAGGTATTGTTTGTATTTTGGCCAAAACACAGAAACTCACAAGCCCACGTCAAGGGTCTTTGTTGTCTCGTGAGCCCCTACACTTTCAAGACAACTGCAACACAGGAAAGAAAGACTCTGCCTGTAAGCAGGGCGATCCTCCCAATAGGGAACTAGAGGCCAACTGTCTCCCCAGATTGTAATAAGCAGGAGAACCAGACAAGGGAAATACAACATAATACATGCTGAACAGGACAGTTCACACCTACTGTAGTCAACACGTACAGACAGACACTGAACAGGACCTTGTTCCCACCTATAGTCTGCACCTCACAGATAGAAGGAAACCCCATTTAGAACCTCATGCATACACATGATGAACTGCAGATATTTTAAATGTCCACACCGTGAAAGGGACAAGTGTGTCAGGCATCACCCATCAGACAGAACAAAGGACATCCGATGTCTAGAGGCCGGACCGGCTAAAAGAGAAGGGGTCTAAAGAACATGCAGATAGGGAGATCAGGTGTCCAGACCATCTTCAGGGAAGGTGGGGGCAGCAACTCAAACAAGCACCATGCATGACACAAAGCTCCAAGTACTGAGAGGGAAAGAGATAAGGAATAGATAAATGACCAGCATCCTCTACCAAAAGGGTCTGGAACTTATCTCCACAGAATGGTTGTAATTGGCTGACTGGAGCAATACGTACCCAGCCAGCTTAATTATCCCACACCTGTGGAAGTGTGCTGGTGACCCATAGAACTACAGGTCCCAGGAGCAACAATCGCCTAGCTGATAAGCACAATGAATTTGGCAAAAGACTTCACTGCTTTCACATCCACAGTGGCTTATTCATATGGATGGCTTTGTCAGATACTGCAGCTTGTCATAGTACCTTGACAATGACTGAATGGGACAAGTTGTAGCACCAGACACAGCCACTCATACGGACAAGTCGCTGCAGGGGACAGGCACTAGAATGGTTTGGGTTCTTCATTGTGATGGTTGGAGGTCAGACTGCCATCAGGTTAAAGAGATTTTCAGGGACTGCAATATTGATTGCCAGTTCTTAAGTAGACTATGAAATCTGTGTTAGTACGATTCCCTGCACCCCTGCTGATCAGCTGCATGAAGGGCTTGTGGCTCTCCAGTGAGCAGCACCTCCACTTCATAGTTAAAGTGTTAATGTAGGCACAGCATTATGGATGCACCCTGGGAATGGGACTGAGCAGCTGTGAGCTCCAGTACCAGCCAGGGAGTTACATGCCCTTGTACCAGGGAGTTATCGGTTAGAACAGCTTCAGACAACCGTATGCGCAACTGCGCATGCTTCAGGGTGACATGTTTGCGCTATGAACAAGGTTTGCTGTAGCAGATTTGCACGCGCGTCGGCGCATAGTACTGTACTCTTTGTACACACAGGGCCTGTTGACACCCCCTTCCTTCCGCACCCCTGAAGTGAATTAAAAGGCTATTTAGCCTAATGAGGTCCAGGTATGTCTTTCTTTAATGAAATTGTGCAACATATTGCTTACTTGTGCGCATATTGAGTGTATTTGCGTACACTCCCATCTATGGGGCCCTTGATGCACAAATACGCAGGAAGATACAGCAGGTCCTGTTTTTTCTGCGCACGCAAAATGCGCACATAACACACTCCTGAAAGCGAACCCATTGACATCATATATATATATATATATATATATATATATATATATATATATATATATATACATAAAGACGTGTGCAAATGCAGTTGTCTGAAGAAGTCCTTATTCATGGCTTATCTTTAGAATACACCATCATATCCAATTGTTCGACCACCAGCACCACCAGTTTAAAACCCTTCTCAGGGAAGGCTTCTCCAACTGCAAAGCTGTATGGGGAAAATGGACCCCAATCTCCCAGTAAATTAATAGTCCTTATAGAAATGCAAACAGCAGCAGACGTCTTTGGTGCAAAAAAAAAAAAAAATTCCAGCTTTATTACTCCATTGCAGAATAAAAATGACCACGCGACGTTTCGACCGACAAGTGACGCCATCATTACCTCGTTCGCTCGTGCAGCCTGTTTAGGCAGCAGATACATCATCTTTCAGAATCGTTCAGTCGTTCACATTCGCTGTATAGGTGGCTGAGAATGTCTGAACGAGCGTTGGTTAAACCGTATGATACGCGAACACGCCAACGATGGCTTTACAATTATTTGAACGTTGATCATTCTGTCTAAAGGCTCCCTTACAGTCCCTAAAAAACCCTTCCAAGTCCCAGACAACCTTTTTTTTGCAGAATATATATCGGCTCCTTCTGCTGCCAATATACTGTATACCCTACACCTCGGGCCCCTTCACACGAGCGTATGCACAAAAAGTGCTCACATAAGTGCGACGTATTTGCACCATGACCGATGCCCTTTTGCGTATATTATTGTACTTTTTGCTCTTGTAGGGCCAGTTCATATGAACCCTGCCCCACCCCCACCGTGGTTAAACGATTTAGTCAAATGACGTCCAGATGTGTTATTTTTTTTTCCCATAGAATTGCGCAATTGTGTATCGCTCATTTGCGCACTTTCCATAAACTTCTACAGATAAATAGAGCACGCTGCATTTTTTTGGCGCGCGCAAAAAAGAGGAATGAAAGTGAACCCATTGACAAGAATGGGTTCTATTCTGTGTGTACTGCGCTGGTGTGAAGGGGCCCTAAAGCTTACATTACTTTTCCACCCAGCACCAAAGGGGTTAACGGATGCATTTCTCCTGTGCTTTGGCGTGCCACAAATTTCCGACCCAAACAATGTAATTTCTGGATATTTTCAGCATCCTGCCACAATTTACAAGGTGTGATTTCAGCATGGCCGGGAAATCTTTCCAGAGAGGTGAATGAATATATTAAAATATTGGGTGGTTATAGCTTTTGGAATCGCCCTGGTTTTTCCATTGTATGTTGAGCGTCTTCAGTTGTCTGGTCATATATTTACTTTCTGCTTTGTATTTGTCTCTGTCAGCGAAGCCAAAGGAAATTGGATCATGGGAGGACGGTGTTTTTGTTTGCTTGTTTCTATGTTCTGGGTGTATTTTTAACTGTGGAATGACGTTCGCACGCGTCCAAGGAAAGAAGGGGAGCGCCGCTTATCCTCTAACTGTACATCGATGGCCTCCTTGTAGGAAGACCATGGTGAGTCCTGAAGACTACACAACCGAGGGATATACATGTAGCCTTTTTTGTATCATCAGTGCCGTAATGTATCACTTCCGCAAGTCGTGCTCCCATCTCGGATGGAGTCTTGCCAACTATTGCCTGTAGGACAATAACCGGGTGGCAACTTTGTGTCAAAAAAGTAACAACCCCTAAACTATACTGGAAGGCCCAATGTCCACGGGCAACCTTGATTTGCAGAATCCGCGTGGGAAATCCGCAAATCAAACCACCCATAGATAAGCATGGGCGTCCGCAAATAGATTAAAACATGCAGACTTGATTTGCAAAACTTTTGGTCCGGAAAACAAATCGCAGCATGCTCCATTTTTGTGCGGATCCCGTCAATAGTAGCCGTCCGATCCGCGGCACACACGCAGCTGAAAGTACGGATGTGCAGCGGTTCTGTGGGAAAGCCGGAGATTTAAAAAAACATTCGCAGTACAGCGAACGCGGAAGTGGAGGAATCCACACGGACGCTGCTACTGGGGAAGTGCGGATCAGCAGGGCTCTCTGGCCCGGGCAGTGCTGGACCCCATGTGGGATTCCCTCCAGCTGATTATCATTTGAACCAGCGACTGATCGTTCACTTTTGTGCAGCCTGTTTACGCAGCAGATACATCGTTGGCTCGCTCAAATGAGAATTGTTCACATTTGCTGTAGCCCAGAAGCACATTTTAAATGTCCTGCTGTAAGCTCCTGTTAGTCCCTGTGTGGATTAAGCTGAACCTTTGGGGCTTCCCCTCATCCCCGCGGTGTCTAACAGAGGTTTACAGCGGGACATTTAAAATGTGCTTCTGGATGCAGCGTCGCCGCTGCCGTTTGGCAGAAATTCTCCCAATGAATTAAAATCTTCTTTTCGGACACAACTAAACTCCAGCTCCCATGGGAGTCTACGGAAACTCCTGCGCCTCCACGCACCAAAGATGGCTCAGGTCCTATCTTGTCACGCAGCACGGACGGTAGATGCGGGCCTTGTAGCCATGTGCGTCCTATCTTTGTAAGGTGCGAGTTTTTTGTGCATTTACAATTCCTTCATCCGAATGTTTCTATAGGAAACCATCGGTTCTAATAGACACGTTTTTTTTCACGCAGCTATAATGATAGAAAGCAGAGGGTGGTAATAAATGGTTTGTACTCTGATTGGGCTACAGTCACTAGTGGGGGGCCACAGGGTCCAGTATTGGGCCCCATTCTGTTCAATATATTTATCAATGACCTGATAGAGGGACTGCACCGTAATATCAATATTTGCAGATGATACAAAATTATACAATATAATCAATGCAGCGGAGGGCAATGTGCGGCTACAAACGGACCTGGATAAGCTTGGGCAGAAAATGGCAAATGAAGTTCAATGTTGATAAATTCTAAGGTTATGCACATGGGCAGGAGAAACGGATGTCACCAATATACACTAAATGGGGTACTGCTAGGGAAAAGGGATACGGAAAAAGACCTGGGGGTACTAGTGGATTGTAGATTAAACTGGAGTAACCAATGCCAGTCAGCAGCTGCAAAAGCAAATAAAGTCTTGGGGTGCATTAAAAGGGGCGAGGGACGAGAACATTATTCTACCGCTATATAAGGCACTTGTCAGGCCCCACATGGAATACTGTGTACAGTTCTGGTCACCGGTGCTCAGGAAAGATGTCACAGTGCTGGAGGGGGTTCAAAGAAGGGCAACTAAACTAATACATGGAATGAAGGGACTGGAATACCCGGAGAGGCTATCCAAATTAGGGTTATTCACCCTGGAAAAAAGACAGCTAAGGGGCAACCAAATAACTATGTATAAATACATGAGGGGACAATACAAGGATCTCTCCCGCGATCTGTTTATACCCAGGACTGCGACGGTAACAAGAGGACATCCGCTACGTCTAGAAGATAGCAGGTTTCATCACCAACATAGAAGGGGATTCTTTACTGTAACAGCAGTGAGACTGTGGAACTCTCTGCCTGAGGATGTGGTGATGGCAAAATCGATAGAGGAGTTTAAAAGGGGACTTGATGTCTTTCTGGAGTGGAAGGATATTACAGGATATAAATCTTAGGTTAATTGTTAATCTGGGTATACAGGCAGGTAGGAACTATTAGGGGTTGATCCAGGGAACAGTCTGATTGCCATTAGGGAGTCGGGAAGGAATTTTTCCCCCAAAAGGGCTAATTGGCTTCTGCCTTTTTGCCTTCCTCTGGATCAACAACACAGGAGGATAGACAGGCTGGACTAGATAGATGGACATTGTCTTCATTCGGCCTTACATACTATGTTACTCTGTTACTGCATGAAAATTACGCCCGAGTGAAAGAGGCCTTAAGCACGTAAAAATGCATACATATACGCCCGTGTGAAGTCGTCCTCAGTGAACGCGCCAGCGATGATCTTTATGGCTGCATAAAATGAATGCCGAGTGAACGCTTCTCATTTGGCGTTCAGCCGCTGACTGCGCTGAAGCTGCACAATATTCCTTCACTTTTGCTTGTTTGAACAATTTTTTGAACTAATCGGAACCCTCGGGGCTCTTTCACACAAGCTTCAGTTTAACGTTCAGATAGCCGTGCTAAAATATGGCGGCTATCGGAACATTAAATCGTGTTAACGAATAGCAGCAGTGAGCACATTGCGGCTAGTATTCGCGAGTACGCCGCTCCCCCTTCCGCCCTCTCCTTTTGTGGCTGAATGCCATAGGAGTCTAAGGAAGTCGCAGGCGTTGTGCCGTCAGAAGATATTTGTGTGATCTTTTGACGCGCAAATTTTTAGGCCATGGGTTCTTTTAGATGCAATTTTTGGCGCACCCACTCTGTGTCAAAATGAGGCTTTTGTTAAAGAGGCATCAAAAAGTGCATTTTTTTAAACTGTTTTTTGCCACATTGTACTAGAACTCTGTTAAAAAAACCCAAGGTTTTACCTTTTTTGCACTTTTTGCTGCGGTTTTAACTGTAACCGAACTGCCCCGTGTGAATGGAGCCCGGGGGACGCAGGCAGGTATCTGTTTTGCTGTAGATTTTGGTGCGAACCTGCAACAGATATCACTTCCTCAGTTTAAATTCAATTGAGGGCGGCTTCAGATGTCCGTAGGCGCAACTATGCTCGCCGGATGTTCAATCCGTGCCATAGCCCAGGAATTAAAAAAAAAAAACACTGGAAGATAGCGGCTGCCCTATCCTTCCCACGCGATGCATTCACTGCAGGGCCGCTCCGATCGTTTCCCGGCCGTACAATTAACTGCGAGGGTCCCGATTGTGAAAATGAAATCATTTAAATCCATTGAAGTCCTGTGCCTTAGGCCTCCCTCACACGTGTTGTGGCAAGCCCCGTGATTTACGGCGCGGCGGTTTGCTGCGTTTTACTTTCGTTTTCAATGCCGGCTTTTAGCGCTCCTCTTTAATGATAGAACAGACTCTACTCGGAAATCATGGTGCTGAAAAGTGCTGAGATCGAGCGGCTGTCTGAGCGGCTCCCATTGAAAACAATAGGAGCAATATACCGCGCTAATTGTGGTAAAAAGCGCCTGCGTGAGGGAGGCCTAAGCCCTGAAAGGATGAAATCTGCTGCAGATCGGTGTCAAGATCTACAGCAAATCAGCAATGTGTGAAAAAACACATGACCGTGTGCGCAGGGGCGGAGCGCAGTTGGCCCTCAGTCGGCCGTATGAACAGATGAACGAGATTTTGTCCCATTACGGTAATCACGGCCGCATAATGGGACGAAGCAAAACCACTGATTGGTTTCGTTTTCACTAGTGGTATTCTTGCCCATTTTCACGGCCGACCGATATACGCTACCATCTGAGGCGTAAAAACTCGTGAACGGGCGCACAAATTTAACGTTTTTGCACGCATTCAGACAGCATGGCCTTGGCACATATACACTGAGGCCACCATGCCGTTGCCTCTTCCCTCCCCCTTCTTCCCCCTCGCAGTCTCACCTCCTCTCTCCTCCTCTCTGGCTGTTTACAATGGGAGGAGGTGGGATGGAGCGGCCCCCGTCCTGCCCCCTCTCTTAGCAATCAGTTGGAGGGGAGGAGAGAAGAAGGAGGGAGTTAGGAGCCACTCTGCTAAACTCCCTCCCACCTCCCTTCTCCGTCCGCTCTCATTGGTTCCCATAGGAGCCCGTGCAACGGCCGACGTATTCCGGCCCAAAAGATAGTTCCAGGACTATGTTTTGGGTCCAACACAAAAATGCCAAGCACTATATTGGCCGTCCGGGCGCTTTTATGTTGCGGGAATACGGCCATGTGATCTGATGCATTGGAATCCAATGCATCAGATCACAGCGTATATCGGTCGGCCGTGAAAAGCGGGCAAATATACGCTCGTAGGAAAGATCCCTTACGGGCAAGAAAAGATAAGGTAGGACCTATCTTCCTGCTTTTTTTCAAACCTGCACAAAATAGCAGCGAGCGTAGTTGCACAGGCGCCCGTGTAAAAGAGTGACTAAAATCGTACGGACTAATTATAGTATGGAAAGAACATTGGCGCGGCATTAGGAATTGCCGCAGGTTGTTCGCTGCGGAATGTCCTAAATGGATAACCTGTTGGCTTTACGTAAGAACAGCAGTCGAGAAATACGACCACTGATCACCGCAGCAGCTCATGTCACTCATCTGCATGCAGCCTGCAGAAATCCACATGCCTGCTGCTGAAAGAGCGCAGATGAATGTAACTGGTATCAATGGCGGCTTCCCATGGGCGTTAGCGTAAAATATTTGCGACTTGAACATCGCACATTGACTTCTATGAAGACCTTTGAAGCTTAAAAATGTAGAAAAATAGAACATGTTCTATTTTTTTGTGCAATCGCAATACACCGCAAAATACAGAAATGAGAACATACCCAGTGATGTCAATTGGCGCTATTCTCTGGGCATTGCAGGCTTTGGGGCGCCCTCACACATGCCGGAAATGCTGCGCCAAGGTGCGAAAATGTTCAGCAATGAATCTGCAGCATTTTTGATAAACATTGCGGATTCTAAATCGACGACTCGTCTGTTTACGCTGCGGATTTTCAGCCCTTGAAAGACAAAGATTAAAACCTGCAACATTTGCGCAAGTAAATCTGTACCATTTAGGGCGACTTTCAGGACAACCATATTTGCAGGCGTTTTTGCACACTTGCACATTGCGCAGAGAATGGAACCCATTGTTTTCAATGCGGTCATTCACACTTTGCACATGCATTTCGCGTGCACAAAAATAAAACATGACATGCTCTATTTTTTGGTGCGTTTGTGCACCTAAGGCACCACAGAAGTCTATGGGGGTGCACAAATGCATGCCCGAACCCCAGAAAGTTGCGCAATGAACTGCAAAATTTTGCAGGGAAATCGATAACATCGGGGACTAATTAGGCTACAAAGCCTTTTTAATCATGGCGCCGGTCTGTTCCGCGCCAATGTGACCTGTACCCGACAGTGCAGAAAGCACAGTAAAGGCCCCATAGGAGTCTATGGGGGTATGCAAATGCGTTCTGCAATGAACCTCGCAAATTTGTGGGGAAATTGATTACACCGGGGACTAATTAGGCTGAACAGCCTTATCAAGCATGGTGTGGGTGAGTCCCGCGCCAATGTGAACAGTCCCCAGCAGCGCAGAAAGTCCAGTAAAATGCACTAAAACGCATGTGATAGCACAACCTTCACAGCGCAAAAAGTTGCGCTATTGCAAACATTTTTGCATATAGGGTCGTCTGAAGCCGCCCTTAGGCTTCATTCCCATGAGCGCATATACGCTGTGTTTTCGCGCTCGGGCATATATACGCTACCCATGTGAAGCATTGGTTCCCAATGCATTTGTTCACATGGGCAATTATACAGTGCGTAAAAAAGTCAGCACCGTGAAAGATGGAACATAAGCGTCTGAAATACGTCCGGCGTATATACGGTGGGCAAAAAGATAGTTCTGGAACCATGTTTTGCCCAATATACACTGGCGACTTCCATAGACTTCTATGGGAGCAGGGGGAAAAAAGGGGAGGGGAGGGGAATTTTTGCAGCTTCTATTACTGTGAAAAGCTTACAAGTGCCTCTATATTGGCGCTGGAAGGCATCCCGAGGATTTTGGTAGAGTGAGGGTTTTCCGGGGTGCAGCATATTTTTTCGCTAAAAACAACGCTCGCGGTCGTGTGAGTGGAGAGAAAACGCTAGCCCTGACCGCGGAAAAACGCCCATTCAGGAGCTTATATGGAGCAGTCGTGAAAACATAAAAACGCCGTCGCTATTTATCCGCTCGTGTGAATGAGCCCTTAGGTGTAGATTTGGTCGCTGCTTAACCACTGTGTATTTGCTGCAGTTTTCTGTTGCGGAGCGCCAGCAGCGATTACATGCTGTGTGGAATTGGCCTAAAATTTGATTTTGAAATCCGTGGAAAATTCTATCAGTAATCCGTCTCTTCTCCCAGCATTCACAGTGTGGATCTGAGAATTTGCGCTGTAGGGACATTTCCACGCAGTTATTCTGCAGCACATAGAAGAAATGTGTTAGCGCTCCTGCAGACGAGCGTACGTTCTTAGTGAGAGAGCAGCTGAGGTTGGAGACGTCTTCTGATGATCAGGATGTTCTTTTGCCTTGGTTGCTGGATTTGGACATCACGTGAGATGGCGGATGATGTTCGCAGAAGGAGGAGTTGGCGGGTCGGAATTCCTCCTCTGGTGTCCCAGAGTGTCAGCCTCTGATCTACTAAATTGATGGGCATCTCCATCTACAGTCAGTGGAGCTTCCAAAATGTGATGATCCTGAACAAGCTCCAAAATGTGTCTTCCCTGCAATTAGCTGCGAACTTTATAGCGTCCTGACAGCCGGCTACGCAATTATGCCATCTTTCACGCATATTAGTGCGGAGTTCGTGCGTACTCTAATAGACTCTTATGGGGCCCTTGGTGCGCAAATGTGCACAAAAATAGAGTATTTTGCCTGACGCAAATACACGTGCAAAACCGAGTAATGGGAGGGAACGCATTGAAATCAAGGATTCTATTGTGTGCGCAAATCTGTCTGTGTGAAAGAGCCCCTAAAATCTCATCCGCCTGCCTATGACTTTATTCCACTGTGAGTTTTCTGTGCACAAATCTGCATGGAAATCCTGCAGCCTTCCTTCCTGTCACGAGTGACGCTGCCAGAGGCTGCAGGAGCTTCTGTTATTGTTACAATGTATCTAATATATGAAAAAAAATAACATCACAAATGTCTTGTTTACAAATATTCTACCATTTAGGCCTCATGTTAACAAGGAAATTGGGGCCTGCGCGGACTCTCCATGTAGAATCCCACAGCAGGTCCCTCCTTTCCCGCAGACATGAGGCCTATAAATTGATAATACTCACCTGTCCGGACGCTGCAGGTTCTCATCCGTCGCGGCCGACCTTCTTTCCTTCTGCCCGGTGTATGTGCTCGTCACGACAGCAGCGTGCCGCGCGCATGCACCGTGCACTCTTTGCTTTTTGAATCCCTGCTTTCCCGCGGCAGAGCATATACTCAGCTGCGGGAGCTGAATGGAAGCTTGCGGGAGCCGTCCGTGCAGGAAACCCACAGAAAATAGAGCATGCTGCGGGTGATTTCCCGCACGTGTGATCCGCATGGCAGGGAAAAATGACATCCGCAGGTATTCACTTACCTACAGGTGTCCAATGCATCTCTATTGGCGCGGATCACACGCTTAGCTCCACCCCTCCCATTGCTGGCTTCAAACAAGGGGTGGGGAGGGGGCAGGTGCTTAGCTCCACCCCCTTCCCGCCCACTCCTATTGCAAACAGCTGGAGGGAAGGAGAGAGGAGGTGAGCTACTGAGGGGGGGCGGGGAGGCAACAGCATTGCAGCGTATATGCGCTGGGGTGCGTGCCATCTGAATGAGCGCACAAATGTTAGATTGTTTAGCCACCACGCTTGTTCTTTCATTGCCGCAGAAATAGAAGAGTAAAAAGAATAAGCACAAAGAGAACATAAAAAAGCCAATACAGACATCACTTTTAGTCAGACTCGAACTTACAACATGGCAGCAGTGCCAATAGCTGAGCCACCTCACCTTATAACACTGGACTTCAAAGTTCACGTCTGGCAATATCTGCATAGAGGTTGTATATTCTCATTGTGTTAATTCTTCTTGAGCATGCCATTAGCACTGCTGCCTTGCAGTGCTGGAGTTGTAGGCTCAAGGGCAAAACACATAATTCAATGACAGCAAGCAAAGATCTTGGATAAGGTAAGGAATTGATACACAAAGTACATTAGAAAGTTGCAGAACTTTTCACCATAAAAGCAGAAACCCCCTTTACAACTTTATTGCCCCCGTCCTGCAGCCTCATCCCGTAGCGTTAGTTACATAATGACTTGTACTATGCCACTCATTCAATGTGGACTGTTTTGGACCCATGGAAATAATACCTTTCAGTACGGCACACCCTGTGTTATTTCGAGCAGCCGTGATGATTTAATTGATGCTCCTTCTACTCTCCTGAGATCTTTTGTTCGGACTGCAAATATTTCTTATTTACTTAACGACGGCGCAGTCTCCGCCCATTTTCCACTTTTTCGCCACATTAAGAAAAAAATCACAAAATGAGCCGGCTGCCTTTCACTTCCGCGCTTTCTTTATGTGGTTTCAACACTTCCAACTCGCGATGCCGTCTTAAAAATAACTTTTCCGCCCAGACGTCAAAACCCTCAAATCCCAAGTCGTGAAAGGGATCGCAGCCCGGGGAGGAAATCTCGCCGTTTTCTTGCCATCAGACAGGACTTCACCTATAAACCATTTTTTGGCGTTCCTTCTCTGCATTTCATCCTTAATCTCTCCAAGCTGCGGGTAACATTTTTCGTTGAAATGGAAACTTAAAACATGATTACTTAGGGGAAAAATAGAGAGCTGATTTGTGAGTGTCTAGGCTGGAGGTGATAATTTTGAAAGGTTATTTTACCAAGTAACAAGTAATTTTTATGGTCTCGGTGCAGACAGCAGATATTTCTTCTGCAAATATTTGGAAGAAGCTGCATTGTTCTTTCTTACAAGCGCTCTAAATCACTTTGCAGAGGAAACAGGAAACAGCTGGGTCTGAATCCATCTCTTTATAGTCTGTCATGGCTTTTTCTTTTTTTTTTCGGGCCGAATCTGCCAAAAGGAACACATTAGCGATGTCACAAATAACCGCCGTCTGCGAAGAGTAAACTGCAGGTTACATTTTTTTGGGTGAGACAGAGAGATATTGGGCTTATCTCTAGGGCTGGTCGTCACCTAATGTGCATGGAGGTCGGGGTTAGCTGGCAAGGCAGCGTAGAGAGATAACCTCACGAGGACTACTGGAAGAAAGAGGAGCGGACGCTTAATGTCTGGGCAGGATTTAGGGGACATAGCTAACTTTAGTTTGTCCTTTGACTTAGTTCAGCATTGTGCTTTTACATAGGGCTGCTGTGTTATCTTTACTCCTGTACAGCGGCATATGAGGCCGTAGTTGTTTGGTGGTCGGTCATATAGTGCCTCTGTAAGGTGAGGAAGTACGTGTATATGATGGTTTCGCACATGGTCCATGCACAAAGACATTTTTTTTCTGTCTGATTTTTGGTCCGAAAATCGGACGGAAATAGCACCCATGGATTTGAACGGGCGTATGCGCACAGGCTTATTTTAATTCGGACTGATGCATGTCCTATTCATGAGAATAGCACATGTCAATTAGTGGTGTTCAGCACATCGGACAGCACACGGACATGATGTCTGAGCGCTGTCCTATGCGAATTGCGTCCTAGAATCTGGGGTGCAACTTTTTAATTGCATGAAAGTAGCGTAAGGCCAGATTCACGCGAATGTATGCGTATTTACGCACGCCTGTGCACTGCGTTTTTGCGGAATGGGAGTTGCGTATTTACGCACACAAGTGCGTTTTTTACTGTACATTTTGCATGCGCAAAAAACACGCAATAATGCTCTAAGCCAATTAGCTAATTAGTGTATTAAGTTCTACACGGGCTCCTTCTTTACGCAGGAAAATAGGGCATGCAGTGTATTTTTTTGGCCTGACTGAATACGCCAAATACATGAATGTGAACAAACCCATTGAAATCGATGGGTTCTATTTTCTGCGTATTGTGCATGCAAATTGTACGCACGGACATATGTTCATGTGTTTCCAGCCTTCAGCTTTCAGCACACGGGAGAGCGGGATTCCACATGCGGAATCCGGCAATGGCAGCAACGGCGTCCGTGTGTACCTGCTCTGTCGTCGTCTTTTCTATACTGCGGGTGGACCCAGCGGCTCGCCGTTGCACATGCACAGTACAAATTTTTTTTTCTAACGTTCTTTTTCCCGCAGCGTGCTTTAGGCATTTACGCAGAATCCATGACCTATTTGCAATGCAGGTCGGATAGCTTTCATTGACTTCAATAGAAGCCGTCCATTTGGAGCCCGCATGAAAATGGATCATGCAGTGATTTTTTCTATGTGAGCGGAAATTGCAATTAATTTCCACTCGTGTGTGGGAAGCAGCGGATCTCCATAGGAAGTAAGAGGTGGTATTTGCTGCGGATTTACAGCGCAGACGCCAATCGTGGATTCCACAGCAAAGATTCGCCAGTGTACAGGCCGCCTTAGACTACAGTTTTGGGGGCTGTTTTTCTTTCAGTTTTTTGAGCCAAGGTCAGAAGTGCATTCAAAGGATATGAGACATATAGAGGAAGGACTTCTAACTCTCTTACCTGTTGGATCCACTCATGGATTTGGATCAAAAACTGCCACAGAAACTGCAGATATAAAAAAGAAACAAAAAAATGAAACTAAAAGCTCTGTGTGTGAAACACCATTATACAGCATAATATGTCCTGACGTCCGAGGCTAGTGACCTCCACAAGCCAGCTTACCCACTTAGGGCATTTATGACGGATTCACAGGATATGCCATGAATGTTTGATAGATCAAGACTAGAGATGAGCGAGTATACTCGCTAAAGGCAATTGCTCGAGCGAGCATTGCCTTTAGCGAGTATCTCCCCCGCTCGAAACTGCAGGTTCGGGTGCCGGCAGCAGGGGAGCAGTGAGTAGCTGTCAGCAGGAGGGAGCGGGGGCGAGAGAGAGATCTCCCCTCCGTTCTGCCCCGCTCTCCCCCGCAGCCGGCACCCGAACCTGCAGTCTCGAGCGGGGGAGATACTCGCTGAAGGCAATGCTCGCTCAAGCAATTGCCTTTAGCGAGTATACTCGCTCATCTATAATCAAGACTCAACTTTCTGTGGAAGTAAGTGTAAAGAAAACCACGCATATACATAACCACCTCATAGATTCAGAGTATAGAATCATAGAGTTGGAAGCTTGAGAAAGACCTACTCTATTGGTCAAAACGTTGCTGCTGCTTGTGAGTTTTATGGAGGAATAAAGTTTTTTTTACTTTACTTTTTGCATCTTCCATTGCTGCTATACTTTTTGCTATTTATTATATCTAATTTGTGTCTCCTCCTTATCAGTTTCATCCCATTGCTTCTAGTCTTTCCTTGTGCAGATGAGAATAGGGCTGATCCCTCTGCAGTATGACAACCCTTCAGATATTTGTAGACAGCTATTAAGTCTCCTCTCAGCCTTCTCTTCTGCAAACTAAACATTCCCAGACCCTTTAACCGTTCTCATAGGACATGATTTAGGACCGCTCACCATATTGGTAATTCTTCTCTGAACTTGCTCCTTTTTGTCTATGTCTTTTTTAAAGTGGGGTGCCCAGAACTGCACACAGTATTTCACATGAGGTCTGACTAAGGAAGAGTAGAGGGGATAATGACCTCACGTGATCCAGACTCTATGCTTCTCTTAATACATCCCAGAATTGGGTTTGCCTTTTTGGCTGCTGCATCACACTGTTGACTCATGTTCAGTCTGTGTTCTATTAGTGTACCCAAGTCTTTTTCACATGTGCTGCTGCTTAGCCCAATTCCTCCCATTCTGTATGTGCTTTTTTCATTTTTGTTGCCTAGATGTAGGTTTTTGCATTTCTCCTTGCTAAATGCCATTCTGTTAAAGCTTGTCTAGACCCTTTTCAAACCTCTCATTTCTTCAGTGTTAGCTCTCCCTCTTAACTTTGTGTCGTCTACAAATTTGATCAGATTACCCTCAATTCCCTATCTAGATCATTTATAAAAATGTTACACAACACTGGGCCTAGGACAGAGCCTTGTGGTCCCCACTTGATACATTCTTTCACTTGTATGTGCAGCCATTTATGACCACTCTTGGAGTACGATTACTCAGCCAGTTGTGAATCCACCTAACAGTTGCCTTGTTAATCCCATATTTGGTCATTTTTTCAATAAATATGCTATGAGATACTTTGTCAAATGCTTTACTAGAGTCAAGATATACTATATCCACCGCATTTCTCTGATCAACCCAGTCGGTGATTCTGTCATAGAAGGAAATTAGATTCGTCTGGCATGACATGTTTGTCACAAACCCATGCTGGCTCTAGTTAATTACTCCATTCTCATCCACGTACTTGCATACATGCTGTTTAATCATTTGTTCATAAATCCTTCCTGATATAGAAGTCAGGCTCACAGGCCTATAGTTTCCTGGTTCCACGGTCTTCCCTTTTTTGAAAATAGGGACAACATTTGCGCTTTTTTTCAATCCTCTGGGACTTCTCCTGTTCTCCAGGAATTTTCAAAGATTATGGCGAGTAGTTCAGCAATTACCTCTGCTGCTTCCTTTTGTATCCTAGGATGTAATTTATCTGGACCTGGAGACCTAAATTCATTGGTACAATTATTTGAACTTTATATAACGATAGACCATATAAGACCTGTAGCTTCACATGGAAGGCAGGTAAACCTGCTGCATTAAAAGGGTTGTCTGGAGGTAGAAAAACTTGGCCAATTTTTTTTCCAAAAACAACACCACACCTGTCAATGGAAGTGAATGGGGTTGAGCTATAATACTGCACACAATCTGTGGACAGGTGTGGTGCTAGTTTTGGAAGGAAGTAACCATGTGTTTCTAATCCTGGACAACGTATTTAACTTTGCTCAGAAAAGTAGGGCAGATCATGTTGTCTCAAAAAGTGACATGACCGATTGACCTCATTGAAAACTCACTAGACTCAATATAATTTTAGCAAACCCTCAGAGAAGTGCTTGGTCTGTCCAGCCAATACATATAAACAAGAATATTTCCATTTAGTGACAGCAAGCGGAAGATCTTGAAATGGATTAGAAACAGAATATTAAATCTATTATAAAGTTTCTTACTTCATACCGGTAACCCAAACAAGACAAGATTTTGCAGGCAACTCAATCCTAATTTAAAGTAGAGTCTAAACTCTTTTGACCACCCCTGCACCACAGGAGTAATGTGAACATGGGGCTCTATTAATGAATGATGGAAACATGGTTTTGGAATCAGAAGGTGATGCCTGTGTTGAAAGATAAATCTGCAGATGTCACAAGGGGTCACAAGGGTCAGACCACTAATGAAGCAAATGAGAAGAATTCAGCTCATACCGTTCCTGTAGGCTGTCAGAGATCCCTCTTCTGTTTTTGTTTTGTTGCCATAACTTCACGGGGGCAAAAAGGTGCGCAAACACTTCATTTCATGGTGAAGACATAGTTGTGATTATGTACAT
The DNA here is from genome assembly GCF_035609145.1 of Eleutherodactylus coqui. Lineage (NCBI taxonomy): Eukaryota > Metazoa > Chordata > Amphibia > Anura > Eleutherodactylidae > Eleutherodactylus > Eleutherodactylus coqui. The sequence continues at coordinate 111,771,079 of NC_089849.1, forward strand.
ACCAAGATGGTGGAACATCATGACATTTAAAAAATGTGTGTGTGTGTGTATATATATATATATATATATATATATATATATATATATATATATATATATATATATATATAGGAGACGACTCTGCTGTGCTTGGACATTCCCAGACCCTATGTTTAGCTCACATGTATTTTATTTTTAGACACGAAAATAATTTAAATATGTCTGTGTGTGTATATATATATGTGTACTTATTTAATATATTAGTATATAAGGAGGAGATTGTCTGTGTAATATCTTACTGCATGAGGAGGAAGTCGTCTGTGTAATATATTAGTATATGAAGAGGAGGTCATCCGTGTAATATCAAAAAAAGTCTCATTCACGGCGCAAATATGTTGCTCGGAGTCGTGCACAGAAATGCATATGTCCGTGTGTTTAATAATTTGTTCAAAGATCTTTCCCGGTATAGAGGTCAGGCTCACAGGCCTGTAGTCTCCTGGATCCACCTTCTTCCCTTTTTTGAAGATAGAACTTAGGACTCCTTTACACAACGGTATTTGTGCTTTGCAATTCCGCATACGCTCATGTGAAGCAGCCCTTTTCAAGCGCCAGAGGTCTGGCACACAGTCAACATATCAGCGGCAAAATAGCACATGCAATGCACTGAATACAGACAGAATTTAGCTCAATAGCATGCTACACAGGGCTGGCAGTCATCACTATCACTTATATAAGATGAGAACCTGGAAAATTAACATATTACTAACACAACATGGCTTTGTCTACCAGGTATCTCCAAGGGGTCGGACCACCTTACAAGTGCACAGAATCAAGGGTTTGTGGCATCAGCCAACTGATAGTTTCCCCAATCAATACTCCAAACTATATAGTGAATGAGCGGCATTCCCTCTGATCAAGCCACAAAAAGTATCAATACACATGGGAATTAGTTTTCTTCCATAGCATTTACTTGCATCTCATTGGCTCCTTAACAGCAAGATCGTGTTTTGACTATGATTGTGGTAACACTTGTATCTGGGATTTATATAGTCCTAGGATGGAGTATATATATATTGGCTCTATTAACCTTTAACTGTGGACATGGACTCTCACAGATCAGTCTGGATTCTGGATTTTCAAAAATCGCCTATTCCCCCGCTCTTTATTATATAATATTACTAAACAGTAAAAGTAAAGTTGATTATTTCTACATGTTTTTTCTTATTTATAACCTGAAAATCAATAAAAACAAGTTATTGTAAACATCCAGTTCATTATTGCGCAAAAAAAAAAATTCAACCACAATATACAGGACACGGAAGTGTAACAAATAAATCACGTCCACAGTTGAAGGTTAAGTGGGTTTTCAGGCACAAATACTATTGATGACTTATCCTCAGGATAGGTCATCAATACTTGATCGTCCAGTGTCGGCTGGTTGGGAGCCCCACCGGTCAAATGAGCAGATGCGGTCCGCTCTGCTTTACACAGGGGTCGGAGTGGAAGCCACTGCTCTGACCCTTGTGTAGTGGCCAGCGCTTGCAACTGCAGGCTGGGGTCCCATTAAGAGCTGCGCCTGTAATTACAAATGCTGGCTACTACACAGGGATCGGAGCAGCCGCTTTTGTTCTGACCCCTGTGTATAGCGGCACTGACACCATGCGTCCGCTCAGCTGATTGGCCAGGTTGCCAAGTTGCAGGCCCCAACCGATAAACTTTTGATGACCCATCTTGCGGATAGATCATCATGAGTGTTTGTGCCCGGAAAATCCCTGTGCCTCATGCCCACTTGCACGCACGGTGCTGAATCCCACAGTTAAATCCGTGCGTGCCTGCGTCCATGGAGAGGGAAAATACATTATACTCACCTCTCCGGATGCTGCGGTGCTCTCCTCAGTGCAGGTCGGATCTTCTTTCTTCCGGCTGGCAGATGTGCTCTGCATGCCGACAGCGTGCCGCCCGCATGCGCCATGCACACCATTTGTCTTTAAATCTTCTGCTCTCCTGCGTATCCACGGCACAGCACTAAAACAGCTGCGGTTGTGTACGGACGGCTTTCATAGGCTTCAATGGAAGCTGCGGGAGCTGTCTGTGCGACAGATCTGCAGCAAAATGGAGCATACTGCGATTTCTTCCCATACGTGCAACCTGCACACCGGCAAGAAATCCCATCCGCATGTTTTTAGCTGCCCTACGGATGCTAATGCATCACTATGGGCAGCAAGACACACGGATCTCTCGTGCGGGGGCCACGCGCAGATTTTATAAATAAAATTTGAATGTGGACGTTGGGCCTTAAGCATTGTTGTTCACTTAACCGATTTTTGCTACCTCACATATTTTGGACACTTTGAGACTACTATGGCTCTCTGTATAACATCTGGGGCTGACCTGAGGGTTCCCCCCTCCAGACCCCAAATGGTATTGAGATTTCTCTAGCCAATTTTCCCCCTGCTCGTCTTTCTGCAATAGATTCCCCAGTCTTAGATCATGACATTACAGAAACCAAAATGCTTGCCATCATAAAGGAACTGAAGACTGGGAAGAGTCGGGGCCCTTACGGTTTCACTCCATGATTTATAAGCTTTGTGAGAACCTATTAATACCTGTCGTACTCCAGGCTATCATATCTCCCAGAACTGTCTATTCCTTCACCAAGCTCTGCATGCCACTGTCACGGTACTTCCCAAATCAGGGAAGGATCTTTTTATCTGCAGCAACTTTCGCCCTACCCCTTTAATCAATGTAGATATGAAGGTACTTGCTAAAATACTTGCATTAAAGCTGCAGCCCCACATTCCTTCTCTTCCCTTCTCAATTCATAAAGAGCAGGTTGGTTTTGTGCGGTCGGTGACAACACAATTAAAACTTTATCTTTCATGTCCAGGGCTTGCCTTCCGAGGATCCTTGTGCCTTCTGTTGGTTTATGCTGAGAAGGAGTTTGATAGGTTTGACTGGGTGTTCCTGGAGGTGACACTGTGAAATCAGTTGGGGCAACTGCATGAGGAACTGGATCATGACCCTTTACCATAATCCCACAACACAAGTCTGAATCAATGGTTCCAAATTTCTCCTTTCCAGATCACAAACAGTATGAGACAGGGCTGTCCCCTCTCTCCCTTTTTGTGCATCTTGGTCATTGAATTCCTGAACAATTCAGTGCTGAGGGACTTGACCACAGAACACAAGCTCTTTCTCTCCACTGACAATCTGATGATCTATATGACTTCCCCTAAAATAGGTCTCCCAGAGGTTTGGGGGAATTTCAGAGGTTTGGGGCCATCAGTAACTTCAAAGTCAATGTCCAGAAGTCAGAAATTCTCAATATTATCCTCTGAAGTGCAGCATCTTCATACTGTATTTCTATTTTGTTGTCAGGAAAGCTTAATCAATTATTTGGGGTGCCCCAATGGGTCCCACATTCCTGAAAATCCTGCCCATTTATTTGACTTGAACTAGAAACCCATGCTAGCCAAACTAGGGGTTGGCCTTGATTGATGAAAGTCCCTCCCTTTCTCCTGGTTTGGCAAAGTAATTATCCTGAAGATGGATATCCTGCTGAAATTTGTCTATTTTTTACAAACCTTACTACTTGGCTTGCCTAGATCATACTTTTCTCGCATTTGGTAATTAAGCTCTAGTTTGGGGATGATCCAGGCCCCACTTTAAATACAGCCTACTGATTTGCCCTAAGCCCTAAGCTTCCTAGATGTGCAAGTCGGTCCTGGATCTTTTCCACCACTATTTCCAAAAGCTTTTGAACCACAAGCAGGATTTTTCCCTTTTTGGGCTCAAGGTCTTTTTGGCTTCCTTTTCAATCACTCTCTGAGAGATCTGGGATAGCATCTTAGCTCGTTTCCACCTGGTTTCAACCCTGGGCCCACTCACATTATTTGTGAATAACCCTCACCTCCCTGCTCTGCATCAGGGCTGCCTATTACTGTTAAGACTCACTAAGTCCCTCACCTATATTATTGACATGATTTTAAACTCCAGGATCAAGCCCCTGAGGAAGATACTGGGCCCGGGGGGGCCGCTGGTCGGGTCATGACTCCAATACCTCCAAGTCTGCAGCTCTATCAGGAACTTATAGGAACTTAATCATAAACTGCTCACACGATGGTACAAGACCCCTGTTTCCTGAGCCAAAATGTATTATTGGATATCGGATGTCTGCTGGAGGTGCAACATGGCTCCAGGTACTTACTTGCATATATGGTGGGCTTGCATTTCCATAGCTCCACTTTGGAGCGATATCTCCTCATTGCATAATGCAATATATCAATCATCGGTCCGGGTCAACTCCGAAATAGCCCTATTATCTATGATCCTGGGCCCTATCTCAAGGTCTAAGAGGGGTGTACTTCAATTTTTTGTTCGCACATCGCACTATGTGCCAGATCATACCATGGCTATGGAAGTCTTCTAATCCACTTCCTTTCGGGTGATGTGGTTCGAGGCCCTTAAAGGAGTTGTCCGGCCATAAACATTAGATCTCATTACTTCTGTTTGCCCAATACAATGCACTTTGTAATATACATTGTGCATTGTAAATTAGGCAAACAGAAGTTATTCACTTACCTTTTGGGGTCCCCCCCCCTGTGTTGCTCCTCGGTTGCCATTGGTTCCGACAAGTCTCTTGTCCTCTTCTTGTCGGGACGACGGGGACGCGCTTCTCCAGCACAGCTCTGCGCATGTGCAGAAGAACTTCAGCCGCTGGGAAGCTCAGTTCTGCCTGCAGGGGAGGCGTGGCTGCTGGCTCTTCATCTCCAAGGTAAGAATGAGTGGAGGGGCGGGCTCTCGTGGGGGGGAGGATGGATGGATGTGTGCAAGTGGTGTCCGGGGACCCAGCTGACAGAAGTCGCGGGGGGGGGGGGGGCTGTCTGGGTTGTGCAGTGATGTGTGTGCTAGTGTGGTGTCAGGAGACCCGGCTGTCAAAAGTCCCGGGGGGGGGGGGGGCAGAGGATGCGGTCATATAGACTTGTAGCGGTGGAGTGTGCGGTCACATAGACTTGTAGCTGTGGAGTGTGCGGTCACATAGAATTGTAGCGGTGGGGTGTGCGGTCACATAGACTTGTCGCGGTGGGGTGTGCGGTCACAAAGAATTGTAGCGGTGGGGTGTGCGGTCACATAGACTTGTCGCGGTGGAGTGTGCGATCACATAGACTTGTCATGGTGGGGTGTGCGGTCACATAGACTTGTCGCGGTGGGGTGTGCGGTCACATAGACTTGTCGCGGTGGAGTGTGCGGTCACATAGACTTGTCGCGGTGGAGTGTGCGGTCACATAGACTTGTCGCGGTGGGGTGTGCGGTCACATAGACTTGTCATGGTGGGGTGTGCGGTCACATAGACTTGTCGCGGTGGGGTGTGCGGTCACATAGACTTGTAGCTGTGGAGTGTGCGGTCACATAGAATTGTAGCGGTGGGGTGTGCGGTCACATAGACTTGTCGCGGTGGGGTGTGCGGTCACAAAGAATTGTAGCGGTGGGGTGTGCGGTCACATAGACTTGTCGCGGTGGAGTGTGCGATCACATAGACTTGTCATGGTGGGGTGTGCGGTCACATAGACTTGTCGCGGTGGGGTGTGCGGTCACATAGACTTGTCGCGGTGGAGTGTGCGGTCACATAGACTTGTCGCGGTGGAGTGTGCGGTCACATAGACTTGTCGCGGTGGGGTGTGCGGTCACATAGACTTGTCATGGTGGGGTGTGCGGTCACATAGACTTGTCGCGGTGGGGTGTGCGGTCACATAGACTTGTCGCGGTGGGGTGTGCGGTCACATAGACTTGTCATGGTGGGGTGTGCGGTCACATAGACTTGTCGCGGTGGGGTGTGCGGTCACATAGACTTGTCGCGGTGGGGTGTGCGGTCACATAGACTTGTCGCGGTGGAGTGTGCGGTCACATAGACTTGTCGCGGTGGAGTGTGCGGTCACATAGACTTGTCGCAGTGGAGTGTGCGGTCACATAGACTTGTCGCGGTGGAGTGTGCGGTCACATAGACTTGTCGCGGTGGAGTGTGCGGTCACATAGACTTGTAGCGGTGGAGTGTGTGGTCACATAGACTTGTCGCGGTGAAGTGTGCGGTCACATAGACTTGTCGCGGTGGAGTGTGCGGTCACATAGACTTGTCGCGGTGGGGTGTTCGGTCACATAGACTTGTCGCGGTGGAGTGTGCGGTCACATAGACTTGTAGCGGTGGAGTGTGCGGTCACATAGACTTGTCGCGGTGGAGTGTGCTGTCACATAGACTTGTCGCGGTGGGGTGTCCCATCACATAGATTTGTAGCTGTGGGGAGGTGGTCTGTCACAGTAATTTGTCACGTGGGGTTGGAGGGGGGAGGGGCAGGGGATGCTGTTAGTGTACTTGTGTATGGGCACTGTAAAGGGGGACTCTGTGGGGGAGGTCACAGGGGGGGCACTGTATAGGGATGCTGTGGATGGGGGGACTGTGGGGGGCATGTGGAGGGGGGCTACTTTGGAGTGCACTGGGGGGGACTCTGGGGGGGTGGCATGTGTAGGGGGGTACTGTGGAGGGCACTGTGGGGGGGAATACTGGGGGGGCACTGTTGAGGGGGGACTGTGGAGAATGCTGTGGTTGGGGGGAATGAGGGGGGCTACTTTGGAGGGCACTGTAGGGGTGACACTGGGGGGCACTGTGGGGGGCATGTGTAGGGGGTACTGTAGAGGGCACTGTTTGTGGCACTGTAGGGGGGACTGTGGGGGATCATTAGGGGGGCACTGTGGGAGAGTGCACTGTGGGGGGGGTCATTGTGAGGGGGGGGTCACTGTGTGAGGGGCACTATGAGGGCATGTGTGTGGGGGGAAATGTTTTGTTTTACTTTATTTTAGTAGGGTGGGGGGGCAGTAGGTAGCCTTGCAGTGGGGGGCTGCAGGAGAGTTCTCTCTCGGCTCTCCCCCGCCCCTCTCCATTCACTATACATAGTGCTGCTGTTTACACTCGTGCCAGGATTTTATCCTGAATCATGAGTGTATAACGCAGTCTCCCCTGGCCACACCCCCTCTGAGTATAGTATGCAGCAGGGGGCGGGGCCTGGGCGGGGAGAGACTGTAGAGCAGTTCAATAGATGTGGGCGTGTTGTGGGCGGGGCTAGGACGTGAGCTGAGGGAGGCCATGAAATCCTGCCTTTTCATGCCTCTTACTGCCATCGAGAGCGCGCACACAGAAGAGGGAGAGTGCAGAGCATTGCGGGAAGGCAGCACAGAGGCGCCATCTTTGAAAGCTGCAGTGAATATCAGATTCTAAGGTAATAAACTGACATTGCAGCTGATCTGCCGGCCGGTTTGAGCCCCTGTATGCTGTGTGTTACTATCCTTACTGAAAGGGAAGCAGCATTATAAAAAAATGTTACCCTGTGTGGCCGGACAACCCCTTTAATTCTTTACTGTACATGTAAGAACTTAGGCTGGGTTCACACGGGGTGGATTTTCGTCGGAAATCTCGCGGTTTGGCCGCAGCAAAAACCGCGAGATTTCCGCCGGGAGAACCGCCGCGGTTTAAGCCGCGGCGGCTTTGAAGGGTCCGGCCGCTCGCTCTTTCGCTGCGGCCGGCGCTCCCATAGAGGAGAGCGCGGCCGCAGCGGAATGAAAAAAAGAATGGACATGCTGCTTCTTTTGAATCCGCGGCTGCGGCGGCCGCAGCCGCGGTTTCAACCGGATTTACCGCAGCGGATTAGCCGTCCCGTGTGGATGAGATTTCTGAGAAATCTCATCCACATGGCTGGCTAATCCCGGGATTAGCGGCCGCGGGCGGTTTTGCCGCGGGCGGATCTGCTGCGGCAAAACCACGGCAAATCCGCCCTGTGTGACCCTAGCCTTAGAGCGGAGGATGACAAGAAATACAACACTTTCTATGCCACTTGTTTAGTTCCTCTACTGAGGTGAACAACTGGCTCCTCAATGGTACTTTGCCTTCATAAACCGTCTCTTCACACCTCTGCTTATAAAGTTGGGCTATGTATCTGCAGCTTCCTGTAGGGTGACACTGGACACATGGCATACTCTGAGGAGCTGGGAGGGCAAGATGCTGGCTTGTCACAGCGGCACTCACCACGCTCCCTTCCGGAGGGACGCGCGTAATCAAGGCCAGGGCAGCGCTGGGCCTCTTCTGGACACCCCTAGCATGGAAATGTCCAATGACAAGTGTTAAGGAATTTGTCATGAGAGACGTCACTGTACCGGTACCCCCCGGCATGAACATCGGCTGGGAAAATAAATGAACCACAGACAGTTTGAGTACCTCAGGTCCCAAGGAATGGTCAGGGCCTGGAAATAACTTTACTGGAAAACTTCAGCAATACAAGGCACACTTTAACCCTTTCCAATCCAATTATTTTTTCTCAGCCATTCTCCCCAGCTCCAAATAAATTGGAGCTGGAGAGAATGGATGAGAAAAAATACATTTCCCTGCACCCTCCGGAACTGACAGAGTTCAGGAGGGTGCAGGTGCTCACTGCACCGTGGGAGGGCCTGCTTACCTGTCTGGCGTCTTCCGCATTCTCCCTTCTGCCTCCCGGCTCGGTGATCATGTGACCGCTGGGGTCAGGTGGCACCCAGCGGTCACATGATCGCCGAGCCTGGAGACAGAAGGGAGAATGCACAAGACGCCGGACAGGTAAGCAGGTCCCCCCACGGTGCAGGCTCCCGGCTCGGCGTTCATGTGACAGCTGGGGGTCAGGTGACACCGGCGGTCACATGATCGCCGTCTGGAATCTCCATGCATTACATAGTGCTAATTAAAAACCCTTTCTGCCTTCTCCTCGGGGCTCTTCAATGAGGACCAGTGCAGGAGTGTATCTGCACTCCTGCACTGCAGTGTCGGGCCTGCCCCGACATCGGAGCTGAGGAGGGAAATTATGATGTCGGGGCAGGCCCGACATTGGATTGGAAAGGGTTAAAGACAAGACAGTGCAGGCAAATTCAATAAACTTGGCAGTAGAACCTCCACACGGTCACCCAGACGTCAGATCAACCCGTGCATGAAGAATTAAAGACTCGTACCTCCACTCAGTAGGATTCAGACTTCTGGACGCTTGAGTGTGAACAATGACTATAGAGTACCTCCACCAGGCGGTCCCAGACTTCAGGACGCGCACGTATGTAATACAGATAATTGTATAATACAGATAATAACAGATAATACAGATAATAACAAACCTCTACACTGGGCCTTGATACGCACTTGCTCACAACTGCCCTTGCTCTCACTCCCCTCAGGTGGGACTCACTCCTCTTCTCCTCACAAATACATCCATGATGGGAAATCTCTCCCCCTCTTCCATGCTTCACCACATGAGGACTGAAGGTGCCCCCATTCAGCTGGACCTGTCAACTACCACTTCTAAAGACATGGAACTTCTTACCCGCTCTCAAACACTCACAAACAGTTACTCCCCGACTTGCGAACAGGTTCCGTTCCAGGAGCCTGTTCGCAAGTCGAACAAATGGTAGTATGGAGCGGGATTGCGGGTGGATCCCGCTCCATACAACGTCGGGTGCCGGCTGTTCTTACAGCGGGCACCCGGCGGCAGCAGTTCCGACGAGCCGCGCCGCTTGTCAGAACTGTTAACACTTTAAATACCGAGACCGCTCGGTATTTAAAGTGTTAACAGTTCTGACAAGCGGCGCGGCTCGTCGGAACTGCTGCCGCCGGGTGCCCGCTGTAAGAAACAGCCTGCACCCGACGTTCAGGGGGCCCGTACAGCGTCCCACGATGAGATCGCGGAACGCTGTGCGGTTGCTAGGCAGCCGGGGAACTCCTGAAAGGCCCCACGGCTGCCTATGCAGAGTGCCCATCCAGCGCACGGCTTGATAGGCGCTCTGCATAGACAGCCCTAGGGCCTTTCAGAAGGCCCCCGGCTGCCTAGCAACCGCGATCTGACCGGACAGGCTTCTATCAGGCTTGATAGAAGCTTGTCCGGTCCCTGCACAGTATGATGTAATGCCATAGCATTACATCATACTGTGCAGGACAGATAGTTCGTATCTAGCGAAATTCGTAACTCGAATGTTCGCAAGTAGGGGACTATCTGTATATAACCTCTCTCATACCACTGACAGGGTAGAAATTGATACTTTTGCAGACAGTCAGCTCATACTTTTCAGACATTAACCCATCACTTGCTGCAGCTGTGCAATACACATAACACAATGACAAGACAGTTTTGCACAGAGCATCCATATGAGGCATACATATATGACATTATGGAGGGGGCCAGGAAAGCATAGACTGGGCCACTACATAACTGCAATTCTTTATCTAGACACTAATGGGGTGCTGCTTACATTTCTATTTCTGCTCTGTCATGCCCCCTTCACTTATTTATATATATAGGAGAGGAGGCATGACAGAGCCAAAGTATGTGTATATATATATATATATATATATATATATATATATATATATATATATATATATATATATATATATATATAGTGTATTTAAATTATATAAATATTCAAAGTATGAGCTGGAGCATACTTCATGTGCAACCCTGGGGGCGGCTGACAATGTGCCCCTTATTGCTCCACAGACCCTTTAGATAAAAGAACTTTGTAGTGGCATGGAAGATTTCTTCAGGAAATTACAGCTACAATAGTTTTTCCATGACGGGCACTCTTACTCTGCTGCGGACATTAACTACTACTGCTGCTAGGAAACTTTCACCAAAAGCAGGACTCCTGGTAGTGGAAGTAGAATTTGAGTAAATGGGATAAAACAAGACGAAATAAACTTTTCAGTCTCTGGATGCTGAGGGGGCTTCATGGCCATTAAAAGTTGTTCATTACTATCACTTTGTGGATATAGAATAGTGTAGTTTGGAGCCTCTGTGCTCCCTGTGTGGAATATTTTACACCTGACCACAACTTATGTCATGTACAATATAAGCGTAATAGATTCTGTGAAGCATTACATCATCATATGTGATGACATCACACCATTGATGGCCTCACCTCACATTGCTGTTCTCTTAATATTGCAGGGAGGCTTGTGGGCTCTCCAGGTTTAGGACCCTCATGCAAATAAAACTCTATATTCATTATTACTACACAACTGCTATGCAATAATCCTAAGAAGACATGCAGTCAATAAGACCCTTAACCTGCTGTATCAACACAACTTTTTTTGTGTTGTCCAGGACAACAACTGCTAAGTCTCTTCTTGAGGTTGTCAGTGCAACAATTCACAGGGCAGAGTCAGGGTGAGGGATGACAACATAATGCTCCTCCATAGGGGTTGATTTCAGAAGCATCTATTGGAATTGGACCCTATGTCCTAAAGTAGCAACAAGGCCTGCCTATATGAGTTAAAGCACACCACTATCTGCAACCCTATTACTACATCAATGCATACAATTGGGTCACTAGTGCATAAGCATCGTTGGGGCCAAATTGGTAAAATGCTAGTTTAGGCCCTTTTACACGCAACATTATCATTTAAAAAATTTTTCAAATGTGCTCAAGTCAGTGATAATCGTTTAGCGTAAACGCAGCTAACGATCAGATAACGAACAATAAATCATTTGTGATAGGTCTGTCAGAATGAAAAATGTTCCATGTGGCTGTTCATCCTTGACTTATAGATGAGGGTCCTGAATAAAGGACAACTCCTCTCTACTAACTCAAAATTTCCTATATAGAGTATTTGACAATTGCTTTTCAAAATCAGGCAAACCCCTTTAAAAATGAACTTGGGTAAATAAATAAGTTGAAACCCGAAACTCATTGATATACGGTAAGATTCTAAATTAAATGTTCTTTCTCAATTTAGATAGCTTAAAGGCCCATATACACGCAAAGATGATTGCTCAAAATTAGTTCAAAAGATCGGATGATTGACAGTTTTAGCAATCATTTTGCATAAGCTGCTAATGGACATTAATGCCCATTGGCAGTTTATTACCTTCATTTGCATATAAATGAGCCTCCAGAGCTGTATACAGAGAACAGCAGGTGGTCTGTTCTCTACATACAGTTTCTTTGTTCTGCCGCAGGACTGCAAGTTGAACACAAAGTAATCAGCGCTCCCATGGAGAACACAGCGTGCGGTCCCTGCTATCAGCTCTCCAGCCGAAGGATGGATTTTATGCTCACCTAAAAATCATCGTTCAGCCAAAATGTAAATGATGGTAGCATTTACACACAACGATTAGCACTCAAAGGACATCGTCTGAGCGAATTTTGAGCGATAATCATTTCGTGTAAGTGGGCCTTTAGGCTTCTCTTTAAATAAATTATTCCCACTGCATGTTTTTAGGTTGACTCTTAACACAAGGTGATATGACAGTGTACCCTGCTATCAGGGTGGTTTATTTACACTTTGAATTACTTTACAATGGGCTGTGTTGTGTTAAGATAAGAGAACAATGGCTTTTAATGGGTTCAGATAAGATAATTTTCTGCTATCACAATCAAGGTAAAAATTGTTGCATCTGTACATCATGAGGAGAAGAAGCTGTGAGCACAGGATGGAACACAAATTCCGGGAACCCTTTATTAAATAGTCTGTCCGAGTCATATCAGCAAATGCTATTAGTGTAATTATAAATTTCACTATTTGCTTTGATTAGATGTTCATTGCCAGAATGTCCTTTTTTTCCAAAAGGTCCACAAGTTTAGACTTTGTGAAGTTCTGTATGTTGGCATAGGAGATTGACAGAAATGAATTGGAACATGTAGATTCCGCAGCGCTTACATAGACAGGGGGATACAGAGAGACAAAAGTACAAACATTACAGAACCCCAGTTACATAGTAATCAATTGATGGAAACAGTAGGGGTGAGGAGCTCCAACGAGCTTACATACTACAAGTAATGGGGTGATACAGAAGGTAAAGGGGCTGGAGATGTGCACGGTATGGTGAGGTGGAGAGTGAGGGATTCTATACACAGACAATGGTCAGTCAGTAGGTTAGGGAGCATGTTATTAGGCAGAGTACAGAGGGGTTTGTCTAGGGAATTCGGTATGCCTCCCTGAAGAGGTGCATTTTTAGAGCACGCCTGAAGTTCTGCGAGTCCAGAATTGCTCGGGTAGCCTTTGGTAGTGCATTCCAGAGGACCGGTGCTGCTCTGGAGAAGTCTTGAAGGCGGGAATGAGAAGTTCGAATTAGAGGGGCGCGCAGTCTAGTTTCGTTAGCAGAGCGGAGAGCCCGGAGGCAATATAGGGGGGCGCTGCACTGTGGAGGGCTTTGTGGATGAAGGTAGTGAGTTTAAATTGTATTCTGCATTTGACGGGCAGCCAGTGCAGTGACCGGCACAGGGCAGAGGCGTCCGAGTAGCAGTTGGACAGGAAGAGGAGCCTGGCTGCCGCATTGAGGATGGATTGGAGGGAGTAGAGTCTGGTGCAGGGGAGGCCGATCAGCAACAAGTTGCAATAATCGAGCCGTGATCTATCTATCTATCTATCTATCTCATATCTATCTATCTATCTATCTATCTATCTATCTATCTATCTATCTATCTATCTATCTATCTAATATCTATCTATCTATCTATCTATCTATCTCATATCTATCTATCTAATATCTATCTATCTATCTATCTATCTAATATCTATCTATCTCTCTAGTTCAGGATGATCAAAATTTGGTAGCATTTCTGATTCCGATTGAAACAGCCTCCCGCCTAGCGACAAAATCCCGCTCATTCTTTCGCCACATGGCGCGCCTGTCAAGGTCATATGTGTTCATGTTGTGTGCTACTCCTCTTGCTTTTCAGCGACAGATGTTTGGGTTTAAAAAATGCAGTTTTGCTCATAAATTGTTCTAATACAGTGTATATTTTGTTTAAGGAGAGGTCAGGGAAAATCTAATCAGCAGATAGACTATCTAATTCAGGCAGCAAGCGGCTTAAGAGTGTGCGTCATTTGGCCCAGTCTCCATTTGTTCCTGTCCAGATTAAGGGACGGGTTACTGATGAGCTTACAGCTGAAATTACAAGTAAAAGAGGAAAAATGGTTTAGATCAGTAGCTGCAGCTGGGCTTTCATTTAGTGTCAAAACTGGATCAGAGGAGCAAAAGGTGAAATAAAGGGGACATATGATTTTCCTGTCTCCTTTCAAACTTCTAGTGAACCTGAGAACAAGCTGCACGGAGCTCTATTACGGAGCTCCAGTGCGAATGGTACCTAGTCAAAGTCACTGCGACAAAAACGGACACAGAGCTTAGACAACTCCTTAGGGCTGCTAGTTTTGGCCGTATTTGTTTTGCACACCTCACTGCCATGTATTCGCGCTATGGACGAGGGTTTTTTTTTCACAGACTTGTGCAGCATATTGCGCACCTCCCACAGACCACAAATGTGCACAAAAATAGGGCAGGGCATTAGAGCAAACCCACTGAAATCAATTGGTCCTACTCTCTGCGTATTGCATGCATTCATTTTACACGCCGCAAATACGCCAATGTGAAGGAGACCTTTAAATAGTACTACACACTGTGCCATCAAGTAGGTTCACACCAAGCCTTCAGAAGACGTTCTCATCAAACTGGAGTGGTGAAGGCCCCTGAATGAGGAAGACTATGATGGCATTGCTATTTTGCTTGTGTAATAAGCCCGATGTGCATTGCGTTGCACGGCATACTATGATATCCCAATATGTCACTGATACACAGGGACTACAGGTGTACCAAATATTAACTGACAGTTAATACATTTGCAGCGTCCGAGGAGCAGGCCCACAGCCGAAGGAGATAGTGGGGTAGATTTGGGCCTTGTCTCGGGGCTCTACCATCTCCTCTCCTGAGGGTAGCTCAGGTCCCAACCAAGTTACTGCTGGGGGAAATTTCACGGAAGTTACCCAAGATGTAGATTACCTTAAAAGTTCTGTCACTCGTGACGCCACCGTTCCTTCCTCCGCGGTGAATCAGGATGACGAAATAAGTGATCCACACACAGGGAAACGTTTAAGGAGCAATGCTGGGAATGGTCGGCAGTGCACTTTTACATGAATGATAACTGTACAGTCCAACAATGGCACAAACTCATGCCAGCAGGAAAATGGTGCAAAATACAAAGTAGTGCAAAAGTTACGAAATTACAGGATATCAGAAGAATCCACAGTCCACCTTATCTGCGGGGCTCTGTTCCAGGTACCAGCTCCTTCACTCTCGCCAGCTCTCCACCGGTCAGCACTCACATTTGGTAGGCAGGCACTTCACGCTACATGATGGTTCCACTCTCTCTCTTCTTCTCAATGGTTCAGGATACCACTAGCATCTCCTGGGTAAAGCAGGCTCAGAGAAGGCTGGGGATACCTTTCAGCTTCTTCCATTCCGGCCCTCACAGAACTGATGGCGTCTGTGTGGCTCACTTACAGAGGTCCAGACGCTACTCTCTCTTGCAAGACCAGAACAGAACTCCCTTGCACACACCTTGCAAACACATATACATAGCACGATCACATGACATACAGCAAGATACATTTTCCAGACATCTCACATGCCAGACAGTTAACCCATTCAGTGCTGCAACTATGCAATACACACCATATTCATTCAGCATAAAAAACACTGACAACACATAGGAACAAGACAAACGCATTCATACATTATGGAGGGGCCCTGTTAACTCCGGGCCACTACAGATTAAATGCATAGTTGGGTCAAACTTTATATGGACACTCAACACAACAGAAGCCTTTTAAGAAATGCATTTAAAATTAGCTGAAAATGTTAATTAAACATGTTAAGAGTTAAGTTAACATTTACTACATCTGATAAGCGATACCCAGGTTATATCAGCATAGTCCATATGACTATATGCAAGATTTGTTACTTAAACCAGCATGCTCCATATCACTATATACAGGGAAATACATCTCCTGTATATAGTGATATGGACCACGCTAGTATAACCTGGGTATCTCCTGTATATAATTATATATGTACAGCTGGTATAAATTATACATCTCCCTGTATATAGTGATATGGACCATGCTGGTATAACATGGGTATATCTGTATATAATTATATATGTATAGCTGCTATAAGTTATACATATCCTGTATATAGTGATGCTAGTAATTATTAGGAAATTATAGTACCAGTGTTTCTGGTGGCGCAATGCACCACACAGCTGTGCTACATGCACGTCTCACACACATACAGCTCTGCTACATGCACGCCACAAACAGAGCACTGCTACATACATTGTTCATCCCATACAACAGGGATCAGAAGCAGTACAGCACTGGAGATGAAGGACCTGTGAGGACATCACTGTCATGCTTCGCCCCTGATCACATGATGGTGGCGTCATCAAATTCCTTCATTGCAAGTGAGGGAGTTACATGGTCCACCCGTTTTCACATGACGGTAATGTCATCAAAGGTCCTGCATCATTGTGCAGATTACAGGCGGACTACGACCCCTGCAAACCCCCACGGCCTCAGTTGCTATGGAATACTACTGAACACCTAGCCGTGTGCGTGTAGGACCTGTGATGATGTCACCATCATTTGATCACGCACAAACCCACTTACCCACTCATTCACGCACGGTTAGACAGGTCATCGTTAGTAGTTTGATGGACCATGCTTGTATAACCTGGGTATCTCCTGTACATAATTATATATGTACAGCTGGTATATGTTATACATCTCCCTGTATATAGTGATATGGACCATGCTGGTATAACCTGGGTATCTCCTGTATATAATTATATATGCCCAGTTGGTGTAAGTTATACATCTCCCTGTATATAGTGATATGGAGCATGCTGGTATAACCTGGGGATCTCCTGTATAAAATTATATATGTCCGCACAGAAATGGAGCATGCTGCAATTTGTTTTCCTGACAGCAAAGCAAATCAATTCTGCGTGCTTTAATTAATTTGCGGCCGCCCATGTATCCCTATGGGCAGCTTGATTTGCGGGTCTCCCGCGTGGATTCCGCAAATCAAATCCACCTTACTATGGCCATTAGAAACGGTCTCCATTAAAGTCTATGATTTTTTTCTCTATGATCCCATTAGATCTAAAAAAAAAGTTGCGCTACAGGTGTAGCAGAGCTGAATGTGTGATTGAACTATTTCTATCATTCAGACTACTAACTCAAAGAATTAAAGGGGTTCTTAAAGATTAGAAAAGATATTGTTGCTTTTCCCCCTGGAACAGCGTAACTCCAATCTAAATGGTTTAGCAGCTTGACACGAATGGAGCGGAGCTGCGATGCCATAAACAATTTACGGACGGGCGTGGCACTGTTTTTCTAAGATAATGTATATGGGAAAATATGAAATATCAGAATAGGCTGTGCCAAATGGCAAACTCAGCTCTGCTATTTTAATATGTGCGACAATGATTTTAAAACTGATTTTAAGTGAGATTCTCCCTTAAGAAGTCTCTTGGCATATACAGTAGAGCGGAGGGTCATGCCCCCTCACCCGGGCATCATTTCTACATAATCTTCCTGAGTCATTTGATGTTGGATTGCGTACACGGCTGCCCGTGTGTTCAAACTTCAGGAACATTTTGCTATGGAATAAACAGATGTTTTCTTCATATCTTCTTGAGAACCAGTGAATCTGTCTTAGTTATTCCTTCTTTAACGTTGTGTGATGAATATAGACTCAGAGTTCTGGTTCTCATGATCAAATGGAATAACATAAAAGTATCAAAAACTTCTATGGTGCAACTCTCCTCCATAACCACAAATTATCCCATTGAGACTACATCACTGCTTTATGACCAGACTACATTTCTAATGGCCTGGACTGCTGTCCGTGTGCCCTCCAATGCCAATTGTGTCCAGGCCTCTTGGACCCAACTGGCACTCGCAGATAGCGTGCCAGAGGTCTTAAACTATTTCTTTCTCAAGGCAACAGCAAGCTGGTTGCCATCCAATAAGGCCACAAAAAGTTGATAAAAAGACTACTATTGAAGTGTAAAGGCCCATTTACATGCAATGATTATCAATCAAAACGTCCGCAGATGAGCACTAATCGTTGCATGTAAACGTGGCCATGGTGCACTTTTTGGCTGAACGATGATTTTAAGGTGCACTTAAAATTCCTTGTTCAGCTGCAGCTGGTGCCAGGAGATTGCATTGTATTCTGCTGGCAGCTCACTCAAGAACAATGCAGCTGTGTACAGAGCCAAGCCCACATGCTGGGCTCTGCAAACAGCTCCCGGAGGCCCTTTTACAGGCAAATGGAGCTGATAAAGTGTTAATGGACATTAGTGTCTATTAACACTTTATGCAAAATGATCAATTAAACTTTCAATCGTTTGAAAGATTATCTTTGCATGTAAATGGGCCTTTACAGTGGAAGCACAGAGTACAAAGCAACATGAATTTCCATGGTGGAGCAGTTGCCAGAAGAAGAGACTGGTGAATGTATGGAGCTATTGATTGTGATTGATAAGTGTGGTGGGCAGAAGGTGATGAGTTCAGTTTTCTCCATGTTAAGTTTTAGGAAGCAGGAAGGTAAGGAGGAGGATATAGCCGATGGACACTTTGGGATTCTGGATAGAAGAGAGGTAACATTTGGACCAGAGAGATAGACTTGATGGTCATCTACATAAAGGTGGTAATGGAAGCCATGGGTTTCTATGAGCCCTCCTAAAACAAAGGTGTAGACGGAGAAGAGTAGAGGGCTAAGGACAGAGCCTTGGAGGACACCAACAGAGAGAGGATGAGGTCGTAATGTATGATTGAGAGATACTAAACGTTTGGTCAGTGAGGTAACATGGTTAATGTGAAACATGGGTCTCTGTGAAGAAAAGAGTTTTCTAAGCATGCGTAACACTGTAAATGTTAGAAGAAGACATAATGGTGCAAGCAGTGAATTCCACAGAGTACTTTATCTGTGGAGAACATTTAGTAGTACTGGAGAAATCCTGCAGCTGAGACTGACATATACATAGTCTGCTGGGGAGAGGAGAAGAAATATGGATGAAATTCAACTCAATACGAGGGGCTGCTGATAAGTCTTTGGCTTTGTGTTCTTTTTTTGTTTCTATGGTAACGAATGTTACATCACATGAAAGCCTTATGTGTCTAATATATGTTATCGTGATCTCGGCACGCGGGAAAACAAAATGGCGGAGTCTAAGGTGATATTCACAGCAAATGAGAGCAGAGGAGTGATAAAATTCTTGTTTCTGCAGGGAAAGTCTGCGAAGGATATTGATGGTGATATGACGCAGACATTGGGGGATCAATGCCCTTCATATTCTACAGTTATGGACTGGGGTGCCAAATTTAAAACGGGCCACTTCAGCACCAATGATGAGGAACGTCCTGGACGACCGAGAGAGGTTGTTGTTCTGGAGATCGTCGAAGCTGCGCACAACCTCATACTGGAGAATCGGCCAATTTCAGCTAAAGGAATAGCAGACATCATGGGGATTTCTCGTGAAAGTGTTTGTGTCATTATTCATGAACATTTGAACATGAAGAAGCTATCTGTAAAGTGGGTCCCCAAATGTTTGACAACAGATCAGAAAAGCATGCAAGTGAAAACTTCCCAGTCCATTTGTCAGTGTTTCCGGACTGATAAGAACTTCCTGGATCGACAGGTCACTATGGATGAGACCTGGATTAATTTGTATGACCCTGAAACCAATAAGCAGTCAAAAGAGTGGAGGCACAGTGGTTCTCCTCAGCCAAAGAAGTTCAGCCACTAAGGTGATGGCGTCTCTGTTCTGGGATAAGGAGGGTGTGCTGCTAGTGGACTACCTTCAAAATGGTTCCACCATCAATGCAAGGTATTACATTGAACTTTTGGACCAATTGAAGGCAGCCCTGAAGGCCAAAAGGCGCGACAAGCTGTCCAAAGGAATCTGCTTCCTGCAATACAACGCCTCCGCTCACACTGCACAAGCGACCACGGCAAAACTGGTGGAACTAGGCTTCCAGCTGGTTGACCACCCACCTTATTCACCAGATCTAGCGCCCTCCGACTATCATCTGTTTCCAAACCTGAAGAAACACCTCAAGGGGACCAAATTTCACACAATTTCTGATGCCATGGCTGCTACGGATGACTGGTTTGAGGCACAACCGAAATCCTTCTTTTTGCAAAGCTTACAGAACTTGGAATACCGATGTAAGAAATGTGTTGGCATCAGTAGATAGTATGTGGAAGAAATGTAAAGTTTTATCTTCCTATCTCATTTCTTTTTGGGTAAAGCCAAAGACTTACCAGCAGCCTCTCGTATTAAGTAGTTTACATTACAGGAAATCATATCGCATCTCTCTCAAACATTCAGATACAAATCAACTTAAAGGAGTTTTTCCATTACAACAAAACTCTGTCCACCCATAGGGCCCGGCCAAAAATAAAAAAGAGTGCATACTTACCTGTCCTGGAGCCCTGGGATGCAGCTGAGAGCCGTGGCCGGTAGCAGTGGTGACTTCTAGGTAGATAGCTCGGCAGAGGTCAGGTATTCGCTGCGGCCAATTAGAGGCTGCAACATCACCGTACATACTTACCAGCAGTATATATGGGGATGCTGGGGTCTCTAAATGACCGCAGTGGACACCTGACCTCCACCAGGCCATTTACCCGGAAGTCGCTGCCAATACCAGCAGTGGCTCTCAGCTGTGTCCCGGGGCTCCTGGACAGCTGAATATGCCCTCTTTTGTCATTTAGGCCGGGCCCAACGGGTGGATGGGACTTTGTTGTAATGACAAAACGCCTTTAATGTTTTGCAACAAAATATCTAATTAAGTTCCACAACAACAACAAAAATACAATGAGTAAATCGAATATAGGAGGAAACCGCATCTCATTGATTATGGGAATATTTTGGGATATTGTACGTTTCCTAATGTAGGTCAATGTAATTCTGTCTTTCAATCAAAACATGTACAATCCAAGAGTGTATGTACTTTGGACACAGCATCATCATAAAAGTTGCTGTTGGGCCTGTAGAGAAGAGGGCCCATCTGAAGTTGTCCATGCCCTTCTTTTCCATAACCTGCTCTGGACTCTGAAGCTCCTGGGCCCCATTCTCCATGTGTGATTTATAATGCTGGTGTCTTCCTATGTAGCAGAGGGGTCTTTGCTCCTTCAGGCACCGGGGGGTGGGTATGACTACAATCTGTGCACCTCCTATTTGCTACACGCCGGTCCAGACTGCTATATGACCAAAAAAGGACAAGGGACCCAAGGGTCAAAAAAATAGCATTTTCTTCTTTCCGAGGTTCCAGGGGACAAGGGGCAAGTGCTGCATATGATCTTGACTGTATATTGGTATGAGCCAGTCCCAGTCGTGCACCTCAACTTGTCCGTGCATAGCAAGCGCCAGTAGTGTAATTAGTCTTCATAGGGACTATACTGTATTCTAATAGTCCCACGATGCATATAAGTATTGCATATCTGTTTTCTCTTGCCGCCTGCAGTATAACATATATCAGTGACGCAGTACATGGTGGTGTGGTTGAGGATTTGTCAGGATTTATCAGTAATCCTTCTCTATCAGCTAAATAAAACTAAATCCTTTCTTCTTAGAAAGACAATGGCATTTCATTTTTTCTACAGAAAATTGGCACAATATGCGTTGATAGTGTAATATGGTCTGTGGCATGCAAGCAAACCTCATGTCACATAGCCAAGGCCAGAAGGATTCTTCATTATGGACTTTAAGGGGGTCAATATGAGATATTCTGGGATACTCTGGGAACTGGTGATCGTACACTGAAACATGGAATGAATATAATATGTGTGTAATATTTATTTTGAGCTCAAATTTGCAGAACACATCATGGAAAATATTAAAGTTTGATTTTGATTAAAAATGAGGATTCTCAACAGGAAAGGAAAGAGGTGCAACTTATTAAAAGTAACCAATCCGCTCATCATCAATTCTTGACCAAATATATGACAATGGTAAACAGATTGGTGGACTTAGGAATCACCACTAGTTTTATTTTCAACCCAATGATAGCAGATAGCAAGATGCCTGCCTGTAAAGTATAACTGGGGCTCAAGTATCAAACTGTATATGATAGAAAATGGTGCAAATTGAGAAAACAGAACTTCACGCCGTTGACCAGGGGCGTAACTATAGAGGATGCAGGGAATGCGGTTGCACCTGGGCCTAGGAGCCTTAGGGGGCCCATAAGGCCTCTGTTCTCCATATAGGGAGCCCAGTACTATGAATAAAGCATTATAGTTGGGGGCCCTGTTACAAGTTTTTCCATTGGGGCCCAGAAGCTTCAAGTTATGTCTCTGTGCAGCATAGTTTAGGTATGGGTACGGGTACAGATACAGATAGAGGGGGGGGGGGGGCAGCTCACGTTTTGCATCAGGGCCCCATAGCTTTTAGTTATGCCCCTGCTGTTGACCATAAATCATTGTGATTGTTGGAGACAGCTTGTAATATGTGCCCCATATGAGAGGGTTTTGTGCACATGGAAAAACAGGCTGGACACGTTTTATTTGTCATGGGTTTTATTCCACTCTATAATATAAAAACAGAACAGCCTTTGAGAAAGAGAATGCGTTGAGGTCCGGGAAACTTGACCACGTTGGAGTTCTCACCAGAGTCCGTCCATGCCTGAGCAACCATTCTGTTTAACCAAAGTTCCTCCATGGGTTCCAGAGGGCCCCTGTCTACTTTGCGGAATACCACAACTGCAGGCTGAGGCTGCACCAAACGCCCCATACTTGCTCCACAGCAAGTATGGGTAGTAGGTCCAAGCTGTAGCTAGTCATTACCTCTGCTTGACAGACTTAGCACTCCATGGCCATTAGTTAAGCACTGCCTGGTCAATTTGCCTTCCCAGGATCAGCCTAATATGGTGATATACAAATTGTTGAAAAGGCTGTTGTGGCAAAAAACACCCAATGTTATCTTGGAACCACAAGTAAACACGTCAACCATCAGTCCACCTTGAGGGCACACAAGACAAGGCCCCATGCTAGCTCACCACAGGGCCAGAGGGAGCAGCTGGGGATTCAGTCTCCTCATGGGTTCAGTTTAGCGGGAACATTTTGTAGGGCGCTTTTCGACACAACGATTATTGTTCAAAAAATCATTCAAATGAGCGAACGTGACCGATAATCGTTCCATCTAAACACAAGCCAACGTTGAATCATTCGCTATTTGTTCGTCATTCATTCTATGAAGGCATAAAAATCACCGTTGGCTCGTTCACTTATAGTTCAATTTAAACATTTCTTTGGCTTATACAGGCACTGAACGGTTTTGAATGATTCTCATTTGAACGAACCAACGCTGCATGAGATCGAACAAGTCAGCGGTGACGTCACTTGCTCATTTACTCGTTCTAACGAGAATCGGCTCATCTACAAGGATCCTACACTATCATTAGATAGCAATGGTGTCTAAGATTAGAGCTTATCTCCAGGGGCATACCTAAAGGCTAAGGTGCCCGCCTGCAAAAGTTCAGTTGGGTCCCCCCCTCCATCTGTACCCGTACCTATACCTAAACCGTGCTAATTTACAAACATGATGTAGCCCCTTGGCGTAAGCCTTCTCATTATGACTCCTTTCCTTGACTACGTAAGAATCTGTTGGTAATGTCTTAGGCCGCTTTTACACAGCCACGAAAATTGTGCGAGATTCATGCGTTGCAGGATGCACAAATCGCACATGCATATGAACCCCATTGTTTTGATACACAGGAGCGATGTTTTGGTTTTTCTCTGCATCACACGAGAATATGATGATGTGATGCTAGCTGGTTGTAACACAACAACCCCTCACGTCCATGGGCACAGCACACGTTGGCGGGTGTGATATGGGGCATAGTTTCATGACCCAATATCAGACTCACTCATGTGAAATTAGCCTAAGGCCGGCTGCACACGGCTGGATCTGCATTGCGGAATATGGAGCGGGCATCTGCCTACGGATTCTGCAGCATGTACCGCCCATAGCATGCTATGGAAAAGCGTTTTTTCCTCTGCATGACCAGAAAGCAATTGCGGTTTTCCGCTCACGGAGGAAAAATCACAGCATGCTGTATTTTAGTGCAGATTCTGCAGGGACGGCCTCCGTTGAACCCAATGCAAGCCGTGCGACCCGCTGCCCTGACATTGCGGAAAAGTCGCAGGCACCCGCATCATCTCCTAGCGACGGCGCTGGAAAGTCAGTGATTAAAAGAAAAAAACTGTACTGCGCATGTCTGACGGCTCGCCTTGTGGACCATTCGCAGTACAGAAAAAAGAAATTACAGCTACGCGCGGATGCCAGCGGGGCAGAATCCGACCCATTTTGTGTGCAGCCGACCTAAGACTGTGTTTATGGATTTTGTTGCATTTTTGAACCACAATTAAAGTCATATCCAAAAACCGCATGCACCATTATAAGCCGCACGTGGATTCAATCAATATATGCGGTTTTTAAACTGCATGCAGGTTTCTGATGGGCTTTTCAGTTGTGTGCAAAGTGTTCAAATATACAGTATATACCCAGGTTATACCAGCTGTACATATATAATTATATACAGTATATACCCAGGTTATACCAGCTGTACATATATAATTATATACAGTATATACCCAGGCTATACGAGCTGTACATATATAATTATATAGTGTATATACCCAGGAGATCTCCTGGTTACACCAGCATGGTACATACAGGAGATGTATAAGTATATACATCTCCTGTATACAGTGATATCGGCCATGCTGGTGTAAGGCCAGTCTCACATCTGCGTCAGGACCTCTGGCCGGAGATTCCATCACCAAATATGGAGTCCTTCTGGCGCTATTCGGTTCTGTCCACAGACGGATCGCTCGTCCTCAGGGATTCCCCTTTCCTGCTCCCCAAATGGAACAGGAAAGCGGAATTCCCCAGGGCAGATGTTAAACCCACCAAAATTGGATATCTTCTGTATATATTTATACATGTACAGCTGATATAAGTTATACATTCTATATATAGTAATATAAAGCATGCTGATATAAACTGAGCAAGGTTACACCAGCATGGTCTATATCACTATATACAGGCTGTAGAGCTTCTACCAGATGTATATATATAATTATATACAGGAGATACACAGGTTACACCAGCATGGTACATATCACTATATACAGGATGTATATCCCCCTATATCCCTGTATATAGTGGTATGTCCCATGCTGGTGTAACCTGTGTATCTCCTGTATATAATTATATATATATACAGCTGGTATAACTTATACCAGCTATACATGTGTAATTACAATTCCTCCTCTACTCACCTCTGCAGCAGTCTCTGGGCAGCCTGTAATGGAAAGTCCCATCCTTCGATCACATGACCAGGCTCTGGTCATGTGATCTGCAGCCACAGGTCCTCCTGCAGGTCCTGTGCATCCAGCGCTCCGGTGGTAAGTAGAGCCGCACTAGCCCCTCCCCCTGGTAATCGCTGGTTGTCAGAGACTGATAGACTGCAGCTGTGACCATTCACAGCTGCAGCCTATCAGTGGGAGGGCCGCGCCGTGGGAGTCTGCAGCCTGTAATTGGCTTCCGACTCCACGTGTAACAGCCCTCCCATCTGCTCTTGCCGGCCTGCGGCGCTGCCTCCCATCTCTCTCCTCTCCCTTCTCAGCCATCATGCGGCCGACAGCGTCGGTAATACATGCACTGTGCATATTGAATATGGCGGGGCCCCGGGGCCCCTGGGCCCCCTCAGCGCAAGGGCCTGGTCACCGTCACGACCCCTGCTTCCCCTCACCGTACGCCAGTGCTTATCTCCATTCCTACCAGCTGGAGCAACTGCTTGCAACCAGCCCAGTAGGACCGCTCAAACAGTTCACTTCCTGCAGTCTGCACCGCATGTCTCCAACTTCCAGCTCCACGTTATTGCGCTCATCACTCCCTAGACTGGAACCAACTACAGTACAGTAAAGAAGTTGCAAATAAAGAAAATGGAAAAATACCTCTGCAGCACCACCGGCCCACTCACCCCCTAGGTGTCTCCACACACTTTTTGAGTGCTCTCTTTAAGGAGACATGACACTCCTCCTGACCCACATCATAGGCCTCTCACAAGTTAGTTAGTTATCACGCTTGGACAACGATGGTCCGTAGTGCCGATCTAGAATGACCACGACCGAGAGCATTGTTCCATTCAGTGCAGATGTCGGAGGAGGTACCGTTGCCTATCTGTTGCACACATGAGCGCCGCGGACAACGAGGAGGCTTCCGCAATCCGGCAGGGGGTCGTCTCTTCATTTTCCTAGCAATTGTTGTGGTTTGAGCACTGTGGACTGGGGCAGCTTCTGACAAGCGTGCAACATGACCAAAAAGTGCGAGTCGGCTCCTTGTTATTGTTTCTGTGGTTGACTCAAGCCCCGTGCAAGCCTGTATCTCGCTGTTTCTGATGAAGTCGAACCAATGAACACGGAGAATCTGGTGCTGGCATTGCATGTGAAAGGACTCCAGACGCTAAGCCAGAAACCTACTGCACACTGATGAGGAGCAAACACCCCAAAACAATTGTCTGTGTATGGGCTCTGGCTTGTTTTCTATTCCCTATCATTGTTAAGACCAATTAGAGGCGGTACTCAGCTGTCATTTAATGAGAGAAGAGAGGACGGCTCTTCTAGGTGAGTTAAGCAGTTTTTTCTACTTTTTTTTTACAGCGTGCTATGATTTTCAGGGAAGGGCTTATATTTCAAGCCCTTCCCTGAAAATCATCGCTGCAAACCCACTGTTTTCAATGGGGCTGCAGCAGTGCCGGCCCCATTGAAAGAAATGGGATAGCTTCACGAGCTTCTGCCACAGCTGTGACAGAGGATTCCTTCATCCCCACGGGGGTGAAGGAATCCCCTGCCATAGCTGTCACAGCTGTGTCAGGGGAGCGCAATGTTTTCCCTATGTTTTCAATGGGGCTAGTGCTGCTGCCGCTGGCCCCATTGAAAACAATGGGCAATATCACCCATTCTTCTTTGCGATGCGAGATTACATTGAAAACATCACAAATGGGAATGAAACCATTGAAAATCATTGGTTTCATTATCATGCGTTTTCACTCACTCTAGCATCGCAGGGAAGTCAGATTGCCAGTGGGTGTTCACCCTAAGGGCGCCCACCCACTGGCGATTTTTTTTTCTTTGCGTTTTGCGTTTTTTCTCAAGAGCAATTAGAATTGAATGTACTCCTGTCCACTGGCGTTTTTTTTTGCGTTGCGTTGCGTTTTTTAACATAGGAACTGTCAGTTGCATATGTGTCCTTATTTTTCTCCTAATGCACCCATGAAAGTCAATGGAAATTAATGGAAAAGCCGCGAAAATGCCGCGAAAACGCGGCGTTTTTCACGCACGAAAATCGCAAACGCCAGTGGGTGGGCGCCCTAAGGCACAATAAAAGTTAGTTGGAAAGTTTATAGCACTGTTCGATATCACCGTTTGAAAGTATCATTTGGCTAGTCAGTGGCAATTTTTGGGGGGGTTCTTTATGGCTCTTATGCTGACACTATATGTTTTTTGAAGAAAGTACAATGCAAAGAGGAGGCGACGGCATTAAATGTAACCCTAATGGTCTCCTATTCCTATTTTCTTGGTGTGTGTTTCATGCTTGCTGCATTGCTTCCCCGGCCTTTTGCTTCCTCGGCTGTGATAGCCATACCACAGAGTAACTATAGAATACAATGCTATTAGACTGGTCTGCAATAATACATTTCAGCAATAATGGAGAAAGTGTTAATAACTATTTACAGAGAGGATACAAAGAGCTGGGACCGAGTCATGTCGTTCTGAAAGGAGAGGAAGAGGTCAATGTGGGGACCAGGAAACACTTGACATAAAGGACCATAAATATTTTATGAAGTCAGAAGTTTCATTTTATTCAGGAAGCTATTAAATGGAATCATGAGGTGCACACCATGTGCCCGAGGCCCCCGGGAGATGACAAGCTGTCATTTTCACCCTTTATATACAAGGATTTGGAATGTAGAATAAATAAAAGTGACAGTAATTAAAGTGATCTCGACCCCGGGCTTCCTTGCTGACTGATACATTGTTGTTTATATAGTATGATGTCCATTAATACTACATCACTTTTAGCTTGTTTTCAGTTCAAAACATTACACTTGATTGGGTAAATATATGATTGGGGTATATTATACTACAGATAGGCGGAGGTATTATGTGAAGCTCTGGTGCCCCAATATAAAGTCCACCTATCATTTGCCATTGCTAATACTAGCATCTCTTATATAGCAGAGGGTCCTTTAAATTCTGGAATCATGCATTTTTTATATAAAATCTGTCAAATAACTGATCCTGAGACCCTCTGGACGTCTGCTATGTATATTGTAGTCACTTCCAAGCAACAAAGCTTACTGTCTGATATATATTAGACACCATCTTGATTTTTAGATTTTTCTCCCAGCTTTGTCTTTCTTTGCGCAGTGCTAGCAATTCCATGACATATCAGCACAGCATCACATGACCATGAGTTAGAGTCAGTACCATCTCTGCCTGCTGGGAGAACAGTATGATTATCATTACCTTCTATAGCAGGGGTTCACAGCTCCGGTCCTCAAGGGAGCCCAAGCAGTCATATTTTCTGGATTTCCTCAGTGATGCACAGGTGATGTAATTATTGCCTTAGACATTGCCACAGGTGTTCTCATAAGATATCCTGAACACATGATCTGTTGGGGCCCTTGAGGACTGGAGTTGTGCACCTCTGCTCTATAGTGGAATAAATAAGCTGAAGGTCATATGTATACAGTCAGGATAATGAACAATGAACAACTTCATTATAACTGTGTGGCAAGAACCTCTAATCATTAGCAGTAATGGGATCGGAGTTGCTTTCCCCCCTTGTGAAGAGCCTGTGTGGTATAGCTCATGCAGTTTCATCATACAGGAAACCATGGTGACTGAGATTTAAGGAGTCACACACAAGTAATTCTTGGTTGTCACAATGAGGTCACATGACCCCCCCCCCCCCCCCCCCCCCAAGAGAAGGATTCCAGGAGCCAAATTTTCATATAGAAAAAAAAAACTAAAGGATGTAATAATACTTGACTAATATGGACGGCCGCATTTAGAATTCATGCTGTCTTGGCACTCTTAGTGCTCATGCCCCTATTAAAAAGTCAAGCTAAGGCTGCTGCCCATATACCTTAGATACCTGTTGGGCAAATACTTGTTAGACAACAGCTATCACTCCCAATTTCTCTACATGCCCGCTCGGCCAAGTGCCAGGGGTTTTATTGGGGAAACGAATCAAGTTACTACCAGAGACCTCTAGTAGAGGCTTAGGGCCCTTTTACACGTCCCGATCATCGTTCAGATTCTTGTTAATGTCAGCAGCAACTGAACAACAAGCAATAATTTGTTTGTCATTCAATTTCTGCAGGCATAAAAATTAAATAACAATCGGCCCATGTAAACAGGATGTCATTCATATATGAACGATGGCCTATTTACCACAAATGGAGATAGCCGGGCAGAAGATTGTCCCAGCTGCTTCACCTCTATTCACTGAGCTCTCTTCTCTCCTTTGTGAAAGCACAGGATTGATTATTACTTGGATTGTTAAAAAAGGATCCATCAAAAGCAGCATTTAGTAGACATACAGTTGTGTCCCCTTTCATGTAGTAAGCTCTACCTACATAAAAACAACACTGGGCCCAGTGTTCAACATTGTTAGAAATGACCTTGAGGAGGGAATTGATGGGAAACTGATCAAATTTGCCGACGACACAAAGCTAGGAGGGCTAGCTAACACTAGGGAAGAGAGGGAGAGTATTCAAAAAGATCTAGAAACGCTTGCACAGTGGGCAGCGACTAACAGAATGGTATTTAACAAGGAGAGATACAAAGTCCTACATCTGGGCAAGAAAAATGAAGGAAGCACATACAGAATGGGAGGAATTGGGCTAAGCAGCACATGTGAAAAACACTTGGGTATACTAATAGATCATAGACTGAACATGAGTCAACAATGTGATGCAGCAGCCACAAAAAGGCAAACAGAATTCTTGGATGTATTAAGAGAAGCACAGAGTCTAGATCATGTGAGGTCATTATCCCCCTCTACTCTTCATTAGTCAGACCTCATCTGGAATACTGGGTCCAGTTCTGGGCACCCCACTTTAAAAAAGACATAGACAAATTGGAGCAAGTTCAGAAAAGAGTTACCAAGATGGTGAGCAGTCTGCAAATCATGTCCTATGAGGAACGGTTAAAGGATCTGGGAATGTTTAGCTTGCAGAAGAGAAGGCTGAGAGGAGACTTAATGGCTGTCTACAAATATCTGAAGGGCTGTCACAATGTAGAAGGATCAGCCCTATTCTCATTTGTACAAGGAAAGACTAGAAGCAATGGGATGAAACTGAAAGGGAGGAGACACAAATTAGATATTAGACAGTGAGGGTGATCAATGAGTGGAACAAGTTACCACAGGAGGTGGTGATTCTCCTTCGATGGAAGTCTTCAAACAAAGGCTGGATACATATCTGTCTGGGATGATTTAGTGATCCTGCACTGAGCAGGGGGTTGGACCTGATGACCCTGGAGGTGTCTTCCAATCATTCCATGGTTCTATGACAAAAGAGGACATGCATGTTAAAAACCTTATAAATAACAGATTTTGAAAATATAGCCCAAACATCTGAGCGTTTCACACAACAATATGCTTTTACATACTTGTAGTAGCACACATAACATCGCATCTTACCAACACACCGAGACGGTTTTACAGTATAGCCACACCTGGTGCATACTGTATTACTGTATAATCAGTGTAGATAAGAGTTAACCCCTTAGAGACGAAGCCTGTTTGCGCCTTAGTGACGGAGCCAAATTTTGGAAATCTGACATGCGTCGTTCAACGTAGCATAACTCCGAAAAAGCTTTACATATCCAAGTGATTCTGACATTGTTTTTTCGCCACATGTTGTACTTCATTTTGGTTGTAAAAAGAGACCAATATAATTTGTGTATATTTATTAAAAGCGCCAAAATTGGGAAAAAGTTTGAATTTTTTTTCATTTTTTCACATTTTCAACTGTAATATCTCAAATATGTCCAAACATACAGTACACATTTTTGATAAGATATATATTTCCATCTGTTTACTTTATTCTGAATGCACATTTGAAAAACTCGTTTTTTTTAACCATTTAGGAGACGTACAAATGTAACATTACTTTTCAGCATTTTGAGGAACACTTTGTTTTCCTGTACCAAGCCAAGTTTGCAAAGGCTCATGAGTGTCAGAATAATAGAAACCTGCCCAAATGACCCCATTTTAAAAACTACACCCCTTAATGTATTCACTGAGGGGGGTCATGAGTATTTTGACCCCACCATTTTTTTCAGGAATTAATTAAATTTAGAGGGGAAAAAATAAAATTTCATATTTTTGCAAATATGTCATTTTAAAGACATATTGTTTTCCTATAGTGCCCATGAAAATAAGGATTTACACCCCAAAATGGATACCCCCATTTCTCCCGTGTTCAGAAACATACCCATTGTGGACCTAATCTTATGTCTGGATGCACAACGGGACCCAAAATGAAAGGAGTAGTCGGTGTCTTTCAGAACATAAATTTTGCTTGAAGGCGTTTTAGGCCCCATAGCACTTTTGTAGAGCTCTTGAGCGGCCAAAACCATAGGGAACCCCCACAAATGACCCCATTTTGAAAACTGGACCCCTTAATGAATTTATCTAGGGGTGTACTGCTCATTTTGACCCCACAATCTTTGAATGAATTCTAGCAAAGCAAAAGGAAAAAATTGTGATTTTCGTTTTTTTTTGTCAATTCTGTCATTTTAAAAACAGCTTTTTTTGTACAGCACACACATGAATGAAGCCTTGCACCCCAAAATGGATACCCCTGTTTCTCCCGTGTTCAGTGACATACCCATTATGGCCCTAATCTTATGTCTGGATGCACAACGGGGCCCAAAATGAAAGGAGTAGTCGGTGGTTTTCAGAACATAAATTTTCCTTGAAGGCGTTTTAGGCCCCATAGCACTTTTGTAGAGCTCTTGAGCGGCCAAAACCATAGAGAACCCCCACAAATGACCCCATTTTGAAAACTAGACCCCTTAACGAATTTATCTAGGGGTGTACTGCCTATTTTGACCCCACCGTTTTTGAATGAATTCAAGCAAAGAAAAGGGAAAAAAATGTGATTTTCGTTTTATTGGCAATTCAATCATTTTAAAAATTGCTTTTTTTGTACAGCACACACATGAATGAATACCTGCACCCCAAAATGGATACCCCTATTTGTCCCGTGTTCAGAGACATACCCATTGTGGCCCTAATCTTTTGTCTGGATGCACACAGGGCCCAAAATGAAAGGAGTAGTCGGTGGCTTTCAGAACTGAAATTTAGCATGAAGGTGATTTAGGCCCCATTGCCCACTTGTAGAGCCCTTGAGCGGCCAAAACGGCAGCGAACCCCAACAAATGACCCCATTTTGAAAACTAGACCCCCTAATGAATTTATCTAGGGGTGTACTGTGTATTTTTACACTACAATTTTTGAATAAATCTAAGCAAAGCAGTAGGAAAAAATTACAATTTTCATTTTTTTGGCCGTTGTATCAATTTAAAAACTGGTTTTTTTGTGCAGCACACATAGGAATGAAGACTTTCACCCCAAAATGGATACCCCTGTTTGTCCCGTGTTCAGGAACATACCCATTGTGGCCCTAATCTACTTAAAGGACACATGACTAGGCCTATAATGGAAGGAGCACCCGTTGGATTTCAGGGTACAACGGAATAAATTCCAGGCCCCATTGCCCACTTATAGAGCAATTGAGCATCCAAAACGATAAAGAACCCCCTCAAATGACCCCATTTTAAAAACTAACGAATTTCATTTTTTTGGCAATTTTCTCAATTTAAAAACTGTTTTTTTGTACAGCACACATAGGAATGAAGACGTTCACCCCAAAATGAATACCCCTGTTTGTCGCGTGTTCAGAAACATTCCCGTTGTGGCCCTAATCTAATTATAGGACACATGGCAAGGCCTATAATGGAGGGAACACCCGTTGGATTGCAGGGCACAACTGAATAAATTCCTGGCCCCATTGCCCACTTGTAAGGAATAAAAATTGACACCTTAAAAAAATCCCGCACCCCCCTCCGCGCCCTTTTCGGTGTTCCCCAAATCTTAGATAGAAGTAATAATGTGAACTGTGTAGGATTTCTGAAGACGGGTAATTACGGAGGCTGGTTGGGATGGGTACATGGGGCAATAAAACCGGGTATCCCCCCTCCTCTCATGCTTTTTGGGGGTATTTCGTGACCTTAGCGGCAGGGATGGGGTGTAAAAAGAAGACGCTCAAGAAGCTGCTCCTGGAACTGCAGGAAGGCAAGCGTTCCCGGGGCTTCTTGTAAATTGCGTATTACAGGTAGCAGTCTGAATAACGCCGGGCTCACGCAGCCGTAGGCGGAATCTGCTTGCAGAGGCCCGCAGCGGATCCCAGCTGTGAGCCGGCCGTGACCCTGCGTAATGCCGCGTAATGTACTGCGCATAACTGCATACTCACACGGGCGTTCATGCGCAGTACTTTTCTTTTTTTGCTTGTATTTCCCGCACCGTCGCTTAGCGATGACACGGGTACCCGCAGCCCGTATACAACGTAGTTGCGTATGGGCAGCGGGTATATCCACGACAATGGAGCACAATGGGCTCTATGCTGCGGATAGCCGCGGTAAAATAGAACCTGCTGCGTTCTCTTTTCTGGGAGTGGATTACACAATTCCAACCCGCTAATGTGAGCGGAATTGTGTAATCCAATGCGATTGATCTGCGTATTAGCGCGGAAATGACCTTGAGGAGGGAATTGATGGGAAACTGATCAAATTTGCCGACGACACAAAGCTAGGAGGGCTAGCTAACACTAGGGAAGAGAGGGAGAGTATTCAAAAAGATCTAGAAACGCTTGCACAGTGGGCAGCGACTAACAGAATGGTATTTAACAAGGAGAGATACAAAGTCCTACATCTGGGCAAGAAAAATGAAGGAAGCACATACAGAATGGGAGGAATTGGGCTAAGCAGCACATGTGAAAAACACTTGGGTATACTAATAGATCATAGACTGAACATGAGTCAACAATGTGATGCAGCAGCCACAAAAAGGCAAACAGAATTCTTGGATGTATTAAGAGAAGCACAGAGTCTAGATCATGTGAGGTCATTATCCCCCTCTACTCTTCATTAGTCAGACCTCATCTGGAATACTGGGTCCAGTTCTGGGCACCCCACTTTAAAAAAGACATAGACAAATTGGAGCAAGTTCAGAAAAGAGTTACCAAGATGGTGAGCAGTCTGCAAATCATGTCCTATGAGGAACGGTTAAAGGATCTGGGAATGTTTAGCTTGCAGAAGAGAAGGCTGAGAGGAGACTTAATGGCTGTCTACAAATATCTGAAGGGCTGTCACAATGTAGAAGGATCAGCCCTATTCTCATTTGTACAAGGAAAGACTAGAAGCAATGGGATGAAACTGAAAGGGAGGAGACACAAATTAGATATTAGACAGTGAGGGTGATCAATGAGTGGAACAAGTTACCACAGGAGGTGGTGATTCTCCTTCGATGGAAGTCTTCAAACAAAGGCTGGATACATATCTGTCTGGGATGATTTAGTGATCCTGCACTGAGCAGGGGGTTGGACCTGATGACCCTGGAGGTGTCTTCCAATCATTCCATGGTTCTATGACAAAAGAGGACATGCATGTTAAAAACCTTATAAATAACAGATTTTGAAAATATAGCCCAAACATCTGAGCGTTTCACACAACAATATGCTTTTACATACTTGTAGTAGCACACATAACATCGCATCTTACCAACACACCGAGACGGTTTTACAGTATAGCCACACCTGGTGCATACTGTATTACTGTATAATCAGTGTAGATAAGAGTTAACCCCTTAGAGACGAAGCCTGTTTGCGCCTTAGTGACGGAGCCAAATTTTGGAAATCTGACATGCGTCGTTCAACGTAGCATAACTCCGAAAAAGCTTTACATATCCAAGTGATTCTGACATTGTTTTTTCGCCACATGTTGTACTTCATTTTGGTTGTAAAAAGAGACCAATATAATTTGTGTATATTTATTAAAAGCGCCAAAATTGGGAAAAAGTTTGAATTTTTTTTCATTTTTTCACATTTTCAACTGTAATATCTCAAATATGTCCAAACATACAGTACACATTTTTGATAAGATATATATTTCCATCTGTTTACTTTATTCTGAATGCACATTTGAAAAACTCGTTTTTTTTAACCATTTAGGAGACGTACAAATGTAACATTACTTTTCAGCATTTTGAGGAACACTTTGTTTTCCTGTACCAAGCCAAGTTTGCAAAGGCTCATGAGTGTCAGAATAATAGAAACCTGCCCAAATGACCCCATTTTAAAAACTACACCCCTTAATGTATTCACTGAGGGGGGTCATGAGTATTTTGACCCCACCATTTTTTTCAGGAATTAATTAAATTTAGAGGGGAAAAAATAAAATTTCATATTTTTGCAAATATGTCATTTTAAAGACATATTGTTTTCCTATAGTGCCCATGAAAATAAGGATTTACACCCCAAAATGGATACCCCCATTTCTCCCGTGTTCAGAAACATACCCATTGTGGACCTAATCTTATGTCTGGATGCACAACGGGACCCAAAATGAAAGGAGTAGTCGGTGTCTTTCAGAACATAAATTTTGCTTGAAGGCGTTTTAGGCCCCATAGCACTTTTGTAGAGCTCTTGAGCGGCCAAAACCATAGGGAACCCCCACAAATGACCCCATTTTGAAAACTGGACCCCTTAATGAATTTATCTAGGGGTGTACTGCTCATTTTGACCCCACAATCTTTGAATGAATTCTAGCAAAGCAAAAGGAAAAAATTGTGATTTTCGTTTTTTTTTGTCAATTCTGTCATTTTAAAAACAGCTTTTTTTGTACAGCACACACATGAATGAAGCCTTGCACCCCAAAATGGATACCCCTGTTTCTCCCGTGTTCAGTGACATACCCATTATGGCCCTAATCTTATGTCTGGATGCACAACGGGGCCCAAAATGAAAGGAGTAGTCGGTGGTTTTCAGAACATAAATTTTCCTTGAAGGCGTTTTAGGCCCCATAGCACTTTTGTAGAGCTCTTGAGCGGCCAAAACCATAGAGAACCCCCACAAATGACCCCATTTTGAAAACTAGACCCCTTAACGAATTTATCTAGGGGTGTACTGCCTATTTTGACCCCACCGTTTTTGAATGAATTCAAGCAAAGAAAAGGGAAAAAAATGTGATTTTCGTTTTATTGGCAATTCAATCATTTTAAAAATTGCTTTTTTTGTACAGCACACACATGAATGAATACCTGCACCCCAAAATGGATACCCCTATTTGTCCCGTGTTCAGAGACATACCCATTGTGGCCCTAATCTTTTGTCTGGATGCACACAGGGCCCAAAATGAAAGGAGTAGTCGGTGGCTTTCAGAACTGAAATTTAGCATGAAGGTGATTTAGGCCCCATTGCCCACTTGTAGAGCCCTTGAGCGGCCAAAACGGCAGCGAACCCCAACAAATGACCCCATTTTGAAAACTAGACCCCCTAATGAATTTATCTAGGGGTGTACTGTGTATTTTTACACTACAATTTTTGAATAAATCTAAGCAAAGCAGTAGGAAAAAATTACAATTTTCATTTTTTTGGCCGTTGTATCAATTTAAAAACTGGTTTTTTTGTGCAGCACACATAGGAATGAAGACTTTCACCCCAAAATGGATACCCCTGTTTGTCCCGTGTTCAGGAACATACCCATTGTGGCCCTAATCTACTTAAAGGACACATGACTAGGCCTATAATGGAAGGAGCACCCGTTGGATTTCAGGGTACAACGGAATAAATTCCAGGCCCCATTGCCCACTTATAGAGCAATTGAGCATCCAAAACGATAAAGAACCCCCTCAAATGACCCCATTTTAAAAACTAACGAATTTCATTTTTTTGGCAATTTTCTCAATTTAAAAACTGTTTTTTTGTACAGCACACATAGGAATGAAGACGTTCACCCCAAAATGAATACCCCTGTTTGTCGCGTGTTCAGAAACATTCCCGTTGTGGCCCTAATCTAATTATAGGACACATGGCAAGGCCTATAATGGAGGGAACACCCGTTGGATTGCAGGGCACAACTGAATAAATTCCTGGCCCCATTGCCCACTTGTAAGGAATAAAAATTGACACCTTAAAAAAATCCCGCACCCCCCTCCGCGCCCTTTTCGGTGTTCCCCAAATCTTAGATAGAAGTAATAATGTGAACTGTGTAGGATTTCTGAAGACGGGTAATTACGGAGGCTGGTTGGGATGGGTACATGGGGCAATAAAACCGGGTATCCCCCCTCCTCTCATGCTTTTTGGGGGTATTTCGTGACCTTAGCGGCAGGGATGGGGTGTAAAAAGAAGACGCTCAAGAAGCTGCTCCTGGAACTGCAGGAAGGCAAGCGTTCCCGGGGCTTCTTGTAAATTGCGTATTACAGGTAGCAGTCTGAATAACGCCGGGCTCACGCAGCCGTAGGCGGAATCTGCTTGCAGAGGCCCGCAGCGGATCCCAGCTGTGAGCCGGCCGTGACCCTGCGTAATGCCGCGTAATGTACTGCGCATAACTGCATACTCACACGGGCGTTCATGCGCAGTACTTTTCTTTTTTTGCTTGTATTTCCCGCACCGTCGCTTAGCGATGACACGGGTACCCGCAGCCCGTATACAACGTAGTTGCGTATGGGCAGCGGGTATATCCACGACAATGGAGCACAATGGGCTCTATGCTGCGGATAGCCGCGGTAAAATAGAACCTGCTGCGTTCTCTTTTCTGGGAGTGGATTACACAATTCCAACCCGCTAATGTGAGCGGAATTGTGTAATCCAATGCGATTGATCTGCGTATTAGCGCGGATCAGACGCATGCGGAATCCGTAATTCCTATCCGGTCATGCAAGACCGGCCTAAGGTAGAATGCTACCGCGGGCCTTAGGTACATCATTAGGTACATCATTTCATCCTCCCTCACGGATATGATCCGTGGGGGGTGATGAGACGTAAGATTTTTTAACTTTTTTTTTACTTTTCTAAAAAAATTTTTTTTTTACTTTTTCACACTTTTTTTTTTACTTTACATGATCACTGCTATCCATTGGATACTAGTGATCATGTCCCCAGTATAATCTCTCTGCTCCTGGCTACACATGGCAGCCAGGAGCAGAGGGTATTAAATTTCCCGGGGCTCGAGCCCCTCTGTGCACGCGCCCGATGATTGACATCCGGCGCGCATGCGCAGACGGGGATTCGGGCACCCCGGAAATCGGGGAGGACTTAGGTGAGTATTTTCACCTCCCCTCATGGATCCGATCCATGAGGGGAGGTGAAACTGACACTTTTTAAAACTTTTTTTTAAACTTTTTCGCGATTGCTGCTATTCAATGGATAGCGGCGATCGCGGGCCCGAGGACCGCTCAGGTTTTAAATTTGCCAGGGGCTCCCGGGCTTCTGCGCATGCACGTGACATCATCATCTGGCGCGCATGCGCAGAAAAGCGGCGGCGGGTCCGGGAGGCATATTAGCACTTTCTGCTTAGCTTAAGCAGCACTGCTGATTAGAGCCACCTGATTGGCTCTTCGGCACCACGTGACTACACAGCGTGCACGCGCATTGCCTTCAGCAACCGTGCACTACACACTACAGTTAAGCAGACGTGCACTACACACTGCACTTAAGCAGCACGGGGTTAGGTTTAGAGTTAGGTTTAGGGTTAGGTTTAGGTTTAGGGTTACCTAAACCTACCCCTAAACCCTAACCCCAACCCTAAACCTAACCCTAAACACTAACCCTAAACCTAACCCTGAACCCTAAAACTAACCCTACACCTAACCCTAAACCTAACCCTAAACCCTAACCCCGTGCTGCTTAAGTGTAGTGTGTAGTGCATATCTGCTTAACTGTAGTGTGTAGTGCACGGCTGCTGAAGGCACTCCGCGTGCACGCTGTGTAGTCACGTGGTGCCGAAGAGCCAATCAGGTGGCTCTAATCAGCAGCACTGCTTAAGCTAAACAGAAAGTGCTAATATGCGTCCGGGAGGATCCGAATCTTAGGGGGCAGCGTGGAGAAGGCGGGTGAGTATTTTCAGCTGCCCTGATGGATCCGATCCATCAGGGCTGCTGAATCTTTACTTATTTACACACTTTTATTTACTTTATTGCGATCGGCGCTATCCATTGCATAGCGCCAATCGCAATGCTGGGGGGGACTGCCCGCATCCTGGGATGACAGCTCCATGCTGTCGGCTACCTGCGGGCACCGACAGCATGAAGCTGTCACGTCCTCAGGCAAGTGGACATTAATCCAAAGAGGATGCATAAAACTACGTCCTCTAGGATTAAAGCCCACTTGCTGAGGACGTAGTTTCCCGATGGGGCAGTCGTTAAGGGGTTAAAGTAACTCATCCACACACAGGAGGAAAAATCTGCAGCATGAATTGTCCCGCAGTCGGATTTTAAATCTATAGCATATAAATTTGTACTTCGAATTTTCACTCCAGATTTCACTTTAAATCAGGGGAAGAAATCCTCAGTTAATCCACACCAAAAAATTGACAACTCTGCATGTAAGGCTGCCTTGATACCGCATTCACGTGCCCACCCAGGCTTCCTGTCCAAGTAATGCATCTGACATACCAAAAATGGCACTCAGATGGAACTCTGGATGGCTCCAAGACTCTAATTTCTAAAACGGAGACCAAGCTTTGGTCTCCGTTTCAGAGGGTTTCCGTTAATTTCCAACATTTTGGCCAGACAGAGCAGTAATATAGTATTTATTTTATTTAAGGCCGAAAAACAGATATATGTCCATCCAGTTCATCCTATTACCACCCAATGTTGATCCAGAGGAAGGCAAAAAACCTTAATAAGTTACCGAATGCTGAAAATGAAAAGA
This sequence comes from Eleutherodactylus coqui, assembly GCF_035609145.1. Taxonomy (NCBI): domain Eukaryota; kingdom Metazoa; phylum Chordata; class Amphibia; order Anura; family Eleutherodactylidae; genus Eleutherodactylus; species Eleutherodactylus coqui. The sequence continues at coordinate 111,810,974 of NC_089849.1, forward strand.
AACCTGCTGAAATGCAGACCAAAGCAGCAAGCTTTAGAAATGAGAGTCTTGGAGCCATCCAGGGTTCTGTCTGAGTGGTGTTTTTGGCATGTCATATAGAGCACTTAGGCAGAGAGCCTGGATGGGCATCCAAATGATGTGTTAGTTTAGTGTAGCCTTAGGCCATGGATCTCAAACACAAAGCCTGTGGGCCAAACCCAGGCTGCCACCTCATTTTATGTGACCCCCTGGACATGCTTAATAAAGAAGTTATCTAGGCAGCACCCGCCAGAATACACCAGGGTTGGAGTGGAAACCGCTGCTCCGACACCTGTGTAGTGGCCGGCGCTTGTAATTATGAGCGCTGGCCACTACACAAGCAATGGCTTCAGCTCCAACCCTGGTGCATCCCAGCGGGCGCTGCCTTTACTCCTCCCGCCTGCAGCCCTGGTCCAGTGGCGCACTGCAGAGTCTGTGACCACCAGCGCCTGCACTGAGATGTGAAGTCAGCGGTCACAGACTCAGCAGCAGCTGCTACTGCTAGACCAGGGCTGCCGACGGGGTGAGTGTAAAGCTTATAGGGTTGCTTTACTATACAATGAATTCAACCATAAGACTGATGTGGCCCTTAGTGAAAATGAGTTTGACACTCCTGCCTTAGCCTATGTTCACACATTGGCAGAAATTTACCGCTATTCTGCCATGATTTTTGTCCCTGATCAATGCGCAGATTTAGCCCCGTCGATAGGCAAAATCTTCAGTGTGGAATTCCAACACGTTTCTGCGCAAAGATGCGATCTGTGCTGAAATGCATTGGAATTTCAAATGCAGATTTTGCCCATTGACAATTGCTGTGGACGTACAGGTCGTTTAGACCGAACGATTATGGTTCACTTTTGGTTGTTTGAACAATTCTTTGAATGTTGTTTCATCTAATAGCACCCTGAAGCATTATTCACACAAGTGTTTTTACGACCATCTGAAGCAATCGTCAGATGGACGATTTTTTACGTGGCCTGAAAAGATAAGTCTTGCCTATCTTTTGGTCACTATAGACTGGAGGCTTCCATAGACTCCTAAGGGAGCCGAACAAAAAGAGAGGGAGAGGGAGTTTAGCAGTGGCCAGTGCTGCTAAAACATGACAGGTGCCTCTATTTAGGCATTAGAAGTAAATCTGAGGACTTATGTTGGCCGTGTGAATGGACAACAAATTTTAGCCGCAACACGATCACAGCTTTTTCCCATTCATGCAAACTTTGGCTGTGATGCTGCCAGCGTAAAAATGCCCATGTGAAAGAAGTCTAAGAGAGAAGTATAACACACGCTATAGGCTTTGTATTGTTGACTATAGGGGATGTCACACTATATAACCTCTTGCATTGGAACAATAAAACAGAAGAGCTTGGAAACATCACTTGAGTGTTTCTCATTGTATTCTTTTCTGGTGCACCGAATCATAATTAGGCATACCTGATTGATAAGGCTACGATACTCCTTATGTATCACCTAAATTAAGTCATTACTTTAACAGGCACAGTCTTAACTTCCAATACACCAAATTAAAGGTGGAAACCTGCTCTATTCCAATATCTTATAGAAAAAATGAAAATTTGTAATAAGATTTATTGTAGTTTAAAACTTTGTTTTACATCTAAATAAACTGACATCACATTTAATAATTTTTGAAAATTTGAAGATTATACAATAAAAATTTACAAGAAGGAATGAAATAAGAACCCCCTTAAAGGGGTTGTCCCGCGAAAGCAAGTGGGGGTATACACTTCTGTATGGCCATATTAATGCACTTTGTAATGTACATCGTGCATTAATTATGAGCCATACAGAAGTTATTCACTTACCTGTTCCGTTGCTAGCGTCCTCGTCTCCATGGTGCCGTCTAATTTCAGCGTCTAATCGCCCGATTAGACGCGCTTGCGCAGTCCTGTCTTCTTCTTTTCTGAATGGGGCCGCTCGTGCCTGAGAGCGGCTCCTCGTAGCTCCGCCCCGTCACATGCCGATTCCAGCCAATCAGGAGGCTGGAATCGGCAATGGACCGCACAGAAGCCCTGCGGTCCACCGAGGGTGAAGATCCCGGTGGCCATCTTCACCAGGTAAGTAAGAAGTCACCGGAGCGCGGGGATTCAGGTAAGCACTGTCCGGTTTTTTTTTTTTTAAGTCCCTGCATCGGGTTTGTCTCGCGCCGAACAGGGGGGCTATTGAAAAAAAAAAAACGTTTCGGCGCGGGACAACCCCTTTAATATTTTCTTCAAATTTTCATCAAAATATATTATGAGGAAAGCTAACAGAAATGTTTATATCTTGCATGGAAAAATAGTTTTTTGTGTTTTTTATATTACTGAAAATGTTTTTTCTCAAAAACTGGGAGTCAGAGGAAGTTGAAGGCCAGATTCGTATCGAGCACTGCAAAATAGATAAGGAAATTACATTTTTGTTGACGGGAGGATTTTGATGTAGACCAGTGTTATAGGTAGACTTTACTGCCATAGATAACCATCATTAAACCTTTAATCATCCTATAATAAGCTACATTGGGGTTCCTACCATGAACTTCGGGCTACAGGGCTTATGTTTGCATTCTAATTTACTGCCAACGTGCAAGTATCTTTTTACATAGAGTAGAGTCTAAAGAAGAAAACTCGTCCAGATCTGTGAAGACTTCCAGATATTTCCCACTAAATTCCAGGTAGATGAGGATAGACTTATTTGCCAGTTCTTGGCTACAGCAGCAGGATGGATTACTGGCTAAATGCCTAAAACCTAGGTAAAAATAGAAAAAGTCCATCTGTATCTTCCCTAATTGGAAAACAAAACCAATTGCCCTTAGCATAGGGCTCAGATTTTATGTAAAGCTTCATCCGGGTCTTGGTCTGCATTTCCCCTCCGAGTCACAGAAATGGGAGTCTCATTGAAACATCTTCCGTAACAGAAGTACTTGGCAGGGCATGAATATTCTAGAAATTACTAGAAGTAATCTGGCACCCACTTTATAGATACTATATAAATAAAATAATAAAAATAGTAACACAATACTCTTTCCTATTAGAGAGTGGTGGCTTCTCTGTCTGCATATCCTCTTACGTGACTGTGACTCAAGTACCTCATGGATGTACTCATGTGAAGAACATCTCTTTGCTGTGTCCACTTTGGCTTTTTTCACATTACGTTTACCTGACCAACACTTGTTTCATCTTGGGTTTCCATCTTCTATGCAGAAAACTGCATAAGGATAGAGAATAAAAGAATAGAATCGTAACAAAACCATAGGGTTCAATAGGTCTCTGTTTCACACGGTTTTAATCTCTGTCAGCCTTTGACTCCTTAAGGACCAAGCACAATAAACTTACGGCACTTGGTCCTCGGCTTTAATCCTTGCCGCTAGTAAAAATGTGGCGTGGGATTTAAGCTCCTTCTCCTGCAATGTAGCAGAAGCAGGTTGGATCCCCGGCTATTAGTCACAGCTGAGGACCCGGAGTATAGGGCAGAAATGGTTCTTAACCGCTTCTGCCTTCTCCTTTAAACCCTTGATGACACAGCCCTTTTTTTCCCCATTTTCGTTTTTTCCTCCGCCCTTTTAAAAAATCGTTACAGCTTTATTTATCCATTGACCTAACTGTTTGAGGGCTTCTTTTTTGCAGGACAAGTTGTATTTTTCAATGGCACTATTTAATGTACGTATAATGCACTGAAAAAGTAAAAAAAAATTCTAAGTGGAGTAAAATGAAAAAAGAAAAACTAAACTTCCGCCATCTTTTGATGTATCTCCTTTCTATGGTGCACAAACTGCAACAGAAATGACAAGACAACTTTATTCTGTGCGTCAGTACGATTACTACAATACTAAACTTGTATAGTTTTTTTTTTTTTTGCTGTACTACTTTTATTTTTTTCAGACATTTATTTCTTAAAAATTATTTTCTGCCGCCATCTTCTGCGCACAATAACTTTAATTTTTCCATCAACATATTTGTGCAAGGTCTCATTTTTGTGGGATATCCTGTAGTTTGTGTTGGTACCATTGTGTCATACATACGTCTTTTTGATCACCTTTTATTGCATTTTTTCATGGCGACAAGGTGACAAAAAAAAGCGCATTTCTAGGGTTCTTTATTTTTTTTCTGACGACGTTTATCTGGCAGGATAAATAATGCATTACTCTGATAGATCAGACTTTTGCGTATGCAGCAATACCAAATATATATTCTTGTTTTATAATTTTGATTTTTTTTGTAAATATGGCAAAAGGTTTTTTTCTTAACTTTTATTACTTTTTTTTGTTTATTGTTATTATTTTTACTTTTTTTTTATTAGTCCCCAGAGGGGCCCACAACTAGTGATGCTTTGATCGCTCCTGCAGTATGATGTAATGCCATAGCATTACATCATACTGTGATCGGGCAGGCGGTGTATCAAGTCACCCCATGGGGATCCTTTCCGAAGGACCCTAGCTGCCATGACACCCGCACAGAATTGACAGCGGCATTTAAATGGTTAATTGCTCTGCTCAGCCACGTGGGTGAGTGGAGCTGTTACCGCTGGGTGTCAGCTGCAATAAACAGCCGGTGCCCGTGCTGTATGAAGGGAGGTCACCCCGCGATCTCCCTTCATACATACCCTGACCCTGCAGGACGTAACTGAACTTCCTATAGCAGGAAGGGGTTAAAGGCTATATAGCATTCAATGAGCACTATGTGGTAAAGAGAGAAAATGGAAGTGCCACTTCGACTCGGTGATCATGTGACCGTCGGGTTTATCCCTGCCAAAGCAGAGCTGAAGGGTCCTAGCAGACCCAGATCAGGAGGGTAACAAACAGCAAATTAGCTTGTAATATAGGTGGGTTATAGGAAAAGTATCAAGGTCTACTAGGATTGGCGTCAGAGCAGTTGCAATTTATCAATTATGGTTGTCCTATTTCTCAAAAAATTGAATCCACGATGCCCATAGGGTCGAGAAATTATCTCCTGTGCCCGTTTCTCAACCGACAATCTACTTGAATAGGAAGATTTGTGAATCTATACTTCCACTGGGATATTGTGGGGACCTCTTTCTCTTTCCAATATAAGGGGATGAGGAGTTTTGCGGCTGAAATTAGGATTGTAGGCAGGTCTTTGTTTGAGGGTTCAAAATGTTTGGAAGGTTTCCATATCAGTATCTCCTCAGGTGAAAAGGAATGGGAGTTTCTACAGATTTTGTTAATGGGGTTGAATATTGTAAGCCAATAGGTTATAATTCTAGGGCAGTGCCACCATATATGCAGGTAGGTACCCCTCTGAGCCTCACATCTCCAGCATAAATCGGATTTCTCAGAATTTACTCTAGCTAAGGCTACAGGCATTTTGTACAATTTGGTGAGGGATTTGTATGAGTTCTCTTGAGTGGGAACACATCTAGAGAAGCCGTGGGAATTCTTTAACACCCTGAGGGTTTCCTCTTTGCTTAGGAAAATGCCTAGGTCTTTCCCCATTCTCTGAGAAATCAAGGCCGCCTGATGAGGTTTGTAGGAGTAGAGCTTTGTATAGATGTGTTCCCAGTTTCTTATGGTGAGAAGGGAGGGAAAGTTACGTCTCAAACCAGAGGGGGGTCTCTTAGTTTGCTGTAACTGGAACTCTGAAACTTCTTCAAGCAGTTGTATAAGTCTATTTTGCCCAGAAAATCAAGTGGATGATTTGGGAGAAGGGTGTCTAGCTGGTTCGGATTTGTTAATATGGGGCCTTTAACTATGTCAAAAATAGTTCAATCCCTAAGTCTTTCCCACTGACCCCCTGAGTGCAGGGGTCTATTAGCTATAATGGCTGGTATTGGGGATGCAGGGGTCATTGGGGGGAGTGACCTGTTATCTGCCGTCTCCAGCTGTAACAACTTCAGAACTTTAATTGTGCCTTTTGTGATAGGGCGAAGTGCTAGGGGTTTGCTCAGGGGGTGAGCTCACAGAAGGAGTAAGTTATCCGGTTTCACTAGAGACTTCTCTAGTTCTATAATAGGCAAAGCTGAGGTATGGTTTACCAAAGAGATCCATCTGACAATATGGATTGCCTTGTAGTACAAATGTAGGTTTGACAAGCCAATAGCCCCCTTGAGATCTTTTTGGGGTTAAATAATAGAATGCTAAGCATGGATTATGTCTGTCACAGTCAAATCCTTTAAAAGCTGGTGTATCTGAGAGAAAAAGAAGCCACACACTTCTATTGGTACTGTATGTAGGGTATAGATAATATATGGCAGTATATAGGTAGAGAATAGTTTTTTTCTGCCCAGCCATGAAATAAATGGGAGGGTTAGTTGTTGGAGCTGGTTCTTTATTCTTTTTTAGTTTTATTGGGGGTAAAAAGCTATGAGTTCCTCATTTTGTTTTGGACATTTGGGACATGGTCTTCTACATGGTCTCCACTGTAGCTAGGGCGTCCATGGGAGCCGCATCCATAGGAACCCCAGTTACAGGGAAAAACCTCCCCCTACTGTGATAGTAATCACTAACAGAGCTAATCTGGGTCTGCTAGGGCCCTGCAGCTCTGCTGTGTCAGGAGGCACCCAGTGGTCATGTAATTGCAGGGTCAAATAGTGGAAATAATACTTCTGCTTTCTCTCTTTAGTACATAGCGCTCATTAAGTGCTATGTAGCCTGAAAGGAGAAGGTTGTAAAACTGCTTCTCGCTTCTCCTTCATGTCCTTGGCTGTGTCTGACAGCCGAAGACCCGACCTACTCATGCTAACTTGCAGGAGCAGAAGTTTTAATCCAGAGACATATTTTTGTTATCGGCCAGCATTAAAGCCCAGGACCAAACATTGTAAATTTATTGGGCTTGGTCCTTAAGGAGTTTAACAGACTCTGCCACCTACTTTTAGCCGTAAAAGCTAAGCTTATGAGCTGAAAGTTTGTGATCTGCTGAGTCTGGAGATGTAAGTGTTATGCGTACCTTCACCATCGTTCCCCTGGTGTTGACACTGAAAGCTGCCGTCCGAAGCATTGGGCAGCGCTCCTAAATAGTCCGTCTATTATAACAAGAGAACAGGCAGACTGCTTAGCAGCGCTGCTCAATGCATTGACCAGCAGCTTTCAGCGCCAACACCAGGGGAACAACGCAGGAGGTAAGTATAACAACGTACATTCCTGAACTCACCTACTTTCAACCCATAAGCTTAGTTTATAGGGCTAACATTAGGCGACAGATTCCTTTTAAGAAGGAGATTATGCTTATATTGTAGAGGGCAATGATCTGTCCAATCATGTGATAAAGCAAGTGAGACAAAGTATATGGGAAATGTCAAAATGTGATGATGGAAATGGAGATTCATGAACTCATGTCTATTCGGAACGTCTATGGATATTTGCCCTTGCTGCCTGCACCTCGACCCAAGTATTAACTTACTGCTGTGTGGATGGCAGGAATTAAACCTGCTATCATCAACGAACCCAGGTAAGACCCTGCTGCTGGCACTGCTGTAGGGGACCCTTTGGGTGACATCGTGATTGTGAATTATACGGAGGAGCTTAGGCTGTCACTCACATTGGGATGCTATAGCTGTCACTATGTTAGTGCCATTTGGGCTGCTGGACTTAGTAGATTGAATAGTATCTCAGCAGTACAAAGTATTTCAGAGGGGTATGCTGATCTTGGCAGTCCACTCATATGATATTAGTAATAGCAGGGCTGCATGTGACACAAGATTTGAGGATGTCCAGCAGGAAGCTGTAGAAACTCATAGTCTGAGTCTTTGAAGTGCTCACAAGGTTTATTGACGTCATCCAGATGTCCACAACAGTTTGCAATTTGCAACATTAAGTGCCCTTTGTCAAGCATGTAGCAAAGTCTGAGCAACAAATCTATCAAATCCACAAATTGCGTTGTTGGTAAGTAGGGGACCGAAGTCACCATAGAAGTGCATCTGGAATGCCTGACTCTTTAGTTCTCCCTTGAGAAAAGCCACTTCCAAGGTTGTCAGGCCACAGTTTTCCCCACTGAAAACACATGAAGCAGTGGTGCAGCTATGGGGGCTGCGGTGGTCATGACTGCGACCAGAATTCCCAACTAGGGGAGGTACAGAGGTTCACCTCGCCACAGAAGGAGGGCTTCCACTACCAGCACCCCCCAACTCTGGTGGTCAGCAGTGCTCCTGAATCACTTTACTGCATAACTGGGACACTGTGTGCACTCCGCATAACAGGTCCCAAGTGCTTCCTCCAGTGTCCTCCTCACCAGTGCTTTACAGCACATTATATACGTTTAGTTGATGGCTATTGATGGTGTAGACTAGTTTCACACAGGCAAGGGTGATATTGGGCCGTGAATCACAGTCCGATATCACACTTTCCACCATGTGAAAGTCCCGTGGATGCGATGAGTTTTCATGTGAAAACAGTCCCACATCACAGTGGGGAATCCCTTCATCCCTTCATTCCCAATAGGGCGGCACCAGCACTGACCCCATTGAAAGCAATGGGAGAACTCCACGATCCTCTGTGACAGCAGTGGCAGGGGATTCCTTCATCCCTATGGGGAATCCCTTCACACCCATTGCTTCTGAAGGGATTTTCCTGCCACATCTGAAGAGATTCTCCGAGGAGAAACTAGTCTTACTGAATTTTTTCCTTTAACTTTACTTTTCCTCCTACAGAATACTACTGGGAGTTGAAGTCATTTGATAAACTGGAAGAAAGAACACTAAAAACACTAATATGGTGACTGATGCTTTCTAAATCTGGATATTATTTTGCTAAGGGTGCTTTGTAGAGATGAGCGAGCATACTCGTTAAGGCGATTTACTCGAGAGAGCATCGCCTTTTTCGGGTATCTGCTGGCTCATCCCTGAAGATTCGGGGGGGATCGGGAGGGAGAGAAATATCTCTCACTCTCCAGCCTGCTCCCCTCCGCCACCCCCCCGAATCTTCAGGGATGAGCCAGCAGGTACCCGAAAATGGCGATGCTCTCTTGAGTAAATCGCCTTACCGAGTATGCTCTCTGTATATAGTATAGTATACACTATGCACTACTATAATTAACCCCTTAGTGACCACACTTTTTTGCTTTTTTCCATTTTCGTTTTTTCCTCCCTCCTTTTAAAAAATCATAACTCCTTTGTTTATTCATTGACGTCGCTGTTTGAGGGCTTGTTTCTTGCTGGACTAGTTGTATTTTTCAATTGTACTATTTAACCCTTTAATTACAGAGCATTTTTGCTTTTTTCCATTTTCGTTTTTTCCTCCTCCCTTTTAAAAAATCGTAGCTCCTTTATTTATCCATCGTCGTCGCTGCATGAGGGCTTGTTTTTTGCGGGATGAGTTGTATTTTTCAATGGTGCTATTTATTGTACCGTATAATGTACTGAAAAACTTTTAAAAAATTTTAAGTGGAGAGAAATAGAAAAAAAAATGACATTCCACCATTTTTCGGTGCGTCCTGTTTCTATGGCGCACTAACTGCAACAAAAATGACCCGATACTTTATTCTATGGGTCAGTATGATTACAACGATACCAAACTTATATAATTTTTTTTGCTGTACTACTTGTATTTTTTTTTAAGATATTTAATTCTTTAAAATTATTTTCTGTGTCCATTTTCTGCACACAATAACTTTTTTATTTTTCTGTCGACATAGTTGTGTGAGAGCTCATTTTATGCGATACGTTCTGTCATTTCCGTTGGTACCAATTTTGCTTACAATTGACTTTTTGATCGCTTTTTATTACATTTTTTTCTCTGAGATAGGGTGACCAAAAAAGTGCATTTCTGCCGGTCTTTATTTTTTTTTCGGACTACATTCATCATGCAGGGTAAATAATGCCTTACTTTGATAGATCGGACTTTTACAGATGCAGCAATACCAAACACGTATTTTTTGGTTTATTATTTTTATTTTTTTATTGCAAATGAGGCAAAAGAGTTTTTTTTTTAACTTTAATTACTTTTATTTTTTTTAATAATTAGTAAAACTTTTTTGTTCTTATTTTTACACTTTCTTTTAGTCCTCCTAGAGGACCACAACCAGCAATACTTTGATCTCTCTTGCAGTATTATGCAATGCTATAGCATTACGTCATACTGCTTTTTGACAGGCAGTCTATCAAGCCACCCCACAGAGATGGCTTGATAGGCAGTCTGCTAAGGCAGCCCAGGGGCCTTTCAGAAGGCCCCCGGCTGCCATGACACCTGCATGGCTCTCCCGATCTCACCGCAGGATTTAAATGGTTAAAGAGTTAATAGCCGTGATCGGCCATATGACCGATTATGGCTATTGCCCGCGGGTGTCAGCTGTAATATACAGCTGACGCCCGCACTGTATGGAGGGAGATAGTGGCACTATCTCCCTCCATACACGTCCTGCAACAGCAGGATGTAAAAAGACTATTGGTCCGTCACTAAGGGGTTAATGTACCATATAATGTACTGAAAAACTTTAAAAAAATTCTAAGTGGAGAGAAATAGAAAAAAAAGACATTCTGCCATCTTTCAGTGCGTCTTGTTTCTACGGCACACAAAGTGCACGGGGGATTTAAATGCCGCTGTCAGATTTGACAGCAGCATTTAAAGGGTTAATAGTCCCGATCGGCCGGGCGGCCGAACGGAGCTGTTGCCTGCAGGTGTCAGCTGTAATAAACAGCTGACACCTGCGATGTATGGAAGGAGATAGCAACGGCAGGACGTAAAAAGACTATAGCGTAGTCACTAAGGGGTTAAGGTTAGAGATAACCCTTACTCTAATCCTTATATACCCCGCAGTTGGGTACTACCGCACTTCTGTGGTTATGCAAAGTTTTAATTCATGTTTATAGTCAGTATTACAAAGTTAAAGTTTTCATGTGATTGTGATGTTGATCCATGTCACTGTAGGGTGCTAGCTGGCAGTGGTCTCCAGTCCCTTAGTGAGTACAAGTCATCTAGCAACAGCCGGGGGAGTGGTTAGCCAGGCTTAGCAAGAATAGAGGGACTGTGATTGGTAGAATAGAATCCCCTAGACAGGTTGAGCTAGTGTGGAAGTATAAAAGTGAGGAGTGGGAAAAGCTAAGTCAGTCTAGCTTGCTCAGAGGAGACTGAAGTAGACCAGGGAGAAGGAGAAAGCCTCTGCAAGTCATCACAGAGCAGCCAGTGTGGTGGGAAGGATTATCATCTCAAGAGCAAGAACTAAGTCAGCCTATCCTAGGCACAGCCAGGGAGAAAAGCTGGAAGTAAAAGCAATAGAGATGAGTGAACGTACTCGTTTTGAGTAATTACTCGATCGAGTACCGCTATTTTCGAGTACTTCAGTACACGGGTGAAAAGATTCGGGGGGCGCCGGCGGGGGGAGGTGTGGTGGCTCGGGGGGTAGCAGCGGGGAACAGGGGGGAGCCCTCTCTCTCTCCCTCTCCCCCCCCACTCCCCGCTGCAACCCCCCACTCACCCACGGAGCCCCCCGAATCTTTTTGCCCGAGTAAGGAAGTACTCGAAAATCGCGGTACTCGGGCGAAAAAGGGGCGTGGCCGAGTAGGCTCGCTCATCTCTAAAAAGCAAAGTGTACAAATGTAGTTTCTTGTAACAATTTCCTGAGGAAAATGCAGATGTCATTAAAACCCAAGGGACGTGATAAAAAAAAAATATATATATTTTACTTACCCGAATCCCGTCTCTGCAGCTTCTTTCTTCTTTGCAGCCAAGATGGCCGCCGGGATCTTCACCCACGATGCACCGCGGGTCTTCTCCCATGGTGCACCGTTGGCTCTGTGTGGTCCATTGCCGATTCCAGCCTCCTGATTGGCTGGAATCGGCACACGTGACGGGGCGGAGCTACGCGATGATGCGTAGAAGGGGGCGGAGCCAGAACGCCGCTCGTGCCGAGACCGAAGAGAAGGGAGAAGACCCTTCTGCGCAAGCGCGTCTAATCGGGAGATTAGACACTGAAATTAGACGGCACCATGGAGACGGGGACGCCAGCAACAGAGCAGGTAAGTGAATAACTTCTGTATGGCTCATATTTAATGCACGATGTATATTACAAAGTGCATTAATATGGCCATACAGAAGTGTACAACCCCACTTGCTGCCACGGGACAACCCCTTTAATGTCTACAAATGTAACTGTTTATCAAAAAATCATCTGATGTGAACTGTTGAAAGCAAGTTAATCTGAACTCTCATTTGCTCTTGAAGAATAAAGCTGTTTTTTTGCAACCCTACTCCTGGAGTCCCTTTCTACCAACTTATCACCTGCACTGAGGTACCACACTACTTGCTCCAGGGAAATAGAGGTTCCATCCCCATTATATTAATTTTTCCACTTTTTATAATTATTATTTTGTTCGGAATAGGTTCCTACCCGTACACGGACTGATGTCACGACAAAATAACATCTTTCCCTACCCGACTCCGTGTGTAGCGCCCCACTGGGTTATCGCCATCTTACCCTGCCCGACCCCGTGAGCAGCACACAATAAGAACTGACGTTTTACCACTGTGTAGCACCAGTCCAAACCATGTTTGCCATCTGAGTAGAGCAGTGGCGCCACCATGACTACCACTCCTAAGTCCGGTATGCGTTGCTGCATCCACCAAGGTAAACAAAGAAGTCTATGGAACTCCATAGTCCTTTGCTATACATCTGTATGCAGCCCAAATACTACTGATGATAGCCTTGCTCTTCGAAAAGACCAGTCCACTTGACAATGCTGTCCAGTGTTGTGATCCTGCCATTATATTATTGACTTGTGTCTAAATTCAAAGTTATACATATAAAGTCAGCAAACAATATGGCTACTTTGGAGTCCATAGAAAAATAAATCCACTCTCAGGTTGGCACCATCACTCCTTCCCACGGGGAGTATGAAACCAAGAACAGTTCCCGTTAACAGAAGCCACGCTGATAGGGCAGTAAGGTGTTATATGGTGCGGCAGTAAGATAGGTGGAGGTAAAACTGTTTTTGCAACACAAAACATGTTATTGTTCATATTTTATATCCTTTCTGTGCACAGGAGGGCACATCATACTTTAAACCATGTCAAACACATGGGCCAAACAGTCCCAATGGGCCTTGTGCCTGCAAAGATGTAGTCTTTTATGTGAGCATGGCCTGACACTTGCTCTTAGCCTCCCAGATTGTTGGCACGTCTGCTCTGACCGCGCTGGTCATTTGGCTTGGTCTGCAGCCATGTCTTCACCAAGAGCCTTCCTCTCTTCTCATGCTCTGGTGCTCTATCACTCTATGCCACTCTAGTTATAAGTGGCCATTGTCTGTTTTTTAGGCTCCCCAGTCATCAGTAGTCATTCTTCAGTCACTGCAACAGTTGCACTAGACTTTATACTTGGTCTCTCTGGTCACTCATGGGTCTCCATCATCTCAACTGCACTCTGCCCCTTCACCTGTTGCATCGCTAACAGAGGGGCCTGATTGGCATTGCCGATGGGAGAATTCTGCTGCTCTCTCCTAAAATGGCTCCCATAGGCGCTATTTATATTGAGCAGGTGACGAGCTAACCACATACCACACACAGGGACTGGCACTTCCTTCCCTACTGGTACTGCATTTTTCTGGTGCACAGTGCACCTGAATGAATGGCTGTGGACATTCAATGCTTCATGTTGAGGGAACAAGGGGCTCCTCCACTACCTTACACTACATAGCTATAGGGGTGTAGAGCTTACTCTGGGGTCCTGAGAGTCCACAAAGGCCACTTAAGAAGACACTAGTTTAATAAATAGTAATTTGGGGGTCCATTTACAGATTTTGTTTTGGAACCGAAAAGCTTCAAGTTGCAGTCTGAGTATTATGAGACTATGGAGTAATACATTGACTCAAAGGACTTGCAAAGTGCCCAACCTCCTTAGTATACAAGCCATAAGATTAGACAGGTTGAGTTGACAAGCATGGACTACTAGTTTTCTGTAATGGGACATGTTGCATGAATCTTGGGGCATTTTGACTTGACTGGAAAGGAACCTATAGGATCAATCCCAATAAAATTCAGAATCTCTAGTCAGGACTATGTACATTGCAGATGACATAAATGGTTGGTCTTTGACGAATTCTAGCTTACCCTTTAAGATACAAGATGAAGGAAGTGCCTCCTCCAGCAGCTGCACTCTAATATTAAGAATACAACATCCTGTCCACTTGTCACAGTAAAATGTCTTGGGATGACTAAATATGTTTCGTTAGTAGTAGTTTCCTAATCATCTTTCTGCACTATATGTTGTGAATCAGCCATTGTTCTGCCCACTCTTCTCCTGTTCCTATTCCTATATATAGACCTTCCATTTCCATCCTTCTTCATTGTATGCTGAACTATTCGCTCTTGTTACCTTCTTGGAAGTTGGGAAGTCTTAAGTGGTATAAATAATAATCTCAAGTGAGATGTGGAAGACACTCACACTAGAAATACATCCGCTTATCTGTAATACTTATTATCTAGTGCGGCAATTGTCTTTATTTTAGTGTGTTTATGATTATGTTGCATTTACATGATACAATGTACCAGATGATTAGGGAACTGCTGATAGGCCGCCTCCACATCTGTGCTGGAACCTCAGTTTGGAGGTTTGATCACAGGTTCGGCACCAAATACCATATTTGTGCACTATTTCAATTGGCCTGTCTGCGGTCTTTTTTGTGTGCACAAATAAGCAATGTATTTAGGGACACAAAAACACGCAGGAGTGGCCAAACAACACAGAGCGTAAGCGATTTTCGGTCATTCAAATATGTTGCGTATTTACACGACTGGAATGCACTTATGCCAATGTGAATTAACCCTAATAGTGACCCCCATAGTAGCTGCAGTAGTAAGTGTTCCTTATATGGGCGACCCTAGTAGTAATAATGCCCCCCCCCCATAGTAGTTCCAGAAGCAATAGTGACCCCCCTATTGGTCTTGGGACAGGCATTCCACTCAACCAGCTTGCAGTGCAGTAGTGCAGTCTGTGACCGCTGACTTATCCCCTTGGCATCTGCACTGCGTACATGATGGTGCATGCAGACACCGCGGGAAGAGAGGCCTGTGGTCAGTCTGTATGGGCGCCATTGGACTGGACTTGCAGGCTGGGTGAGTGGAATGCTGCATGGGTTTGCTGCACAGCCTGCAGGCCACATAAAATGAGGTGATGGGCCAGATCCGATCGGCGGGCCTTGTGTTTGATATGTGTGGTATATAGTTATACAGGGGGAAATATGTGCTTTTTTTGAGGACATAATTGTTAAATCACACTGTGTTAAATTATATCCCCAAAACCTTTTACTCTGAATGGTATTTTTCGTGAGATACGTGGCAACTTTATATGTGGTAGAAGGGTCTTTGGACCCCCTCAGTCACCAGAGTCAACGTGCAACTGCAAACGTTTCAGGCCAAGGCTATGCTGTCAAAGGCCTGACACTACCGTGATGACTGAGAAGGCTAAACATTGGGCGGGATAAAGATGGACCACTATCTTATGACCCCTTAAATTGCAGATCAGAAGGCCTTTTACCTGGTGCGATTGTACTCTCCGTGTCAGTGTTATTATAGAAACAGAACCAGCGCCCCATGGTGTAATGCATGAGATAATTAGGGGGAGGAGAGGAATATTAATACCTCTAATGATCTATGAAACGTTCCTGAAAGCTGCAACCTTCCCTCTCAATACGGGATAATGATTCAAGACGTGTTGTGCTAAAAGATCAAAGGATGAGAAACAGATGGCAAAAGAAACAGAAATAAAACCAAAATGTATATAAAATATACACTCTGTAAAAAAAATGCACCCCTAGAAGAAGTTGTCGTTTTGCTGCTAAACCAGGCATGCAATTACATCTTAGGCAGAAGTGCAAATGATTAGAATTGTGGTGGGATTAGATGAACGGTCTTGCCAGGAGGTGTTGGGACCAGTGGATGTTGAGGGTACGCACACGAGGCAACTGGGCTCTTGATGGATCCCAAGCAGAGAGGATTGTCTGATCTCCCGACAAGCACAAGCAGCTACAACGGTTTCCTTGTCCACCATCCGGTGACAGGTGGTGCCATCGTTACACCCCTGTGTCTGTCGGACCAATTCCAGGTCGCAGGACATTTGGTCTCACCGCACCCATTACGTGTACTGTCTTTGACACTCACACACCATTACCTCTATTTGCAGTGGGGTGGTTAATGACAAAACCGGATGCTACGGAGTTAAACTGGGTTGTCTTCAGCAATGAATCCAGGTTTCCTGGAGACCTCGGGGTCAGCACCTCATTCTTGTCTTTGTTGTGGAGTGGCACACTGCCCCCTGCTGGTGTGATGGTCTAGAGGGCCATCACATACGACAGTCAGTCACCCCTAGTAGTGGTACGAGAACAACGACAGCTCAGTGATATGTTCAGGACTTTCTGCAGCCACATGTGTTCCTCTCATAGCAGCTTCCAAGAGGCTTCCAGCAGGATAATGCTCAGCTGCACACAGCAAGGGGGTCACAGGAAGCCCCCACAACATTATCACACTTCTGTGGCCTGTCACTAGATTTATTGCCAATAGAACATGTATGATCTGGAGACTCAGTTACAGAAAATGTGGACCAATAAGTTGCAGGATGCCATATGGAACCTGCATGCCTCCATGTCCACCTGTATTACATCTTGTATCCAAGCTAGAGGTGGTACAACAGGGTACTAGAGCCTCCATGGTTGTCTATATCACATCTTGTATCCAAGCTAGAGGCGGTACAACAGGGTACTAGATGTCCATGACCATCCGTATCACATCTTACACCCAAACTAGAGGCAGCTAACAGGGTACTAGAGCCTCCATGCCCACCCGTATCAAATCTTGTATCCAAGCTAGAGGCAGTACAACAGGGTACTAGAGCCTCCATGCCCATCCTATCACATCTTGTATCCAAGATAGAGGTGGTACAACAGGCTACTAGAGCCTCCATGCCCATCCTATCACATCTTGTATCCAAGCTAGAGGCGGTACAACAGGGTACTAGAGCCTCCATGCCCACCCGTATCACATCTTGTATCCAAGCTAGCAGTGGTACAACAGGGTACTAGAGCCTCCATGCCCACCTGTATCACATCTTGTATCCAGGCTAGAGGCGGTACAACAGGCTACTAGAGCCTCCATGCCCACCCGTATCACATCTTGTATCCAAGCTAGAGGCGGTACAACAGGGTACTAGAGCCTCCATGCCCACCCGTATCACATCTTGTATCCAAGCTAGCAGTGGTACAACAAGGTACTAGAGCCTCCATGCCCACCTGTATCACATCTTGTATCCAAGCTAGAGGCGGTACAACAGGGTACTAGAGCCTCCATGCCCACCCGTATCACATCTTGTATCCAAGCTAGCAGTGGTACAACAGGGTACTAGAGCCTCCATGCCCACCTGTATCACATCTTGTATCCAAGCTAGAGGCGGTACAACAGGCTACTAGAGCCTCCATGCCCACCCGTATCACATCTTGTATCCAAGCTAGAGGCGGTACAACAGGGTACTAGAGCCTCCATGCCCACCCGTATCACATCTTGTATCCAAGCTAGCAGTGGTACAACAAGGTACTAGAGCCTCCATGCCTACCTGTATCACATCTTGTATCCAAGCTAGAGGCGGTACAACAGGGTAATAGAGCCTCCCTACAAGGGGTCAGTTCTCCACAATAAATTCTCCTTTTGCTCTGATAGACATACCAATGTTACAATTACACAACAAAAGTTTCATTTGATTCTGCCAACTTCTAGAGGGAATATTCCTGACAATGAGTGTATTAAATAATAACATTGTTAAAGTGCTTGGATGGCGCAAAACATAGTTATTAATTATAGTATCCCATGGAGCTCATGAGTGGCAGAAAACATAGTTACTGTTCCAAAATAGCAAAATTACTGAGTAAATGCAGTTGTACAAAATCCATGGAAAAAAATATTAGAATTAACAAAATTGTACCCAAAATACAGACCAAACAGTTGTGTGATTCATCAATCAATAATGCGCCAGCAAGGTCAAAGGACAAAGCCATCAAACCGATCCAGAGTAAAAACAGCACATATATAAACATCTAAACCATCAAGCATATCATTAATTAAATGGCCAATGAAAGTTGTCCCAAGTCAAGTTAGGATCTTCATAAACCTAGCACGCCGGTCCGAGATAATCCGGGCACCTCCTGAGATGGCGCAGTGGGAGGTGTGTATTATATAGTATGACAATGGCCATTCTTCCATGGCCACTGAAGCCTGTGAATGTGGCTGAGCGGTCATGTGCACAATGAATGGCACATAACCGCCTGCCGTGTCTTCTGAGTTACCTGCGGCCACCGAGATAGGGGAGGATTCAATTTCTCTTTATTTTAACCCTGTACAATTTTTTTAATTTCCCAGAAAACACCTTTAAATCTGGTCCTTCTTGCAGCTCACTTACTCCCACATTAAACCATTTGCATCAACCTTCAGTCATTTTTGTGCCAAAATTGAACATTGTGGTTTTCACATTTTCTGTTTACAATATTTGTGAAGATCAGGAAATCCAGAGTTCTCCTTTATGAGATCAGAACTAAATCTGTAATTTTTGTTCTCTGTCATTTTTACTCCATTTAAGCGATATTTCTCTCAAGCCTGTAATAACAAAACATACTGCAATCCGTGATAGGTCACAAATCACAGCTGCTGGCTCTGATAGGGTCAAAGGGAATTTTGGGAAGTCGATAAATGGAAATAATTCATTCTTGGAGGTTTCTAAGTTGACATTAGGGTTATATTTCCTTCATTTATAAACTATATTAATGTGTTTTAATTGGAAGGACTATAGCCTTTAACTCCCAAGCCGACCTACGCCTCTTCCCGGTGCAGGGTGTGAATGAGATCGGTTGCATCTGCTGCCAGATAGAGTTGTATGGAAGAGGTCCTATAAATATTTCTTGTATACAGACATCCCTATGCATCGTGTTACTGTAGGCTATGGGAGAATATATTTTATGTTCTGGCTTTTCTTATGCCTGTTACATCCCATTCAGCCTCTAACGAGTCAGAGACACAACATAGCGTCGGGAAGTGGATGCTTGCACAGTATATGCACTATGGATTGTACCACTTTAAGCTTTAGCAAAAGCATAGAGACGGTCTAGCAATTTAATTTATAGTATCCATTATATATTCCTGGTTGGGAATGTCTATGATCCTTAGTAGAGATGAGCGAGCATACTCGCTAAGGACAATTGCTCGAGCGAGCATTGTCCTTAGCAAGTATCTCCCCGCTCGGCAGAGAAGGTTCGGGTGCCGGCGCAGGGGAGCGGTGAGTTACGGCAGTGAGCAGGAGAGAGCGGGGGGAAGAGAGGGAGAGAGAGATCTCCCCTCCGTTCCTCCCCGCTCTCCTCTGCCGCTCCTTGCCCACCGCCGGCAGCAGAACCTTTTCTCTCGAGCGGGCAGGTACTCGCTAAAGGCAATGCTCGCTCGAGTAATTGCCCTTAGCAAGTATGCTCGCTCATCACTAATCTTTAGGTATAAACAACGGAGCAATTCTAGTACATAGAGTAAACTCCTTTTCTTCTGTATTATTACTATGGTAACCCCGAACAAGAACATTTCGCTCCAATCGTGTTGGCATGCAGACACTACACCCATGTGGGTCCCTATATGTATTTTGATGAAAGCTTAATAAAGAAAATAAGGATTTTACTCTACGTGCTGGAAATGTTCTATTGCTTCTACTTTTGCCCTCAGCTGGTGGTTTTTCTCCATGCACCGGGTCAACTACGCTGGGTGAATTACAATGATTACTGCGTGGTGGTGAGCATTGCTTTTCAATTTCTAAGATCTTTAGGGCTTCTTCAGATGACCGTATTTGCGCGCGTTTCTGCTTGCATAAAATATACACTTGCAATGTGCAGAGAATATGACCCATTGATATAAATGGGTTCCTTCTCTTTCATGTGTTTTGCGCCCGTATTTTGTAAGAGCGCAAAAAGTAGGACCTGCTCTATCTTTTTGCATATTGCGAAGCAAAGGCCCCCATAGAAGTCTACCAAAGGTGCACAAATGCGCAATTCCATAAAAAACCAAACACATCTGGACTTCATTAGGTAAAATAGCCCTTTAAATCAGGGTGGGGGAGACGGAGAAACAACCTGACTGCTGTGGAAAGTCCGCAGAGCAGTTGATAAACCGTCCTGAAATCTGTCTGATATAAAATTGCTGTTTGTTGTAGGTGTTTTTCTCAGCTAATGGTGCGGGGTTTTTTTGCAGATTTTAGCACGCTTTTGGTTTTCGTTTGTTTATGCAAATTTTCATCTATGTTCCTCTATGTTAAATTCCGCTGCGGAAATAAAGCTGCATTTCCACAACATTAACCCTTTCCAATCCAATTTGTATCCTGGTTTTCCTAGAGGGCTTACTCTTTTTCTGCTGTTATACAACGCCGCCATATGCTGGCTAAAGCCAGTACTGCATCAGGTGACACGTTGGATAGGCTTCGACAGCAGTGAGGCTGGCAATATACAGTAAGAGAACCCCGACGGACGTCTTCCAACATCGGAGCTGTACAGCCTTAAATCATAATGTCTTCACAGGTCAGACAGTGGATTGGAAAGGGTTAAAATCCGCCAGAAATTGCTGCAGCGGACATTCAGCAGTGTGTCCGTCCCTTTTGAACATAGCCTAAAGCGGTTATATTATTCTGTTTGACAGGTTTCCTTGGTTTATATTATATTTTTCCTTTCCTGAAGTGTATAATGAACATATAGTATTTCTCCTAAGGGCCTCCACATTTTGCAACATAGTCCTGCTAATAGATACATTTGAGTCTAGATGACAAACTTTGATGCAACTTTTGTCATTAGTCGCTGCATGGCACTATTGATTTGGCATTGTATGGTAGTATTATTTGGACACTGCATAGGTTTGTTATTTAGGCACTATATACTTTGTGGTATTATGGTATACGATATACAGTAATGTATGGCCATTATGCAGTGTTATTATTTGGGCATTGTATTGCAGTATTATTTTGTTGTTTGCCTCATTTTATTGGTCTATATTATGTTTTCTTTAGGGGGATGCCACATACTGCAGCTTTTTGTCAAGCGCTGAAATTAGATACATTTGAGACTTGCTGGAAGCCAACAGATACATTGTATAAAATGTTCAATCTTTAACTATGTAACTAAGAAACATATATCCAGACTACATATCTCCCGCGATAAAGAACTGGGACTAGCCCAATCCATTAGCAAATTCCCTACTCTTTTAGCACCTGCATTGTCAGGATTTGCTTTAACAAATTGTCGCTCTTGAGTTAATAGTTCAGTGAGTGAATTCTGAGAACTCAGCACAATTGTAAGAAGAGAACATTTCAGATTACCAGTCGGCTCTTAAACTGCGCTCTCCCACGTACTCCAAGTACTGCAGCCTTCTCTTAACTGATTCTGCACGTTCGGTCATTACAGGGAATTCCCCGTTACTTTACTCACAACTTTTAGCTCCCACGGCTATAATGAAGGCTGGGTTCACACGGGCGGATTTACCGTGGAATTTCCATGCAGACCCTCCACACGGCATTTACAGTAGCACCAAAGTGGATGAGGTTTTGAAAATCTCGTTCACAAGCTGCGGAGAAAATTAGCATAAAACCCATGCAGAAATGGACATGCGGTATGGAATTCAGTTCAGCCGCATGTCGATTGTATCGCCGTTTCCGTGGCGTAATTCACCTCTTCCCAATAAGGGGGTGAATTCTGCACAAAAATACACAATAAAACCTGCGACAAAATCCACACCACGCAGACCTTTAGCTGCTGATCTGGAATATCCGTTGCGAACATTCTGCAGCCAATTATCCCCCATGTGGATCCAGCCTAAGTGATTACCCATCGATCAGATATGTAGCAAAATGCCTAAAAATATGTGACTTTTCTGGGAAGTTGTTAACTTTTAAAGAGTTCTGGGATTACAAAAATAGACCTAAAACTTTTCATGGAGTAGCAGCACTCGTGTCGCATACTGTGCTGGTACCGCGCTCAGCATCAGTAAAAGCAATGCCAAACACAACTTTTATCTAATCTCATTAAAATAAATCCTAATTATAAATGTAGCTGAAGAGTTTTGCCCTGTTTTTGTAATGTAAAGTTGGCCATGACATTAATAAAAAAAAAAAAAACGTAAACTATGAAAACCAGAACTGATTTGTAAGATTCTCAAAAAGTCTGATTCTACTGGTTTCCCCAAAATATTCAACACCCGTGGTGTTTGGTAGTTGTTTCTCCATGCTCATATCCACCTGTGATTCTCATGGTCTTTGTTGACAACAGAAGTAACAGGGTATCTTAGGCTGAACAAAAGACTTGTGTCTACCCAGTTTAGCCTGTTACCCCTTAATGTTGATCCAGAAGAAGGCAAAAAACTCCAAAAAGGTAGAAGCCAATTTTCCTTTTTTAGGGGTGAGATGATTGCTGCTTGCCCATCAGAGTCTGCTGTGTCACTATCCGTTCTCCTGGCATCTGCGCTTCATGATGCCAGGGGAACGGTGGTGCTGTGACCTCTGATTGGCAGACAGTGGTCATGTGACTTCTACTGGCAACAGAGACTGGGAGAACCAACTTTGGATCAGGGTATGTTGGGAGTTGTAGTTTCCCAACTACAGGTTGACCACCTCTGCTCTCAGTCTACCCTATCGGTATGTCTTTACCTCTTGGACACATAATTATTGAATCCAATGATACAATAACAGAGAAGATATTTTTCTCCTGATAGGAAATGATACTTCTTATCTGATCCTTTCACATCTTTTAGATGTTCTGCATCTGCTTGCCTGCGCCTGAGAGTTCCTGTTATGTTGTGATGTTTTCATAACAATCTATTCCTTTCCCACTGAATCCTGGGGAAGACTTCCTAGAGCTGATGATGCACGAGGAAGGACGATGCCCGAGCCAAAGCCCCTCATGGATTTTTTTTCTACTGTATATTTAACAAACACAAGAAGACAATCAGACCATGTTATCACCCCTGCCAAATTAAAGGGGAACACCCGGATAAAGCAGGTGACCACATTGTAATAATTCATTGTGAGTCTCAGACTCTATAATGATTTTTTCTTTCGCACAGAAAAATTGGGAAAGTCCAACATTGGGTAAAAAAGCTTTCAGTCGGGGGCGTGGCCTGGAGTGAATCCGAGACGGCAGTGTTCCCGTAGGCTCCGCTCGGCAGCTAATCTCAGCGACTTCACAGCACACAGCGGAAGGAGAAAACCCACCTTACTGCTGGCTAAAGCCCTCTGGAGCATGGCGGTAGCAAGAAGACGGACTGCTAAGGCGATTCCGACCCGTTTGGAGGAATTCTTTGTCCCGCGCGGCTCGCTTCCGGAAATGGCGGCTGAAGAGGTGACGGGCGCGGCGGCGGGAACCCCGGTAAGAGAACCCCGCAAGTCTCTTATCCCGACACCCACAAGCAGGGAGGATGTGGATAGTGGGCAGAGGGGGCCAAGGGGAGCAGGACGGGAGGAGAAGGCTCCCACAGGAGGGAACAGGATTAAGTCCGGGGCACCTACGAGCCGCAGCTCCAAGAACAAAATGGCGCCGGCTGCTGCAGGGAGTGCACACTCCGCTTCTGGCAGCCCGGCCAAGCAAAAACAAAGATTATTAAATGACACAGAGGGAGAGAACCCCGACTCTGTGGACACACACGCTCCCCTCCCTGAAAGCAGTCTAGCAGAGGGAAATATACCACGCCATAACCTGCTTATAAACCGCAGCCCCCCTCACGAAATGGCGCCAAGTATGTCACAAACCACCTATCCTGCTTCAAATAACCCAGCCAAACAAGGGCAAAGTTTGTCTGATGATACAGGGGGAGAGTACTCTGATGCAGCCCCTTTCCAATTTGCACAAGACGGAGAAATTGTTAAATTACCGGCCTCAGATAAACCGGCCTCAGAATCATATATTAAAGAGGCGATACTTGCTTTGAGAAACACCTTACAAGTAGACCTAAAAAGCCTGTCTCACCACGTAGACAAATCAATCTTTGAAGTCAACACCAGATTAAAGAACACAGAAAGTAAAACAGAGGAGCTTGTGAAGTCGCACAACGAGCTTATTGACGCACATTATGAGCTCGAAGGGACTGTTATTAAGCTCCAAAACAAATTAAACGATTTGGAAGATAGAAATAGACGTAACAACGTCAAGATTCGCGGCGTCTCCGAAAAAATCACCAACGACAAAATTCCTGAATATGTTATGCGACTGTTTCAAAAAGTGCTTCCGAACCTTCCTGAACGCGACCTTAAGATTGATAGAGCCCATAGGTTGCCGCTACCGAGATTCCTGAAAGACAATAGTCCCAGAGACATTATAGTGAGAATTCACCATTTCAGCACGAAGGAGGCTCTTATGCAAGCTGCGAGAAAAATGCAAACTTTACCAAGCCCGTATGCCGACATTCGCCTATTCATCGACCTTTCTCAAGCAACCATGGAGGCCAGGCGAAATTTCGCCCCCATAACCTTAGCCTTGAGAGAGGCGAACATTCCCTACAGGTGGGGATTCCCCACGAAAATTATTATTAACAGAGAAAACAAAATGCATGTGTTTCACGATGTGGCCTCTGCTAGAGTAACGCTGTCTTCGTGGGGATTGGATATGGGGGACCCCCCGCCTGCCTGCACGAAGGACCCCATAGGAAAACCTAGAGAAAGAAGGTCATAACTGCCTACCCCGTCAGACTCCGGAAGAGAGGAGTTTTGTCTACATTCCATCCGCACTTACTTCCGCTGCCATAGGATATGGCAGACTAGAGAACTCTGCTGATCACTCAAGTGAACTGTTTTCTACCCCCCAAATGTATCAGCAAGCGATAGCTTGCCACTTTTCTCTCATTCTTTTTTATTGTTTTTTTTACGCCTACAGCAAGCCTTTACTATGCAGTTCCATATCTTACAATTGTGTGGCTTTCTGTGTAACAAACTATTCTTTTTTACTCAGTTATGTTTTGTTAGGCATCACCTCCACTGTTTGGTTCCTGTCTCTTAGCTCCTACGTGCCTAGTCCAGTATTATGGCTTTGAAAATTTTATCGTTGAATGCCAACGGGTTGAATCTCCCACAGAAAAGAAACTACGTGTGGAAAGAGGCCAGTCGAAATAACATCAATATCGTATGTATACAGGAAACACACCTGATAGATTCAGACACACACCGCATGACACACAAGAAATTCCCGCACGCCACGTTTGCATGCGCTCCAAAGAAACGAGCGGGTGTGATGGTGGCGTTTGGAGAATCTACCCCATTCACTCTCACGAAACAAATATGTGACCCAGGTGGCCGATATATAGTCTTGGTGGGGAAATTGAGAGACAATCCAATCACCCTAATTAACGTCTATGCCCCTAACAAAAAACAAATAAGTTTTTTAAACAAGCTTATGAGAGTAATACGAAAAGAGGCGGAAGGCGCATTAATATTTTGCGGCGATTTTAACTCAACCCCCGAAAGTTCTATTGACTCCACTCACCCCTCCGGGAGAGTGGGTGGGGATCTAAACCACTGGCTGCGTAAGCACGCGCTCTATGATACCTTCCGTTGTCTTAATGCTGCGACCAGGGAATACACGTACTTTTCCCCCCGCCATCGATCGTTCTCCCGTATCGACCTATGTTTGGTTGACAAACACCTCATTACGGCAGTAACAAAAGCAGAGATAGGCACAGCTACGTGGTCGGACCACGCCCCAATAGTGACCTCAATTGCCCTGGGCGGGATTAGACAACCGAGAAGAACGTGGAGAAATAATGTATACTTAATGAAGCTGCCGGATTATAAAACTGAAATTCTAAAAAATATGGAGGAGTTTTTTACTTTAAACGACACCCCTGGCGTAGACCCTCGCTCTTTGTGGAACGCCCATAAGGCATTCATGAGGGGGGTACTTATTAAACTGGGCGCCAGATACAAAAAAAAGAAAGTAGAAAGAACAGAAACCTTGGTGTCAGAAATACAGCGACTAGAAAGAGAGGTACGGGACAATCCCGTCTCACAATCCCATAAAGAACTGTTCAAAGTTAGACTTGAATTACGCAAAATTCTTCAAAATGACTTTGACAGAGAGGTAGCATCCCGTAGGGCTAATATTTACTCGTCATTGAACAAACCATCTAAATGGATGGCCAACCTACTTAAAAAGAAGACGATTAGATCCTCCATCCCTTTCGTATGGAACTCAAAACATAAGGAGTCTAAGATCACCCATCCAAAGTCGATAGCGGACAAGTTTCGCTTGTACTATAGCGAACTATACAACCTAAAAGAGGACCCAGCCTCTACCCAACCTAGCAAATTAATGATAGACAATTTTCTAAATAAGCTAAACCTCCCGAATATCACCGGTGCTCAAGCGTCAGAGTTAGATAGAGAAATGTCGGTTTCAGAAGTGACCGAAACAATTGCAATTATGAAAAATCAAAAGGCTCCCGGGCCTGACGGATATTCGTCAGAATATTACAAATTATTTTCTGAGGTGCTGTCCCCGTACCTAACTAAATATTTTAACAATGCCATGAGTAGTGGAACCTTTCCAGAAGAAGCCCTCCAGGCTACTATTGTAGTCTTACCTAAGGCGGGCAGGCCCCCGGATGACCCTTCTAATTTCCGTCCGATTTCTTTGTTGAATTCGGACATAAAAATTTACTCCAAGATTCTTGCAACAAGACTGCTCGGGATTCTCCCCGAGATTGTACACTCCGACCAAGTCGGTTTTGTGAAGGGGAGGCAGGCCCCGGATGGCACCCGCAAAGCCCTCAACCTTCTACATTCCTTGAGACTCTCGCACTCCCCAGCGGTCATGTTGGCCCTCGACGCCGAAAAGGCTTTTGACCGGGTCCACTGGGACTATGCCTTTGAAACATTGGCCAGGTTTGGCTTTGGGGAAGGGTTGCGGCGTGCTATCCGGGCCCTGTACTCTAACCCGTCAGCAAGGGTTCTGGTGGACGGCATGCTCTCTGAGACTTTTAAAATATCTAACGGCACGAGGCAGGGCTGCCCCCTTTCTCCGATCCTATATGTTCTTTCAATAGAGCCCTTGGCCGAAGCGATTAGGCTATCTCCTGAGATAAGAGGTATCCCACTGAACCATCGTCAACACAAGATTGGCTTGTTTGCGGACGATGTCATTCTCACTCTGACACGTCCTCTCAGCTCCCTAAGGGCAGCCCAACGTGTTCTTCAAACCTTCAGCGATATCTCGCAATATAAACTCAACATAGATAAATCTATAATATTGGGAGTTAACACTTCCAGGGAGCTAAAAAAGGCAATTATAAAAGAATTTCCCTACGTATGGAAGGAGGGGGGGCTCCCGTACCTAGGCATCCACCTAACCCCCAACGCGGCCGATCTGGAAAAAATAAACTACCTCCCCTTGATAACCCAATTGCAGAAAGAGTTAGATTACATGGCAAAACTCAATCTCTCATGGTATGGCAGAATTATGTCTTACAAAATGAAGCTCCTCCCTAAAATTCTCTACTTTTTTAGAGTTCTGCCGATTACCCTATCCCAGAATATTCTAACTAAGCTACAAGGACAGATGTCGAGCTTCGTTTGGGGCGGTAAGAAACCTCGTCTGGCACTCTCTATCTTATCCATGCGCCGGGATAAAGGGGGTGCAGATATCCCGAACCTGAGCAAATACTACAGAGCGTCACTCTTAAATCAGACCAGATACCTAATTGCGGGAGAGGATAGGACAGGGTGGGTAGGAATGGAAAGCAGCTTCGCCAAAACCACATCGAGCAACTCGTTGCTTCTCGCAGCATCTCTGGAGGCTATGTCAGCGGCACCCCCAAATAATGCAAAACTAAAAATAAATACTCAAGTGCTTTCCCCTACCACACTCACATCTCTTACAGTATGGAGTGAACTGACAAAAAAAATGGCTACAACCAGCACCTTGAAGGCGCCCAACATTCCTCTTGAGACTTTGGGAGCGTTTGTTCCAGAGTTAGACCTGAAAGACTGGAAGGAGAAGGGGATATGTATGGTATCCGACCTGATGTCAAAAAATGGTGTGAAGCCCTTTACAGCACTTAAAACTACATATGGTCTGGATAGCCAAGACTTATTCAAGTATTCTAGAGTCACCCATTTCATTAATAGATCATTAATACACACTGTAAAGATCCCATATGACATTATTAACAGACTTAATTCATCGCCTAACCTTAAAAAATCAGAAATCAGGCCCTTCTACGACATATTGACAGGCAATAACGATATCTCAAAGAAATCCCATATGTTGAACTGGGAACAAGAGTTAAAATCGGATATCCCATTGGATCTCTGGAAAAATGCCCTTAAACTGGTTGGAAAATCTACCAAGGGGTTAGGCATAATGGAAGTCCAAATAAAAATTGTAATGAGGTGGTATTACTCCCCGGCGCTTCTACGCAATAGACTCAAGAGGGGCGACGGCCTGTGTTGGAGGGGATGCGATCAGGTGGGGACTCTCTCACACATCTTCTGCTCATGCCCTAAATTATCCATTTTTTGGCAAGACATATTGAACCTACTTGACAAAGTCTTGAGGATTCGTGTCCCGAGAGCGGCCAAACATATTTTACTTCTAGTGGGCTTGGAAGATATCCCCATTCCAGCCAGGTTTCTGGTAGGACACGCCTTCATGACCGCCAAGACTCTTATCGCACAACACTGGCGTGGCCCGGACCCACCAAACATTCACGAATTTAAAAATCGAATGGCGGAGCAGAGGGTGTATGAAAGATGGTTGGCATTCAGAGAAGACTCTTTGGTAAGGCACGAAGAGATGTGGAGCGGATGGAGGGAACCATTATAAACCTTCTTGTAGTATAATTCACTTAATGATGCCAATGTTCAGGTTTTATGTTACTTGGTTTGACGCTAACTGTTGTCACGAGGAGGATATCAAGTGTTTGCATGAATGCTTTCGAAGACAGTGTCCAAGGAAACGACTTACCTACAGCCGGTCCCTTTTAGGGACTCATAACACTACTATAAACGGAACTCCTGAGAAGTGATACTATCTACACTCTAGAGCTATCAAACTGCGTTCCTCTACTGTTCACTCTTTGTATGTACACAATGCAAGACACGTTGTTTCCTATGTACCATTTATTCATGTTCAAATGAAAAATGAAAATAAAAAACCAATGTTTAAAAAAAAAAAAAAAAAAAAAAAAAAAAAGCTTTCAGTCTTTATGAAACAATCCGGACAGACATGAAGGAACAGAGGACATGTGCCGTCTTACATGTTTCAGGCAAGCGTGTTGCCCTTAACCATAGACATAAAGGCATATGGTAGTAACACTTAAAGGGGTTGTCCCGCGCCGAAACGGGTTTTTTTTTTTTTTAACCCCCCCCCCCCCCCCCGTTCGGCGCGAGACAACCCTGATGCAGGGGTTAAAAAAACAACCCGCACAGCGCTTACCTGAATCCCGGCGGTCCGGCGTCTTCATACTCACCTGCTGAAGATGGCCGCCGGGATCCTCTGTCTCCATGGACCGCAGGGCTTCTGTGCGGTCCATTGCCGATTCCAGCCTCCTGATTGGCTGGAATCGGCACGTGACGGGGCGGAGCTACACGGAGCTACACGGAGCCCCATTCAGAAAAGAAGAAGACCCGGACTGCGCAAGCGCGGCTAATTTGGCCATCGGAGGGCGAAAATTAGTCGGCTCCATGGGAACGAGGACGCCAGCAACGGAGCAGGTAAGTATAAAACTTTTTATAACTTCTGTATGGCTCATAATTAATGCACAATGTACATTACAAAGTGCATTAATATGGCCATACAGAAGTGTATAGACCCACTTGCTGCCGCGGGACAACCCCTTTAAATCACATTAGACAGCCAATGAGATGCTTGAAACAAAGACACATGACCCCGGAGGCAAAATACAATAACAAGGAAGCAAAATAAAAATAAAAAATAACTAATAATGCAATAAAAAGTCCAGTTGGCGGCTCATACCAGGTGGTTCATAGGTTTGCAAAAGATGCATCCAAAATGCCTCTTTATCAAGAAATTTGCAACGATGATCTCCACCCCGTAATGGGTGGTTAACTCTTTCAATACTCATAGGATGGAAAAATCTCCTTTATCAACCAAAAAGAAATGTGATTGTTCTCAGCAGGAGAAACTTAGCAATCTTGTAGATATGAGACCTTTTAATGGCTAACAAAATACATGCTGTTATAGAGAGCTTTGGAACCTACTCAGGGTTATTCCTCAGGCTTAATGAAATAGATCCAAAAAATACCACATCAGGATGGGTAGAGAAATAAATAAGTACTTAAAGGGGTTGTCCCGCGCCAAAACGGTTTTTTTTTTTTTTCAACAGCCCCCCCGTTCGGCGCGAGACAAACCCGATGCACTGGTTAAAAAAGAAAACCGGACAGTGCTTACCTGAATCCCCGCGCTCCGGTGACTTCTTACTTACCTGGTGAAGATGGCCGCCGGGATCTTCTCCCTCGGTGGACCGCAGGGCTTCTGTGCGGTCCATTGCCGATTCCAGCCTCCTGATTGGCTGGAATCGGCACGTGACGGGGCGGAGCTACACGGAGCCGCTCTCCGGCACGAGCGGCCCCATTCAGAAGAGAAGAAGACCGGACTGCGCAAGTGCGTCTAATCCGGCGATTAGACGCTGAAAATTAGACGGCACCATGGAGACGAGGACGCCAGCAACAGAACAGGTAAGTGAATAACTTCTGATAACTTCTGTATGGCTCATAATTAATGCACAATGTACATTACAAAGTGCATTAATATGGCCATACAGAAGTGTATAGACCCACTTGCTTTCGCGGAACAACCCCTTTAAATAGTCCACTGATAAAGATGTGAAGGTTTTATGGTCCCTGAACCTTCACATCTTTATCAGTGGATTATTTAAGTATTTCTTTATTTCTCTACCCATCCTGATGTGGTATTCTTTTAAATGAAAATTAACCACATCCATGTCTGTGCCTTGTCATAACTATGTATGCCTCTTTGGATCTATTTCATTATGCCTGAGAGCTCAGTCACACGGGCATCGATCTGCCTGTGTTTCTGCAGGATAAGACCGCTGCACTGCAGGTGCGGACGACTCCCCGCATCGGCCGGAAGACAGAACACATGGCCGGTTATGGAGCCGGTCATGCAGAGAGTCATCAGCACGCGGTGCAGCCGTCTTATCCTGCAGAAACACGGGCGGATTGGCGCCCGTGTGACTGAGCCCTGAGGAAGAACCCTGAGAGGTTTGAAAGCTCGCTGTAACATCATGCATGCTTGTTAGCCATTAAAAAGTCTCATATCTACAGGAATACTTGGTTTCTCTTACTGAGAACAATCACATTTTGCTCTACTGACGACATCGGACCAAACTTTTTCATTATACCAAAAAACAAGGGATGAAACAGACGATAGCTTTTTTCTTCCAGCATGTTCAATATCAGATATAGGTCTTCTTATTCTAGTTTTTAAACTGCAGACAGAACCCCAACATACTGCACTTGGCAGGATAGACATGTAATAAGATAAACCACAGAAGTTGTATTACAGTTTATAATGAGCGATGGTGAAAGTCCTTTTTGTGACACAAAGTTTTTTGTAGTGTGAACAATGGAGTAACAAATCCATCTGTAATGGCCACATTTCACACAGACTGAATAGCCAAACCAAGAGGACGGCTCAATTCGATGGTCAATCATCATACTGGGGGATAATAAATGTCCTAAGGTGCTTTCTTACCTACAAATTTACAACTTGAATCAAGAATCCTGATAAAATCCCCTTCAGCACTTAATAAAGAAAGATATTTCTGCATAATCCAACAGACAGAAAGGCAAAAAAGAGGGCAGCAGTGTATGGTGCAAATGGTAAAAATGCATCCAGCAGGATGAGCCTTTATTCCATCGTTACATCAGGATATGCGATGTTTCGACCCCCAATATGGAGTCTTTGTCAAGCTGATATTTGGGGTCGAAACACTGCATATCCTGATGTAACGATGGAATAAAGGCTAATCCTGCTGGATGCATTTTTACCATTTGCACCATATACTGCTGCCTTCTTTTTTGCCTTTCAGTACTGTTTGGAAATTGGATCTTTTCCTTGAATAGCGTGCAGGTATACACCTCTCCATAGTTTGGAACTGCTTTATGAGTGCTGTTGACATTCTATTTTTCAGAATCTGACAGATAGACGGATATTCTACACTATATGGGGTAGAAAAAAATCATCATGTGCCTCCCATTACTACATGGGTGTGGTTTAACTCAAAGTGTTTGAGTCCTAGATAACATCCATTTTGGGTAACTGCCAGAGGCATCACTTGAAGCTTCTGCAAAACCTGTAACAGGGCCCCCAAATATAATACTTTATTCATAGTACTGGGCTCCCTATATGAAGAAGAGGGTTTTATGGCACTCAGCAATTCTCCCACTGGGACACTTTTAAACACATGAATAGGATGATACGATGAAGCATATAATATAGTGTTGCCTGCAGTGGGCTTGAGGTAAGGGGATGTCTTGACCAAAGACTGCATAGCATTGTCTGACAGCATCAAATCCAAAAAAGAAATGTGAACTGGATCATACGAAAATGGGAAGTGAAGATTGAACGGATTATGGTTAAGTTAACTAACCAGGGTGGGTATGGTTTTTTGTCTATAGTAGTATCGCCAACACTGGCGTACGGTAAGGGAAAGCAGGGGTCGCAACGGCGACCCGGCCCTTGAGCTGAGGAGGCCTAGGGGACTGACGCTGTCGGCCCCATGATAGCTGAGAAAGGAGAGGGGAGGAGGGAGAGGAGAGAGACAGGAGGCAGCATCGCAGGTCGGCAAGAGCAGAGGGGAAGGCTGTTACAACTGGAGTCGGCAGCCAATTACAGGTTGCCGACTCCCACGGCGCGCAGCCCTCCCACTGATAGGCTGCAGCTGTGAATGGTCACAGCTGCAGTCTATCAGTCTCTGCCAACCAGCGATTACCAGGGGGAGGGGCTAGTGCGGCTCTACTCACCTCCGGAGGCATATATACATATTCTGAATAGGTTCAGTAGAGCTGCTGATTAGAGCCACCTGATTGGCTCTTCGGCACCACGTGACTACACTGCGTGCACACGGATTGCCTTAAGCAGCCATGCACTACACACTACACTTAAGCAGCTATGCACAGACCCCCCTTTAGGCTGGGTTCACACAGGGCGGATTTGGCGCGGTTTTGCCGCAGCAGATCCACCCGCGGCAAAACCGCCCGCGGCCGCTAATCTCGGGATTAGCCAGCCATGTGTACGAGATTTCTCAGAAACCTCGTCCACACGGGAGGGCTAATCCGCTGTGGTAAATCTGGCTGAAACCGCGGCTGCGGCTGCGGCCGCCGCAGCCGCGGTTTCAAAAGAAGCAGCATGCCTATTTACCTTTTCTTTTTTGTTTATTTATGTCACGGCCGCGCTCTCCTCTATGGGAGCACCGACCGCAACGGAAAAGCAAGCGGCCGGGCGGCTTAAACCGCGGAGGTTCTCCCGGCGGAAATCTCGCGGATTTTGCTGCGGCCAAACCGCGAGATTTCCGACGGGAATCCGCCCTGTGTGAACCCAGCCTGGGTTAGTGCTAACCCTAAACCTAACCCTAAACCGAACACTAAACCTAACCCTAACCCTAAATCTAACCCTAAACCTAACTCTAACCCTAAACCTAACCCTAAACCTAACCCTAACCCTTAACCTAACCCTAAACCTAACCCTAAACCAAACCCTTAACCTAACCCTAAACCTAACCATAAGGGTGCATTCAGACGAACGTATATCGGCTCGGTTTTCAAGCCGAGCCGATATACGTCGTCCTCTTGTACGACGAATTAGCCCCGCCCCTGCCCGCCTCTTCCCATTGCAAATAGTGCAGAGGGGCGGGGAGGAGGCAGAGAGGGGGCAGGAGCTCAGTTCCTGCTCCTGGCTCTTCCATCCTCCCCCCCCCCTGCACACGAGGACAACGTATATCGGCTCAGCGTGAAAAACCGAGCCGATATACGTCCGTCTGAATGCAGTCTTAACCTAACTCTAAACCTAACCCTAAAGGGGGGTCTGTGCACGGCTGCTTAAGTGTAATGTGTAGTGCACGGCTGCTGAAGGCAAACCGCGTGCACGCTGTGTAGTCACGTGGTGCCGAAGAGCCAATCAGGTGGCTCTATTCAGCAGCGCTGCTGAACTGCGGCTGAAATCCGGAATATGCCCTCTGGAGCGCTGGATGCACAAGACCTGTGGCTGCAATATCACATGACCAGGCTCTGGTTATGTGATCAAAGGACAGAGAGGGGGGAACTTTCCATTACAGGCTGCTCAGAGACTGCTGCAGAGGTGAGTAGAGGGGGAATTGTAATTATATGTATAGCTGGTATAAGTTATACCAGCTGTATATATATAATTATATACAGGAGATACACAGGTTACACCAGCATGGGACATACCACTATATACAGGGATATAGGGGGATATACATCCTGTATATAGTGATATGTACCATGCTGGTGTAACCCGTGTATCTCCTGTATATAATTATATATGTGCAGCTGGTATAACCTGGGTATATACTGTATATAATTATATATGTACAGCTGGTATAAGTTATACCTCTCCTGTATATAATTATATATGTACAGCTGGTATAACCTGGGTATATACTGTATATTTGAACACTTTACACACAACTGAAAAATGCACCAGAAACCTGCATGCAGTTAAAACTCGCACATACTGGTTGAATCCACGTGCGGTTTATAATACTGCACGTGGCTTTTGGATGTAATTTTAATTGTGGTTCAAAAATGCTACAAAATCCATGAACACAGTGTTAGGCCGGCTGCACACGACCGGGTCGGATTCTGCATGCGTGAGCCCGCGGCGGAATCTAACCCTGTGCCCCGCTGGCATCCGCGCGTAGCTGTAATTTCTTTCCTGTACTGCTTATGGTCCACAAGGCGAGCCGTCGGACCCGCGCAGTACAGTTTTTTTCTTTTAATCACTGACTTTCCAGCGCCGTCGCTAGGAGATGACGCGGGTGCCTGCGACTTTTCCGCAATGTCAGGGCGGCGGGTTGCACGGCTTACATTGAGTCCAATGGGGGCCATCTGGGCAGAATCTGCACTAAAATACAGCATGCCGTAATTTGTCCTCCGTGAGCGGAAAACCGCAATTGCTTTCTGCTCATGCAGAGGAAAAAACTCTTTTCCATAGCATGCTATGGGCGGTACATGCTGCAGAATCCGTAGGCGGATGCCTGCTCCATATTCCACAATGCAGATCCAGCCGTGTGCAGCCGGCCTTAGGCTAATTTCACATGAGTGAGTCTGATATTGGGTCATGAAACTATGCCCCATATCACACCCGCCAACGTGTGCTGTGCCCATGGACGTGAGGGGTTGTTGTGTTACAACCAGCTAGCATCACATCATCATATTCTCGTGTGATGCAGAGAAAAACCAAAACATCGCTCCTGTGTATCAAAACAATGGGGTTCATATGCATGTGCGATTTGTGCATCCTGCAACGCATGAATCTCGCACAATTTTTGCGGCCGTGTGAAAGCAGCCTAAGACATTACCAACAGATTGTTACGTAGTCAAGGAAAGGTGTCATAATGAGAAGGCTTACGCCAAGGGGCTAGATCATGTTTGTAAATTAGCACGGTTTAGGTATAGGTACGGGTACAGATGGAGGGGGGGCCCAGCTGAACTTTTGCACCCGGGCCCCTTAGCCTTTAGGTACGCCCCTGGTCGCCAATAATCTGACGCTGTTTAGCAGCAACGTACCGGGCACAAGGATGACGACATTAAGTGTCAGCTGCTGGAGGAAGAACAGAGGGAAACCGAGTGCTGAAATGGGGATTCTTGGCTCTTTTTTCTAATATTGGTCTGAGAGGAGCAACAGAGGGGCCTTCCGTCAGAATTCTTCTTGCAGATGCTACACACAACATGAGCAATTAGATATTCAGTAATATTCAGAGGTATATTATCTACTAGCAGAGGTGTAAGGATGATCCTACGACCCAATGCAAACTCTGTAACACTTACCATGTGCCAGTTATAGAAGAATGGGTGTAGCTGCTACTTCGGCACCCCCTATGGTTACGCCTTTGCCCACAAGCTTAATTAGAATCAGAAGGTATATAGTGAGATCTTACTTTCAACTGGCTTGGATTCTTTATAATGACAGTACTTTATTGATGAGGTTTACTTTTTTTTAAAGAGTCTTCAGTAGGGTACACTAATAGCAATAGATTTGTCTTCATATAACTAACAGGCAATGGACCTCAGTTACTATTGAGTCTAGACAGGTTGGAGGGAAACTATAAAAACTGGACATTTAGCAAAAGAGAATAACTGTCAAAGCAGGTAGGATAATGTGACAACCTGCAACAGAAAGCTAGTTAAGTCAACTAGTGGTTTAGATCCGGAGTGATCTCAATAGAGCTAGGTATTATCTACACCTTGAAAGCCCCATTCAGATTTCAGAGCAGCTCATTCAGATGAGCTCAATGAGAATAAGGCCCAGTACCGACCCCTGTGGTACCTCCCTAGTAACCGTGACTGCTCCAATACTGCCCCCTGTGGTACCCCACTAGTAATGGTGATCGCTCAAATACTGCCCTCTGTGGTACCCCACTAGTAACGGTGAACACTCCAATACTGCCCCCTGTGGTACCCCGCTAGTAACAGGGACCCTTCCAGTACTGACCCCTGTGGTACCCCACTAGTAACGGTGACCACTCCAATACTGCCCCCTATGGTACCCCACTAGTAACAGTGACCCTTCCAGTACTGACCCCTGTGGTACCCCACTAGTAATAGTGACCCCTCCAGTACTGCCCCCTGTAGTACAACAGTGACCCTTCCTGTACTGCTCCCTGTTGTACCCCACTAGTAACAGTGACCCTTCCAGTTCTGACCCCTGTGGTTTTCCACTAGTGACCCTCTTCAATACTGCCCCCTGTGATTTTCCACTAGTAATGGTGACCCCCTCCAATACTGCCCCATGTGGTTTTCCACTAGTTATGGTGACCCCCTCCAATACTGCCCCCTGTGGTACCCCACTAGTAATGGTAACCCAATCAGAGTATATACCATTAATAACCCCCTTCTGCTTTCTATCACTGACCAGTTACTTACCCACTTACAAACATTCTCGCCCAGACCAAGCATTCTCATTTTATATACCAACCTTTTATGCGGCACAGTATCCAACGCTTTGGAAAAGTCCAGATATACAAGATCCAGTGACTCCCCCGGTTCAGTCCAGAACTTATCTCCTTGTAGGAGCTGGTCAGGTTGGTTTGACCGGGGCGATCCCTCATAAACCAACTGATATGGAGTTACACAACTATTTTCCTTGAGCTTCTCCAGGGTGGCGTCTCTTAGAAACCCTTCAAACATTTTACCCACAATAGAAGTAAGATTTACTGGCCTGTAGGTTCCAGGGTCACTTTTTGTATGGTCTACCAGTGCATTCATTACCAACTCCATAGTAAAAAATAAATATTACTTTCCAGTAAGTGTTTACATACAGCTTGGCAATGAAAGCTGAACATTATCAGATTTGGGAAAGTTACTTGAGCCGACATCACTCTGCAATTTTGAGCCATTTACAATATTTAATTAAAAGTAAAGTCCTTGCAGCTGTAGGCTGTTGGGAACCCATCACTACTGGTTTTGCGTAATAAGAAGAATTGTTATTTTGTACCAAGTGAAGGCTAATTGAAAGTCCACGCACGATACAGTGTAATACATTCTGCATGGAAATGTCACTAGTAATTTAATAGCACTGTGCCGATCATAAGTGCCCATGAGTCATTTTTGATCCCTTGTCATCTGGGTAGAGCGCTCATTCTTCAAGGCTTAGCTTAGGATTCTGTGGCTAGCGGCGGCCACATCTACGTAGCCCGGTTGCATGCATGTGCTCATTATATTGGAAGGTTAGCCACATAAGTGGGGTAGGCATGATGTTAGCTTGGGCTAGAAGCCATTGTGGTCTGGCCGGGGCTACTTGCCAATTTTAACTAGCTGCTGGAGGCTGAATTACAACACGAAAGCCTGCTCTACCTTCATGGAAGGTCTGATGTGGCCGTCGTTAGATGTTCCAGTGCTTTTATAAATAAACCACAGGGAAATTATCCTCAAAAGGATGGAAGGTAAGTTACCGGGAAACAAAAAGGTTCCTACTGTTAAAAGAATTAACTGCGTCCTGACTGAAGGACAGCAGGCGATACTGTTATGCCAAAATGCCTCGTCTCAGTCAGAGGAAATATGTTACATACAGTATATACTATAATGGCTGGCCAGCCTTCATTCACTCCTCATCAAAGGGTGTAGCCATAGATTTATGGGTAACCACTAGCAGAGTCTGACAGTCGGTCATTATCAGACTATTGTGTGCAAGAGATATGCAAGTAGTGTGACATTCACAGGTCAATAGAGATATACTACACACATGTCCCCAAAAATATACTCCACATGTGTCCCCAGAAATATACTCCACACATGTCTCCAGAGATATACTGTGCACCATACATGTCCCCAGAGAAATACTACACACATGTGTCCCCAGAGATATACTACACACCAGAGGGGTAACTTGAAGCTCCTGGGCCCCAATGCAAAGCTTATAACAGGGCCCCCAAGTATAATGCTTTATTCATAGTACTGGGCTCCCTATTAGGAGAAGAGGAGGCTTATGGGCCCCCTAAGGCTCCTGGGCCCGAGTGCAACCGCATCCTCTGCATCCCTTATAGTTACGCTACTGCTACACATACATGTCCCCAGACATGTAGTGTGTCACCCATGTGTCCCCAGAGATGTAGTGTGTCACCCATGTGTCCCCAGACATGTAGTGTGTCACCCATGTGTCCCCAGCCATGTAGTGTGTCACCCCTGTGTCCCCAGACATGTAGTGTGTCACCCATGTGTCCCCAAAGATGTAGTGTGTCACCCACGTGTCCCCAGAGCTGTAGTGTGTCACCCATGTGTCCCCAGAGATGTAGTGTGTCACCCATGTGTCCCCAGAGATGTAGTGTGTCACCCATGTGTCCCCAGAGATGTAGTGTGTCACTCATGTGTCCCCAGAGATGTAGTGTGTCACCCATGTGTCCCCAGAGATGTAGTGTGTCACACACGTGTCCCCAGAGATATAATGTGTCACCCATGTGTTCCCAGAGATGTAGTGTGTCACCCATGTGTCCCCAGAGATATAATGTGTCACCCATGTGTCCCCAGAGATATAATGTGTCACCCATGTGGTCCCAGAGATGTAGTGTGTCACTCATGTGTCCCCAGAGATGTAGTGTGTCACTCATGTGTCCCCAGAGATGTAGTGTGTCACCCACGTGTCCCCAGAGATGTAATGTGTCACCTATGTGACCCCAGAGATATAATGTGTCACCCATGTGACCCCAGAGATATGTTTCACCGATGTGTTCCCAGAGATGTAGTGTGTCACCCATGTGTCTCCAGAGATGTAATGTGTCACCTATGTAACCCCCGAGAAATAATGTGTCACCCATACAGTATGTCCCCAGAGATGTAGTGTGTCACCCATATGTCCCCAGAGATGTAGTGTGTCACCCATGTGTCCCCAGAGATGTAGAGTGTCATCCATGTGTTCTCAGAGAAGTAGTGGGTCACCTATGTGTTCTCAGAGAAGTAGTGTGTCACCCATGTGTCCCCAGACATGTAGTGTGTCACCCATGTGTCCCCAGACATGTAGTGTGTCACCCATGTGTCCCCAGACATGTAGTGTGTCACCCATGTGTCCCCAGAGATGTAGTGTGTCACCCATGTGTTCTCAGAGAAGTAGTGTGTCACCTATGTGACCCCAGAGATGTAGTGTGTCACCTATGTGACCCCAGAGATGTAGTGTGTCACCTATGTGTCCCCAGAGATGTAGTGTGTCCCCCATGTGTCCCCAGAGATGTAGTGTGTCACCCATGTGTTCTCAGAGAAGTAGTGTGTCACATATGTGACCCCAGAGATAGTGTGTCACCTTTGTGTCCCCAGACACTTATTGTGTCACCCATGTGACCCTAGAGATATAATGCATCACCCATGTGTCCCCAGACATGCAGTGTGTCACCCATGTGTCCCCAGACATGTAGTGTGTCACCCATGTGTCCCCAGACATGTAGTGTGTCATTCATGTGTTCTCAGAGCTGTAGTGTCACTCATGTGTCCCCAGAGATGTAGTGTGTCATCCATGTGACCCCAGAGATGTAGTGTGTCACCCATATGTCCCCAAACATGTAGTGTGTCACCTATGTGACCCCAGAGATGTAGTGTGTCACCCATGTGTCCCCAGAGATGTAGTGTCACCCATATGTCCCCAGAGATGTAGTGTGTCACCCATATGTCCCCAGACATGTAGTGTGTCACCTATGTGACCCCAGAGATGTAGTGTGTCACCCATGTGTCCCCAGAGATGTAGTGTCACCCATATGTCCCCAGAGATGTAGTGTGTCACCCATATGTCCCCAGACATGTAGTGTGTCACCTAAGTGACCCCAGAGATGTAGTGTGTCACCCATGTGTCCCCAGAGATGTAGTGTGTCACCCATGTGTCCCCAGAGATGTAGTGTGTCACCCATGTGTCCCCAGAGATGTAGTGTGTCACCCATATGTCCCCAGAGATGTAGTGTGTCACCCATGTGTCCCCAGAGATGTAGTGTATCACCAATGTGTCCCCAGAGATATTCACACATTATGTACCTCTGTCTTCATTCCTCTAGTATTGAGCACCCCACCATATTGCTGCCTTTGTTCGAGAAACTATTAATACATGGTAAACAATATCTGTCCTTTGCTTGGTCTGGCTATGATGTCCCTGTTAGCCCATCCCTGATTCCAGCCATCCTACAAATTACGCGGCTTATTTAGAACAAAGATTGCGATGGCCGTTCATTGTGTTGACAGACAGCATACAAGTTCATCTCCACAAACGGGCCCCAGGAACCTGATCTAGAGTCTGACCTTTTGGATTCCCTGTTTATTTCTGCTTTTCCTCCTACGGAAGCCCCAAAAGAATGCTAATATTAACACCTGCCTCACTGCAAGACATTGCCTGCCATATCATTGACCTAATGGTGTTACATACGAAAGGGTTATACTGTCAAGGGCTAAATGCAATGCTTAAAGAGGGCTCATTCATTCACTAAAATATCTCCCATTAGAGTTAATTGTCATATAGGATTTCAATTGCCATATTTCCACAGCAGCTTGTTATTAGTCATCACTTTGCATATGACAAATGCATAGATACAGCCCCACAGTGTACATAGCGCCACCCATAAAAAGCCAGTGCTATCAATATAGATTACATTAACATAGCATATAAGGCCGTAAAAAGACATCTGTCCATTCAGTTCAGTCTATGTTCCCCAATGTTGATCCAGAGGAATTAAAAAAACAAAACAATGAGGCGGAAGCCAAACATTTCAATTAAGTGTACTACTAGAGATGAGCGAACGTACTCGTCCGAGCTTGATATTCGTGCGAATATTAGGGTGTTCGGGATGCTCGTTACTTGTAACGAGTACCACGCGGTGTTCCGGTTACTTTCAGTTTCCTCTCTGAGACGTTAGCGCGCTTTTCTGGCCAATTGAAAGACAGGGAAGGCATTACAACTTCCCCCTGTGACGTTCAAGCCCTATACCACCCCCCTGCAGTGAGTGGCTGGGGAGATCAGGTGTCACCCGAGTATATAAATCGGCCCCTCCCGCGGCTCGCCACAGATGCCTTGTGACTTAGCTGAGGGAAAGTACTATCGTGCTGGAGCTGCTGTAGGGAGAGCGTTAGGAGTTAGTGTAGGTTTCAAGAACCCCAACGGCCCTTCTTAGGGCCACATCTACTAGTGTGCAGTACTGTGTTAGCACAGTATTTTTAATTTTTTTTTCCAAAATTGGATCTGCAGAGCATTGCGCCCTGCAATAGGGACAGAAGTGGGGGTTAGGCAGGGAGAGTGTTAGGAGTTAGTGTAGGCTTCAAGAACCCCAACGGTCCTTTCTAGGGCCACATCTATCCGTGTGCAGTACTGTCCAGGCTGCTGTTAGCAGTGTTGCATTTTTTTTTTTTTCTCAAAACCGGCTGTGCAGAGCATTGCACCCGGCATTAATACTACAGGGATAGAATTGTGTAGGCAGGGCCAGAAGACATACATTATTCATTGAATACACGCAGTGTGGGTGTTCCTTGTAAAAAGCAGGGAAAAAATTATATTTGGCCTGCCTCTGACAGTACTCAAGGCTCTGTGTACGTGTGTGCTGTGCGCTGAACGTTCAGAAAAAATCAGACGCAGTCAGCTACGTTTTACCGCAGGCGTGCGGCAATTTTTTTCCTGCATGGGAAATCCCTGATCTGCTGTAGGTAGCGAATTACTTATTCTGGGACAAATTGGCAGGGCCACAACACAGTTATTAAACTTAGTATTCATTGAATACACGCAGTGTGGGTGTTCCTTGTAAAAAGCAGGGAAAAAATGCTATTTGGCCTGCCTCTTACAGTACTCAGGGCTCTGTGTACGTGTGTGCTGTGCACTGAACGTTCAGAAAAAATCAGACGCAGTCAGCTACGTTTTACCGCAGGCGTGCGGCAATTTTTTTCCTGCATGGGAAATCCCTGATCTGCTGTAGGTAGCGAATTACTTTGCATCACTGCAGTTCTGGGACAAATTGGCAGGGCCACAACACAGTTATTAAACTTAGTATTCATTGAATACACGCAGTGTGGGTGCTCCTTG
This sequence comes from Eleutherodactylus coqui, assembly GCF_035609145.1. Lineage (NCBI taxonomy): Eukaryota > Metazoa > Chordata > Amphibia > Anura > Eleutherodactylidae > Eleutherodactylus > Eleutherodactylus coqui. The sequence continues at coordinate 111,853,658 of NC_089849.1, forward strand.
TAAAAAGCAGGGAAAAAATTCTATTTGGCCTGCAGGCTTGCGCCAATTTATTTCCTGGCTGTGAAATCACTGGTAATACAGCATGCTGAGGGGTAGGGGTAGGGGTAGGGCTAGAGGACGTGGACGCGGCCGAGGACGCGTAGGCCCAAGTGAGGGTGTGGGCACAGGCCGAGCTCCTGATCCAGGTGTGTCGCAGCCGACTGCTGCGCGATTAGGAGAGAGGCACGTTTCTGGCGTCCCCACATTCATCGCACAATTAATGGGTCCACGCGGGAGACCTTTATTAGAAAATGAGCAGTGTGAGCAGGTCCTGTCCTGGATGGCAGAAAGTGCTTCCAGCAAGCTATCATCCACCCAGAGTTCTGCGCCGTCCAGTGCTGCAAATCCGAATCCTCCGTCTGCTGCTCCTCCTTCCTCCCAGCCTCCTCACTCCACTACAATGACACATGCTCAGGAGCGGGAAGACTCTCGGGAACTGTTCTCGGGCCCCTGCTCAGATTGGGCAGCAGTGGTTCCTCTCCCACCAGAGGAGTTTATCGTCACTGATGCCCAACCATTGGAAAGTTCCCGGGGTCCGGGGGATGAGGCTGGGGACTTCTGCCAACTGTCTCAAGACCTTTCAGTGGGTGAGGAGGACGATGACGATGAGACACAGTTGTCTTGCAGTGAGGTAGTAGTAAGGGCAGTAAGTGCGAGGGAGGAGCGCACAGAGGATTCTGAGGAAGAGCAGCTGGACGATGAGGTGACTGACCCCACCTGGTGTGCAACGCCTACTCAGGACAGGTCTTCAGAGGGGGAGGCAGCAGCAGGGCAGGTTGCAAGAGGCAGTGCGGTGTCCAGGGGTAGAGGCAGGGCCAGACTGAATAATCCACCAACTGTTTCCCAAAGCGCCCCCTCGCGCCATGCCACCCTGCAGAGGCCGAGGTGCTCAAAGGTCTGGCAGTTTTTCACAGAGACGCCTGAGGACCGACAAACAGTGGTGTGCAACCTTTGTCGCGCCAAGATCAGCCGGGGAGCCACCACCAACAGCCTCACCACCACCAGCATGCGCAGACATATGATGGCCAAGCACCCCACAAGGTGGGACGAAGGCCGTTCACCGCCTCCGGTTTGCACCGCTGCCTCTTCCCCTGTGCCCCAACCTGCCACTGAGATACAACCCCCCTCTCAGGACACAGGCACAACCGTCTCATGGCCTGCACCCACACCCTCACCTCCGCTGTCCTCGGCCCCATCCACCAATGTCTCGCACCGCACAGTCCAGCCGTCGCTAGCGCAAGTGTTGGAGCGCAAGCGCAAGTACGCCGCCACGCACCCGCACGCTCAATCGTTAACCTTCCACATCGCCAAATTTATCAGCCTTGAGATGCTGCCGTATAGGGTTGTGGAAACGGAGGCTTGCAAAGCTATGATGGCAGCGGCGGCCCCGCGCTACTCAGTTCCCAGTCGCCACTACTTTTCCCGATGTGCCGTCCCAGCCCTGCACGACCACGTCTCCGGCAACATTGTACGCGCCCTCACCAATGCGGTTAGTGGCAAGGTCCACTTAACTACGGACACGTGGACAAGCACAGTCGGGCAGGGCCACTACATCTCCCTGACGGCACATTGGGTGAATTTAGTGGAGGCTGGGACAGAGTCAGAGCCTGGGACCGCTCACGTCCTACCCACCCCCAGAATTGCGGGCCCCAGCTCGGTGCTGGTATGTTCGGCGGTGTATGCTTCGTCCACTAAAGCACCCTCCTCCTCCTCCTCAACCTCTGTCTCGCAATCTAGATGTGTCAGCAGCAGCAGGACGTCGCCAGCAGTCGGTGTCGCGTGGCGTGGCAGCACAGCGGTGGGCAAGCGTCAGCAGGCCGTGCTGAAGCTACTCAGCTTAGGAGATAGGAGGCACACGGCCCACGAACTGCTGCAGGGTCTGACAGAGCAGACCGACCGTTGGCTTGCGCCGCTGGACCTCCAACCGGGCATGGTCGTGTGTGACAACGGCCGTAACCTGGTGGCGGCTCTGCAGCTCGGCAGCCTCACGCACGTCCCATGCCTGGCCCATGTCTTTAATTTGGTGGTTCAGCGCTTTCTGAAAAGCTACCCACGCTTGTCAGACCTGCTCGTAAAGGTGCGCCGGCTCTGCGCACATTTCCGCAAGTCCCACACGGACGCTGCCACCCTGCGCACCCTGCAACATCGCTTTAATCTGCCAGTGCACCGACTGCTGTGCGACGTGCCCACACGGTGGAACTCTACGCTCCACATGTTGGCCAGGCTCTATGAGCAGCGTAGAGCTATCGGAATACCAACTCCAACATCGGCGGCGCAGTGGGAGTCAGCCTCCTCAATTCTTTTCAGAAGAGTGGGCCTGGTTGGCAGACATCTGCCAGGTCCTTGGAAACTTTGAGCAGTCTACCCAGGTGGTGAGCGGCGATGCTGCAATCATTAGCATCACCATTCCTCTGCTATGCATCTTGAGAAGTTCCCTGCAAACCATAAAGGCAGCCGCTTTGCGCTCGGAAACGGAGGCGGGGGAAGACAGTATGTCGCTGGATAGTCAGAGCACCCTCCTGTCTATATCTCAGCGCATTCAGGAGGAGGAGGAGGAGGAGCATGAGGAGGATGAGGAGTAGGGGGAAGAGACAGCTTGGCCCACTGCTGACGGTGCCCCTGCTGCTTGCCTGTCATCCTTTCAGCGTGTAGGGCCTGAGGAGGATGAGGAGGAGGAGGAGGAGGAGGAGGAGGAGGAGGATCCTGAAAGTGATCTTCCTAGTGAAGACAGCCATGTGTTGCGTACGGGTACCCTGGCACACATGGCTGACTTCATGTTAGGATGCCTTTCTCGTGACCCTCGCGTTGCACGCATTCTGGCCACTACGGATTACTGGGTGTACACACTGCTCGACCCACGCTATAAGGAGAACCTTCCCCGTCTCATTCCCGAAGAGGAAAGGGGTTCGAGAGTGTTGCTATACCACAGGACCCTGGCGGACAAGCTGATGGTAAAATTCCCATCCGACAGCGCTAGTGGCAGAAGGCGCAGTTCCAAGGGCTAGGTAGCAGGGGAGGTGCGGAGATCGAGCAGCATGTACAGCCCAGGCAGTGCAACAGTCTTTAAGGGCCTGGACAGCTTTATGGCTCCCCACCAAGACTGTGTCACCGCTCCCCAGTCAAGGCTGAGTCGGCGGGAGCACTGTAAAAGGATAGTGAGGGAGTACGTAGCGGATCGCACGACCGTCCTCCGTGACGCCTCTGCCACCTACAACTACTGGGTGTCGAAGCTGGACACGTGGCCTGAACTCGCGCTGTATGCCCTGGAGGTGCTTGCTTGTCCTGCGGCTAGCGTCTTGTCGGAGAGGGTGTTTAGTGCGGCTGGGGGAATCATCACAGATAAGCGTACCCGCCTGTCAACCGACAGTGCCGACAGGCTAATACTCATCAAGATGAACAAAGCCTGGATTTCCCCAGACTTCTCTTATCCACCAGCGGACAGCGGCGATACGTAAGCAATACGTAGGCTGCACCCGCGGATGGAAGCTACGTTCTCTCTCACCATCCAAAACGGGGACATTTCTGCTTCATCAATCTGTGTCTAATATTCCTCCTCCTCCTCCTGCTCCTCCTCCTGAAACCTCACGTAATCACGCTGAACGGGCAATTTTTCTTAGGGCCACAAGGCTCACTCATCTAATTTTTCGAAACAATTTTTATATGTTTCAATGCTCTTAAAAGCGTTGAAACTTTAACTTGAACCAATTTTTCGTTAAACTGGGCTGCCTCCAGGCCTAGTTACCACTTAAGCCACATTAACCAAAGCGATTAATGGGTTTCACCTGCCATCTTGGTTGGGCATGGCCAATTTTTACTGAGGTACATTAGTACTGTTGGTACACCAATTTTTTGGGGCCCTCACCTACAGTGTAATCATAGCAATTTGTATGTTCTTCGCCTGCACTCATGGTACAGAAGTGTGTGTGGGGTTGGCCTACACTTTAGCTACATAAATGTAACTTGGGCCATGGCTATACTGCAGCTACTGAAATGGAACTAAGACTGCGCTCCCACTATACTGCTGCTTCGGAATTGTTACTGGGGCCTGTCTTGAGTGCTACTATTACTGACATGGAACGAAGACTGTGCTCCCGCTATACTGCTGCTTCGGAATTGTTACTGGGGCCTGTCTTGAGTGCTACTATTACTGACATGGAACGAAGACTGCGCTCCCGCTATACTGCTGCTTCGGAATTGTTACTGGGGCCTGTCTTGAGTGCTACTATTGCTGACATGGAACGAAGACTGCGCTCCCGCTATACTGCTGCTTCGGAATTGTTACTGGGGCCTGTCTTGAGTGCTACTATTGCTGACATGGAACGAAGACTGCGCTCCCGCTATAATGCTGCTAGTGATATGTTAGTGGGGCCTGTCCTAATGCTACGGCTGAAATGTTACGAATTCTGGGCTCTGCCTATACCGCTGCTAATGGTATGTCTCTGGGGTGTGGAAACAGAGGCTTCCCAAAGACATGATGGCGGCGAGGCCATTTCCCACCAACGCGGTTACTGTTAAGCTGCATATAACCACGGACACGTGGAGAGGACACGTAGTGCCTCAAAAACATCCCCCTCCTCCTCCAACAGGGAAAACATTCTTGGCAAATGCCTTTGCATTGGTTCGTCTGGTGCCAGTCCAAGAATTTCACCTTTACCGACACTACAAGAGAGCCCCCCCACCATCCCCCCGCCACGGCCCACTTAATCCTGGCCACATTCCGAAAACCAACAAAATAAAACCGCGCTACTAGGTCCGCAGTCACCACCACATTACCACCAACGCGGTTACTGTTAAGGTGCATATAACCACAGACACGTGGAGAGGACACGTAGTGCCTCAAAAACATCCCCCTCCTCCTCCAACAGGGAAAACATTCTTGGCAAATGCCTTTGCATTGGTTCGTCTGGTGCCAGTCCAAGAATTTCACCTTTACCGACACTACAAGAGAGCCCCCCCACCATCCCCCCGCCACGGCCCACTTAATCCTGGCCACATTCCGAAAACCAACAAAATAAAACCGCGCTACTAGGTCCGCAGTCACCACCACATTACCACCAACGCGGTTACTGTTAAGGTGCATATAACCACAGACACGTGGAGAGGACACGTAGTGCCTCAAAAACATCCCCCTCCTCCTCCAACAGGGAAAACATTCTTGGCAAATGCCTTTGCATTGGTTCGTCTGGTGCCAGTCCAAGAATTTCACCTTTACCGACACTACAAGAGAGCCCCCCCACCATCCCCCCGCCACGGCCCACTTAATCCTGGCCACATTCCGAAAACCAACAAAATAAAACCGCGCTACTAGGTCCGCAGTCACCACCACATTACCACCAACGCAGTTACTGTTAAGGTGCATATAACCACAGACACGTGGAGAGGACACGTAGTGCCTCAAAAACATCCCCCTCCTCCTCCAACAGGGAAAACATTCTTGGCAAATGCCTTTGCATTGGTTCGTCTGGTGCCAGTCCAAGAATTTCACCTTTACTGACACTACAAGAGAGCCCCCCCACCATCCCCCCGCCACGGCCCACTTAATCCTGGCCACATTCCGAAAACCAACAAAATAAAACCGCGCTACTAGGTCCGCAGTCACCACCACATTACCACCAACGCGGTTACTGTTAAGGTGCATATAACCACAGACACGTGGAGAGGACACGTAGTGCCTCAAAAACATCCCCCTCCTCCTCCAACAGGGAAAACATTCTTGGCAAATGCCTTTGCATTGGTTCGTCTGGTGCCAGTCCAAGAATTTCACCTTTACCGACACTACAAGAGAGCCCCCCCACCATCCCCCCGCCACGGCCCACTTAATCCTGGCCACATTCCGAAAACCAACAAAATAAAACCGCGGTACTAGGTCTGCAGTCACCACCACATTACCACCAACGCGGTTACTGTTAAGGTGCATATTACCACAGACACGTGGAGAGGACACGTAGTGCCTCAAAAACATCCCCCTCCTCCTCCAACAGGGAAAACATTCTTGGCAAATGCCTTTGCATTGGTTCGTCTGGTGCCAGTCCAAGAATTTCACCTTTACCGACACTACAAGAGAGCCCCCCCACCATCCCCCCGCCACGGCCCACTTAATCCTGGCCACATTCCGAAAACCAACAAAATAAAGCCGCGCTACTAGGTCCGCAGTCACCACCACATTACCACCAACGCGGTTACTGTTAAGGTACATATTACCAGTCTGACTGGGGCATGCAGACACCTTGACAGAATGAATAGTGTGTGGCACATAGGTTCCCCATTGCTATGCCCACGTGTGCAGCTCCTGATGGCGGTGGCACAGGATTCTATTTCTCATTGCTTCTGTACAGCATTGTGGGCTATCGCCCCGCCCCTTTTAAAGAGGGTCGCTGCCTAGCCGTGCCAACCCCTCTGCAGTGTGTGCCTGCGGTTCCTCCTCATGGCAGACGCACTTCTAAATAGACATGAGGGTGGTGTGGCATTAGGGCAGCTGAAGGCTGCGCAGGGACACTTTGGTGTGCGCTGTGGGGGGGGAGGGGGGCGGTTGGTCAGCATGTAACCCAGGAGAAGTGGCAGCGGAGTGTCATCCTGGCAGTGATTGTGCTTTGTTGTAGCTAGTGTGGTGCTTAGCAAAGGTATGCCATGCTAATGAGGGCTTTTCAGAAGTAAACGTTTTTGGGAGGGGGGGGGCCCACTCTTGCCGCTATTGTGGCTTAATAGTGGGACCTGTGAACTTGAGATGCAGCCCAACATGTAGCCCCTCGCCTGCCCTATCCGTTGCTGTGTCGTTCCCATCACTTTCTTGAATTGCCCAGATTTTCACACATGAAAACCTTAGCGAGCATCGGCGAAATACAAAAATGCTCGGGTCGCCCATTGACTTCAATGGGGTTCGTTACTCGAAACGAACCCTCGAGCATCGCGAAAAGTTCGTTCCGAGTAACGAGCACCCGAGCATTTTGGTGCTCGCTCATCTCTAGTGACTACCCACTACAGTTTTTTTTCACTGTGAAATTCGCAGCGTTTTTTTTCCTGCAGGGGTCTATGGAACTTGTAATATGAAAATCGCGTCCGCGCAAAATCGCAATTTACCGTGAAATCGTGATTTTGCGCGATCGCGATTTTAACATTACAAGTCCCATAGACCCCTGCAGAAAAAAAAAAACGCTACGAATTTCGCAGTGAAAAAAAACTGTAGTGGGTAGTCACCCTTAGGGTGCCTGCAATGTCACTGCGTTTTTTTCACGCGATTGTCAATGGGACTTTCTAATGTTAAAAACGCATCGCACAGAAATCGCAAGTTTCTGCTTTGCGATTTTTGTGCGATGCGTTTTTAACATTAGAAATTCCCATTGACAATCGCGTTTAAAAAACGCAGCGATATAGCAGTGTAAAAAAACCCAAGTGGAAAGGCACCCTTAAGGGGAAAATATTCCTTCCCGACTCCAATCTAACAATCGGAATAATCCCCGAATCACTCTTCTGAAGCAATCAGTGACTATAACATGTAATATCGTAATGCTCAAGAAAGACATCCAGGAGACTCTTATACTCTTTTATCGAGTTAACCATCACAGTGTCCTCAGGAAGAGAGTTCCATAGTCTTACTGCTCTTACAGTAAAGAACCTCCCTCTATGTTGGTGTAGAAACCTTTCTTTCTCTAGACGTAGAGGGCGCACCTTTGTTACACTCTCAGTCCTGGGTATAAATAGATGATGGGGGAGATCTCTGTATTGTCCCCTGATATATTTATACATAGTTATTAGAGCGCCCCCTTGTTACAGTCCTGGGTATAAACAGATGATGGGAGAGATCCCTGTATTGTCCCCTAATATATCTATACATAGTTATTAGAGCGCCCCCTTGTTATAGTCCTAGGTATAATAGATGATGGGAGAGATCTCTGTATTGTCCCTTAATATATGTATACATAGTTATTAGAGCGCCCCCTTGTTACAGTCCTGGGTATAAATAGATGATGGGAGAGATCTCTGTATTGGCCCCTGATATTCTTATAGTTATTAGAGCGCCCCCTTGTTACAGTCCTGGGTATAATAGATGATGGGAGAGATCTCTGTATTGTTCCCTGATATATCTATACATAGTTATTATAGCGCCCCCTTGTTACAGTCCTGGGTATAATAGGTGATGGGACAGATCTCTGTATTGTCCCCTGATATATTTATACATAGTTATTAGCCCCTCAGCTGGCTTTTTTCTAAACTAAATAACCCCAATGTTGATAACCTCTCTGGGTATTGTAGTCCACCCACTCCATTTATTACTTTAGTTGCCGCCTTTGTACCCACTTAAGCTCTGATATGTCCTTCTTGAGTTCCAGTTGCCAAAGAAAGAACAATGTTCTTGTCATGTTCTCCATGACCTCTTTTGATGCACCCCATTATCCCTGGTACTTTGGCAGCAGCTACCTGACACTAGTTGCTCCAGTTAAGTTTATAGTTAACTAAAATCTCCAAGTGCTTTTCAATATCTGTTTAGCAACATTACATTGTCTCTGCATTATATTGCCTCTAAAAGACTTGTATGAAATGTCGATGAACGAGTTTTAAGGTCCAGCATCTGGGAATCCCTGTCATATCTAAAATGCATTGGTCCTAATCAGAAGCTTTCATGGTGGGGTAGTGGCAACTGCATTACCACTGTCCACTGATATGGGTGAAGTGATGCAAACTTGTGAGATTTGTTTTACTTTTAGGGTCTTATCCGTTGGACCTCATCCATCTGACTTTCATGACATATCTCATTGATGCGCTGTAAGGGTCTTTTATGGGAAAACCCAAACAGTAGAACGCATAGACATGAACTGATAAAGATAGATGTTGTAGGCCTCTCTACTAGATCCTCTTTCAAGAGACCCAAATGGCCAAATAGCCATTGGTGCCACACAGTGGAATCACAGTACATTGCTCTGGTGCTGTAGATTTGCATTAGTCTTTTTCTAGTTTGAGGCCCCAGTTTTCTAGTGCTAAGGAGTGTGTAACACTATTTAGGCCCCACAGGGGTGTCCAATATGATGGATGGGGTGATGTGGAGGAACGTAAGAGTCTGAACAATCGCCAACCCCCATAAACAATGGGTCATCCCAGTTATGCAAATACTCTTGGTGCACAAACAACCCTTTCAATGATATTCTACAACAGTGATGGGCAACCTTTTGAGCTCGGTGTGCCACAATTCGCCAAAAAACCGAGCATAACTTGGGTGGTGTGTCACTTCATGAAAAAAAACATAAATTCACGATATTTATAGTTTAAATAACAAAAAAGTATAATTGTAATGTATAACAGTATTTAGTAAACCTAAAACACCCATAGCACAGGCCCTCGCCTCTCCCAGCCTCCCCCTCACTTATCTTAGTAATAATGAACCCCCAGCAGTGACAGCAGCCCCCTACAGTGCCCCCCACAGCAGCCCCCCATAGTGACAGCGCCCCCCTGCAGTGACAGTGGCCCCCCCCAGCAGTGACAGCGGCCCCCCCCAGCAGTGACAGTGGACCCCCAGTAGCAACAGCGTACCCCCCAGCATCGCCAGTGGCCCCCACAGCAGTGACAGTGCCCGCCAAGACCCAAGTACTCACCCCATCCACGTCCTGGAAGCTCTGCTCCTCCGCTGGCCTCCGCGCTTCTAGCAGAGATGATCTCCAGCGCACATTGACGTCAGTGTGCTGCCGGACTCCTCCTCCCCGGACGCTCTCGCAGAACCAAGTGGTAAGATACGTCGGGGGAGGAGGATCCCGGCTGCACACTGACATCACAGTGTGCGCCGGGATCAGCGCTACTACCTGTAGTAGCGCTGGTTAGTGAATACCAGCAGGGGAGCCGCGGCCCATGCTAGTATTCACCAATGGGGTGAACGGCCGACAGCAGCCGCGTGTCAGCGACTATGGTTACGCGTGTCAGTGCTTACACGCGTGTCATAGGTTCGCCATCACGGTTCTACAACATTCGAGAAATCTCTTCCGTGCTTTTCTGTGGAATATCACCATCTATATAAGGATTGTCAATCAAATACTTAATAACACCAGCATACTACACATTGCCTTCCTCCTGTCCATAGTGGAGCATGACCGTGACAACAGACTGCTAAGGTAACAACCCTCTATTGAAAGGCCTCCCCTCAGTTACCTGGATGGGTCCTGTGCTACCATTGGTTCTGTGAGGCTAGGAATGGAAGAAGCTGTTAGGTATTCTCAGCGTTTCCTGGGCCTGCTTTACCCAGGAGATGGCAGTGGTGCCCTCAACCACTGATAGTTTTAGAGAGAGTGTGGAACAGCCCTCGCAGTGTGGAGTGTGTGCCAAACGTGAGTTCTGACTGGTAGAGAGCTGGCAAGAGTAAAAGGAGTTTGTACCGGGCATGGAGCCCTGCAGATAACTAGGACTGTAGATTCTTCTGTGCACCCGTGATTTCCTCCCTGTCACACCACTTTGCGATTTCTGCACCAATTTTCCTGCTGGCATGAGTTTGTCTCATTACTGAACTGTAAATAAGTTACTACAAGTAAAGGAGCTCTGCCAACCGTTCCCGGCTTTACTATTTAACCCCTTAATGACGTGGCCCCTTTTTCTTTTTCCATTTTCGTTTTTTCCTCCCCCCTTCAAAAAAATCGTAACTCCTTTATTTATCCATCGACGTCACTGTATGAGAGCTTGTTTTTTGCTGGACGAGTTGTATTTTTCAATGGTGCTATTTACTTTACCATATAATGTACTGAAAAACTGTAAAAAAATTCTAAGGGGAGTAAAATGAAAAAAAACAAAACACGACATTCCGCCATATTTAGTGCGTCTTGTTTCTACGGTGCACAAACGGCAACAAAAGCGACATGATAACTTTATTCTATGGGTCGGTACGATTACTACGATACCAAACTTGTATAGGTTTTTTTTATTATACTCCTTTTTTTTTTTCGAAGACATTTAAATTTTTTCAATTATTTTCTGCGGTCATTTTCTGCGTGCAATAACTTTTTTATTTTTCGTTCAACATAGTTGAGCAAGGGCTCAATTTTTGCAAGATGTCCTGTAGTTTCCGATAGTATCAATTTGGAATACATACGACTTTCTGATCGCTTCTTATTGGGTTTTTTCTGGGAGACAGGGTAACTAAAAAAGTGCATTTCTGGCGTTTTTGTTTTTTTTTGACGATGTTCACCGTGCGGGAAAAAAATGCGCTACTTTGATAGATCGGACTTTTATGGACGCGGCGATACCAAATACATATTCTTATTTTATGATTTAGATGTTTTAACAATAGATATGGCAAAAGGGGGGTGATTTAAACTTTTATAACTTTTTTTTTTTACAATTAAAAAAACTATTGATTTTTTTTTTACCTTACTTTAAAGTCCCCCTGGGGGACTTTAACATGCGATGCTTTGATTGTTCCTGCAGTATGACGTAATGCAATAGCATTACGTCATACTGCAATTTAACAGGCAGTCTATCAAGCCACCCCACGGGGATGGCTTGATAGGCAGTCTGGTAAGGCAGCCCTGGAGCCTTTCATTAGGCCCCCGGATACCACGACACCTGCACGGCTCCCCTGATCTCACTGCAGGGGGGCCATGCAGATGTTCGGGGCATTTAAATGGTTAATAGTCGATAGTGGCTATTGCCCGCGGGTGTCAGCTGTTATAAACGCAACCTCTCTTCATACATACCCCGCCGTTCCATGACGTATCGGTATGTCATGGAGAGGGAAGGGGTTAAAAATTCCATGTAAGTGTAGACCATTTATTCCAACATCTGGGTTCACAGCTGAGCAAGGAATGGTGGCATTACCCATGACAACAGACTGCTGAAGTAACAACCCCGTCTTGGGTTACCCCTTTGAAAGGCCTCCCCTCAGTTACTTGGATGGGTCCTGTGCTACCCTTAGGGTGGGAGATGGTAGAGCCCAGTGACAAGGCCCAAACTCTACCCTGCTGTCTGCTAGGCTGAGATCCCGCTCCTTGGACGCTGCACCTCCGGAACTGGTACTGTACATTACAGGAATCTGCCTCTTATTAGACATGCAGATAAGGGGTGCCAGCCTCCACCTCCGGAATTTGTACAGCACATTACAGAAAGTTGGCTCTTATTAGACGTGCAGACGAGGGGTGCCCGCCTCTACCTCTGGGACTGGTACTGTACATTGCAGCAACTTGGCTCTTATTAGATGTGTAGACAAGGGATACCGCCTCTACTCGGGGCTGGTACTGTACATTACAGGAATCTGCCTCTTATTAGACATGTAGACGAGGGGTGCCCGCCTCTACCTCCGGGACTGGTACTGCCATATAGACAATAGTGACATTCGGTAAGCTTCCCTTGCAGATGATAATTAGAATATAGCTATTTTTATTTGCATTTACTCTTATACATGTGCCCAATTGTTCTGAAGTATGTGCCATGTTTGACATACATCCTACTGTGCCCCTTTAAGAAAATGAGTTGCTACATATTAAAGTCACATGTGTAGCGGTCATTCACCTTTGTAAGCTTTGGAGGGCGAATATCTGTAATACCATCTGCCATCTATATTGTAACAGTGTCAGTATAATGAGTGGTTGGTAGAAGCAGGTGCATTGTGTAAATGTAGACATGGCCGAGTGCAAACAGGACTTATTAACACCTGAGGGGTGGAGACAAGTAAGCAAAACAAGGGGCAAGAAACGCCCCTGTGATGTCAAAGCCTAAGCGGCAAGCTTTCCTGGCATCTCTTACCGTGGGCATACGCTGCCAACTATTATAGTGCCAGCTGTAGAAATAACATATTATTGTCTAGAAGTTGGCTCACACTTCAGTAATTCAAGATTGCAGAACACAATTGACAACGCGCTAGTTTTCAAGGACAATTCCTGTATAAGTCAAGTTCATACAAGGTGACAATAGGAGAAAAATAGGCAACTATGCACTAGTATGGGGGACCAAGAGAGATGCATGATGAAGCTCCTGGACCCCGAAGCAAAATCTGTAGTTGGGTCCTTCAACTCAACCATACAATCTATAGGACTAGTGTCCCCACGTTGCAGATATTCGGTGGGACTGCAACCTTTGTCTTAGTACCCGTGTTACAACAGTGGGTAACAGGGTGGGGGAACCTAACGGTAGACCACTGCCTGTCCAAATACTGAGTCCATATTCCTAAGACAGGACGTAGAGGAGAGATGTTTAACTGGTGGGCGCTTCATTTGCCCTCATCCTGGAATCTGTATAACTCCATCCATGGACAACCTCAGGGCTTCTTCAGACGGATGTATTTGTGTGCATATTGGCACGCGCAAACGTTGCATGTGCAAAACACAAAGAATAGAACCTATTGTTTTCAATGTGTTCATTCTCATTTCCCTTTTTTGCATGCGCATTTCTCACGTGCGCCCCATAGAACTGTAAGAGAGGTGCGCAAATGTGCGTGCAAAATGCAAGAACTTGCGTAATTCCATGAAGAAAAGAACACATCTAGACCTCATTAGCCTTTTAAATCAGGGTGGCGGGGTGTCACGCGCATGTGAGACCCTGCGCGATCAAGAAGTACAGTACTATAAAAGTGCAGTGCTATGCGCAAATCAACCTCGTTGACTGCGCAAATACGTTGCACTGATGCAAATGTACTTCGTCTGTAGAAGCCCTTATGGTCCGTTTAGATGAGTGAGTGACATCATCTTTAGCTCGCTCGCTCGCTCGCTCTAGGGCCGCCTGTATAGATAGGTGGATACAACGTTGCCTCATTCAAACAATAGATCGTTCAGTCTTTTGCGCTGCTCTTTATAACGAACGATTCAGCTAACTTCACACTGGCGAGTGCGATATCGGGCTGTTACTCACGGCCCGATATCACGCTTGCCAACATGCGATTTCTCCACAGAAGTGAGGCGTTTTTATGTCAAAAGAGCCTCACATCACTTCGGGAAAAAAAATCCCAACACGTCACATTGCATCGTGTGCACCCAGCACGTGGTGCGATGCTGCCATCGGCCCCGCTGAAATTAATGGGACATGCAATGCGAGATTACGCATAAAGATGGGACGTGTCAGGATTTTTTTCTGCACCGCGATACGGGAAAAAAGCTGCTCATGTGTATGACCCATTCAAAAGAATGGAGTTCATATTCGTGCATCTCGCCCGTGTGAAGACAGACTTAGTGAATGAGCCAACCATGATTTTTACGCCTGAATCAAATGAAAGCCGAACGAAAAGTAAAGATTATCGTTCGATGTTCACTTTCGCTCAACCAAACCAAACAGCGCCGCGCATATCTCATTGACTATAATGGAGTCCGCCCTCTTTCCCCCCAGCTGCCCAGCTTTTGGACTGAAGAAAAAGTGTTGCGTGTAGCACCTTTTCTTTCGGTATTGTCACCCGGACTTGCGATGGAACCTCCGATTGGAGGTTCCAACGCAGATGTGAAAGCATTCTTATTAGAGCACTATATTGCACACCATAGCAAGAATGGCTAAATATAAAGCACCACGAGGAGCACCGTACAACTTAAGGCTGCCCGCGCTCTACAGCGCTGCACAGCTTCCTCAAGTCATGGCAAACAGGGTGGTTAAATAGGGATTGGAGATTAGCGAGATTAGTGCTCAGGGGGCAGCAGGGGAGAGGGGGGATCTTTCTCTCTCTTCCCCCCACTATCCCCCACCGCCCCCCGAGCACGCTCGGAGGAGAAAGCAGTTACTCGAGATGAGCGAGGCTCGCTCAAGTAACTGACCTTACCGAGCGTGCTCGCTCATCTCTAATAGGGATCCTTCCAAGCCTGCACTTGTGTAGGTTCCATTTGTATTCTCTCAGCGATGCTCCCTTCCGACAAATACTATTTGCCTTTCAGGCCTTCAACCCCTTCAGGATTTACCCATGTGGTGGTTTTATGGCCCTATTTTTTTCTTCTTCAGCTACCAAAATGTTTTTTGCAGCGTTTTTTTCCATAACATATGGGCCTATTTTTTATATCTTTTTTCACTTCCTTTTTTTTTCCATTTTTAAAGTTTTTATTTGGGGTAAGACAAAGTACGGGAATGGGCTCCTCATTTGGTCTATGACGTTTTCATATATGAGTTGTATAGTCTCAGATTACATTGCCATGGTGACAGTTTAGGTTTGCGTCATTGTCTTTTTAATATATATATATATTTTCTATTCTGTATAGGTCTTTATTTATTTTTGAAACTATTTTTTTTAACATCTATGTTCCCCACGGCATCATATAAGAATGTCTGAAGGACATTCACATTATCTATTTTTTATCTCAAACTCCTCCACTGTAGCTGGAGCATCAATAGTAGCCTCATCCATAGGAACCCCAGTTACAGGGAAAAACACCCCCCCCCCCCGTAGTGACAGTAGTCGCTAACAGAGCTGATATGGGTCTGATAGGACCCTGCAGCTCTGCCATGGCAGGGAACACCCAGCAGTTGTGTGACTGCTGGGATGAATAGCGGATGTGACACTTCTGCTTTCCCTCATCACTACATAGCACTCATTGAGTGCTATGTAGTCTGTAAAGGAGAAGGCAGAAGTGGTTAAAAACTGCCTTCTCCTTCCATATTGCAGGAGCAGGGGCTTTAATCTGCTCCATATTTTTACCATTGGCTGGGATTAAAGCCCAGGTATAAGCGCCATAAATTCACTGTGCTTGTTGCTTAAGGAGTTAAAATATAAAGAATTAATGGAAGGCTAGATTTGTGTGGGATTTTGAGGCAGGTCAAGAAGCAAGGACATCTTGTAAGGGTGATATATGTACTCTGTGTGGTAAAGGTTGCATTCCAGGACAGAACAGGGTTTTGTGTTCCCTGGCTAGAGTTGGATAATATACTGTAATACAGTATCTAGACCAAGTTCGGAGAGCTTCTTTGAAATGTGATTCAGCTGGCATATGGACAGAAAAAGTGGGTATGTATGAATAAAAAATTATTTTCTCCTGAGAATCAGTATTTAACTAATACTAAGTAAGGATGGGACTGATGACTTGCCCCAATGACATCCAAGGTTTCTGTCTATTCAGGGACAACATAGGTATAGCAGTTATATATTTTCTTTTTTTTTTCAAATCAGATTTTTATTAAAGTTTTAGCAATTATACAGGGGTATCAAGCGACACAACATGTAACAAAACACTCATTGGTAAGGAGAGTACAAATGCGCCAGTACCGACTACCTCCTACTCGACTACTCATTCTGCGGTAGGCGTTGTATTACATTGTCTGTAGCTATACTAGAGGAGTCTAAGTACGAAGCCGTAGATCAAATGCTTCTCCTCTATTTTCTCTCTCTTACCAGACAAATGGCATAGATAAACTCAAAAGTCAACATCTGTGGGGTGTGAGGGGAGGGAAAAAAGGGGGGGGGAGAGGGGGAGGGAAGGGGGGAGAGGGCAAGGTGTACCTTGTCTCATTAGTCCCACACCGCCATGAGCCGCACCTCACGCCATGGCGCCCAGGTTACAATGAACTTGTCATAGGTGTTATTCGACCAGCTGTGTAATTCTTCCAATGAGTATAAGTTGTCAATTCTCTCTCTGCATTGACCCAACGTTGGGGGTGTATTTTGTAGCCAAAGGCAGGGGATTAGGGATTTAGCTGTATCCAGAAGCAGAGCAATCAATTTATTTCTTATAGGATGGAAATGCTCATGTGGTCTCCATAGTAGGACTAAGTCAGGGGAGATGGAAATATTTGGTGCAGTCTTCTGGATGATTTTATCCACGCCCCTCCAGAAGGAAGTCAGAACCGGGCATGGCCACCAAATGTGTAGGTACGTCCCCACATCGTTCTTACATCTCCAGCAGACTTCCTGGGTGGAGAGTTTATGTTCAAATAACCACTGTGGGGTCCGATACCACCTTACAAGCAGTTTATAGTGCGCCTCCTGGGCTAAGACGCAAGGGGTCAGACCAAATGATGTATTTAGGATCGATTTAGTCTCCTCTGCTGTTAGATGAATACCCAGCTCCTTCTCCCACGAAGTGAGGAAGGCTGGTTTGTAAGGCTGGTGCGGGGAGATAAAGTTTTTACGTAAAGAGGAAATTCTCTTTTGGGAGGCTTTGTTTTCCAACCGAGCCTTTTCAAAAGGTGTAGAAGGTCTAGTGGATTTGTGTGTGTTGAGATATGCTCTAAATGTGCCAGTCACTTGGGCTATCTCTAAAAATGAGAAGTTTTCCGCCGGCCGTAGCTTTTGAAGGATGTTGTCAGGGTCCAGATGGGCGAGGGATTGTAGCTTTGCAATATGGAGCGAATTGAATTTCCTCCACACCGGGGCAACATCTTGACTCAGATGGGGGTTCAGTATTTTTGAGATGGAGGACATTGGGAGTATGGGTGAGGGAGCTGGAGCAAGTTCCGCTGTAAGCTTGTCCCAAACCTCGCAAGGGCCTCTGAGAAGTGGATTATAGGTCCTGGACTGGTAGCGGGCGCATACCGGGAACCATAGGTCCTCTGACAGCGGAGACCTACTATAACCTTCCACTAATTTTGTGAGTAGCTTGTCACTCTCTAACTGAGAGAGATCGTAGAGTAGCGTAGTTGGGATGCACGATAATAGTCGCATAGATTGGGGAGGTCTATGCCTCCTTCAATGCTCCTTCTAATCATCAGGCTGTGCGCCAGTCTTGGTCCCCTCCGCCTCCACACAAAACCCGAGAAGGTCGTGCGTAGTTCTTTAAAGAAACTGGAAGGGAGGTGGATAGGGAGCATCCTGATCTTGTATAGTTTAATGGGAATATAGGTTTTTATAATGTTTTTTCTCCCAAACCATGATACACATGGGATGTCATAAGATTTAAGAAGATGTTTGACCCGATTGATAAGGGGGATGAAGTTCGCGCTATATAAGTCTTCGGCTTTTTTGGTCAGTCTGATACCCAGGTATTCTAGGTAGGAGGATGACCAAGCTAAGGGTGAGTTGGCTCTCAACTGGTCATACTGCTTTGATGGTATGGAAATATTCAACGCTGTTGACTTTGCAAAATTAATTTTAAAGTTCGATATTCCGCCAAACTCCTCTAGTAGCTGTAAGAGCCTGGGCAAGCTCTTCTGAGGTTCGGTAACTAGGAATGCCACGTCATCCGCGAAGGCCGCCGCTGAGAATTGTTGGCCACCGATATAGAGGCCTCTAACCCCGGGGTCCTGCCTTATCCTCAAAAGCAGAGGTTCCAAAGATAAAATGAAGAGAGAGGGAGATAGGGGGCATCCCTGCCAAGTGCCGTTTTTTATGAGGAAGGGAGGGGAGAGAATCTCGTTTACCTTAAGTCTTGCATGGGGACAAGCATAAAGCGAGAAAATTGCCCGGATAAACTGCACAGGGAGTTTAAAGTGGTGCAGCACCCTCTCCATGTAGAGCCAATCAACCCTATCAAAAGCCTTTTCGGCATCAGAATCTTATGATGTTGAGCATATCTGGCCGCATGGAGTAGTCTAAGGCGATTATCTCTCCCCTCCCTTCCCTTGACAAAGCCTGCCTGTTCTCTATCAATCAGAGAGGGTATAAAGGGTTCTAATCTTTTTGCTAACAGTTTAGCCCAAAGTTTCATATCTAAATTAATTAAAGATATGGGGCGGTAGTTTCCGCATAACTCTGGGTCTTTATTATCCTTATGGATCAGGGCGATGTGGGCCTCCTGGGCTTGTCTCGGCAGGGATGCGCCCCCCATCAGGTCATTAAACAAAATTGTTAATCTCGGTTTTATCACTGGAAGAAATGCTTTGTAATATTGAAGAGGGAAACCGTCAGGTCCAGGGCTTTTGTTAGGGGGGCTGGATGCTATCAGTTCTTCCACCTTGGCTTGCGTTACCAGTTTGACCAGAGAGGAAGCCTCTAATAAATCTAGTCTAGGCATATTAATCTGTCGAATAAATCCGTCGATAAGGTCAGAGTATTTCTCTGGGGGGGGAAGGTCATTTATATTATATAAGTCCGAGTAATACTTTCGGAATTCTTCCGCTATGTCCTTGGAGGTGGTCATAGTTACACCCGTGGGGGACTTAATAGCCCTAATCTGGTTCTTTGCTCGGGCTTTTTTAATTAGCGCTGACATAAGTCTACTGCCTCTGTTGCCCTGGGCATATATCTTATGTTTAAAGTGTAGCTGTTTTTTATTGAATTTAGAGTTAAATAATAGCTTCAGGTCAGCTCTTACCTCTGAGAGTTTATCTAGGTTTTGTTTGAGACAGTTTCGCTGTTAACTCTAGTTTGGCAATTTGTGAGAGCTTCTCATCGATGGCTTTCTGTGTGCGTTTCTTGACACGTGAGCCCAGGTCAATCAACAGGCGGCGCATATAAGCCTTATGGGCTTCCCAAACCATCGGGGACTCTGACCCCTCTGTTTAGTTGAGATGAAAGTATTCCTCTAACTGTTTGGCAATGTATTCTCTGTCCTCTACCTGGTCAAGAAGAGATGTGTTGAGTGACCATCTCCACTCTCTGGCGCATGGGTGGGGTGGCCGTATTGTCACATGCACGGGGGCATGATCTGATATCATCATAGTGTCGATATCCGCTCTAATCAGTGATGTGAGGAGGGCGGAGGAGACCAAGATGTAATCCAACCTCTGATATGTGGAATGTACCAAGGAGAGATATGAGAAGTCTTTCGTGGTGGGATTTAGGGAGCGCCACGTATCCACCAACCCAAGTTCCTGGAGCTGTTTGCCTAGCCTTCTCAATTTGCCCTGCGAGATCTGGGATCGGCCGGAGGAAGAGTCTAGCGCGGGATTAAAGGTGATATTGAAATCGCCTGCCAAAATAACCTGACCTACACTGAAGTGCTTCAAGATTTCCAATTGTTTTAGCAGCCAGGGTATCTGCTCTGTATTGGGAGCATAAATATTCGCTAAGGTCATTTTGGTGTTGTTCAATGTACCTCTCAAGTAGAGGACTCTACCCTCGTCATCCCTAAACTGAGCCTCCTCAACGAAATTGATCGTTTTATGTAAGAGTATGGAGACTCCTTTCGAGGCCGACGACGGGGGGGGGGGGGGGGGAGGGGAAGGAGGTGGGGGAGGACAAACACAAGTCTTACTAGTAAGATAGAGAGCAAGATTCCCTTCAAGAGAGAATCTCTGCCAGCTAAAAATAACTTTATAACTTTATAACCGAGGACGGTCTACTGATATCCCGCAAAGTCACAGACTCTGTCAGGAGGTCAGAGTACTAATTACTGCCTGGACAGTGCAGTATAGGCACCCACTTTGTCCTTTCAAAGGAGGAAAAAAGAAGGGTTAAACGCCCAGAAAAAGACAATTTGTAACGGTAAAACATATTATATAACATGCGATATGGCCGGTAATATGATGAATCAGCAATGGTCAATAAATTGTTTATGAACAGTCACCGGTCTCTAGGCAATGTGCCAGAGGGTTGTAGGGAATACGATTCTTCAGTATCCTTCTGGACTTCCCTATGGAGCGTCGGATTAAGCAATTCTCCATATTCGGGTCTCACCGGGCTGCGAAAGTAGAGAGATGGGAAAAGGAAGAGAAACAGAGAAACAATAGAGGAAAATAGACCCCTTCAATGAGCGGACAGTGTAGGTGGAAATAGGGCTGCCCATGGGGTCTGTTCTAACTCTGACGAGAGGTAGCAAGATGCTCACGGACTCTGCATTTTCTGGTCTCACGGATCCTGCCAGGGTTTCTTCTTTTTCCCCTTGGGGGATTTTGAACTACCCGCTAACAGCCAGTCCCCTGGGTCCTCAAGCGGTTGGAACTGAAGCGGATCAGGGAGTGACTGCCAATTAGGAAGATCGATTGGCTCAATATCCAGGAGCTCCCACAGCTTTTGCATATCTTCCTGGGTGCGAATATTAAGCTTTTTGCCTTTGATAGGAATGCTGATGCCAAAGGGGAATAACCAGGCATATCTTAACTCCCTAGATTTAAGGACCTCCAGCAGTGGTCGTAGAGCACATCGCTTAGCTAGGATGGAGGGTGCAAGGTCCTGGAAAATCCGAACCAAAGAGTCTGTACAGGGGCATACCTAAAGCCTAAGGGGCCCGGGTGCAAAAGTTCAGCTGGGCCCCCCTCCATCTGTACCCGTACCTATACCTAAACCGTGCTAATTTACAAACATGATCTAGCCCCTTGGTGTAAACCTTCTCATTATGACTCCTTTCCTTGACTACAAAAAACCTGTTGGTAATGTCTTAGGCTGCTTTCACACGGCCGCACAAATTGCGTGAGATTTGTGCGTTGCAAGATGTACAAATCGCACATGAATATGAACCCCATTGTTTTGAATACAATCATACACAGGAGCGATGTTTTGTTTTTCTCTGCATCGCACGAGAATATGATGATGTGATGCGAGCTGGTTTTAACACAACAACCGCTCACATCCGCGGGGACGACACACGTTGGTGAGTGTGATAGGGGGCAGAGTTTCACGGCCTGATATCAGACTCACTCATGTGAAATTAGCCTAAGGCCGGCTGCACACGGCTGGATTTGCATTGCGGAATATGGAGCGGGCGTACTGCCCATAGCATGTTATGGAAAAGCCTTTTTTTCTCTACACGAGCAGAAAGCAATTGCGGTTTTCCACTCTCGGAAGAAAAAGCATGGCGTGCTGTATTTTAATGCATGTATATACCCAGATTATACCAGCTATGCGTATATAATTATATACAGGAGAGGTATAACCTATACCAGCTGTACATATATAATTATATACAGTATATACCCAGGTTATACCAGCTATACATACCGTATATACCGGCGTATAAGGCGACGGGGCGTATAAGACGACCCCCCAACTGTCACCTTATACGCCGGTATTCAGTGGAGAAAAAAAAAAAAATTTATTACTCACCTCCCACGGCGTTCTGTCGCGCTCCGGCAGGATGTCGCTCGCTCCGGCAGGCTGTCGCTCGCTCCTCGTCCCCGGCGCAGCATAGCTTTCTGAATGTGGGGCTTGAAATCCCCGCTTCCAGAAAGCTAATACACACGCCGGCAGCCATGACATCATTGAATGGCTGTGATTGGCTAAAGCACACGTGGCTTCAGCCAATCACACTATTCAATGACATCATTGAATGGGTGTGATTGCTAACACGTGCGCCTTCAGCCAATCACAGCCATTCAATGATGTCATTGAATAGTGTGATTGGCTGAAGCCACGTGTGCTTTAGCCAATCACAGCCATTCAATGCTGTCATGGCTGCCGGCGTGTGTATTAGCTTTCTGGAAGCGGGGATTTCAAGCCCCGCATTCAGAAAGCTATGCTGCGGCGGGGACGAGGAGCGAGCGACAGCCTGCCGGAGCGAGCGACATCCTGCCGGAGCGCGACAGAACGCCGTGGGAGGTGAGTAATAAAATTTTTTTTTTTTACACTTTTTTTTTTTTTTTACCGGCGCATAAGACGACCCCCGACTGCAGAGCAGATTTTTCGGGGTTCAAAAGTCGTCTTATACGCCGGTATATACGGTATATAATTATATACAGGAGAGGTATAACCTATACCAGCCGTACATATATTTATATACAGGAGAGGTATAACCTATACCAGCTGCACATATATAATTATATACAGGAGAGGTATAACCTATACCAGCTGCACATATATAATTATATACAGGAGATACACAGGTTACACCAGCATGGTACATATAGCTATATACAGGATGTGTATCCCCCTGTATATAGTGGCATGTCCCATGCTGGTGTAACCTGTGTATTCCCTGTATATAATTATATATATATATATATATATATATATATATATATATACACACAGGAGAGGTATATGTTATAGCAGCTGCACATATATAATTATATACAGTAGATACACAGGTTACACCAGCATGGTCCATATCACTATATACAGGATGTGTATCCCCCTGTATATAGTGGCATGTCCCATGCTGGTGTAACCTGTGTATTCCCTGTATATAATTATATATATACAGCTGGTATAACTTATACCAGCTTTACATATATAATTATAATTCCTTCTTTACTCACCTCTGCAGCAGTCTCTGGGCAGCCTGTAATGGAAAGTCCCCCGTCTTTTGATCACATGACCAGGCTTCATGTGATCTGCAGCCACAGGTCCTCTCCCAGGTCCTGTGCATACAGCGCTCCGGAGGTGAGTAGAGCCGCAGTAGCCCCTCCCCCTGGTAATCACTAGCCGGCAGAGACTGATAGACTGCAGCTGTGACCACTCACAGCTGCAGTCTATCAGTTGGAGGGCCGCGCCGTGGGAGTCTGCAGCCTGTAATTAGCTGCCGGCTCCACGTGTAACAGCCCTCCCCTCTGCTCTTGCCGACCTGCGGCGCTGCCTCCCGTCTCTCTTCTCTCTCCTCAGCCATCATGCGGCCGACAGCGCCGATCCCCCGGGCCCCCTCAGCTCAAGGGCCGGGTATATGCACTGAATGTGCATGTGGGTATGGCGGAGGGCGGCCACGGGGCCCCTTGAGCGCAGGGGCCGGGTCGCCATGGCGACCCCAGCACTCCCTGACGCTACGCCTATGAGTCTGTATATTTCAGTTCTCCATGGGATCTGGCTGCTCTCAGCATCGCGGCTATGTCGGGGAAGGCAAGCAACTTGCATATCACGTCCCTGGGGGGATCAGAAGTGCTAGGCGGAGGTCTGAGAGCTCGATGTATTCTCTCAATGCTGATAATAGATGCTCTTTCCTCCCCAAGCTGGGTAACAAAAATGTATTTGGCAACCTTTGCTAGACATTCATTAGCGTAGGATTCTGCAATACCTTTGAGGCGCAGATTATTGCGCCTATTCCCGTTCTCAAGATCTTCTTGAAGTAAGAGCGCTCTGTTAAGATGTAGATGTTGTTCCTTAACTGCTTGCTCTAGCTGCAAGGAATGTGAGACAATGGCGGCAGATGAGGACTCCAAATCCTCCACCCTGTGTCCTAGATGTTTAAGCTTATCCTTTATTTCAGCTAAATCAGAGCTAATGGGGCGCAGTGCTTGAGAAATTAGGTTTTTCATGAATCCCCTCGATACTGACTCACCCTCCTCTCCTTCTGAGGGAAGCTCCTCTTCCTCCGCATGGTTGAGTGCAGGGACGAGCGCTCGTGCCGGCGCCATCTTGGACGGGGGCCGAGGGGAACGAGCGGTCCGTTCTCTGAAGAAACGCTGTACATCCACCTGCATTTTGGCCGGCCGGGAGGTGCTCTGCAGGTCTGTGTTCTTATCTTTTGTTGTCTTTCCCATTTTTCTTTCATTTTACCGCTGCTGTAAGGCTCTGTGGGTGCCTGTCTGAAGGAGCGCAGCTCTCAAGCAGTCATTCCGCTTGGCGTCCAGGCTCCGCCCCCAGCAGTTATATATTTTCCCAGTGCTTCTTCTGGGTTTTTTTGGATTCTTCTCACGGTAAATATAAATTGTGGGCTCCACTTGTCATTGAGGTGAACTGATAGTATCTTACACTTACACTGTAAAGCATTGTGCCATATGTTAATATGCGGTGATGTTATACTATTAATGCTGTGCTGCAGGGGCGTCCAACCTTTTGGCCTCTCTGAGCCACATTGGAAAAACAGGAGTTGTATTGGGCGGCACATTAAATACCCAAATGCGAAAATTCATAAGGCATAATTTTAATATCCACCACCACAGATAAGCAAATAAATGCTCACATAATAATCCTAATTCACTGTCTTCCAAACAACCCCCAAAGGCCAGAAAGATAGTGTGAATTTCTGCAACTGTTCTATCATTCTTCTTTTTGTTGACAAAGTGTGAGAAAAGTCATAAAACTGCAGTTCCTTTTTTCGCTAGTATAACCATTACGAATGGGTATAATTTAAAGGGACAGTAACCACCTCTAGTGTTGTAATTCTATGTGAGAGAATATTTCCGGTTTGCACCATAAACTATCTGCGACATCCCAGCAGTGCGTGCTACTTTTTTAAGTTTATCATGTATGGTCAACTCTGCGCCTGCATGCGTTTGGTTGGCATTTTAGATGTTAAATTCCTTATCTTGTATATTTATATTTTATTTATGTTTCTTTGACCAAAGGTAACAAATGAATTATAATAGATTTGAATTATTGTAATTAAACACGTTCCAATATATAAACTGTCATCTGTCACTCAAACAGATTACTTAGGACCACATCCCATGCTGGTTTATTTAATGTTATTCTCCTGAGCTCAGCTTACCTCTAAAATTGTATTGGGACCCCAATAGCATATCGTATAGCAAATATTGGTTTTCACTAACATTTTTGGCATTGATGTGAATGCTGAGGTGAACCAATATGGCCACCATGCATCCAGGCAGTTGCATAGATAGATGACAAAAGATAAAAACTAAGAATTGATCATGTGATCCTTGACTTCAGCACACTTCTAACTACTGTACCTATAAGATGACGTTTTGGTGCCCTATTGCATTACCATGGCTCAACATTTTCCACTTTTTGGCTAATAATGTCACACCTGTTGAGACCACACTCATGGGCAGGTCCCCACCCCCTGCTAACTGGAATACACCACCAAACTCTCTGGAGACACCATAGTAGCCAAGCTAGATACCTCTATGGTACCTTAGCGCTTGCATCTAGCTTTCCTAGAGCCCTGAAAGCCAATTCTGACCAGCAGTAATGTAGGGGCAGATAATGTATCGAAGGCTTAGATACTATAGAAAAAGAGCATGCTGTAAGGCACTTAGAATGGGCACAGCCTAGTTTGGTCCTTATGCCCTTTGCTTCTAGATAATGCGATCCTGTATAAAACTTCCCTTGCTATATAGGAACTCCATTGTTAGCAAGCAAGGGTTGGGAAATCTTCCCAAGGGTGGGTGGCAAAATCCAGAAGGTCCGTTTTCTTCTTTTAAAACCCACTGCATGCAGTAAATAGAAGATCTCCTTCAGGACTCGAGGAACACTGCAGAAGGTTCATTCTCATTTGAGAAAGAAGGGCAAAGGGTAAATACAGGACATTGAAGTGTAATTCTGCAAATGAACATTCTGGTCACCTCTATTTTATGTCTGGCTTTGCTTAACAAAGTCCTCAAGTCAGAAATTAATTTTACATCATTGGTCTTTTAATCAACTTTGCAAAGTCACCTGCCTCCAGAGAATAGACAATTTCCCGTCTTCACAGCCCTCCACCATTTATGTACTGTATCCTTCGCAGCACAAAGCCCTTCACTCCCTAGTGTACAACCCATAGAAGATCAGAGCAGCCGCCTACTCCAAGATAAAAAAAAACTTTCATGTCCTAGAGATATGCCTGAAATTAATTGTTAATATCGGATGGATGAGAGCTGCTGTCTGCTGGCATCTAGTTAATTTTCAGACAAGCTGGAGACAGTAAAGTAACTCGAATGATCTGATGGAGGAAGTCAAATAACTCGTCATCTGAATTACAGACGGACAATTCTCCGGCAAACGCCAATTTAAGAAATGGTCAAGGGTCACACGGGGTCTGAGACTTTAAGGAAAGAACTTTGTCACCTTTTACTGTTGGGTCCTAGAGGTTCTATGTTTGTATCTGGGTTGTTGTGTGTAGCATATGTTTTTCTGAAATGTGTGGCACATGATGGTGCCAGCTGCCGCTCACTCTCCTGTTTTCCGAGGTGTAAGATTACCTCTCGGAAGATCCGGTGTTGGATATTATAAGGCAGCTTACATGACACGGTTAGCATTGGAGAAAGTGTCATGTGATGCTGCATGCTCTACACAGTATGTGAATTGTTTACTGCATGACGTGCAATCTGTGATTGGATACAGCATATCACCACCCACTGAATTTCCAGGTCTTTGGCTTAGCTGTATACTCACTGTCCAACAGTCAGTATACAGCTACTCCAATGCCAAAGTAAAACGTGTATGACTTGACAGGGAGTTTTTTCATGAATGCGGCTCGGTAGTTAGTACTGTTGGCTTTCAGTGCTGGGGTCCTAGATTCAAATCTTATCAAGGACAACATCTGCATGAAAAACTCCATCCAGATGTTCTCCTTGCTTAGATTTGAACCTACAACTCCAGCACTGTAAAACAGCAGCACTAACAACTGAGCCACCACACATGTGTGTGGTGCTCCTGAGCAGGGGGAGAAGAACAAGAATAACACAAAAAGAACATGTAAAGTCCGCGCAGATGTTCTTCTGGGCATTTGAATCTAGGACCCCAGCACTTCAAGGCAACACTGCTAATGGCTGAGCCACCAAGCTTGTTCTTCCTTCTTTTTGTTACTCCTTCCTTCTTCTCTTTCTTCTTCCTCCTTCACCTCAAGGAGAAAGGAGTGAAGGAGATGGAGAATAAAAATATGTCATTCTTCTCCTTCTGCAGAGAAGGAGAGGTGGAGGATGAAGGAACTAGCTTAGTGGCTCAGTGCCACTGGTGTAACTATAGGGGATGCAGGGGATTCAGTGGCACCCGGGCCCAGAAGTCTTATGGAGCCCATAAGGCCCCTCCTCTTCATATAGGGAGCCCAGTACTATGAATAAAGCATTATAGTTAGGGACCCTGTTACAGGTTTTACATTGGGGCCCAGGAGCTTCAAGGTACGCCTCTGCTCAGTGCTTAGCACTGTTGCTTTTTAGCGCTGGGTTTCTAGTTTCATGGCTGATTATCAACAACTTTTGCATGAAGTATGTATGTTCTTTTTTGTGTCTATTACTTCTCTCCTCCTCTGGAAAAGGGGAAAGAAAGAAGTAGTGTGATATCTCAGGTGTTAGCAGTTTTGTCCTGCAGTGTTGGAAATCTAGGTTCATATCCATCTGAATGTTGTTATGTTCTTTTTGGGTTTATTCTTCCTGTCCTCATATAGAGCAGAAAAGGCTGGTGTGGTGGCTCAGTTGTTAGCACTGTTGCCTTGCAGTGCTGGAATTCTAGGTTCAACTGCGTCCAAGAGCAACATCTGGATGTTTTGTATTCTTCCTCTCCTCCTCTAGAACAGAAAGGACACGTGTGGTGGCTCAGTTGTTAGCAGTACTGGATTCTAGGTTCAAATGTGTTTAAAGGAAACATTTGAATGTTGTTTTTATGTTCTCTTTGTGTTTATTCTTGTTTTTCTTTTTCTCTTCCTTTCAAGCAGATCAGACAAGTGTGGTGGCTTGGTGGTTAGCACTGCAGCTTTGCAGTACTGGAGTTCTAGGCTCAAATGTGACCAAGTGTGACATCTGAATGGCGTCTCTATGTTCGGTTTGTGTTTATTCTTGTTCTTCTCCCCCTCCTATATAGACAAGTATGTGGTGGCTTGATTGTTAGGACTGCTGCTTTGTAGCACTGGAGTTGTAGGTTCAAATCTGACCAAGGGCAACATCTTGATGGAGTTTTTCAAAGTCCATGCAGACGTTATCCTTGAAGGAATTTGAACATAGGATCCCAGCACAGACAATGCTAATAACTGAGCCATATTCATGAAAAAACACACTTTTGGGATGACCTGATTTTATCCCATTGGCTGTATAAGTGACTGAGAGGGACTGAACGAGCGCTCTTTAACCTGAACGAGCCAACGATGACTTTTTTGCCAACATAAAATGAACGACGAATGAAACATGAACGATTATTGTTTGTCCTTTGGTCGTTGGTGCGTGTTTATGTTGAATGATTATCGTTCAGTTTCGCTCGTTTGAATGTTTTTTTGAGTGATAATTAGAGATGAGCGAGTATACTCGCTAAGGCACATTACTGGAGCGAGTAGTGCCTTAGCCGAGTATCCTCCCGCTCGTCTCTAAAGATGCGGGGAGTGGTGGGGGACAGCGGGGAGGAGCGGAGGGGAGATCTCTCTCTCCCCCCCTCCCCCCCCCCCCCCACCGCTCCCCGCCGCAACTCACCTGTCACCGGCGCTGGCCCCCGGATCTTTACAGACGAGCGGGGAGATACTCGGCTAAGGCACTACTCGCTCGAGTAATGTGCCTTAGCGAGTATACTCGCTCATCTCTAGTGATAATCATTGCTTTGGAGCTCTGTATTCAAAAAACGGACTTGTGACCACTATAAAAATTATGAAGAAAAAATGGTGCCCAGAATTTTGGACCGAGATTATTTATTAAAATCCCAAGTCCTCAACTGGCGTTTATGGCTAGAGAGCAACTCAAGCAAAACTCTTACTAACTTGAAAATTAGATTTCATTATGTCTTTGTCGCAGTCATAGAAATGTCATTATTTTCTATTCAGATCCATTTTAGTCTTCAAGCTATTACATTCCCTTTTCAATATTTGATGAGAACTCTACAACAAATGACACCCATTACAGAGGCTGCATAGCTCATGCTATGTACCAACGCAAAATGATGTTACATTATCTCTCATCTGACTGCTACATTTCAGCTAAATCACATCGTAACGGAATGTGCCTTCTTAAGGGAATGTCGCCTAAGGGTTGAACGTCTCTTCTGCCACATAAGAGGACATCAGTATTATATATGGCACATAATAAGTAGGTACAGATTTTGCATTGGGCCTTGTTACCTGTTGTTCCTGAGACCTGTAGTTCTATTGGTGTGGGATGATTGAGCTGGTTGGGTGTAGATTGCTCCAGCCAGCCGATCACCACCGGCCTCTGCAGATAAGTTCCAGACAAGACCCTTTGCTAGAAGGTGCTGGACATTTATCCAGTATCCCTTTGTCCCTCAGAACGTTGGTATTTTGTGTCATGCATGCTGCTTGTCTGAGTCGTTTCCCCCATTTGCCCTGAAGATGGTGCGGACTACACTAGGTGTGAACAATGTCTTGTTCAGTGTATGTCTAAAGGTACAGGCTACATTAGGTGTGAACTAGGACTTGTTCTGTGTGGTTTTCCCTTTAGGTTGCAGTCACTTGGTGTGAACAAGGTTGTGTTCTGTGTATGTCTGTAGGTGTTGACAACACTAGGTGTGCACTGTCTCCTTCAGTATGTTAGGTGTTGGGTGTATTACCTTGTATTTTCCTTCTCTGGTGCTCCTGCTTATTACCATCTAGGGTAAAATGGTTGGTCCCTAGCTTCCAGTGTGGGGCAGTCCCTATTGGGATGATCGCCCCACTTGCAGGCAGGGTCCCCCATTCCTGTGTTGTAGTTGTCTTGTTAGTGTAAGGACTCACAAGACAACGAGCTGAGCACTGCGTCTGATTGGTCACAGTGCTCAGCCAATCAGAGGCAGCGCTTCAGGAGGCGAGGATTTTCAATTCTCGGCCAGAAGAGCAGCAGAAGAAGAGTGCCGGGACCTGCAAGCAGACGCACCAGAGATGACAGCACTGTTAGGCCTCCTGCACACGGGCGGAAATTCCGTGGGGGGGGTTTCCCCCAGAAATTTCCGCCTGTGGAAGCTGCCATAGGGTTGCGTTAGAAAACGCAATCCTAGGCAGATGGGCGCGATTTGTCCGCGCGGATTTCGCGCGGAAAACAAATCGCGGCATGTCACTCCCTGGCCATTGGCTCCGCCCTGCGCATGCGCCGGCTGGCCGGCAGGCGGCACATCAAAAAGCCGGAGCCACGGGAGAGGTGAGTGCCGCGCTGGTCCTTGCAGGGGCTCAGGTTGGGTCCCGCTGTGAGAATTCTCGCAGAGGGATCCAACCCGGCCGTCTGCAGGCGGCCCTAAGGTGATGTATTCTTTTTTATTTTTTTCTACAGTTATTGATTATTTTCAGGGGGGAGGGGGCTTATATTTCATGGCCCACAAAAAAATTCTCATTGCGGAAAGTCCCTGCCACTGGTGTCACAGAAATAGCAGAGGATTGCAAGCATCTCCCATGGATTCACCGCCACAGCAGGAGATTCCTTCAGCCATGCAGGAATGGGAGGCTGTTTCCGTGCAGAAACGCCTCGCATCCAGGGCTTAGAAGGATTGTGAGGGCGATATCGGGGCATCAATCACATCCTAATATCGCTCTCACCAGTGAGCAGGAGCTCTAGATGTATGGGAAGGAATTAAAGGGGTTGTCTCGCGAAAGCAAGTGGGGTTAAGCACTTCTGTATGGCCATATTAATGCACTTTGTAATATTCATCGTGCATTAAATATGAGCCATAGAGAAGTTATTCACTTACCTTCCCTGCGCTGGCGTCCCCGTCTCCATGGCTCTGTCTAACTTCAGCGTCTAATCGCCCGATTAGACGCGCTTGCGCAGAAGGGTCTTCTGCCTTCGGCTTGGTTCGGCAGCAGCGGCGTTCTGGCTCCGCCCCCTTCTACGCGTCATCGCGTAGCTCCGACCCGTCACGTGTCCCGATTCCAGCCAATCAGGAGGCTGGAATCGGCACACATGATGGGGCGGAGCTACGCAATGACGCGTACAAGGGGGCGGAGCCAGAACGCCGCTGCTGCCGGGCAGACCCGAAGGCAGAAGACCCTTCTGCGCAAGCGCGTCTAATCGGGCGATTAGACACTGAAGTTAGACGGAGCCATGGAAACGGGGACGCCAGCGCAGGGAAGGTAAGTGAATAACTTCTGTATGGCTCATATTTAATGCACGATGTATATTACAAAGTGCATGTATATGGCCATACAGAAGTGCATAACCCCACTTGCTTTCGTGAGACAACCCCTTTAAGCCTCCTGTGTGTCCCTATTATCCATTCATTGCCCAAGCAAATAAACCCTTAAAGTAGACCTTTTTTTTTCTATTCCAGGACAATCCCTTTAAATCACTGTTTTTTCAAACATTTTGTGCTTATGTGATACTATGGATCTCCCTTCGAATTTGCTGTACTCTGGCTGTTGTCAAATAATGCTCATTTCTAGTAACGAAGATAACAAGATGGAGAACAGGAAATGAAGGACGGTGATGAATCATGCTACCCACAGAAATCTATAGAGAAGAGAGGGAGGAGGAAGGGTGAAGCACAGAAACACAGAGATATGCTGTTAGGGCTATTGGTGAGTTATTTACTGCTATTTATTCACATCTTCACTGCTCAATAATTCTCTAATCTCTTTATTCAATACTTCACTTGTATCTTCCTTGATGATGTTATTTCTCTGTGTATCACAGAAAGTAGAATCTGTTCAGTGTATAGAAGATAACGTAACAGCAGGCTCCTCCCACCAGCTCAGAGAGAACTGAAAATCAAAGGGGGAAAACTGGTGATAATGCATATAAGTCATATAATGGCCAGAAATAGTGGCATTGCTCATGTACACACATGAAGTTTATTCTGAAAAGTTAGCTGAGGAGTCAGGCACACTTTAAGGGCTCATCTTGCAAGGCCTCAGTACGCAGACCGGTCTTTAAAAGGGTTTTCTGGCCTTATGTATTTACAGTTTAAACAGCATATAGCCAAAAGTTACACATTCTAATAGTCTTACTTCATTCTCTAGTATGGTACTAGTAGTAAACTCTGTAAATTCTTGCATGGGAACATTCTTCTTTACATCCAGTTGCTCAAAACCTGTACAGTACAGTCTTCTCTCTCGCAGCTGAAGGTTCTTTGCAATTACAGTATATCTGCTCTAGGCAAACTTTGGGGAGCCAATCACTTCCGGAGAACAAATCCCTCTCCTGTCCTTATAGTTTGCTACAATGTATCACTGTAGATTAAAACGTATCAGCCTCTAGGTTGTTCAGGTTATTTAGTTCAGAGGATTGTCTAGATGGGATACATTCACTGACAGCAAGCATAGATCTTTAAATGGCAAGGAACTGAACCAAAGTATGGTATCCTAGAAAGTCTCAAAACTTTTAATTATACTGTACCTTGACTGAGCTTTATTTACATCAAAACAGAAACACCTTGCATAGCATGTGCCGGCATGTGGGAACTGTAACATGAAACGCCTAGGAAAATACGGCCATGTGAACAAACCCATAGAAAACAATGGCTTCTATTCTCTGAATGAACCCACTGAAAAGAATGGGTTTTACGTACTCATTTTTGATTTCAATGTGTTTTCAAAAATAAGGGTGAGTTTCCATTTGATTCCGTTTAATGTCCATTTTTTAAAATGGAAAAGTAGCACAAAAATGTTTGATTTCTTTTTCTTTCTTCCAAAAACAGACCAGAAATCACTAACACTAATGTGAACTAAAGTGGTCCTGCATTCCCGTGTAGGACCACCAGCAAGGCTGTACAGCCGCTAATGCTATCAGGAGCCCAGCCACAAGGATAGAAAATGGGACCTGCTGACTTCTGCCACTTCCAGTGCCGCCATAAGCTGAACTGCTGCATTGGAACCCATATACCCTGTTTCCCTGAAAATAAGAAATACCCTGAAAATAAGACATAGCATGATTTTCCAGAATTTCTGAGGATGCAAAATGATTTTTCAGGCTTTTTGAGGATGCTTGAAATATAAGCCCTACTTCAAAATTAAGCCCTGCTAACAGTTAATTTAAAAAGTCAATTTAAATAGTGTCCAGGCAGCTATACATGTAAAAAAGTGAAACCTTTTTGAACAAAAATTAATATAAGACACTGTCTAATTTTCGGGGAAACACGGTAGTTTTATTTCAACAGGTTCCATTATATTGCCTGTCCCTTCCTCCAAAGTAAACTTTAGGGGCCACAAGTGAGAAACTCTCAGTGATGTGATGCGGTGCTATACCCGAGGAAGAGGCGGTGGGAAATTCCTGACTCAATGAGTGCTATGTAGCGAGAAAGTGGATCACTACTATTCCTCTGTAACTTGAGTCCTATGGATGCTGCTCCTATGGATGCCCCAGCTACAGTGGAAAAGTGTGAAAGTAAAACAAAAAAAAAACTATACATTTTTTTCTTTTAGCTTTTTACCCCTAATAAAAATAAAAACCGGAAAAAAGACAGTGAAAAGTTATAAAAAAAAAAAAAAAATAGACCTACAGGTCATGGAAAAAAAAACGCAGCAAAAATAGTTTTGATGGCCAAGAAAATAAAAAGGGCAGTAAACCCCCCCACATGGGTAAAATCCCTAAAAAGTGTCTGGTCCTTAAGGTACAAAACATCCTAGTTCTTAAGGGGTTAATCCCATCCAGTAAATGATCCTCCAGGATACATAGTCTCTGCTCGGTTTTTCTTGATTTATAGTGGTCTGATGCCAGCAGGGTAGACCTCCCAAGACAAACATTAAAGAAGTTGTCCAGCGACAGCAAGTGGGGTTATGCACTTCTGTATGGCCATATTAATGCACTTTGTAATATACATCGTGCATTAAATATTGGCCATACAGAAGTTATACACTTACCCCTCCGGTGCTGGCGTCCCCGTCTCCATGGCGACGATCAAACCTCTTCTCTGGTCGCACAAACAGTCGGGCTTGCGCAGTGAGGAATCCTCTGCTGGATGTGTCCGGGCTCACGAGCTGCGTCCTGGCTCCTCCCTCTTCTCCGCATCATCGTAGCTCCGCCTCCATCACGTGGTGCCGATCAGCCAATGAGGTGGCTGTAATCGGCAGTGGAACGCAGACTGGAGAAGAACATCCACGGTGCACCATGGGAGAAGACCCGCGGTGCACTGTGGGAGAAGACCAGCGGCGCCATCTTTGAAAGAAGAATCATTAAAGCTGCAGATCGGGGATCCAGGTAAGCAAATTTTTTTTTTTAAATAACAAATGGATGTAATTTAACTGCCTGCTAAGGTGGGGTCTGTGGGAAAAAAAATGTTAGGTTTCGGTGTGGGACAACCCCTTTAATGGTTTTCCGAGATGTTAATATGATAAGCCCCCTGCCTCCCAATGACGGCTCCTTAATGAGCCTATAGTTCATGTGGCAAATTCCTCCATGGGGCACACGAGCCGGGGAGTTACTGTCTGTCTTGGATGTATGTTGTAGGGTGGAGGTTGGACCTGCCCGGGGGTCTTCTGCTTGGGCGTGGGTAGAATACCATCGTGCAGATTAGTTATTAATAAACGCCCCTTGCTGCGGTAATCATTCTCCAAGGGTCCTTGATCTCTTTGGAATTTGGCAGGTCCATTTTCGGAGAAGACTGAAATCTTACCAGAGGTAACTAGACCTCTTCAGGACTGACTAAGTGCCAAGGCTAATGCTCTAAAAATGGGTCTGGAGTTGGATTAGGGAATGTGTTTATGAAGTGACCTTCTACTTAGTCTGAAGCTGTGATTTATCATGTGAGATAACCTAAAGTAGAGGAATGGGGTAACAAATTGAACACTCTGTAACATACACAGATGTAGTGGTGCTGAATGGATCAGATGCCCCATCACTGGGACCTTTGTGAGATGTACAATATTACAGATTAAAGTATTTGATGTAGCAGAGCTCTGTATGTCAGCAGAGCCACAACCATAGTGTTGGGTGGTTTCATACCTGCATCGGGGGTTCCGCTTTCCTGCTTTATTCTGGGGGCAGCAAAGGGCAATCCCCATGTCCAAATGGCCCGTCTCAGGACGGAACCAACCTTACTCCATTGACTATAATAGGCTCCATTCGGTTTACGTTCAGCACTTATTATTCCGGTGTTTTGAGCTGGATTTGCGGTGGGACCTCCAACTGGAGGTTTCAACGTAGATGTTAAACCACCCTTAGACTACTAGATCTTGATGTGTAAGATGTAGATGTGCTGACTTTGTAAAATATTGCAGTGATGTCATGGGTAGTACCATCATATGCAATGGTCATGAGCACCTAAAAAGTGGAGACTTATAAGGCCATCCATGCTCCTCTGCATAATATGCAAATAAGGGTGATAGAACAATACCTCTGTAGCGCCACCTATTGGATGGCAGCATTCCTTCAAATCAATGTCTGACCCTTTAGACAAGTCTTTAGAGCAATGATTGGGAATTGAAAACATGAAATGAAACAGCTGTCTGTGGATTGATTCCCATCCTGCCCCACCCCTTCCCTTCACCGGCAGCCCGCAAGGGGCGGAGAGGGGGGGGGGGAGTTTAGCTCTACTAAACTCTTTCCTCCCACCCGATGGTATACGGGGCTGCGGCGTTTATACTTGGAACAGGCGTTTTATATGCGGATGCCCCCCATTGATGCGTTTCGGTTTTTTTGCCTGCGTTGCGGCCATGACATTCTCCAGGGCGTCACATCGTCCGTGTGAAGGAGCCCTAATGCTATTTCCAAGTGAAAGCAGTCATGTTTTACGAATTCCGTACATAACCTTCAAACTTCAAGCCCTTAAAGACCAGGGTGTTTTGGTCCTATAGGACCAGACACTTTTTAGCGATTTTACCCATGTGGTGGTTTATTTGGCCCTATTATTTTTTCCTGGGCTACCAAAATTATTTTTGATGCATTTTTTTAGTACCTTTTAATACCTTTTTTTACTGAAATGTTTTCTGTTTTCCTATCTTATTAGTAATGTGTACAAACACACAAAAAATTTTAAAAAATGTATTGTTTTGAAAATTATTATTTTTTTATTCTGTATTTTTTTTCCACTTATTTTTGTAACTTTTCTTTTGTAACATCTATGACCCCCTTGACATCATATAAGACCTCTGGCTGTAATTCACTTTTTTTTAAAAAAAATTTTTCGATTTCACACTTTTCCACTGAGCCGCATCCATAGGAGCCCTAGTTACAGGGGAAAACATCCTCCTAGTGTGACAGTAGCCACTAACAGAGCAGGTCAGGGGTCTGCTAGGACACTGCAGCACTGACATGCCGGGGGTCGCCGGTGATCACGTGATCGCCGGGTCCTGTGCAGGAAAGGCACTGCCACTTCCTGCATTCTCTACATAGCGCTCAATAAGCATTATGTAGCTTGTAAATGAGATGGTATGAGCAGTTAAAAAAATGCTTCTGTCTTCTCCTCCGGTCCTCAGCCGTGTCTTACAGCTGAGAACCTGACCTGCTCCTCCTAGATTGCAATAGCGGAAGCTTTAATTAATGTGTCTTTTTTTGTCGCTGACAAATAAACATGCCCTGCAGTAAAGTATGCCAATGCGCATGTGCAAAATCATCATTAATTCCGCGAGTAAACAGCGCTCAGGCGTGTCCAAATGAGCATACGCTCATGTGAAGCCAGCTTTTTGCCCTTTTTACATGGGGCAAGAGTCGTTTGACGGAGCTAGTGACGTCACTACGAGCTCGATTGCACTCGGGCAACATGTTTATCCTCTTTTACACGGGCATTGCGATTTTCAAATGCCTGCATCACGGCCAAAAATCTAATGAATGAGAGAAAGACGCGACCAAGTCATGGCTACATCTTGCGTTTTCTCATTCATTCACACGAATATACGCCACAGCCTGGAATTCCGTTGACCAGGGAGAGAGTGTTTTAGTGATGCTTAACTCTCTCCACCTCCATCCTCCTCCCTAAGGCCTTCAGCTGAACAATTATTCAGTTTTGCTCGTTTGAACGATAATCGTTGCGTGTAAACGCAGCATTAGGCGCCCGGACTAGAATGAACTGCTACACCTGTACCCCCTGTAGTTATGACCCTTATGACCCTGTGGAACTGCAGTCAGTAACTTAATGGAGGGCGGCTGGGAATTCGCACTGAGGTTTGATGGTGTTTAGATATGAAGTGCTGCCAATTAAGATATCTATGGATATCAGATGGCTTTAGGTGTGCGCTCGATGGGCTATTAATTTATAATGCAGCCAGTTGCTATTAACTGGAGTGGCTGAAAATCAGCTGGAGAGCGAGCCACTTTACAGGATAAACTAGAAGACAAGAGCCAACAAGCTGAAGACGTCTTCAGTTTCCAACCGGTAACTAGAATAAAAAGAAATTTTCTGCTGCGGAGAAATGAAATCCCTTGCCATAAAGCAATGAAATGGCCAGTGTGCAATGGGAATATGGCCATGAAGCTGTGGGTAGCATCGGTCATTAAAGATCGGGGATACCAGTCCAACACATATGTTTTAGGGATTATTCACACGTCCAGGCGATATACGCTACCATCTTATGTATTGGATTCCAATGCATGAGATCATGAGATCACACGGCCAATATAGCTTTCCCGGCCGGAATACGGCTGCTACCATAAACTCCTATGGGAGCCTATGACAGCGGCCGGAGAAGGGAGGTGGGAGGGAGTTTAGGAACGTGACTGCTAAACTCCCTACCCCTTCTCTCCTCTTCTTCGCCCCTTGCTGGTTGTTGGCAATGGGAAGGCCGGGATGGGAGCGGAGCTAGTTCCTAAACTCCCACCCTGTCCCTCCCCTTCCCATTGCTGGCTGCTGACAAGGGGCGGAGAGGGGGTGGGAGCTTATCACATTAGCTTCCGCCCCGTCCCGTCTCTTTCCCTTGCCGAGAGCTGGTGAGGGGGAGGAAAAGGGAAGACAGTTTAGCACATCTTCCTCCGCCCGAAGGCACTGCGGACTCGGTGTGTATGCGGCGGGCTAGGGCCATCTGAACGGGTGCACAAACATTAGATTTGTGCATCCGTTCAAGCATTTTTACGTCGCCGGCGGGCAA
Organism: Eleutherodactylus coqui; assembly: GCF_035609145.1. Lineage (NCBI taxonomy): Eukaryota > Metazoa > Chordata > Amphibia > Anura > Eleutherodactylidae > Eleutherodactylus > Eleutherodactylus coqui. The sequence continues at coordinate 111,891,883 of NC_089849.1, forward strand.
ACGTAAAAACGCCTACGCCCGTTTGAAAGAGCCCTTGCTCCCCCGTTAAAAAAAAATAACATTCATATTACCGCCACATAGAAGCTGATTAATATCATCATACTGTTACTGGGGAAAAAATCACTACACAAAGACCGATATTAGCACAGTAATTACAGTGAACATACAGTGGCAGATACCAGCCCTACACAGGTGCCATGCAGACCATACCAATATATTACCATTATAGATCCAGTGATTCTTCCAGTTGAAACTTTCACAAAGACTTCTACTAGATACGATTTAGTTTCTGCAAAATTTGTTGTTTGATTCAACTAAATCTCTATCCTTGTACATAGGGGTCAGTATTAGGGCGCCCACCCACTGGCGATTTTTTTTTCTTTGCGTTTTGCGTTTTTTCTGCAGAGCAATTAGAATTGAATGTACTCCTGTCCACTGGCGTTTTGCGTTGCGTTGCGTTTTTTAACATAGGAACTGTCAGTTGCATATGTGTCCTTATTTTTCTCCTAATGCACCCATGAAAGTCAATGGAAATTAATGGAAAAGCGGCGAAAAACGCGGGAAAAACGCCGCGAAAACGCGGCGTTTTTCACGCACGAAAATCGCAAACGCCAGTGGGTGGGCGCCCTTATAGTAGTTATATACTTGTACATAGGGGTCAGTATTATAGTAGTTATATTCTTGTACATAGGGGTCAGTATTATAGTAGTTATATTCTTGTACATAGGAGCAGTATTATAGTAGTTATATTCTTGTACATAAGGGGCAGTATTATAGTAGTTATATTCTTGTACATAGGAGGCAGTATTATAGTAGTTATATTCTTGTACATAGGAGGTAGTATTATAGTAGTTATATTCTTGTACATAGGGGTCAGTATTATAGTAGTTATATTCTTGTACACAGGGGCAGTATTGTAGTAATCATATTATTCTTATATTCTTGTACATAGGGGGGCAGTATTATAGTAGTTATATTCTTGTACACAGGGGCAGTATTACAGTAGTCATATTCTTGTACATAGGGGTCAGTATTATAGTAGTTATATTGTTGTACATAGGAGCAGTATTATAGTAGTTATAGTCTTGTACATAGGGGGCTGCATTATAGTAGTTATATTCTTGTACAAATAAGGCAATATTATAGTAGTTATATTCTTGTACATAGGAGCAGTATTATAGTAGTTATATTCTTGTACATAGGAGACAGTATTATAGTAGTTATATTCATGTACATAGGGTGCAGTATTATAGTAGTTATATTCTTGTACATAGGGGGCAGTATTATAGTAGTTATTTTCTTGTACATAGGGGGGCAGTATTATAGTAGTTTTATTCTTGTACATAGAAGGCAGTATTATAGTAGTTATATTCTTGTACATAGGGAGCAGTATTATAGTAGTTATATTCTTGTACATAGGAGGCAGTATTATAGTATTTATATTCTTGTATATAGGGGAGCAGTATTATAGTAGTTGTATTCTTGTACATAGGTGTCAGTATTATAGTAGTTATATTCTTGTACATAGGGGTCAGTATTATAGTAGTTATATTCTTGCACACAGGGGCAGCATTGTAGTAATCATATTATTCCTATATTCTTGTACATAGGGGGGCACTATTATAGTAGTTATATTCTTGTACACAGTGGCAGTATTACAGTAGTCATATTCTTGTACATAGGGGTCAGTATTATAGTAGTTATATTGTTGTACATAGGAGCAGTATTATAGTAGTTATAGTCTTGTACATAGGGGGCTGTATTATAGTAGTTATATTCTTGTACAAATAAGGCAATATTATAGTAGTTATATTCTTGTACATAGGAGCAGTATTATAGTAGTTATATTCTTGTACATAGGAGGCAGTATTATAGTAGTTATATTCTTGTACATAGGGTGCAGTATTATAGTAGTTATATTCTTGTACATAGGGTGCAGTATTATAGTAGTTATATTCTTGTACATAGGGGGCAGTATTATAGTAGTTATTTTCTTGTACATAGGGGGGCAGTATTATAGTAGTTTTATTCTTGTACATAGAAGGCAGTATTATAACAGTCATATTCTTGTACATAGGGGGCAGTATTATAGTAGTTATATTCTTGTACATAGGAGGCAGTATTATAGTATTTATAATACCGGTCTTCTCCCACAGTGCACCGCGGGTCTTCTCCCATGGTGCACCGTGGATGTTCTTCTCCAGTCTGCGTTCCACTGCCGATTACAGGCACCTCATTGGCTGATCGGCACCACGTGATGGAGGCGGAGCTACGATGATGCGGAGAAGAGGGAGGAGCCAGGACGCAGCTCGTGAGCCCGGACACATCCAGCAGAGGATTCCTCACTGCGCAAGCCCGACTGTTTGTGCGACCAGAGAAGAGGTTTGATCGTCGCCATGGAGACGGGGACGCCAGCACCGGAGGGGTAAGTGTATAACTTCTGTATGGCCAATATTTAATGCACGATGTATATTACAAAGTGCATTAATATGGCCATACAGAAGTGCATAACCCCACTTGCTGTCGCTGGACAACCTCTTTAATGTTTGTCTTGGGAGGTCTACCCTGCTGGCATCAGACCACCATAAATCAAGAAAAACCGAGCAGAGACTATGTATCCTGGAGGATCATTTACTGGATGGGATTAACCCCTTAAGAACTAGGATGTTTTGTACCTTAAGGACCAGACACTTTTTAGGGATTTTACCCATGTGGGGGGTTTACTGCCCTTTTTATTTTCTTGGCCATCAAAACTATTTTTGCTGCGTTTTTTTTTCCATGACCTGTAGGTCTATTTTTTTTTTTTTTTATAACTTTTCACTGTCTTTTTTCCGGTTTTTATTTTTATTAGGGGTAAAAAGCTAAAAGAAAAAAATGTATAGTTTTTTTTTTGTTTTACTTTCACACTTTTCCACTGTAGCTGGGGCATCCATAGGAGCAGCATCCATAGGACTCAAGTTACAGAGGAATAGTAGTGATCCACTTTCTCGCTACATAGCACTCATTGAGTCAGGAATTTCCCACCGCCTCTTCCTCAGGTATAGCACCGCATCACATCACTGAGAGTTTCTCACTTGTGGCCCCTAAAGTTTAGTTTGGAGGAAGGGACAGGCAATATAATGGAACCTGTTGAAATAAAACTACCGTGTTTCCCCGAAAATTAGACAGTGTCTTATATTATTTTTTGTTCAAAAAGGTTTCACTTTTTTACATGTATAGCTGCCTGGACACTATTTAAATTGACTTTTTAAATTAACTGTTAGCAGGGCTTAATTTTGAAGTAGGGCTTATATTTCAAGCATCCTCAAAAAGCCTGAAAAATCATTTTGCATCCTCAGAAATTCTGGAAAATCATGCTATGTCTTATTTTCAGGGTATTTCTTATTTTCAGGGAAACAGGGTATATGGGTTCCAATGCAGCAGTTCAGCTTATGGCGGCACTGGAAGTGGCAGAAGTCAGCAGGTCCCATTTTCTATACTTGTGGCTGGGCTCCTGATAGCATTAGCGGCTGTACAGCCTTGCTGGTGGTCCTAAACGGGAATGCAGGACCACTTTAGTTCACATTAGTGTTAGTGATTTCTGGTCTGTTTTTGGAAGAAAGAAAAAGAAATCAAACATTTTTGTGCTACTTTTCCATTTTAAAAAATGGACATTAAACGGAATCAAATGGAAACTCACCCTTATTTTTGAAAACACATTGAAATCAAAAATGAGTACGTAAAACCCATTCTTTTCAGTGGGTTCATTCAGAGAATAGAAGCCATTGTTTTCTATGGGTTTGTTCACATGGCCGTATTTTCCTAGGCGTTTCATGTTACAGTTCCCACATGCCGGCACATGCTATGCAAGGTGTTTCTGTTTTGATGTAAATAAAGCTCAGTCAAGGTACAGTATAATTAAAAGTTTTGAGACTTTCTAGGATACCATACTTTGGTTCAGTTCCTTGCCATTTAAAGATCTATGCTTGCTTTCAGTGAATGTATCCCATCTAGACAATCCTCTGAACGTGTTTTCGGCGCGTTTTTCGCGGCATTTTCGTGGCTTTTTCCGTTAATTTACATTGACATTCATGGGTGCATTAAGAGAAAAATAAGGACACATATGCAACTGACAGTTCCTATGTGAAAAATTGCAACGGACTGAAAAAAAAACCGCCAGTGGACAGGAGTACATTCAAAACTAATTGCTCTTGAGAAAAAACGCAAAACGCAAAGGAAAAAAAATCGCCAGTGGGTGGGCGCCCTTAGACTACTAGATCTTGATGTGTAAGATGTAGATGTGCTGACTTTGTAAATTATTGCAGTGATGTCATGGGTAGTACCATCATATTCAATGGTCATGAGCACCTAAAAAGTGGAGACTTATAAGGCCATCCATGCTCCTCTGCATAATATGCAAATAAGGGTGATAGAACAATACCTCTGTAGCGCCACCTATTGGATGGCAGCATTCCTTCAAATCAATGTCTGACCCTTTAGACAAGTCTCTAGAGCAATGATTGGGAATTGAAAACATGAAATGAAACAGCTGTCTGTGGATTGATTCCCATGCCGCCCCACCCCTTCCCTTCACCGGCAGCCCGCAAGGGGCGGAGAGGGGGGAGTTTAGCTCTACTAAACTCTTTCCTCCCACCCGATGATATAGGGGGCTGCGGCGTTTATACTTGGAACAGGCGTTTTATATGCGGATGCCCCCCATTGATGCGTTGTTTTTTTTTTGCCTGCGTTGCGGCCATGACATTCTCCAGGGCATCACATCGTCCGTGTGAAGGAGCCCTAATGCTATTTCCAAGTGAAAGCAGTCATGTTTTACGAATTCCATACATCACCTTCAAACTTCAAGCCCTTAAAGACCAGGGTGTTTTGGTCCTATAGGACCAGACACTTTTTAGCGATTTTACCCATGTGGTGGCCCTATTATTTTTTCCTGGGCTACCAAAATTATTTTTTGATGCATTTTTTTAGTACCTTTTAATACCTTTTTTTTACTGAAATTTTTTCCGTTTTCTTATCTTATTAGTAATGTGTACAAACACAGAAAAATTTTTAAAAAATGTATTGTTTTGAAAATTATTATTTTTTTATTCTGTATTTTTTTTCCACTTTTATTTTTGTAACTTTTCTTTTGTACCATCTATGACCCCCATGACATCATATAAGACCTCTGGCTGTAATTCACTTTTTAAAATTTTTTTTTTCGATTTCACACTTTTCCACTGAGCCGCATCCATAGGAGCCCTAGTTACAGGGGAAAACATCCTCCTAGTGTGACAGTAGCCACTAACAGAGCAGGTCAGGGGTCTGCTAGGACACTGCAGCACTGACATGCCGGGGGTCGCCGGTGATCACGTGATCGCCGGGTCCTGTGCAGGAAAGGCACTGCCACTTCCTGCATTCTCTACATAGCGCTCAATAAGCATTATGTAGCTTGTAAATGAGATGGTATGAGCAGTTAAAAAAATGCTTCTGTCTTCTCCTCCGGTCCTCAGCCGTGTCTTACAGCTGAGAACCTGACCTGCTCCTCCTAGATTGCAATAGCGGAAGCTTTAATTAATGTGTCTTTTTTGTCGCTGACAAATAAACATGCCCTGCAGTAAAGTATGCCAATGCGCATGTGCAAAATCATCATTAATTCCGCAAGTAAACAGCGCTCAGGCGTGTCCAAATGAGCATACGCTCATGTGAAGCCAGCTTTTTGCCCTTTTTACATGGGGCAAGAGTCGTTTGACGGAGCTAGTGACGTCACTACGAGCTCGATTGCGCTCGGGCAACATGTTTATCCTCTTTTACACGGGCATTGCGATTTTCAAATGCCTGCATCACGGCCAAAAATCTAATGAATGAGAGAAAGACGCGACCAAGTCATGGCTACATCTTGCGTTTTCTCATTCATTCACACGAATATACGCCACAGCCTGGAATTCCGTTGACCAGGGAGAGAGTGTTTTAGTGATGCTTAACTCTCTCCACCTCCATCCTCCTCCCTAAGGCCTTCAGCTGAACAATTATTCAGTTTTGCTCGTTTGAACGATTTTCTGAACGATAATCGTTGCGTGTAAACGCAGCATTAGGCGCCCGGACTAGAATGAACTGCTACACCTGTACCCCCTGTAGTTATGACCCTTATGATCGTGTGGAACTGCAGTCAGTAACTTAATGGAGGGCGGCTGGGAATTCGCACTGAGGTTTGATGGTGTTTAGATATGAAGTGCTGCCAATTAAGATATCTATGGATATCAGATGGCTTTAGGTGTGCGCTCGATGGGCTATTAATTTATAATGCAGCCAGTTGCTATTAACTGGAGTGGCTGAAAATCAGCTGGAGAGCGAGCCACTTTACAGGATAAACTAGAAGACAAGAGCCAACAAGCTGAAGACGTCTTCAGTTTCCAACCGGTAACTAGAATAAAAAGAAATTTTCTGCTGCGGAGAAATGAAATCCCTTGCCATAAAGCAATGAAATGGCCAGTGTGCAATGGGAATATGGCCATGAAGCTGTGGGTAGCATCGGTCATTAAAGATCGGGGATACAAGTCCAACACATATGTTTTAGGGATTATTCACACGTCCAGGCGATATACGCTACCATCTTATGTATTGGATTCCAATGCATGAGATCATGAAATCACACGGCCAATATAGCTTTCCCGGCCGGAATACGGCTGCTACCATAAACTCCTATGGGAGCCTATGACAGCGGCCGGAGAAGGGAGGTGGGAGGGAGTTTAGGAACGTGACTGCTAAACTCCCTACCCCTTCTCTCCTCTTCTTCGCCCCTTGCTGGTTGTTGGCAATGGGAAGGCCGGGATGGGAGCGGAGCTAGTTCCTAAACTCCCACCCTGTCCCTCCCCTTCCCATTGCTGGCTGCTGACAAGGGGCGGAGAGGGGGTGGGAGCTTATCACATTAGCTTCCGCCCCGTCCCGTCTCTTTCCCTTGCCGAGAGCTGGTGAGGGGGAGGAAAAGGGAAGACAGTTTAGCACATCTTCCTCTGCCCGAGGGCACTGCGGACTCGGTGTGTATGCGGCGGGCTAGGGCCATCTGAACGGGTGCACAAACATTAGATTTGTGCATCCGTTCAAGCATTTTTACGTCGCTGGCGGGCAAACGTAAAAACGCCTACGCCCGTTTGAAAGAGCCCTTGCTTCCCCCGTTAAAAAAAATAACATTCATATTACCGCCACATAGAAGCTGATTAATATCATCATACTGTTACTGGGGAAAAAATCACTACACAAAGACCGATATTAGCACAGTAATTACAGTGAACATACAGTGGCAGATACCAGCCCTACACAGGTGCCATGCAGACCATACCAATATATTACCATTATAGATCCAGTGATTCTTCCAGTTGAAACTTTCACAAAGACTTCTACTAGATACGATTTAGTTTCTGCAAAATTTGTTGTTTGATTCAACTAAATCTCTATCCTTGTACATAGGGGTCAGTATTATAGTAGTTATATTCTTGTACACAGGGGCAGTATTATAGTAGTCATATTCTTGTACATAGGGGGCAGTATTATAGTAGTTAGATTCTTGTACATAGGGGGCAGTATTATAGTAGTTATATTCTTGTACATAGAGGGCAGTATTATAGTAGTTATTTTCTTGTACATAGAGGGCAGTATTATAGTAGTTATATTCTTGTACATAGAGGGCAGTATTATAGTAGTTATTTTCTTGTACATAGAGGGCAGTATTATAGTAGTTATATTCTTGTAAACAGGGGGCACTATTATAGTAGTCATATTCTTGTACATAGAGGGCAGTATTATAGTAGTTATATTCTTGTACATAGAGGGCAGTATTATAGTAGTCATATTCTTGTACATAGGGGGCAGTATTATAGTAGTTATATTCTTGTACATAGGGGGCAGTATTATAGTAGTTATATTGTTGTACATAGGGGGTCAGTATTATAGTAGTTATATTGTTGTACATAGGGGGTCAGTATTATAGTAGTTATATTCTTGTACATAGGGGGCAGTATTATTGTAGTTATATTCTTGTACATAGGGGCAGTATTACAGTAGTCATATTCTTGTACATAGGGGGCAGTATTATAGTAGTTATATTCTTGTACATAGGGGCAGTATTACAGTAGTCATATTCTTGTACATAGGGGTCAGTATTATAGTAGTTATATTCTTGTACATAGGGGTCAGTATTATAGTAGTTATATTCTTGTACATAGGGGTCAGTATTATAGTAGTTATATTCTTGTACATAGGGGCAGTATTATAGTAGTTATATTCTTGTACACAGGGGCAGCATTGTAGTAATCATATTATTCTTATATTCTTGTACATAGGGGGCACTATTATAGTAGTTATATTCTTGTACATAGGGTGCAGTATTATAGTAGTTATATTCTTGTACATAGGGTGCAGTATTATAGTAATATTCTTGTACATAGGGGGCAGTATTATAGTAGTTATATTCTTGTACATAGGGGGCAGTATTATAGTAGTTATGTTCTTGTACATAGGGGGGCAGTATTATAGTAGTTTTATTCTTGTACATAGAAGGCAGTATTATAGTAGTCATATTCTTGTACATAGGGGGCAGTATTATAGTAGTTAAATTCTTGTACATAGGAGGCAGTATTATAGTAGTTATATTCTTGTACATAGAGGGCAGTATTATAGTAGTTATATTCGTGTACATAGGGGGCAGTATTGTAGTAGTTCTATTCTTTTACATAGGGGGCAATATTATAGTAGCTATATTCTTGTACATAGGGGGCAGTATTACAGTAGTTATAGTCTTGTACATAGTAGGCAGTATTATAGTAGTTATATTCTTGTACATAGAGGGCAGTATTATAGTAGTTATATTCTTGTACATAGGGGGCAGTATTGTAGTAGTTCTATTCTTTTACATAGGGGGCAGTATTATAGTAGCTATATTCTTGTACATAGTGAGCAGTATTATAGTAGTTATATTCTTGTACATAGGGGGCAGTATTACAGTAGTTATAGTCTTGTACATAGTAGGCAGTATTATAGTAGTTATATTCTTGTACACAGGGGGCAGTATTATAGTAGTTATATTGTTGTACATAGGGGGCAGTATTATAGTAGTTATATCCTTGTACATAATGGGCAGTTTTATATTGGCTATATCCTTGTACATAGGAGGCAGTATTATAGTAGTTATATTCTTGTACATAGGGGGCAGTATTATAGTAGTTATATTCTTGTACATAGGGGCCAGTGTTATAGTAGTTATATTCTTATACATAGGGGCAGTATTATAGTAGTTATATTCTTGTACATAGGGGCAGTATTATAGTAGTTATATTCTTGTACATAGGGGCAATATTATAGTAGTTATATTCTTGTTCATAGGGGGCAGTATTATAGTAGTTATATTCTTGTACACAGGGGCAGTTTATAGTGGTTATATCCTTGTACATATTGGCAGTTTTATAGTGGTTATATCCCTGTACATAGTGGGCAGTATTATCGCAGTAATTACAGTAGTTATATTCTAAAGGATGGGGGCAGTATTATAGTATTTCTAATCAAGTCCTTAGAAATAATATTGTGATAGCTATATTCTTTACTCGGTGTACTACTGAATACTGATGTTTATAGTGTACATGCAGTTGACTCTATATATTATGATATCATTACACATTATAGAGCGATCCTTACAGGACTTTCTGCTTTAAAGCAGTCAATGTGTAATAAAAAGCTAAGGAACTTTGTAATATACTTTTTGTTTTAATGACCATTTTCAAAATCTTTGCTTGTTATCAGTGAAACCAAACATTATTAATAAAAATAATAATAAATAATAGGGATGAGCGAGCATACTGGTCCGAGCTTGATGCTCGTTCGAGTATTAGGGTGTTTGAGATGCTCGTTACTCGAGACGAGCACCACGTGATGTTCGAGTTACTTTCACTTTCATCTCTGAGAAATTTGCGCGCTTTTCTGGCCAATAGAAAGACAGGCAAGGCATTACAACTTCCTCCTGTGACGTTCAAGCCCTATACCACCCCCCTGCTGTGAGTGGCTGGGGAGATCAGATGACATCGGAGTATTTAAATCTGCCCCGCCCGTGGCTCTACACAGATGCATGCTGACATAGATCAGGGAAAGTGCTGCTGATGCTGCTGCTATAGGGAGAGGGTTAGGTGTTATTTTAGTCGTCAAGAACCCCAACGGTCCTTCTTAGGGCCACATCTGACCGTGTGCAGTACTGTTGAGGCTGCTTTTAGCAGTGTTGCACAATTTTATTTTTTTTTTGTATATCGGGCGTCCAGACCATAGCGTCCTCAGTCTGCAGTCATTTTACAGAGTATAGGGGCAGTACTGGTGAGGCAGGGAAAGAGGTATACTGGCTATATCACAGGCAGTGGGCTTTTTCCCAAAAACTTCCAAAAAATACAATATTAGGCCTGTCTGTCACTGCCTTCAGTTTACTGCATCTCTGCTGGGGGTAGTAGTTGTTGAATTAATACCCAGCCTTGCACATAATTGTTGCCTGCCTCTGCAGTGCGTTACGTACGCAAAGTCAGCCTCCAACAGGGAAATCGAAATACAGTGTATATCACAGGCAGTGTGGTTGTTCCCAAAAACTTCCAAAAAATACAATATTAGGCCTGCCTGTCACTGCCTTCAGTTTACTGCATCTCTGCTGGGGGTAGTAGTTGTTGAATTAATACCCAGCCTTGCACATAATTGTTGCCTGCCTCTGCAGTGCGTTACGTACGCAAAGTCAGCCTCCAACAGGGAAATCGAAATACAGTGTATATCACAGGCAGTGTGGTTGTTCCCAAAAACTTCCAAAAAATACAATATTAGGCCTGCCTGTCACTGCCTTCAGTTTACTGCATCTCTGCTGGGGGTAGTAGTTGTTGAATTAATACCCAGCCTTGCTCATAATTGTTGCCTGCTCTGCAGTGCGTTACGTACGCGAAGTCAGCCTCCAACAGGGAAATTGAAATACAGTGTGTATCACAGGCAGTGTGGTTGTTCCCAAAAACTTCCAAAAAATACAATATTAGGCCTGCCTGTCACTACCTTCAGGGAGGGAGGAGTGCACCGAGGATTCTGAGGAAGAGCAGCAGGACAATGAGGTGACTCACCCCACCTGGTTTGCTAAGCCTACTGAGGACAGGTCTTCAGAGGGGGAGGCAAGTGCAGCAGCAGGGCAGGTTGAAAGAGGCAGTGCGGTGGCCAGGGGTAGAGGCAGGGCCAGACCGAATTATCCACCAACTGTTTCCCAAAGCGCCCCCTCGCACCATGCCACCCTGCAGAGGCCGAGGTGCTCAAAGGTGTGGCAGTTTTTCACTGAGAGTGCAGACGACCGACGAACTGTGGTGTGCAAGGTTTGTCGTGCCAAGATCAGCCGGGGAGCCACCGGCCTCACCACCACCAGCATGCGCAGGCATATGATGGCCAAGCACCCCACAAGGTGGGACAAAGGCCGTTCACCGCCTCCGGTTTGCACCACTGACTCTCCCCCTGTGCCCCAACCTACCACTGAGATCCAACCCCCCTCTCAGGACACAGGCACAACCGTCTCCCGGCCTGCACCCACACGCTCACCTCCGCTGTCCTCGGCCCCATCCAGCAATATCTCTCAGCGTAGCGTCCAGCCGTCGCTAGCGCAACTGTTTTAGCGCAAGCGGAAGTATGCCGCCACGCACCCGCACGCTCAAGCGTTAAACGTGCACATAGCCAAATTGATCAGCCTGGAGATGCTGCCGTATAGGCTTGTGGAAGCGGAGGCTTTCAAAAACATGATGGCGGCGGCGGCCCCGCGCTACTCGGTTCCCAGTCGCCACTACTTTTCCCGATGTGCCGTCCCAGCACTGCACGACCATGTCTCCCGCAACATTGTACGTGCCCACACCAACGCGATTACTGCCAAGGTCCACTTAACAACGGACATGTGGACAAGCACAGGCGGGCAGGGCCACTATATCTTCCTGACGGCACATTGGGTGAATTTAGTGGAGGCTGGGACCGAGTCAGAGCCTGGGACCGCTTACATCCTACCCACCCCCAGAATTGCGGGCCCCAGCTCGGTGGTGGTATCTGCGGCGGTGTATGCTTCCTCCACTAAACCACCCTCCTCCTCCTACGCAACCTCTGTCTCGCAATCAAGATGTGTCAGCAGCAGCACGTCGCTACCAGTCGGTGTCGCGCGGGGTGGCAGCGCAGCGGTGGGCAAGCGCCAGCAGGCCGTGCTGAAACTACTCAGCTTAGGAGAGAAGAGGCACACGGCCCACGAACTGCTGCAGGGTCTGACAGAGCAGACCGACCGCTGGCTTTCACCGCTGAGCCTCCAACCGGGCATGGTCGTGTGTGACAACGGCCGTAACCTGGTGATGGCTCTGCAGCTCGGCAGCCTCACGCACGTGCCAGGCCTGGCCCACATCTTTAATTTGGTGGTTCAGCGGTTTCTGAAAAGCTACCCACGCTTGTCAGACCTGCTCGGAAAGGTGCGCCGGCTCTGCACACATTTCCGCAAGTCCAACACGGACGCTGCCACCCTGCGGACCCTGCAACATCGCTTTAATCTGCCAGTGCACCGACTGCTGTGCGACGTGCCCACACGGTGGAACTCTACGCTCCACATGTTGGCGAGGCTCTATGAGCAGCGTAGAGCTATAGTGGAATACCAACTCCAACATGGGCGGCGTAGTGGGGGTCAGCCTCCTCAATTCTTTACAGAAGAGTGGGCCTGGTTGACAGACATCTGCCAGGTCCTTTGAAACTTTGAGGAGTCTACCCAGATGGTGAGCGGCGATGCTGCAATCATTAGCGTCACCATTCCTCTGCTATGCCTCTTGAGAAGTTCCCTGCAAAGCATAAAGGCAGACGCTTTGCGCTCGGAAACGGAGGCGGGGGAAGACAGTATGTCGCTGGATAGTCAGAGCACCCTCATGTCTATATCTCAGTGCGTTGAGGAGGAGGAGGGGGAGGAGCATGAGGAGGAGGGGGAAGAGACAGCTTGGCCCACTGCTGAGGGTACCCATGCTGCTTGCCTGTCATCCTTTCAGCGTGTATGGCCTGAGGAGGAGGCAGATCCTGAAAGTGATCTTCCTAGTGAGGACAGCCATGTGTTGCGTACAGGTACCCTGGCACACATGGCGGACTTCATGTTGGGATGCCTTTCTCGTGACCCTCGCGTTACACGCATTCTAGCCACTACGATTACTGGGTGTACACACTGCTCGACCCACGGTATAAGGAGAACCTTTCCACTCTCATACCCGAAGAGGAAAGGGGTTCGAGAGTGATGCTATACCACAGGACCCTGGCGGATAAACTGATGCTAAAATTCCCATCCAACAGCGCTAGTGGCAGAAGTCGTAGTTCCGAGGGCCAGGTAGCAGGGGAGGCGCGGAGATCAGGCAGCATGTACAGCGCAGGCAGGGGAACACTCTCCAAGGCCTTTGCCAGCTTTCTGGCTCCCCAGCAAGACTGTGTCACCGTTCCGCAGTCAAGGCTGAGTCGGCGGGAGCACTCTAAAAGGATGGTGAGGGAGTACGTAGCCGATCGCACGACCATCCTCCGTGACGCCTCTGCCCCCTACAACTACTGGGTGTCGAAGCTGGACACGTGGCCTGAACTCGCGCTGTATGCCCTAGAGGTGCTTGCTTGTCCTGCGGCTAGCGTCTTGTCAGAGAGGGTGTTTAGTGCGGCTGGGGGAATCATCACAGATAAGCGTAGCCGCCTGTCAACCGACAGTGCCGACAGGCTTACACTCATAAAGATGAACAAAGCCTGGATTTCCCCAGACTTCTCTTCTCCACCAGTGGACAGCAGCGGTACCTAAACAATACGTAGGCTGCACCCGCGGATGGAAGCATCGCTCTCTATCACCATAAAAAACGGGGACCTTTTAGCTTCATCAATCTGTGTATTATATTCATCCTCCTCCTCCTGCTCCTCCTCCTAAAACCTCACGTAATCACGCTGAACAGGCTATTTTTCTTAGGCCCACAAGGCTTAGTCATATGACTTTTGTAAACAATGTTTATACGTTTCAATTCTCAGTAAAGCGTTGAAACTTGCACCTGAACCAATTTTTATTTCAACTGGGCTGCCTCCAGGCCTAGTTATAAATTAAGCCACAGTAACCAAAGCGATTAATGGGTTTCCCCTGCCTCTTGGTTGGGAATGGGCAATTTTTCTGAGGTACATTAGTACTGTTGGATACACCAATTTTTTTGGGCCATCGCCTACAGTGTAATCCTAGTAATTTTTATGGGCTTCACCTGCACTCATGCTACAGCAAGGTGTGTGGGGTTGGCCTAAACTTTTGATACATAAATGTAACTGGGGCCTTGTCTATACTGCAAATACTGAAATGTGAAATAGACTGTTATCTCCCTAAACTGCTGCAACGGGAATGTTACTGTGGCCTGTCTTGACTGCTACTACTACTGAAATGGAAGTAATACTGTGCTCGCCCTATACTGCTGCTTCGGAATTGTTACTGGGGCCTGTCTGGACTGCTACTACTACTGAAATGGAACTAATACTGTGCTCCCCCTATAATGCTGCTAGTGATATGTTACTGGGGCCTGTCCCTAATGCTACCGCTGAAATGCTACTAATTCTGGGCTCTGCCTATACCGCTGCTAATGCTATGTCACTGGGGTGTGGAAACGGAGGCTTCCCAAAGACATGATGGTGGCAAGGCCATTTCCCACCAACGCGGTTACTGTTAAGGTGCATATAACCACGGACACGTGGAGAGGACACGTAGTGCCTCAAAAACATCCCCCTCCTCCTCCAACAATGAAAACATTCTAGGCAAATACCTTTGCATTGGTCTGTCTGGTGGCAGTCCAAGAATTTCACCTTTACCGACACAACAAGAGAGCCCCCCCACCATCCCCTCGCCACGGCCCACTTAATCCTGGCCACATTCCGAAAACCAACTAAATAAAACCGCGCTACTAGGTCCGCAGTCGCCACCACATTCCCACCAACGCTGTTACTGTTAAGGTACATATTACCAATCTCACTGGGGCATGCACTGTGGGCCGAAGCACACCTGTATTGTATGTGACATTAGCTCTGCTGAGCAGGTCACTGCAATGGGATAGATTTATGTACCGCCAATGGGTTCCTGCTGTGGGTCCACAGGGCCTTCACATTAGGGATTTGTACCTGCCAGTGTCTATGTATTAAAAACCCCGGTCAGACTGGGGCATGCAGTGTCGTCCGAAGCCCACCTGCATTTAATCGGACGTAACCTCAGCTGTGCTGGGCAATGCAATGGGATATATTTATGTACCGCCGGTGGCTTCCTGGGACCCACCTATGCTGTCGGTCCACACGGAGTTGTAACTGCATGTGTCTACTTATAAAGAACCCCAGTCTGACTGGGGCATGCAGTGTGGGCCGAAGCCCACCTGCATTAAACCTGACGTTACCTCAGCTGTGATGGGCAATGCAATGGGATATATTTATGTACCGCCTGTGGCTTCCTGGGACCCACCCATGCTGTCGGTCCACACGGAGTTGTAACTGCATGTGTCTACTTATAAAGAACCCCAGTCTGACTGGGGCATGCAGTGTGGGCCGAAGCCCACCTGCATTAAACCTGACGTTACCTCAGCTGTGATGGGCAATGCAATGGGATATATTTATGTACCGCCTGTGGCTTCCTGGGACCCACCCATGCTGTCGGTCCACACGGAGTTGTAACTGCATGTGTCTACTTATAAAGAACCCCAGTCTGACTGGGGCATGCAGTGTGGGCCGAAGCCCACCTGCATTAAACCTGACGTTACCTCAGCTGTGCTGGGCACTGCAATGGGATACATTTATGTACAGCCGGTGGCTTCCAGGGAGCCACCCATGCTGTGGGTGCACACAGAATTCCCATTGCGGAGTTGTACCTGCCTGTGACTATTTATAAAAAACCCCGGTCTGACTGGGGCATGCAGACACCTTGACAGAATGAATAGTGTGTGGCACATGGGTTCCCCATTGCTATGCCCACGTGTGCAGCTCCTGATGGTGGTGGCACAGGATTGGATTTCTCATTGCTTCTGTACAGCATTATGGGCTATCGCCCCGCCCCTTTTAAAGAGGGTCGCTGCCTGGCCGTGCCAACCCTCTGCAGCGTGTGCCTGCGGTTCCTCCTCATGGCAGACGCACTTATAAATAGACATGAGGGTGGTGTGGCTATGAGGCCAGCGTGTGGCATGAGGGCAGCTGAAGGCTGCGCAGGGACACTTTGGTGTGCGCTGTGGACACTGGGTCGTGCGGGGTGGTTGGGTAGCATGTTACCCAGGAGAAGTGGCAGTGGAGTGTCATGCAGGCAGTGATTGTGCTTTGTTGGAGGTAGTGTGGTGCTTAGCTAAGGTATGCCTTGCTAATGAGGGTTTTTCAGAAGTAAACATTGTTGGGGGGGCACTCTTGCCGCTATTGTGGCTGAATAGTGGGACCTGGGAGCATGAGATGCAGCCCAACATGTAGCCCCTCGCCTGCCCTATCCGTTTCTGTGTCGTTCCCATCACTTTCTTGTATTTCCCAGATTTTCACAAATGAAAACCTTAGCGAGCATCGGCGATATACAAAAATGCTCGAGTCGCCCATTGACTTCAATGGGGTTCGTTACTCGAAACGAACCCTCGAGCATCGCGAAAAGTTCGACTCGAGTAACGAGCACCCGAGCATTTTGGTGTTCGCTCATCTCTAATAAATAATAATCTTTTTTTTATAGCGATAACTTCCTCCGCAGCACTTATGTACTCATTATGTTTTCGAAGCATTAACCCACAATATACAGTTTTTTAGAAATCCCTGTATCTTCTTAACTTTTGAAAGTATACTATACCGTGTTTCCCCCCAAATAAGACACCATCCTGAATTAATTTTTGCCCCAAAAGAGGCACAGTGTCATATTCTTGGGGGTGTCATAAACTTTCCTAGCCAACGGCGTCTTGGTGCCTCTTCCTGGTAACGGGGCTTTGAGTACCCCGCCTCTACCAAGCGAGTCAATCAGAGCCGGCGCTCGTTGAACTAATCACAGCCATTCAATGATGTCATTCATTGAATGGCTGTGAATGATAAGGTGTTGGCTCTGATTGGCTAAGCCAGTGGCGCTCGTGATCCAATTACAGCACTCGCTTACTGGAGACTGGGTATTCAAAGCCCCGTTACCAGGAAGAGAATGCTGTTAGCATGGAGGACATGCCAGCCAGCCGCAGCGCCGCAGACCAGTGTGAGGGACCGGGATGCCCTGGCTAGGTGAGTATTACTACTTTTTCTTATCTACTGTGGCTAGGGCTTATTTTTCGGGGGAGGGCTTATATTTCAACGGACACTTATGTGATTGATGATAATCTCTGTACATTGCTGTGGAATATGTTGTTGCTACATAAACAATATAATAATATGTAGTCACACTGTACGGAGATAGAAAGCCTAAAGCTATTGTAAAGGTTTCTTCACATGAGAATGTGTGCAATTGTGCATGCCCCAGCACAATGTATTTGCAGTATTATCGAGTCCGTTAATGAGTTAATGGAGTAGAGGTATGCTGGACTCATTGAGAAGAGGCGTGCTGGGCTTAAGGAGAAAATGTATGCTGGGCTTATGGAGAAGAGGTGTGCTGGGCTTATGGGAAAGAGATGTGCTTCGCTCATGGAGTAGAGGTATGCTGGGCTCATGGGGAAGAGGTGTGCTGGGTTCATGGAGAAGAGGTATGCTGGGTTCATGGAGAAGAGGTGTGCTGAGTTCATGGAGAAGAGGTGTGCTGGGTTCATGGAGAAGAGGTGTGCTGGGCTATTGGAGAAGAGGTGTGCTGGGCTATTGGAGAAGAGGTGTGCTGGGCTATTGGAGAAGAGGTGTGCTGGGCTCATGGAGAAGAGGTGGGCTGGGCTCATGGAGAAGAGGTGTGCTGGGCTCATGGCGAAGAGGTGTGCTGGGCTCATGGCGAAGAGGTGTGCTGGGCTCATGGAGAAGAGGTGTGCTGGGCTCATGGAGAAGAGGTGTGCTGGGCTCATGGAGAAGAGGTGTGCTGGGCTCATGGAGAAGAGGTGCGCTGGGCTCATGGAGAAGAGGTGCGCTGGGCTCATGGAGAAGAGGTGCGCTGGGCTCATGGAGAAGAGGTGCGCTGGGCTCATGGAGAAGAGGTGCGCTGGGCTCATGGAGAAGAGGTGCGCTGGGCTCATGGAGAAGAGGTGCGCTGGGCTCATGGAGAAGAGGTGCGCTGGGCTCATGGAGAAGAGGTGCGCTGGGCTCATGGAGAAGAGGTGCGCTGGGCTCATGGAGAAGAGGTGCGCTGGGCTCATGGAGAAGAGGTGCGCTGGGCTCATGGAGAAGAGGTGCGCTGGGCTCATGGAGAAGAGGTGCGCTGGGCTCATGGAGAAGAGGTGCGCTGGGCTCATGGAGAAGAGGTGCGCTGGGCTCATGGAGAAGAGGTGCGCTGGGCTCATGGAGAAGAGGTGCGCTGGGCTCATGGAGAAGAGGTGCGCTGGGCTCATGGAGAAGAGGTGCGCTGGGCTCATGGAGAAGAGGTGCGCTGGGCTCATGGGGAAGAGGTGCGCTGGGCTCATGGAGAAGAGGTGCGCTGGGCTCATGGAGAAGAGGTGTGCTGGGCTCATGGAGAAGAGGTGTGCTGGGCTCATGGAGAAGAGGTGTGCTGGGCTCATGGAGAAGAGGTGTGCTGGGCTTATGGGATAGAGATGTGCTTCACTCATGGAGAGGAGGTGTGCTGGACTCATGGAGAAGATGAAGTCTGCTGAGCTCATGGAGAAGAGGTGTGCTGGGTTCATGGGGAAGAGATGTGCTGGGCTCATGGAGAAGAGGTGTGCTGGGCTCATGGAGAAGAGGTGTGCTGGGCTTATGGGATAGAGATGTGCTTCGCTCATGGAGAGGAGGTGTGCTGGGCTCATGGAGAAGAAGTCTGCTGAGCTCATGGAGAAGAGGTGTGCTGGGCTCATGAAGAAGAGGCGTGCTGTACTCATGGAGAAGAGGCGTGCTGTACTCATGGAGAAGAGGTGTGCTGGGCTCATGGAGAAGGGTTACATTGGGCTACTGGAGAATAAATATTCTAGGCTCAAGGAAAAGAGTTATGCTGCTTCTTTTGCACATGGCTTAAGAAAGAAAATTACATCCCACTGGTGTCTCATTTTCTAGATGCTAGTTTATCACATGAACAATTACTCCTGTAGTCCTATAGTACTACAGTCCGATGCACTGTGCCCCCATAATAATACCAGTTTACTATAATGCCCCAAAACAATGCCAAGCAACCAAACTGCAGTGGGCCTCCATAGTGTTATCAGGTAGCTACAGTAAGTAACCATAGTCCGGGCTTCTAATAACAAAGTAAGGCACAGTGTTCCTTAAAACAATGCCAGTTAGCTGCAGTGCCCCTATAACAGTGCCAAGAAGCCACAATCTTTCCATAACAGTGCCAGGAAGACACAGGGTATAACTAGAGATGAGCAAGCATACTCGCTAAGGCAAACTACTCGAGCGAGTAGTGCCTTATTCCAGTACCTGCCCGCTCGTCTCTAAAGATTCAGCTGCCGGCGCGGGTGAGCGGTAAGTTGCGGGAGTGAGCAGGGGGGAGAGAGTGAGAGAGAGATCCCCCCCCCCTGTTCCTCCCCGCTCTTCCTCGCCGCTCCCTTCCCCCGCCGACACCCGAATCTTTAGAGACGAGCAGGCAGGTACTCGAATAAGGCACTACTCGCTCAAGTAGTTAGCCTTAGCGAGTATGCTCGCTCATCTCTAGGTATCACCAATAAATTACAATTATGATCGCCATGAAAGCAGCTAATGGGGAGAGTTAGGACTTATTCACACAAATGAGAAACTCGCATGAGTTTTGGGATGCAATGCACACAGCACACACAAATATGAAATCAGTCATTTTGAATGCTTTTATTCACATGAGCTTTTTTTTTTATTTTTTTTTTCCCCTTGTACCAAAAAAACCTGCAGCGTGTTCTATTTTTGACGATTCCCACAGGTTCGCCTGTTGTCTCCTATGGAACCTTGGAAAAAATTGCGTGACACTGGCATGCCCTGCGATGTGTATGTGACTGTGGTTCGATTTTTCCCATTGAAGTCTATGGGAAACCCCTACGATCCTTTTGTGCCCGTAAAATAGGCATGTGAAGATCATCATTTCACAGAAGCCGTGTGATTTTTTTAATCAAATCCAAATTGCCGTTAAAATGACGCATTGGAGTATACGATTGATACTGCGCTCGCTCGTGTGAATGTAGTTTAACATAGGCCAATGAAGTACGTGTCTCAGACGCCATCTACAACTGCTAACGTCTGCCAGGATAGACATGTGGCATTACAGTGGGGAATCCTAAATTGTTCAACTAAGTGGAAGGCATTTAAGACGAGTAATATACAAGACTGGCTACCTGGGACTAATGCAAGGGCTCTTGCACACTTATGTTTTTCTTGCGCGATTTTGTTGCATTTTTTTAAGGCAGATGTCAACGGGACTTCCTAATGTTAAAAACGCATCGCACAAAAATCGTACTTGTGCTTTGTGTTTGTTGTGTGATGCGTTTTTAACATAAGGAAGTCCCATTGATATTCACGTTAAAAAAACGCAGCAATAACGTGTAAAAAAAACACACGAGAAAAACGCGAGTGTGCAAGAGCCATAATTTGATATTCCTGCAGGGAACCATGCATGCTGATTGGAGTCAAAGTCTAATAAGCTTGTTCTTTGTGTCAGGTCATTTAATAGTGATGGTCATTCTGGTTGCTGCTAGCATCTTCCTTCATCCAGCAAGGCTAACACACCTGCACAGACAAAATAGTGTCAGAGTTACTGGATAGTTCTATCAGTCTTAGAAGCCTAGAGGCTGCTTGAGCTATAATGGGTTGAAGAATAGGGTGATGGTGTCATCTAGTGGTGAAAATGTATTACTACATGTTCTTCATTAAGCCAAAGGTTTAATAGAGATATAAAAGTAGCAAAATGCAATAAGTCATGTAATAAAAGGTCCTCCAAATATACACATTCTGGATTGAAGTACCTAATTTCTTCTGTCTTTAACCCCAAAATCCTATGGTCCATTTTTTTTCACTATTTGCTTTTTCAATCTATCCAAATTTTGGATGAACTGAAAGAAACACCAAACCTTGACAGATTTCTGCTTCCATTAATCCAGCGTTTACGAGGGGCTGCTGATAAGTCTTTGGCTTTGTGTTCTTTTTTTATTTCTATGGTAACTAATGTGACATCACATGAAAGCCTTATGTGTCTAATATATGTTTTCAAAATATTGTGTTTGTAGCTTATTGCAATAGTGATCGAGGCACGCGGGAAAACAAAATGGCGGAGTCTAAGACGATATTCACAGCCAATGAGAGCAGAGGAGGGATAAAATTGTTTCTGCAAGGAAAGTGAGCGTGCTTGTGTCATTATTAGAGATGAGCGAGCACCAAAATGCTCGGGTGCTCGTTACTCGAGACGAACTTTTCGCGATGCTCGAGGGTTCGTTTCCACTAACGAACCCCATTGAAGTCAATGGGCGACTCGAGCATTTTTGTATATCGCTGATGCTCGCTAATGTTTTTTATTTGTGAAAATCTGGGCAATTCAAGAAAGTGATGGGAACGACACAGGAACGGATAGGGCAGGCGAGGGGCTACATGTTGGGCTGCATCTCAAGTTCCCAGGTCCCACTATTAAGCCACAATAGCGGCAAGAGTGCCCCCCCCCCCCTCCCAACAACTTTTACTTCTGAAAAGCCCTCATTAGCAAGGCATACCTTAGCTAAGCACCACACTACCTCCAACAAAGCACAATCACTGCCTGCATGACACTCCACTGCCACTTCTCCTGGGTATCATGCTGCCCAACCCCCCCCCCCCCCCACGACCCAGTGTCCACAGCGCACACCAAAGTGTCCCTGTGCAGCCTTCAGCTGCCCTCATGCCACACGCTGGCCTCATAGCCACACCACCCTCAAGTCTATTTGTAAGTGCGTCTGCCATGAGGAGGAACCGCAGGCACACACTGCAGAGGGTTGGCACGGCCAGGCAGCGACCCTCTTCAAAAGGGGCGGGGCGATAGCCCATAATGCTGTACAGAAGCAATGAGAAATCCAATCCTGTGCCACCACCATCAGGAGCTGCACACGTGGGCATAGCAATGGGGAACCCATGTTTCACACACTATTCATTCTGTCAAGGTGTCTGCATGCCCCAGTCAGACCGGGGTTTTTTATAAATAGTCACAGGCAGGTACAACTCCGCAATGGGAATTCTGTGTGCACCCACAGCATGGGTGGCTCCCTGGAAGCCACCGGCTGTACATTAATGTATCCCATTGCAGTGCCCAGCACAGCTGAGGTAACGTCAGGTTTAATGCAGGTGGGCTTCGGCCCACACTGCATGCCCCAGTCAGACTGGGGTTCTTTATAAGTAGACACATGCAGTTACAACTCCGTGTGGACCGACAGCATGGGTGGGTCCCAGGAAGCCACAGGCGGTACATAAATATATCCCATTGCATTGCCCATCACAGCTGAGGTAACGTCAGGTTTAATGCAGGTGGGCTTCAGCCCACACTGCATGCCCCAGTCAGACTGGGGTTCTTTAGAAGTGGACACATGCAGTTACAACTCCGTGTGGACCGACAGCATGGGTGGGTCCCTGGAACCCACCGGCGGTACATAAATATATCCCATTGCATTGCCCAGCACAGCTGAGGTAACATCAGCTTTAATGCATGTGGGCTAAAAATTACTAGGATTACACTGTAGGCGAGGGCCCCAAAAAGTTGGTGTACCAACAGTGCAAATGTACCTCAGAAAAATTGCCCATGCCCAACCAAGAGGGCAGGTGAAACCCATTAATCGCTTTGGTTAATGTGGCTTAATTTGTAACTAGGTCTGGAGGCAGCCCAGTTAAAATAAAAATTGGTTCAGGTGCAAGTTTCAACGCTTTATTGAATTGAGAATTGAAACGTATAAACATTGTTTACAAAAGTAATATGACTGAGCCTGTGGGCCTAAGAAAAATTGCCTGTTCGCGTGATTACGTGAGGTTTCAGGAGGAGGAGCAGGAGAAGCAGGATGAATATAATACACAGATTGATGAAGCTAAAAGGTCCCCGTTTTTTATGGTGATAGAGAACAATGCTTCCATCCGCGGGTGCAGCCTACATATTGTTTAGGTATCGCTGCTGTCCGCTGATGAAGAAGAGAACTCTGGGGAAATCCAGGCTTTGTTCATCTTTATGAGTGTAAGTCTGTCGGCACTGTCGGTTGACAGGTGGGTACGCTTATCCGTGATTATTCCCCCAGCCGCACTAAACACACTCTCTGACAAGACGCTAGCCGCAGGACAAGCAAGCACCTCCAGGGCATACAGCGCGAGTTCAGGCCACGTGTCCAGCTTCGACACCCAGTAGTTGTAGGGGGCAGAGGCGTCACGGAGGACGGTCGTGCGATCGGCTACGTACTCCCTCACCATCCTTTTACAGTGCTCCCGCCGACTCAGCCTTGACTGCGGAACGGTGACACAGTCTTGCTGGGGAGCCATAAAGCTGGCAAAGGCCTTGGATAGTGTTCCCCTGCCTGTGCTGTACATGCTGTCTGATCTCCGCGCCTCCCCTGCTACCTGGCCCTCGGAACTGCGCCTTCTGCCACTAGCGCTGTCTGATGGGAATTTTACCATCAGTTTGTCCGCCAGGGTCCTGTGGTATAGCATCACTCTCGAACCCCTTTCCTCTTCGGGGATGAGAGTGGAAAGGTTCTCCTTATACCGTGGGTCGAGCAGTGTGTACACCCAGTAATCCGTAGTGGCCAGAATGTGTGTAACGCGAGGGTCACGAGAAAGGCATCATAACATGAAGTCAGCCATGTGTGCCAGGGTACCTGTACGCAACACATGGCTGTCCTCACTAGGAAGATCACTTTCAGGATCATCCTCCTCCTCCTCCTCCTCCTCAGGCCATACACGCTGAAAGGATGACAGGCAAGCAGCATGTGTACCCTCAGCAGTGGGCCAAGCTGTCTCTTCCCCCTCCTCCTCATGCTCCTCCCCCTCCTCCTCCTCCTCAACTCGCTGAGATATAGACATGAGGGTGCTCTGACTATCCAGCGACATACTGACTTCCCCCGCCTCCGTTTCCAAGAGCAAAGCGTCAGCGTTTATGCTTTGCAGGGAACTTCTCAAGAGGCATAGCAGAGGAATGGTGACGCTAATGATTGCAGCATCGCCGCTCACCATCTGGGTAGACTCCTCAAAATTTCCAAGGACCTGGCAGATGGCTGCCAACCAGGCCCACTCTTCTGTAAAGAATTGAGGAGGCTGACTCCCACTACGCCGCCCATGTTGGAGTCGGTATTCCACTATAGCTCTACGCTGCTCATAGAGCCTGGCCAACATGTGGAGCGTAGAGTTCCACCGTGTGGGCACGTCGCACAGCAGTCGGTGCACTGGCAGATTAAAGCAATGTTGCAGGGTCCGCAGCGTGGCAGCGTCCGTCTTGGACTTGCGGAAATGTGCGCTAAGCCGGCGCACCTTTCCGAGCAGGTCTGACAAGCGTGGGTAGCTTTTCAGAAAGCGCTGAACCACCAAATTAAAGACGTGGGCCAGGCATGGCACGTGCGTGAGGCTGCCGAGCTGCAGAGCCGCCACCAGGTTACGGCCGTTGTCACACACAACCATGCCCGGTTGAAGGCTGAACGGCGAAAGCCAGCGGTCGGTCTGCTCTGTCAGACCCTGCAGCAGTTCGTGGGCCGTGTGCCTCTTCTCTCCTAAGCTGAGTAGTTTCAGCACGGCCTGCTGGCGCTTGCCCACCGCTGTGCTGCCACCCCGCGCGACACTGACTGGTGGCGACGTGCTGCTGCTGACACATCTTGATTGCGAGACAGAGGTTGCGTAGGAGGAGGAGGGTGGTTTAGTGGAGGAAGCATACACCGCCGCAGATACCACCACCGAGCTGGGACCCGCAATTCTGGGGGTGGGTAGGACGTGAGCGGTCCCAGGCTCTGACTCTGTCCCAGCCTCCACTAAATTCACCCAATGTGCCGTCAGGGAGATATAGTGGCCCTGCCCGCCTGTGCTTGTCCACGTGTCCGTTGTTAAGTGGACCTTGGCAGTAACCGTGTTGGTGAGGGCGCGTACAATGTTGCGGGAGACGTGGTCCTGCAGGGCTGGGACGGCACATTGAGAAAAGTAGTGGCGACTGGGAACCGAGTAGCGCGGGGCCGCCGCCGCCATCATGTTTTTGAAAGCCTCCGTTTCCACAAGCCTATACGGCAGCATCTCCAGGCTGATCAATTTGGCTATGTGCACGTTTAACGCTTGAGCGTGCGGGTGCGTGGCTGCGTACTTGTGCTCGCGCTCAAACACTTGCGCTAGCGACGGCTGGACGGTGCGCTGAGAGACATTGCTAGATGGGGCCGAGGACAGAGGTGTGGGTGCAGGCCGGGAGACAGTTGTGCCTGTGTCCTGAGAGGGGGGCTGGATCTCAGTGGCAGGTTGGGGCACAGGGGGAGAGTCAGTGGTGCAAACCGGAGGCGGTGAACGGCCTTCGTCCCACCTTGTGGGGTGCTTGGCCATCATATGTCTGCGCATGCTGGTGGTGGTGAGGCTGGTGGTGGTGGCTCCACGGCTGATCTTGGCGCGACAAATCTTGCACACCACAGTTCGTCGGTCGTCTGCACTCTCAGTGAAAAACTGCCACACCTTTGAGCTCCTCGGCCTCTGCAGGGTGGCATGGCGCGAGGGGGCGCTTTGGGAAACAGTTGGTGGATTATTCGGTCTGGCCCTGCCTCTACCCCTGGCCACTGCACTGCCTCTTCCAACCTGCCTTGCTGCTGCACTTGCCTCCCCCTCTGAAGACCTGTCCTCAGTAGGCTTAGCAAACCAGGTGGGGTCAGTCACCTCATCGTCCAGCTGCTCTTCCTCCGAATCCTCTGTGCGCTCCTCCCTCAGACTTACTGCCCTTACTACTACCTCACTGATAGACAACTGTGTCTCATCGTCATCGTCCTCCTCACCAACTGAAAGCTCTTGAGACAGTTGCCGGAAGTCCCCAGCCTCATCCCCCGGACCCCGGGAACTTTCCAAAGGTTGGGCATTGGTCACGACAAACTCCTCCGGTGGGAGAGGAACCATTGCTGCCCATTCTGGACAGGGGCCCGAGAACAGTTCCTGGGAGTCTGCCTGCTCCTCAGAATGTGTCATTGTAATGGAGTGAGGAGGCTGGGAGGAAGGAGGAGCAGCAGCCAGAGGATTCAGAGTTGCAGCAGTGGACGGCGTAGAAGTCTGGGTGGTCGATAGATTGCTGGATGCACTTTCTGCCATCCACGACAGGACCTGCTCACACTGCTCATTTTCTAATAAAGGTCTACCGCGTGGGCCCATTAATTGTGAGATGAATCTGGGGACCCCTGAAACTTGCCTCTCTCCTAATCCCGCAGCAGTCGGCTGCGATACACCTGGATCAGGAGCTCGGCCTGTGCCCACACCCTGACTTGGGCCTCCGCGTCCTCGCCCGCGTCCACGTCCTCTAGGCCTACCCCTACCCCTCAGCATGGTGTATTACGAGTAGAGCAGAAACAGAATGCTGTAATTAAATGTGCCGCTTATTGGCCTGTGGTTGGAGGCTGACTTCGCTTACGGAACGCACAGCAGAGCCAGGAAACAATTTTGCGCACGCCTGTAGTGAGACGTAGGTGCGTATCACTGAGCTAGTGGAATTCACAGCTCAGAAACAGTCAAGTGGCCAAAGGCCAGTAGTAGGCCTTAAGTATTTTGCTTCTATTTTTTTAAATGTTGAGCTGATACAGCAGACAGATACTGTAGGCAGCGTATAATATTAGGTATACTGTTTCCCTCTGCCGGAATGACGGCGGTGATGTAACGCAGACAGCAGAGGCAGGAAACAATTTTGTGCACGCCTGCTGTAACGCTTAGCTGCGTATTAATTAGGACTTCTACCCCCAGCAGACAGATACTGTAGGCAGCGTATAATATTATGTATACTGATTCCCTCTGCCGGGATGACGGCGGTGATGTAACAGAGACAGCAGAGGCAGGAAACAATTTTGTGCATGCCTGCTTTAACGCATAGCTGCGTATTAATTAGGACTTCTACCCCCAGCAGACAGATACTGTAGGCAGCGTATAATATTATGTATACTGTTTCCCTCTGCCGGGATGACGGCGGTGATGTAACGGAGACAGCAGAGGCAGGAAACAATTTTGCGCACGCCTGCTGTAACGCTTAGCTGCGTATTATTTAGGACTTCTACCCCCAGCAGACAGATACTGTAGGCAGCGTATAATATTATGTATACGGATTCCCTCTGCCGGGATGACGGCGGTGATGTAACGGAGACAGTAGAAGCAGGAAACAATTTTGTGCAAGGCTGCTGTAACGCTTAGCTGCGTATTAATTAGGACTACTACCCCCCGCAGACAGATACTGTAGGCAGCGTATAATATTATGTATACTGTTTCCCTCTGCTGGGATGACGGTGGTGATGTAACGGAGACAGCAGAGGCAGGAAACTATTTTGCGCAAGCCTGCTGTAACGCTTAGCTGCGTATTAATTAGGACTACTATCACCAGCAGACACGCAGTAAACTGTACACGGTCACAGGCAGCCCAAATATAGTATTTTCCCCAAATTTTTTGAAAAAGCCCACTGCCTATATAGCCTGTATATCTCTTTCCCTGCCTCACCAGTACTGGCCCTATACTCTGTGCAATGACTGCAGACTGAGGATGCAATGCTCTGCACGCCCGATATACAAAAAAAAAAAAATTGTGCAACACTGCTAAAAGCAGCCTCAACAGTACTGCACACGGTCAGATGTGGCCCTAAGAAGGACCGTTGGGATTCTTCAAGCCATAACTCCTAACGCTCTCCCTATAGCAGCAGCAGCATCAGCAGCACTGTCCCTGATCTCTGTCAGAATGCATCTGTGGCGAGCCGTGGGCAGGGCAGATTTTAATACTCGGGTGTCACCTGATCTCCCCAGCCACTCACTGCAGGGGGGTGGTATAGGGCTGGAACATCACAGGAGGAAGTTATAATGCTTTCCATGTCTTTCTATTGGCCAGAAAAGCACGCTAATGTCTCAGAGATGAAAGTGAAAGTAACTCGAACATCGCGTGGTGCTCGTCTCGAGTAACGAGCATCACGAACACCCTAATACTCGAACGAGCATTAAGCTCGGACGAGTACGCTCGCTCATCTCTAGTCATTATCCATGAACATCTGAACATGAAGAAGCGATCTGCAAAGTGGGTCCCCAAATGTTGGACAACAGATCAGGAAAGCATGCGAGCAAAAACTTCCCGGTCCATTTATCAGCGTTTCCGGACTGATAAGAACTTCCTGGTTGGACTGGTCACTATGGATGAGACCTGGATTTATTTGTATGACCCTGAAACCAAGGAGCAGTCAAAAGAGTGGAGGCACAGTGGTTCTCCTCGCCCAAAGAAGTTCAGCCACTAAGGTGACGGCGTCTGTGTTCTGGGATAAGGAGGGCGTGCTGCTTGTGGACTACCTTCAAATGAATAAGAGTTGTTCGCTAATGCATACCCAAACAGTTTTTGGGTTAAACTGTTCATGTTACTCTATGTGTTGATTGTAAGCAAACATGTAAGAAGAAGATTACTAATTGCATGTAATGTAATGATATGCTAAATGTCAATAAAAATTTATTGAATAAAAAAAAAAAATGGTTCCACCATCAATGCAAGGTATTACATTGAACTTTTGGACCAATTGAAGGCAGCTCTAAAGGCCAAAAGGTGCGGCAAGCTGTTCAAAGGAATCTTGTACCTGCAAGACAACGCCTCCGCTCACACTGCACAAGCGACTATGGCAAAACTGGTGGAGCTAGGCTTCCAGCTGGTTGACCACCCACCTTATTCACCAGATCTAGCTCCCTCCGACTATCATCTGTTTCCAAACCTGTAGAAACACCTCAAGGGGACCAAATTTCCCACCATTTCTGATGTCATGGCTGCTACTGGTGACTGGTTTGAGACTGGTCTTTTTGCAAGGCTTACAGAACTTGGAATATCGATGTAAGAAGTGTGTTTGCATCAGTGGAGAGGATGTGGAAGAAATGTAAAGTTTCATCTTCCTATCTTGTTTCTTTTTGGGTAAAGCCAAAGACTTATCAGCAGCCCCTCGTATACGCCTGAGCACTAAGCAGAGAGCCCTCTGTGTCCTGAGGTCCCAGTACAGATGTTCCTGCTGGTACTTAAGCTAAGTGCTTGGGTGAAGTTTTAGCGGGCAACTTGGGCAGATACATTATAGGCAGTGTCTAAAGCAGAGGTTGGAGACATTATACTCTAAGAGGCACATGAGAAAAGGACCCTGAATAAGGCTTGAAAAAGACCAACCAGGTCGAAACGTTGCCTGCTCCGATTCTGTTAAACATGGAACAATAACTTTTTTCTAATTGTACTGCACCACTTGATGCTGCCATATTTGCATTTAAATTCCGTGGACTTATTGGGAACTGTCGGTTCATGGTTCCTGTTGTGGCCCTGCATCCCTCAGCCATACTTGGACTTGCTCTGTGAGTGCTGCTGGACAGCAGATCTCTTTACTACAAGGACCCTAAATGGGCAGTGATGAAGCTAAAAGGAGCAACTGTCAAAATATTAGCCTGCGTGCTTTAATGGACCCAGAAGCATAACTGAAAGCTCCTGGGCGGCAATGAAAAATCTGTAACAGGGTCACTACTTACCATGTGCCATAATATAATACTCATGTTTTAGTATACTGTAGCTACACCTTTGATTGAGCCTACTCTAGGGATCTACAATATCTTACTCAGGTACAATATAGGTATTGTCATCTTGGAAAGAGTAACTGCACTTTTAGGAAAGTTTTGGAATGTCATAGTAACATGTCAAAAGTTTTGATCAGTGGGGGTTCAGATGCTGAGACCCCCACTGACTGCTGAAATGAAGGGGAAGAAGCACCCATCCAAGCGCTGTGCCCCTTCGGCTATCATCATTTCTTGTTTGATGTTCTCAACAATGGAAGATGCTTGCATAGAACGGTATAGAAGTCTATGAGTCTGTCTTTAGCAGCTGAGGAAAGCCAACATGAAGACAGCTGAAGAGGCCCAGTGTGAGTGCCTCTGCCCCTTCATTTCAGCAATTAGTGGGGGTCTCAGCACCCCGAACCCCACTATTCGAAAGTTTTGACATTGTCACTATTGCATGCCAAAACTTTCTTAAAAGTTTACTTATTCTTTAAATTGTTTGTGACTTTTCAGGTATCTTTACAGAATAAACTGCCGTGTGTGTCCATGGGGAATAATACTATTTCTAGCCATTATGTAACTTGTATCCTTCAGGTATCACAGGTTTTAACTCTACTGGATGTATTGATAGTTTTTAATTCTTTCTTAGCTGGTGGATGAAGAATGCTGCCTTCTGATTATGTCTTTTATACATGGAGAAAACAGCAGATTCTGCTCCCTAACTCTCTGTACCACAAAGAGATAACATCATCATGGAGGACACTGAGAAGTACTGAGCAGTGGAGGTATGATTTCAGTAGTTGTAAATCACTCATCAGTTTGCTGCAGGCATCGCTGTGTGTAGGTCTCGCCTTTTTCTCCCCTTCCCTCTTCCTCTCTATAGATTTTTATGAGCATCAGGAGTCGTCACCCTCCTCTACGTTCTGTTTTCCATCTTGTTACTAGAAATGGGCATCATTTGACAGATGTCAGTGGAATTAGGTAAATAAAGTGATTTGCACTTTTCCTAGTTATCACACTAGTTATAATGTAAGTACATGTTTGTTGAGGAGGAGTGGGGGTGGGGCCAACAATGAAGGTAAATATTTTTTTAGACAAATAGTGTTAGAGAGGACAGGGTGTCCTCTGCCCTTTATCTCTTTTCCTTGGTAATCGAGCCTCTGGCTGATTTTGATAAGGCAATCAGCCGATATAGTTGGATTGCAGTATAGAGAAACTGAGGAACATGGTAAGATGTTGGGTCTCACTATTAATTGGGGGAATCTGTAGTTCTTCCCTTAGATCCCTTGCTGGTAGATTTTTCATTGGAACATACGCAATTACAAATAGTGAAGGAATGCGAATATTTGGTAGTTGTGGTATCTTCTAAGCCTCAAGACTATATTTCGGCCATCTGCTTCCACTAATATGAAAGTTTGACATTTGATAAGAGAAATCTTATTAAAATGGTTTTAATGCCACAACTCCTTTATGTACTTCAGAATCCTCCGGTTTGGATTCTATGGAATACATTTAAGCAGATTTTACTAGTACAGTTATACCTCTACTTTCGTCGCCTTCTTCTTTCACCAGTTTCCAGTTTTGCTGCTTCTTCACCACAGAATTTTGCGTCTACTTTTGTCGCCTGCTTCTAGTTTTGCCAGCAGCCGCCGGCCTACGTGACCTCACTGTCCAATCACAGCCATTCATTGACTGGCTCAGCCAATCGCAGCTGACAAGCTGTGATTGGCTGAGCCAGTCAATGAATGGCTGTGATCGGGCATCGAGCTAGCGCTGAGAACCAATCACAGAAATCTACTGCTGGAGGCGGGGTTCTCAAACCTCTCTTACAGCAATAGCTGATCAGGGGAAGCCTGAAGCAGCGCCAGAGACCAGCGGCCGGGACCCGGACGGCACCTGCAAGGTGAGTATTGCTTTTTTTTTCTATCTAGTGTAGCTAGGGCTGATTTTTGGAGAAGGGCTTATATTTCAAGCCTTTCCCCCTGAAAATCGGTGTGCGGTTAACGCTGACAAAAACACGGCACCTTTGTGCTGAGACCGCTGCCCACTCATTTTTAACGGGCAACGTAGGGCCAAAAACGCTTGTGTGAACAGCCCCATTGAAATGAATGGGTGCGTTGTACAGCGTTTAGCGTTGCGCTGAAAAATCTGTGCTAAACGCTGCACAAAAATGTGGTTTGGTGTTTTTTGGAATGTCTAGAACCAATTAACTGGATTTACATTGATTCCTATGGAAATAATTGCCTGAACTTTCACTGGTTTCAAGTTTAGCCGATGGTTTTCGGACGGATAACCAACAAAACTAGAGGTTTGACTGTGGATGGATTTACTATATACACTCCACTTTCACCTAGTACAATGGAGAGGTAATCTTTTTGGAACAGATGCATTCTGGGGGACTTTTTTATAGCTTTGAACAATTTAGTTTATGATGTTCCCCATGATAATTCTTTCCAGTTCCTTCACTTACGACATGCGTTTGCTGCTCGGGCTGGTCAGTGTCTGTGCTTACGGTTCAACACTCTTTAGTGAATTTTCTTGGGTGTTCTGGAGTTATGAAGGGTGTAAGTATCTTATTTATATAGACAGACGCTTTCGTACTATTTACAACTTTTATCAATTAAGGTAAAAGGAAAATGGCAAAAACATTTGGGCCACATTAGTGAAGGTAAACGGGCCGCATTGCTTGTATGATTCCAATGATATCTCTATCTGAAAGTCAACAAGTGTCGCAATTGTATTTAGTGCATAGAGTTTATCGTACTACATTAACCCTTTCCAATCCAATGTCGGGCCTGCCCCGACATCATAATTTCCTTCCACAGCTCCAATGTCGGGGCAGGCCCAACACTGCAGTGCAGGAGTGCATCTGCACCCAATCATCAGACACATCGGGTGCAGATACACTCCTGCACTGATCCTCAACAAGGACCCTCGAGGAGAAGGCAGAAAGGGTTTTTAACCATTTCTGCCTTCTCCTTTACACATTACATAGCGCTCAATTAGCGCTATGTAATGCAGGAGATTCTGCCCGGCGATCATGTGACCGCCGGTGTTCCATGACCCCCAGAGGTCACATGAATGCCGAGCCGGGAGCCTGCACCGTGGGGGGACCTGCTTACCTGTCCGGCATCTTCCGCATTCTCCCTTCTGCCTCCCGGCTCGGCGATCATGTGACCGCTGGATGCCACCTGACCCCAGCGGTCACATGATCGCCGAGGCAGAAGGGAAAATGCGGAAGACGCCGGACAGGTAAGCAGGTCCCTCCACAGTGCAGTGAGCACCTGCACCCTCCTGAACTCTGTCAGTTCAGGAAGGTGCAGGGAAAATGTATTTTTTCTCATCCATTCTCCCCAGCTCCAATTTATTTGGGGCTGGGGAGAATGGATGAGAAAAAATAAATGGATTGGAAAGGGTTAAGGCTGGGTTTATACGGGGCGGATTTGCCGTGGAAATTCCGTGCAGAATTTCGCGGTGGCAAATCCGCATGCGGCCGCTAATCCCGGGAAATCCGCTGCGGCTAATCTGGCAGAAACCGGCGCTGCGGCGCGGATTTGCCGACCGCAGCATGTTCATTTTTTTTTTTTACGCTGCGGCCGCGCTCCCCTCTATGGGAGCGCTGGCCGCTGTAGAAGAGCGAGCGGTCGGGCCTCTTCAAAACCGCCGCGAGTCTTGAAGCAGCGGTTCTCCCGGGGAAAATGTCACTGAGGTTTTTCGCTGAGGCAAAACCGCAACATTTCCGTCGGGAATCTGCCCCGTGTGACCGTGGCCTAAAGCTGTTTCACATGGGGATTAGGTTAAACTCAGATGGTCCCACATGTTACATGGAGAGTGCAGATTCAATGCATGTGGCCTGGGATTGTGTGAAATTATGTGAATTTTGGAATGGTGTACTAGAGATAATGAAGAAAATCTATCTTGCCGATATTGGAATTAATCCCAGAACTTGTATGTTGGGTAGTGTTGATGGGCTTGATGGGAAAACTCTTCTGGGAATTCAGAGAGCATTGCATCAGGCACAGAAGCTGATTGCTGCCCATTGGATGCAGCTACCCCCCCCCCCACCCCCATCATCCTCCTTACCCCCATCAATAGGAGATTTTGTTGCAAGAGAGGTTATATTTTTGAAAAGGGGCATATACCAAAAGAAGAGTATTTTTGATTAAGTTTGAGGAAATCTTGGGACGATGGTCGGATATACATCTTGGATAGTTAATAGTAAATGCTGATTGCATAGAGGTACTGTCATAAAGTATGTGGGTTTTAGAGTGAGCTATGGGGGGAGGTGAGAAGGTGGAGAAGAGTTAGTACTTAAAGGGGTTGTCTCGCGCCGAAACGGGTTTTTTTTTTTTGCATAGGCCCCCCCCCCCCCGTTCGGCGCAGGACAAACCCAAGGGATGTGTTAAAATTAAAAAAAAATTACTTACCCGAATCCCCGCTCTGCGACTTCTTCCTTCTTCCTACTTCTTCCTTCTCCAAGATGGCCGCCAGGATCTTCACCCACGATGCACCGCGGGTCTTCTCCCATGGTGCTCCGTGGGCTCTGTGCGGTCCATTGCCGATTCCAGCCTCCTGATTGGCTGGAATCGGCACACGTGACGGGGTGGAGCTACGCGATGACGCGTAGAAGGGGGCGGAGCCAGAACGCCGCTCGTGCCCGGGCCGACCACAAGGGAGAAGACCTTTCTGCGCAAGCGCGTCTAAAAAAGCAAGAAGACCCCGAAATTATACGGAGCCATGGAGATGGGGACGCTAGCAACGGAGCAGGTAAGTGAATAACTTCTGTATGGCTCATATTTAATGCACGATGTATATTACAAAGTGCATTAATATGGCCATACAGAAGTGCATAACCCCACTTGCTTTCGCGAGACAACCCCTTTAATGTTATTGCTTTTTGTTTTCTTTTCTTTAGTTTAAAGTCTGTTGAAGGTGCAGCGCCTGACTTTGAAAAAGTGACCATTTAATCATTTCTAAGGGTGCATTCACACGGGCGATAAAATTGTGCACGTTTTGTGCATTTCGAAACCCACAGAACTCGTACGAAAATGGAACCCATTCTTTTCAATATATTTCACTGGAAAAGAACCAAAAATGCAATACCTGATAAAGTGCAGAGCAGGCACAATGGCCGTAGGGTCGGCACAATGGCCGTAGGGTCGGCACAATGGCCGTAGGACCTAACAATATACAGCAAGCCAGACTATAAACCAGAGTAGCTAAACTGTCCACTGCAGACCTATATGAAGCCACCCACTCAACCCAGCCCAGATTGGGGAGGAGCGACTGCATGCAACTAAGTCTGCAATGTGAACGATACCACAAAAGCCAGCCAATACATGGGTGCGTCATGCAATACAGGATTACAACTCACACTGACATGACAATGGGTTACCCCGTATCTCAACGGTGGGCAGCACCATTCTTTTCAATAGGTCTACTTACATAGGTGATTTTTCTTTCACAGTGACGCAGCGAGACACAAAAACTGCAGGATGTTCTAGTTTCATATGAGTCTCGCCCAAGAATAGAACATGCAGATGTGTCGTCTCCCGCACATCACACACCACGTGGAGGGAGTATCCGTGTCCGGTGTGATGTGAGTTACACCTGAGAATGTCGGGTGCGACTAACATTCGCCCATCTGAATGCACCCTTAGGGTAGGCTAGGGTTCCAAGAAGTGTCTACTGTGCCACCATCTGGCATCTAACATGCAGTAGTACTGGCTGTCCAGTGTTGATACCTGCAATGTTTTAGGGAAACTGTATGGCCATTAGAGGGACCCGCCGGGCCAGGAGAAAAATGGTGCTGTGATTGGCTGCCACGGCTTATGTGGGCAGCACTGGTTAATCAAAGCATGTGTAGTGTCTGAGACCAATGATGCATACAGTGTGCATCGGGTAGAAAGAGATGCTATGTGGCCATCAATATCTCTCCAAGCCCGTTTTAACAACGAACAGGAAGGAACCAACTAAATACCAATTAGTACCAGCACTTTCCTCTTTGTAGTGTTGCTGCAGCTGAAGACAGCCCTACATAGCGCTATACAGGACCGTCTTCATCTGCCAGAAGGAGCTGAGAACAGCTGACGGAGCAGCAACACTTTGAAGAGGAGAGAGCAGGTATTCTAAGAACTTACCTTGTGCCCTTGGTGATTGATATGAAGATGTCTTATATTCAGCAAAAATGAAAATAAAGTATCAGTTGGAGTCACTTCACTTGATGCTTCAGGTTTGGAATAATGAACAAAATTTAGTTTCCTTGTTCTTGTTTGAGGGGGCATTTATGAACATAGATATGGGATAGATAGATGGATACTAGAGATGAGCGAACACCAAAATGCTTGGGTGCTCGTTACACGGGACGAACTTTTCGTGATGCTCGAGGGTTCGTTTCGAGTAACGAACCCCATTGAAGTCAATGGGCGACCCGAGCATTTTTGTATATCACCGATGCTCGCTAAGGTTTTCATTTGTGAAAATCTGGGCAATTCAAGAAAGTGATGGGAACGACACAGAAACGGATAGGGCAGGCGAGGGGCTACATGTTGGGCTGCATCTCAAGTTCCCAGGTCCCACTATTAAGCCACAATAGCGGCAAGAGTGCCCCCCCCCCTCCCAACAACTTTTACTTCTGAAAAGCCCTCATTAGCAATGCATACCTTAGCTAAGGACCACACTACCTCCAACAAAGCACAATCACTGCCTGCATGACACTCCGCTGCCACTTCTCCTGGGTTACATGCTGCCCAACCCCCCCCCCCCCCACGACCCAGTGTCCACAGTGCACACCAAACTGTCCCTGCCCAGCCTTCAGCTGCCCTCATGCCACGCCACCCTCATGTCTATTTATAAGTGCGTCTGCCATGAGGAGGAACCGCAGGCACACACTGCAGAGGGTTGGCACGGCTAGGCAGCGACCCTCTTTAAAAGGGGCGGGGCAATAGCCCACAATGCTGTACAGAAGCAATGAGAAATCCAATCCTGTGCCACCTCCATCAGGAGCTGCACACGTGGGCATAGCAATGGGGAACCTATGTGCCACACACTATTCATTCTGTCAAGGTGTCTGCATGCCCCAGTCAGACCGCGGTTTTTTATAAATAGTCACAGGCATGTACAACTCCGCAATGGGAATTCCGTGTGCACCCACAGCATGGGTGGCTCCCTGGAACCCACCGGCTGTACATTAATGTATCCCATTGCAGTTCCCATCACAGCTGAGGTAACGTCCGACTAAATGCAGGTGGGCTTCGGCCCACACTGCATGCCCCAGTCAGACTGGGGTTCTTTAGAAGTAGACACATGCAGTTACAACTCCCTGTGGACCCACGGCATGGGTGGCTCCCTGGAACCCACCGGCGGTACATAAATATATCCCATTGCATTGCCCATCACAGCTGAGGTAATGTCGTGCTTAATGCAGGTGGGCTTCGGCCCACACTGCATGCCCCAGTCAGACTGGGGTTCTTTAGAAGTGGACACATGCAGTTACCACTCCCTGTGGACCGACAGCATGGGTGGGTGCCAGGAAGCCACCGGCGGTACATAAATATATCCCATTGCAGTGCCCAACACAGCTGATGTAACGTCAGTTGTAATGCAGGTGGGCTAAAAATTCATTTGATTACACTGTAGGCGAGGGCCCCCAAAAATTGGTGTACCAACAGTACTAATGTACCTGAGAAAAATTGCCCATGCCCAACCAAAAGGGCAGGTGAAATCCATTAATCGCTTTGGTTAATGTGGCTTAATTGGTAACTAGGCCTGGAGGCAGCCCAGTTAAAATAAAAATTGGTTGAGGTGAAAGTTTCAACGCTTTAATGAGCATTGAAACGTATAAAAATTGTTTAGAAAAATTATATGACTGAGCCTTGTGGGCCTAAGAAAAATTGCCCGTTCGGCGCGATTATGTGAGGTTTCAGGAGGAGGAGCAGGAGGAGGAGGAGGAGGAATATTATACACAGATTGATGAAGCAAAAAGGTCCCCATTTTTGATGGTGATAGAGAACAATGTTTCCATCCGCGGGTGCAGCCTACGTATTGCTTAGGTATCGCTGCTGTCCACTGGTGCAGAAGAGAAGTCTGGGGAAATCCAGGCTTTGTTCATCTTGATGAGTGTAAGCCTGTCGGCACTGTCGGTTGACAGGTGGGTACGCTTATCCGTGATGATTCCCCCAGCCACACTAAACACACTCTCTGACAAGACGCTAGCCGCAGGACAAGCAAGCACCTCCAGGGCATACAGCGTGAGTTCAGGCCACGTGTCCAGCTTCGTCACCCAGTAGTTGTAGGGGGCAGAGGCGTCACGGAGGACGGTCGTGCGATCGGCTACGTACTCCCTCACCATCCTTTTACAGTGCTCCCGCCAACTCAGCCTCGACTGGGGACCGGTGACACAGTCTTGCTGGGGAGCCAGAAAGCTGGCAAAGGCCTTGGAGAATGGTCCCCTTCCTGCGCTGTACATGTTGCCTGATCTCTGCGCCTCCCCTGCTACCTGGCCCGCGGAAATGCGCCTTCGGCCACTAGCGCTGTCGGATGGGAAGTTTACCATCAGTTTGTCCACCAGCGCCCTGTGGTATAGCATCATTCTCGAACCCCTTCCCTCTTCGGGAATGAGAGTGGAAAGGTTCTCCTTATACAGTGGGTCGAGCAGTGTGTACACCCAGTAATCCGTAGTGGCCAGTATGTGTGTAACGCGAGGGTCACGAGAAAGGCATCCTATGATGAAGTCAGCCATGTGTGCCAGGGTACCTGTACGCAACACATGGCTGTCCTCACTCGGAAGATCACTTTCAGGATCCTCCTCCTCCTCCTCCTCCTCCTCCTCCTCTGGCCATACACACTGAAAGGATGACAGGCAAGCAGCATGTGTACCCTCAGCAGTGGGCCAAGCTGTCTCTTCCCCCTCCTCCTCATGCTCCTCCTCCTCCTCTGGCCATACACGCTGAAAGGATGACAGGCAAGCAGCATGTGTACCCTCAGCAGTGGGCCAAGCTGTCTCTTCCCCCTCCTCCTCATCCCCCTCCTCCTCCTCCTCAACGTGCTGAGATATAGACATGAGGGTGCTCTGACTATCCAGCGACATACTGTCTTCCCCCGCCTCCGTTTCCGAGTGCAAAGCGTCTGCCTTTATGCTTTGCAGGGAACTTCGCAAGAGGCATAGCAGAGGAATGGTGACGCTAATGATTGCAGCATCGCCGCTCACCATCTGGGTAGACTCCTCAAAATTTCCAAGGACCTGGCAGATGGCTGCCAACCAGGCCCACTCTTCTGTAAATAATTGAGGAGGCTGACTCCCACTACGCCGCCCATGTTGGAGTTGGTATTCCGCAATAGCTCTACGCTGCTCATAGAGCCTGGCCAACATGTGGAGCGTAGAGTTCCACCGTGTGGGCACGTCGCACAGCAGTCAGTGCACTGGCAGATTAAACCGATGTTGCAGGGTGCGCAGGGTGGCAGCGTCCGTGTGGGACTTGCGGAAATGTGCGCAGAGCCGGCGCACCTTTCCGAGCAGGTATGACAAGTGTGGGTAGCTTTTCAGAAAGCGCTGAACCACCAAATTAAAGACATGGGCCAGGCATGGCACGTGCGTGAGGCTGCCGAGCTGCAGAGCCGCCACCAGGTTACGGCCGTTGTCACACACGACCATGCCCGGTTGGAGGCTCAGCGGCGCAAGCCAGCGGTCGGTCTGCTCTGTCAGACCCTGCAGCAGTTTGTGGGCCGCCTGACTCTTCTCTCCTAAGCTGAGTAGTTTCAGCACGGCCTGCTGATGCTTGCCCACCGCTGTGCTGCCATGCCACGCGACACCGACTGCTGGCGACGTGCTGCTGCTGACACATCTTGATTGCGAGACAGAGGTTGCGTAGGAGGAGGAGGAGGGTGGTTTAGTGGAGGAAGCATACACCGCCGCAGATACCACCACCGAGCTGGGGCACGCAATTCGGGGGGGGGGTAGGACGTGAGCAGTCCCAGGCTCTGACTCTGTCCCAGCCTGCACTAAATTCACCCAATGTGCCGTCAGGGAGATATAGTGGCCCTGCCCGCCTATGCTTGTCCACGTGTCTGTTGTTAAGTGGACCTTGGCAGTAACCGCGTTGGTGAGGGCGCGTACAATGTTGCGGGAGACGTGGTCCTGCAGGGCTGGGATGGCACATCGGGAAAAGTAGTGGCGACTGGGAACCGAGTAGCGCGGGGCCGCCGCCGCCATCATGCTTTTGAAAGCCTCCGTTTCCACAAGCCTATACGGCAGCATCTCCAGGCTGATCAATTTGGCAATGTGCATGTTTAACGCTTGAGCGTGCGGGTGCGTGGCGGCGTACTTGCGCTCGCGCTCAAACAGTGGCGCTAGCGACGTCTGGACGCTGCGCTGAGAGACATTGCTGGATGGGGCCGAGGACAGTGGAGGTGAGGGTGTGGGTGCAGGCCAGGAGACGGTAGTGCCTGTGTCCTCAGAGGGGGGTTGGATCTCAGTGGCAGGTTGGGGCACAGGGGGAGAGGCAGTGGTGCAAACCGGAGGCGGTGAACGGCCTTCGTCCCACCTTGTGGGGTGCTTGGCTATCATATGCCTGCGCATGCTGGTGGTGGTGCCTCCCCAGCTGATCTTGGCGCGACAAAGGTTGCACACCACTGTTCGTCGGTCGTCAGGCGTCTCTGTGAAAAACTGCCACACCGTAGAGCACCTTGACCTCTGCAGGGTGGCATGGCGCGAGGGGGCGCTTTGGGAAACAGTTGGTGGATTATTCGGTCTGGCCCTGCCTCTACCCCGGGCCACCGCACTGGCTCGGCCTGTGCCCACACCCTGACTTGGGCCTCCGCGTCCTCGCCCGCGTCCACGTACTCTAGGCCTACCCCTACTCCTCAGCATGGTATATTCCCAGTAGTGCAGAAACAGAACGCTGTAATTAAATGTGACGCTTATTGCCCTGTGGTTGGAGGCTGACTTCACTTACGGAACGCCAGGAAATAATTTTGCGCAAGCCTGCTGTAACACTTAGCTGGCTGCGTATGAATTAGGAGGACTACTACACCCAGCAGAGACCCAGAACACTGAGGACAGTCACAGGCAGCCCAAATAGATTTTTTTCCCCAAATGTTTTTGCAAAGGCCCACTGCCTATATTCAATCAATATATCTCTTCTCTCTCTGCGTCACCGCTACTGGCCCTGGAGTATGTCAAAGAACTGCAGAGTGTTGCACTGTGGACTGGAATACAGCGGTGATTTAACAGCCCAGACAGAGCCAGTAAATAATTTTGCGCAAGCCTGCTGTAACACTTAGCTGGCTGCGTATGAATTTGGAGAACTACTACACCCAGCAGAGACCCAGAACACTGAGGACAGTCACAGGCAGCCCAAATAGATTTTTTTCCCCAAATGTTTTTGCAAAGGCCCACTGCCTATATTCAATCAATATGTCTTCTGTCCCTGCCTAAGCGCTTCTGGCCCTGGAGTATGTCAAAGAACTGCAGAGTGTTGCACTGTGGACTGCAATACAGCGGTGATTTAACAGCCCAGACAGAGCCAGGAAATAATTTTTGCGCAAGCCTGCTGTAACACTTAGCTGGCTGCGTATGAATTTGGAGAACTACTACACCCAGCAGAGACCCAGAACACTGAGGACAGTCACAGGCAGCCCAAATAGATTTTTTCCCAAAATGTTTTTGCAAAGGCCCACTGCCTATATTCAATCAATATGTCTTGTGTCCCTGCCTAAGCGCTTCTGGCCCTGGAGTATGTCAAAGAACTGCAGAGTGTTGCACTGTGGACTGCAATACAGCGGTGATTTAACAGCCCAGACAGAGCCAGGAAATAATTTTGCGCAAGCCTGCTGTAACACTTAGCTGGATGCGTATGAATTTGGAGAACTACTACACCCAGCAGAGACCCAGAACACTGAGGACAGTCACAGGCAGCCCAAATAGATTTTTTCCCCCAAATGTTTTTGCAAAGGCCCACTGCCTATATTCAATCAATATGTCTTCTGTCCCTGCCTAAGCGCTTCTGGCCCTGGAGTATTACTGCAGGACGCAATGCTCTGCACGGCCGATATACCAAAAAAAAAAAAATGTGCAACACTGCAAAAAGCAGCCTCCACAGTACTGCACACGGTTAGATGTGGCCCTAAGAAGGACCGTTGGGGTTCTTGAAGCCTAAAATACTCCTAACACTCTCCCTATAGCAGCTCCACCAAGATAGCACTTTCCCTAAAGTATGTCAGAACGCATCTGTGGCGAGCCGCGGGAGGGGCCGATTTTTATACTCGGGTGACACCTGATCTCGCCAGCCACTCACTGCAGGGGGGTGGTATAGGGCTTGAACGTCGCAGGGGGAAGTTGTAATGCCTTCCCTGTCTTTCTATTGGCCAGAAAAGCGCGCTAACGTCTCAGAGATGAAAGTGAAAGTAACCCGAACATCGCGTGGTACTCGTTACGAGTAACGAGCATCTCGAACACGCTAATACTCGAACGAGTATCAAGCTCGGACGAGTACGTTCGCTCATCTCTAATGGATACATATGAAGTAGATAGATGTGAGATATATAAATAGATACCCTGTTTCCCCGAAAATAAGAAGCGTCTTATATTAATTTTTGCTCCCATCTTATTTTCAGGGGGTATCTTATTTCGCCGCGGCAAATCCGTCTGTGGCCGCTAATCCCTCAATTGGCCAGCTTTGTGGACGAAATTTCTCAGAAATCTCGTCCACATGGGACAGCAAATCTGTCACGGCAAAGCTGGGAGAAGCCGGTGTTGTGGTGCGGATTCACCGGCCACAGAGACGGAAAAGCGTGCAGCCAGGTCGCTTCAAAACAAGCAGCTGAGTGCCGTGGGTTTTGAAGCAGTGCTTTCCCGGCAGAAATCTCGCTGTTTATCGCTGTGGCCGAACTGCAATATTTCCACTGGAAATACGCTCTGTGAGAACCCAGCCTTAAGAATCACACACAGGTTGCCTGACTCACACACAGAGCCATAAAAAAATAAGGGCTGTAAAGTAACGTACCTGTCTGCAGACAGAAGTTCCTGTACCACTTGTAAGCAGGGATGGTATTGCAGCTTCCAGCCACCAGGGGGAGCTCATCACAGCAGACATGTACAGCAGGAACAGAACGTACAGTATGGACTTTTCCAGCCAGCAAGGGAAGCTCACAACAGCACACACGTACAGCACAGCAGGGACAGGATAACAGCAGACTGTCTGCAGATCTACCTATACACCTGGAGGTAGGAGACAATGGGGATGGCAGCAGGGGACAGGCCTCTTGACTTGCCTGCACACTTTACTGACAGGGGGTGCCTTATATTTGGGACTTCTGCAAAATTCGGGGAGTGTCTTATTTTCAGGGGGTGCCTTATTTTCAGGGAAACACGGTAGATAGATATAAGAAAGATAGATAGATATCAGATAGATAGATAGATATGTGATAGATATGTGATAGATATGTGATAGATAGATAGATAGATAGATAGATAGATAGATAGATAGATAGATAGATAGATAGATATGAGAGAGAGATATGAGATAGATAGATAGATAGATAAGAGAGATATGAGATAGATAGATAGATATGAGGGAGAGAGATATGAGATAGATAGATAGATAGATAGATAGATAGATAGATAGATAGATAGATATGAGAGAGATATATGAGATAGATGAGAGATACACATGAATTAGATGAGAGATAGATATGAGATAGATAGATATGCGATAGATATGAGAAAGATAGATAAATAGATAGATAGATATAGGAAAGATAAATATATAGCTATGAGATAGATAGATAAATAGAGAAATAGATATGAGATGGATATTAGATAAATATATAGATATGATATAGATAGATAGATATGAGGTAGATAAATAGCTATGAGATAGGTAGATAGACAGACAGATATGAAGTAGAAAGATCTGAGATATATAAATAGATAGATAAATATGAGATAGATAGATATGAGAAAGATAAATAAATAGATATGAGATGGATGGATAGATAGATAGATATG
Source organism: Eleutherodactylus coqui (assembly GCF_035609145.1). Classification (NCBI taxonomy): domain Eukaryota; kingdom Metazoa; phylum Chordata; class Amphibia; order Anura; family Eleutherodactylidae; genus Eleutherodactylus; species Eleutherodactylus coqui. The sequence goes on from NC_089849.1 coordinate 111,935,618, forward strand.
AGATATATAGATAGATATGAGATATATAGATAGATAGATAGATATGAGATAGAGAGATAGATAGATGTGAGATAGATAGATAGATAGATGGATGTGAGATAGATAGTTATGAAATAGATAGATGGATAGATATGAAGTAGATAGATCTGAGATATATAAAAAGATACATAGATATGAGAGATTGATAAATAGATATGAGAAAGATAAATAAATAGATATGAGAGAGATAGATATGAGAGAGATAGATAGATAGATAGATAGATATGAGAAAAATAGATAGATAGACATGGGGTAGATAAACTAAAGATAGATATGGGATAGATAGATAGATGGATAGATATGAGATAGATAGATAGATGGATAGATATGAAGTAGATAGATCTGAGATATATAAATAGATACATAGATATGAGAGATAGAGAGATCGATATGAGATAGATATGAGAGATAGATAGATAGATATGAGATAGATAGATATGAGATAGATATGGGATAGATAAATAGATAGATATGAGAAATATAGATAGACAGATATGGGACAGACAGATAGATAGATAGATAGATATGAGAAGATAGACAGGTTATATATAGATATGGGATAGATAGATAGATTATAGATAGATATGAGATAGATAGATAGATAGATATGAGGTAGATAGATAGGAGATAGATAGATAGATATGAGGTAGATAGATAGGAGATAGATAGATAGATATGAGGTAGATAGATAGATAGATATGGGATAGATAGATAGTTATTAGATAAATAGATAGATAAAGCGCTGCGGAATAAGTTGGCGCTATACAAATAAAGATTATTATTATTATGGATTAAAGATAGATATGGGATAGATAGATATGAGATAGATAGATATGAGAGATAGATAGATGGATAGATATGAAGTAGATAGATCTGAGATATATAGATACATAGATATGATAGATATGAGATAGATAGATAGATAAGAGATAGAGATTGATATGAGATAGATATCAGGGATAGATAGATATGAGATAGATGAGAGAGATAGATATGAGAAAGATAGATAGATAGATAGATATGAGATAGATAGAAAGATAAATAGATAGATAGATAGATATGGGATAGATAAATAGATAGATAGATATGAGATAGATAGATAAATAGATAGATATGAGATAGATAGAAAGATAAATAGATAGATATGGGATAGATAGAGGATAGTGAGATTGATATGAGATAGATAGATAGATATGAGATAGATGGATAGATATGGGACGGATAGATAGATAGATATGAGTAGATAGATAGATAGATTATATATAGATATGGGATAGATAGATAGATTGTAGATAGATATGAGTAGATAGATATGAGATAGATAGATATGAGTAGATAGAGATTAGATAGATAGATAGATATGAGATAGATAGATAGATAGATATGGGGTAGATAGATATGAGATAGATAGATAGATAGATGGATATGGGATAGATAGATAGATAGATGGATATGAGAAAGATAGTTAGATAGATATTTGGATAGATAGATATGGGACAGATAGATAGATATGATTTAGATATAAGATAGATAGTTATTAGATAAATAGATAGATATTACATAGATAGATAGATACCATGTTTCCCTGAAAATAAGACCTACCCTTAGGTAGGGGGCTTGACATATAAACCCTACCCCAAAAATAAGCGCTAGCTACAATACATGAAAACAAGAGAGCAATACCTAACGCTGCTTTCCGCAGTTCCAGCAGGCTTCTATGCAGTTCTCAGCGCCGACAGAACATGCTGCTAACAGGGTTGGTAAACAATGCCTTCAGCAAGCAATTGCTCTGATTGGTTATCGAGCGCCGCAGTTCAGCCAATCACTGCCGCACTCAATGAGCCAATCACAGCCAGGACTATGAATGGAGCTTCAGTCGAGCTTATGCCTTTCCACTCCATTACCTAAATAACATTTCTAGTCACTAGTTTAACACATACTATATTGCATAGGCGTAGCGTCAGGGGGTGCTGAGGTCGCCATGGCGACCCGGCCCGTGAGCTCAGGGGGCCCCGGGGCCGCCCGCCGCCATACCCCCATGCACATTCAGTGCATTAATGGCTGACCGTTCTTTCCCCCGCATGATGCGGCAGTCAGAACAGCCAGACTGAGTGGAAAAGCAGGGAGGTACTCACATGGGACGGCAGGGGAGGAGGTCACATGGGACGGCAGGGCTCAATGATCATGTGCTGCCCCCTGCTTCCTGCTGAACGGGAAGCTTCTGAGTTTACTTCTCCTGCTGCTGCTGTCACATGGAGGAGAAGTGGACCGAGCCCTGGGGTAAGTGTATATATGTGTGTGTATCTGTCTGTCTCCCTCCTCTATCTATCTCATATCTACCTATCTCATATCTATCTATCTCATATCTATCTATCTATCTATCTATCTCATATCTACCTATCTATCTATCTATCTATCTACCTCATATCTATCTATCTATCTATCTATCTATCTATCTATCTATCTATCTCCTATCTATCTACCTCATATCTATCTATCTATCTATCTATCTATCTCATATCTATCTATCTATCTATCTCATATCTATCTATCTATCTCATATCTATCTATCTATCTATCTACCTCATATCTATCTACCTATCTATCTACCTCATATCTATCTCCTATCTATCTACCTTATATCTATCTATCTCCTATCTATCTACCTTATATCTATCTATCTCCTATCTATCTACCTCATATCTATCTATCTCATATCTATCTATCTATCTCATATCTATCTATCTATCTCATATCTATCTATCTCATATCTATCTACCTCATATCTATCTCCTATCTATCTGCCTCATATCTATCTATCTATCTCATATCTATCTATCTATCTCATAACTATCTATCTATCTCCTATCTATCTACCTCATATCTATCTCCTATCTATCTATCTCCTATCTATCTATATATCTAGCTATCTCCTATCTAGCTATCTCCTATCTATCTATCTCCTATCTATCTACTATCTATCTACCTCTTATCTATCTATCTCATATCTATCTATCTTATATCTATCTACCTTATATCTATCTATCTATCTCCTATCTATCTACCTCATATCTATCTATGTATCTCCTATCTATCTAGCTATCTCATATCTATCTATCTCCTATCTATCTACCTCATATCTATCTATCTATCTATCTCCTATCTATCTGTCTCCTATCTATCTATCTCATATCTATCTATCTATATATCTAGCTATCTCCTATCTATCTATCTCCTATCTATCTATCTCCTATCTATCTATCTATCTCATATCTATCTATCTATCTATCTCATATCTATCTATCTATCTATCTCATATCTACTTATCTATCTATCTATCTATCTATCTATCTATCTACCTCATATCTATCTATCTATCTATCTATCTATCTATCTATCTATCTATCTATCTACCTATCTTATATCTATCTATCTATCTATCTATCTCCTATCTATCTACCTCATATCTATCTATCTATCTATCTCCTATCTATCTGTCTCCTATCTATCTATCTCATATCTATCTATCTATATATCTAGCTATCTCCTTTCTATCTATCTCCTATCTATCTATCTCCTATCTATCTATCTATCTCATATCTATCTATCTATCTATCTATCTCATATCTATCTATCTATCTATCTCATATCTACTTATCTATCTATCTATCTATCTATCTATCTACCTCATATCTATCTATCTATCTATCTATCTATCTATCTATCTACCTATCTTATATCTATCTATCTATCTATCTATCTATCTCCTATCTATCTACCTCATATCTATCTATCTCATATCTATCTATCTATCTCCTATCTATCTACCTCATATCTATCTATCTCATATCTATCTATCTATCTCCTATCTATCTACCTTATATCTATCTATCTATCTATCTATCTATCTCCAATCTATCTATCTCATATCTATGTATCTATCTCATATCTATCTATCTATCTATCTGTCTATCTCCTATCTATCTACCCATATCTATCTATCTCCTATCTATCTATCTACCTCATATCTATCTATCCCATATCTATCTATCTCCTATCTATCTATCTATCTATTTATCTATCTCCTATCTATCTATCTATCTATCTACCTCATATCTATCTATCTATCTATCTATCTATCTCCTATCTATCTACCTCATATCTATCTTTCTATCTATCTCCTATCTATCTATCTCCTATCTATCTATCTCCTATCTATCTATCTCATATCTATCTATCTATATATATCTAGCTATCTCCTATCTATCTATCTTCTATCTATCTATCTCCTATCTATCTACCTCCTATCTATCTCCTATCTATCTATCTATCTCCTATCTATCTACCTTATATCTATCTATCTATCTCCTATCTATCTACCTCATATCTATCTATCTATCTCATATCTATCTATCTCCTATCTATCTACCTCATATCTATCTATCTCCTATCTATCTACCTCATATCTATCTATCTATCTCCTATCTATCTATCTCCTATCTATCTATCTCATATCTATCTATATATCTAGCTATCTACTATCTATCTATCTCCTATCTATCTCATATCTATCTATCTATCTATCTATCTCATATCTACTTATCTATCTATCTATCTACCTCATATCTATCTATCTCCTATCTACCTACCTTATATCTATCTATCTGTCTATCTATCTATCTATCTATCTATCTATCTCCTATCTATCTACCCATATCTATCTATCTCCTATCTATCTACCCATATCTATCTATCTCCTATCTATCTATCTATCTATCTATCTCATATCTATCTATCTATCTATCTCATATCTACCTATCTATCTACCTCATATCTATCTCCTATCTATCTACCTTATATCTATCTATCTATTTCATATCTATCTATCTATCTCATATCTATCTACCTCATATCTATCTATCTATCTATCTATCTATCTATCTATCTATCTATCTATCTATCTCATATCTATCTACCTCATATCTATCTATCTATCTATCTATCTCATATCTATCTACCTCATATCTATCTATCTATCTATCTATCTATCTATCTATCTATCTCATATCTATCTACCTCATATCTATCTATCTATCTATCTATCTATCTCATATCTATCTATCTCCTATCTATCTATCTATCTCCTATCTATCTCATATCTATCTACCTCATATCTATCTATCTATCTATCTATCTATCTCATATCTATCTATCTCATATCTATCTAGCTATCTCCTATCTATCTATCTCCTATCTATCTCATATCTATCTATCGCATATCTATCTATTTATCTCATATCTACCTCATATCTATCTATCTATTTATCTATCTATCTATGTATCTATCTATCTACCTACCTTATATCTATCTATCTATCTATCTATTTATCTATCTATCTATCTATCTATCTCCTATCTATCTACCTCATATCTATCTATCTCATATCTATCTATCTCCTATCTATCTACCTTATATCTATCTATCTATCTATCTATCTATCTATCTATCTATCTATCTATCTATCTATCTATCTATCATCTATCTATCTATCTCATATCTATCTATCTCCTATCTATCTACCTCATATCTATCTATCTCCTATCTATCTATCTCCTATCTATCTACCTTACATCTATCTATCTATCTATCTCCTATCTATCTACCTCATATCTATCTATCTATCTATCTAGCTATTTCCTATCTATCTATCTCCTATCTATCTATCTATCTATCTCATATCTATCTATCTCATATCTATCTATCTATCTCATATCTACCTCATATCTATCTATCTATCTACCTACCTTATATCTATCTATCTATCTATCTATCTATCTATCTATCTATCTATCTATCTATCTATCTCCTATCTATCTATCTCCTATCTATCTACCTTATATCTATCTATCTATTTATCTATCTATCTCCTATCTATCTACCTCATATCTATCTATCTATCTCATATCTATCTCTCTTTCTGTCTCATATCTATCTATCTATCTATCTATCTCCTATCTATCTACCTCATATCTAATTATCTCCTATCTGTCTAGCTCATATCTATCTATCTATCTATCTCATATTTATCTATCTCATATCTATCTCATATCTATCTTACTATCCTCTATCTATCTCATATCTACCAATCTCATATCTATCTATCTATCTATCTATCTATCTATCTATCTATCTACCTCATATCTATCTATCTATCTCCTATCTATCTATCTATCTATCTATCTATCTATCTATATCATATCTATCTATCTCATATCTATTAATCTAATATCTATCTACCTCATATCTATCTATCTCCTATCTATCTACCTCCTATCTATCTATCTATCTATCTATCTATCTATCTATCTATCTCATATCTATCTTACTATCCTCTATCTATCTAGCTCATATCTACCAATCTCATATCTATCTATCTCATATCTATCTATCTATCTATCTATCTATCTATCTATCTATCTCATATCTACCTATCTATCTCTCTACCTCATATCTATCTATCTATCTATCTATCTATCTCCTATCTATCTATCTCCCATCTATCTATCTCATATCTATCTATCTATCTAGCTATTTCCTATCTATCTATCTCCTATCTATCTATCTATCTCATATCTATCTATCTCATATCTATCTATTTATCTCATATCTACCTCATATCTATCTATCTATTTATCTATCTATCTATGTATCTATCTATCTACCTACCTTATATCTATCTATCTATCTATCTATCTATCTATCTATCTATCTATTTATCTATCTCCTATCTATCTATCTCCTATCTATCTACCTCATATCTATCTATCTCATATCTATCTATCTCCTATCTATCTACCTTATATCTATCTATCTATCTATCTATCTATCTATCTATCTATCTATCTATCATCTATCTATCTATCTCATATCTATCTATCTCCTATCTATCTACCTCATATCTATCTATCTCCTATCTATCTATCTCCTATCTATCTACCTTACATCTATCTATCTATCTATCTCCTATCTATCTACCTCATATCTATCTATCTATCTATCTAGCTATTTCCTATCTATCTATCTCCTATCTATCTATCTATCTATCTCATATCTATCTATCTCATATCTATCTATCTATCTCATATCTACCTCATATCTATCTATCTATCTACCTACCTTATATCTATCTAGCTATCTATCTATCTATCTATCTCCTATCTATCTATCTCCTATCTATCTACCTTATATCTATCTATCTATTTATCTATCTATCTCCTATCTATCTACCTCATATCTATCTATCTATCTATCTCATATCTATCTCTCTTTCTGTCTCATATCTATCTATCTATCTATCTATCTCCTATCTATCTACCTCATATCTAATTATCTCCTATCTGTCTAGCTCATATCTATCTATCTATCTATCTATCTCATATTTATCTATCTCATATCTATCTCATATCTATCTTACTATCCTCTATCTATCTCATATCTACCAATCTCATATCTATCTATCTATCTATCTATCTACCTCATATCTATCTATCTATCTCCTATCTATCTATCTATCTATCTATATCATATCTATCTATCTCATATCTATTTATCTAATATCTATCTACCTCATATCTATCTATCTCCTATCTATCTACCTCATATCTATCTATCTATCTATCTATCTATCTATCTATCTATCTCATATCTATCTTACTATCCACTATCTATCTATCTCATATCTACCAATCTCATATCTATCTATCTCATATCTATCTATCTATCTATCTATCTATCTATCTATCTATCTATCTATCTCATATCTACCTATCTATCTCTCTACCTCATATCTATCTATCTATCTATCTATCTATCTATCTCCTATCTATCTATCTCCCATCTATCTATCTCATATCTATCTATCTATCTATCTATCTAGCTATTTCCTATCTATCTATCTCCTATCTATCTATCTATCTATCTCATATCTATCTATCTCATATCTATCTATCTATCTCATATCTACCTCATATCTATCTATCTATCTACCTACCTTATATCTATCTATCTATCTATCTATCTCCTATCTATCTACCTCATATCTATCTATCTCCTATCTATCTACCTTATATCTATCTATCTATTTATCTATCTATCTCCTATCTATCTACCTCATATCTATCTATCTCATATCTGTCTCTCTATCTGTCTCATATCTATCTATCTATCTATCTCCTATCTATCTACCTCATATCTAATTATCTCCTATCTGTCTAGCTCATATCTATCTATCTATCTATCTCATATTTATCTATCTCATATCTATCTCATATCTATCTTACTATCCTCTATCTATCTCATATCTACCAATCTCATATCTATCTATCTATCTCATATCTATCTATCTATCTCATATCTATCTATCTATCTATCTATCTATCTATCTATCTCATATCTACCTATCTATCTATCTATCTATCTATCTATCTACCTCATATCTATCTATCTATCTCCTATCTATCTATCTATCTATATCATATCTATCTATCTCATATCTTTTTATCTAATATCTATCTATCTCATATCTATCTATCTCATATCTATCTATCTCATATCTATCTATCTATCTATCTATCTATCTATCTATCTATCTATCTATCTCATATCTATCTTACTATCCTATATATATCTCATATCTATCTATCTCATATCTATCTATCTATCTATCTCATATCTATCTATCTATCTATCTATCTACCTCATATCTATCTATCTCACTATCCTCTACCTATCTCATATCTATCTATATATCTATCTATCTATCTCATATCTATCTACCTCTTATCTATCTATCTCACTATCCTCTATCTATCTCATATCTATCTATCTATCTATCGATCTATCTCATATCTATCTATCTATCTACCTCATATCTATCTATCTATATATCTATCTATCTATCTCATATCTATCTTTCTATCTCATATCTATCTATTTATCTATCTATCTATTGATAGGGGCCAAGAGGGGCTGAAGGAGTTAATATATGTTGTTTATCAAAATGAATATATATGTTGCTTATCAAAATGAATATATATGTTGCTTAACAAATCCATTTTAGCAAAATGAATATATTGCAAATATTTTGTATGTGTACAGAACTCATGACTATTGAGAAAGAAGCTCTGCAGACTGACCTATTGGAATCAGGAAGTTCCACAAACAGATGTCTCGGAATTTAGCAAGACATGGCCTAACCGCAAAGAGGTTGCTAGCTCTCTCTCTCTAAAAATAATGTGCTTGTCTAAAAGTCATGTGAAATCAGCTATTTCTTAAATGTCATATATCACAAGTTTTTGTTGAATGATTAAGTCATATGTTTTTGTCAGATGTATGTGAAATCACGAGGTTATTCCCTGTTTTACCACAAGTCGCGTCCCGGTGAGGACGATCTTCTATAAAAGCCAAGAGATACAGACAATAAAATAGAGTCACTTGTTTCAAACCATACTGAGTGTACTGGTATGTTCTGTGTCTCTCTTGAGCGCTCAATCTGATACCTAGGTCAATTTGGAACCGGACAACATCACTGACCAGTCTGTTTGTGCAGACTAACCCTCGACAGTTTTTGGCGCCCAACTAAGGGGGCGGGGCTTATCTTTACGGAACATCGCAACCAGTAGACTGAAACAAACTCCTGGCCCGTTGACGTGGATGCTGGATCCTGAGACCCCAGACTGAAAACACTGGTGTAGAGGTAAGAGCTTATCTTACTATTATACAGTCTGGATTCTTTAGATCTGTGTGTCTCTAACGGACTAGAGGTTAGTTGTTGCCTGTTTCCTATATTTTCTGCCCCGTCCATATTTTAGAGTGAATAAGTTCATTTAACTGTCCTAGACGGAAGAACTCACTCATTGGGACTTAAAGAGTCATGTTGTCTGTATTGGAGATTGAAATAATTGTTATTGTTATACTCTCATTTCTGGCAGTCATATTGTTACTCTGGATCTGTTATAATATTACTAAAAGTTCCCTAAGAGGCGAAGTCTGGTCTCCCCTGAATCCTAGTGTTTGAAGTTGACCACGTTTTAGTTCTGTAAATCTATTCCGGGACAGGGAACTGTGTGTTCCCAGATAATCTCAGTGATTATCTTAGTTTACTGTGTGAAATATACGTCCTGTATACTTAGTGAAGAATAGTTGGAAGTGGTCAAGATGGGTTCTGAACAATCTAAGATATATCAGACTCCTATTGAAATAATTAAAGATAGAGAAGGGGAGGACATTTGCAGACAAGCCTATAAAGTTTACAAACGTATAGGCCTCAAGAAGGCCGGAACATTCAATTATGAATTTTGGTCACAATATGAGGATAAGCATAGAAAGGAAATAAGAAATAAGGGTTTGGAAAAAGGCATGAAGGCCATCCTGGACTGCTCTAAAACAGCAGAAGACGAACACTGGGACTCCGAGTCCCGAGGCGAGGGCATTTTAGTTTATTGTCCTATGGCCCGGCCACCAATAGACGTTCCCATGGAAACCCCTACGGTTTCATTAGTCTCTCCTGTCGTCCCGGCCGCTCCACCAATGTCTCCAAATAATCCCTTTAATTCTCTGTATCCCAATTTGCCGCCCCTGCCTCCTACGTATCCACAGGCTACTGCCCAGATGGATACACCTCCCTACAGCCCTCAATCAGGATCCCCGGGCCCTGAAGTAAATAGAGGTCCGGCTTGGGATTGTCCACGTTGTGGTCAACAGAATGCCTGTTTTAAAGAACTCTGTACGGTATGTGGGACTCCACGTCGCAGGGACCAGTGTAGACAACCGGTTCCCTTATTCCCCGTTACAACCTCCACTACCCATTATAGAGAACCAAACAGACCGAGTCCACCATTGGGCACGGTCAGACAAGAGGACACCGACAGACCATCGTCTTCTAATGACAGACCCACGGACGCACATAGACCAACTCCCGGGTCTACAGTCACTACATGGCGACCCTGGAGCGCCACAGACCAGATGGCACTGTGTCAGCAACTGCCCGATCCCCAGACAGAGCCAGCAGCTTTCCATAGAAAGTTGGAAGTCATACAGAAAAACTACTCTGCCACTTGGACAGATATGGAATGTCTTATGAATGTAAAATGTCCTCTGGGCCTTTACAATAGTATTGCTCAATTTTGTGGTCTTGAAGATCGCCCAGATGACCCCCAGACATTACTTAGTGGTACTCAATATGTGGACAAGGTTAAAGCCTGGTTTAAGGACAAAGCCCAAGAGAGACGTACAGCCCTAACCCAGTGTAGACAGAACAAGGGCGAGTCTATTGAATGTTACTTTGGCCGTTTAGAGGAAGTAGGCAGAGATCTGGGCTTGTATGATTGTCCAAAAGCCATACGTAATGCTGCTTTTTGTGAAGCCTTTATGCAAGGAATAGATAAGCGCCTGTCCGAACGCGTTAAAGCATGTACCCCCGATTGGCGACAGGCCAGACCGCGTGATCTATATAAGAAAGCTGTAGGATTTGTCATGGACACAGAAGACCACACAAAGGGTGTTATGGTTAAACATTACACCATGGAGGGGGACACAGCCCGACTTAACGACCCCAGGCGGGAGACCCGTAAGTGTTATAACTGCGGGAAGACTGGACACTTGGCCCGTAATTGTAGAGCCCCTAAACGCCCTAGACAGAACACGTCAGACGAAAGGGGGCAACAGGGAAGTACGGCCAATACCACATCATCCCGCCCACAGGGAAATAACGGGTATACCAATTACCAATGAAGGTCTGGCACTCCTTCCCCCGTGTCCCTTATAGTTACTGACGCACGTGGGCCACAAATTTTTCAGCCTCTAAAAATCCAGGGGAAGGAGGTGCCCTTTTTAATTGACACAGGGGCCACTAAATCATGTGTCAGTACCTCACAAGTCAATGACCTTAGTATTCCCCTCTCAGACTCCATAGCCATAGCCGTTGGAGTGTCCGGTGAACCAACACCCATGCGTGAGACCGAGCCCATAGAAGTCTCCTTTCAAGGGTCACGAGTCCTCACTCGCTTCCTGGTGTCACCCGCTGGGGATTGCATCATGGGAACCGATGTGATGGGACCCCTGGGGTGCTGTATTCAGCTCCATCCTTCCGGTGAGGCTCATGTCAGTACCTCTGCGGCCGACCACCAAGTATTCTGTCTCATGGCAGCAGACTTGGTCACTCCGCCTCCTTCTTGTACTGTATATGTGTTGACCCCAGAAGATACACAGGTTCTCTCAGCAGTGCCAGAGACCCTATGGGCAAAAGGGAAGACAGACTTGGGCCACCTCCACGTACCCCCAGTCATGGTATATCTCAAAGATGGGGAAAAAGCCCCCATGATCCGCCAATATCCCCTAGCCATGGCACAGGAAGACGCAATAGCCTCCACTATTACAGAGTTATGTGCCTTGAATGCTTTAAAACCTTGCGTCTCACCCGCTAACACGCCACTCTTCCCGGTTAAAAAGAAAGGCAAGAAAGGCGAACCTGATGCCTACCGGATGGTTCACGATCTAAGAGAAATCAATAAGGTGACCATCCTAGAGACACCTTTGGTCCCCAACCCTTACACTCTGTTGTCCACCATACCTTCCGGAACCTGTTGGTACACCCTGGTCGATCTCGCCAATGCCTTCTTTTCCGTCCCGCTACACCCCGATTGCCAGTACCTGTTTGCCTTCACGTTCCGAGGAAAACAGTACTGCTGGACTGTCCTACCACAAGGGGCACAAAACAGCCCAAATCAATTCACCCGATGTATGATGCTTGTACTTGATGCATGGACGGTCCCACCAGGTGTGGCCCTGCTTCAGTATGTTGATGATCTCCTACTCTGTGCACCGGACAGACCTACCTGCGTTGCGACCTCACTCAGCCTCCTTTGTTTTCTTGCAGACAGCGGGTGTAAAGCCAGTAAAGACAAATTACAGTTTTGCAAATCTCATGTTGTGTTTCTTGGTCACTGCCTAGGTCCTGGTACAAAACACCTCACGCCAGAACGTACCAAGGTGGTGGAGGACATGCCACTCCCTGCCTCCCATGCTCAGTTGCGGACATTTCTGGGGTTAGTTTCATATTGTCGGCCGTGGATTCGCTCTGCCTCCATGACCATGCAGCCTCTGTACGACTGCCTGAGTTCTAAGCCATTTGCTTTGTCTCCGGAAGCCGTGTTAGCTTTCCATCAGCTGAAAATACAGATCACCAGTGCTCCAGCACTGGGTCTGCCAGACTATGATAAACCCTTCCAGATGTCATATATCACAAGTTTTTGTTGAATGATTAAGTCATATGTTTTTGTCAGATGTATGTGAAATCACGAGGTTATTCCCTGTTTTACCACAAGTCGCGTCCCTGCGAGGACGATCTTCTATAAAAGCCAAGAGATACAGACAATAAAATAGAGTCACTTGTTTCAAACCATACTGAGTGTACTGGTATGTTCTGTGTCTCTCTTGAGCGCTCAATCTGATAGCTAGGTCAATTTGGAACCGGACAACATCACTGACCAGTCTGTTTGTGCAGACTAACCCTCGACACTATCTATCTCATATCTATCTATCTATCTATCTCATAACTATCTCACTATCCTCTATCTATCTCATATCTATCTATATATCTATCTATCTATCTCATATCTATCTATCTATCTCATATCTATCTTACTATCCACTATTTATCTATCTCATATCTACCAATCTCATATCTATCTATCTATCTATCTAACTATCTATCTATCTCACTATCCTCTATCTATCTCATATCTATCTATCTATCTATCTATCTATCTATCTATCTATCTATCTATCTCTCTATCCTCTATCTATCTCATATCTATCTATCTACCTCATATCTATCTATCTACCTTATATCTATCTATCTGTCTCCTATCTATCTACCTCATATCTATCTATCTATCTACCTCAAAACTATCTATCTATCTATCTATCTCCTATCTATCTACCTCACATCTATCTATCTATCTATCTCCTATCTATATATCTATATATCTACCTATCTATCTATCTATCTCATATCTATCTATCTATCTATCTCATATCTATCTATCTCATATCTATCTCTCTCATATCTATCTATCTATCTCATATCTATCTACCTCATATCTATCTATCTATCTACCTTATATCTATCTATCCATCTATCTCCTATCTATCTACCTCATATCTTTCTATCTATCTATCTCATATCTACCTATCTATCTATCTATCTATCTTTCTATCTCATATCTATCTCACTATCCACTATCCATCTCATATCTATCTATCTCATATCTATCTATCTATCTATCTATCTATCTATCTCATATCTATCTATCTCATATCTATCTATCTCTCTACCTCATATCTATCTATCTATCTATCTATCTATCTCCTATCTATATATCTCCTATCTATCTATCTCATATCTATCTATCTCATATCTATCTAGCTATCTAGCTATTTCCTATCTATCTATCTCCTATCTATCTATCTATCTCATATCTATCTATCTCATATCTATCTATCTATCTCATATCTACCTCATATCTATCTATCTATCTATCTACCTACCTTATATCTATCTATCTATCTATCTATCTATCTCCTATCTATCTACCTCATATCTATCTATCTCCTATCTATCTACCTTATATCTATCTATCTATTTATCTATCTATCTCCTATCTATCTACCTCATATCTATCTATCTATCTCATATCTATCTATCTATCTCATATCTATCTATCTATCTATCTATCTATCTCATATCTATCTATCTCATATCTATCTCATATCTATCTTACTATCCTCTATCTATCTATCTCATATCTACCAATCTCATATCTATCTATCTCATATCTATCTATCTATCTATCTATCTATCTATCTATCTATCTATCTATCTACCTCATATCTATCTATCTATCTATCTATCTATCTATCTCCTATCTATCTATCTATCTATCTATCTATCTATCTATCTATCTATATCATATCTATCTATCTATCTATCTATCTATCTCCTATCTATCTATCTATCTATATCATATCTATCTATCTATCTCATATCTATCTATCTATCTATCTATCTCATATCTATCTTACTATCCTATATATATCTCATATCTATCTATCTCATATCTATCTATCTATCTCATATCTATCTATCTACCTCCCATCTATCTACCTCATATCTATCTATCTATCTATCTATCTATCTATCTGTCTATCTACCTAATATCTATCTATCTCACTATCCTCTACCTATCTCAAATCTATCTATATATCTATCTATCTATCTATCTCATATCTATCTATCTCATATCTATCTACCTCTTATCTATCTCACTATCCTCTATCTATCTCATATCTATCTATCTATCTATCTATCTCATATCTATCTATCTATATATCTATCTATCTATCTATCTATCTATCTCATATCTATCTTTCTATCTCATATCTATCTATCTATCTATCTCATATCTATCTATCTATCTCATAACTATCTCACTATCCTCTATCTATCTCATATCTATCTATATATCTATCTATCTCATATCTATCTATCTCATATCTATCTTACTATCCACTATTTATCTATCTCATATCTACCAATCTCATATCTATCTATCTATCTATCTCATATCTATCTATCTATCTATCTATCTATCTATCTATCTCACTATCCTCTATCTATCTATCTATCTATCCAGCTATCTATCTCTCTATCCTCTATCTATCTCATATCTATCTATCTACCTCATATCTATCTATCTACCTTATATCTATCTATCTATCTGTCTCCTATCTATCTACCTCATATCTATCTATCTATCTATCTCATATCTATCTATCTACCTCATATCTATCTATCTCATATCTATCTATCTATCTCATATCTATCTATCTCATATCTATCTATCTCATATCTATCTATCTATCTATCTATCCCATATCTATCTATCTCATATCTATCTATCTATCTACCTCAAAACTATCTATCTATCTATCTATCTCCTATCTATCTACCTCACATCTATCTATCTATCTCATATCTATCTATCTCATATCTATCTATCTATCTATCTATCTATCTATCTATCTATCTATCTATCTATCTATCTATCTCATATCTATCTATCTATCTCCCATCTATCTATCTCATATCTATCTATCTATCTCCCATCTATCTACCTCATATCTATATATCTGTCTATCTATCTATCTATCTATCTATCTATCTATCTATCTATCTATCTATCTACCTAATATCTATCTATCTCACTATCCTCTATCTATCTCATATCTATTTATCTATCTATCTCATATCTATCTATCTCATATCTATCTATCTATCTCATCTATCTATCTCATATCTATCGATCTATCTCATATCTATCCATCCATCTATCTATCTATCTCATATCTATCTATCTATCTATCTCATAACTATCTCACTATCCTCTATCTATCTCATATCTATCTATATATCTATCTATCTCATATCTATCTATCTACCTCATATCTATCTCATATCTGTCTATCTATCTCATATCTATCTTACTATCCTCTATATATCTCATATCTATCTATCTATCTATCTATCTTTCTATCTATCTATCTCATATCTATCTTACTATCCTCTATATATCTCATACCTGTCTATCTCATATCTGTCTATCTATCTATCTATCTCATATCTATCTTACTATCCTCTATATATCTCATACCTGTCTATCTCATATCTGTCTATCTATCTATCTATCTCATATCTATCTATCTAGCTCATATCTATCTATCTATCTATCTATCTATCTATCTATCTATCTATCTATCTATCTATCTATCTACCTAATATCTATCTATCTCACTATCCTCTATCTATCTCATATCTATTTATCTATCTATCTCATATCTATCTATCTATCTCATATCTATCTTTCTCATATCTATCTATCTATCTATCTATCTATCTATCTATCTATCTATCTATCTATCTCATATCTATCTATCTATCTATCTATCTATCTATCTCATATCTATCTATCTATCTCATATCTATCTATCTATCTATCTATCTCATATCTATCTATCTATCTCATATCTATCTATCTATCTCCCATCTATCTATCTATCTATCTATCTATCTATCTATCTACCTAATATCTATCTATCTCACTATCCTCTATCTATCTCATATCTATTTATCTATCTATCTATCTATCTCATATCTATCTATCTATCTATCTATCTATCTATCTCATATCTATCTATCTATCTCCCATCTATCTATCTATCTATCTATCTATCTATCTATCTATCTATCTACCTAATATCTATCTATCTCACTATCCTCTATCTATCTATCTATCTCATATCTATCTATCTATCTCATATCTATCTACCTAATATCTATCTATCTATCTATCTATCTACCTAATATCTATCTATCTCACTATCCTCTATCTATCTATCTATCTATCTATCTATCTATCTCATATCTATCTATCTATCTATCTATCTCATATCTATCTATCTCATATCTATCTATCTATCTATCTATCTCATATCTATCTATCTCATATCTATCTATCTAGCTCTCTCTTTGGTATAAGTTATACATCTCCCTCAATTCACTGTATTTATTTGCACCCTTTACACGCAATTAAAAAACGCATCAAATCTGCATGCGGTTATTAATAGTGCCTGCAGCTCCTTTAGGGTGACTGCCCACTACAGTTTTCTTTTCAGGGCGAAATTCGCAGCGTTTGTTTTTTTCTGTAGGGGTCTATGGGACTTGTAATGTTAAAATAGCGATCGTGCAAAATCGCAATTTACCGCGAAATCGCGGTTTTGCGCGATCGTGATTTTAACATTACAAGTCCCATAGACCCCTGCAGAAAAAAAAATGCTGCGAATTTCGCCGTAAAAAAAAACTGTAGTGGGTAGTCACCCTAATACCGTACGCGGTCTTTAAAGGGGTTGTCCCGCGCCAAAACGGGTTTTTTTTTTTTCAACCCCCCCCCCGTTCGGCGCGAGACAACCTCGATGCAGGGGTTAAAAAAGAACACCGGACAGCGCTTACCTTAATCCCCGCGCTCCGGTGACTTCTTACTTACCCGCTGAAGATGGCCACCGGGATCTTCTACCTCCGTGGACCGCAGCTCTTCTGTGCGGTCCATTGCCGATTCCAGCCTCCTGATTGGCTGGAATCGGCACGTGACGGGGCGGAGCTACACCGAGCCCCATTGAGAAGAGAAGAAGACCCGGACTGCGCAAGCGCGGCTAATTTGGCCATTAGACGGCGAAAATTAGTCGGCTCCATGGGAACGAGGACGCCAGCAACGGAGCAGGTAAGTGAAAAACTTCTTATAACTTCTGTATGGCTCATAATTAATGCACAATGTACATTACAAAGTGCATTAATATGGCCATACAGAAGTGTATAGACCCACTTGCTGCCGCGGGACAACCCCTTTAAATACTGCATGCAGGTTTTTTATGTGTCTTAATTGTGGTTCTAAAGTGCAACAAAAACATGACCCCCTGAGGCCGCTCTCACATATGTGTTCAGAAAACGCAGCTCAAAATCGTGGCATTTTTACCAGAATTTCGAGCAGCGTTTTTGAACACAGGTTACAGCGTTTGACCGCGCCTTTTAATGCACCCCATCATTGTGATGGGTGATGAGATGTGTTAAAAACCACGAAAGTGCAAAAATAGAACAGACAGCTCTCGAAAATCACAGTGTTAGAAACACCGTGTTCGAGCACGGATTTGAGTAACCTCATTAAAATCTAAGGGAGTGTTGTACCGCGGTTAGTACGGCACTCGGGGCGCTGTGCTAATAGCAGTAAAAAGCGGTGTGTGTGAGAGTGGCCTGCGGGGCTACAAACAAATCTTCATGTAGTGCAGGAAATGCATCATGTTTGGAAAGATTACGCCAAGGTACAGATCATGTATGCAGCACGATCTAGGTATGGGTACGGGGGCGTGTGGGGTGGAGGCCCGGGGTGGGGGGACCCCGAGCTGAACTTTTGCACCCGGGCCCCTGAGCCTTTAGGTACACCCCTGCTATATTGCATTGTGTCTAAGAAGCAGTGGCAGACTGGGCCTAAGTCAATATCACCATACATCCTTTCTTGCTAAAAGGTGAGTCTTGTAGTCCAAATTCAAGTCAGAGTGAACTAAGGGAGGTTTTTTTTTTCTTTTTTTTATGGACTTTTCTTCTGTCCATACTGCCCAGCCCCCTCCACAGAGTTCCTGCCACTTTGTGCATCCTGTCCAGGGGCGTATCTAAGGGCTCAGGGGCCCGTGTGCAAAAGTTCAGCTCGAGCCCCCCCCTGGGCCTCCACCCCACACTCCCCCGTACCCATACCTAGATCATGCTGCATACATGATCTGTCCCTTGGCGTAATCTTTCCAAACATGACGCATTTCCTGCACATGAAAATTAGTTTTTTACCGCTATTAGCACAGCGCCCCGAGTGCCGTACTAACCGCGGTACAACACTCCCATAGATTTTAATGAGCTTACTCAAATCTGCGCTCGTACATGGTGTTTCTAACGCTGTGATTTTCGAGAGCTGTCTGTTCTATTTTTGCATTTTAGTGGTTTTTAACACACCTCATCACCCATCATAATGATGGGGTGCATTAAAAAGCGCTGTCACACGCTGTAACCTGTGTACGAAAATGCTGCTCGAAATTCCTGTAAAAATGCCACGATTTCAAGCTGCGTTTTCTGAACACGTGTGTGAGAGCGGCCTTAGGGGGGTCATGTTTATGTTGTACTTTATAAAGAAAAACACATAAAAAACTGCATGCAGTATTTAAAGACCACGTACATTTTTAAGGAGCTGCAGACACAATTAAAAACTGCATGCGATTTAGATGCATTTTTTTATTGTGTGTAAAGTGTGAATACAGTAAATCCAGGGAAGAAAGACAGATAGATAGATAGATATGACATAGATAGATACGTAGATAGATAGATATGTGATAGATAGATAGGAGATAGATAGATATGAGATGGATAGATAGATATGAGAGAGATAGATAGATAGATAGATATTAGATAGATAGATAGATATGAGATAGATAGATAGATATGAGAGATAGATAGTAGAGATGAGCGAGCATACTCGCTAAGGACAATTGCTCGATCGAGCATTGTCCTTAGCGAGTATCTCCCCGCTCGAGAGAAAAGGTTCGGCTGCCGGCGCGGGTCACAGGTGAGTTGCGGCAGTCAGTAGGGGGGAGAGAGGGAGAGAGAGATCTCCCCTCCGGGCAGGTACTCGCTAAGGGCAATGCTCGATCGAGCAATTGCCCTTAGCGAGTATACTCGCTTATCTCTAATAGATAGATATGATAGAGCTATGAGATAGATAGATAGATATGGGATAGATAGGAGATAGATAGGAGATAGATATGGGATAGATAGGAGACAGATAGATATGGGATAGATAGGAGATAGATAAATATGCGATAGATAAATAGATAGATATGAGATAGATAGATAGGAGATAGATAGATATGTGATAGATAGATATGGGATAGATATGAGATAGATAGATATGGGATAGATAGAGTGATAGGTAGATATGGGATATCTATGAGATAGATAGATAGATAGATAGATAGATAGATAGATATGTGATCGATAGATAGATTGATAGATAGAGGAGACAGACAGATACACACACACGCTTACACTTACCCACTTACACTTATATACACTTACCCAGGGCCGGATGACTTCTCCATCTCACAGCAGTAGAGAGGCAGACACTGTAGCTTCCCATTTAGCAGGAAGCAGGGCGAGGCAGATGATCACTGTGCCCTGCGGCCCATGTGACTTTCTCCCTCCTCCTCCCCCCTGCTCTGCCGGGCTACACTCAGGCTGGCTGTTCTGCGTGCAGCCTGATTGGAATCATGCTGCACACAGAACGGCCAGTCATTAATGCACTGAATGTGCATGTGGGTATGGCGGAGGGTGGCCTCGGGGCCCCCTGAGAGCAGGGGCTGGGTCACCATGGCGACCCCAGCAACCTCTGATGCTATGCCTATGCCCCTGTCCCCTCTTATCCCCACAGAACTCTAAAGCATTGGGGGAAATTTACTCAGCCTGGAATTTCCAATGGTGCTTTTAGTATAATCTCCCGCAGTGCACGATGCACCTAATACATGAAGAGGCGCACAGATCTCGACACCTCCGTGCACCGACACAGACATGTATCCCAGGTCTGACCTGGCGTACATCTCTGGCATAAATGCCTGGTTGTGTAAATTATACATAGACCTGTCAGTTAGGGGGGGGGCACGCCCGCTTCTGAAATTCCAACCCGCGTTTGAAAAAAGTGTTGAAGCCGACTCAAAAAGCCAAACTGTCTCAAATTTTTAAACAAACCTGCTCTGTGACCCAATATAGTAACAGTACCCTCTCTGTCCCCAATTAGTAACAGTGCACTCTCTGTGTCCCAAATTAGTGATAGTACTCTGTACCTGTAGCTCTCAGTAATAGTGCCCCCCTCTGTATCTCCAATTTTTAATAGCGCCCCCAATCTGATCTTAATTAGTAACAGTACCCCTTATGGACCTCATAGTTTAGTAATAGTGCCCCCTTTCTGTTCTTAATTAGCAATAGTGCCTCCCTCTGTGGTCCCACACTCCCCACAAATATTCAGCCGGGAAGCAACCTTTTGACAAACAGCTTCTTCTGACACACACTGTCAGAAGTTCCAGCCCATGTGTGTGCCACTCTATGCTGAAGATGCCCTGACTCTTCCCCCTTCTCCTGTTCCAGAGCACACTATGTGCAGGAGCCGGAGGAGCAGTCAAAGCATAGAGTGTCAACGGAGTAGCATATTCTTGAATTTACATATCCTGTCCAAGTCCGTTTCGGCAACATTCATTAGTTTCTTGGTAAAGTCATAAATATGTGGCTTTGGTCCAATTATTTCTCTTTTGCTTACAAGGATGGCCCCTTAGCATGTGTATACATTTCCCGTTTCCTGCAGCTAAGCAGTTGGTGACCATGGGAATTCTATCACATGGTCTTTCTTATTGTCCTAGCCATTCAAACAGGATCCCTCAGATGATGCTTCTCCAAATTATCACAGAGGATGAGTACTGTGCTAAAACAATATGGAAATTAATAACTGAAGATTCCGGGTCATCCATGGGGTGCAGTCTGAGAATAATCATATCTCCAGAGTCTGCAGATGATCCCAGTTAAACATATCCACCTTCATCTTGGCGCAGCCACTGAATCAGGCCAGAACGGATGTCAACCGAGAACTTAATCTCTCCTATGCCATGTTTGGTGTCTGTAGATAGATAAAATCATGTTATGAAATATGGCGGTCATGGCTTCCCTCTAGGATTCCCTCATGAGGTGATATAGCCAAAATATTGAATTGTATATTCATCCTGAAGTTTTTTCCTACCAGTTGGCCTGCCTCCCTCTGATGTCGCCAGTGAGAGGCAGAATGTGCAGCTGGGCGAGCCAATAAGACCCCAGGGATGCAGAAGCCCCTTGGTCAGAACTCTAGGAGATTGTACCATCTACAGCACACATGTCAAACTCAAGACCCGCGGGATGAATACGAGCCACCACCTCATTTACGGGCATCCCACTCACCAAGGCTGTAGCTCTGGTCTGGCGGCGACAGTGCAGAGTCTGTGACTGCTGACCTGTTCCCCTCGGTGTCTATGGATGCCATCCTGGATGCAATGTGAAGGCCAAGGCGAGAGGTCAGGGGTCACAGACTTGGTAGAAACTGCTGGCAGACTGGAGCTGCAGGCTAGGTGAGTGGAATGCCTGTGAGGATGCTGCCCAGACAAAGGTCAATAGGAAGTAACTATTACAACTGGGACTACTATGGAGGTCACTTATTACTACTGGGGCTAATATAGGGGGCACTGTTACTACTGGACCCATTATGGGGGCACTATTACTACTGCGGTCAATATGGGGGGGGGGGGTGCTATTACTAATGGGGCTACTATGAGGGACCCAATTACTCCTGGGGTCACTTTGGGGGCATTATTATTACTGGGGCCACTATGCTGGTTACTATTACTACTGGGGTCATTATGGCGATCACTATTTTTCCTGGAGCCACTATAGGGGTCACTTACTACCGGGGACACTATAGGGGGTCACTTTAACTACTGGGGCCACTATGTGAGGTACCTTATTATTACTGGAGCTACTATGCGAGTCACTATTATAACTGGGGTCAGTATTACTATTATTATTACTGGGATCACTATGGGAGCAGTATTACTACTAGGGCCATTATGGGGGACCCTAATGTTACTGGGCTCACTATGGGGTAGGTCACTATTATTATTAGTGCCATTATGGGAGTCACTTACTACTGGGGCCACTATGGTAGCAGTATTATAACTGGGGGCACTATGGGGGACCCTATAGTTACTGGGCCTGCTATGGAGGCATTATTACTACTACGGTCACTATGGGAGCATTATTATTACTGGGGCTACTATGGGGTTACTATTACTACTGAGGCCATTATTGGGGTCACTACTATTCCTGGAGCCACTATGGGGGTAACTGACTGCCAGGGCCACTATAAGGGGTCACTATTACTACTGGGGCCACTGTGGGAGTTACTATTATTACTGGGGTCACTTATGGGAGCAGTAATACTACTAGGGCCACTATGGGGACCCTATTATTATTGGGCTCACTATGGGGGGGGGGTCACTATTATTATTAGGGTCATTATGGGAGTCACTTACCTACTGGGGACACTATGGTGGACTCTATTACCACTGGGATCATTATTACTATTGTTGCCACTATGGGGGTTACTATTACTATACAGTGTTACAATTACAATCAGCCCTTTGATGGCAACCATAAGGCTGATGTGGCCCTTTGTGACAATGAGTTTGACGCCCCTGCTCTAGAGGAACTGCTTGCCCTCAGCTTGTCTCCTACTGCCCAGATTCCTTAACCAATCTCATCAATAAGCTCTGCTACCCCGCTTTTATTCCTTTTACCTTTGTTATTCTTCTGTATATACTGTATGCTTCTTTTTTTATTATCTTTTTGTCCTTTTTACAAACATTGCTACTTTTTGTAATTACGTTTCAACCTTTATGAAGTTCAGTCTTTGTCGTCACAATATAAAATACCTATAGCCCAGATAAGAGGGTCATTCTAGCTGCTGGAGCGCTGCGAGTGCCCTGATGCATTACCAAAGTTTAGACGGCTCACCTGCCTTACAGTAAAGTGGTCTTTGGTGGCAGGGAGTATTTTTTGGGCCATGTAGGATTATGTTGGGATGTGATTTATGATCCAACGAGTGACGGATTGAGAGAGTGGAAGTAAGTCATCCCCTGCGGTTGCGTCCGCGTCTCGCGCTGTGATGGCCCGGTTCGTGACACTCCACATAGAGCAGCAAGTATGCAGGCCAGAACTTCTTACAGTGTGAGTGTGGCAGAAGACGCTGCTTGCCTGGCAAGTCAGAAGTGGGACGTGGCAAGTCAGTACCGCGGGTTAACTTATTATCAGTTTACCGGCTGGCTGGCAACCTTACTCCCGTCCATCCCACTAATTCCCTGCCACCCTGTGGACTCCGCTCTGTGCTACAGCTTGGATCTTCTGCCTGACCCCTCCCTCCTGGGAAGGGGGTCCGGGGCCAAGACTGCAGCATTTCTGACAGTGGTCCTGTACGTACTGTAGCTGCCTGCTATTAAGACACTAAGGCCCCCTTCGCGTGAGCGTAAGCATTTTTGCACGCGTCTGAGTGTTGTGCAATTTATAGAAGAAGCAATGCTTTTTTGCGCATCATCGGCGTCTTTTACTGTTGTTTTTGCACCGGCAAGGCATGTTCAGTTGCTCGCCGCAAGCCAAGACACACAGATTGAATTGGCTAATTAATCTAATGAGTTCCAGATGTGTTGTGCAACTACGCAATGTTTCACGCACCTCCTAGCGTATTGCCTGTGCATTTGTGCTTCCCCTTCTCCATTGACTTCCATGAGGACTTTGGGTGCTCAAATGTGCAGGAAAATAGAGCACGCTGCGGTTTTTTTTTTTTTGTGCAACTGAAATGCACAGGAAAACTACACACACGTGAGCAAACTATTGAGATCAATGGGGTCTATTATCTGTGTTTAGCGCGCGCAAATATGCCTGTGAAGGGGTCTAAAGAACAAGACCACTGATTTCCCCCTGTAGTCTCATGGCTAGATATGTGGTGGTAAGTTTTCTTCTTTGACAGTTGGCAGCTATAGTATGTTCCTGCTGATTGGCAATCAATTGTTTCTTCCTACAACTATGATAAAGTAAAACTGTAGTATTTCTAACAAGCACTAGAGGGAGCTCCTGTAACACAGATGAAATATGCAGTGACATCTGTCCGATCTGCTGTTGGAGTAGTCAGTGTGGAGGTTCCTGCCAGTATCTGCCTATGAAGACATCTTTGTATAGCCGTCTAGTATAAAGTGCAGTAAATAGCGATAAAGTACAAGGATTGGGCAGGTTTATTGTTAATATGAATACAAATGTAGGAAAGAGTATTTCTGTGTAAGCCGGTTGTTTGTAAACTAAGTATTTGCTCGCACGCCTTGTGTTTGGGGTCCTTTCTCTGCAGCAGAAAAGGCTACATCAAAATATGCACAATTTGGCGCAGTCTTTGCAGCGGATCTGCAGCTGGCATCAGATGTTTAGTTCAAAGTATAAAGTCCGCTGCTGATCTGCGGCAAAATCCACGCCACATGGATGCGCAAATCTGCACCAAATCCACCATGTGTGAGCATATACTACGGGCATGAACGCACAACACAGGGTAAGGCCGGCTGCATATGGGTGGATTCAAATTGTGGAATCCGGGGCGGGCGACCGCATCTAGATTCCACAGCAAATACCGCCCATAGCATGCAAACGAGCGGAAATGAATTGCAGTTTACGCTGGCGGATGAAAAATCGCAGCATGCTCCATTTTCCTGCGGATTCTGCACGGACGGCTTCCATGAAGTATTAGGAGCTGTCCGATCTGCAGCCATTCCGGTATTCCACCTCATCACACCCCTCACCTTGATTGTTTTACCCTATCATATACTACTATGGCAGCTTTCTGCGTAACATGCAGAAAAATAGGGCGAGTCTGATCTTTTTTCGCATGCAGGAATTGTGAGTGAGAAACGCTCTCACGAGAACGAACCCACTGAAATCAATGAGTTTGCTTCATCACGTTTTGCGGGCGTGAGTTACAAACGTGCACAAACGCTTCTGTCTGTTTAAACCCTAAGGCCTCGTTCAGATGAGCGTAAGAAATACCTGCGCAAAAACATCGCTGTTTTCATGTGTGGAAAAATCACGTAAACAAAGCTAAAGGCGCGATCTACATTCGCCCATAACTTGCTAGTCCACATGATCTGTGCTGCGTGTTAATCCAGTGCCCATAGGAGTCAATGGGAACTCCTGCGCAAAACACACTAAAGATAGGACAGGTCGTATCTTTCCTCGCAGCACGCACCTTAGATGCGGCGTTGCAGCCACCCATCTCCTATCTTTAGAGTGCGAGGATTTTGCACATCTAAAAATCGTTCATGTGAATGCTCATCGGTTCTGAGGGACGCAAGGGTTTTTGGTTTTTTTGCATAAATTCTTTATTGATAAATTTTGGGGTGGATACAGAAAGAAAATCATGCGGCTATTTGTGCGCAAAAAAAGCGCATATCAGTGTATTTTACCGTACTTTTTACGCTCGCAGTATATGTTTTTTTGCACATAGAACACCCTGTTTTAAATGTCTATTCCGCCTAATGAGCTCCATATGGGTTCTTTTCCAATGGAATTGAGCATCTCCTTGAGTAGTCTGCATGTGTTTGTGCCCCCACTCCATAGACTTCCAGGGGGATCTCTGGTGTGCAAATGTGCACAAACGTAAAGCATGCTGCGTTTTCTTTTCTGCACGCATAAAATAGGAGACGTGAACAATAGCATTGAAATCAATAGGTTCTATTCTCTGCATATTGCGCTGCACAAATACACCCGTGTGAAGGAGCCCTAAATTTAGCCCAAGACACGCATGTCTATATATTTCGGTTTCTGATAGTCTCCAGCGCTTCCATATATAAATGGGTGCTGAGTGTCACCACTAGTTATTAGGCAGTTTCTTCTGAGGGTGCAGGTATCACACGTGCAGGTATCATACATGCGGGTATCACACATGCAGGGTATCACACATGCAGGGTATCACACATGCAGGGTACCACACATGCGGGTATCACACATGCCGGGGTGCGGCATATTTTTTCGCTAAAAACAACGCTCACAGTCGTGTGAATGGATGAGCAAACGCTGGCCATGATCGCAGAAAAACGCCCATTCAGGCACTTATACAGAGCGGGCGTGAAAACGCCGTCGCTGTATATACGCTTTTGAAAAGAACCCTGAAGAACAACGTCAGAAGGGCTGTTATTTGTCTCGACATCCGAGAAATGGAATAAAGAAATGATGAAAAAGTCCCATGTACCCTAAAATTGGAACCAATGAAAGCCTTCCCAAAGGAAGAAATCCATGAGGTGACATAATATACAACACAAACATAAATTGCATTGTAACTACCGTGTTTCCCTGAAAATAAGACCCTGTCTTATATTAATTTTTGCCCCAAAAGAGGAACTAGGACTTATTTTCAGGGGATGAACAATTATACTTACTTAGCAGGCTCGGTTCAGGTCCCTCCCACTTCTTCTAGTCCTTGGCCGCCCACAGAAAATCACTTCCTGGTTACAGGATTCATAAATCCCACCTTCAGAAAACGATGGCTCAGATTCGTTTTCGAGTGCTGCATTGATTGACTGAGCAGAGGTCGAGGAACCAATCACAGCTATCGGGTTGTGGAGGAGGGCATTTATGAATTGCCTGTGTGGCGGCATTGATTGGCCAATTCATAAATCCCGCCTCCACAACTCAGAAGAAATAGAAACTGTAACTCTACTTCTATAGGAATTAAAGAAAGAGCTGTCAGTTCGGCGTTCTCCATAATCCCAGTCAACGGTGGTCACAACATCAACACGGCTGTTTTTACATCTTGGCCATGGTTGGCAAAATAAACACTGACACAACAGCTCCTCCCACTAACAAATGATGCCCCGCCCTTCATGCGCCGCACCTTGTACAACCACATCTATCATGTGGTTTGCACCAGAATTGCGGCATCGAAAGTTTGCCGTTTTGGTGCAAGGCCAAAATTGCAACTTTTTGAGTGTTTGCTTTGGCCTCTGCCACTTTTCTTTTAAGTGGGCATGGCCTAGCATTAAGGAGTGGGGCTGCTGAAAGATTTACTGTAATTTCTGCCACAAATTGGTGTAAATCACAGCTCTGGTGTATGGAGGTGCTGCCAGACTGAAGGAGCTTACTTAGACGGGTGCCTAACATTGCCCAGCATGTCTGGAGTGTTTCAGGTTGCTTACAAGTTTGGAGCGAAATCCACTTTAGTTCAACCCTTAGCAGAGTTATAGGGGTCTACAGAACAATGCGGGCCGGGCTGCTGCGGTCAGTGCGCCTGGTGGCGATGGACCACGGTAATATGATTGGTATGCTCAGAGTTCCCAGTCCACATCCTCTGACAGCGCATACAAACACGGCTCATCGTGCCGGCCATGCATGAAGAGATGATCGCTCAGCCAGGGTGGTCGTCCTTAGAAGCAAAACTAACTCAAACAAGGACCAGGAGCTGCCAGATGTTAGATCCTTCGGCTGATGTAATGCCAGTGCCACATGTGCAGTGTATTAGTAAATGGACAGGGCAGAAAATTAACTCTAAGGGGACACAGAGGCAAGGGGTACACTTTAAAGAGTATTTCCCCTTAAAACATGCAAAGTAGCTCACCTTCAAATACTGTCTCACTAGTGCCATCTATTGGGGGTTCAACATGCAGGGGTGGTAGCTGCAATCTTACAAGGAGTGGACCAGCAGTGTCATTACAAGCTGCAACACTTCTGTTTCCCACTGTGTCTTAACCCCTTAGTGACCAGCCCATTGCCTTTTTACGTCCTGAGCCTGCTGGGCTTAATTCCCAGAGGACGTAAAAACATGCATCCTCTGGGAATGTAAGCCCTGCAGGCTCAGGACGTGATAGCTCCATGCTGCCGGTTACCAGAGGTACCTGACAGCATGGAGCTGTCATCCAGGGCCGCGGGACCCCACCCCGTGTCACGCGATCGCCGGTATCCACCGGATACCGGCGATCGTGTTAAAGTCAATGGGCTGTTAAAAAAAAAAGGGAACTTTAAGCTCCGCTTACGGATCGGATCCGTAAGGGGAGCAGAGAGTACTCACCCCCGGTCCTCCGCACTGTCCGGTGTCTTCCATCTTTTCCCCGGCCCTGCAGCCGGCATCTGCGCATTCGCGCCAGACGCATTACGTCACGCGCATATGCAGAGAGCCGGGAGGCCCGGGAAATTTAAAAACTCCCTGCTTCTGGCTAGTATGAGTAGTCGAGAACAGGGAGCTGTCACCGGGAGCGGCTGTATGCGGTTCCCGGTCACATGATCGCTGCTATCTAATGGATAACAGTGATCATGTAAAAGTTAAAATAGGTTTAAAAGAAATCATATCCATGAGATCAAAAGAGATCATATCCATGAGGGGAGATGAAATTAGGTAC
Organism: Eleutherodactylus coqui; assembly: GCF_035609145.1. Lineage (NCBI taxonomy): Eukaryota > Metazoa > Chordata > Amphibia > Anura > Eleutherodactylidae > Eleutherodactylus > Eleutherodactylus coqui. The sequence continues at coordinate 111,965,355 of NC_089849.1, forward strand.
CTAAAGCCCCTAGATTTTTTTGCGGACGTTGCCCGGCTTCTGTGCACGCGTCCATCGCCAAAATGGCGGACGCAGGCGCAAAAGCTGCAGATTGGCGGGGTAATTTAAAATCTCCCCACACCTGGCCACTAAATGTAGCCAAGAGCCTGGAGACTTCACGGGGTGCCATGGTACGCGTTTCCCAGTCACGTGATCACCGTTATCCAATGGATAACGGCGATCACGTAAAAGTAAAAAAAAGCTCAATTTTCACCTCCCGTCATGGATCGGATCCATGAGGGGAGGTGAAATTATTTGAATAAGGCCACTGGCGAGGTCCCCTGATGGGATCCTAATCCGCGGACCTTTCCCCAGTTTTGGCGCATGCGCCCGTCGCCAAGATGGCGGACGCAAGCGCAGAAGCTGGGGAGGGCAAGAGGAAATTTAAAATCTCCTTGCTCCTGGCTACTGAAGGTAGCCAAGAGCTTGGAGATGTCACGGGGGGCCGCAGTGAGCGGTCTTCAGTCACGTGATCACCATTATCCAATGGATAATGGCGATCACGTAAAAGTTAAAAGACAGTTAAAGTTTGACGCTCTGTTCAGTTTGGGCCCCGTTGTGCATCCAGACAGAAGACTAGGGCCACAATGGGTATGTTTCTGAACACGGGACAAACGGGGGTATACATTTTGGGGTGAAAGTCTTTATTCCTATGTATGCTGTACAAAAAAAACCTATTTTTAAAATGACATAATTGCCAGAAAAACAAAAATCATAATTTTTTCCTTCTGCTTTGCTTCGATTCATTTAAAAACGGTGGGATCAAAATACGCAGCACAGCCCTAGATGAATGCGATAAGGGGTCTAGTTTTTTAAATGAGGTCATTTGTGGGGGTTCTCTGTCATTTTGGCCGCTCAAGGACTCTACAAGTAGGCAATGGGGCCTGAAACACCTTCAACCAAAATGTCTGTTCTGAAAACCACCCGCTGCTCCTTTCGGTTAGGGCCCCGTTGTGCATACGGACAGAAGATTAGGGCCACAATGGGTATGTTTCTGAACACGGGACAAACGGGGGTATCCATTTTTCGGTGAAAGCCTCCATTCATATGTCTGCTGTACAAAAAAAACTGTTTTTAAAATCACATAATTGATTTAAAAAAAATCGTAATTTTTTACTTCTGCTTTGCTTTGATTCATTCAAAAACTGTTGGGTCAAAACACGCAGTAAACCCCTAGATTAATGCGCTAAGAGGTCTAGTTTCCAAAATGAGGTCATTTGTGGGGGTCCTCCATATTGTGGCCGCTCAAGGGGTCTACAAGTGAGCAATGGGGCCTAAAACGCCTTCAAGCAAAATGTCTGATCTGAAAGCCACCTGCTGCTCCTTTCGGTTTGGGCCCCGTTGTGCATACGGACAGAAGATTAGGGCCACAATGGGTATGTTTCAGAACACGGGACAAACAGGGGTATCCATTTTGAGGTGTAAATCCTCATTTTCATGTGCACTATGGAAAAAAATCCTGTGTTTAAAATTATGTATTTGCAAAAATATGAAATTTAATTTTTTCTACTCTAAATTGCATTAAAGGGGTTCTGACATGAATAATGTTTTTATGCTTTAGCAGCCATTGTTCCCTGGTCTGCCTAATGGACACAGGGAACCCACGATTTAATGGCTGTTTAAGCATAAAAACATGATACTTACCTTGTCTCCTGTTGTTGTTGACATCGGTAGGGTCATCTCCCAGCAGGCGCTGCTCTTCCCCTTCTTCCTCCACGAGCCGCGCCGCTCCGGAAACGCGCGCATGCGCAGTGGAGAGGTGCCCTCTGACAGGAGTCAGGACGGGCCGCGTCTCCACTGCGCACGCGCAGAATCTCGGAGTTCAGCCAGGACGGACGGGCCGCCCACAGCAAGCACTGCTTGTGACGTGCTTGCTGTGGGCGGCCCATCCGTTCACCTCGGAAGTGGCTGACGGACGGAGCAGAGCAGGAAGCGGTCATTTTGACCGCTCCTGCTCTGCTTCTACAAGCCGCAGAAGAAGATGCCGGCTGGAGGGGACATGCCTGGCGATCGGTCCTGGCCAGGCAAGGTGAGTAAAATTTTTTTTTTTTTAGTGTCAGAACCCCTTTAACTCCTGAAAAAAAACTGTGAATGGTAAAAAAAACGAAAGTTTTTCAAACGTGCATTTAGAATAAAGTGAACAGATGGAAATATATATCTGTATATATCTTGTACAGTATGTTTGCACATATTTGAGATATTATAGTTGAAAATGTGAAAAAATTACAATTTTTTCAAAAATTTCCCAATATTGGCACTTTTAATGAATATACACAAATTCTATATGTCTATTTTTACCACCTAAATGAAGTACAACATGTGGCGAAAAAACAATGTCAGAATCACTTGGATATGTAAAACCTTTACGGAGTTATGATATTAAGTGACGCATGTCAGATTTCCAAAATTTGGCTCCATCACTAAGGCCAAACAGGCTTCGTCACTAAGGGGTTAAAGGAAAATGTTAGATGCTTCTGACTGTGCTGTCATGTTACATGTAGTGCACCCCAATAAAGGCCAGGAGGCGGTAGAGCGCGGGAGAGCAGAGTAACTCACACTTACTCCTTTCAAAGCTTGATGGTTTTTCATCTGCATCATAGAAGTAAACACTTGAGCAGTTGCTCTGCGAAGCAACCGTTAGGCTGTCTCTCTCAGTCAGTGACGCTGGAGCATGGTTATGGCTGTTACCTCCACACCAGTCACATCTTCTCCACTGCCGGGAGCTGTGGTCAGCTCGTCCCTGCCAGCTGTCTGCAGTACATTGAGACTTTTCTCCTTGACCTTTTTGCAGCACCACCTCTACTATGTACAGTCACGTTGAGCCCCTGTAGTGCCCATTAGTAGCTTGTTAGCTTCATTTGCATGAAAATAAGGCTCCTTTTCCTGTATGCTGAAAACAGCGGATGCTCTGTTATCTGCATGCAGCCACTTTGTTCTCCCCAGGGACTGCAGCTGAATACAATGTTATGATCGCTCCCCTCTCAGACAATGGATTTTAAACTCAACTAAAAATCATTGTTCGGCCAAAAAGCAAATGATGGTAGCATTTACACACAACGATTATCGCTCAAAATACATCATTTGAGCAAATTTTGAACAATAATCATTATGTGTAAATGGGGCTTTAGACAGTCGGCAGATTGCACAGCATTAACCCCTTACATGCCTTACCACTCTTTACAGGGGTACCCTGTGCGTCAGAGGCTGGAGGCATAATTAACAGAAGTCGCTAAGTTGTCTCTCCATCAAGACTTGTCCTATCCTTTGATGGCACAATGCTGGTGGCTCCACAGTCTCCTATGGGAGTCTATGTGAGTCAGTCGGCAAAGGGAGGGAGACGGAGCTCTAGGGAGTCACCGCGGGGATGCCTTTCATTATTCTGGTGGCCATGGGATTTCAGGGCTGCAGGACGCCGCACCTAGCCATGTAAACTCGCAGAAAATATCCGTGGCTATATTACTATGACTTCGTTCACGTGATTTAGCGCTCTGATAGCCGCGATTTTTTAGTGCGGCTATTGGAGTGCTAAAATGATGGTCATGTGAAAGAGGCCAGGGGGTGCAAGTGTTTTCAATAGTCTTCAATGGTAAAAATTGCACTCGCATGCGAATCACATGGTATACTAGTGAGATGGGATTTTTTTTTAAAGATTCCACAGGAAGTAAAGGGGCGCATCCTTACGAGGAATCGTGCAAAAAAAAGAGGAAATGCAGGGATTTTTTTTTTATGCTGCCGGAGAAAAATCACTCCCGTGGATAACGACATTGATATCAATTATCAGTCATTAACACATAAAAATGTTGTCCATATCTCGTTACTCGCCTGTGTGAATACACCTTCACGCCTCCCTCACACAAGCGTTATCGCATGGCTAATTTAGCTGCGCAATAAAATTGCGTCCCGAAAATCGCATGAAAAAAGAATAGCTACGACCAAGTCGCAATTATTTTTCGCAATTTTTTTTGCCCATTCACATGGCTGACTGCAGTGTAATGCAGGGAAATTACGCCGCAGCTCTGAAATCCCTCTTTTGGCAGAACTACTAGTAGTCAGTGCTAGCCGCAGCTAAACTCGCTCCCCCTTTTTTTCTAATGGCTTCACACTCTGAGCGAAGGATACAGAAGACAAGCGGGAACACTCCGCTTCTCTTCTGCATCCTCTGCTCGTAGCGCCAGGTGATCGCTCATCTTCAGCGATCATCTTGCTCTGTAAATGACACAACGATTGTCGCTCAAAAGACATCTTTTGAGCGATAACCGTTGTGTGTAAATCGGCATTTAGACATCTAATGGCTTCACAATAACAGCAGGTCCAATATAGGCAACCTGGCAGACCTGAGCTTGGCGTGGGCTTCATGATTCTGTGTTTTCACTCACTCTCGCGGCGTGCGATTTTATCACAAGTGTGAAAGCACACTTAGGCCGTGTGCACATGCAGAGCCGGATTCCGCATGCAGGAGCCCGCATCAGAATCCGGCTCTGACCCCAGCCGGCGCCCCCGCTTACCTGTCCTCTTTCTCCATTATCTGTACCGCGGATGGTCCGTAAGTCGAGCCGTAGGCCATGTGCATTGGAGTTTTTTTTTACAAATGTTTATTCTACCTGCGCCATCACTATGAAGCGCCGTCACTATGATATCCGCCACCTATCTGCAATGTCAACTGTGCAAGGGCCGCAGGTCGGATGGCTTCCATTGACTTCAGTTGAAGCCATACTTGCGGAATCTGTGCAAAAATGGAGTATACTGCGATTTTTCCTCCGCTAGCGGAAATCACGATTGATTTCTGCTCATGTGCAGGAAGAAGCACCGGTATTTGCAGTGGATCCACAGTGCGGACGCCCACCGCAGATTCTGCAATGCAAATCCATTTGTGTGCAGCAAGACTTAGAACTCCTGTCCACAGCAGAATTCGACCTGCCCGCGACCGAGGACACTGCGGGTCTTCTACTTACCCGTACAGGACTTAATTTTCTTCACTGCGGATGTGTGCGGAAGCGCCGGCACATGCACAGTGGAGTCTTCTTTTTTTTTTAACTCCTGCTTTCCCACGGAATTTGCGGACCATACACAATTCAATTGCGGACAGGCCGCGGATCGGGCGGCTTCCATTGATTTAAATGGAAACCATCCATGCAGGATCCACACTGAAATGGAGCATGCTGTGATTTTTTTTCTGGCCAGAAGGTCCGCAAATCAAATTCGAGTGCTTTATTCCATTTGCGGATGGTCATGTATCCTTATGGGCGGCTTGATTTTCTGATCTTCCGCCCGTGGACATCGGGCCTTAGGTTGATTGGTGCTCTGTGCCTTACCTTCTATTGAATCCCCATCTCCTTATGAAGTGTGTAATAACACAATCATACAATGTAACATCTAAGTTTTGCTAGTATTATATTGTTGCAGATTCTGCTACAATGTTTGCACTCAGTTCTGTGCCTTATAACCCCTGTATAACCAACACACAAAGCGCCGCTCGCCCTCCGTCCCAGCTGCTCGCACAAGCTCCCGGCTGACACTGCGTAATTGTGTCCGATTCACACCTGCACCGATTCTGCGGTATTTAGCTGAACCGGCTCTCCCGCTTAATAAAGAACAGGTTAATTCATTTCACCCCCAAGTTCAATGAGGAGCAGTAAATAATAGCCGGTGTCTGGGTAACCGGATGTATCAATTCACGGAGTTCCAGAAAAGGGCGGCAGGAATAATTTATTGTCCTATAAAGGCCACTTTTTTGCTCGGTGTTGCTGAGCGCACAAATTGCATAATCTCGCATGTCTTTATCCGGCAAACAATGATCTCGCCACCTGCAGCTTTCATATGCAGGAAGTGTCCTGAGACCAGAGGGGAGAATATATCTCCTTATATATGTAATTTTTTTTTTTTTACTTAAAGGCACAGTGACCTCTTTTGGAAACTTATTATTCATTGAGTTCCAATTTAAGAAACGCACTATACAAATTTGAAACAAAGTGTTGCATCTGCCACCATTCATCCTTCTTATATTAGGCAAAAGTTTCAAGGCTTTGGTTCTGCATTGAATACTATGTATTGTTCCACCTCTTCTTTATTTTGGATCCCAGTGGAGGAGTTAACACTTGCAGTTCAAGTTTCCAAACTTCAGTGCATGGAAATAACTCCTCTGGCCATTTTGTACCATTTGTTGCTTTGCCTTCACCGATCGGCCATAATATTAAAATCATATACTTAGGTTTGCCTCATGCCACCAGAACAGCTCTGACCCACTGAGGACTCCACAAGAGATCTGAAGATGCCCTGTGATATCTGGTATCAAGACATTAATAGCTGAGGGATCATGCTGGGTCGGCCTTAGGGATGTATGACCTGTGCGACTGTACAGGGTGCAACACCCTTCTGGAGTTCAAGGGACACCATGACAAAATCCCTACTCCACCCTATAACAGCTATTACTCACCCCTTCGATCGGCTGAGGCTTCCTCTGCTCTTCACATCAGCGCTCTCCCATTCCTGCGTCTCTGCTGCAGGCTCCGCCCACCGCTTACACAGCGCTGGAGCTGTGCAGAGCTGCAGGAACGGTAGAGCTGCTGTGTGAAGATCAGAGGGAGCCTCAGCCAATCAAGATGGGTGGGTAAGAGCAGTAATAGGGTGGGGAAGTGGAGGGAAATTGGGATATTACAGATGGAGAGGTGGGGGAGTGTATTGAAGCCCTACTCACACAGCCAACTTGTATCTCCGAGTTCTGTCCAAGTTTGTAACTGAGCAAACTCAGAACTTGGACCCATCTAAAACGATGATGCAATGTCACGCTGCTAAACTCCCTCCCACCTCTCTTCTCCGGCAGCTGTCATAGGTTCCCATAAGAGTCTATGGCAGCTGCCGTATTCCGGACAGAAAAGATAGTTCCAGAACTATCTTTTCTGCCTTGTGTAACTGCACCCGAATGGAATGAGCACCGTATGCGCTATCTTGGCCGGCTGGGCGCTTTCACGCAGCGGAAAAACATCCATCTGAACTGAGGCATTGGAAACCAATGCTTCAGATAGGAAGCATATATGGGCTGGCCCTGAAAACGGGGCTGATATACACCCATGTGAAAGGGCCCTCACCATGGGAGTGGACGATAAACTAACCAATGAGGAATATATATATTGAATCCTGCATCGAGCAGGGGGTTGGACCAGATGACCCTGGAGGTCCCTTCCAACTCTACCAGTCTAGGATTATATATGTATATATATATATATATATATATATATATAGTGGGAGAGTCAGCTCAGGTAGAGCGCAGGGTTGCAGTGTGAACGTCAGTCAGAGACCAAGACAGGCAGTTATAGTCCATACAGGCTTGGCCTGCGTTTATTGAAAAGCACAAAGCAAACAAAATACAGCCTTAGCTTCAGGCATTAAACAAAATCCTGCTTCTCCAGCACTAACTAAACAGAGTTGTTTCCTACCTATACGTCACAGCTTGCTGCAGCCGCACGAACATAATGCATTGCACCAAAAGTCCCAATTGTCCCTTGGTCAGGGATAAGGCGTCTCATGAGACCAGCAGCTTCCAGCAAGCTTAGCTGCACCTGGCCTCCATCTGTCTTCATCTATGCAGACTTTTATGGACTGGGTAATTACCCAGCCCGTGTCACCTGAGGAGTTTGCCTCCCCATAGTAAGACCTGGAGTGGAGAGGGTGGAATGGACAGCCCCACTACCAAGCTGCCATCCATTCAAAAAAAAAAAAAACAGGCCCAAACGTGTTACCAAAACCATCCCCAGCAACTAACTGCTGGAGATCACGTCAAACCCTGGTATTTCCTGTGTCTCCCTTCATTCCTAACGGGCATAATACCTGAATTGAGGGGGAGCATACAAACCGTCCATAGTTAACCCCTTCAGTGTCATATATATATATAAATATATATATATATATATATATATAAATATGTATATATATATGAGGTTGCATTATGGCAGGGGTGATATACTGTGGGGAAAATACATAATAGGGACAATATATACTCTGGGGGTAAGTTTACTGTGGGGAGATTTATACTCTGGTGGGAGTGATTATACTGGGGGAGATAGGCGAATGATGATACTATGCAAGTGAGATGCTGCTGGATGGAGTGGAGAGATGAAATCAGGGGCTTTAGATACTTTGGGGGAGACAATACTGGGGAAATTAAATGAAAACACAGGCAGCGCTTCAGGGTCCACAAGTGTAAAAAGCAAGTTAATATTTTATGACCACTAATATGCCCCATGGCAATCCATCCCTATTCGTAGGTCCCCCAAGTGTAAAAATCTTTATTTTAGTCTCATTTTAGTATTAATATTCATTAGTTTTCAATAGAATTTTTATTTCATTTGAATCAATACATTTTATCACAATCAGTTTTATACTTTTGACCATCATTGTTACTCATTTCTTTTATCTGTTATTTTAATTCTTGTGTGTGTGTGTGTATGTGTATATATATATATATATATATATATATATATATATATGTGGATATATCATAGGTTTTGTATCCCACAAAGTGCATTTAACCATATTACTTTATCTATTTTATACCTTTCTTTCAGCATATTCTTATTCTTCCAGTATACGGCTTTATTAGATTTTATTTCTGACATATTTTACTTACTTTTTACATATATATTTATCTTTTAATACATTTTATTCTTCCATCAAGGTTATTCCACAATCACAGGGTGCACATTTAGTTCCCTTCTAACATGTTTTTATATCCAACTCCTCCCTTTTGCCAACCAGCGGTAATGATTTTATTAATCTCCTTTTACTGTGATTATATCTCTTTATTACCTTATTTTACTCAATTTATTATGATTTTATCGGTTTACATTTCCTTTCATAATTCCTTTAAAAATTGCAAATTAGTTATATATCAACATCCGCACACCCACATTTTCGGTCACTGGAGAGCATGTTTAATCACCATTTGGTAAGCTACAGTACTCTTCCCGGGACTTGTGCACTCCAATCACGCAACTCATGCCAACACTTGTATCGGCAGGGTACTCCCCAATTCCAAGACAGAGCGCTTGCCAAATCGAACGATTGGCAGGAAAACTAAACCACACCTCCTGTGTTTCCACCAAAGTATATGGGAGGGTAAGGAGGTAGCTAAAGAATTGTATATAAATATAGCTCTTGTATTTGATTAATCTGTGCTTGGTAATGGAGGTTTTATACTGTGAAACGTGTTGCATTACAGTTTCCTGTACCCTACCGATTCCAAATAAAATGACGTTGGCCTAATACTGTGGATCTGGATTTTTTTAAACACAACATCAAGGGTGTGTTCAAGGCATATTGAACCTGTTAATTGGCTGTATGTCATGCCTCCACTGATTAGTCAGAGTGTGTGGTTGGAGTTCAGAGCGGGAAACTACACAGTGAGCCTCTATACTGAGGGGGAGGAGAAAAAGTGCAGGAAGAGGGCAGGAAGTGAAGGAGGAGGCAGAGCAGACTTCAGTTGTCAGTCTGCATAGCAGGTCGTCGGAGGAGGATGTGCAGGGAGGAGGTCTGCAGTGCGAGCAGCTGAAGCAAGTGTTTCTCTTCAGGGAAGCCAGGATTCACCAGCTCCCTAGTCTTACCGCCAGTGTGGAAGCTTGGTAGGACCCCTTAAAACGTAACCTTTATTGTTAATAATTATTAAAATATGCTATTTAAGGACCAACATGGTCCTTTTACCAGCAGTGTGGAGGATTAAGATTGAATGGTGAATTCAAAGCCAGGGGGTAGTAAAGTGGCCATCTTATCTCTAATTTCAGCACCTGCGTAATCTACTTCCAGTAGCCCAGCAGATAACTAGGCCTGTGGGAATTCATACTGGGTAGCCTTCCAAGTTAAATAGAGAGAGAGCGTTGAAGAGGAAATTGTATTCACTTGCAAATTAACTGTACTGCATAACCGTTTGCTCTGCTATCATTCTGCAAGACCACCACTGTTAATTGTATCATGTTTCAGCTACCTTAAAATACTGAAGTAAACTGTGCACTTCCGGTTTGCTAACAAAACAGTTACTAGGACTCGTATCAAATTATTTCTCACCATTGACTACTGTAGGCCCGGAAGAAGTGTTGGCGTCACGTGACAAAGCACCGTTCATTAGAACAAGAGACTTATGTACTTTGTTGAGAGAGATTGCAGAGCCACCTGTGACATCCATCTTGCAATCCCCGTGGTCTCCCCTACTTTGGCGCATCTCGCTCAGACGCTGCATTATGTCTCTTGCAATGTGTGGTAATAAAAATCACTTGGGCCTTAACGCACAAAATAGGTTGGTTGTTAAGAGGTTAAGACGCACGTGCCTCTTTTAGGAAATTTCACTCTGTATGCCAGAAAATCAAATCTGCACCAGCTATAACCTGACATAGATGTGCACTACAATTTATGTCCGTTTCCTTGTGTAAATTACAGTAAATCTGTTGTGGTACGGGAGGCCACATCCTCCTATTAAACCCTGCCAACATGGCGAGCACAACTTAAAACTGAAAAAAGTCAATAATTTGTGCACAAAAAAGGCAAAGTTTGTGATTTTTAGCACCAGAGAACTGTCCGGCACAAGTGCTTTGACTCCCTCCTTTGTGTTTACTTGATGGGGATAAAAGTTGGTCATGTGTTGGACACGGAGTTGCACTTGATGATATGTGGTGATTGAGTAAGATTTCTCCTGATAAGTATAAATTATGAAGGGTTAGAGGTGTTATAATGAAACCCGAAATATGATTGGACGTGTTCATGATGGACAGAGGGATTGGTGGCTTAAACTTATGTGCAAAACTTTTTAAATATATTATATACATATATTGTTCATAAATCTAATTCTTGTCCTCTGATGAACCCTAGAGTCTATAGAACAGAGAAGAAACGCGTTGGATGTCATGTGGCGTTATGTGATATAGGGCTTATACTTGAAAGCCATTGGAATGCAAGGACCCCCCTATTACTTTTAGGTAGGGGAAATTCAGGTGACTATAGGGTTAGATTTATTGGCATGTGCTTGTCCCTCCCTTCTCTCCAACGACTAGTTGTGGCATCTGAAGCTGATGTGGCTGGGATAAGGGTATGATTCTACAAATAGTGAGTAAAACCAATAATTAGTCTTCGATATACTTATCTTCCTATACACTTGAAGCAGAGGCGTAACTGAGGGATCAGGGGCCCGGGTGCAAAAGTTCAGCTTGGCCCTCCCACTCTCCTCATCTACTTTCAGACTATTCAACTGTGTTCCATCACATGACCAGGACAGATTTGTAAAGGTTTCTAGAAAGAAAAAAAGAGATCTTGAGAAATTGATACAGAAAGAACAGTATTTTGGACAATTAAACAAGGAATGTTATTTACTTGCTAAAACTGGAATATTCCATCGGTTGCAGGAAGAGAGACACATAGTAAAATAATTGTGGAACCATTTGGGCAAATACTAAAGGACAGCTTCATAAGGTGATGATATAGTGATGTTTGGGCAACCATATTTCAGATGGCAAGCACACCTTCCTCCCACCTCCAGCCCCACAAAGTAACGTGGGGTACTGGGGTAACTATAGTGGATGCGGTAACACCTGGGCCCAGGAGCCCTTAGCTACATGACGCCGGGTACACACTTACTTACTGAGAGGTTCAATCGCAACTCTCATTGGACAGCACATGAGTTGTCCAGCTGAATTAACAAAGCAAAGAGACATGTTGGTATGTGTCATTTCTTGTCTGTGAATTGGACCGGTATAATACATGCGATGAGGTTTTTCACCAATCCGCCCGAGTAAACGTTAATCAGCATAGCCCTATAGGCTACAATAGGGCCGTGTGCTGCCTGTGAACTGAGATGGACGGCACACAGCCCCAAACATACTAGTGTGCCGGAGGCCCATATGCTTAAGGCCTCATTCACACAAGCATTTTAACACAGCTACTTAACCGCAATAAAACGTCGGCTGAAGATCTGGACTATGGGAAGCACTGGATTCCAATGCATTGATTAATACGGGCGATTTTTGGGTGCGTGAAAAAAATCGCTTCGTCAAAATGGGCAATTTGCAGATTTCTGCCAACCGATGGAATTCTGTGCTGCAGCGTATTTTTCACACGATGCACCCGTGTGAATGGAAAAGAAAATGCTAATTAATCTCGGCTTCTCTTCACTGCTATGATTTTTGGGTGGGGTACAAACAGATCGCCCGTGTGAATGAGGCTTAACAGCGAAACCATTTACTATCCTTCAATGGTCCATTCAAAACAGTAAGATATTCTTGGGGCTCATGCACAGGGTCATATTACACGTGCGTGTCCGCATCCTCCGTAGACTGGTGCGCAAATGTGCAGAAACATAGAGCGGCTCCTATTTTTTGTGAGAAATGCGCACGCAAAATTGGGAAATGAGAACGAGCCCATTGCAATATAACTAAAAAAAAGTGCCGATTTGCGCTGCTATTTCTTTATCTGCCCTTTTAAGATCAGTTTTGGCGCAGATTTCTATGTTGATATCCTTATATACTTATGTTGTAGCTGATATTTACAGTTCCTTCACACGAACATATTTGTGCGTTTTTCTGCACATCTAGAATGTTCGCATGCAAAACGCAGAGACTAGAACACGTTGATGTTAAATGGTTGGCGCACATTATCCGTTTTTGCGCAGGCTTTTCTCTCGCGTGCAAAAAAATAGAACCTGCTCTATTTTGAGCGCATTTGCACGCCAAAGGGCCCCATAGAAGTCTATGGTGGGGGGTTCAAAGGCGTAAGCAATACCCAAGGGGGGGGGGTCAAAGAAATACAGCGCAAAACCCCGGGAAAATGAACACATCGGGACTTCATTAGGTTAGATAGCCTTTTGAATGCTTGCGGGGGAGCGTCATACACCCATGCCAACAGGCCCTGCGTCTGCAAAAAAAGTACAGTAAAATGTACAAACATGCCCACAAATGCACCTTATTCACTGCGCAAATGTGTTGTGTTGAGGCGCACGCAAAAATCCATGAAGCCACTCCTAGGCTAGTTTCACACAGGCGATTGCTATTTCGCTGCGAGAAAATTGAGACAAAATTGCATCTTTTTTCCAACTTTTTCTCGCAAAATAATCGCTGCTGTTCGCGATTTTCTCGCCCGTTTTTATCAGGCAATTTTTTTCTAATGTTAAAATCTTAACATAACGCAAGTTGCGATGTGATAAAAAGGAGGCTGAATAGGGAAACATGGGTGATTTCACAGGAGCAAGAAAATCGCGCTATTTTCCTGTTGTGCGAGTTGAGTATGAAGCCAATGTTTTTCTACGGTTTCCTTCCCATCTGTGATGTTTTCACTGATGCCATGTTTACAGAACAAAAAATCGCGGCTGCTTTATCTTTCTGCGATGTACGATTTTTTTAATCTCCCTTCTTTCTCTATGGAGCCTCCTTTTTATCGCATCGTAACGCAACTAACTTGCGAGTCCTATTGACTTTCGCATAAAAAAAATGTGTGATCTTAACGATGGCAGCATGCTTATAAAAAAAAGTATCGCTGGCGCTCAAAAGTCGCGGCAACAAAGATGCGACTTTGTTGTGATTTTACAGTGATTTTCTTGTGGCAGCTGGCCTTGGGGTGATTTCACACCGAACGATTTATCAAGAACTTCCCGGTAATTAGTTGCACTTGAGTTATTTTTTTCAGATTCCCGTCCAGAAGGAAGTAAATTCTTGCTTTCTCTTCCTCGCTGGAGCAGCGGCCCGGCGGCCGCCCAGCTGGGCATTAATGAACAACACATAGAGAAGGGACAATTCATTACCTTCTCCGAGAGCCAGAAGACAATACATAATGCGACCGTTTATCAATGAAGTCACATGACAATGAAGACACAGCGAGAATAAATATATTCTACTATTGTGATACAATTACGCTAATGAGTGAAATGAAGAACGCTTAGAGTCACGCGGAAGACAAGAAGACGTAGATCTCCGTTTATGCCCTCTAGTACAGTACTGAATATAGTCATTCAAAGAGGCTGCCTCATGAGGGCTCGGTCAGACGAGCGGAGATTGGCGCAGAAAAAAAAAATGCAATGCGTGCGGGAAAAAATCTGCATGACCACGTCTATTGCCACCCGTATGTTCTAACTTTTGTAGGTGCAAATCTTTTCCCGCACACACATTGCGGAAAAACGCACAAATCTGACCGAGCCCTGAGAAAAACCTTTCTGTACGCCATATTAGGGCGCATAGAAGTTACCCAGAATCCTCCCATGAACCGCGTTTTTACGTTGGCGGAAAATCGCTGGACATCTGAAGCATTGGCTGCCAATGTATTTGTTCAGACAACCAATTTTTAGCCGCGTAAAACCATAGCGCAAAAAAAAATAGGACATAAGCGACTGACATCAGCGACCGAATTTATACGCTGCGAGAAAAGATCTGGCTCTATCTTTTGACCTGGCGGCTCCCATAGACTCCTATGGGAGCTGCAAAAAAAAAGGGAAGGGGGAGGCGTTTAGCCGTGTCCAGCGCAGGGAGAAGCTTACAGGTTCTTTAGGCATTAGAAGTCATTCGGAGGATTTACGCGCCATATTTTTTCGCTAATACGTCACACCCGGCCGTGTGATTGGACGAGAAAACGCTAATTAAGCTTGGGACTTGATCGCGTCTTTTCTTCATGCATGCAATTTTATGGCGTGTGCGGGTAACCGTAACAACGCATATGCATTGTGTGAAGGAGCCCTAAGGCTAGTCTCACACGGGCGATCATGATTTTGCCGCGACAAAATTGCAAAATTGCGATTTTTGTATGGAGAAAAATCTCGCATCGCTGCCGCCCGCATTAGAATCACGTGAGAAAATCACACGTTTTTCTTAACGCGAAAGTCAATGGGACTTTCTAATATTAAAATCGCATCGCGATGCGCGTTTGATGCGATAAAAAGAAGCCTCCATAGAGAAACATTGGAAAGTAAAAATCGCACATCGCAGTAAGATAGAGCACGCCGCGATTTTTTGTTCTCTCAACATCAAATCAGTAAAAAAAAAAACGCAGATTGGAAGAAAACCGTTGTGAATCATTGGTTTCCTAATCTGTTTTTTGACTGACTATTGCATCAGGCGAAAATCGCACAAAAATTGTGCAATTTTCTTGCCTGTGTGAAACCACCCCAAGAGCTGGATTCATGGCCCGATATCGCTCTAGCAAACCTTCTAAACCCCTGGATGGGAGGTGTATTTATGTGAAAGCAGCCTCGCATCCCTGTGGGGGCTCCCTTTATCCCATTGCTTTCAATAGAGCGGCCCCAGTGAAAGCAATGGGATGAAGGAATCCTCTGGCTCAGCTGTCCCAGCAGCGGCAGAAGATCGCGATGTTCTCCCATTGCTTCCAATTGGGCTGCCTCATTGACAGCAATGGGATTAAAGGAGCCCCCACAGGGGTGCGAGGCTGTTTTCACATAAATACACCTCCCATCCAGGGGTTTAGAAGGTTTGCAAGAGCGATATCGCTCTCGCCAGTGTGCAGGGCCCTAATGGCACATTTATACAAATTTTTGCGCAAGTTTTCTGCGATGTGCACAAAACTCGCACAAAGTAGGAAATCTATTCTTTTGAATGAATGCAGTCCCACAGAAAAAATGGCACCATATTTTATCTTTTTACATTCCCTCTGAACAACTCACCTATTGTTTTCAATGGGACCATGAAGACATGGCATGGCGCCCGCATGCCATAGGATATGCATGCAAGTAAGATGGTTCCTATTGAAATAAAAGGCATTGCCATGAAAATGCACATTGGTTCCTCAGCCCAATATTGAGCTTACCCATGTGAATGCAGCCTAGGGCTAATTTCATACCGGTGAGCGCGATATCAGGCTGTGAAACTCGGCCCGATATCGCGCCCAGGAATATGTAATGTTCGCATGGATGAGAGGTGTTTGTGTCAAAAACGCCTCCCATCACTTCAAGGAAGTAGCGATCCTCATTGTTTTTAATGGGAAACCTCGCATAACACTCGCGTGTACCTCACATGACGTGCAATGTTTTTTCGGCCCCATTGAAAACAATGGAAAGGAGTTCCAGGGAACAGCCAAAGATTGGACATGCTGCAATTTGTTACACACTGCGATGTAATATAGTTTGTTAGGCTGAAAGAAGACAATATCCATCCAGTTCAACCTATTTCAACCCCCTCCTTGTTGATCCAGAGGAAGGCAAAAAAAAAACAGTGAGGCAGAAGCCATTTTACCCCATTCAGGGCAAAAAATTCCTTCCCGACTCCGTAATGGCAGTCAGAATAATCCCTGGACCAACGTTTGAAAGTTCCTACCTGACTTCAAGACCCATCAGGTTATTTAATGTTTATATCCTGTAATATCGTAGCGCTCTAGAAAGACATCTAGTCGCTCTTAAACTCCTCTATGGATTTTGCCATCACCACATCCTCAGGCAGGGAGTTCCACAGTCTCACTGCTCTTACAGTAAAGAACCCTCTTCTGTGTTGGTGATGGAACCTTCTTTGTTCTAACCATGGATGCCCCCTTGGTACCATCATACCGACCCATGAATAAAGTTTTCGGGTCACTTTGCTGCATTGTGTACACCCTAGAAATAAGACCCGCCAAAGATGGTAGAATTTGTTTTTTTTCCCCATTTCACTCCACTTCGAATTTTTTAAAACTTTTTAAATACATTATATGGTAAATTACATAGCGCCGGTGAAAAGCACTATTTGTCCTGCAAAAAACCAGCCCTCAGACATTCATGTGGATAAATAAAAGAGTTATGATTTGGGGAGGAAAAAACGAAAATGGGGGAAAAAAGTGCCGCGTCCTTAAGGGGCTAGAAGGGTTTTCCAAATCTTTAAAATTGACAGCCTATCCTTAGACAATAATGTAACCATAACCGAAACCCAATGGAACCCATCATAGTCAATGGGTTCTATCAGGCGCTGTACGAGTCACATGATACCATTTTTTTTTCATTTTTACGGTGCAGAAAAGCTGAAATATGAATAAAGTCCAACAAAAACGATTGTAGTTGCCTCTTAGCAGTTGGATGTGATATTGTAACGACTGCTTCATCCAGATGTAGATACTCCCTTACTTACTAACGCCTGTACTGCGGCGGCGCTGCACACAGATTGATACCGCTGACGTTGTGGATTATTCTAACATGTAACAATATGAATTTAGTAAAGGAGGTTTTCTTCTCTCTGTTGAATAGATTGATGCGATCGGCTTTGTCCTCCTCCCCCCTCTGCCGTCCTTTCAATCCTTAGATATCACCCTGTTTATTGGGAGCTTGCTCTTTGTTCACTATCCATTGGTTGTCCATTAACAAGGCCAGCAGAACATAAAACTGTCCCCTGATGCGGTGTCGTTCCCACGGTCCTGGCGCTGCCCTTTGTAAACAAACTTGGCATCCGGCATTGAAGCTCCACAACAATTTAAGAAGTAGAAAAAAAATAGCTGAGGTTTGCAGGAATTGATGATTCGCTGAAATATGCCTAATATGTGCCAACCTCTGGCATGTGTGTCATATCTACAGCAGTTTATGTCCTCTAGGTGCTAGGGCACATTTATGACTGGCGCGGTGCATAAGTTGCGCCTTTTTTGGTGCAAATGAATGTAGACAAATTTAGTTTGGATTTGCACCAAAAATCACAAATACTGCCCCTGAGGATTTGTGACAGATTTAAGAATTGCAACTTTAATTTTGTGAGTTGCAGAACTTGTCGCAATCTCCCTCCAGTAGCTGGGTGGCGTATGCAGTCAGTCCACATCTCTAGGCATATTCAAAGTTGTATCAGATTTCTCAACATCGTGCAACATTTAACCCCTTTACGCCACAGGATGTAAGTTTACATACTGGCAGGGTGGTAGTTAACGTAACAGGACATAAACTTGCGTCCTGTTGATGGCGCTGGCTCAGAAGTGTGCCTGTGCCATCCCGCTGTGGGAGCTGGCTGTGACTGGTAGCTGGCCTCCTACTGCAATGAGAGCACCGATCCCCGCTCTTAACACCTTACACGCCGCAATCAATCTACATCTATGTTCACAGAGGATATGGGCTGCCTCTGTGATGTCATCTGCCCTCCATGATGTCATCACAGAGGGCTGATGAGTTGCCATGGCAACCGGACACGATACACTATTGTCCAGGACTGCCTTGGCCTGTGATCGATATTCTGAATACAGAAGTACTGTAATGCATTATCATGGCGATCAGAGCTTTTATGGTTCAAGTCCCCAAGAGGGACATAAAGGTAAAAGAAATAAAAACTGTAAGGAAAAAGAAAACAAACCTCTTTTTTGTGCACTTTCACTGTTTGTATACATTTTTTTTTAACTCACATATTTGGTATCGTAGTATCCATAACTGCCTGTACAATTAATTGAATATACCATTTATCCTGCACGGCAAAAACCGGAGAGAAAATGCTTCTTTGGTTCATTTTACCTTATGAAAAAAACGCAATAAAAGTGATTTAAAAAGCTGTATGTACCCCAAAATGGTACCAATAAAAGCTACAGCTCATCATGCAAAAAACAAGCCTTCTTTTGAGCTCCAGGAAAAAATAAAAAAGTTGTGGGACGTTGAATGTAACAATGTAAAAAAAAAAGCCCAGAAAGAGGTCAAAGACAGAGGGGTGTGGTCAGGGGGCGGGGCTTATCACAACCTATGACTTTACCTCCGTCGTTATAAAAAGTACAGGGCCGGTTCATAAAAAAAAAAAGACAGGGACCGAATTCTGCAGCATTTCTGCATCCAAAAAACAGTCAAAATCTGTACCATTGCTGCGGATTTTGACTGCCTATTCGCAGCTGATTTCATACTATGCGGCGCTGCCTCTCACCTCCTCCGTGGGCTTCCTGATGTCAGCGCTCCCCGACTTCCGGTTACCAGCGACTTGTAGTGGCCTCAGCGGACCAGCATCATCTGACCAGGCTGCTGGGAACTGGAAGCCAGGGAGCACTCACTGCGGGAAGCCTACAGAGAAGGTGCGGGGGAGCACCGCATAGTATGACATCATCTGTAGATACGCGGCTGATTTTTAGTCAAAATGGTTTTTGGATGCAGAAATACTGCATAATGTGCTACAGAAATTTCCGCTACAGACATTCCACAGTATTTCCACCATGTGTAAGTAAGGGCTTTTTCCCACGTCGGCATATCAGCCGGCCATTTTCACGGATGGATTCCAATGCATCAGATCACATAAGCGTATTTGCGAGATGTAAAAACGCCCAGCCAAGCAAATATAGCACCGGGCGTTTTTACATCGGGCCAAAAACATAGTCCTGGAACTATTTTTTGGGACGGAATACGTTGCAGCAACCGTAGGTGGGAAGGGATTTTAGCAACATGGCTGCTAAACTCCCTCCCTCTGTCCTCCTCCCTCCCCCATGCAGGCTCACCTCTCGTTCCTCCCTGCTCATTCTGTGCAATGGGGGTGGGGGGTGGGGCTAAGTGCTGGGCCACCCCGCCTCCTCCCATTTATGGCTATGGATAAGGGGCAGAACGTGGGCGGAGCTAAGCTCCCACCCTCTCCCCACCCCTTGTCCATGAAAATAGATGCCAATATGCGCTCGTGGGAATAAAGCCTAAGTTACCTAGAGCTATGCTGCCACGTGCAGAGGGGCCTCAGTAGTAATAGTGTCCTCAATATCAGACCCAGTAGTAATAGTTTCCCAAACAGAGGCCTCAGTAGTAATAGTGACCCCCACAGTGGCTTAATAGTAATAGTGACCCCTATATTGGTCTCAGTAGTAATAATGACCCCCACAGTAGCTCCAGTGGAAATACTATTACTGCTGGGGCTGATATAGGGGACACTATTACTAATATTGTCCCCTATATCAACCCCAGTATTAATAGTGAGCATCACAGTAGCCCCCCTGAGACTAATTGACTTTCCTACTCCTTCTCGTCTTCTTAGCGCCGCTGCGGGTGGAAGTGTGTGTGCCCGCAGCAGCGCCTCCTCCCCTCTACTCTCCTCCAGGGGAACCAAATTTTAGAATACATTATATGTACACAAAAGTTGTACCAATAAAAACTTTTGCAACTTTTTGTATGTTTACACTGGATACCGTCACCTTTTCAAAAAGTAGGTGGGACCTAACCTTGAAGTGCATTGACGGACTTGGCCAATGATACTTAGTATAGTGTAGTGGGCTGAAGTCTATATATCTGGCCCCTCCATAATTGTCATACATGTCATGTCTTCAAAGTGGATGCACTGTGCAAAGTCTCTTGTCTTCAGTTATGTGTATTGCACAGCTGCAGCATGTAAGAGGTTAATGTCTGAGAGTGGCTGGGATATGTCTGGAAAATGTAACAAGTTTGTCTAGTCATGTGGTGTTGTATGATATATGTGCTTGCAAGGTGTGTGCAAGTGGGTTAGTTCTTCTGAGGGAGAGTGCCGGCCACATGGGGGTACCTTCAACCCTCATGGGGGGAAGGGATGTAATATGAGGATAATTATCCTGAAGTCTCCAATTCCAGGAACCATCTTTAAGGAGTCAAAGAGAGGAGAAAAAGTCTGGCGTACAGCCATTAAGCTACTAATCTTAAAGGGGTTGTCCCGCGCCGAAACAGGTTTTTTTTTTTTTCAACCCCCCCCCCCCCCCCCCCGTTCGGTGCGAGACAACCCCAATGCAGGGGTTAAAAAAGAACACCGGACAGCGCTTACCTGAATCCCCGCGCTCCGGTGACTTCTTACTTACCTGCTGAAGATGGCCGCCGGCATCTTCTCCCTCGGTGGACCGCAGGGCTTCTGTGCGGTCCATTGCCGATTCCAGCCTCCTGATTGGCTGGAATCGGCACGTGACGGGGCGGAGCTACACGGAGCCCCATTGAGAAAAGCAGAAGACCCGGACTGCGCAAGCGCGTCTAATTTGGCCATTAGACAGCGAAAATTAGACGGCAACCATGGAGACGAGGTCGCCAGCAACGGAACAGGTAAGTGAATAACTTTTGATAACTTCTGTATGGCTCATAATTAATGCACAATGTACATTACAAAGTGCATTAATATGGCCATACAGAAGTGTATAGACCCACTTGCTGCCGCGGGACAACCCCTTTAAGTGAGTGTTTGCGGAGTGTTGTGTCCCCCTCTGGTGTTATCCTGCATCCCGGAGTGTGTGTGTCCAGGAGCGGAGTCATACAGAGAGCAACTATAGGCCTGCTTTCATCCTGTGTCCTCCTCTCTGACCATCTGCTAAACTGTCTTTTCTGCAATGGTGTGTAAAGCTCTATCTTTCAAACAAGAAGTAAAGATTCCAGTCACTGCCCATTCCCAGTGATTGAGTTTTTAATCTTAACAGTGTGTGGACTCGGTATTAGTGTATCTTGACGCCACCAGGAAGTCCTGGTGACGCCCACTGAACCTGATTGGCTGGACAGGTGCCAATGAAATGTGTTTTAAAAAGGTATACAGTATCGGCCGCTGCTGGGCCAGCCTAGTAAGCAGTGAGGCGAAAGACCCGTGAAGCTGCTTCTCCTGTAGCCCACTAGCGCACCCCCCATTGAACTTACTGATGGCGGCCGCAGCAGGGACGGCACCGTGGAGCTGGGAGGCACTGTCAGACCCGGGCGGACGCACGGTGCAGCAGCACACCATGGATCACTGTGCATGGCGGGACAAAAGCAGGATCGTGAGTGGCGGCGCCGACACATTCTCCCGGGAGTCGGCTTCTCCTGCAGGGCAGTCGTGGACCCCAGCGTGTCACTTACTGATGGCGGTCGCAGCAGGGAGGGCCCTGTGGTGGTGGAAAGGCACTGTTGCAGCCAGCCGAATGCACAGTCCAGCAGCAGCAGAGCTGGGATCGGAGTGTGCCGTGGAACTGCATCTGCATCGTCTGCGCCGGGACCGACAAATGCCCACTAGGTGTGCGTCCGGGAGCCGCCTTAAGGGAGCACATAGGCGCCGAGATGCCTGCAGCAGGTAGCCGGCCGGCGGAACAGAAGACACAGCCGGCGTGCGTTAATCAGCCCTCATCCTCCCTGCCACTATGAGGCATCACAGACAAGCAGCATTAACAGTCATAGGTGCACCTTCTACTTTACTTTCATGCAGGCCCTGGTGGCTTACGGTGAGGGTTACTTTAGTTGTTTCAGCTCAGAATGTAAGCCTAAATGTAAGCCACCACAGCCGGAGAATCAACGGTGTGAAGGAACGTTGGCGTCACGAGTGACAACTTCTTCAGTCCATTACACATATACAGGTAACAGCTGTCCCAGCATTGCCTGGAAGAGGCCTAACGGTGCCTTGGCCGAGGAGTCTGGTAGAGCCACCATGACAAGTGCTATCTCTACCCTGCCAGCTCCTCAACGTTGGCCTTGTGTCTCAGTCACTGCAATAGTATGTGCAGAAACCTCCTTACTTTATACTAGACTCTAGCTTGTAGTTGGTGTAGGTTTTCATCTGGCACACGGAGTTGCCTTCAGATGTCTTTAGAGGCTTGCACCTAAAAATCGCTCCTCTGCATATCATATTCTTGTTCATTTTCATGGACGAGAATAGGAATGCGATTTTCAGTGTCCGCGGAGATTGGACAGCGCTGGCAAAGTGGCCAAGTGTTGTTTGATGCAAGTTGTACCTAAATTACTCGGGTACACTCACATACGGCTGTGTGAATCCAGCTTAACAACCGTATTTTTAGCCTGTATGCGGTGTGAAAAGGATTTGGACACCATAGGGATCAATAGTCATCCATGTACCAGTTCACACATGAGGTTTATCACGGGACAAAAACACAGCAAGGACTCTTCCAATATGATTCATGGAGGAGGCTGTGTGTACGAACCCACTGACATCAATGGGCTCTATTCTCTGTGCATTGCATGCGCAAACTCTGTATGTGCAAATATGTCCTTGTGAAGGAGTCCTAAGGCTAGATTCACACGGACGTAATTGCGCCTGCGAAATTAACGCATGGAGTACGTAGAGGTCTCCATAGAAGTCAATAGGGAATACGCAATACACAAGGAAATGCGTGATATGCTGCGTAATGCCACTGGAAAAAGAACAGATCCGAAACTCATTAAGATTAATTAGCCATTTTAATCGGTGCATCTTTGTTTGCCACACGCAAATGAACATGCCTTGTGGGCGCAAAAAGTACAGTAAAATATGCCGATGCCCACGCAAAAAAGTATTGTTCATTCTGCAAAAACTGTGCACTCATGTGAAGGAGGTCTAATACTGTATATGAAGAGGTGTGCACCAATTCATATATTAGGCACATTGTGCTCAGGTGGAAGTGATATTAAGACCGCTATCTTCATATATTTCCCCCTATGTGTATGCAAACTACAGGAAGGCTGATTAACCCTCGCCATACTGCATACCACATGGATACGTTGCAGACACCGCCTGTCAACGGAATAAAGTAGTCATAGGTCTGGTAAAACATTGCTAAACATCATGAATGCTATAAGAGCTTAAAGGGGTTGTCCCGCGCTTGTTTGTTTTTCAACCCCCCCCCCCCCCCCCGTTCGGCGCGAGACAACCCCGATGCAGGGGTTAAACAAGAAAACCGCACAGCGCTTACCTGAATCCCCGCGCTCCGGTAACTTCTTACTTACCGGTTGAAGATGGCCGCCAGGATCTTCACCCTCTGTGGACCGCAGGGCTTCTGTGCGGTCCATTGCCGATTCCAGCCTCCTGATTGGCTGGAATCGGCACGTGACGGGGCGGAGCTACAAGGAGCCGCTCTCCGGCCCCATTCAGAAAAGAAGAAGACCCGGACTGCGCAAGCGCGTCTAATCTGGCGATTAGATGCTGAAAATTAGACGAGGACGCTAGCAACGGAACAGGTAAGTGAATAACTTTTGATAACTTCTGTATGGCTCATAATTAATGCACAATGTACATTACAAAGTGCATTAATATGGCCATACAGAAGTGTATAGACCCACTTGCTTTCGCGGGACAACCCCTTTAATAGAAAGGCACTCCTGTTCAGGGTAACTACTGGGTATAGGATACCTTCTGTATTTCTGGGTACTACATAAACAGTAAGGAGGTCACAGTCACATATAAGTCACAATGCCTGAGGTGACACACAGGCCAAACTACTACGTATGAAAAAGCCAATATTATGAATGGCGCATGGCAGATGATTGGCCATGGTACAGATTTTGCTTTGAGGCCCAGAAACTTCAGGTTATGGGTCATCAGACCCCTGGATAGTAGAAGGCTAGTTTACTAGCATGTACACTGTTAATGTCGATTATAATGGTAAAGGGGTATTCTGGTTCCAATAAGTTACTAGCTTATGGTCAGATAACTAGTTGATTGTTCAGGGTGGGGGTGCCTACCTGACATGAACTTCCCTCATTTAGGGACCAACTGCCTCCCCATCATTCTCTTGATCAAAGGAGGTCCCAGCAGTTGGACCCCCCAGTCAGCAATTTATCCTCTATGTGATAGATAGCACATAACTTGTTGGAACCAAATACCACTTTAGCCCCTTAAAGACCATAAATTTACAGTGCTTGGTCCTGGGCTTTGATCCTGGCAGATAGTAAAAATTTTGCAGCAGAAGCAGGTCGGGTCCAAGGCTGTTAGTAACAGCTGTGAACCCAGAGGAGAAGGCAGAATCGATATTTAACCGCTTCTGCAGTCTATCCTGCAAGCTCCATGAACGCTATCTAGTGAATAGAGAATGTGGTGCCACTTCTGCTATTTGACCCAGTGAGGACGTGACTACTGGGTGCCCCCTGCCGCAACAGAGCTGCAGGGTCCTAGCAAACCCAGATCAGCTTCATTAGTGACTACTGTTACCACAGGGGGATGTTTTCCCCAATAACCAGAGCTCCTATGAAAGCCCCAACTACAGTGGAAAAGTGTGAAATTAAAAAAACAATAGCGGTATATATTTTTCAATGTTTTAATTTTAGTCTGAATTTTTTAGAAAACGACCCAACACCAACCTAAACCATCGCCATAGGGGCCCTGTAGTCCACAACTATACCAATTGTATAGTAAAACATCCAAAACGAAATGACAAACCTATTTCTGTAATTTTATTAGACCGTAAATATACAAATTTTTAAAATAAACAGCTATTTAAAAAAAAGTTTTTTTGTTTTAGCTTTTTACCCCTAATAACACTAAGAAACGGGGAAACAAATGCGACAAAATAATTTTGGTAGCTAAAGAAAATAAAACAGGGCAGTAAAACCACTACATGGTTAAAATCCAGAAAGAGTGTCCTTTTGGAACGAAACACCCTGGTTCTTAAGGGGTTAAAGTTGATATCCTATAGATGATATAGACATCAGCTACCAATAAAGACCCAAAAAAAGAATATAGAGATTTTTTTCCTCCTTTAGGAAGTTGTTAAGCTAAAAGCTAACTAGATCCAATGTGTCAGTGCCCATCCCTGATGCCATCCAGTGTGCCATGCATTGCTTCCAGGACCGTTCTGCCGCAAACATTCAGCTTCTCTCCACTCCAAGACAAAGCCTGAACAATAAGCTGTCAGGTCCAACGTGAAGAGCTTGTAGCCAACGCTCAAGCTTCATTTAACATCCTGAATTGCTCATGTCCGCAGTGATACGCTTTATGAGAACCAAACAAAAGGATAAAGGGATGAGCAGTAAATAAAAACGGTGTCTTTTGTTCGCCATGAAGAATACAGTCACCCCTCCCCCCGGGCATTAACAAGGCCAAGAATTCGGGGATTTGTAGTGCCTTCGTCTGGATGTCTTATTTGGAAGCACCTATGATTCTACCACTGAAAACAAGTAATTAAATAAATGGTGTAGAAGTAATTTCACGCTTGATGTGACTGCAGGAAACTGATAGCAACGCGTAGATGTTAAGGGGGTTTCAACCAAAAAACCTTATCCATTACATAATGAAAATGCAACTTTGAAATGTCCAGTTTTCTAGTATACAGAACCTTGTAGAACAATCTGTAACCGTTTACGGGATATTACTGTTATTGCAGTCATTGAATGGCAGCATTTACTATTCAGTACAAAGGATGAAAGTCTTGATCATGTGGTCACTTGTTACAGTTACAATTAGTGATCAGTGGAATAATCAGTTTGTGTTGGTATTGGATCGATTTCATCCTTAATCAGAAAAGCCGATTCCAACTCCCATTAACCCTTTGCAGTTCAATTTTGGGTTCAGGGTTTCCTAGGGGGCTTTCTCTTTCTGCCATTATACAATGGCGCCATCTGCT
This sequence comes from Eleutherodactylus coqui, assembly GCF_035609145.1. Classification (NCBI taxonomy): domain Eukaryota; kingdom Metazoa; phylum Chordata; class Amphibia; order Anura; family Eleutherodactylidae; genus Eleutherodactylus; species Eleutherodactylus coqui. The sequence continues at coordinate 111,991,554 of NC_089849.1, forward strand.
GGCTAGAGCCAGTACTGCGGTATGTGACATGCTGGAGAGGCGCCTCGACAACAGAGTGGCCAGTAATCTACAGTAAAAATACCCTGCCAGACGTCTTCTAACTTTGGAGCTGTACAGCCTTCAATGAGAATGTCTTCAGACGTCAGACAGTGGATTGGAAAGGGTTAAAGTCAACGGTAGTAAAAATTGGGTTCATTAATTTGCCCTCCAGAAGGTACCCAATGTAGCCAATGCCCCCCAAATGGCATGGGAATAGAGACACACATCTGGGGAACACTGTGCCTTTCCTAAAAAATGGTCAAAATAGTGTGGTGGTGTAGGGGTCAAATGTAGAACATGGGTGTCACTGAAAAAAAAGGCCCACATAGGGTGTCCTAGGTCAAAAATTGCACTAAGGGAGACAGCAGTTGCTGTGCTTGCTTTAAAAGCAATGACATAAAGTTTGCAAAGGACAATTTCTACCAGCTGAACAGAACAGCCGAGCACGGGCCTTCTCCAAGGAAAAGATGTGGAGTTACAACTGCTTCTTGTGCTTTAGAAAATTTAGATTTTGGTAGAATGAGGAAATATGGTGGAAGGAGGAAAGCAACAACAGTTCAACCCCTTCAGCAGGAATAGCACTGTGAGGGCAGCTTGCGTGTGCTCCCAATGGAAACATGTTTTTTAATTTGAGGCAAAGTGGAAGTAGGAAATATAGTGGAAGCAGGGGAAGGATATTGGCAGCAGCACCACAAGCAGCAACAGCACCCTGAAGGCACAGTGTGGTCTTTGATGTAAATCTATGCTCAGTTATATGTGAGCAAAAATTGCCAGCATGCTAACTAACCTGTGAACAGACCTAGCTGTGGTCCTAATATTGCTGCTACTGCTACTAGTAGTAGCTGAGGGTGATGGCACTGAGCTTTTGTTTTTCTGCGATACCTTGCTTGATGCCTTGGGTGGGTGCTGCCCCACAACGCCTGCCTCCTCCCCCACCCCACCCCCCGGCAAGCTACTATCATGATACTCCCATGTTGGGTCAAGCATCTCATCGTCTTCCACCTCATCTTCCTCTTCGTTGTCCTTCTCCTCCTGAGTAGACTCTATGTCAAAGTGAACACCAGAAGCTTGCACCTCTGTTTACACATCCGCCTGAGTACACATTACCTGTGGTGGGCTGACTAATTGCACTGACCCACCCTCAACATCCTCTACGGAGGAAAAAATGGTTGGGCATCAGTGCATTCAATGTCTTGGTCTTCTCCCTCTGGTTATTTGGATTGCACAATTGACATCCATGACAGTTCCTCAGACGAATGCATGTGGACTGCTGCAGAGGGTGTGGGGGATTTGGCATGGAGTGAAGTAGAGGGGGGATGCTCATGGCCGACTGGTGCAGACTGACTGCTATGTGTCCATGACTTGGAGGAAGAGGAGGTTGTGGTACTTGAGGCTTGCTGTGTCATCCACTCTGCGACCTGTTCTGTGTGCTGCGGATGTAACGCACGAGCACAACCACATCTAAAGAATGGCAGCTGGCTTGCCTCACCTACTGTAGGACGTTCAGCTGTAGTTTCCGAGTGAGTGGCTTGATGTAACAACTTGGCCCATGCTCTACCATCTCCACCACCGACATGTCCCTTACTCTTTGCTTTCTTCATGTTTCCTTTTTATTATTTTTTTGTTTATTAAAGTTTTTTGTGTAGTTTTATGTAGCGTTTCAGCTAAATATGCAGTTTGCAGAAAGCCACTGCTAGCTGCACAAGGGCAGTAAATGATTTGTAGTGGCCAGACTGGTGTCTGACACGCACTGTGTGTATTAGCTGTTTCCCTGTTTACATTTCTTTTTGTTATATATTTTCCAAAAAAGCACAGCCAACTAAATAAGCCGCAATCCCTGGGAGGCACGATATGTAAGAACAGAAGGCCATTAAGTATAGCTTGTATCTGTGCAAGCTGTCCCTGTTTGGTGCAACGTTAATGAATTCCCCAGACCCCACTTGTTAGCTGCGTAAGGTCTATAATAATTTGCCGTGACCGGACTGGCGACTTTGGATGGCATCTGAAGCTGCCGACACACACTGTGTGTATTTTCTGTTTCCCTGTTTGGTTTATACTATCAAAAAAAGCAACGCCGGCTACTTTTTTGCCAAAAATAGTTTCGAATTAACCCAGTTCTATTCTGCAAAAATTTGCATGATTTTATGACCCGGCCAATCAAGATGAGCAACACTAGTTACAATACAGTGATTGTAACTAGTGATACATATGATCATCAGATGACTAGGACAGATGAGCATCCTCTGGTAAATTACAACCTCTATTAGAATAACGGTTCACATTCAATGACTGCTATTTGAGATATGCAACATACGTTAGAAAATTATGCTAGGAGTTATAGTTCTTCAGCATCTGGAGAGCCACAGGTTGGATACCACTGATCTACTGGCACAAATGTAATCCATTTAAAAGAACTTGACTACCAAGGAAACCTAGAAGAAGAAAGGGGTGACCCTCTGTACCCAGGTGACAGTGAGAATAGCTCCATGAGCACTAACGTGGCTCATAATGGTTGCTGTCCCTAAACCTGGAGGGAGAGTGCCTAAAGAACGGTTACCTGAGCCTACTAGAGAAAAGCGGCAGTCTGTGGAGGTAGTGCTTTTTTTTACCCCAGGACTATGACATATTAAACTCTGCTACATCTGCTATGAAGGGGTATCCAGGATTAGAATAAAAAGGATCTGGTCATCTTGCAGAAACAGCGCCACCCTTACCAATGGGCCACAACTGGTATTGCCGTTAAGTACAGTAAATTGGGATTCAGCTGCGATAGTAGACACAGGCCATAGACAACAGTAGTGTTCTTTGAGTAACAAAAAATCTGCCTCTTTTTCTAATCCTGGACAAACCCTTTTATAAACAGTGATTATAAAATGTAAATTTGATGCTGACTTGTAGGGTCTTGAAAAGGGCACATACACACGTGTCTAGGACAGAATTGGCTGTCTGCTAATTTTGCATAATGATTTTCATTTTAATGTTTATTTTGCATGTTAGTAATTATTTACATTGTATAAGTACGTAATCAAACGGTCAATCCTTGATTATTTGTCTGACATTCATCACATACAGAAGGAATTTATTAGGGGTTAGAACCATTCGGAGCGTCTGATTGGACAACGGAGAAAATGCCCAAGAATGTAAAACAATGTCTTTATTATTGTACATTACTAAGGATCCTGTTGTCATAGTCAAAGTTTTGATTGGTGGGTCCACAGACCTCCTCATCCCCTAGTACCAAGTGGTAAAAGTGCTCAGCTGACCACTGGGACCCTCCAGCACTGATCAACAATTTTCAGGTCTCCTGGGAAAGTTCTGGTTAGACTTTTCAACTTTTCAACAGCTCATACCCTGCAATGTTGACCTGCATAGAAGGGGCACAATGCCCCTTGGTCCTAGACATTATGGGGGGTTCAGAACCTAGACCCCCTCTGATCAAAGCTTGTCACAATAGCATGTCAGATTTTTTTAAACTGGCATGTAACCTAGTAAAACTACAACAAAAAGCCTAAACAATATAAACATCCAAGTCAAAAAGTGTACTTCCTGTTCATATCAGCCAACCAAAATCTGTGTTTCATTTTTTTCAGTTTTACTAAATCTGGTTTTTGCATACAATTAGAGAGGCAACAGGCATCGTATAAGGCAAATCTGAATAAAAACATACTTCTAATGTATCAGAAATATATGGAAGTGCCTCATACTGGGCATACCACATTCAGCCGGGCCAGGGACAGAGGGCATCAGAATTAGGCTTCTTTCACACGAACGCATATTGGCTGGCGTTTTCACGGACGGCCAATATACACTACCATCTGGGGCGTAGACGTTTGTGAATGGGCGCACAAATCTAATGTTTGTGTGCCCATTCACATGGCATGGGGCCTGGTGCATATGCGCCGAGCTCACCATGCCATCACCCATTTCCCCTCCCTGCCCATCACAGGCTTACCTCTTGTCTCCTCCCCGCTTGTTCTTTGCAATGAGAGAGGACAGGGGCGGAGCTAAGTGGCGTCCCGCACTGCCTCGTCTCATTGATAGCTATGGACAAGGGTCGGGAGAGATCGGTAGCTTCGCTCCGCCCACGTCCCGACCCTTGTCCATAGCCATCAATGGGAGGAGGGGGGCGGAATGGTGCTTAGCTCCGCCCTCGTCCGCCCCCTTCTATTGTACAGACTGACAAGGGAGGAGATGAGAGGTGAGGCGGCACATGGGGGAGGGGAGCAGAGGGAGGGAGTTTAGCAGCCACGCTGCCCACGCTGCTAAACTCTCTTCCACCTACGGCTCCCATAGGAGCCCATGCAGCGGCTGACGTATTCCGGCCCAAAAGATAGTTCTAGGACTATGTTTTGGGCCCGACGAAAAAACGCCCGGCGCTATATTGGCCTGGCTGGGCGCTTTTATGTCTCGGTAATACGCCCGTGTGATTTGATGGATTGGAATCCAATGCATCAGATCACAGCGCATATCGGCCGTCCGTGAAAAAGGCCGGCTGGTATGCGCTCGTGTGAAAGAAGCCTTAGAGATATGTCAGAGCAGAGGTGGGACCTGCATCTATCAGACCTTCATATGCCATGGAAGTCTCAGATGGGAATACAACTGGCTCAGTCCTACAGACACAACAATTATTTTTATTACTGCTATTATTTGTCATCGTACAGCAAAAATTGGAATAGCCATTGCAATTAAATCCATTGCAATTAAATTCATCTGATGTGTAATGCCGGCACAACGAGAGTTGATCCCTAAATAAGTATGTGGAATTTGATACCTAATTAATTATTCCCCATGAGCTGCTTTCTGTTTCCTCAACCCAAAATAACTATTTAGTTGTTGTGATTTTATGTTAGTGGGTTCTATCAGCAAATGCCCTTCTTTTGTTTCGGCACTAGCTTTCATACATGAAGCTCATTGTGCAACAATGCAAGATGTCAACACGGTTGACTTGCCAAAGGCTCGGGATTAGCAAAAGAAGCAACGGAAAGAGATAGGATTTTTTAATTTTAGGCAGTAAATCCATAACGGCTTTTCTCCCCGCTGTAGGTTTCCACCGCTGAAGTATTGTAACACATTTCACACTGAGGTCACTTCAAGGTTTTAAAGTGTGAAGCAATAAGAAGGGGGAAGTCTCTAAAGCGTCTCGACTGTAGACTATACCATGGGGGCTAACGTATCCTTCACTATATGCTGAAGCATGGAACATGCCCAAAAGATGAAAGGGACTAACTATTAGTAGATAACTGCAAACATCGATGCTCAGACATCTAGACAGAGGTGAGAATGAAATATGTGTGCGGCCCGTCATGGTTTCATCACTAAGTATTAAGTAGCAGCTGCCCGTGATTATGGGGATTGCAAGGATCAGGCCATGATTAACACTCAGCTGCTATTGGTTTGCCGAGTTCCAGAATGGGGATTATCCTCCTGTTTCCCGTGAATGTCAGATTTTAAGAGATATTGAAGGAATTGGGCCCACCCAGCATGGGGATGGCAAGGCCTCCTTATCAGCTGAGCATAGCAGAGCCTTCCTGTTCTTTAAAGATGAAATCTAGTACATGGAGACTTTTTGTTTTGTGCATTGCTACATTCTGAAAATCCATGTTCTGCAGGTATCAGCCCCAATATATCACCACTGACTGCTGATACAGTATGTGTCCCTCTTCCGTAAAATGAATGTTTGTTTCAGCTGAGGGCAGGGGCCGAGACTCTCTCATCCTGGGGATTGTTGGGGAAATACATTTTACCTATTTGAGCATCGACTCTAATGACTAAAGTTCAAATGAAAACACACAGACTAGGGGCAATTTTCATTTAGAGAAGATTATCAGTATCCTTTTGGATTATTGGTGGGAACTGGAGGGCTCTGAGGAGACCCACACAATTCTATGCAGATGTTGCTCTGGTGGGGAATTGAACCTATAGTCTTAATGTTGTAGTGCCTGCCACTGTACCACCATGCAATGCATGTCTAGCTTTTTTCTATACACTAAAGTAAAGTTTAGGAATAAACCGTTTAGTAGTTTTTAGAGTTAAGCGAACATACTCTGCCGAGCTTGATGCTCGTTCGAGTATTAGCGTACTCGATGCTGTTCGTTACTCGAACAAGCATCACACAGTGTTTGACCCCGCCCCAGTTTTTGTCTCCTCCCTGCTGTGACGTGCCTGTTTTGGCCCCTCCCCGCCGCGACGCAGCGCACGTCAATGGCAATTTTTTGGGCTGGCAGGAGAGAGAGACGAACCAAGAAAAAAAAAAAACCTCGGGACCCGGCGTCCCACATACAAAAATGCTCGAGTGTCCCATTGTAGCCAATGGGGTTCGTTACTCGAGTAGAGCTCTCGAATTTTACGAAAAGCTCGACTCGAATAACGCGGACCCGAGCATTTGGGTGCTCGCTCATCTCTAGCAGCTTTCTTCTCACAGACGTGCCCCCCACCCCCACCCATACCCTCCATCCCTGCTACAGTCCAGTGGTCTGGTGACCCATAACTTGAGGCTGCCAAAGCAAAATCTGTACCAAGGCCAATCATCTGCCATGCGCCATTCATAATATTATTTTTTTTCATACGTCATAGTTTGGCCTCTGTGTCACCTCAGGCATTGTGACTAGAGTTGAGTGCTTGATGCTCGTTTGAGTATTAGCGTACTCGATGGTGCTCGTTACTGGAATGAGCATCACGCTGTATTCGACCCCGCCCCAGTTTTTGGCTCCTCCCTGCTGTGACGTGCCTGTTTTGGCCCCTCCCCACCATGACGCAGCGCACGTGTTAATGGCAAATTTTTGGGCTGGCAGGCAGGCAGGGGGAGAGAGAGAGAGAAGAAAGAAAAAAAAAAGCTCGAGACCCGCGTCCCGCATACAGAAATGCTCGAGTCTCCCATTGTAGCCAATGGGGTTCGTTACTCGAGTAGAGCTCTCGACTTTTACGAAAAGCTCGACTCGAATAGCGTGGGCCCGAGCATTTGGGTGCTCGCTCATCTCTAATTGTGACCTATATATGACCGTGACCTCCTTACCATCTATGTAGTACTCAGAAATACAGTAGGTATCCGATACCCAGAAGTTACCCTGAACAGGAGTGCCTGTGTGTTAAGCTCTTATAGCGTTCATGCTGTTTAGCAATGTTTTATATTGACTATAGCCCTATTTACACGGGACGAATGTCAGGCAAACGATGCCCGACACTCATCCCTGTGTGTTCTCGCTCCCGTACTGCTACACAGGAGCGAGAATTGCTGGCTCTCTGACAGAGTGTCCAGCAGGGGCCCGGGACCGCTGGAGATTTCTCTCCTCACTCTCCCCCGCCCCCCTTCATTCATTTTAGTAGCGGCCGTTCAGTACTGAATGGCTGCTGTTTATACTGAATGATCAATGTTCACAATTTTATGCAACCTAAATGATGATTGTTCAGTACTGAATGGCTGCTGTGTTAAGTGAATGGAGAGGAAGGGGGGAGCGATGAGTGAAATCTCCTCCAGCCTCCCTGCTGCAAGTCAATGATACTCACTCCTGTGCAACAGCATGGGAGCGAATACATATGGGGCCGTGTGTCCGGAATTGTTTGCCTGACATTCGTTCCGTATAAATGTGTCTTTATGTTCAGTGGCGTAGCAAGGTCAGTTGGTATCCGTTGCGGAAAACTTTTTTGTCACCCCTTACCGCCCAATTTTAAACTTATTAAAAGAAGGAAAAACAAGATACTTACAGTTGCAAATGTAATTTTCTGGTTTATTTACTTAATAGAGATGAGCGAGCATACTCGGCCACGCCCCTTTTTCACCCGAGCGCCGCGATTTTCGAGTACTTACGTACTCGGGCGAAAAGATTCGGGGGGCGCTGTAGGTGAGTGGGGGGTTGCAGCGGGGAGTGGGGGGGAAGAGGGAGAGAGAGAGGGCTCCCTCCTGTTCCTCGCTGCTATCCCCCGCTCCGCCACGCCCCCCAGCGCCCCCCGAATCTTTTCACCTGAGTACGGAAGTACTCGAAAATCGCGGTGCTCGATCGAGTAATTACTAGAGATGAGCGAACACCAAAATGTTCGGGTGTTCGTTATTCGGAACGAACTTCCCGCGATGCTCGAGGGTTCGTTTCGAACAACGAACCCCATTGAAGTCAATGGGCGACCAGAGCATTTTTGTATTTCGCCGATGCTCGCTAAGGTTTTCATGTGTGAAAATCTGGGCAATTCAAGAAAGTGATGGGAATGACACAGAAACGGATAGGGCAGGCGAGGGGCTACATGTTGGGCTGCATCTCAAGTTCACAGGTCCCACTATTAAGCCACAATACCGGCAAGAGTGGGCCCCCCCCCCTCCCAACAACTTTTACTTCTGAAAAGCCCTCATTAGCATGGTATACCTTTGCTAAGCACCACACTAGCTACAACAAAGCACAATCACTGCCTGGATGACACTCCGCTGCCACTTCTCCTGGGTTACATGCTGACCAACCGCCCCCCCCCCCCCCCACAGCACACACACCAAACTGTCCCTGCGCAGCCTTCAGCTGCCCTCATGCCACACCACCCTCATGTCTATTTAGAAGTGCGTCTGCCATGAGGAGGAACCGCAGGCACACACTGCAGAGGGTTGGCACGGCTAGGCAGCGACCCTCTTTAAAAGGGGCGGGTCGATAGCCCACAATGCTGTACAGAAGCAATGAGAAATAGAATCCTGTGCCACCGCCATCAGGAGCTGCACACGTAGGCATAGCAATGGGGAACCTATGTGCCACACACTATTCATTCTGTCAAGGTGTCTGCATGCCCCAGTTAGACCGGGCTTTTTAATTCATAGACACAGGCAGGTACAACTCCCTATTGTGAAGTCCCTGTGGACCGACAGCATGGGTGGGTGCCAGGAAGCCACCGGCGGTACATAGAAATATCCCATTGCATTGCCCAACACAGCTGAGGTAGTAATGTCGTGCGTAATACAGGTGGGCTTCGGCCCACACTGCATGCCCCAGTCAGACTGGGGTTCTTTACAAGTGTACAGATGTGTTAAAAACTCCGTGTGCACCTACAGCATGGGTGGCTCCCTGGAACCCACCGGCGGTACACAAAAATATCCCATTGCATTGCCCAACACAGCTGAGGTAGTAATGTCGTGCATAATGCAGGTGGGCTTCGGCCCACACTGCATGCCCCAGTCAGACTGGGGTTCTTTAGAAGTGGACACATGTAGGTTAAACTCCCTGTGGACCCACTGCCTGGGTGGGTGCCAGGAAGCCACCGGCGGTACATAGAAATATCCCATTGCATTGCCCAACACAGCTGAGGTAGTAATGTTGTGTGTAATACAGGTGGGCTTCGGCCCACACTGCATGCCCCAGTCAGACTGGGGTTCTTTACAAGTGTACAGATGTGTTAAAAACTCCGTGTGCACCTACAGCATGGGTGGCTCCCTGGAACCCACGGGCGGTACACAAAAATATCCCATTGCATTGCCCAACACAGCTGAGGTAATGTCAGCTGTAATGCAGGTGGGCTAAAAATTAATTTGATTACACTGTAGGCGAGGGCCCACAAAAATTGCTGTATCAACAGCACTAATGTACATCCCAAAAATTGGCCATGGCCAGCCAAGAGGGCAGGTGAAACCCATTAATCGCTTTGGTTAATGTGGCTTAAGTGGTAACTAGGCCTGGAGGCAGCCCAGTGTAACGAAAAATTGGTTCAAGTTAAAGTTCCAACGCTTTTAAGCTAATTGAAACTTATAAAAATTGTTCAGAAAAATTATTTGAGTGAGCCTTGTGGCCCTAAGAAAAATTGCCCGTTCAGCGTGATTACGTGAGGTTTCAGGAGGAGGAGCAGGAGGAGGAGGAGGAAGAATATTAGACACAGATTGATGAAGCAGAAATGTCCCCGTTTTGGATGGTGAGAGAGAACGTAGCTTCCATCCGCGGGTGCAGCCTACGTATTGCTTACGTATCGCTGCTGTCCGCTGGTGGAGAACAGAAGTCTGGGGAAATCCAGCCTTTGTTCATCTTGATGAGTGTAAGCCTGTCGGCACTGTCGGTTGACAAGCGGCTACGCTTATCTGTGAGGATTCCCCCAGCCGCACTAAACACCCTCTCCGACAAGACGCTAGCCGCAGGACAAGCAAGCACCTCCAGGGCATACAGCGCTAGTTCAGGCCACGTGTCCAGCTTCGACACCCAGTAGTTGTAGGGGGCAGAGGCGTCACCAAGGATGGTCGTGCGATCCGCTACGTACTCCCTCACCATCCTTTTACAGTGCTCCCGCCGACTCAGCCGTGACTGGGGAGCGGTGACACAGTCTTGGTGGGGAGCCATAAAGCTGGCCAGGCCCTTAAAGGGGTTCTGACATGAATAATTTTTTTATGCTTTAGCAGCCATTGTCCCCTGGTGTGCCTAATGGACCCAGGGAACCCATGGTTTAATGGCTGCTAAAGCATAAAAATATAACACTTACCTGTTCTTCTGTTGTTGTTGACATCGGGGGGTCAGCTCCCGGCAGGCAGTCTTCTTCCTCCAGCAGCCGCGCCGCTCCGGGATCGCGCGCATGCGCAGTAGAGAGGTGCCCTCTGACAGGAGTCAGGACGGGCTGCGTCTCCACTGCGCATGCGCAGCACTCCGGAGTTCAGCCGGACGGACGGGCCGCCCACAGCAAGCACTGCTTGTGACGTGCTTGCTGTGAGCGGTCCGTCCGTTGACCTCGGAAGTGCCTGACGGACGGAGCAGAGCCAGGAAGCGGTCTTTTTGACCGCTCCTGCTCTGCTTTAAAGGCACAGAAGATGATGCCGGCTGGAGGGGACATGCCTGGCGATCGGGCCAGGCCAGGCAAGGTGAGTACAATTTTTTTTTCTTCATGTCAGAACCCCTTTAAAGACTGTTGCACTGCCTGGGATGTACATGCTGCTCGATCTACGCACATCCCCTGCTACCTTGCCCTCGGTACTGCGCCTTCTGCCACTAGCGCTGTCGGCTGGGAATTTTACCATCAGCTTGTCCGCAAGGGTCCTGTGGTATAGCAACACTCTCGAACCCCTTTCCTCTTCGGGAATCAGAGTGGGCAGGTTCTCCTTATACCGTGGATCGAGCAGTGTGTACACCCAGTAATCCGTCGTGGCCAGAATGCGTGCAACGCGAGGGTCACGAGAAAGGCATCCTAACATGAAGTCAGCCATGTGTGCCAGGGTACCTGTACGCAACACATGGCTGTCTTCACTAGGAAGATCACTTTCAGGATCCTCCTCCTCCTCCTCAGGCCATACACGCTGAAAGGATGACAGGCAATCAGCCGGTGTACCGTCAGCAGCGGCCCAAGCTGTCTCTTCCCCCTCCTCCTCATCCTCCTCATGCTCCTCCTCCTCCTGTACGCGCTGAGAAATAGACAGGAGGGTGCCCTGACTATCCAGCGGCATACTGTCTTCCCCCGCCCCCGTTTCCGAGCGCAAAGCAGCTGCCTTTATGGTTTGCAGGGAATTTCTCAAGATGCATAGCAGAGGAATGGTGACGCTAATGATTGTAGCATCGCTGCTCACCACCTGGGTAGACTCCTCAAAATTACCAAGGACATGGCAGATGTCTGCCAACCAGGCCCACTCTTCTGAAAGGAATTGAGGAGGCTGACTCCCACTGCGCCGCCCATGTTGGAGTTGGTATTCGACTATAGCTCTACGTTGTTCATAGAGCCTGGCCAACATGTGGAGCGTAGAGTTCCACCGTGTGGGCACGTCGCACAGCAGTCGGTGCACTGGCAGCTTAAAGTGATGTTGCAGGGTGCGCAGGGTGGCAGCGTCCGTGTGGGACTTGCGAAAATGTGCGCAGAGCCGGCGCGCCTTTACGAGCAGGTCTGACAAGCGTGGGTAGCTTTTCAGAAAGCGCTGAACCACCAAATTAAAGACGTGGGCCAGGCATGGCACGTGCGTGAGGCTGCCGAGCTGCAGAGCCGCCACCAGGTTACGGCCGTTGTCACACACGACCATGCCCGGTTGGAGGCTCAGCGGCGCAAGCCAGCGGTCGGTCTGCTGTGTCAGACCCTGCAGCAGTTCGTGGGCCGTGTGCCTCTTATCGCCTAAGCTGAGTAGTTTCAGCACGGCCTGCTGACGCTTGCCCACCGCTGTGCTGCCACACCGCGCGACACCGACTGCTGGCGACATGCTGCTGCTAACACATCTTGATTGCGAGACAGAGGAGGAGGAGGAGGAGGAGGAGGGTGCTTTAGTGGAGGAAGCATACACCTCCGCAGATACCACCACCGAGCTGGGGCCCGCAATTCTGGGGGTGGGTAGGACATGAGCGGTCCCAGGCTCTGACTCTGTCCCAGCCTCCACTAAATTCACCCAATGTGCCGTCAGGGAGATGTAGTGGCCCTGCCCGCCTGTGCTTGTCCACGTGTCCGTTGTTAAGTGGACCGTGGCAGTAACCGCGTTGGTGAGGGCGCGTACAATGTTGCGGGAGACGTGGTCGTGCAGGGCTGGGACGGCACATCGGGAAAAGTAGTGGCGACTGGGAACTGAGTAGCGCGGGGCCGCCGCCTCCATGATACTTTTGAAGGACTCCGTTTCCACAACCCTATACGGCAGCATCTCAAGGCTGATGAATTTTGCTATGCGGACGGTTAACGTTTGAGCGTGCGGCTGCATGGCGGCGTACTTGCGCTTGCGCTCCAAGAGTTGCGCAAGCGACGGCTGGACGGTGCGCTGAACTACACTGCTGGATGGGGCCGAGGACAGCGGAGGTGAGGGTGTGGGTGCAGGCCAGGAGACGGTAGTGCCTGTGTCCTGAGAGGGGGGTTGCATCTCAGTGGCAGGTTGGGGCACAGGGGGAGAGGCAGGGGTGCAAACCGGAGGCGCTGAACGGCCTTCGTCCCACCTTGCGGGGTGCTTGGCCATCATATGTCTGCGCATGGTGGTGGTGGTGAGGCTGTTGGTGTTGGCTCCCCGGCTGAGCTTTGCGCGACAAATGTTGCACACCACTGTTCGTCGGTCGTGAGGCGTCTCTGTGAAAAACTGCCAGACCTTAGAGCACCTCGGCCTCTGCAGGGTGGCATGGCGCGAGGGGGCGCTTTGGGAAACACTTGGTGGATTATTCGGTCTGGCCCTGCCTCTACCCCTGGCCACCGCACTGCCTCTTGCAACCTGCCCTGCTGATGCCCTTGACTCCCCCTCTGAAGACCTGTCCTCCTGAGTAAGCGTTGCACACCAGGTGAGGTCAGTCACCTCATCGTCCTGCTGCTCTTCCTCCGAATCCTCTGTGCGCTGCTCCCTCGGACTTACTGCCCTTACTACTACCTCACTGCAAGACAACTGTGTCTCATCGTCATCGTCCTCCTCACCCACAGAAAGTTCTTGAGACAGTTGGCGGAAGTCCCCAGCCTCTTCCCCCGGACCCCGGGAACTTTCGAATGGTTGGGCATCAGTGACGATAAACTCCTCTGGTGGGAGAGGAACCGCTGCTGCCCAATCTAAGCAGGGGCCCGAGAACAGTTCCTGGGAGTGTTCCCGCTCCTGAGCAGGTGTTATTGTAGTGGAGTGAGGAGGCTGGGAGGAAGGAGGAGCAGCAGACAGAGGATTCGGATTGGCAGCAGTGGACGGCGCAGAACTGCGGGTTGACGATAGGTTGCTCGAAGCACTTTCTGCCATCCAGGACAGGACCTGCTCACACTGCTCATTTTCTAATAACCGTCTCCCGCGTGGACCCATTAATTGGGCGATGAATGTGGGGACACCAGAAACGTGCCTCTCTCCTAATCGCGCAGCAGTCGGCTGCGACACACCTGGATCAGGAGCTTGGCCTGTGCCCACACCCTGACTTGGCCCTCCGCGTCCTCGGCCGCGTCCACGTCCTCTAGGCCTACCCCTACCCCTCAGCATGCTGTATTACCAGTGATTTGATTTCACAGGCAGCTAATAAATTGGCGCAAGACTGCAGGCCAAATATAATTTTTTCCCTTTTTTGAAAACGAAAGGCCCCACTGCCTCTAGTGAATGAATAATCTAAGTTTAATAACTGTGCTGTTTTCCTGCTAATGTGTCACAGAACGTGAGGGTAGCAGAGTTATTAACTGTGGCAGAGCAGGTATTTTTTTTCCCAATTAAGGAAAGCAAATGGCGAAGCCAGGAGTAAAACGTAGCTGGGTGCGTATGATTTTTACAGGTTGCACACGCAGCCGACACGTGTCCACCGGCGTTAGGACGGACAGAGGCAGGACAAATAGAATTATTTTCCGTTTTTTTTGCACCAAAAGGCAGCACTGCGTATATTCTATGAACATGAGAAGTTTAATAACTGTGCTGTTTTCCTGCTAATGTGTCACAGAACGTGAGGGTAGCAGAGTTATTAACTGTGGCAGAGCAGGTATTTTTTTTCCCAATTAAGGAAAGCAAATGGCGAAGCCAGGAGTAAAACGTAGCTGGGTGCGTATGATTTTTACAGGTTGCACACGCAGCCGACACGTGTCCACCGGCGTTAGGACGGACAGAGGCAGGACAAATAGAATTATTTTCACTTGTTTTACAAGCAAAAGGCAGCACTGCGTATATTCTATGAATAATAACTGTGTTGTGGCCCTGCCTATACAATTCTTTCCCTGCAGTATCAATGGAGGGTGGAATGCTCTGCAGAGGCGATTTTGAGAAGCAAAAAAAAATGCAGCACAGCTAACAGCAGCCTGGACAGTACTGCACACGGATAAATATGGCCCTAGAAAGGACCGTTGAGGTTCTTGAAGGCTACACTCACTCCTAACACTCTCCCTGCCTATGCAGCACTTCTGTCCCTAATGCCGGGTGCAACGCTCTGCAGAGCCGATTTTGAGAAAAAAAAAATGGCACTGCTAACAGCAGCCAACACACAGCTATCAGTGGCCCTAATAAGGACCTTTGGGGGGTCTTGAAGCCTACACTAACTACCAATTCTTTCCCTACAGCAGCTCCGGTACAAACAGCACTGTCCCTCAGCTAACTCACACGGCATCTGAGCCGAACCGCGGGAGGGGCCGACTTTTATGTTCGGGTGACACCTGATCTTCCCAGCCACTCACAGCAGGGGGGTGGTATAGGGCTTGAACGTCACAGGGGGAAGTTGTAATGCCTTCCCTGTCTTTCAATTGGCCAAAAAAAGCGCACTAACGTCTCAGGGAAGGAAGTGAAAGTAACCAGAACACCGCATGGTGTTCGTTACGAATAACGAACATCCCGAACACCCTAATATTCGCACGAATATCAAGCTTGGAAGAACACGTTCGCTCATCTCTAGTAATTACTCGAAACGAGTAGGTTCGCTCATCTCTATTACTTAACATTGTGGGCAAAAACACTTAAAACCTTTGTCTCCTGACTTTGTTCTCTGCAAATATTGAAATTGCATCATCAACATCAATTCTTTAAAGCTTTAATCCCTCCCTTATGCCATCGGCCAGTATTAAAGCCCAGGACCAAGTGCCGTATATTAATGGTGCTTGGCTGTTAACACGCTAATATACACTGTACTGATCATTAGACTCGTCCCTCAGTTGTTACGTGTGATCCGCCTCTCTTGTAAAAGGGACAATTGTGATAATATAAAGAAATTGTGTATGCAATTCCCTTCTGTAAATAAAAGTGGGGCCATCTGCATTGAATGGTCACTACCGTATATACCGGCGTATAAGACGACTTTTGAACCCCGAAAAATCAGCTCTGAAGTCGGGGGTCGTCTTATACGCCGGTAATACAAAAAAAAAAGTGTCAAAAAAAAATAAATCAGTACTCACCTCCCCCGGCGGTCTGTTGCGCTCCGGCAGGCTATCGCTCCCATCTGGTCCCGGCAGAACATTGCTTTCTGAATGCGGGGCTTGAAATCCCCGCCTCCAGAAAGCTAATACACACGCCGTCAGCCAGTTACAGCCATTCAATGACATCATTGAATGGCTGTGATTGGCTGAAGGCGCACGTGTGTTAGCAATCACACCCATTCAATTATGTCATTGAATAGTGTGATTGGCTGAAGCCACGTGTGTCTTTAGATGTCAGACAGTGGATTGGAAAGGGTTAACATTGTATCTATTTACGGATGAAAATATGAGTAAACCAGGAGCAGAAGGTAGTCCTCACAGGTGTTTGTCCAAAAACAAAGCTATCTGGCAGTGTGCAATCTGCTCCTCCCCTCCTTCCGACAATTCATAGATTTTCTCAGCCTTTTATTTATGGCCATTTCTGCACATTGGCTATGATACTTGTACAGTCTGGAACCAAGCGTGTGCTCGGTTATTTAATAAAGCCAGCTACATGTATCTGATGATAACGAATGGGCGCACCAGCATTGGTAATAATTGGAGATGCAAGGTCTGGCCTCTTGGAGCCTGCAATATTATTTTTAAATGTTATAATGAAAAGAGCGCCAGAAATTTGGACAACACAAACGAGGTACTGAAAATGAGCCAATAACCCGATACCCAAGGTAATGTGGAGGGTAATTTAATTAAGACGCATTACAAAAATGACTGCAATCTAATGAAGCCAAAATGAAATGTAGCTGTATTTTTTTGCATTGCTTCTGCCCCACGTTTAGGTTATCTTGGACGGTCGTCAAGTTTTAAAAGGAAGTTTTCTTTAAGGAAAAAGTAGATACAGCGAAAATAAAACACAACACTGTATTTAGTTTTGTTGCGCCAGAGAGGCTTAGAATTAATATAAACAGTGATAGCTCTAAAGAGGCCTTATTTACGGGGTTTAGGGACAGAAGGTATGAAATCTGTCCTGGGAGGATATTATTGCCCCATGAATAGGATTTTAAACTCGTATCCCCACACATACGGATGCAGCTGAATTGTTTGTTAAGGCCTCATGTCCAGTAGCATAATTGAATTGCGGATTCTGCTGCAGATTTCCGCTGCGGAATCTGCATTCAATTTTGCCCATAGGGATCCATTGGCCATCCGCGGGCAATTGAATTGAAACTTGCACCCGCAGATGGCATTTTAATGGATTTGCGTTTTCTCCCGCACGTGAGAGAAAACGCAGCATGCTCCATTTTCTGTGGGTCTCCCGCGCAGATGGCTCCTGCAGGCTTCCATAGAAGCCTATGGAAGCCGTCCGGTCCCGCGGTACACCCGTAGCTGAATTTCTGTTCTCCGGCGCGGGAGCGCGGGAGAGCAGGAGTTCAAAGAGAAACAAAAAAAAAGAGTGCACGGCGCATGTGCACGGCATGCTTCAGGCGTGCTGAGCGCATCTGCCGGTCAGAGAAAAAAGATCAGGCCGCGACGGACGGGAACCCGCAGCGTCTGGACAGGTAAGAAAAATCTATTTTCAGACCTCATGTCCCCAGGAAAGGAGGGTCCCGCTGTGGAATTCTGCATGGAGAATCCGTGCAGGCCCGAATTTCCTAGTGGACATAAGGCCTAAATGTAGCAAAGCTGGGGGCGGAGCCTGACCGCGGAGAGAGATGGACGCATGTTAGAGCGGCTCCGTAACTGAGGCTGTAAGACAGACATCCCGCTACAGCTATCAGACCCCAGGATGGGTAAATTTACAAAGGAAAGGAGCGGAGAGTCAGCAGGAACTCCAAGACCGGCACGGGGACAAGCAGACCTGCAAAAGTACCTTAGGGAGAGAGCTGCACGCTCCCCCCGTGCCCCATGCAAGATGGCGCCGGCAGCGGAGCCGAGACCTCGCAGTGCAGGAGGGGGTGAGTCTTCATCTGAGGGAGAAGAGGAGCAGGGAGTTTCCAGGGGATTCATGAGGGATCTCATCGCCAGGGCCATGAACCCAGTCCTAGCGGACCTAACGGTGATCAAAGAAGAAGTTAGGCACATGGGCAGGAGGGTGAAAGATCTGGAGGGATCGTCCGCAGCCATAACCTCACACTCCCTGGAACTTGCACAAGCCCTACAATCACAACACCAACAGCTTAACAAAGCCCTTCTGCAACAGGAAGATTTGGAGAATCGCAGCCGACGCAGTAACGTGCGCATTAAGGGGGTCCCGAATCCTGGGCGTCGGAGGCTCTCCCTAGGGTGGTCCGAGAGATCTTCGCCACATTGCTGGGTGCAGACAAAGCAGCGAGTATCGTGATAGAGCGAGTTCATAAAGCTCTGCGCCCATTACCATCTGTAGAGGAGCCCCTAAGGGACTTAATCTGCAAACTGCTTTCATATCCGGATGCAGTATCTATTCTAGAAGCGGCTAGAAATCAGAGGGGCCTACAGTATGAAGGGGCGTTAATCCAATTCTATCAAGACCTCTCTCCCACCACTTTGGCCAAGCGCAGGATGTTAAGACCCCTGCTGGAAGCATTAAAGGCAAAAAATATAAGGTACGCCTGGCTGTTCCCTTTTGGCCTGGGAGTGACCCACAGAGGCAAAAGAATAAACATCAGAACGCCTGACGACCTGCGCAACAGTTGGCAACTGTTGGACCTCGAGCCCATGGAGATCCCCAATTGGCTCCCCCTGCCGGACTTCCCCTCTTTACCTAACTTGCCAACCGCAGAAAACTGGAATACGGTAACTAATACAAAATCACCAAGGGGCAAAAACAAGAAGAAGCAAAGAGAGGAGTTCATTGAGACTGATACCTGAAAGCTACACCCAGGTCAGTTCCACAACCCTCTGGCAAGAGAACTTTGGGACTCTCTAGGCTCTTTTGGGGACCACCGGGACCTTACGTGTTACGGAGAGGATGGAGAGCCCCGTTCCTTCCTCGTTTATCCTCGTTTTTCTCTGCCCACACCTCCCCCCCCCCCCCCCTCCTGGATTGTTTCAGACTTTTCGGTCCTTAAAAGACTGCGTTAAAGAAGAACCCCTACGGAAAAGGGATGTCTGACGGCCTCATCCGGATCAGGCACTGAGAGTTTAAAGTTTATAAAGCTCAAACTGTAGTTTAATTCTGCCTCCCAATTACGAACGGATCCAGGTCTACGGTTGACCACGTTCGTCTCTCACCGGCAAAGTGAGAGAAAGTTTGCATAAATAGAGTTAGTTTACTACTTTATTGTCTTATCGCTTAATTGTTGTGTTGTCTTGTGGTGTCCAATCCCCTAGCCCTACGTGTGTCTTCCACCCCCCCTCCCCCCTCTCCGGTTTGCCTTCCTCTTTAGATTCTCCCGGATCTCTGACGTCCAACCCCGCCTCCTCAATCCGGACTGCAACTCGAAGCAGACCAAGTAAGACGGTGACGGGTTTGTCCCGCCTGACGCGATCGGGTGAGCGAAATACAGTACCACGCACAGCACTCGCCGAGCCCCAGTTCTGAAAAACCAATACGGGTCCTGCAGACTCTTAATCTCTCTACCTTTTCTATTGTGACACAGTGATCTCCCTGGTCGAATTCTACCCATGGAGGAACTGAGATGCACGTCCTTCAACGTCCGGGGGTTCAATACGCCGCAGAAGAGGTATGGAATATCCCAATTGGTCAAAAAATACAAATCAAAAATATTACTCCTTCAGGAGACACATTTTAAGGGGGGCAGACACTTCCCCTTACCAGGGAAACAGTTCGTGCAATCTTTCCACAACTCTCACCCCTCGTCAGCATCCAAAGGGGTATCTATCCTTTTCCACAAGTCGGTTAACTTTATTCTCTCTGAGGAATATTCCGACCAGGAGGGTAGACCGCTGTTTGTTAAGGGCTCGATCAACGGAGTTAGACTCACTATAGCAAACCTTTATGCTCCCAATACCCGCCAAATTGATTGGTTGCCCAAACAAGTCAAAATTCTCAAGGATTTCGCCAGTGGAGAAATCTTGATGGGAGGCGACTGGAACCTTACCCTGAACCCCCATCTTGATTCTTCAAAGGGGAGATCCCAGGTCTCACAGGGACGCATTAGTAAATTCATTAAAGCTACCGGGGACCTTGGCCTAACAGATGTTTGGCGCACACGATACCCCTCAACCAGGGATTATACTCATTTTTCACAACAACATGGGTCGTATCAAAGATTGGATTATCTATTTACATCCACAACCCTTCTGTCAAAAGTCATCAGAGCAGAAATAGGTGTGACCTCAATATCGGACCACGCCCCCATTCATATAGACATAACTATAGCAACTGAGAGCCCCAGAGAGTGGATTTGGCGAATTAACGACACCCTATTAGACAGGGAGGAGGATAGGGCTAAACTAACGGAACTTATGGAGGAATATTTTCGATTAAACGGAGAGAATGGCCCCAAGCCCCTGGTGATATGGGAGGCCCATAAGGCCTATATGAGGGGGTTACTCATCGCCCTAGGGACCAAACATAAGAAACAGCGAAACAGAGAGATCGACATATTACTATCCCAAATTGCAAAGCTGGAAAACGCCTCTAAACTGTCACTTATCAAGAACAATCTGGACGAGCTAACAGAAAAGCGAAGGGCATTGAGTCGGCTATTGCAATCCAGATTTAATAGAAAGCATTTATTCCTTAAACAGACAGTATATATCCAAGGGAACAAAGGGAGTAAGTATATGACGGCTCTTCTTAAAAAAGCCAAATCCAGAAATCATATTAACTCAATAAAAGATCAGGCGGGCCTGATAAAAACTTCAACGCAGGAAATAGCCAAAGTATTTCAGGATTTTTATACTAAATTGTACAATCTAAGAGAATGTCCAACCCCGACAGAGCAAACCCTACATATAAGTAAAATCAACGCTTTTCTAGAGTCATTAATACTCCCCAGACTAAGTGAGTCGGATGCGCAAGCCCTTCTGACACCAGCCACAGATCAAGAAATAGAAGACATAGTCACAGCTACCCCCACAGGCAAAAGTCCAGGGCCGGATGGCTTCTCAGCCACATATTTCAAGACTTTTAAAACTACACTTATCCCTCACTTAAAAAATCTTTTAAACTCACTTTTATAAGGCGAAGCTCTCCCTAAACAAGCATTAGAAGCTCATATAGCTCTTATTCAAAAGGGGGATAAAGACCCAGTAAACTGTGCAAACTACAGGCCAATCTCGCTTATTAATGTCGACGTGAAATTATGGGCTAAATTCCTCGTAAGGAGGATGAAGGACCATATCCCTAAGTTAATAAAGAGCAAGCAGGGTTCATTAAGGGCAGGGAGGGGAGGGATAACGCATACAGACTGTTACACGCGATAAAGTTAGCCCAAGCACGCAAAATTCCTACAGTGCTGATCAGCACTGACGCTGAAAAAGCGTTTGATCGCGTCAATTGGACGTATCTAGAGAGAGTGTTGCTTAATTACAATTTCCCAAGCCCCTGGGTCACAGCAATACTATCCTTATACAGTAACCCCCACGCAAGGCTAAAAATCAACGACTCCCTTTCACAGGCATTTGACATACGCAACGGGACAAGACAGGGGTGCCCGCTCTCCCTGACCCTCTTTGTCCTAGCGCTAGAGCCCCTGCTACAGGAGATTAGGAGACATCCAGAGATTGAAGGGCTATCAGTAGGCCGTCAAAAGCTTTCGTTGGCGGCTTACGCCGACGACATTATGTTCGTGGTAACGACCCCGCGGAAAGGGATCCCCACATTAATTAAAACTTTGGACACTTTCGGATCCATAACAGACTTTAAAATAAACTACACAAAGTCAAAGATATTGAATGTTTCAGTGTCTCCAAAATTTAGCAGTGTTTTGAGGTCCGAATCACCCCTAATATGGAAAGAGGACTATATTGAGTACTTAGGGATTAAAATCACGAAGAAGGTAGAAAACCTATACACATATAACATTAAACCCCTGCTGACACAGATCAAAAATCTGCTGGATACCTATGACCTGCCATACCTCTCGTGGTTCGGGAGAAAGAATATTGTCAAATCCTATGTGACCCCTATTATTACTTATTAATTGCGCATGATCCCGACTTACATTCCCAAACCATTCTTCCGGGTCCTTAACACATTACTAGCCACGTATGTGTGGAACCGGAAGAAGCCAAGAATAGCACTTAGCTTACTGTCCAAACGAAGAGAGGAGGGAGGGATGGACCTGCCCAATATTCCTAACATATACAGAGCCATACAGCTCACGTACTGGATGGACCTTACTCATCCAAGTAGAGACCCCCTCCTCCAAAAATTAGCAGAACTTGCACACGGGGAAGACATGGTCAAAGACCTTTGGCTACCCGGGAGACAGCGCTACTCTTCCAAAAAATTCAATCCCCTGCTGAGAGCCCCCTGTGAGACCTGGGATATATACAGGCCCAACCTTGCACCCGACCCTTCCCCAATAGCCCCATTGAGCATCATGTGCGATTTGGTGGGTATTGAAACAGACCCGAGCATGAGGAATATTTGGCAAGGACTTGCAGGTGCCCAAGTAGGAGACGCACAGGCTCTGGCAAACCAGATGCCGGGCGAAGCTGGACAGATATTGACCGCTAATTTACAAATCTCTTTCTTACACAGAGCACACATCAGTAAAATAACAGAAGAATTTCTCAGGAAACACAGGTCTACCAGACCTCACACCCCCTTCGAGAAATTTTTCTCGGATGGAGCGTCCAAACAAAAACAAATAGCGAGAGTACAAAAGAAATTTATCAACCCCACCACAGGCTACAAACCCGCATTTCTCACTTCTTGGGAAAAAGAGCTTGGTATTCATCTTACAGCAGAGGACACAAAACTTACTTTAAAGTTAGCCTTTGGTCTGTCTCCGTGTGTGGCACTGCAAGAAGGCCATTATAAGGCCCTCGTAAGATGGTACAGAACACCTCAGTGGCTACACACGCACAAACTGGCCACGCACGACAGGTGCTGGCGATGTGAAGCCGACGGTGGCTCATACCGCCACATTTGGTGGGACTGTCCAATCATCATCCCATATTAGAGAGAGATTGAACGCTCTATAAAAACCATTAGGCCCAATTTTGTGCTGACTCCGAAGATAATTTTTCTGTGGAAGCCGTCTTCCGAGTTCCACCCCACGAAAGATAAATTGATCGCCCTGCTGATTGACGCGGGAAGGCGCTTATTCCGACATGGTGGCTGCAAAAATTAGCCCCCACCGGGGCACAGTGGAGAGAAAAGGTTGACTTGATTTATAACATAGATGAACTCATTAGTTGGAAGAGGAACACCCACGACAAATTCATTAAGGATTGGGAGTTGTGGAAGCGCATGAGCTAAGCCCCGTAACACACGTTAATCCACAAAGACAGGAGGAGATATGCCCTCCCTTGGACTTTCCGGGGAGGATGCAGCATTATCTCACTCCCTCACAAAATGAGCTTCTACACTCAAGTTGCGGACGCTCTGCACCGCGGGGGAGACGCTCCGGACGTTGGAGGAGATCTCAACAAGGTGCTACCCATAGAAAGCCCCCACAGTAGGAGTCAAAAGCTAACTACCATGGAGACATTTGGAGGGAGGTGGTACCTGCGAGCGCCCCCCCCCCCCCTCGAGAGAAAGGTAAACTCGGAAGAGCAACATACACTTATCCTACCCCCCCTTCCCCCCCTCCTCAACCCTACCCCATCTTACCCTACCCCATTCCCCCCCTATGTTGTGTTTTATGTTATACGTGTTAGATATCTTGAGTAAAGGATAGCCGCGCGTTAGGCTACTGCATATAGTAGGACCCAACTGGACATATGGACATTAGAACTACAGATGCATAACTTCCCTTTTTTATATGCTGAAAGTTTTATTGGTCTTCAACGGTGATCTGCATAAGACCCGATTCTGTTTAGGGTCCAGCCTTGATTGTGACCATTGTTATTGTCATTTGAAAAAAGTGAAAACTTTGAATAAAAATTGTTATAATAAAAAAAAAAAAAAATGTAGCAAAGCTGAGCTGGACATTATCTGTGGTTTTACAAACGTCTGCAGGTGAATATTCTACATATACAATCTACTGTGTTACAGCTTTAAAGGGTTAATTGACAAATTCAGCTCTAATGCTAGAAGATACTGTACTTGGAAAAAAGAAGAAAACTAGAGAATTTCAGACCAGTTAAAATCTTTCAATCCTTCATCCAGAAAATCAAGGCAACTGAATACAGCAGCAGGGTAAAATCAGACATGCAGGCAGAATTTATGGCAACGCATTTCAGGCCGCAGCCTTATTTATGACGACCTGGTCATGAATAAGGGCATAGTCTGAAATGCGTTGTCCAAAACGCTCCTTGAATTCTGCCTGCATGTCTGTTTTTACCCTGCTGCTGTATTCAGTTACCTTGATTTTATGGATGAAACAATAAAGGATTGAAATCAGCGGGTTGATATACGCTCCTGTGAACGAGCCCTTACATGTGTATATATGTCAGTATGCTTTGAGCTTAACGAAGACTGCTAAGGTCAAAACATCTTGGATTTTATCATGGAAGAATAAAAAGACTTTAATATTTTTTGCACCACACATGCTGCCACTCTTTCTTGATGATTATATGCCTGTTCAGATGGCCTGGGTGCGGCGAGTATATGCCAAAATCAGGATAACGTTGAGTGGGGGGAAGGTTTAGCTCTACTAAACTCCCTCCCGATTCCAGCTCCCTCTGCACCCCTTGCCGGCTGTTGCAAAAGGAAGGGGGTGGGGCAGGAACTAGTGTGCTAATCACCTGTCCCATCCCGCCCCCTCCCTTTGCCAACAGCCAGTAAGGGTTGGAAAGGGGGAGGGAGTTTAGCAAAGTCTCTGCTAAACTCCCTCCCCCTCTCTTTTTGGCAGCTCCCACAGGCTCCCATAAGAGTTCCAGGACTATCTTTTCTGACCGGAATGCGCACTGTATGCGTTATCCTTTCCAGCTAGCTGTTTTTATGCTCCCAGAAATTGTCCATCTGAACTGATGCATTGGAATCTAATGCATCAGATGGTCGCGAATATCGGCCGGTCGTGAAACTGGGGCAGATATTCGCTTGTGTGAATAAGCCCTAAGGCCTCTTTCACACAGCCATATGCATTTTTACGCTTGGCTGATCACAGCTTAAAATCGCATCAATGAAGAATAGCCTCAATCAAGTCCCGATCTTTAGCTGTGTATTCTCTGGCATTTACATGGGTGGCTGCAGCGCGGAAATCCCTCGATCGGCCCAAATCCTTGGAATGACTGCTAATACTTAAATAGAATTGTCTGTCTTCTTTTCTCAGTGTTGGACGCAGCTAAACTCCTCCCCTTCCTTCTTTTTCAACTCCCATAGGAGTCTATGGGAGCATCCAGCATATCTTGGCTACAGATAGGGCAAGATCTATCTTTTGACGCTGTGTATAAAAATTGATCACCATTTTGGGTCGTCGATGTGCTATTTTTGCCGACACAATTTTTTTAAACGCCCAAAAATCACTCATCAATTGATACAAGTGATTTTTTTTCTTGGACGGACAAAGAAATTGCAGTATGTTCAAGAATCACCCATTATTTCCTATTGCAGGGGGGGGAATGCATCACATTTGCATGTCATGTAACTTATATGTAAGTGCGATGTGTTTATTACCGTTTTAAATGGGAAGATAGAACAATACCTCTGCAGCGCCACCTTTTGGAAGGCAGCATTCCAACAAGTCAATGTCAGGCTTTTTAAACAAGCCTTATAATAATGACTGGGAATTGTGAGCAAAATCCAGAAATGCTTGCGCCGTCAGAGCAGGGCACCGGACATTGTAGGGCAGACCACAAGAGAAAACAAGATGAAAAACTCACACCCACTTCCGTCCTCCTTTCCGGACCCTTGCCAGCTATTTGCAATGGAAGTGGGCGGGACGAGGCTGGCAGCCAACATGGGGCAGAGAGGGGGCGGGGCCTTAGCACACTAGCTCCCACCCTGTCCTGCCCTCTCCCCTTGCAGAGAGCCAGCGAGGGGGTGGAAAGGGGAAGCCATTCCGGGCTCGACGTATATGCGCAGGACCCAGGGCCGTCTGAACAGGCGCGCAAACGCAGATTTGTGCACCCGTTCATGCATTTTTCGGCTGACCAAAAATCACTACACTCGCATGAAAGAGCCCCAAGAAGTAATATTTTAATGGACCAATGGGGATTCCAGACCATCTCTTGCCAGGCCAAAGGAATTTTATGTAGACCTCCAATTGAATCAATTCATTTTATAATCAGACTAGTATAGAATTGCTCCTGGAGTAACGAACTCTAGAGCTTCAGTGAAATAAGATACTTCTTCTGCACTTGTTTTCTAACTTCCATTTGGAAGACTTATTTTCAAGCACTTGACATGTTACATCGGTGATATTAAATGAAGCCGAGCAATTTTGTCTGGACCTCCCTCGTGAAAATAATGGCCCGTTAATTACGCTGCTCATTTCATATAATCTTTTATAGATTATGGCAACGACCTGGCAATTAGATTGCAATAACAATGTTAGCAGTTCAGCCCCGTCTTTTTGATTGGTGTTCTAATTAGTAAATGATTACCTGGGAAGTGCTCGTTAAGGGAAATGACTGCATATTAATCATTGTCTAAAACTATTGTAATTGGGCTGCACAATCTGCAGCACATCCTGCTTCTCCACCAATGGGAGCATTATTTATGGCACGCGCTTTACATACACAATATTTATGGTGCAGCCTAGAAAATAATAGAACAACCAGGGAAATCCTCCTGATATCCTTTCCATGCAGATTGTTCTTCGTACTGATGTTGACCTGTATATACCGGGCCCCTATACATGTCTACAAGAGAAGACCTTTCCAATCCATATGATAATGTGCAAAATATGTGATTCCTTTATATGTAGAGAATCTATACCATACAATGAAGAAAGCCGTGGGGGTATTCAACAGTGCAGACGGACTATTCAAGCAAAGAGGCACGGTGAAGCATTAGGGCAGGGGTCCCCAACCACCGGGCCGCGGACCAGGGCCGGGCCGTTGGGTGGTTAGCCCCGGTCCGCGGCACCGCCGGGAACCTTTTGCTCTAAACACAAGGCCCGCGGCCCGAATCCGGCCCGCTGCCTTGTGCTATGTGGCCCACGGCGTGCCGACGCCGCTGACCACTGAAGCGATTACCAGCGGGGGCGCCGCAGCTCCCCGCTGGTAATCGCGCTGTTCCCAGCTCACACACTTACGTCTGTGCAGCCAGCCCTCCCCGAGTCCCCTGCTCATTAGTTCAGCAGGAGAGGACTCAGGGAGGAAGCGTTCCGGGCTGCACACTGACGTCCGGGCAAGCAGAGAGAGAGCGACAGCAGGGAGGAGGTAAGTATTTGGGTTGGGGGGGGCTGCCTATTACTGGGGGGGGGGGGGGGGGGGGGGGATGCTACTTATTACAGGGGAAGGGGCTGCCTATTACTGGGGGGGAGGGGGGCTGGTTATTACTGGGGGGTGGGGGCTAGTTATTACAGGGGAAGGGGCTGCCTATTACTGGGGGGGGGGGCTGGTTATTACTGGGGGTGGGGGCTACTTATTACAGGCGAAGGGGCTGCCTATTACTGGGGGGGGGGCTGGTTATTACTGGGGGGTGGGGGCTACTTATTACAGGGGAAGGGGCTGCCTATTACTGGGGGGGCTGGTTATTACGGGGGGGGGGGCTGCTTATTACTGGGGGGGGACCTGCTTATTACTAGGGGGGGCTGCTTATTACTGGGGGGACCTGCTTATTACAGGGGAAGGGGCTGCTTATTACTGGGGGGCTGGGGGCTACTTATTACAGGGGAAGGGGCTGCCTATTACAGGGGGGGTCTGCTTATTACGGGGGAGGGGGGCTACTTACTACTGGGGGGGCTGCTTATTACTGGGGGGGCTACTTATTACAGGGGAAGGGGCTGCCTATTACGGGGGGGCTGCCTATTACTTGGGGGGGGGCACTGCCTATTACTGGGGGTGGGGCGCTGCCTATTACTGGGGGGGGATCTGCTTATTACTGGGGGGGGCTGCTTATTACTGGGGTGGGGGCTACTTATTACAGGGGGAGAGGCTGCTAATTACTGAGGGATGGGGGCTGTCTATTACTGGGGGGGACATAAATTATATGCTGCCCTATGTGTGTGCTGGGGGGGATAGATTATATACTGCCCTATGTGTGTACTGCCAGGACATTCTAAATGTCATAATTAAATAAGAATGCACTAAACTCCAACCCCCTTTGTAACTCCGCCCCATATAACCAAAGCCCCGCCCATGTCCCGCCCAACCCTGCCGGGCCTTGTAAAAATGGTCTTGCTTGAAGGCGGTCCCTGGTGCCAAAAAGGTTGGGGACCACTGCATTAGGGGGTCTGCCAACTGGAAACTGAGATCCTACCAATATAAAAATATATGGAGGATATACTGAGCCCAAAAACTCTTCCAGCCTGCAAAAATAAAAAAAAACCTTTATTATAAATTGACTTTCATAATTGCCGGCTACTTCAATGCTATTTGTTCTCCCATGCAAAAACTACTATGTCAAAACAAATCCCGCCCCTATGACTTGTCGTTTTGCTGCTAAACTAAGGGCTCTTTCACACAAGTGTAGCGATTTTCGGTCAGCCGTTTCACTGCCACCTGCGACTGCAAATGATCTGCCGTTTGTGCGCCCGTTCAGACGGTCGGGGTATGGCGCATATATGTTGAGTCCAGAATGACCCTCACTGGCTCTCGGTAAGAGGAGATGGCGGGACAGGCTAAAGCTCCCATAGGCTCACATAGGAGTTCAGTTTGTCTTTTTTAAAGTGGGGTGCCCAGAACTGGACACAGTATTTCAGATGAGGTCCGACTAAGGCCTCTTTCCCACGAGCGTATATCAGCCAGCGTTTTCACGGCCGGCCAATATACGCTACCATCTGGGGTGTAGAAGACCGTTAATGGGCGCACAAATCTACTGTTTGTGCGCTGGTTCACATGGCATGGGCCCAGTGCATTTACGCTGAGGTCACCATGTTGTCACTTCTTTCTCCTCCCTCCCCCTCGCAGGCTCACCTCTGCTCTCCTCCCCGCTCATTCTTTGCAATGGGAGGGGGAGCATGGCGGCAGAGCTAAGCGGCGCCCCGCCTCCTCCCATTGCTGGCTGTGGACAAGGGGTGGGAAGGGGGCAGAGCTAGCTCTGCCCCCGTTCCACCCACTCCCATTGCAAAGAGCCAGCAGGGAGGAGAGCAGAGGTGAACCTGGGAGCGGGAAGGAGAGCAGAGGGAGGGAATTTAACAGCTATGCTGCTAAACTCCCTCCCAGCTTCAGCCACTGTCATTGGCTCCCATAGGAGCCTATGCAGCTGTCGATGTATTCCGGCCCAAAAGATAGTTTCTGGACTATCTTTTGGGCCTGATGTAAAAACGTCTGGCGCTATATTGGCCTGGATGCTTTTATGTCTCAGGAATACAGCCATTTGATCTGATGCATTGGAATCCAATGCATCAGATCACAGCGTATATCATCCAGCCGTGAAAACATCCGGCTTATATACGCTCGTGGGAAAGAAGCCTAAGGAAGAGAAGAGGGGGATAATTACGTCACGTGATCTAGACTCTATACTTCTCTTAATACATCCCAGAATTGTGTTTGCCTTTTTGGCTGCTGCATCACATTGTTGAGTCATGTTCAGTTTATAATCTATTAGTATACCTAAGTCTTTCTCACATATTCTGCTGCTTAGCCCAATTCCTCCCATTCTGTATGTGCTTTTTTCATTTTTCTTGCCCAGATGTAGGACTTTCTCCTTGTTAAATACCATTATGTTAGTCACCGCCCACTGTACAAGCTTTTCTAGATCTTTTTGAATACTCTCTCTCTCTCTTCCCTAGTGTTAGCTATTAGAGATGAGCGAGCACTCTCGTCCGAGCTTGATGCTCGTACGAGTATTAGGGTACTCAAGATGCTCGGTACTTGAGACGAACACCACGTGGTACTTGAGTCAATTGCGTTTCCTTCCCCGCATGTTTAGCACCATTTTCTAGCCAATAAACATGCGGGGAAGGCATTACCACTTCCTGCTGTGACGTGACAGCCCCCCCCCCACAGTAGTGAGTGGCTGGGCCGATCAGGTGACTGCCGAGTACTTAAACTGGTCCCGCCCGCGGCTCGCCTCAGACGCATGCTGTAGGAGGTTAGGGATAGTGCTGCTGCTGATATAGGGAAAGTGTTAGAGTAGGATCCTGTCGTCAAGAACCCCAATGGTCCTTCTTAGAGCTACTTACTCTTCATAGTGTGCATTACTGTTGTTGCTGGCTGGGAGCAGTAGTGCACCAATTTTTTTTTAAGCATCTCGGGCTGTGCAGGCCATTTCAACTATAGCATTCTCAGTCTGCAGTGTATTATGCAGAGTTTAGGGAAAGAGTAGCTGGTGATATAGGGAAAGTGTTAGAGTAGGATCCTGTCTTCAAGAACCCCAATGGTCCTTCTTGGGCTACATCTGACCGTGTGCATTACTGTTGTGGCTGGCTGGGAGCAGTAGTGCAGGTACCAGCGCAAGACAGCGGGTTAATTTTTTCAAGTCACAGCATAGAACCTACGCTATCTACGAGTCTCTGTGTGCGGTGAATTAGCCACTGTTGTCAGTGCTGTACAGTGGGGTAATTTATTTGGGCCCTACTCTATTTTTAATCCATCATGATGAGGAGTAGGGGTAAGGGTGTTTGCACAGGCCGAGTTCCTGGATATGGTGAATCACAGCCGGCTGCTGAGGAATTAGGAGAGAGGCAAGTTTCTGGGCTTCCCAGCTTCGATTCACAATTTATGGGTCCGCGTGGTAGATCTTTATTACAAACAGAGCCGTGCGAGCAGTTCCAGTCGTGGATGGCAGAAAACGCATCCAGCAATGTATCGACCAACCAGTCTTCTACGCAGTCCACTACTCCCGGCCTTGGGACTGCAACTCTGAATCCTCTGGCTGCTGCTCCTCCTTCCTCCCAGCCTCCTCACTTCATGAAAATGACATATTCTGAGCAGGTAGACTCCCAGGAACTGTTCTCGGGTCCCTGCCATGAGAGGGAAAAAACAGTTCCTCTCTCAGCTGAGGAGTTTGTCGTAACCGATGCCCAACCTTTGGAAAGTTCCCGGAGTCCGGCTGATGAGGCTGGGGACTTCCGGCAACTGTCTCAAGAGCTTTTTGTGGATGAGGATGATGAGACACAGTTGTCTGTCAGTGAGGTAGTAGTAAGGGCAATAAGTCCGAGGGAAGAGCGCACAGAGGATTCGGAGGAAGAGCAGCTGGACGATCAGGTGACTGACCCCACCTGGTTTACGAAGCCTACTGAGGACAGGGCTTCAGAAGGGGCGGCAAGTGCAGCTGCAGGACAGGTTGGAAGAGGCGGTGGAGTGGCCAGTGGTAGAGGCAGGGCCAGAGCGAAGAATACCCCAACTGTTTCGCAAAGTACCCCCTCGAGGGAAGCTTCCGTGCAGAGGGCTCGGTGTTCAAAGGTGTGGGTGTTTTTTAGTAAGAGCGCGGATGACTGGCACATGTTGGCCAGGCTGTATGAGCAGCGTAGAGCAATAATGGAATACCAGCTGCAACATGGGCGTCGAAGTGGTAGTCAACCTCCGCAATTCTTTACTGAGGAGTAGGCATGGATGGCAGATATCTGCCAGGTCCTCGGAAACTTTGAGGAGTCTACCCAGATGGTGAGCGGCGATGCAGCAATCATTAGCGTTACCATCCTGCTACTTTGCCTGCTAAGAAGTTTGCTGCTAAGCATAAAGGCCAATGTTTTGGGGTTGGAACAGGAGACGGCGGATGACAGTATGTCGCTTGATAGCCAGACCACCCTCATGTCTATATCTCAGCGCATTTTGGAGGAGGAGGGGAAGGGGGAGTAGAGGAGGAGGAGGAGGGGGAAGAGACAGCTGGCCACACTGCAGAGGGTACCTATGCTGCTTGCCTCTCATCTGTTCAGCGTGTATAAGCTGAAGAGGAGGAGGAGGAGGATCCTAAAAGTCATTTTCCTAGTGAGGACAGCGATGTGTTGCGTACTGGGACCCTGGCACACATGGCACACTTCATGTTAGGCTGCCTTTCCCGTGACCCTTGCATTAGACGCATTCTGGCCAATACGGATTACTGGGTGTACACCTTTCTTGACCCACGGTACAAGGAGAACCTTTCCACAGGGCCCTGGTGGAAAAAGTCATGCTAAAGTTCCCATCTGACAGCGCTAGTGGCAGAAGACACAGTTCAGAGGGCCGACTAGCAGGGGAGGCGCGGAGATCAGGCAGCATGTCCAGCGCAGACAGGGGAACACTCTCCAAGGCCTTTGCTAGCTTTAAGGCTCCCCAGCAAGGCTGTGTCACCACTCCTCAGTCAAGGCTGAGTCGGAAGGAACACTATAAAAAGATGGTGAGGTAGTTCGTAGCCGATCGTACCACTGTCCTCCGTGATGCCTCTGCTCCATACAACTATTGGGTGTCAAATCTGGACAGGTGGCATGAACTTGCGCTGTACGCCCTGGAGGTGCTTGCCTGCCCTGCCGCTAGCGTCTTGTCAGAGAGGGTGTTTAGTGCAGCTGGGGGAATCATCACGGATAAGTGTACCCGCCTGTTAACTGCGCCGACATGCTTACCCTCATAAAGATGAAGAACGGCTGGATTTCCCCAGACTTCTCTTCTCCACCAGTGGAAAGCAGGGGATCCTAAAGAATCTTTTCGCTGCAAAAGGAGAAAAATGTATCCCCTATCACCTTAAAAAAGGGGAGAATTAGTTTTGTGTATCCCTCTCGGATATTATTACTCCTCCTCCTAAAACAGCATGTCATCACGCTGAACTGCCAATTTCTATGCGGCCCAAAGTGCTCTGTTTAAAACTTTTAAAAGTTTTATCTGTTTTAAAAGTTAAACTTAAACCAATTTTTGCAGAGGGCTGCCTTGAGGCTCTGTTGCAAATTAACCAATAACGAGCTGTATCTTCAAAAAATGTTTGTGGGTTTCACCTGCCCTCGTGGTTGAGCAATTTTTCAGGGGAACACTTGTACTCTTGGTACACCAATTTTTCAGGCCATTGCCAATACTGTAAGCAAACACATTTTTCCAGGCTTCGCCTATACTCTTAATAAGCAGATTTTTACAGGTGTTCGCCTATACTCTTGGTACACCATTGTTACTGGGATTCGCCTATACTCTTGCTACAGAAATGTTACAGGGGTTCGCCTATACTTTTGCTACAGAAATGTTCCAGGGGTCTGCCTATACTTTGGCTTCAGAAATGTTACTGGGGTCCGCCTATACTTCTGCCACAGAAATGTTACTGGGGTCCGTCTATACTTTGGCTACAGAAATGTTACTGGGGTCTGCCTATACTCTTGCTACAGAAATGTTACTGGGGTCCGCCTATAATATTGCTACAGAAATGTTACAGGGGGCTGCCTATGCTTTGGCTACAGCAATGTTACTGGGGTCCGCTTATACTTTTGCTACAGAAATGTTACTGGGGTCTGCCTATACTTTGGCTACAGAAATGTTACCGGGGTCTGCCTATACCTTTTCTACTGAATGGTTTAAGGGGTCCGCCTATACTCTTCTTACAGAAATGTTACTGGGGTTCGCCTATACTCTTGCTACAGAAATGTTACAGGGGTCTGCCTATACTTTGGCTTCAGAAATGTTACTGGGGTCCGCCTATACAGTTTCTACTGAATGGTTTGAGGGGTTCGCCTATACTCTTGCACAAGAAATGTTACAGGGGTCTGCCTATACTTTTGCTACAGAAATGTTACTGGGGTCTCCCTATACTTTTGCTACAGAAATGTTACTGGGGTCTCCCTATACTTTTGCTTCAGAAATGTTACTGAGGGCCGCCTATACAGTTTCTACTGAATGGTTTGAGGGGTTCACCTATACTTGTGCTACAGAAATGTTACTGGAGTCTGCCTATACTTTGGCTTCAGAAATGTTACTGCGGTTCGCCTATACAGTTTCTACTGAATGGTTTGAGGGGTTTGTCTATACTTGTGCTACAGAAATGTTACAGGGGGTTCCCTATACTTTTGCTACAGAAATGTTACTGGGGTCTGCCTATACTTTTTTCTACTGAATGATTTGAGGGGTTCGCCTATACTTCTGCTACAGAAATGTTACTGGGGTCCGCCTATACTCTTGCTACAGAAATGTTACAGGGGTCTGCCAATGCTGTGGGTGCACAAAGACTTCCCATTGCTGTGTTTTACCTAGCTGGCACAAATACACTGACTGACTTGAGCACAAATTTGGGCCGAGACCGAGGTCCTTGGCGGGGTGAAACTCTGCCATGTTTGGGCACTCTGATTTCTTCCTATGTGATACCATCTTTGTGGACCGACAGCATAGGCAAGCCCAAGGAACTCAAAGACTTCCCATTGCGGTGTTGAGCTATCTGACACCTACGCAGAATGAATAGTGTAGGGACACATGGATTTCCCATTGCTATGTAACCCGCGGCACCTTGGGTCACACAAGGTGGAGGCTGTGACCGAGCCTGACCCAGGGCCCGCTCACGTACTTCCCACACAGAATATTGCAGGTCCTACCTCGGTCATGGTTTCTCGGCCTTGTTATGCCACCTCCTCCTCTTGATTGGGGTTTGGGGATCAGCGCTGGGCAACATGTATTTTCTCTTGTGTTACCACAGTTATCTGAGACACTGGTTTGGGCCAAACAAAAGGAGCGTAACTGCATTAAGGAGACGTTCACAGCTGCACTAGCATCCGAGTCCGCTTTATGTCCACGATTACTGAGGGCACTCTGATTTCTTTATGTGTAATACTTTCCTTGGCTTCCAGGGGCTCGCCAATGCTGTGGGTGCACAAATACTTCCCATTGCGTTGTTTTACCTGTCTGGCAAAAATGGGGACACATGGATTTCCCATTGCTATGTAACTCGCGGCACCTTGGGTCACATAAGGTGGAGGCTGGGACCAAGCCTGACCCTGGGCCCGCTCACGTGCTTCCCACACAGAGTATTGCTGCATTGTGGAGATGTGTAGAAGTGCTTGCACATGAATCCCCTTTATGCCCACATTTGCGGCTCCTGACAATTTTGTGACGGAGGTGGCACGGGATTGGAATGATAATTGTACATCAATTTATCATCCATTCTCAACCGCATTGTGGGCTATCGCCCAAACTTTAAGAGAGGGTCGCTGCCTGGCCCTGCCAACCCTCTGCAGTGTGTGCCTCCGGTTCCTCCTCATCCAGTATGCACTTATAAATAGACATGAGGGTGGTGTGGCTATGAGGCCAGCCTGTGGCATGAAGCCAGCTGAACGCTGTGCAGGGAAAATTTTATGTGCGCTGTGGACGCAGGGTCGTGCGGGGAGGGGGGGGGGGGGTTGGACAGCAATGCCAGCATGTAACCCAGGAGAAGAGGCAGCGGTGTCAGCCGCAGGCAGTGATTGTCCTTGGTTGCAGGTAGTGTGGTGCTTAGCTAAGATTTGCCAGCGTGTGTGCCTTGCTAATGAGGGTTTTTCCCAAGTAAATTGTTAAGGGGGTGACGCCAGACTCTTGCCCCCATTTTGGCTTAATAGCGAGACCTGGGAGCCTCAGATGCAGCCATGCATGCTGCCCCTGCCCTTCCCTATCCGTTTCTATGGTGTTTCCGTGACTTTCTGATGTTTTCTGGTGTTTGACAAGTCATGACCTATACGGAGCATCGGTCCCATACAAAAATGCCTGAGTCGCCAATTGACTTCAATGGGGTTCGTTACTCGAAACGAGCTCTCGAGCATTACGAAAAGTTTGACTCGAGCAACGAGCACCCGAGCATTTTGGTGCTCGCTCATCTCTATTAGCTATCCCTCCTAGCTTTGTGTCATTGGCAAATTTGATCAGTTTCCCATCAATTCCTTCCTCCAGACCATTTATAAAAATGTTGACCAACACTGGGCCTAGGACAGAGCCTTGTGGTACCCCACTTGATACATTCTTCCACTTGGATGTGCAGCCATTTATGAGCACTCTTTGAGGACGATCACTCAGCCAGCTGTGAATCCACCTAACAGTTGCCTTGTCAATCCCATATTTGGTCATTTTTTCAATAAGTATGGTATAAGATACTTTGTCAAATGCTTTACTAGAGTCAAGATATACTATATCCACTGCAATTCCCTGATCAACCCAGTCAGTGATTCTGTCATAGAAGAATTAGATTTGTCTGGCATGACATGTTTGTTACAAACCCATGCTGGCTGTGGGTAATTACTTCATTACTTTATCTAAGTACTTGCATACATGCTAATAATTTGTTCAAATATCTCTCCTGGTATACAAGTCAGGCTTCTTTCCCACGAGCGTATATCGGCCTGCTGTTTTCACGGTTGGCCGATATACACTGTGATCAAATGCATTGGATTCCAATGCATCAGATCACAGGGCCGTATTCCCGTGACGTAAAAGCTCCTGGCTGGCCAATATAGCGTTGGGCGTTTTTACATCAGACCCAAAAGAAAGTCCTGGAACTATCTTCTGGGCCGAAATACGTCAGGCGCTGCATGGACTCCTATGGGACCCAATGACTGCGGCCAGAGAAGGGAGGTGGGAGGGAGTTTAGCAGCTTGTGTGCTAAACTCCCTCCCTCTTCTCTCCTCCCCTCCGGCTGATCGCAATGGGAGGGGGTGGGGCAGGGGCGGAGCTAATTGCCACCCCATTTCGCCTCCTCCCATTGCTAGCTGTGGACAAGAGGCGAGATGGGGTTGGAGCTAGGCTAGGGCCCCATCCCGCCCCCTTCCACTGCGATCTGCCGAAGGGGAGGAGACGGGGGGAGCCGGCGAGGGGGAGGGAAGGGGCGACGGCATGGCAGCCCCTTCGAACAAACATTAGATTTATGCGCCCGTTCGCAAGCTTTTATGCCACAGATGGCAGCGTATATCGGCCGACCGTGAATAAAATCACGTCGGGAAAAATAGCACAGTGGTCGTCGATTTTATATGCTGTGTTAAAAGATAGCTCTTGCCCTATCTTTTGCCAAGATATGCAGGAAGCTCCCATAGACTTCTATGAAAGGGGGAAAAAAGCGTGGGGGCGGGAGTTTAGCTGCATCCAGCGCTGGTAAGAGAAGACAGCTGGCTCTATTTAAGCATTAGCAGTCACTCCGAGGGATTTTCATGCTGCAGCGTATTTTTTTTGCTGATACGCTGCAATTGCAGCAGGAAATATGCAGTTAAAGATCGGGACTTGATCGTGGCTATTCTTCATTAATGTGATTTGTTGAGCGCATATGGCCAAACCTAAAAACACATATGGTCATGTAAAAGAGGCCTTAGGCCTCATTTTCGCGAGCGTGAGATTTACGCTGAACATCCCTGCACAAAAAAGTTGCAGCTAAGTGTGCGAAAAATAGCATGAATGGACGATTTCCCGTAATCAAGCCATGAGCTTAATTAGCTATAAAATTCCCCATTCACACGATCCAAAGCTGCATGGTGCTGAAATTGAGCAACTCCGAGAGGGGAGAGAGAGAGATGAAGGAATGATGTGGGAACGCCCTTCTCCGCAGGGCTTCCCTTCATCTCAGCTGAGCTGGAGGGATATCCCCCCTGCGCCAATGTCAGTGTTCGTCCGCAGGGGAAAATAAGGAAATCCCCAGCAGCACAGGATTTCCTTATTCTCCCCTGCAGGTGAACCCCGGCTGAGATGAAGGGAATCCCTGCAGAGAATAGGGTTCCCCCGGGGATTTCCTTCATCTTTCTCTCTCTCCCTACTGCAGAGAGAGAGAGGTTCCCATGCAGAGGAATTCCTTCTCTCCCAACTACGGGGAATTCCACGTTTGGAGACAACTGAACAGCACATTTTAAATGTCTTGCTGTAAACTCTTGTCAGTCCCCCTATCCCCGTGGACACTAACAGGAGCTTACAGCGGGACATTTAAAATTTGATTCTGTGTTTAGCGACGCGGCAGCACTCGCGCCCCTCTCATCTCGCTTCATCCCCATTCCGATTGTTCAGAAGTTTAAAAGTAAACAATCTGAATGATTACCTAATCTCCCTTTCCCCCTCGCTATTCAGCTCCCATAGGAGTCTATGGACACACCTGCAGCTCGCGCACCAAAGATAGGTCAGGTCCTATCTGTTCACGCAGAAGGGAATTTCAGTCGCAGATTTCCTATTATTTTACTGGAAATTGTTTTACACACTTAAAATTCTCCCGTCTGAATGCTAATACAGCATGTGTTTTATGCTCATGTGAACGAGGCCTAAGGCCTCATTCACATGGACGTCACTTTAGCGCAGTATAGGGGCGTTAAAAAATTCCCAGAAGACCCGAGCTTCATACGCGTGAAAATCGCCCATTCACTGGAGCAGCGTGTTACTTTATAAAAACACAGCTGCTCCAGGAGGAGAGAGAAGAAGTTCTGCAGGGCTTCAGGATTTTCCCATAGCAGAGAAAGAGAGAGCAGGGCTATGGGGGATTAACCCATAGACCCGCTCCGTCTCTCCCTGCTATGGGTTAATCCTCCATAGCCCCGCTCTCTCCCTGCTATGGGGATCCCCGAGGGATTTCCCCATTGTGCATAGGGAGGGGTGGGGTTAGAAAGAGAGGGCGTGGCTAGATGTATTCTCCCTGGGAGTTCCCCATTGCAAGTTGAGAGAGGGTGGGGTTAGAGGGCAGATCTCTGTAGCCCCACCCCTGCTCTCAGGGAAGCCCTCTAACCCCACCCCCTCTCTCTACCAGCTATGGGGAAATCCTTGGGAGAGACGTGGAGGAAATCTCCTACTGCCCCCTGCTGCTGGAGGAATTCCCAGCTGTTGCAGCAGGACATTTAAAACGTGCTGCCCAGAAGCACATTTTAAATGTCCTGCTGTAAACTCATGTTAGTACCCACAGGGATTAAGGGAACCCACGGGGAAATGAAATGAACCCTCGGGGCTTCTCTTCATCCCCGCGGGGACTAACAGGAGTTTACAGCGGGACATTTAAAATGTGCTTCTGTGTGTAGCGACGTCGCTGCTGTTTTGAATTCGCTCAGTCGGCAGAAATCCTCCTAATGTCTTTTGGAGCGTCAGACACAACTAAACTCCAGCTCCCATAGGAGTCAATGGGAACTCCTGCGCAGCACGCACCAAAGATGGCTCAGGTCCTATCTCGTCTCGCAGCACGAACCTTAGATGTATTGTAGCCACGCATGTCTCATCTTTTGAAGGTGCGAGTTTTCTGAGCATCTAAAATTCCTCCATCTGAACGCTCTATAGGAAACCATCGGTTCTAACAGATGCAATTTTTTTTCACGTGCCTATTCTGTATGAAAACACCGGTGTGAATGAGGCCTAACTGCTACATGGGACTGTAAGGCCGCCTACAGACGGGCGGAAATCCCGCGGTGGAATTTCCCACGGGATTTCCGCCACTGAAAGCCTGCATAGGAGTGCATTACAATACGCACTCCTATGCAGACGGCCGCGGTTTGGCCGCGCAAAATGTCGCGCGGCAAAGCCTCGCATAGAAACGTCACTCACCCGGCCGCCGGCTCCGGTCTGCGCATGCGCCGGCAGCCCGGCCGCCGACACATGAAGGAGCCGGGGCCGCCAGGCACGGGTGAGTACGCGCTCCTCCCTGCAGGCGCTCGGGTCTGGTCCCGCGGCGAGAATTCTCGCCGCCGGATCCGACCCGCCCGTCTGCAGGCGGCCTTAGTGTCACATTCAGCTCTGTGTAGAAGTTCGCAGCTGTTCATCCCTCTAACAGCTGTACCAGTTTGCAGGGCATGAAGAAAGTTTGATTTCCCATCACCTCCTATCACTTTCAGGGGGACTGTAGTGTTACAATGTTACTAAACTTCTGATTGGGAGCTCTGAAAACTTTATACTGAGGTTTAACACACTGGAATCTTATCTTAATCTTGGAGGCAGAGATTGCTAACTGTGTGTGGCATTCATCTCTAATCTAGAGTTAGCAAAAACACTAGCTCCAGGCTGCGAGCCTCCGCTCTAATACCCCCTCCCCGCTCTCCTACTGTCTTGTCCAAGGGGAAAGCTGCGCATTATTGTGAGAGGCGCTGAGTACTCAGAGGAGCAGATGAGAACGAGCGCACGTGACCCCCATGTGTTGTCCTTGGCACCCGGCCTGAGTTATGTAACTGCTTGTAACCAACTCAGCATAGAGCTGCAAGAAAGGGCAAGAAGCAACCGAAAGCCTGCGCCGCTGACATACACGTGCCATACTGTGCCCGGTGGTGGAAATACAGGATGTACCGCCGACCTCACCCAACGCAAAGGCCCAAATACCCAGCAAAAATCTGCTGCAGATTTGATATCCACACAGCAAGTCAATTTAAATCACATTCACACGAGCGTATGCGTATTGGCGGGTTTTTGAAGAACGAATGTTGTTTTTTTTCGCGTACGCATCGGCATATCTTACTATACTTTTTGCGCTCGCAAGTAGTGTTGCATTCGCATGCAACAAAAAATATGCACCGATGCCCCCAGCCATAATAGTCCAATAAGTTTAATGTGTTCTTTTTCTTTTTGCGCAGCGATTCACGCATCTCCTAGCATGTTCCACGTGCATTTGCACCTCCCTATTGATTTGCACGGCGACTTTTGGTGCACAAATGGGTAGGAAAATAAAACCTACTGTGTTTTTTTTTTGCGCGATCGAAATGTGTAGGTCAAATTCGTGCACATGAACCCCATTGAAAACAATGGTTACATTCACTGCGTATTGCGTACGCAAATGCAGTCATGGCAACCCGGCCTTAGAGTGGCCGCACAAAGGCGTAAGCGCAAAAAAGCTTGCTACTATGAGATGTATATGGGCTTTACAGGGTTCATGATTGCGAGCTATAACCCCCGTATCTGTGCTTTGGGGCTTATTCACATGGGCATATATCGGCCGCCATATTCACGGCCGATATACGCTACCATCTGATGCATTGGATTCCAATGCATCAGATCACGCAGACATATTCCCACAACGTAAAAGCTCCCGGCTTTTATGCCGGGCAGAAAATATAGTCCTGGAAGTATCTTTTAGGCCAGACTACGTCGGCTGCTGCGTGGGCTCCTATGGGAACCAATGACAGCGGCTTCCCTTTCTCTCCTCCCCTTCGGCTGTTTCCAATGGGAGGGGGCGGGCGGAGGTGGAGCTAAACTCCACCCCTGCCAATGCTGGCAGCCCGTGCATCAGATGGTAGCGTTCACAGCTGGCTGATATACGCTCATGTGAATAAGACCCTTTTACTGTAATTTTTTGGAACTGCACACATCGGCTCGGTCGCAGCAGCACCATGTTTGAATAGGCGAGGCAGCTGACTTGCTATGCCCAAGTGTTATCGTTTAAATCGCACGGAACAAGAACACAGGTGAAGGATCACGTTGAAATAAATGATTTTTATTTGTTGCGCATTCGTCGCACAGATTTTACAGCTGCAAATGCGCCGCTGTGTGGCTGGCCTTACACTCCGGATTTAATTTCACTGCATCTGGATAAGACTTAGCACGGCTTCACACGGGTGTATTTGCATGCTCAAAATTTGCGCACAATACACAGTGGATTTTGATGGGTTTCTTCACATTTTCATATTTTGTTTGCTAAAAAAAAACAAAAGAAGCCATTTTTTGTCCCTAATGCACACACAATACACATGGTGATGCGCAAAATAGTACAAATCTGGAAAAAGAACACATCTTGAACACTTTAGACTAAATAGCCATTTAAATCAGGGTGTGATTGTGTCCTGTGCGCAAAATACTATGCCCTCCAATCGCAAGAAGTACAGTAAAGTATGCCGATGCGAGCAAAAAAGCCGTGTTCATAGTGCAAAAATGTTGCGCTAAGGCGTGCGCAATTCTACTCATACCTTAGTAAAACCTGCTGATACTACGCTGTGCTTTTTCCATTGCGGATTTCACATTCCGTGCGGCCGTACTGGATTTCTGCTATTTCCGGATTCCTGTTTACTTCTCCATTGACCGTCTATATTCGGTTTCACCCATTAATTAGGAGTTTAACTTTTCCAAAAAGTTTGTTAACAATGGGAATTTGAAGCCTCCAAAGACAATCCCCCCCCCCCATCTATAGCGGATGAAGCGATCGCTCCTCGCCCGGCTGCTACACTTTCCGTTTAATTTTCAAAGCATTCATTTCAATACATTAAAAATGAAAGAAAACCTGCAGCGGGAGCCGGGAGAGCGGAGGAGCGGAGCCGTCCCTTTGTCTTGGTTTTGTGTGGGATGTGATGCCGAAAGAGACAAAAAAAAATGAGCTGCAGAAGTGTCTGGATTTTATTCAAATCAGGCAATTAAAACATTAAGTTAAGAGGTTTGGGAATTTGTAGCGGCCACTTAGGAATCACATCAGGAAGTGCCTGCCTGATAAATACGCAGGTTTCTTCATCGAAATCAGACGTAGACTATTAATGGCTACGAGAGTCTGCTGGATTTAGGTTCAGCTGTTTTGTATAGTAAAACTCTGACTATCTGTGATGAAACACATGGAACGATAAAGCAAAAGTATCGTTTTTGAAAGTAAAAAGAAAATGGCCCAAAGCCATCAGTTTGCACACCAAAATGTTTGACTATACCACCAGCTTTTTTCAAAAGTAGTCCCGAAATTCCACCTGCCGGGGCAAGAGAGTTTAGCCACGTTAAACTCCCCCCTCACTTTGTCAGGTGATCGCCGCATTAGAAGCTCCCATAGAAGCCTTTGAGAGCTGCTGGCAAGGGGAGGGAGGGGGAGGGAGTTTATCAGCATGACCAGCTTCTAAAGCCCATCCCTTTGCAGGCAGCTCTCATGGGAGATAGGACAAGGCTTATCTTTTCCGGAACCGTATGCGCTATCTTTTACGGCCAGCCAATTTTACGCACCAGAAAATCGCCCATCTGAACGAATGCATTGGAATCCAGCGCTTCAGAAGGTCATGATTTTCGGCCAAAGTTTTATTGCAGCAAAATATGCGCGATTTAACGTTTGTGTGATTAAGGCCGTAGGGCTCTTTCACACAGACGTGGTTTTAGCACAGTATAGGCGCGCAAAAATATTATAGTTGTACTGTGCTAAAATTCACGCGCAGAAGACCTGAGCTTCACTGGAGCAGCATGTTGCTTAAAGAAAGTACAGCTGTCCTAGTAAGAGAGAGAGAAGAAGCCCCGCAAGGCTTTGGGATTTCCCCACAGCAGGGAGAGATTAACCCATAACCCTCCTCTCTCTCTCCCTGCTATAGGGATCCCCAAGAGATATCCCCATAGCGCTGAGGGAGGGGGCAAGAGTAGCTGAGGGCTAGAGAG
This sequence comes from Eleutherodactylus coqui, assembly GCF_035609145.1. Lineage (NCBI taxonomy): Eukaryota > Metazoa > Chordata > Amphibia > Anura > Eleutherodactylidae > Eleutherodactylus > Eleutherodactylus coqui. Next base: position 112,034,544 of record NC_089849.1, read on the forward strand.
AGGGGGCAAGTTGATAAGGCCCCCTAGCCCCACCCCTGCTCTCAGGGAAGCCCTCTAACCCTGCTTCTCACTCTCTCCCGGCTATGGGGAAATCCCTTGGAAAGCCCAATGCTGGGGAGAGAGGTGGAAGGAGTCCCCTACTGCCCCCCCCCTCTCCCACACATACACACACACTGCTGGCAAATTGCTTAGAAGCAGCGCTGGAGGAATTCCCTGCTGCTTACAGTGGGACATTTAAAGCTTAATGCCCAGAAGCACATCTTAAATATCCCGCTATAAACTCCTGTTAGTCCCTGCGGGTATTAAGAGAACCCTCAGGGAGATGAACTGAACTCTCAGGGCTTCCCCTCATCCCCGTGGTGACTAACAGGAGTTTACAGCGAGACATTTAAAATGTGCTTCTGGGTGCAGCGGCGCCGCTGCGGTAAGGAATTCCCTCGGTCGGCAGAAATCCTCCTAATGATTTGTAATCTTCTTTTCGGAGCATCAGATACAAGTAAACTCCAGCTCCCATAAGAGTCTATGGAAACTCCTGCACCTCGCGTACCAAAGATGTATCAGGTTCTATCTTGTCACGCAGCACAGACCTTAGGGCTCTTTCCCACGAGTGTATATCAGCTGTCCATTTCATGGCCGGCTGATATACGCTGTGATCTAATGCATTGGATTCCAATGCATCAGATCACATGGCCGTATTCCTGAGACATAAAAGCACCCGGCCGGCCAATATAGCGCTGGGCGTTTTTACGTCGGGTCCAAGAAATAGTTCTGGAACTTTTACGGGCCGGAATACGTCAGCCGCTGCATGGGCTCCTATGGGAGTCAAAGGCAACGGCCGGAGTTGGGAAGGAGTTTAGCAGCCTGGCTGCTAAACTCCCTCCCTCTGCTCTCCTCAACCAGTGCAGGCTCACCTCTGCTCTCCTCCTCGCTCGTTTTTTGCAACAAAAGGAGGTGTGGCGGAGCTAAGCGCTGGCCCGTCCCGCCTCCTCCCATTGTTGGCTGCGGACAAGGGGCAGGACATGGGTGGAGATGAGCCCCCGCCCCTTGTCCACAGCCATCAATAGGAGGAGGCGGGACGAGCCGGCGCTTAGCTCTGCTCCCGCCCCCTCCCATTGCAAAGAACGAGCGGGGAGGAGAGCAGAGGTGAGCCTGTGATGGGGAGGGAGGGGAAAGGGGCGACGGCATAGTGACCTCGGCGTACATGCTGTGTGAACGGACGCACGAAACGTTACATTTTTGTGCACCCTTTCACGAGCTTCTACGCCCCAGATGATAGCATTTATCGTCCGGCCATAAAACAAGCAGCCGATATACGCTCATGCTAAAGAAGCCTTAGATGCGGGCATTGTAGCCATGCGTGTTCTATCTTTGGAAGGTGCGAGTTTTTTGCGCGTCTAAAATTCCTTCATCTAAATGTTTCTATAGGACACTATTGGTTCTAATAGATGTAATTTTTTCACGCGCCTATACTGCATGAACGCGACGCCCGTGTGACAGAGGCCTCACACACATGGCTGTAATTGAAATTTAAATGGTTTAGTTTTGACTCTTGGGATTCTTGTTCGTTAACCCTTTCCAATCCAATTTGTATCCTGGTATTCCTAGGGGGCTTACTCTTTTTCTGCTGTTATACAACGGCGCTATCTGCTGGCTAAAGCCAGTACTGCATGAGGTGACACGTTGGATAGGCTCCAACAGCAGAGAGGCCGGCAATATACAGCAAGAGAACCTCGACGGACGTCTTCCAACATCGGTGCTGTACAGCCTTAAATCATAATGTCTTCAGACGTCAGACAATGGATTGGAAAGGGTTAATACTTGCCCGATCTTTATCGCATGTCGTTTTTATACGTGCGAGAGAAGATAGAGCAGAACCTTCTCTTCACGCAATAGCGTGAAATGTGAACTGTAGATAAAAAAGAAGACTTTTGCCGGGTTCATGCGCGAAGACACTCCGTAGCGGCAGGCGTATTTGCACATGCACCTGTGTGTTTAGGCCCAAGAGGAGCCATTGATAGATCTGCTAATCAGGTAACCTATTTGCTACATTCCAAGGCCATATTCACCCGAGCATATGCATATCTGCGCGCTCATGAGCGTAGTGTTTTACAGGACAAACAATGCTTTTGTTGCACGCATCGGCATATTTTTCTGTACTTGTTGCGCCCACAAGGCATGATCATTTGCGCATGGCAAACAAAGACGCTGTAAAATAAAATCCGCATTTTACTGTACTTTTTCCGCACAAGGGCATGTGTAAAAAGAATAAGAACCGATTGAAATGGCTTACTAGTTTAATGAGTTCCAGATGTGATCTTTTTTTCAGCGCAATTACGTAGTGTTTCACGCATGTCCTAGCATATTTTGCGCTTCCCCATTGACTTCTATGGAGACTCTTGGTGCGCAAATGCACAGGAAAATATGTGCATGTGAACAAACCCATTGAATTCAATGGGTTCTATTCTCTGCATATTGAATTCAATGGGTTCTATTCACTGCATATTGTGCGCGCAAATTTTGCATCTTAATTACGCATGTGAGAATCTGGCCTTAAAGACTGAGCACTAAATTCAGATTGCCCGCTGCAGACAATTGCTCCACGGTTTTGTCACATTTTATCCACAAGGCCAACTGGAGTCTCATCTGTATTTCTGAGACGGCATTTGTCATCTCAGTTCCTCGCCTGCACCAATCGCAGTGAAGTCATTCGGAGGGGCTCCTGTCCGCAGCCCCCTTACATCACCGCTTTGTCTTGAGCAGTAATAGGGCTTCCGTAGACGTCCATAAGGACTCTACTGTAGCGGCATATGCCTTTAATTTTCTACGGAGACATGCGGAGGTTTTTCTGTCGCATTCCATATTAATCCAAAAATAAATCATGCTGCGCTCCATTAAACTCAGTATGTACCGAGGTGCAAGCAAGTATGCCTTCTAGGAGATCTCTGTGCGCAGAGTCCGACAGATGCGGCTCATGGTGGCTGTACGGATCTGTGCGAAAGGAGCACTTCTAGCTCCAATCTCTGCCATAGGCCTTATTCAAATGGGCGATTTGCGTAGCTACTTAGCCGCAATAAAACGTTGGCCGAAAATCGCGGCCATGTGAAGCATTGGATTGCAATGCATCCATATCCTTGGGTGATTTTGGGGCGCGTGAATAAAATCGCACTGTTAAAATGACCATTTTCGGTTGACAATTTTTCATGCTGCATCAAAAGATAGGTCTTGACTAGAGATGAGCGAGTACACTGGTCCGAGCTTGATGCTCGTTCGAGTATTAGGGTGCTCGAGATGCTCGTTACTCGAGACGAGCACCACGCGGTACTCGTCTCGATTAAACGAGCACTGACCATTGAATTCAATGGAGCCAGCAATACAGCCGGCTCCATTGAAAGCAATGGGCTGCCGGCGATCGCTGGATGAATTGTCGGGAAGGGCTTAAATATATAAGCCCTTACCTGCAATTCAACCAGAAATGTGTAAAAATAAAAAAAATATATACTCACCTTGTCCCGGCAGAAGGATGTTAGCCCATTGAATTCAATGGAGCCGGTGATTTTTAAATCACTTTTAATTCATTTCCAGGGAATGGCTTATATGTAAAGCCCTTCCATGAAAAAGAATTCAGGTGTGCCAGCGGACCATTGTCTTCAATGGAGTCGCCGGCAGCAGCAGCGGCTCCATTGAAGAGAATGCCTGCATTTTTATTCTTTTTTACACTAAAAATCTTATATTTTTAAGCCCTTCCCGAAAATTGATCCCGCGCTCGCCGGCAGCCCATTGCTTTCAATGGAGCCGGCTGTATTGCCGGCTCCATTGAATTCAATGGGCTAACATCGTTCTTCTCTGCCACAGCTGGGGGAGGGGGGGGGGGGGGTCCTCGGAGCCCGAAATGCCTCGGAGCTCGAAATGCAGCCCTGCATGTTGCTCCTCGCCTGCCCTATCCATTTCTGTGTTTTTTACATGACTTTGGTGATTTGCTAAGATTTTCACAAATGAAAACCTTAGCGGAGCACCAGTCATATACAAAAATGCTCGAGTCGCCCATTGACTTCAATGGGGTTCGTTACTCGAAACGAACTCTCGAGCATCACTGAAAGTTCAACTTGAACTTGGTGCTCGCTCATCTCTAGTCTTGACCTATCTTTTGACGGAAATCGCTGGAGGCTACCATAGACTCCTATGGGAACTGAAAATACACAGGTAGGGAGTTTACAGCTGATTCTATTTAAGCATTAGAAGTCATTCCGAGAATTTCGACTGATGGTATTCCGGGCACGCAATACGCCCGTGTAAATGGACGAGAAAACACTAATTAATCTTGGGACTTGGTCACAGCTATTCTTCATTGTTGCAATTATTGGCCACAATGCGGCCGGTGTAGAATCGCAATCCTCGTGTGAATGAGGCCATAGGCTGCTTTTACACAGAACGATTATCGTTTGGACTCCTACGATCCAGCGAGAATCTGAACAATTAACTGCAGTGTAAATCCATGCACCGACTCAATGACCGTAGAGAAGTCTTTCACTTCTCGTTGGTCGCTTAGTTTCTGCATTAACTTATAAACGACTGCCTACCTACTGTGAATGGAGGTGGACGGGAACGATCCCTGGCCCTCTCCACCTCCATTCACCAGCGATGATCATTCCTGGGTAGAAGCACAAAGACAATTATCGCTGGGATGGCCTGACGGGCCTCTGCACCTGACAGATCGTCCCGTGTAAAAGCACCCTTAACCCTTTGCAATCCAATTTTGGATTCACGGTTTCCTAGCGGGTTTTCTCTTTCTGCGATTATACAATGGCACCATCTGCTGGCTAGAGCCAGTACTGTGATATTAGACATGCTGGAGAGGCCCCAACAACAGAGCGGCCAGTATTATACAGTAAGAATACCCTGCTGGACGTCTTCTGACATCAATAACTGTACAGCCTTCAATCAGAATGTCTTTAGACGTCAGACAGTGGATTGGAAAGAGTTACTAACAGTACACCACTGTTTCAATAAATTGACAGTAACAGATCTGGAGGAAAAAAAACATTTTTGGGGGTAATTTTTTTAAAGTGGTTGTCCAGTTTTGAATTACTGATGACCTATACTCAGGATAGGTCATCAATAGTTGATCAGCAGGATCCACCACTTGGGACCCACACCGACCAGCTGTTCACTGTTCTACTATCAGCATGTACAGAGCTAGAAGTAGACAGTTCCACTCAGCTACTCCGCAGCCAGAGGACATACAAAGAAAGTCGGTGATGTCTGTCACCAATCAGTGCTCAGCGGCCGCGGGACACAGGAAGGGAGGTAATGGAGGAGGGAACACATATGATTACAGACTGCAGCAGGTGATGGCGATAATCACACACAATGATTGTCACACAGTCCAAATTTCATAATAGGCATAAAGTATAAAGAAGCATACAGTTGGACAGTTAGGGACTGCAGCCATTTTTATTTGGCCACTGTATCATTAGACATGGTGACTCCTTCATGCTACGAAGGCAGATTTGCAGAAGTCATTCCCAAAAGTGCTGTATATTGTTAGAGCATATGTTCAATTTAGGTGATACATAAGGGATAGCATAGCCTTATCAATCAGATTTGCCTAATTATTATTTCATGCATCGGAGAAGAAAACTATGAGAAAAACACGAGTGATGTTTCTGAGCTCTTCTGTGTTAATGTTCCTATGCTAGAGGTTATATAGTGTGGCAACATTCACAAGGTAAACAATTCAAAGTCTACAACATGTGTGATACTTTTCTCTTATTAAAACATTACTGTCGTGGCTTGTCGGTCGCAACGGCATCGTGGCATGGTGGCCACAATATAGGGTTGGTAAATAGATTTTTTTGGTGGGCGTCTTTAAGACAGGATGTTTTTTGTCTTGTTTCTGCATGCGAGGTCTGTGCTAGAGCCAAATCGCCTCATAATCTCCCAGCCAGGAAGTTGTTACCCCTACCAGTACCTGAAAGACCCTGGACTCATCTGTCCATGGATTTCATCACTGACTTACCGTCCTCGGAGGGAAACACTATTATCTGGGTCGGGTGGTGGTTGATCGTTTCAGCAAGATGTATCATTTTGTTGTTCTGCCTAGTCTACCTAATGCTAAAAAAATTGTCTGAGCTGTTCATAGCTCATATTGTTAGGTTACATGGGGTATCATCTAATATTGTCTCTGATCGAGGGGCTCAGTGTGTATCTGGGTTCTGGCATTTTGTGCATCATCAGTTAGATATGCAGCTGTCTTTTTCTTCTGCTTACCATCCAGAGACAAATAGTCAGATGGAGAGGTGTAACCAGAGTATCGAACAGTACCTGCGGTACTTTGTTTCTGATAATCAAGAATGCTGGTCGGTATATTTAACTTTAGCAGAATTTGCTTTGAATAATAGATCTTTAGAGTCTACGGGCACATCTCCTTTTTTACAATTATGGTTTCCATCTGTGTTTTGGTTCATTTACTAAGTCTATATCGGAGGTGCTCCAAGGGAATTAATTCTTGTCCAGCCTCGAGGCAGTCTGGGAAGAAGTCCAGAGAAATCTTAAAAGATTGGTAAAAAGCTATAAGAAGGTGGCGGATAACAGTCGGTCAGAGGGGAGTAATTTTCAGGTGGGTGATTTGGTCTGGTTGTCTATCAAGAACATCAAGTTTAAACAACCATCCTTTAAGCTGGGCAAATGTTTTATTGGTCCTTTTAAGATCAAGGAGAGCATTAACCCTGTGTCCTTTAGATTGGAGATTCCTAGCTCGTTGAAGATCACTGATGTGTTCCACAAATCTTTATTTAAGAAGGTTGTGAGTCCAGCGCTTGGGTCGTCCACTCTTTCACCGGTGTTGGTAGATGGGAATGTGCAATTCAAAGTCAGCCACATCATTGACTCCCGTCGAGTCAGGAGCTCATTACAGTATCTGGTGCATTGGCAAGGGTACAGTCCTGAGGAGAGGATGTGGGTTCCAGCGGCTGAGATTGACGCTGACTTGTTAGTTAGAAACTTCCATAAATGGAATCCTGGTAGACCAGGTCCTAAGGGTCCATAGGCCACTTCTCAGAGGGGAGGTACTGTCATGGCTTGTCAGTCACGGTGGTGTAATGGCATGGTGGCCATGATACAGGGACAAATGGAGAAACAATACTGGTAGCCTGGCACCGCTCTCCAATGAATTTCAACAGGCAGTACTATATAACGTACGTTGTGCAGAGGTTGCTGGCTGCTATCTCTCAGTATGCTGTATACTTATATGCTACCTATGATTCATACCTTGAGAGAGGGTTTGGGGTGTGGTTCCCTAGCTGCTCTACCTATCAGCAGGTGTGGAAGGCTTTATATTCCTACCCCTCCCTTACACCCTTGCTGTTTATTCCAGTAGTGGTTGGCGTTGGTTGGAACCTCTAACCTGGTAGAAAGCTTCCTCTATTCAGTTAAAGGAGATGTCTCGAGGAAGCAGTGAATTTTTTTTTTTGCCCAGTCCCCCTAATTAAACATACATTACTAATTACCCCTGTAAATTACTTTCCTAGCTGGTTTCTACTTACCGTTCCAGCGTTTCAGCAACTTATAAAACTTTTTCCCAAGATGGCCGCCAGCTCTTTTCGCATCGCTTGCTGTAGCCCGACGTGCACGCTCCCGAGACGCTGCCAGCTGTGTCTCCATGGCAACCGGACGCCCCGCAGCCGCCGACCAGACGCCCCGCAGCCGCCGACCGGACCCCAGGAATGAACATGGCCGACCTGTCACCCACCGCCAGGCAGCAGGTAACCGGCGCAGCCCCCCCCCCCCATCACAGCGGCAGCCCCCCCGGCCTAGCGACAGCCCCCCCCCCCCCCCCGGCCCAGCGCTAGTTCCCCCGGCGCAGCGACAGCCCCCCCCGGCCTAGCGACAGCCCCCCCGGCCCAGCGCTAGTTCCCCCGGCGCAGCGGCAGCCCCCCCGGCCTAGCGACAGCCCCCCCCCGCCCCAGCGCTAGTTCCCCCGGCGCAGCGACAGCCCCCCCGGCCCAGCGCTAGTTCCCCCGGCGCAGCAACAGCCCCCCCCCCCCCGGCGCAGCCCGGCGCAGCCCGGCGCAGCGGCAGCCCCCCCGACCCATCACTTACCGGGACAGCTGGACGGTGGGACAGCTGGGCGGCTTCTCCGGACAGCTCGGCAGCTCTGCACCTTCCTCTAACAGAGGAAGGTACAGAATGGCCGCTCCAGCGCGCTCCCGAGCAGTGACAGCTCGTCTGCGCATGCGCAGATGAGCTGTAGCGGGGAGCACACTGAAGCGGCTCGTGCTGAAAGGAAAAGACCGGACTGCGCAAGCGCGTCTAAAAAAGCAAGCTGCCGGCGAATTTAGACGGAACCATGGAGACGAGGACGCTAGCAACGGAGCAGGTAAGTGGAATAACTTCTGTATGGCTCATATTTAATGCACGATGCATATTACAAAGTGCATTAATATGGCCATACGGAAGTGTATAACCCCACTTTGTTTCGCGAGACCACCCCTTTAAGTACTGGGGATCTCTTCTCTTGTTTTATTAACCTTTATTATTTTGCTTTGCTGTGTTAGTGCATCTCACCAGGGGTCCTGTCAGGGATAGTCAGGTCCCATGTGAAGACAGCGCGGCTGTCCTTATAGGGCCACTTACTCAGCTTTTAGGCAGGGGCTCCCCATTTCCTAGTTAAGTGAGGGACAGGTCTTTTTCTATCCTATTGTGCCTGGAGTGGTGCTCACTGTCCAGCATTGTATTCTGTATGCTTTCTGCGTTCTGTGTGAACGCCACCCTGCGTCTGTGCTGGGCATGGCGCCCTTGTGCTGCACAGACATGACGATTACAAAGGTTAATCATGACAAAGCTGCATGCTCAGTGTCTGAGACCCTGTTAGTAAAACTACAATGCCTGTCTTTTGTACACATACTTCTTGCTATGCACACGGCACAAAAATTATGCAAATGACACTACTGTGTAAAATATAATTAAATACTTTCACAATATACATGGCTGATGTTGGGAAGGGGTTAAGACTCAGGGTCTCTCCAGAATCCTTTACAGAATATTCTAATCATGTCCCATCCAGTTTTCACCAAGCACTGATGATTCTCAGCTAATAAAATATGCCATTAATTTCTGGATTTTGCCAGTCGTCTGGAGAACTTCCTTCGAAAGTCTCGGAGTCTAATGATTTGGGGAAAATTATTTCAGATGATTGCCGAGACACACCACAAATCAAATAAAGTGTCAAATCATTTAACCCTTTGTCATGAAAGTCTTGGGTTCTAGGATAAAGGCATAGGAATGACAGCTGGGCTGTCACATAGTAAGCGAATCCCAGGTCGGTAAAATTAGCTCGGTTGTCAGGTCCCGGCCTCGGTATTTTCTGTCATCAAGTTTTTATTATTGAAATAAACTGAGATGCTTTTAACATAGAGGGGGGAGAAAGCACATTAAAAATATCACAGCTTTTATGATTTTGAATTACTGCCAATGTGCAAGAACTTTTTTTAGCTGTAAATCAAAATGAACCAAATAAAAGTCCTTGATGCTGAAGAAATTGGAATTTGCCACCCAGTCTGCCGTTTCCTACCTGCTATAAAACCGTCTATTTGATCATTTGCCTGTTTTATAGTCAGGATACTGTAGAACTTGCTCTGTCTCAACACCCCCCCCCCCCCAGCCCCCCACGGACCTAAAGTATGAATTTATCTTTTGGAGTCTTTCTTCATTGTAAGACATCCTTATTATAGAGTGTCAGTACTACATTACCTATAGACTACTAACAAACACATACTGGACATACATTATAATTACCATAGAGCTTTCAATTCCCAGTCATTGTTACAAGGCTTGTATAAAGAGTCTAATATTGATTTGTGGGAATGCTGCCTTCCAATGTGTGGCACTGCAGAGGTATTGTTCCATCTCCCTTATTTGCATATTACCCATGAATGGCCTTATAAGTCTCCTCACTCACCTTCTAGGTGCTCTCCCTATGGAGAAAAGATAGCATTCCTCACCCACAATTACCATAGATTCATGGGTAGTATTTACATTTTAACAGGTTTTCTACTGGACTGTGGTATAGCGTATCAATGGAAATTACCCCTAAACCAATGACCAAAAAAACTATTACAATAATTAATACTAGAACAAGGTTCATTACAGAAGTGCAGCACCAGATCCAAGTTCATAACATAAGTACAGTGTAAGAACCAAGCTCATAATATAAGAGCCACAGGTGGTGGCATCATGACACAGATTCAGGATATAATGCAGCAGAAAACGTAAAAAAAATTCTACAATGTTTCTTTACGAACGAAAGAATGAAAGTGATTGTTATAATAACAAATAAGCAATTTAACGTTTACCGTAGATTTGCTTAACGTTAAATACGGCTAACTAAATCCTAGGATTATTAATACTTTATGCACAATAAGAAGTAATAATATGTTGCACAATATAATAGCAATACCAGCAACACATTACCTGTAATGCTGTAACTGGATCAGTTCCTTTGAACAGAAATATGAATTCCATAATGTAATATAGTCCATCTATACAGGATTAACAAATCACTTTTGCTAATCAATACGCCCCCGAGTCTTTCAGGAAAGCTAGTTCCCCTTGTGCGATGCTCCTTTAACACAGTCCCCAAACTAGCTTTGAGCACCCAAAACTTGCATAAAGTTCTGTGTTTATAATATTAACTCTATCTACTATGGCAGGCCTGCTAATTACTGAGTCCTTTTCTCACGTGCACACCTGTTGAAGGCTAGCCTCACTTACAATTCACTGCATAGATATAATCATTATCACCGGCCCAGTCTAAGCTTGCTCATAACATACAGTCATGAGAAAAAGTAGGTAAACCCTCTTTAATTCTCTGGTTTTACGTATCAGGTCATAATAAAAAAAAATCTGGTCCTTAAAAAGTCTCAGTACCGTAAAAACGCGTGAATGGGCGCACAAATCTAATGTTTGTGCGCCCGTTCAGACGGTACAGGCCCAGGTGCATACACGCTGAGCCCGCAATGCCTGTGGGCCTCCCCTCCCCCTCGCCGGCTCACCTCCTCTCACTTTCCGTTCGGCTGTGTGCAATAGGAGAGGGTGGGACAGGTGCGGAGCTTAGCTCCACCTCTTTCTGCCCCCTCCCATTGCAAACATCCGGAGGGGTGGAGAGAGGATGAGAGAAGAGGAAGGGAGTTTAGCAGTCACGTTGCTAAACTCCCTCCCACCTCCCTTCTCCGGCCGCTGTCAATGGCTCCCATAGGAGCCCATGCAGCGGCCAAGGTTTTCAGGCCCAAAAGATAGTTCCAGGACTATCTTTGCGGGCTGGCGTGAAAGCGCTCAGCACTATATTGAAATATAAATACTTTGTCGCTTTTATGCCCAGCCGTTATACGCGACCATCTGAGCCATTGGTTTTCAATGCATCAGTTCACGTGGGCGAATATATGATGCGTAAAAACATTGAACCGTCAAAAATGGAACATACGCGATCGGAATATGCCCTGACGCATCTACGTTGGGCAAAAAGATAGTTCTGGAACTATCTGTTGGCCAACATACATCGGCGGGTCCCATGGACTCCTATTGGAGCAGGGGACAAAAGGAAGGAGGAGGCATTTTTGCAGCAGCCAACACTGCGAAAAGCTTACTGGTGCCTCTATGTAGGCATTAGTAGTCATTCATAGGATTTAAGTCGTGAGAATGGGCGAGAAAACGCTAATTACCCTGGCGGAAAAAAAGTTATTTTGCTCGATATTACTTCGCCAGCGAGAAAAAGTAACAACGACTACACTCCTGTGAAAGAGCCCTTACTCCTTCCATAGGAATTAAAATAACACATAGCAACCAGTTGCTGCTAATCAAATGCCTTTGATAAATTGATCATCAGCAAGTGTGACCACCTCTATAATATAGGTTTTAGCAGTTTGCTGCTCTGGAGCATTCATGCATGTGTTATAACAATGCCAAGGAGGACAAAATTGAGTATCGATCTTAGAGAAGCATTTGTTGCTGTCCATCAGTCTGGGAAGGGTTATTATAAGGTCATTTCTAAGCAAATTGGAGTTCATCATTCTACAGTGAGAAAGATTATTCACAAGTGGAAAACACAGAGTGAATGTCCAAGCAAAGTCACCCCAAGGTCAGACCATACAATTCTCAGAGAAATGGCAAACCCCCAAAAGCTATAGCTGAGATTCTACAGGCCTCAGCGTGTGAAATGTCCAAGTTCCTGATAGAACAAGATCGGACAATTATAACTTGTTTGGAGGGGTTGCCAAGAGAAAGCCTCTTCTTTTTAAATAGGAAAATGGCAGCACGGCTAAAGATTGCAAACTTGCATCTGAACAAACTGTAAGGCTTTTTGAACAATGGAGGAGATTTATGAAACTGTCTATAGAAAAACTCTTACTTACCCTTGCAACCAATCACAGCGCAGCTTTCATTTTGTATTCTGCTCTGGTAAAATGAAAGCTTCACTGTGATTGGTTGCTAGAGGCAACTAAGACAGTTTTTCTTTTTCACAGTTTCATATATCTGCTCCATTGTCATTTGGACAGACAAGTCCAAAGTGGAGATGTTTGGCCATAATGCCCAGAGCCACATTTGGTGAAAACTAAAAGCAGCATAGCAGCACAAACTCCTCGTACCAACTGTTAAGCGCGGTAGTGGAGGGCTAATGATTTGGACTTGTTTTGCAGCCACAGGACCTGGGCATTTTGCAGTTAGTGAGTTGACCATGAACTCCTCTGTATAACAGTATTCGAGAGTCAAATGTGAGGCCATCTATCTAAACGCCAAAGTGTGGCTGAAACTGTGTCATGCAACAAGAAAATGATTCTAAACACAGCAGCAAATCTACATCAGAATGGCTGAAAAAGACAAGAATCAAGGTGTTGTAATGGCCCAATCAAAGTGCAGACCTCAACCCAATTGAAATTATATACCGGGACCTTAAAAGATCTGTACAAAAAGGAATGCCCACAAACCTCAATGAACTGAAACAATGTTGAGTGGGCCCAAATTCCTCCAGACTGATGTGAAACTGATAAAGTAATACAGAAAAAATTACTTCCAAGTTCATGCTGCTAAAGGTAGTTCTACAAGCTATTGATTCATGAGGTATACTTATTTTTTCACACACTGCTTCTGCATTTCGGCTTAGTTCTTATTTTAAATAAATAATGACGTAGTGTAATTTGTCATGTGCCTCACGTGGTGCAGAGTGTTTAGTCAGCAGAATGCAGTCCTCAGCTCTCGCTCATGACCTGAAGGTTGTGATTTTAATCCCCGCATGTTTAAGGTAGCCGGCTCAAGGTTGACTCAGCCTTCCATGCTTCTGAGGTTGGTAAAACAAGTACCCAGCTTGGTGGTGGTGGTGGTGGTGGGGTAATAAATTACCTGAAAGCACTGCGGAATTAGTTGGCACTATACAAATAACAAGTTCCCCCTCACCCATATTCCTCATCCTCAGTTGTACTTGTTGAATTTTAAGTCCTCCTGAGACCAGATGTTTTTCTATTATGCCCTTATGTCCTGATTGTTAAAATCATAGAATTCACAGAGGGTGTACTGTTTTTCTTATGACTGTAAATACAGCACATATCAAGCATATGACATAAATATGGCACTAGCACTAAGCTTATAGCATAAATGAGGCATCAGAACCAAGCTCAAAATATATGCTCTGCACCAGAACCAAGCTCAGTAAACAAATTTGGCAACAGAACTATCATCAGTACAGGGGACTAACCTCAGTAATCTGAGGTTAACCCTTGTGATATGTGCTACTATCATTGGAGATAACAATTCCTAGCATAACCTTACTTTTGATCAGACTATGCTGGGAAGTGTTATTTCACAAACAAGAATGCTACCCCCTATTATCTGCAGACCATACAGTGACTACAAACTGATCAGATGCAGGTAGTGACACAATAAACAATGACTCGCATGTCTCTGATAGGAGTCATTTTCTTTCTCTTCTCCATCTGGCCCAGACTGCCATGATGACTTTTTCTGGACACAACTCATCTCTGCAGAAGTTGCAGCACAAATGTCTTTTAACTCTTTGCTTTTTCATCTCCTTGACCTGTATAGTAAGACTCTTAATAGTGCCACACACAAAGCCCCTAAATGTAACAGTGCTACACACTGTGCCTCTGAGTAAAACTATGCCACACATTGTGCCCCTCAGCAAAAAAAAACAAAAAACCACACTATGCCTCCTGAATATATATTAAGCCACAGTGTGGCCCACAATAAAAAATATGACTACTGTGCGTCAAAATACAAAAAAAAAACACAACCAATAAAAAATTGTGCCCACTTTGCCCCACAATAAATTATGCCCACTGTATCACACAATTTATGCCCATTATGGACTACAATAAAAAATGTGCACTTTACCCAACAATAAAAGAAAACACCGTTACCCTACTCCAATTTAAAAAAATGTCCGGTGTGACTCACAATGAAACTTTATACCCACTGTGCCCCACAATGAAAATGTTGCCTACTGTGCCCTGCAATAAGAAAAAATATGGAATCTGTGCCCCAAAATAGAAAATTATACCTGCTTAACCCCACAGTGAAAAAATATACTCTCTATGTCCTACAATTAAAAAAAAACATGCATACTGTGCCCCCACAATAAAACTGTCTTCCAGTTGCTATGTTTCCTTTTGACTAGGGTCTTAAATGCAATGACATAATTGTGCTGTCTGCATCATAGAGAAGGTGCAGAACAGTGAGGCGGGGATCAGAAGAAGACTTCCTGCCGTGCTGCAGCCATATTGGATTGTAGCCTTATTGGAAAGGCACAGATTCCATTGATGATCCTCCCGATTCTACAAACTGGCAACTATTTTAATAACTGTCTCTGGAGAACCAGGGAAAACCGTCTGAATCCCACCCCTGCATCATACCTACTAAGTGTCCCCCTACTTCCCTAATGCCCACATAAAAAATGTCACACTTTTCAAAATAATTAACAGACTCGTGTTGTAGATTTAATATATTGGCTTTGAAAACAGAGGTCAACTGACCATTTAGGTCATGGCAAAATGGGACTATCTGCACAGTCAAATGCAGCCCTCATTAAAGCTTGTGTTTAATATGCAGTTTGCAACTGCACACTAAAATGGGTTCTCCCAGTATGACAACCCCTCTCCACGTGCCATATGGATATCATTAGGCCATACGGATAAAGCAGTGTACCCCCTTAATGTGCCAGATCAGAGGACATCTCTATGCATTTGGCTCCCACTCTGGCAAACCTAGTAAGTCTATGCATTACATAAAGAAGCCTTTATTTAAATAGTCACATTGTAAGGCCTTAGTCACACGGGCGTTTTTTCCCGCGATTTGCGGATCGCAAGACGGATGCGCATCCGCAAATCGCGTGACCGGGGCCGAAAAATCGCCCGAAAAAAATGCTCCTAGCCGCGTTTCAATAGAAACGGGCCGGAGCTGTCCAGTGCATTGAATTCAATGGAGCCGGCAATACAGCCGGCTCCATTGAAAGCAATGCGCTGTGGGCGATCTCACGATGAATTTTCGGGAAGGGCTTAAATATATAAGCCCTTCCCTGCAATTCATCCAGAAATGTGTAAAAATAAAAAAAAAATATATACTCACCTTGTCCCGGCAGACGGAGTTCAGCCGCGGCCGGCGGCAGTTCTCCTTAACTGCGCTCTGTAGTATTCAGCAGCCGGGGATTTAAAATCCCCGCCTGCTGAATGAGCTGCCTCTGATTGGTCGCAGCCTGACCAATCAGAGGCAGCTCTCACTCACACCCATTCATGAATTCATGAATGGGTGAGTGAGTGCTGCCTCTGATTGGCTCAGCGCAGGGACCAATCAGGGGCAGCTCTCAGCTGTCATTCATGAATGGGTATGAATGAGAGCTGCCTCTGATTGGTCAGGCTGTGACCAATCAGAGGCAGCTCATTCAGCAGGCGGGGATTTTAAATCCCCGGTTGCGGAATACTACAGAGAGCAGTTCAGAGAACTGCCGCCGGCCGCGGCCGAACTCCGTCTGCCGGGACAAGGTGAGTATATATATTTTTTTTATTTTTACAAATTTCTGGATGAATTGCAGGGAAGGGCTTATATATTTAAGCCCTTCCCGAAAATTCATCCCACGCTCGCCGGCAGCCTATTGCTTTCAATGGAGCCGGCTGTATTGCCGGCTCCATTGAATTCAATGGGCAAACATCATTCTCCTCTGCCACAGCTGTTACAGCTGTGGCAGAGAAGAATGATTTGTTTAGTATATGTTCTCAATGGGGTCGGCGCTGCTGCCACCGGCCCCATTGAGCGCATATAGAGAAGAGAACAGGAATCGCAGTTCGCAGATAGGTGCGATCTGCGATTTCTGTTCTATTATTTTTTCGGACGAGCGCATAAAAAGCGCTCATGTGTCTGATACCATTGCAAAGCAATGGTTTTATAAAATCGCCGGACGCATGCGCAAATCGCGCGAAAAAATGCCCGTCTGACTAAGCCCTCATTCTACGATCGCTAGTTGAAGTGTATGTGTCTGGATGCAACTTTTCCAGCCATTACAGATGAATGCCTGGGTTGAGTCAGTCTCTTGAAAATGTCTTATATATTATTTCATCATTTCGTGTAAAAATGCGTATATTAAGAAAAAGTTGAAGAATTATAGATATTAATAAAAAAGTGAATCTTATGCTGGGTTTTCTGGGACTGCAAAACTGATAGCCTATCTTTAAGGTAGGCCATAAATGTCAGGTTGGTGGAGGCTAATTAGCTGTTTGAAAGGGTTGCAACATCCCAGTGAGCACCATATGCCTTTTATTGTTCATCAGGCACAGCTCCGCACTTTTAGTAGTGGTTGTAACTTTTATTGAAGTTCGGAGGAGTTTAGTGTCATTCATACTCAGTCCTATTTATACTGAGCACAGCCGCTACGAAAGTATGCAGTTGTGTCTTGTAAGCAATGTAGGGGGCGCAACACTCTCTGGAGCTCCATAGCCCTCTCAATCAGCTGGGGTGCTGAGAGTCAGACATCACTGGTCTAATCCTGGTGGCCTATGATTTAGTGATCCTGCACTGAGCAGGGGGTTGGGCCCGATGACCCTGGAGGTCTCTTCCAACTCTATGATTCTATGGAAGGTGTGGCAAGGTAGTTCCCAAAAGAGCCTGCAGAGGGCATGAAAGCAGGCCTTCTGTGTGCTATTCAGCTGGGACAGCTGTAGGTGTGTGGTTGGAGGAGATAAAACCTCCAGACATGCTCCTGCAAAGGGTACAGTTGGCTAAAAGCCAGAGTGAGAGGCTGCAGAAGTAGTGTCAGGAACTAGAAGTCTGAGGTCCATTGCGGACCAGTCTACAGCCCGTCACGGGTCTGACAGAGGAGGGCGCTCTCTAGACACCCTGGGTGGGGGATAGTGACGGGGACCCTGCAGGGTTGGAAACCCTAAAAATCATTGTGTGTTCAAGTACGTGTTTGCTGTATATGAAATACAAGTGGTGGAAGCCAGAATTTAAAGTAATTTGGTGGTCCTGAGCCTTTATGCATATGGTGCCAACCATCCTGAATGGAGAAGATGGCGATCCCAGAGAGGGTGTAATCCCCCAGATTGCCACAGTGGCCAATTTTGTGATCTCCAGAAAACGTCTTTAGGTGTCTTATTTGATTGTAGGTTTGGTGGATTTAGTCATCTCAGCTATACGCTTTGATAAGAGGTGCAGAAAAATTAAGTATATAGCCCATACAATATCCACAGACAAAGCGTTGTTAATTGGGTCAAGATCTTGGTAATGTTTAATGTGGCACTGTCATAGAATAATGATTACATTTGTGGAACATGAAATAAACAGTAGGGTACATAGACCAGCCAATTATAGCAGAAACTTTCCATCCATGTACTAATAAGTCACTCTTGCACGTAAAATGGCTTATGTTTGATACAGGTCTTAGTGAGTTTCGGCATTTCCCCCTTCACCCCCACCCCAAATGATGCAGCCCTTTTAAACATTTAAGTTCCTTCAAATAAAATGCCATATTTAAATTTATCCTGGCACATTCATATAAAGGAGTTGCAGAGTAAAAGGGCTAGAAATTAGCATTCATGAGAAACCAGCTTGTAACTTCCAGTAACCACTGCTCAAACCTTGGCACGGAAAGGACGGTAGCTTCTGCTCTTGAAAAGCTCAGAACAGAACAGACATAGAAATTTAATCACTTCTCACCTACCCAGGTCTCCCCTTACAAGTGTGATGTGAAGACACTGGCGGGAACATGTAGCAGACCAAAGAAGCTTCCCATGTCCTATCTGGCCGCCATGTAAAAACCTAGGATCTCAGCGGCTGCCAGTTTTCTAACCTTTTACAAAACCGCTTACTGTAGATGAGAAGAAATATATTGTTCCAGCACATACAGTTCATAAGGTTTGATGGTTCATTAAACCTCATGGAATTCCCTTGGACCCTGCCCTAATGATGAAGATCTGGTGAGATGGCTTGGCACGCAGAAGGACAAGTCCACTTAGAAGAAGTGATGATCGGTAGAATATACTTAGGAGCTCACAATTTTCCAAAATGTACGTCAAAGTAAACTTCTGAATTTCTGCTTTGATATTTCATGTGTTTATGATAGTCTATATACATTTCTACTGACAGTTTTAGGAAGAGTTCATACTGTTCTGCACATGAACAGTTGCAATAATCTTGTCTGACATGAACTTTTTAGTGCAATTGGGCAATGTTCTAGTTTACAGAATTTGTTTAGAACGGCAGTGGTAATAAAATGTAGCATCAATTACCCCCATAAATGATCGGCATGGATCTAAAGAGCTACAACAGGAAAACCCTCTTCATTACATCAATGCAGTGCAAGATATTGTGTAGGCCAAATTGGATATTATCCAGTATTCCCAGAAACTGATAGACATGTAGTTAAAAGACAACTAAATAGAGTGTTTAACAACTTCACAGAAGATGACGATTCAAGACTGCAAAAAGGCTTTACAATACTAATGACAAACAACAACCAATCGCGCTCACTTGGTTTTTTCATACTGATTCTCTCATTTACTATATTTCAGTGGAAAATGTGCAGCCACATCCCCTCTAAGATCAGGAAGAACAGGGACATAGATTCCCTTGTCCTTGGATCGATGGAGGGCCCACTGTCTGACTTTAATAGTAGGTCACTTTGTCTAAAGAACAATTTCTTCCAAAATATCTTCAGTAAATACTCTTAAAGAGGTTTTCTGGGACTACAGTATTGGTGGTCTGTCCATAGGATAGGCCATCAATGGTCTGACTCTTGGCACCCCCACCAAACAGTTGACTGCGGGTGCCGGGAGTCTTCTTTTCAGTGTAGTTTGTTCTACAAAGAGTTGGAGAAGAGGTCCTCTTAAAGCACACAGTGCTCAGAAGATGCCTCTATATATTTAACTTTTATTCTGCCTCTTCTTTTACCAGAACCCTCCCAAGTCCTGCTGTATGGGACATAGAAACTCTAAGGCTGGATTCACAAGGCTGTATAAGAATTACGCCCAAGATTCTCAGGCGCAACTGGCATCACACATCACACAGACACACGTCCGATACCTGCAGGCACTGGACATTGCATGTCTGATTCTCGTCCGTGATGCATGGACTATCAGTCCTAATTGGCTATAATGTGCCAGGTCTGGTGTATTTTCTTACATGACTGCATGTTAGCTGCTGCAGCTATTCTGTCTGCATCCAGCTCCTTGTGTTTGTTTATGCTGGATGGTATTCTGCTGATGTGTGAACCAGATTTCTCTGTGTTCTGCTGCTGGTTCCTGCAGCATGTTTGCTATTTCTCCCCTGTGTCTCTTACTTCTGTCTAGGCCTGTGCCCTTTCCTTTCTTTACATTCACTCCTCCATACCTGCTTGGCTCGGTACAACTCCCTCTGGCTTCCTATCGTCACCAGGTAGGTAGGTAGGACTAGGAGTTAGGGATAGGAGAGGCGGCCTGGACCTCCCCACCTTCCGGGGCGACCTCCAGGTAAGGGACGCGTAGCCCTTCTCACTTCAGGGTCAGGTTCATTCTCCTCCCTTGTACCAAGTCCCAGCTTTTGTGCAGCCTCCGCCTTGGAGTCAGCTGTCCATCGTGCCGGGTGGTTTCACTCGGCAGGATGACACAATGGATCCACAACCGCATTGTTACAGAACACCAAAAGCCATGGATCCCGCTGATTCTCACCTATCCTCAAATCGCCAGGACATTCCGGAGATGTACAGGACTTTGCAGACATGTTTGACAAGAGAGAGGCGGAATGTCTGCCCTCGCATTGTTCATACGATTGCCCTATCCAGCTTATTCCAGGGACAGTACCACCTTGGGGCAGAGTTTTTTTCCTTGTCTCTTCCAGAAATTAGGTCCATGGCCGAGTATGTTAGGGTTAACCTAGAGAAAGTGTTTATTCATAAATCTTCTTCCCCAGCAGGGGCGGGCTTCTTTTTTTGTGAAGGACGGTTCTCTGAGGCCTTGCATAGACTACGGAGGGCTTAATGCTGTCATGGTGAATAACAAGTATCTGTTGCCATTGATCTCTGAACCATTTGATTGTTTAAGGGAGGACCGGGTTTTTACCAAGCTCGACTTACGTGGCGCCTATAACCTCATATGCATCTGTGAAGGCGATGAGTAGAAGACTGCCTTTAATACCCATGACGAGCACTATGAATACCTGGTAATGCAATTCGGTTTAGTCAATGCTCCAGCCATATTTCAGGATTTTGTCAAAGATTTTTTTTTGGGACCTTCTTCACCTATGTGTGGTTGTGAACCTGGATGACATTCTGTTTTTTTCCTGGACATTCTCACTCACCGCAGACAGGTCCGTACAGTTCTCAAATGTCTGAGAGAGAACAGTCTCTTCGCTAAGTTAGAGAAGTGTCTTTTTGAAGGAGATTCACTTCTCTTCCTTGGGTACAAGGTTTTGAGATGGATCCAGAAAAAGTGTCTGCGGTTTTGAATTGCCCTCATCCTTCTGGACTCCGAGCTATGCAGCGATTTTTGGGGTTTGCCAATTTCTATTGTCAATTCATACCGCATTTTTCCTCCCTGAAGGCGCCCATATCCACCCTCACACAAAAGGGAGCAGATGCTAAGCACTGTTCCCCAGAGGCAGAGGCTGCCTTACAGGCTCTTAAGAAGGCATTTTCAGTGGTCTCTGTGTTACATTGACCAGAGGAGGGGATACAATTCTTTCTTGAGGTCGATGCATCCTCTTCTGGGGCAGGGGCACTTTTACTTCAGAAAACCACATATGGTAGAAAGATAAATAAACAACCAGAAAAAACTTTTTTTTACGGCTGCGCTACAATACCGACCCTTAGGTAGATAGGGAATAAGCTCCTGGAAACCGCAGTTCAAAGTAAGCTTAATTTTTATTCCCCAAAAAACATATACATAAAAAAAAAATAGATATTTATGAATATCTTTTTTTTTTATGTATATGTTTTTTGGGGAATAAAAATTAAGCTTACTTTGACAAAAAAAAAAAAAAAAGCTTTTAATATCTATTTTTTTATGTATATGTTTTTTGGGGAATAAAAATTAAGCTTACTTTGAACTGTGGTTTCCAGGAGCTTATTCCCTATCTACCTAAGGGTCGGTATTGTAGCGCAGCCGTAAAAAAGGTTTTTCTGGTTGTTTATTTATTACATTTTCCCCATTGTTTGCAAGAACTTTGGGGAACTTGGATTCCAGGTGCAGGCGGGACACAAAAGTTTTTGTTGCTCCGCCTGACACCCGGTAAGTAGAATCATCGACAGTATTTACTATCTCTCCCCATAGATATGGCGCTCTCCCTAATTTGTGTTTCTATATGGTAGAAAGAGAAACTGTGTTTTTTTTCCTCCAAATTATTTTACCCCCCAGAGCATCTAGACACATTGCTTTGTTGACCTTTTAACCATGCAAGCCTACCTACAAACCTTCAAGAACACTGCATCCGAACCCTTACAGCTAGCAGTAACACCAGGCCCAATCACCTTATCATTCCTTCAGAAAATATGGAACAAAGTAGTTATTCAGAAGGTTATCAACAGCCCGATCCCCGTCAATATATTTATTTTTCTCATTTCAAATTTTGCCGATTCCACATTTTTATTTTTTCACGAATATACCTGAAAAACACGTTTTAGCCCCTTCCGTAACAAATGTGGCTATTCTTCCTCCTTTAGCAGCATTATTAAGTTTAGGCTCCAGTCTACTTTTACACAACTCTCTGTAAGATACACTTCCAGTTTCTTTATATCTCTAATAGGCGAGCTTGTTCTCTTTTACTATACTACTACCTTCTCCTCTACTTACCATACTGTTTCCTTCTTCCTTTCACCTTTGATAATTTGTTTGACATATATTTTAGCTTTCTTCAGGGTGGTTATTGTTAATAGGATCCCCTGGGCACTGACTGTTATTTTATTCCACCCTTTTGATTCATTTTTTAATGACCCATTTCCTTGAAATTAGTCTTCCTAAAATCAAATAGGCACCATTGTTTGTGAATTAACAGTGGCTACTAGAGATGAGCGAGCATACTCGTCCGAGCTTGATGCTCGTTTGAGTATTCGGGTGCTCGAGATGCTCGTTACTCGAGACGAGCACCACGCGGTACTCGTCTCGATTAAACGAGCACTGACCATTGAATTCAATGGAGCCGGCAATACAGCCGGCTCCATTGAAAGCAATGGCCTGCCGGCGAGCGCGGGATGAATTGTCGGGAAGGGCTTAAATATATAAGCCCTTCCCTGCAATTCATCCAGAAATGTGTAAAAAAAATATATATATATACTCACCTTGTCCCGACAGAACGATGTTAGCCCATTGAATTCAATGGAGCCGGCAATACAGCCGGCTCCATTAAAAGCAATGGGCTGCCGGCGATCGCGGGATGAATTGTCGGGAAGGGGTTAAATATATAAGCCCTTCCCTGCAATTCATCCAGCAATGTGTAAAAATAAAAAATATATATATACTCACCTGGTCCCGGCAGACGGAGTTCAGCGCGGCCAGCGGCAGTCCTCCTGACCAATCAGAGGCAGATTCCACTCACACACCCATTCATGAATTTATGAATGCGTGAGTGACTGCTGCCTCTCATCTGATTGGTCCCGCTGAGCCAATCAGAGGCAGCAGTCACACACCCATTCATAAATTCATGAATGGGTGTGTGAGTGGAATCTGCCTCTGATTGGTCAGGCTGTGACCAATTAGAGGCAGCTCATTCAGCAGGCGGGGATTTTAAATCCCCGACTGCTGAATACTACTCACAGCTGTTCAGAGCAGTTCAGGAGGACTGCCGCTGGCCGCGCTGAACTCCGTCTGCTGGGACCAGGTGAGTATATATATATTTTTTATTTTTACACATTTCTGGATGAATTGCAGGGAAGGGCTTATATATTTAACCCCTTCCCGACAATTCATCCCGCGATCGCCGGCAGCCCATTGCTTTCAATGGAGCCAGCTGTATTGCCAGCTCCATTGAATTCAATGGGCTAACATCGTTCTGCCGGGTCAAGGTGAGTATATATTTTTTTAATTTTTACACATTTCTGGATGAATTGCAGGGAAGGGCTTATATATTTAAGCCCTTCCCGACAATTCATCCCGCGATCGCCGGAAGCTCATTGCTTTCAATGGAGCCAGCTGTATTGCCGGCTCCATTGAATTCAATGGGCTAACATCGTTCTTCTCTGCCACAGCAGCTGTTACAGCTGTGGCAGAGGAGAACGATCCTTATGCTGACAGTGGGGGGGGGGGGTCTCACTCTTGCCACTATTGTGGCTTAATAGTGGGACCTGGGAGCCTGAGATGCAGCCCAACATGTAGCCCCTCGCCTGCCCTATCCGTTTCTGTGTCGTTCCCATCACTTTCTTGAATTTCCCAGGTTTTCACAAATGAAAACCTTAGCGAGCATCGGCGATATACAAAAATGCTCGAGTCGCCCATTGACTTCAATGGGGTTCGTTACTCGAAACAAACTCTCAAGCATCACTGAAAGTTTGACTCGAGTAACGAGCACCCGAGCATTTTGGTGCTCGCTCATCTCTAGTGGCTACTTAAAATCATAACAGAAAAAACTTTTAGGCTGTAAACTATTGTACATCTACACTATTTTGTCAAAAGTATTGGGACATATATAAGGCCGCCTGCACACGGACGGGTCGGGCCCCACATGCGAGATTCGACCTGGTGCCAGGCTTGCTTACCTGTCTGGCATCTTTACCATTTTCTCCTGTGCTGCCAATGTGCCAGGTGGCACATGCACAGTACAGGGGACGCTGCGCCTATGCTATGGCGATGACGTGGTCTCTTCTGCTGCGAATGTGCCGGTGACTTGAGAGGACACCGCGCTGTTGCCATAGTGATGACGTGGCCCCTGAGGCCATTCCACAATGATGATTGCGGAATGGCCGTGGCACAGACTGCTTCCATTGACTTTAATGGAAGGCGGCCATGCGTAGCCTGTGGCAAATTGCGCCATGCTGCAATTTTTTACCCGCGAGCGGAAAATCACTATTGATTTCCGCTCATGGGCAGGAAATCGCATTTTTCATAGCATGCTATGGGCTGGATTTGCTCTGGATTTCGCAATGCAAATCCGCCCATGTGCAGGAGGCCTAAAGGTGGTGAAATTCTATTTTATTCACATTTTTCAATATGGTGTTGTGCCGCCTTTAGCATCAATGATTGCAATAAACCTCCTAGACATGCTTTCCTCCAAATTCTGATAGATGGGTGGAGAGATTTTCCTCAATTCCTCGATGGATATGGTGTTCTAGTTTATCTCAAAGATGGTTGATAGGATTGAGATTTCGACTTTGGGTTGGCCAATGAAGTTTGTAGAAAGTTTGCTCCTCAAATCAAGCTTCAATACTGCATACTGTATGACATGGTGCTTGGTCATGTTTGTAGAGTCATGAGGATATACCCAAGTATTTCCACAGGTTAGGTAATGCCACATTGTCCAGAATGTCTCTGTACCCATTGGCGTTGAGGTTGGACTTCACTCTAACCAATGGCCCTTGTCCTTCCCAGCAGAAACACCCCTACACCATAACAGAACCTCCTCCAAACTTTACTGTAGAGACAATGCAGTCGTGTAGAAACTGCTCTACAAGTAACCATCACACCCAAGTGCAGTCACCCAATCAGAAGATGGAGTACTGACTGATAGTACTGTCCACAACACTTGCTTCCGCTCATTTAGAGTCTAAGAATGACACTCCAAGTACCATCGCAGGTGCTTCTGTGCATTCACTCCTATGATTTTGGGCTTGTGTGCAGCTGCTCGTCCATGGTAACGCTTCGTATGTAGTTGCCTATGGATGGTTCTGATGCGAATAGATGCTCCAATAGCCTGTGAGGCCTCCTGAGCAAACATTTTGGCAGAAGATGTGTGTTTCTGTACTGCGGTAGGCCTGTGTGATACTCTCCTTTATACCTAATGCTCACACATCCAATTTGCATATCTTCTTCACCTGACAGTTTGGTCAACATAGTAGGTCAAGCAGGGTGTCATCCTTCCTTAAGGAGAGAACCCAAAAAATGTGTGGAGACACTTAGGGGGTGAGTGGGTTGGGGATGACACTGTCTTTCCCAGGGAGAGCACCCAGAAGGGGCATGAGAAGACACCCAAGAGGTGAGTGAAGAGACTTATACGCCTATGCACGGTCCTCTGGGTAATTTATGCAAATAAGGAAGATAGAACAATACCTCTGCAGTGCCACCTATTGCATGGCAGTATTCCTTCAAATCAATGTCAGACACTTTATATAAATCTTAATAACAATGATTGGGAATAGGAAACCAAGCCAGAAAACCATACACAAACAGCTGTTTTGGGGTGTTTATAAGGGTGCCCCTTATCAATGTGCAGTAGGTTTAATTTATGCAAATAAGGAAGATGGAACAATACCTCTGCAGTGCCATCTATTGGATGGCAGCATTCCTTCAAGTCAATGTCAGACCCTTTGCACACTGATGAGAGGCAAACACTCTGAATCAGCTGTCTGTGTATGGCTTTCTGGCTTGCTTTCCTATTCCCAATCATTGTTATAAAGACCTGTATAAAGGGTCGGACATTAATTTCAATAATAATAAAAAATCCAATAGGTGGTATTTTTTGGTCAACATTGTGCAACTTTTTCCGGTTTTGGTAGGTAGGATTTAGCCTATTCCCAATTAGCAATGTGCAAATCTGCACCAAAATCTGTATGTCTAAAATGCACATTTTGGTGCTGAATGTGTCAAAATCCGTATGTTAGAAATGCAGTTTTTTTTTGCACAATGGCATATTCCATTGCATGTTGCAGACAAGCCCATTGGTATGAGAGCACCTTGATGGTGTGCAGGGGGCCGTCTGCTGTCACTGAGCTCCTCCAGCTCCTGACTCTCTGCCTTGTAATATTCCATCCGTTTTAATATTCTAGAAACAACAAACTCTCTAAAACTGAACCCTTTATTCATCTTCCTCAGGCATAATTACTGCAGACGTATTGTTTTAAAATCAGATTCTTGGCAATGGATGTACAACGGTTATAATAATTGTTTGTTTTACCAGAGTTATATTGGAAATGAATTGGAAACAGGACCCATAATATGATGGATGTGATAAATGAAAAATACAATCTTAATGACACGAGTGAACATGGAATTATTTTTACTCTGAAGTTCAGGTTACCTTGTTCTTTCCTGCCTCTTGTTCTTGACAAGACAGCCCTATTAAATGTGTATTAGCACCCGTGTCACCAGTGAGATGGTTGCTATTTTTAATCCTAAAGTTGTTATTCATAGTCATTTTTGATATTTCGGTGGCACTCTTATCCGTGAGTTGTGTCCGGTATTGTATCTTATCCCCATTTAGGTAGAAAAGGCTGAGGGGGGATAGCATATATATCGCCCATGGATACAAATGGCACTATTTCCCCCCCCCCAAAAAAAGTTTTTTTTTTAATCTTCAACAATCCCTTTAAATATAAATTTAAAATGAATAAAACATTTTTGCTTTAGTTATATGGATAGCTTTAAAAAAACAAGAAAAAAAAACCCTGTCTAAATTAGCATAAAGTTGCTAAGACCTACAGAATAGATATATGAGTTTTTGTATATGTTTTTTTTTAAATAGCACATTTTAAAAAATATTTTGAGTCGGAATCGCAAAATTGAAATTTTCACTGTATACAGTAGCTGCTTGTATGTAGCATCTGAAGTTGTCACAAACAAATATTAGATGAAGACAGTTGGCTTTGCAGGTCATTTGCTATGTCTCCAGTAAAATATGACATTTATCTTATCCATCCAAATCCATATAATTATTCATTGATATCAGTAGTAATGACTAAATAAGCTTCAAACTTGACAACTATTTTGGGAGCAAATATTTTGCTTAGAGTAGCTGTCACTTATCTTCTCTAGTTCTCCAAAAAAAAAAAAAATTGCTCGGCAGATGGTAGTAGTG
Organism: Eleutherodactylus coqui; assembly: GCF_035609145.1. Lineage (NCBI taxonomy): Eukaryota > Metazoa > Chordata > Amphibia > Anura > Eleutherodactylidae > Eleutherodactylus > Eleutherodactylus coqui. The sequence continues at coordinate 112,062,006 of NC_089849.1, forward strand.
AAAACAGGAGAAAGCTGCCCCTAGAGCAGGGGCGTCAAACTCATTTTCAATGAGGGCCACATCAGCCTAAGGGCGAGCACCCACTGGCGTTTGCGTTTTCCACGGGAAAAAAACGCAGCGTTTTCGCCGCGTTTCCCGCGATTTTTCCGCACGTTTTTCGCGGCGTTTTCGCGGCTTTTCCATTAATTTCCATTGACTTTCATGGGTGCATTAGGAGAAAAATAAGGACACATATGCAACTGACAGTTCCTATGTTAAAAACGCAAACGCAACGCAAAAAAAACTCCTGTGGACAGGAACACATGTTATCTCTATGCCTGTGCAGGAAAAACGCAAAACGCAAAACGCAGGTAAAAAAACGCCAGTGGGTGCTCGCCCTTAGGGTGGACACCCACTAGATTTTTTTTTCCTGTGCCGCAAGAGCAAGTGAAAAAACTCACCTCGCAACGCAAAAAAACCACTGCAATATCGCAAAATGCTTTCAATGGGGCCTGCAGCAACAGCAGCAGCGCTAGCCCCATTGAAAGCATAGGAAGTATATCGCAGACTTTTCCCACAGCTGTGGCAGGAGTTTCCTTCATCCCTGTGGGGACCACGAGGATGAAGCAATCCTCTGCCACAGCTGTCACAGCTGTGGCAGAAGTCCAGGATGCAATCCCATTGCTTTCAATGGGGTCGGCGCTGCTGCTGCCGGCCCCATTGAAAGCAATGGGTTTTAGGCAACTCCCACAGCCTGATTTTCGGGGAAGGGCTTGAAATATAAGCCCTTCTCTGAAAATCATCCATAGCTGGTGAAAAAAAAAATTATATACTCACCTCTCCGCCGCTCAGGAGCATCCTCTGGCTGGCTCCCCTGCACTGCTGTCAAGCTTTCAGCAGGCGGGGATTTAAAAATCCCCACCTATTGAAAGGGCTGTGCTGATTGGCTGAGCACTCAGCCAATTACAGGCAGCGCTTAGCCATTCGGGATGCGTATCATAGAATCATAGAATGGTAGAGTTGGAAGGGACCTCCAAGGTCATCAGATACAACCCCCTGCTCAGTGCAGGATCACTAAATCATCCCAGACAGATATTTGTCCAGCCTGTGTTTGAAGACTTCCATTGAAGGAGAACTCCCCACCTCCAGTAGTAACCTGTTCCACTCATTGATCACCCTCACTGTCTAATATCTAATCTGTGTCTCCTCCCTTTCAGTTTCATCCTATTGCTTCTAGTCTTTTCTTGTACAGATGAGAATAGGGCTGATCCCTCTGCACAGCGACAGCCCCTCAGATATTTGTAGACAGCTATTAAGTCTCCTCTCAGCCTTCTTTTAAGCAAGCTAAACATTCCCAGATCCTTTAACTGTTCTTCATAGGACATAGGCAGTTTTCAATCTGCTCATTATCCTGGTAACTCTTCTCTGAACTTGCTCCAGTTTGTCTATCTCTTTTTTAAATCGGGGTGCTCAGAACTGGACACAGTATTCCAGATGAGGTCTAAGAGTAGAGGGGGATAATTACCTCATGTAATATAAACTGTATGCTTCTCTTAATACATCCGAGAATTGTGTTTGCCTTTTTTGCTGCTGCATCACACTGTTGACTCATGTTCAGTCTGTGATCTATTAGTATACCCAAGCATTTTTCAAATGTGCTGCTTATCTCAATTCCTCCCATTCTTTATATGATTTTTTCATTCCATTTGATAAACACATTTTTCTTCCTTTTGAACATGTGTGCAAGTTCTGTGTTTGTCCATCCTGCTTCTCATTTTTCCTTTTAGGGATTGTTAACGATTGTGCTTTGAGAATCTCATTTCACAAAACTTCCCAACCTTCTTGGGCATTTCTGTCCTTAAGAACATCCAGCCATTTGATTCTTCCTACCCTCTTTCTGAGTTCATTAAAATCTGCCTTTTTGAAATCCAACCTTGAGGTCTAAGTTTTCTCAGGTCTTTCTCCCCTTGTTATCCAAAATTCAAGGATAGCATGATCACTGCCTCCTAAAGTTCCAGCCACCCTAAATTCCTCAACCTGTTGGTAAGAATTAGGTCCAAGATAGCAGATCCCCTTGTGTTCTCTTTGACCTTTTGGAAGATAACGTTGTCAGAAAGAGCGGATAAGAATTTCTTGGATCCAATTAATCTTGGACCCTTATAAATGATTTCAGGGACCTGAAAGAGATTCTCAACAGATATCTGGATAGTTAAAATCTCCCATGATCACTGTGTTGTGCTTTTTTGAGAACTTGGCCATCTGATGTAGAAAGAGTTCATTCATGGAGGTGGACTCCATTTTCTAGAGAGAGCACCCAAGCCAGAATACATACCGAAAGTGACGTCAGCAGGAGTCCGTGGAGCAGAGAGCAGCAGTAGGGGAGCGTTGGAGTGGCACCAGAACCGCAGGGAGACCAAGAGAGCCTCTGGGGTAGAGACGCTGGAAGGATCTGTCCGGCGGGGAAAAGAGGAGAAGAGAGTGGATACCGGAGCAGCAGGAGGGCAGAAAGTGTGACCGTTGTGAGAGAGGTCCAGACACAGAGCCTGCAGGTGACATCATCAGGCTAAAGAGGAGCTGTGAAGAAGACAGCTGCTGACAAGGGCGGATAAGTATATTTTGTGTATGTAAGTGTGTGTCTTAGTATGTATAAGTGTGTAGGCGATGGGGTATAAGAGAGTAAGTGAGTGTGTAAGCGAAGTGAATCAGTTGTGACTGAGAGTGAGCAGGCAGTGCAAGCATGTGAGCGATTTAAGAAATAAAAAATTAAGACGCGAATTAGCAGAGGGATGTGAGCGGTTGCGAATGGGCAGAGGAGTGGGATCTAGTTTATTCTCGTTACTTCTTTAAGTAAATTTGTAGATCCCCACTAGAATGAGCTCCATGCTTGACAATGCCGTCCAGTGTGCTACTTGTGCAATGCATGCAGTCCTTGATCAGCCGATCGAGGGTGCATACTGTTGCGCAAGATGCGTGCACGTCGCACATTTGGGAGCCCAAATCCTGGATCTAAATGAGTGACTGATAACACTGAGATCCATTGACAATATTGAAAGTAGTCTGCTACTAACTGAGCAGGCACTCGCTGGGGTAGATGCGGGGGAGGACGGTAGTTCAGAAGAGCAGGACAAGCAGGCAGCTAGCTGGGTGACAGTTAGAAGGGATAAAGGGAAGAAAACCAGGGAGGCTAGTCCTGAACTGGCACACCCCAATAAGTTTGCAAAGTTAGCAGATGAGGGGGATGCCATTACAGGGTCAGCACCGCTGCAGCACAACATTCCCTCTGAACGCCAGGGAGATGACTGCTCCAGTAAGAAAAGGAACAGGAGCACAGGGCAGGCTAGAAAGGTTCTAGTGGTGGGGGACTCAATTATATGGGGGACAGATAGGACAATCTGCTACAAAGACCAGGATTGTCGAACTGTGTTTTTTTTCCCTGGCACTCGAGTTCAACACATCGAGGATCGGGTTGACAGATTACTGGTAAGAGCTGGTTAGGATCCAGCGGTCATGGTGCACATTGGCACCAACGACAAAGTTAGTGGTAAATGGAGGACCCTTATAAATGATTTCAGGGACCTAGGATCTAAGCTTAGGGCGAGGACCTCCAAGGTAGTTTTCTGAAAAATACTACCTATATCACAAGCCACACCAGAAAGACAGCGGGAGCTCAGGAAGGTAAACAAGTGGCTCCAGAGTTGGTGTAAGAAGGAGGGCTTTGGGTTCTTGGAGAACTGGGCTGACTTTGCTGTTGGCTATAGACTCTACAGTGGGGATGGACTGCATCTCAATGGGGAGGGTGCAACTGTGCTGGGGGAGAACATGGGTAGAAGGTTGGAGGAATGTTTAATCTAGGGACTGAGGGGAAGGGCAAAAAGAGTAATAGGGGAGAAGACAGTGTAGACAGCGACCTGGGGCCAAGTATTGGGAATGGGGTTCAGCGGGGGAAGGGGTTAGTACAGTTAAAACTGATATAACAGCTAATAGGACGATAAGTAGCATAAGAATAACAACAACTGTATATATTGTATGGCAGCAAATGCAAGAAGTCTGATCAGTAAAGTGGGTGAGCTTGAAGCAAGAATGACTGAAGAAAATTACGACAGAGTGGGAATAACTGAAACATGGCTTGATGATAAGTGCGATTGGGTGGGGAATTTACAGGGTTACAATCTCTTCAGAAGAGACCATGGGGAAAAGAAAGGGGGAGGGGTGTGTATGTATGTTAAATCCTAATGCCAAAGCTACTGGAAGATATAGATGTAGGAAATGAACAGATGGAATCACTGTGGGTAGAAATACAGGGAGCAAAGAATAACAAAATCCTGATAGGGGTTTTCTATAGGCCACCAAAAATAAAAGAAGAAACTAAAAACTTATTAATAAGGCAAATAAAAGAAGTTTCAAACTGCAATGAAGTAATTATTATGGGGGACTTCAATTATCCGGATATAATATGTGAAGAAGAAACCTGCAAATCTCTTAATTTCCAGCTGTCATTCAATAAGAAGCCTTATCAGAGGGCGACAAAAAAACTAAACTTTAGTAAAGCAAAATTTGATCAGCTCAGAACTACTATCGGTAACCTTAATTGGAACAACGTCCTCAAAAATGACAGTACAGACGACAAATGGGAGAAGTTTAAAAACATCCTAATTACCTCAAGTGAGCAGTTCATACCCTTTAAAAGTAAAAGAACTACAAATAGAAGGAAACCAATGTGGCTCGACAAGACTGTAAGGGGGGCAATAAATGAAAAAAAGAAAGCGTTTAAATTATTAAAACAAGAAGGCAGCGAAGAAGCGCTAAAATCATACAGGGAAAAAACAAATTATGTAATGAAACGATAAAAACTGCTGTGGAGGAGGCATAAATACTGATCGCCAAAGAGAGCAAAAATAACCCTAAACTATTTTTTAATTATATAAACAATAAAGGATTTTCACTGAAAGCATTGGCCCTTTAACAAATAATGTAGGAGAAATCATAGAAGATAATGGGGGGAAGGCAAATCTATTAAATAGTTTTTTCTCAAGTGTATTCACAAAGGAAAAAGAAATATCACACGAGATGCAGGGGATAAAACGAAACCCCCACAAAATATAACCTGCCTAACTCAGGAGGAAGTACAGAGTCAGTTAAAAAAGATTAAAATCGACAAATCACCAGGCCAGATGGAATACACACAAGGGTTCTAAGGGAACTAAGCAACGTGATTGACAGACCGCTCTTCCTTATATTTAGGGACACTATTGAGACCAGGGTTGTACCGCTGGATTGGCATATTGCCAATGTAGTTCCAGTATACAAAAAGGGGTCAAGAAGTGAGCCTGGTAAGTACAAGCTGGTGAGTCTCACTTCAATAATTGGAAAAATATTCATGGGGTTTCTGAGAGATGCCATCCTGGAACACCTCAAGGGAAAACAATGTTATAACTCCTCATCAGCACAGGTTCATGAGGAGGCGATCATGTCAGACCAATTTGATCAGCTTCTACGATGAAGTAAGTTCTAGGCTGGACCTGGGAGAGTCTATTGATCTCGTATATCTGGATTTTTTTAAAGTATTTGACACTGTGCCGCATAATAGGCTGATATATAAAATGAGACAGCTCGGATTGGGTGAAAATGTCTGTATCTGGGTAAAGAATTGGCTCAATGATAGAAAGCAGAGGGTGGTAATAAATGGTTCGTACTCTGATTGGGCCACCGTCACTAGTGGGGTGCCATAGGGTTCAGTACTAGGCCCCATTCTGTTCAATATATTTATCAATGACCTGATAGAGGGGCTGCACAGTAAAATATCAATATTTGCAGATGACACAAAATTATACAATATAATCAATACAACGGAGGACAATGTGCGGCTACAAACGGACCTGGATAAGCTGGGGGCTTGAGCAGAAATGGCAAATGAAGTTCAATGTTGATCAATGTATGGTTATGCATATGGGATATAGACATTAAATAACCAGTGAGGTTGTTGATCCAGGAGTCAGGTAGAAATTTTCAAACGTTGAACCAGGGATTATTATGACTGTTATTATGGAGTCGGATAAGAGTTTTTTCTCCCAAAAGGGCTAATTGGCTTCTGCCTCATCGTTTTTTTTTTTTTTAATTCCCATGCTCTGGGCATTTGTGTAGAAACATTTTAGTTTGTACAGACAGTGCCTGCCAGGATACAGTGGCATCAGAACAAAAACGGCTGCTCTGACACTTGTGTAGTGGCCAGCGCTTATAATTGCAGAATGGGGTCCCATTCATTTCAATGAGAGCTGCGTCTGCAATTACAAGCGCCGGCCACTAGACGGGTTGGAGCAGCGGCTTCCGCTCCGACTCTGGTCTATTCTGGTGGGCGCTGCTTCGATAATCCCTTTATTAAGCCTGGGCTATGGGCCACATAAAATGAGGCAGTGGGACAGATTTGGCCCATGGGTATTTTGTGTTTGACATCTGTGCCCTAAAGCAAAAAGAATATGAAAAATGTGCTCTACCCTGAGGCTTGGGGTGAAATTCAAAATAACTCAACTGTATTACACAAAATGTATTGTTTATTTTTAATACAAAACTAATCAAGGATTGCTGCACCCTCTCTGTAGTATCAGTTTGGACTGGCAGTCAACAACAGTTGGTCAAATGACTGGCAGTAAACAAAATTGAACTAGTCAATCAGCAGAGGGAAACTAGTCAATCAGAGGGAAAGCACCTCAATACTTCTTAACTCAGGCTGCACTTAGCTGATGGACGGCCAACAACCATATTTGGATTTGCTTTTGAACACACATACAGACCTGTCTTTAGCAGGGCCAGACTGAGGCTGCCCACAGTAGGCAGCAGTCAATTATGATATGCCCCCCCAATGACCCCTCCACCCCCATATTAACCCCAGAAAGTGTAGCAAACTTGTGTCATGCAAAGTTTGCCACTACAAACTTTTAGACCAAGTCTATCCTTGACGAGCTTTGTATTGATCTTTAAGCTCTCTGAAACTAACTGTGACTTTCTAGCATTATAGAATATTAGAGTTCTAGAATGTTCAAGTGTTCCTTATTATTGGGAGGAGGAGGGGGTATAGTAACCAACAAGTGTAATAGCACCACCTAGTGTATACTGCATCCATTAAGATGTTGTCCCTCATATGAGAAGTGTAATTTTCAAAAGTTTTTTTTTTTTTTTTTAAACCCTGACAGGATGAAAAGTAAACTGCTATTTCAGAAATCTGTTCTGCAACTGTTTCATTAGGGAACCCTCAACCCCCACTATGATTGTCAAACTCCTTCCTGTTAAAAAAAAGGTTCTGCAGAAGCTGCATTGTGCATTATGACGTATAATGTACCTGTTAGTGCAAATACAAACTATAACTCTGCTTTTTTCATGGTCCCGGGACTCATACAGTAATTTCAATAGAGGTTTATTTTTTTTACATACTTCATAATGGACTTCACCTCTGCTGCCTCCCATACATGTAAATAACATAAAGTGAAACAAATCTGGCTAATATCAGCATTATCCAGTGCATCACATTAAGCAGCACTGAGAATATGTAATCAATAGCCCATAATTAATTTATCCTAGAATTTCTTTTTGCCCTTTTCCTCCCTTTATTTGGAGGGTTTACTTGTCATTCTCCTTTTGGTTTGAAGTTCACCGTTTCTATTAACATTGATTTGGTATGTAACAAAACCCTGCAAATTACGGCCGTCCTTCATCTGTACAAAAAATAATGACTGCAAAATGTTCTAACAAATTAACAAAAATAATTGTGTTAATAGCATCCTTCCTTCGGGTATGACGCAGTAGGTCTATAGTAAAGCATGAACATGACCCTGACAGCCAACGGCGTGTTGCATTAGCAGTAACAGACGCCCTGTCTGTTCTCTTGTGTACATTAGCAAGTTGTCTTGCCGACTGTATTAACTTCCTGAATAACAATCATGCTCAATGTGTTGGCATATGCAGCCCTGCTGGGTTTTTCTACCTTCTTCCATCACCTTTGGGACATTCCTGCTTGGTGAATGAAACTCTGCTTGATAATTTCTAATTTCAGTGACACTAATGGATTGTGCAGAGGCTAATCACATGCGTGTTTATGGAAATAACTCCACAAAGGTAGCAGGCTATATTCGCCAAGCCTTGAAGTGGCCTCTCTGGTACCTTAACCTTTGACACCCTTCAATAGACAAGTTACTTTATTCCTTTATAGTAGATGAGAGATTTACTTAAGGGTTTTGTTAGGAACAAATCTGTAGATTTACAAAAACAGCATAACAATCTTGTATATTTGCTATCTATTGATATATTGAGAGTCTTGTGCTTGCAGCACCCCTGTCTAGACTACTTTCCATGCAGACCAACCCCTCAGATGTACCTATTTTGACTCAACTGAACCTCTTACAAAAAGTATGGACATTTTTTTTGTCACCATCCCACCCACCCCCGACCTGGCACAGGAGAAGGTGCTGTCCGGGGGTCCCGAAGCACTGCGGGTCTTTATGCAACAGGAGAAGGTGCTGGGACTCCTGTCCGTGGCGGAAGTCACGGAGATCCTGAGCTGTGCCGCCTCCGTCCAGAGTGGGCAGGATGAGAGCTCAGTGTCCACCTCTATTGATTGCTGCTCCGGGATGGCGGGCAGGACCACAGCTGAGCTGTCAGCCCCTCTCAGTGACAGCACCCGGGGAGGCCCACATCTGGCGCACCCCCCTTCATACGCCACTGTGTAGGGGTGGTACCTAGTGCAGATGGATAAAGAGACAAAGCATACATTGCAATAAACAATAACAGTCTTTACTTGGCAGCTGAATTAGTGGTAAAGTCATTTAAAGGGTTTTACCATGTAAAAACATGTGATAGAGTCACCGGTGATCACTTGATTGCTTGGGTCACTGTTAGTGCAGTGGGCTGAACATTCATCAAAGGAGATGGGAGTGGAAGTGGCCTAGCTGGCTTCACTGCTATTGCACTTCCATGTATATCCCCAGTGTTGAAGGTTGAAGTGCCAGAATTGTAATAGCCGCTTCAGTTCCCATTGATTTCCCTTTTCCTCCCGCCTCCACTGATGGGCTTACTGTCCATTGTACTAACAGCAGGCCGGGTGATCAGGTTTTTGCCAAGGATCCCATGTGGTGGGTCTCCAGAGTTTAACCTATCCTTAGCATAAATCATCAATAGTTTTTGCCTGAAAAACCCTTTAACTTGGAACACAGTTTCAGAATATTGCAACACAGTTTCAGTATTTGGCCATGCTGACTCTAATACTTGGAAACACTGTTTCAGCTTGTCAGCCCTTGTAGAATCAAGTTTCAGTTTCCTTAGCTACTCACAGTCTTACCAGCTACTTAGCAGGCTTAGCGGGGCTCCTGGACACGCTTACAAGACTTTCATTAATGCACTCCACAGCTTCCAATGTTATGCACTCACAGTCTCTTAATCATGGACTCCCACTCTCTTAGCAATACAGCAGGTCCCTACTGCAGCTACCATATCTATGACAAGCCATAGTAACTAGGTGCTCTTAGCTCCAACCAGGAGGCTCCATTGCTTTTGCCCAACCTCTCTCACAGCAGGCTTCTAGGGCTTCTTTTGTTACTTACGACTCCAAGTCCACACCAAGCTTCCATGGACCTCTTATACTTGCTGCTCAACAGCTTGGTGAGCAGTTATGCAATTCTATAAAGGCCACTGTGACTGGGATCAAAATCACTTCCAAAATGTTTGCGTGGGCCACAGTAGAGACTGTTACAATAACCTAACTGCACAGCTACAATCATCAGTTGTATTATATCCATCAGTCGTCATTATTTCTCCTGATAACCCTCAGCTTTTGCATAATAAGATATAATATTTCTCCCATTAGACATCAGCATTTAAGACCTTTGCCCTAATAAATATCATTTTTTATAAAATGTCTCTTAAAGGAGATGTCCCGAGGCAGCAAGTGGGTCTATACACTTCTGTATGGCCATAATAATGCACTTTGTAATGTACATTGTGCATTAATTATGAGCCATACAGAAGTTATAAAAAGTTTTTTACTTACCTGCTCCGTTGCTGGCGTCCTCGTTCCCATGGAGCCGACTAATTTTTGGCCTCCGATGGCCAAATTAGCCGCGCTTGCGCAGTCCGGGTCTTCAGCAGTCTTCTATGGAGCCGCTCGTGCCAGAGAGCGGCTCCGTGTAGCTCCGCCCCGTCACGTGCCGATTCCAGCCAATCAGGAGGCTGGAATCGGCAGTGGACCGCACAGAAGAGCTGCGGTCCACGAAGGTAGAAGATCCCGGCGGCCATCTTCAGCGGTAAGTATTGAAGTCACCGGACCGCCGGGATTCAGGTAAGCGCTGTGCGGGTGGTTTTTTTAACCCCTGCATCGGGGTTGTCTCGCGCCGAACGGGGGGGGGGGTTAAAAAAAAAAAAACCCGTTTCGGCGCGGGACATCTCCTTTAATAATCAGCAAGTTCCTACATCATCTCTTTAATTAAACCTCTGCAGCTATAGCATTAATCCAACTACACTAGGTTAACATTTTCACCCACCAGGAGCGCAGGGACTTTACTTTATTTTGCTCTTAGTTAAAATTAACTCTATTAACTCAAACTTCCCTGATAAAGTACAGTAAAACCTCTTTTAAGATGACCACCCAAAACTGCATTGAAAAGAGGTTTTCTTGTGGGGATCTCAAAGAATGTATCCAGTATACATTGTGTATGGTGGAAATGAAAATCAGAAAATCAGTCACAGTATTTCTAGTCTGGGTAATGGCTCTTTCACATGCTGCCATTTTCACGATTGGCCAATATACGCTACGATCTGATACATTAGATTCCAATGCATTAGATCACATTGCCATATTCCCGCAGCGCTAAGGCGTCCAGCTAGGCCAATATAGTGCCGGGTGCTTTCACGCCGGGCCGAAAAAATAGCCCTGGAACTATCTTTCTGGCCAAAATACGTCGGGTGCTGAATGAGCTCCTATGGGAGCCAATGACAGCGGCTGGAGAGGGGAGGTGGGAGGGAGTTTAGCAGCGTGACTGCTAAACTCTCTACCTCTTCTCTCCTCCTCTCTCCTCTCCTCTGGCTGTTTGCAATGGGAGGTGGTGGGATGGGGGCGGAGCTAAGCTTCACCCCACTCTACCCCTCCCATTGCTGGGTGTGGACAAGAATCGGGGGCTGGTGCTTAGCTCCGCCCATGTCCCGGCAACTCTCATTGCAAACAGCCGGAGGGAAGGAGAGAGGAGATGAGGAGGAGGGAAGGGGAGGGGAGGCAACGGCATTGCAGCCTCAGCCTGTGTCGTCTGAACGGGTGCACGTAAAAATGCATATGGTTGTGTGAAAAAGGCCTAAGGGATATTCCTTTGGACAGGATTTAATGTATTTGAAAATTGAATTTTCTAAACCAGACAAACGAGGAAATTCCAGCATACACCACTGAGCATGCTTGACCGGCAAAGTGAAATGGAATTACAGGTTGTAACCCTAGACAGGGAGCTATAAACATCACATTTTGGGCCAGTAATTGGGTAATTGATTATTAGAATGGGAAATGATTGAAAATATATAATTACTATATATTGAAGATTTTTACTTTGTACCGCATACTGTTAATATGAGTCAAGTTTTGTATACGGGAATGCCCCTTTAAGTGTTGAAAAAATATTGTAATTTTATCCCTTCCTAAAATAGTTGATGACATCTCTTTATTCCAAATGCTGTGTGATTACACCATACACCTGTATTTTACTATATTTTCACACTTCGGAGCATGTCTGAAACACCATTGGCGTACACACAGGATATTGACATAGAGGGCCTGCTGTAAGGCTTCTGTTTCCAGATCTTGGATTCTTCAACAATTTCCCATCTGATATGAATTTGATCTGGCCAGTATGTGACTTCTCACTCAATTTACTTTGAATTAGGAGAGATGAAACCTACTTCTATGTAACAACAGTTCAAGGGTCGCCTTAATAAAATCTTAAGCAGATGGGAAGATAATGACATAATGTCATCAGAATGCAGATTCATTGGTTACAGTAGTTTTTCTTACTTAGGAACATAATTAGTCATGGAGTCTTATGATTCTCAATTTCAATAAATGTAGGTAACTTGTATGTTAACTCTTCATGATTGTAGACTTTATAGGAGTTAAGGAGGCATCTCTATTAAAAATTGACTTTTAGGCGGAGTGGGCCGGGGATCGTTCCAGCTTCCCTGCCTCTTTTCACAGTAAACAGGCAGTTGTTCATAAGTTTACACAGGCCAATCCATCATTCACTTTTCTGCATGCAGAAACTGAATAATGAAGAGAAGTGAATGAATTTTCATTCGACGTTCAGTCGGGGCCTGCATTTACATTGAACGATTTATCGTCCCGTGTAAAAAGCACCCTTATTTTGGAAACTTTGAGTTCATATAAGTGGGTTTCTTATCTATAAACAAGAGTAGAGAGGGGCTACAAAGAGCATCTTCTATTCTGGAGGAGGGTCAGCATGTAGTGGTCTAGAGTTAGTGGGGCCCCTCCATAATGTCTCATGCTATTGTCTTGTCAGTGTCTTAATTGTGGAGTGCATTTGAGCCATGTGTATTGCACCTCTGCAGGATTGAATGGGTTAATGTCTGGGTTATGTCTGGAAAATGTATCACTTTTTGTGTCATGTGACTAAGTTTTATATATGTAACGTAGTAACATAGTATGTAAGGCCGAATGAAGACATTGTCCATCTAGTCCAGCCTGTCTATCCTACTGTGTTGATCCAGAGGAAGGCAAAAAACCCCAAGGCCAGAAGCCAATTAGCCCTTTTGGGGGAAAAATTCCTTCCCGACTTCCTAATGGCAATCAGACTGTTCCCTGGATCAACCCCTAATAGTTCCTACCTGCCTATATACCAGGATTGACACTTAACCTAATATTTATATCCTGTAATATCCTTCTTCTCCAGAAAGACATCAAGTCCCCTTTTAAACTCCTCTATGGATTTTGCCATCACCACTTCCTCCGGTAGAGAGTTCCACAGTCTAACTGCTCTTACAGTAAAGAACCCCTTTCTGTGTTGGTGATGAAACCTACTTTCCTCTAATCGTAGCGGATGTCCTCTTGTTACCGTCGTGGTCCTGGGTGTAAACAGATCGCGGGAGAGATCCATGTGTTGTCCCCTCATGTACTTATACATGGTTATTTGGTCGCCTCTTAACCTTCTTTTTTCTAGAGTAAATAGTCCCAATTTGGATAGCCTCTCTGGGTATTCCAGTCCCGTCATTCCATGTATTAGTTTAGTTGCCCTTCTTTGAACCCCCTCAAGCACTGTGACATCTTTCCTGAGCACCGGTGTCCAGAATTGTACGCAGTATTCCATGTGAGGCCTGACAAGTGCCTTATATAGTGGAAGGATAATGTTCTCATCCTTCGCCCCTATACCTCTTTTAATGCACCCCAAGACTTTATTTGCCTTTGCAGCAGCTGACTGGCATTGGTTACTCCAGTTTAGTCTATTATCCACTAATACCCCCAGATCCTTTTCCATATCACTTTTCCCTAGTGGTATCCCATTAAGTGAATATTTGTGACATCCGTTTCTCCTGCCCATGTGCATAGTCTTACATTTTTCAACATTGAACTTCATTTGCCATTTTTCTTCCCAAGCCCCCATCTTATCCAGGTCCGTTTGTAGCTGTACATTGTCCTCCGTTGCATTAATTATATTGTATAATTTTGTGTCATCTGCAAATATTGATATTTTGCTGTGCAGCCCCTCTATCAGGTCATTGATAAATATGTTGAACAGAGTGGGGCCTAATACTGAACCCTGTGGCACCCCGCTAGCGACTGTGGTCCAATCAGAGTACGAACCGAACCCTTTATTACCACCCTCTGCTTTCTATCGTTTAGCCAATTTTTTACCCACTTACACACGTTTTCGCCCAGTCCGAGCTGCCTCATTTTGTATATTAGCCTATTATGTGGCACGGTGTCAAAGGCTTTAGAGAAGTCCAGATATACAAGATCAATAGATTCTCCCTGGTCCAGCTTAGAGCTTACTTCATCGTAGAAACTGATCAGATTTGTCTGACATGAGCGACCCTTCATGAATCCATGCTGGTGAGGAGTTATTCCCTTAATTTCCTTGAGGTACTCATCGATGGCGTCTCTCAGAATCCCCTCGAAAATTTTTCCCATTACTGAAGTGAGACTTACTGGCCTGTAGTTACCAGGCTCACTTTTGCTCCCTTTTTTGTAAATAGGAACCACGTTGGCAATGCGCCAGTCCAATGGTACTACACCGGTCTTGATAGTGTCTAGAAATATTAGGTATAGCGGCCTAGCTATCTCGTCACTTAGTTCCTTTAGTATCCTTGGGTGTAATCCATCTGGGCCCGGCGATTTATCAATTTTAGATTTCTTTAGACGCTTCCGCACCTCCTCCTGCGTTAGGTATGAGATATTTTGTGAGGGGTTCGTTTTATTCCCCTGCATCTCGTGTGGCATTTGCTTTTTGTTTGTGAATACACTTGAGAAGAAACTGTTTAGTAGATTTGCTTTCCCTTCGTCATCATCAATGATTTCTCCTGCATTGTTTTTTAAAGGTCCAGCGCTCTCCCTGCAAATCCTTTTACTGTTTATGTAGTTGAAAAATAGCTTCGGGTTGTTTCTGCTCTCTTTTGCGATCCGTCTTTCCGCTTCCTCCTTGGCAGTTTTAATTGTATCTTTGCATATTTTGTTTTTTTCCTTGTACGATTTTAGCGCTTCTTCGCTGCCTTGTTGCTTTAGTAGTTTGAACGCTTTCTTCTTTTCGTTTATTGCCCCTCGTACCGTCTTGTCGAGCCACATTGGTTTCCTTTTAGCTGAGTTTCTTTTATTTTTAAAGGGAATGAACTGCTCACATGAGGCGATTAGGATCCTTTTGAACTTTTCCCATTTTTCCTCTGTACTGATATTTTTGAGGATGTTGTCCCAATTAATGTTACCGATAGTAGTTCTAAGCTCATCAAATTTTGCTTTACTAAAGTTTAGTTTCTTTGCCACTCCCTGATAAGGCTTCCTATTGATTGACAGCTGGAAGTTGATTATATTGTGGTCGCTGTTCCCCAAGTGCCCCTCAACCTGCACCCCCTTTATACGTTCCGGTTTGTTGGTTAGTACTAGGTCCAGAATGGCCCTCCCTCTTGTTGGTTCCTGCACAAGTTGGTTCAGGTAATTGTCTTTAATTACTCTCAAGAACTTATCACCCCTGTGAGATTTGCAGGTTTCGTTCTCCCATGTTATATCTGGGTAATTAAAGTCCCCCATGATAATTACTTCGTTTCGTTTTGACACCTCTTCTATCTGCCTTAGTAGTAAGTTTTCAGTTTCTTCTGTTGCTTTTGGTGGTCGATAGAAGACCCCTATCAGGATTTTGTTATTTTTTCCTCCTTGTATTTCTACCCACAGAGATTCCACCTGTTCGTCTCCTACCCCTATATCCTCCCGTAGCCTCGGCTTCAAGTTCGATTTGACGTACAGACATACCCCTCCCCCTTTCTGGTTCCTTCGGTCTCTTCTGAAGAGATTGTACCCCTGCAAATTCACCGCCCAATCACACTTATCATCAAGCCATGTTTCAGTAATTCCGACTATATCATAGCTTTCATCAGTCATTCTCGCTTCAAGCTCACCAACTTTACCGATCAGACTTCGTGCATTCGTGGTCATACAATTTATATCATTTTTTTTGTTTTTTAAATTTGTTTTGTTGCTATTCGTACTTATGGCTGATCTATCAGTTCTAACTGTACTAACCCCACCCCCTGCTCGTCCCCCATTCCCTTTGCTTGGACCCGGATCGCTAATTACACTGGCTACCCCACTATTTCTCATTTTACCCTCCCCCCCAGTCCCTAGTTTAAACACTCCTCCAGCCTTCTAGCCATCTTTTCCCCCAGCACAGCTGCACCCTCCCCATTAAGATGCAGCCCGTCCCTACGGTAGAGCCTGTAGCCGACCGCAAAGTCAGCCCAGTTCTCCAGGAACCCAAATCCCTCCTTCTTACACCAACTCCGGAGCCACTTGTTTACCTCCCTAAGATCCTGCTGCCTTTCTAGTGTGGCTTTAGGTACAGGTAGTATTTCCGAGAAAACTACCCTGGAGGTCCTTGCCCTGAGCTTGGACCCTAAGTCCCTGAAATCATTTTTGAGGGCCCTCCATTGACCTCTAACTTGTTCATTGGTGCCAACGTGCACCATGACTGCTGGATCCTCACCAGCCCCTCCCAGTAATCTGTCAATCCGATCCACGATGTGTCGAACTCGAGCGCCAGGAAGACAACACACCGTTCGACGATCCCGGTCTTTATGGCAGATTGCCCTCTCTGTCCCCCTAATAATTGAGTCCCCCACCACTAGAACCTGTCTAGCCTGCCCTGCGCTCCCCGTCCCCGTCTCACTGGAGCAGTCATCCCCCTGGCGTTCAGAGGGCATGTCGTGCTGCAGTGGTGCTGGCTCTGTAATGGCATTGCCCTCATCTGCCAACGTTGCAGACATGTTGGGTTGTGCCAGTTCAGGACCAGCCTCCCTGGATCTATTTCCTCTATGCCTCCTTCTATCTGACACCCAGCTGACTGCCTGCTCCCCCTGCTCTTCCGTACTACCATCCGCCCCCGCCTCTACCCCAGCGAGTGTCTGCTCAGTGAGCACCAAACTCCTTTCCATATTGTCAATGGCTCTCAGTGTTGCCAGTTGCCCATTTAGATCCAGAATTTGGGCTTCTAAATGTTTGACGTGCACGCATCTTGCGCAACAGTATGCACCCTCGATCGGCTGATCAAGGACCGCATACATTGCACAAGTAGCACACTGGATGACATTGCCAGGCATGGAGCTCATCCTAATGGGGATCTACAATTTACTTGTGGAAGTAGTGAAGATGGACTTGTTCACACTCCGCTCACACGCTGCCGCAACCGCTGACCCGCTGCCGCAACCGCTGACCCGCTGCCGCAACCGCTGACCCGCTGCCGCAACCGCTGACCCGCTGCCGCAACCCCTCACCCGCTGCCGCAACCCCTCACCCGCTGCTACCTCTGTGGAACCACTCACACGCTGCCGCTCTCGCGTAACCTCTTACCCGCTGACACTTATGCGCAACCAGTCAAAAAAAAATTATTATTATTATTATTTTTTTTTTTATTCCCCCCCTCACAAACACTTAGACCCCCAGACACACACACACACACACGGAAGACACCACTAACCAGATACACAGAAGACACACACTTAGCTCACAAACACACACAGAAGATACTTATCAGCTCCTCCACTCCTCCGCTCCTCCTGGTGACGTCACCCGCTGTCCCGGCAGACGCTCACTCTGCCCTCCTGTCTCAGCTGCTCCGCTGAACTCCTGGTGGCCTCTTGGCGCCGGCTGCTGCGCTCCGGTCTCACTGGTCACTCCTGCCCCCGCACCTGCTTCGGCTGCCCCCGCACCTGCTTCGGCTGCTGAGCTGCTCCGCTGTCCCCTTCAGCTCCCCGCTCGTGCCTCCGTCTCGTGCCGCTGCTCCTGGCGTCTGACGAGGTAAGATGCTGGCAAGGATGCTATGGAAGGGAGTGCAGAGTAGAGTTAGCAAGAGCAAGTCAGTGAACAAGCCACCTAGAGACTGATCAGTCTGTGTGTGGAGAGAATAGAGGAAGCCGAGCGATTCCCTTCTGCTTGGCCAGGGGCCAGTCTACCCAGGATATGCCAGTGCATTAAGCACTGAGTGATAGAGAAGGTCCGCTGCATGGCTAAAGGAAAAGACAAGTAATGTGATTGTGGACCGGTAGAGCGTTAGATAGAGAAAGAGAGTTGCTGGGAATGATAACTTGGACTGTGGATCATCCAGAATCCACTTTATTCTGTTGTATCTGTGCCAGACTGCTGATGTTAATTGAAGTTGTCAAGTTACAATAAATGGAAATTACCGACCATTCCCCGTTTGTCCAGAAAGTTTTCCCTGTCTGTGGACTAAATTATTTCACCATCAAGATTCACAGCGGAGGATGATGGCGTCACATGTGACAAGAAGACTACAGGTAACGTATGGTTACTTTTCCCTGTGACCTCCTCCAGCAGTGACTTGGTCGGATTCCGAGATACCCTCAGGTGAGGAGATGGTAGAGCCCTGTGACAGGTCTTTATCTACCCCGCTATCTCCTCAGCTGTGGGCTTGCTCCTCAGATGCTGCAAGCATAACTGTGCACTTGCATGGAGAGCCCATGACCTGGGGAAGAGGGATTCTCCGCTTGACTTTGTGTTTTCTAGTATGACCCCCACCTATTGGTATCAACACTAAGTCGTGTTCAACACTGAGCACCACAATAGATCTACTATTGCACCAATACTATCTTTCAGAATTGCATGGGGAACTCCAAACCCACCCTGTCTGCCGCGGGGACCAGTGCTCAGAATCTGTCAAACTGAAATCAAGATAACTCATCAGAAATCTGGTTACTGACAACTGGAACATGTTGGGTAGACAACTGCACATTCAGTTCTAAACCGCGCAAAACAAAGATGCACATCATCACCCAGGGAGAGTGAGCCATCAAGTTATTGATAACTTGTACCTAATTGGTTGTCACAGTGATAATGGACAAGCTTGTTGCAGAGGTTCGTTCCCAGAATCAGAACGAATCAGAATCATTACTGCCACCAGAATCAGAAATCAGCTCAGTAACTTAAGGTTCTTAACCAAATCTACTTTTCTCCAACTTTATGGCAGGAACCTGCACTCCAGTGTTAAAAGGACCCTTATTTGGAAACTTTGAGTTAATATAGGTGGGTTTCTTATCTATAAACAAGAGTACAGAAGGCTACAAAGAGCATCTTCTATTCTGTTGGAGGGTCAGCATATCTGTGCATTTACATGAATAGCCCATGACCTGGGGAAGAGGGATTCTCCACTTGACTTTGTGTTTCCTAGTATGACCCCCAAACTGTATAAATAATATAAGAGATTGTATATGACTGTCTTTTAAAGGCCTTGGCAGTTGACTTATTAATGAAATACCGTATAAACTCGAGTATAAGCTGAGTTTTTCAGCACATTTTTGGTGCTGAAAAACCCCCGCTCGGTTTACACTCGAGTCAGGGAATGGTTAAAAAAAAACAGCCTCCATACTCACCTTCCAGCCGGCATCTGTGTCCCCGGCGGTGGTGCGGCAAGCTGCTTGAACTCTTCCCGCTGTCATCCCCAGCCATCCTCTCTGCTCAGCACTGTCATCCCCCACTGTCATTCACTGATTGGCTGTGAATAATCGAGCGCCAGCTGTGATTGGCTGGCACTTGATCCAATTACAGTGCTTACTTAAGCCGAGCAGGGAGATGACAGCGCTGATGGCGGGGGATTTGAAAGCCGAGCAGGGAGATGACAGCACTGATGGCGGGGATTTGAAAGTCGTCAGAGAGATGACCGCTGTCATCTCCTTACTCGGCTTTCAAATCCCCTACCATCAGCGCTGTTTAAGTAAGTGCTGTGATTGGATCGAGTGCTGGCTGTGATTGGCTGGTGCTTGATCCAATCACAGCGCTTACTTACACAGCACTGACAGAGATGACAGAGCCGAGCAGAGAAGACAGCGGGGAGAATTCAAGTAGCTTGCCGCACAGACACAGATGACGGCTGGGAGGTGAGTATGGAGGGATTTTTTTACCCAGTATATACTCGAGTATAGCTAGGCTTATACTCGAGTCAATAAGTTTTTCCAGGTTTTTGTGGTAAAACTTATTGACTCGGCTTATACTCAGGTCAGCTAATATTCAAGTATGTACGGTAAGTAATTCTACAAAACTGTCTCACCAGTTACAGCAACACATCTTTATTCTACAAAAACATCATAAAACAAGGCGATCCACCCTGCAATAAAACTCTTTGGCACCTGGCTCCAAATCGTACCTTGAACTCTGATCCACTGCATCGTCGCCACTTCAAGGAATACACCAATATGGTGGCCATCCTGATGAACATCTGCTCTGAGGGCTCCCTAATATTCAAATGAGTGCCCCAAAATTCTAATTAAACAGGGACCTAAAAAATCTGAAATTATAGAATTATACCACTCTTATTATAATTACCACAGAAATCCATTAACGCAGTCTACGTAAACAAATGTGGGTGAACGTACAAAGGATACCTGAAGGGTTTTCGGTAACAAATGCACTACACTATTTCTTTACTGAGACCACACCTAGAAGCTTCAGTAGCTGCCCCAAACTGTACAGAGTGTGACCCTTACTCCCCCAGCGGTTCTCCTAAATGCAGTAAACCTTTTTGAATAACTGTCGGAAATTGATAATGTTAAAGTGCAGAACCATCAGCATATATTAGCAATGAGCCCAACAATCCCCCCTCTTCTCCTAATAGCCTTACAAGCTCTCCACTGGGCACACGTTTGATCCCCATACAGCATGCAAGACAATCAGCCTCCCATGCCCACACTGATCCGTCTTTGACTACCTAACTCAATACTCAATTCTATTCTTGAAAGCCTCAACTTCTGTTACTTGTAAACCTCTTTGGACCTTACGTGACTGACTGAAATTCTCAATATGAAATGCTCCAAAAAAAGTGAACAAACACCATTCGAAAAAGAACAGTTTCATACTTCATGGGACAAATTGCTTCTCAACGCTCCACTAATTCCAATAACAAAACAAGTCGCCAAGAGTGACACATCTGAGCTCATTGGTGAAAACCCTTCATTGCCTGCTTTTCCAAGAATTCCTTTTTTACTATCTTTAACCCCTTGAACCTTAAACCTGAAAGCCAATGCAGGTAGAATTAGAAAAACTGTGCTTATAGCTGATTAGCAAAGTCACGCCTGGTTAGAAACAACATTCCAGCTAACACATCCATCTAATCAACATTTACCTGTATCTCCATTCAGCTTGTCCCATTCACACCAAACCTGCTGGTATCAACACCGAGTTGTGTCCGTCACTGAGCACCACAATAGATCTGCTATTGCACCAATACTATCTTTCAGAGTTGCATGGGGAACTCCAAACCAACTCTGTCTGCCATGGGGACCAGTGCTCAGAATCTGTCAAACTAAAACTATCAAGACAACTCATCAGAAATCTGGTTACTGACAGCTGTAGCATGTTGGGCAGACAACTGCACATTCAGTTCTAAACCACGTAAAACAAAGATACACACCATCATCCAGGAAGAGTGAGCCATTAAGCTATAACTGGTTGCCACAGTGATAATGGACAAGCTTGTTGCACAGTTTCGTTCCCCACAGCTCTACTGCCACCAGAATTGGAAATCACCTCAGTAACTTAAAGGGGTTGTCCCGCGCCGAAACGGGTTTTTTTTTTTTTTCAACCCCCCCGCCCCGTTCGGCGCGAGACAACCCCGATGCAGGGGTTAAAAAAGAACACCGGAGAGTGCTTACCTGAATCCCCGCGCTCCGGTGACTTCTTACTTACCTGCTGAAGATGGCCGCCGGGATCCTCTCCCTCGGTGGACCACAGGGCTTCTGTGCGGTCCATTGCCGTTTCCAGCCTCCTGATTGGCTGGAATCGGCACGTGACGGGGCGGAGCTACACGGAGCCCCATTCAGAAAAGAAGAAGACCCGGACTGCGCAAGCGCGGCTAATTTGGCCATTAGACGGCGAAAATTAGTCGGCTCCATGGAAACGAGGACGCTAGCAACGGAGCAGGTAAGTGAAAAACTTTTTATAACTTCTGTATGGCTCATAATTAATGCACAATGTACATTACAAAGTGCATTAATATGGCCATACAGAAGTGTATAGACCCACTTGCTGCCGCGGGACAACCCCTTTAAGGTTCTTAACCCAATCCAATTTTCTCCAACTTTCTGGCAAGAACCTGCACTCCAGTGTTCCATGAAGAATGCACTAAAACCATGCAAACCCAATACAGCCATCCCCAGATCAAGAGTTTTATTTGACACCATGCTTTTCATCCAGAAAAAGTACCTGTTGTACTTTCCTAAAAAGGAAAAGCTCCAGACCTCCAAATATTCCCAAAGCTCCCTCTGAAGGCATACAAAGTCATTAGGGGATCTGACATGAGCTGTAGCCACAGCTAAACACCGGCAAATAACTCTTCCATTGGCATGATGAAACAAGAAAAAATTGAATTTGTTCAATAATGAATGCAAGGCTCTTTAACTTTTCACAAACTCATGAATCCTTTCACCATTGATTTCAGATCTACTAATTTGTCCTTCAGCAGACGGCACTCCATTGCAATCAAATCAGTTTCAATCCTAAATAAACACAGCCTTTAATAGGATTCCCAAACTTTGTGCAACCTGTTTGACTGTTCATAACAACATTGAACAAACCTTGGATACAGGGGAACCCACACAGAAAAAAAGAATCGACAGATGTGAAGCCAGACACATCCCTGACCACTCACTACACAAAGGTTCCAAAAGCATTGAAGTAAGAGCAGGAATTAAAGCAACCCATGGACAGACAACATACTAGATAATACTGCTCATGCCTTGTGCATTCTAGCAAGTGGAAGTGATCAGGATGGACTGAGAGCAACCAAAAGACTGCCTTGATATTCATTTTAGCCATGAGTGCTGCCTTTCCTGCTGTTCTCACCAATCCCATTTCCAAAACCTAACAAAGTTCTGGGCCGATTCCCATCATTACTCAACGCCCCAGCCAAGTGATGAGTTAGGTAAAATTTCTTCGGTACTACATTGGCATTTCTTCCAAGGTGAAACCCTGAGGTGAGGCTATTGCAGGTCACTAAGCGGTTGTGCCCCAGCTCTACCTTTTTTAAGCAAAATATTTTGAGATATACATGGGCTGATTTTAGATTATCCAGGTGAAACACCGTGGCAAAAAGATCAAAGGAGATATTAAAACTGATAGTAAAGCCAGAGCACAACAGTGATCCAGATGCATACTTAGAAAAGGAAGCATCACTGCAACCCACATCGAAATCTTCCCTTTTACCCAAAGTATCTCTCAATTTTTCTTTAGATTGCTTGGATAAGCATTGCTGAACTTACCTTAAACTGCTAACAATTGCCCTTATTTCATAATGCTGAAGACCCCTGACAACTTCTTTTCCCTTCAAAAGGACTGAAAACCAAGAGCTGACATAAGATCCATCCATAAAAACATGTCCTTATGATTCCAGTGTATCGCTGGATGTATATCCTTGATGGAACTGCTCATCATACCACAGCCAGACTTTACTACACCGTATGGGTCTCCCCAATCATATCCATATAGCAAAACAGAGTCAAGCAATGCTCAGGTTCTTTTTGTTTCCAACGCTTGCTATTATGGTGGAAACCTCCGGGTAATTGGCAAAAGTCCTCAGAATCAACAGATATTTCCACTTCGTTTTTGTAGTACTCCAAACCTTACCTTGTCCAGATTTAACTTCTCTAGGGGAAGAAGCAAAAATATTTTAATGCAGTTACCTTTCCAAATCTTTTCCCATACTTCCTGCTTCAAATGGAATGACCCCCAAGTGCCCCTCAAAGAACGTGTACACTTCTCTTCTTGCCTTATCAGCTAAACACACACCATCAGACTCTTCTTTTGCCCTTCCATTATTCCTCCTGCAGAAGACCCTTCAGATGCCACAATACCCAACACCTATCCCGTGATCACCACTATGGAACCCCATGTGCTCACCCCAAGAGGGTAACCCATCTAAGTCAGTGATGGGCTACTCACTCTACTAACAACTCTTGTCCCACCCACAGCAACTGACCCAGCAGATCCTGTGTACCCAGGACTACTAATGAGGGACATCTATGCATGTCTACTGCTGGAACGCCACTTCTCCCCTTATCACATTACACATTAGAAATTCATAATAAGGGTGTCTGGAGGGACAACTCACCAAGCTGACTCAAAGAACTCAAAACAGCTGTTGCATTATTGGGTGTGAATTGATTGGTTGTTTCTTTCTATTTTCATGGGCTGAGTATGTTCCATTTTGATGCTTTTACAAAATAAACATCTATAAGACTATTTTTATTGACGATTAGCGATGAGCGAGCGTACTTGCTAAGGCAAACTACTCGAGCGAGTAGTGCCTTATTCGAGTACCTGCCCGCTCGTCTCTAAAGATTAAGGTGCTGGCGGGGGAGAGCAGTGAGTTGCGGGAGTGAGCGGGGGGGGGGAGAGGGAGAGAGTGATCTCCCCCCTGTCCCTCCCCGCTCTCCCCCGCCCCCCTGCCGGCACCCGAATCTTTAGAGACAAGCGGGCAGGTACTCGAAAAAGGCACTACTCACTCGAGTAGTTTGCCTTAGTGAGTACGCTCGCTCATCTCTAGTGACAATCTTAAATTATAGAGGTTGTTTTTAGAAAACATCCAAAAAGGGGGGTTCGATTTGAGAGGAACGTAGCATTTAACTGTGAATCTTAACCTTATTATTACATACAATAAGATGCACAATATTGTCTCTTATCATCTATGCTTTGCAGACAAAATGTTATCACAGGGATTCTTTCTAATTAGAGGATGAGGTTATAGTGATAGCATCGCTGGAGGCTAAATAGACATCATAATACTACTACTGTGTATACACACATACTCTAACTCTTATTTACTCTGCTTCCAGTTCCTTTACCACAGTAAATCACACTGTCAGCTCTAATACCTGGGAACTCCTCTGCTCTGAGCAGTGTCTCTCCCTATTGAGCTATCCAGCTTGCTGGACAAGCTCCCCTGCTGAACCTAGCCTTGTTCCATGCTCCTGTTAATCTAATTTCAGTCCCCCTGTCCTGGCCTCGCCTTGCTTACAATCAGGCTCATTATAAAAGCCTGACCCTGCCACTGCACCAGCGCACAATTATTGTGCTCTATAGCCGTGATCTAGCTCTTCTCCTCCTTCTCCATCTACAAGCGACCTGAGAGTCCCTGATAACGACTCCTAACTTTTTCTTTCAACAACACTACCCGCCTCCTCCATCTGTACCGCGACCTGAAACTTCCTGGTAATGACTTCTGGCTATCCTTACTGCTCTACTATCCAGTGCTGGAAGATGCTACATGCTATCATCTTCTCAGCAATCCACTCTTTTTGTTAGGTACAGCACTTAGTACAGTACCTTAGTAACAAGGACACATAGATGTTTCCATAGCAACAGGGGGAGGGGCTATCTTCACAGGCAGCTCCACTACACTAACAAACTGCAGGGCGACAGATCTGCAGACACTGATAATGATATCCACAATCTCTCCCTTTCTTAGGCCGGCTTCACATAACTGTGTCGGATTCTACAGTGGATTCCGTCTGTGAAGCCGGCCGCTGACCCCGCATACCTGTGGTTTCTGCATTGCATATGACTGTGTCGGCATGATCATGCGCAGTACATGTTTTTCTTTTCACTAGTTGTATGTCATGTGTCGTTGCTTAGTGTTGACTTGAGTACCCACGGCCCATACGCAATGTTAATTGCGTATGGGCTGCAGGTCGGACGGCCTCCATTGACTTCACTGGAGGCTGTCTGCGCAGAGTCCACAGCTGCGATTTTTCCTTCACTCACAGAATATGCAATTTGTATCTGCAAGTGAAAGCAAAAAGAAGAAAATACATGCATTTTAACTGCGTGTGATTTACTGCGGATCCTCCGTGTGGATGCCAATCGCGGATTCCGCAATAGTAATCCAGTAGTGTGACGCTGGCCCTATTACAGAATGTGGTTGTGTGTCTCTGTGTGCACACATTACACATGCATTATAGTGGGTTTACTAACCATTTGGCCAGAATGTCTCTAAATGCCTGATCACTCTGGGAAATCAGAGGGGTAAACATTCAGATACTGCCTCCCTGCTGATTAGACCAGAGACAGTATAATTCAGAATGGGTAGTAAGGGCAAGGAAGTCAGGACATGAACTACTGGCAGAATGCCCTTTCCCTGAAAGTAGATTGAAAACAGCAGAACAAGAGTAAAATGAAGAATACCACCTGAAAGTCAGAACTTACAACATGAAACAGGGTGCAAACAGCAGCAAATGAGAGGAGGGTAAGGAAAACCTGGTATATTTTAGAAAACTTGTTGAAAACTCAGGTACGCCTTAAGGCAGCCTTGCCTGAGAAGAGAGCACACAGTAGCTTTGTGTTTAATAGGGGAAATGTGATACGACTAGCTGATGACTTGTTTGAAGGGCCGGGTACCGGTGACATAAGCTCCTGCTGACTCTAAAAATAGACAGTATCCATCAAGGTAATTTCATTAGGACTCGGGCATGGAATATTTTTACTTTAAATATTTGTTTATTTGCTCAGGAGGAAGCTTCTTGCTCACTCTTTTTCCATCCTATCTGGGTTTGTCGTTTCTGAAAAAATGTTAGAGCTTTTCGTAATTCAACAGTCAAACCTCAGAACGGAAAACCTAAAAGCAGGGAAAGTCTCCTATCACATTAACGGTCTTAATTATTTACCAAAGGGGAGTCAGCTGAATAATTAAGTAGCTATGGAATCATTAGGATTTCCTCAGGATTGTATCATTTGGAAAGGTGAATTGGAATTGGGTGGGGGATTCAAAAACCATGTTAGTTTTTCCCTGTATGGAAAGAAAAACTCAAATCATGCAAGCAACAGACCAATTTTAGAAAAATATTCCTAAAGCCAGATTAGATTTCATATGGTGCTGAAACTGCTACACGTCTTCTGCGCTGAGGAACGCTGAGTTATAAAGCCTTATAGTCAATAATTTTGTAGACCTCGAGAGATTCTACAATTATGAATGTTCATTTTTGTATAAATACATACAAAATACATATGTATGTATATATATATATATATAGTGTGTTTTCCTGAAAGTAAAACCTACCCCTAAAATAAGCCCTACCCTGATTTTCAGACGGAAGGGGGGGCTTGAAATGTAAGCCCTAACCCAAAAATACGCTAGCTACCCTACATGAAAAAAAAAGCAATACTTACCTAGCAGGCGCCGTCCAGGTCTCTCCCACTGGCCTGCACGGTTCCGGGCAGGCTTGCTTCTCAGTACCGACAGGACATTGCTTGCTGGTAACAGTGTTTGTAAACCCTGTCTCCAGCAAGCAGTTGCTCTGATTGGTACTCAAGCGTAGTGGCTCAGCTAATCACTGCGCCGCTCCATGAACCAATCACAGCCATTCAATGCGATGGCTGCGATTGGTTCATCGAGTGCTACAGTGATTGGCTAAGCCACGGCGCTTGAGAATCAATCAGAGCAATCGCTTGCTGGAGGTAGGGTTTACAAACCCTGTTAAGCCCCATTTACACAATAGTTTGAGTGACAGTTTTGAGCGATCATCTTTGCATACTTTATAGTAGCTAATTAGCTACTATAGAATATGCAAGAGGAGCTGGACATTGCCATGGCCACTAATAGAACAATACAGCTGCTTTGTATATGCAAACAGCTGTAGTGTTCTCTGTGCTTACAGCCCGTGCCCCTCTGTGAATTCACAGCAGGACACAGGCACAGGGTATCTTATCAGCGCAGCCGGCTGATAACAGCCGACTCTGCCGATAACAGCTGATCGCTCAATTCTGGCAGGCTAGAATTCAGCGATCAGCGACTCGTGCACGAAAACTACACAATGTCCCCGCATTTAGAACGAGAATTTCTCAAAAGACAACTTTGAGTGATTTTTGAGCAATTCTCGTTGTGTCTAAAAGGGCCTTTACCAGCAAGTGATGTTGTGTCGGTGCTGAGAACTGCAAGCAAGCTTGCCCGGAACTAGGGAGACCAGCGGAAGAGACCCAGACGGCGCCTGCCAGGTATAAAACATCCCCTGAAAATAAGAGGCTGTGTCTCTTTTGGGGCAAAAATTAATATAAGACAGAGTCTTTGGGGAAATACAGTATACGTATATATATATATATATATATATATATATACATATATACACACACACACACACACACATGTATACTATATATATGTGCAAACTTGCCCATGTAGAGGAGCCCCAAGGCCGGTATCACATGGGTGTAAGTGCATATATGTGTGCATTTGCGCTACGTTTTTGTGCAATGGGCATTAAGTATTTTCACATGCGTGTGTGTGTTTTAGGGCTTAAACAGATGGCCGTGTTTTCGGAAGGTTTTGTGGACGTCAAAATGACGCCTGTAAAACGTGATGAAGCGAAGCTTTTGATTCCAATGGTTTGCTTTTCACGGCATGCTTCTCGTGCGATATTCCTACACATGAGGAAAAATAGGCATCTTTAAAACAGTAAAGAAAAAGACTTTTAACTGATCATGCGCAAATCCATTCTGTAATGGCGAGCGTATTTGCGCATGCACTTGTCTTTTGAAGTCCTTACTGTGCAAGTCGTGTGTATT
Source organism: Eleutherodactylus coqui (assembly GCF_035609145.1). Lineage (NCBI taxonomy): Eukaryota > Metazoa > Chordata > Amphibia > Anura > Eleutherodactylidae > Eleutherodactylus > Eleutherodactylus coqui. The sequence goes on from NC_089849.1 coordinate 112,090,276, forward strand.
TGCGCACGCAAAAAAACACGCAACCATACTACCATTTATTGAAATGGGATATTGGTGTAATCCGTTCGATGTCTGATCGTTCCCTGTGCAAATATGCAGGAGAATAGAGCAAACTGCATATTTTTGTGCAAACAAAAGGCGCACGCGAAATACGCTGGGTTCTAGTCACTGCGTATCGCATGCGCAAATACGTTCCGGTGAATTCAGCCTTACCTCACAAAAAACAAAGCGATCCAAAAATCATAGAGATCCCAAATGGTACCATTAAAAAGTACAACTCGTCTCACAGAAAAAAGTCCTCACACGGCACAGATGAGGGGAAAAAAATGTAGCATGCGGGGAAAAAGTAGTAAAACAAAACGATAAAACTTTTTTATCGACATGATTGTACTGGAGCGCACAATTCATCTAACCTATTATTTATATTGCGCAGTGAGCACCGCAGGAAGAAAAAAAAAGCTGAATTGCAGATTTTGTTTATCTTGCCTTTAGAAAAAAATTGAATAAAATGGGAGCAAAATGTGATACGTTCCCAAAAATGAGATTGATGGAGGCCAGAGCTCATGCTCCAAGGAAAAACAAAAACTTATAGAGCTCCGGTGATGGGAAAATAAAAATGTTAGAATTCTTGGATTGTGGCGACACAAAAACAAATCAGTTTTTTGAAGTATTTTAGCATACAAAAATAGCAAAACATAAAAAACTGTATAAACATGGAATTACGGGAATCGCTCTGACCCAGAGAGTAAGGGCTCATGTCCACGGGCAAAATATGATTTAAGATCCGCAGCGGATCTCCCGCATGCGGATCCGCATCCCATAGGGATGCATTGACCACCCGCGGGTAGATAAATACCCGCGGATCGTCAATAAAAGGGATTTAAAAAAAAATGGAGCACGGAAAAATCCGGACCATGCTCCATTTTCGTGCGGGTCTCCCGCGGGGACGGCTCCCGCGGGCTTCTATTGAAGCCTATGGAAGCCGTCCGGATCCGCGGGAGACCTAAAATAGGAATTTAAAGTATTTACCATCCGGCGCGGGCGGGGAAGGTCAGCTGTTCCTCACGGCCGCATCTTCCTTGCTTCGGCTCGGCGGATGTGCCCGGCGCATGCGCGCGGCACGTCGGCGACGTGCCGGCGACGTGCCGCCGGCGTCAGGAATTCATCCGCCGGCCGAAAATGAAGATCCGGCCGTGAGGAACAGCTGATCTTCTCCGCCCGCGCCGGATGGTAAATACTTTTAAATTCTTATTTTCGGCGCTCATGTCCGCGGGGCAGGAGGGACCCGCTGCAGATTCTACATGTAGAATCTGCAGCGGATCTGATTTTCCCCGTGGACATGAGGCCTAATGGTATTATGTTATTTACTCTACATGCTGGGCACCATAAAAAGTAAACAAAAAAGGCCAAAATTCTCATTTCCCAATCCCCTCAAAAATATTTTAATTAAAAATACAATACATTACATGTGCCGTAAAATGATGCCATTACACAAATACAGCTTGTCCTGAAACAATCAAGCCCTCATGTGGATATGGTGATGGGAAAATTAAAAAGTTATAACTCTAGGAATACGATGATGTAGAAAATTGAAAAATTGGTTAGTCGGTAAAGCCGAAATTGGGCCTGTCATTGAGGGGTTAATAATAATAATAATAATCATCATCATAATATCCTGGAGTGCACCAGTAAAAATAGACATATAACTCTGCATCAGCGGGTCTATGAGAGATCATCATTCCTATAAAACCAGTCTGATCGGCTTCTATGAGGAGGTAACTGGAGTCACTGGATCTTGTGTATTTGGACTTTTCCAAAGTGTTTCATACTGTACCGCATTAAAAGTTGGTATATAAGATGATAATGCTTGGTCTGGGTGAGAATGTGTATAAGGGGGTAAGTAACTGGTCAGTGAGAGAAAGCAGAAGGGGGTTATAAATGGTACATACTCTGATTTGCTCACTGTTACTAGTGGGGTACCACAGGGGTCAGTATTGGAGGGGTTACTAGTGGGGTACTAGAGGGGTCAGTATTGGAGGGGTTACTAGTGGGGTACTAGAGGGGTCAGTATTGGAGGGGTTACTAGTGGGGAACCACAGGGGTCAGTATTCGAGGGGTTACTAGTGGGGTGCAACAGGGGGGCAGTATTGGAATGGTTACTAGTGGGGTACCACAGGGGGCAGTATTGGAGGGGTTACTAGTGGGGTACCACAGGGGGCAGTATTGGAGGGGTACTAGTGGGGTTCTTGAGGGGTCAGTACTGGAGGGGTTACTAGTGGGGTACCACAGGGGGCAGTATTGGAGGGGTACTAGTGGGGTACCACAGAGGGCAGGATTGGAGTAGTTACTAGTGGGGTACCACAGGGGTCAGTATTGGAGGGGTTACTAGTGGGGTACCACAGGGAGCAGTATTGGAAGGGTTACTAGTGGGGTACTAGAGGGGTCAGTATTGGAGTGGTTACTAGTGGGGTACCACAGGGGGCAGTATTGGAGGGGTACCACAGGGGGCAGTATTGGAGGGGTTACTAGTGGCGTACCACAGGGGTCAGTATTGGAGGGGATTACTAGTAGGGTTCCACAGGGGGCAGGATTGGAGTGGTTACTAGTGGGGTACCACAGGGGTCAGTATTGGAGGGGTCACTAGTGGGGTACCACAGGGGGCAGTATTGGAAGGGTTACTAGTGGGGTACTAGAGGGGTCAGTATTGGAGGGGTTACTAGTGGGGTACCACAGGGGTCAGTATTGGAGGGGTTACTAGTGGGGTACCACAGGGAGCAGTATTGGAAGGGTTACTAGTGGGGTACTAGAGGGGTCAGTATTGGAGGGGTTACTAGTGGGGTACCACAGGGGGCAGTATTGGAGGGGTTACTAGTGGGGTACCACAGGGGTCAGTATTGGAGGGGTTACACAGGGGTCAGTATTGGAGTGGTTACTAGTGGGGTACCACAGGGGTCAGTATTGGAGGGGTTACTAGTGGGGTACCACAGGGGTCAGTATTGGAAGGGTTACTAGTGGGGTACTAGAGGGGTCAGTATTGGAGGGGTTACTAGTGGGGTACTAGAGGGGTCAGTGTTAGAGTGGTTACTAGTGGGGTACCACAGGGGGCAGTATTGGAAGGGTTACTAGTGGGGTACTAGAGGGGTCAGTGTTAGAGTGGTTACTAGTGGGGTACCACAGGGGGCAGTATTGGAGGGGTTACTAGTGTGGTACTAGAGGGGTCAGGACTCTTTAATTTATTGATGATATTGTACAGGGATTGTTACAGTAAACTGCAGATGATATGAAACTATGTAAAGTATCACAAGAGAGGACAGAATATGGTTGCAAATGGATCTGATAAGCTGGAAAGTTGGGAAGAAAAGTGGCAAATGAGGTGTAACTGGAACATGGGAGATTCTGATCTTTGGTAGGGAAAATTCATGTCCCCATTATATAGTAAAGTACTGTGCACAAGTTCTAGGCAGGTGCGGAAAAAATGGCACAGGCGAGAATGCTTTCAAAAACAGAAGTGTTAGTTTATTTTTTGTCAATCCACAAAATGTAAAGTGAATGAACAAAAAAGAAATTTAAATTAAATCAGTATTTGGTGTCATCACCTTTTGCCTTTACAACAACAGTTTCTTCTAGAGACACTTGTACAAGATCAGGGATTTTATAAGATTATAGTCAGGTGTATATCTAACCAAGTATACCAAACAGATGATATATTTTCATATGTAGGTCGAAACACAGTCATTATCTGAAACAGAAACAGCTGTGAAGAAGGGATAAAACTGAGGAATAGCCGAACTCTGCAAAAAAGGTGAGGTTGTGGAAGACAGTTTCATGTCACAGGTCATACACCATGGCAAGACTGAGGACAGCAACACGACACAAGGTACTTCCACCGCATCAGCAATGTCTCTTCCAGACAAAGATTTCAAAGCTAACTGGGGTTTCAAGATGTGCTGTTCAGGCTCTTTTGAAGAAGCATAAAGAAACAGGCAACACTGAGGACTCTAGACACAGTGGTCAGCCATTGAAACTTTGTGCAGCAGGTATAAGACACTTTGTGCTTACTTCTCTTCAAAATCGGAAGGTGTCCAGCAGTGCCATTAGCTCAGAACTGGCAAAAACAAGTGGGACCCAAACTGGCCAGAAGTGGTCTTCATGAACGAACTGTGACCAAAAAGTCAAACCTTCCACGTAGAAACAAGGCCAAACAATTCTTTATTTTTTTACTAAAAGGCTACTTTGACTGAATTGGTCGGGGATAAAGAGGCCATTATTACTAAATAGGGGGCAAAGAGCCCATTATTACTGAATCAGGGAAAAAAAAGATCATTATTATTGAATGGGGGGGGGGGGGCAAACTAGGCTGGATGCAAAAGAGGGTGGTATTACTGAGTAGAGGCATAGAGAAGGCATTATTGCTAAAAAAGCATGTTTTTACTGAGTGAGGGTGACTATAGGCAGACCGTACTGTGAGAAGCCTTTTGGTACCAAAAGGGTCATACTATTACATTGTGGGTCACCACAGGCAGTATTATTAATATCTGGGATACTATAGAAGAGGGGGTTATGTAGAGATGTGTATAACATTAGGAGGGTGCTGGAAAAGCAAGGAGCAAATGATGTCTGTGTGTCAAATTCTACAGAGACAAGTTGCGGCCGTGAGAAATCATCATGGCAGTCTGGGCTGCATGCACTAGAAAAGGGAAAGTGAACAACTCCAGTCAGAGAGGACTTAACCTGTGATCGCTGAATATGATGGCACTGTAGTCACGTATATGGTCTGCAGAGCACAAGTGTAGAGTTGGCATCTACTGTTATCTGGTCACAGTGTGTGTGGTAATATTGGTCTTTGGATAATGTTTTTTTTGTGGCAGCATGGCAGTACTATGTGGTCATAGTCCGGGACTATTATCTGGCCCTATATATAATATTGATCTTTATAGTGGCCTTTATCCAGTAACACTGTGGTGATATTATTCCGTCACTATGTGATGACGATATGTGATAATGGTGTGGTGGTATTATTTGGCCCTAGTGCTAGTATTGTTATATTGGTCTTGGTATAGCGGGTTTAGTTCAATGACAGTATGGAAGTCCTTATACAGCTCATAAAATGCTCTGCATCAGGGAGCTATGCACACCTTACAGGCTCCTGCCCTCCTGCCAACTACATGGCTCCATTTGAGGTTCTCAATCCACCCCTGAGTTTGGTGAAAGAAGTATCCTGAGCAAACCTCTATTCAGGTTACTTTCAACAAGATGGCATCACACATCTAATGCAAACATGAAGGATATCGAAAGTTATTTTGGTGACGTGGAACCCGCGACCTGTCTGCAAAGTTAACTGCAGATAGGCCGCAGGTCGGATTGCTTCCATCTACTTCGCAATTTTTTTCTCCGCTCGCGGAAATTGCAATTCGTTTCCAGGAGTGTGCAGGAAGAAGCCATTTTCCATAGCATGCTTTCATATCACACTTGCCCGTATGAAATAAGCCTTATAGGAAACCAAGGAAAAGGAGGCTTTCAGTCCCCAATTTAGCAGGATTCACCTTAGTGATGGCAGGCGGTGCATCATGCCACCTAGTAGGAAGTGTAGGCTTGGAGGTTCTTCTCTTCCTGCATCCTCCCCTCCTCTTGTCTATGCAGGGAGCGGCACAATGATATTGAAGGTGCCTGGATCTCCTGTGCACTATAGCATACATAGAAGAGATGGGGCTCCATAGCAAAAATTCAAATGGGCCCCCTCATTATGATGTCCAGTTTTGCCACTCAGAACAGGATGGCCTGGTGTTTGTTTTCCGTTCCATGCCCTTTAAGATGGCAGTTGGGCTAATTCTTCACGTCTTTTTTGTCAAGAATGAAATTCCACTTTGGAAGCAGTTCCTGCATCTGTGATCATGCCCAGTAAAAGGAATGGTGCTCCCTCCAAGGGCTCCATAGCACTTTATGGTCTGCCTGCTTGTGCAATGTATTTATTGGCCCATGGGCTGCTCTCGGTCTATTCTTTTCAGATGCACTGGGCCTCTTTTGTTGGTGCAAATGCTTTCCCTGGCCAAAGAAACCTAGCAATGTACAGTAATGGGATCCAGCAGTAGAGGGCCGAGAGGAGGCCCAGCAACATGAGCGACCACTGCGATGCCTACAGCTACGGCGCTGGGCGAGGCAGAGACCTGCATGTGCACTAGACAGAAGATGGGGGTAAGAGGTGTTATTTACTGCTATACAAGAGGAGACTTGTCAGACATTTACTAATTAATCATGCCTTTATGACCCAAGCTGACCTCAAAGTGCTGATGGTCACCGCTGCTGTCTGTAGTTATAAGTGATGTCAACCAGTTTCATAGTGTGAAGAAGGGATGCGGGCTCCTGTCAGTGCTGTTACTGCTGCCTCTACAGTCATTGCTTCCCCAGCTCAGCCTGAATCCATCAGCCATATAGCGGAAAAAGCTGCCGGCTACAACAGAGATAATTGTCGTTGGATGGAACTACGTAGAAACCTTATTGCAATACAGGGAACACAAAGTCTTTACCATGTACAGAAAAGAAAGCCATACTGAAACTATGCAAGACTGCCGTCACACCTGCGCTGGGACCTCCATTCGGAGCTTACATTGCAGATCCGGTACAAAATACCGGAAGAGATAAACTGCATGCAGCCCCTTTTCCTCCAGTAAAATGCCGGCCAGCTGAGCGGAAAGTGAACGGACCCCATATAGTCAGTGGGGTCCCTTCGGCGCTGTTCAGTTCCGACATAAGATGATCTGTTAGACTTCGGGGATTCTCCTTTTTTGCTCCCTGAACGGAGCAGTAAATTGGAGCCCCCGATGCAGATGTGAAGGCAGCCTAATATGAAGGGTCTTCTTATTCACTGGAGCTTTCCTCAAATGTTAAGGGATCTTTCTCACGAGACGGAAATGTGGATTTTGTTAATTAGTGTGGATTGTGCTGCGTCTTTAACTGTGGGATGCATTCTTGGAACATCATAAGGTCCATTTAGACACAACGATTATCGCTCAATAGATGTCGCTCAAGCGACTTTTGAGCGATAATCGCTGTGTCATTTATAGCCCAAGATGATCACTCAAGATGAGCGATCACCTTGCGCTGCCAGCGGAGGATGCAGAAGACAAGCATGGTGTCTCGGCTTGTCTTCTGCATCCAGCTGTTCCCCCTCCCAGCTCCTGACTGTTATACAGCCAGGCGCTCGGAGCGGAGGATGCAGAAGACAAGCGGGTGGCCCTGCTTGTTTTTTTGCATCCATAAGTTTTCTGTACGGAGCGCCTGACTGTTATACATCCGAGCGCTCCGTGCCGGGTATGGAAAACAGAGCTGGACCACCGTGCTCGTCATGCCCCACCTGTCATCAGGGAGCGGGATACAGCTGAAACAATAGTATAACAATAGTAATAGTAAAAAAATCGCCAGTGAGTGTCCACCCTAAGGCAGATATGGATTTGTTTTCTTTCCCAACTATGTACTTCTGAGTAAAGAAAGACACTTTAAATTATTTTTTTATAAAAGGAGTGGTTGAAGCCCCTTCAGAAGGCAGGACAGGAGACTCCAAATAATGTAAAGAGGACCTGTCATGGGATAAAGTCAGTGGGGTTACCTACATTCCCCCCGACAGTCTCTAAGGTCCGGATCTATAGCTCAGTGGTACGTGGGCTGTACCCATCGCTGACTGCCATGGCTGACGTTGGACTTGATTGACAGCCGGACCTATCTGGGCAAATAGAGGTGAGCATTTGTAAGGTGCTACCCTAAAATGTTGCCATGATAATGGGCTGTAAGAAGCACGAAAATTAACATGTGCACCAAATTTCAGCACACTGGAACTGAGCATGCTCAATAAGGACTTTCTTGTGGCTGTAGCCCTGGCTAGATAAAGACAATGATGCAGGTTGTGTTGTAGTAAGCTGAAGGTACTGCTGGAAATGATCAAGAAGAGGTGCAACAATCTGCAGCAGAGCTGCTGCCTACAAGAGAGTCAGAGAAGAGTCACAGGGGAGTCCAGCGACTGTGAATAGAAGGGACTGCTTGAAGAGCATGGTGGACGCTGTACGGGGGAACCGGAGGCTGCATGCTGCAAAGAGGGAGAAAGTAGCTGTGCTAGGGTGAACACCCACTGGCGGTCCGTTATCCCTGCGATGCGAGAGTGAGTGAAAACGCATGATAATGAAACCAATGATCTTCAATGGTTTCATTCTCATTTGTGATGTTTTCACTGTAATCTCGCATCGCAAAGAAGAATGTGCAATATAGCCTATTGTTTTCAATGGGGCCAGCGGCAGTAGTGCAAGCCCCATTAAAAACATAGGGAGAACATTGCGCTCCCCTGACACAGCTGTGACAGCTGTGGCAGAAGTCCGTGAAGCTATCCCATTTTTTTTTATGGGGCCGGCACTGCTGCAGCCCCATTGAAAGCAGTGGGTTTGCAGAGATGATTTTCGGGGAAGAGCTTGAAATATAAGCCCTTCCCTGAAAATTATGGGTAGCTGAAAAAAACGAAAAGAGAAAAGATTAACTCACCTAGAAGAGCCGCCCGGTTCTTTTCTCCGGTCCTGGCAGTCGTCTTCTCTGCTCTGGAGGCTGGGGATGGAAAAATCCCCGCCTCCAGAAATTGCTTCCTCTGATTGGCTGAGCGCTGTGGCCAATCAGAGGCAGCCCTCAGCTGTCATTTAATGACGGGTATTTACATGGGTATTTACTGTGTATTTGCGCATGAAATGAATGTTAGGCGATCCTGTGGAGTTTTTTCCCGAGAATAAATACGCAGTGCAAAAATAACGCAGACAAGCCCAAAATACTCAGGGGATAGGCAGGTCTCTGTTTGTAAATACGCTGCGTAATCACAGACTGAAATAAACATAAGCCCATGTGAATGAGCCCTTTACCATAGTTAGCGACTAGGTATTCAAAGGTAAAAGCTTAGAGCCGGCTGCACATGGGCATATTTGCATTGTGGAAAGGTCACGGGATCCGTGTCATCGCCTAGCGACGACGTGGGAAAACCTGTACTGCACATGTCCGACGGTGAGCCGGCCGAACCATCCTCAGTATGAAAGAAAGAAGAAAACGACAGGTAGGCAGCGTCACCGGCCGAGCACAGGGGCGGATTCTGATCCGGAATCCAACCCGGTCGTGTGCAGCCGGCCTAACTGCTGAACCATCGCTGACATATTATTATTGTTCATTTCTGTTGCTATATTTGTAAATACATATTGTAAACTTTGGTTTCTCCATCTGCTGCATCCTGAACCATACATCACTATACCATCACCCATGGCCTATATTATCCAATGACTGGAGTCACAGAGATGGAGCCGTATAGCCACAAGCAGTTATACTTAAGGAAAGCTTCTGGAAAAGATAGATATGTTCCCCCTGGAACATAATACCCCATATATATATATATATATATATATATATATATATATATATAATACTCTTATCGTATTATACTTCTTATCTGTAAGAAACAGCCGGGACCTGCATTGTATGGAGTGGATTGACCGTGATTCTCCTCCATACAAACCCTGAAGCTGCAGGCCGTAACTGCACATCCTGTAGCATTAAGGGGTTAAGTGTGCACATCCACCCATTGCAGACAAACCTTCGGACACTCAACTTTGTCATCTTTGGACTGAGTGCGGCTACCCGACATTGCTGAATTCTTACTGATTGTTGCTATATTGTCATTCTCTGTGATGTCTTACCAATATTGTGATCACCAGTCACAAATTACAGGACAGACATTACATGTTATCAAAGCCTGTTAGTTAGCATCAGGACTTTGGAACAGAAACGTTAAAACACACAACTTGTTCAATTGGTGATTAATGGGACTTAATAGAATTGCTTGGACGTTAATAGTTGTAATAAACATTTATATAAGTCCAGTGTTCACCTCGTATCCTGATAGCCGTGACTCTCACTGCTGGGCGACAGCTGACCCTCTCGCCCTATATATATAGAGCAGATGTTCGGAAGAGGTAAACTCTGACTGTGCATGGAATTTAGGGCTCTGTGGAAAGGTGGGCTTTGACCAGGGGCGTAGCTAAAGGCTCAGGGGCCCGGGTGCAAAAGTTCAGCTCGGGGCCCCCCCACCCCGGGCCTCCACCCCACACGCCCCCGTACCCATACCTAGATCGTGCTGCATACATGATCTGTCCCTTGGCGTAATCTTTCCAAACATGATGCATTTCCTGCACTACATGAAGATTTGTTTGTAGCCCCGCAGGCCGCTCTCACACGCACCACTTTTTACCGCTATTAGCACAGCGCCCCGAGTGCCGTACTAACCGCGGTACAACACTCCCAGAGATTTTAATGAGGTTACTCAAATTTGTGCTCGAACATGGTGTTTCTAACACTGTGATTTTCGAGAGCTGTCTGTTCTATTTTTGCACTTTTGTGTTTTTTAACACACCTCCTCACCCATCACAATGATGGGGTGCATTAAAAGGCGCGGTCAAACGCTGTAACCTGTGTTCAGAAACGCTGCTCGAAATTCTGGTAAAAAAGGCACGATTTTGAGCTGCGTTTTCTGAACACATATGTGAGAGCGGCCTCAGGGGGGTCATGTTTATGTTGCACTTTAGAACCACAATTAAGACACATAAATAACCTGCATGCAGTGTTTAAAGACCGCGTACGGCATTAGGGTGACTACCCACTAGAGGGTTTTTTTATGGCGAAATTCGCAGCGTTTTTTTTTTTCTGCAGGGGTCTATGGGACTTGTAATGTTAAAATCACAATCACGCAAAACCGCGATTTTGCGGTAAATTGCGATTTTGCGCGATCGCTATTTTAACATTACAAGTCCCGTAGACCCCTGCAGAAAAAAAAAAAGGCTGCGAATTTCGCCGTGAAAAGAAAACTGTAGTGGGCAGTCACCCTAAAGGAGCTGCAGGCACTATTAATAACCGCATGCAGTTTTGATGCGTTTTTTAATTGCGTGTAAAGGGTGCAAATAAATACAGTGAATCCAGGGAGATGTATAACTTATACCAAAGAGAGAGCTAGATAGATAGATATGAGATAGATAGAGGATTGTAAGATAGATATGAGATAGATAGATATGAGATAGATATGAGATAGGTAGATATGAGATAGATATGAGATAGGTAGATATGAGATAGATAGGGGATAGTGAGATAGATAGATATGAGATAGATAAATAGATATGAGATAGATAGTTATGAGATAGATAGATAGATAGATAGATAGATAGATAGATAGATAGATAGATAGATAGATAGATAGATAGATATGAGATAGATAGATAGATAGATAGATAGATAGATAGATAGATAGATAGATAGATAGATAGATATGAGATAGATAGATAGATAGATAGATATGAGATAGATAGATAGATAGATAGATAGATGATAGATAGAGATAGATAGAGATAGATAGATAGATAGATAGATAGATAGATAGATGATAGATAGAGATAGATAGAGATAGATAGATAGATAGATAGATAGATAGATAGATAGATAGATAGATAGATAGATAGAGGATAGTGAGATTAATATGAGATAGATAGATATGAGATAGATAGATAGATAGATATGAGATAGATAGATAGATATGAGATAGATAGATAGGAGATAGATAGATAGATATGAGATAGATAGATAGATAGATAGATAGATAGATAGATAGATAGATAGATAGATAGAGGATAGTGAGATTAATATGAGATAGATAGATATGAGATAGATAGATAGATAGATAGATAGATAGATAGATAGATAGATAGATAGATATGAGATAGATAGATAGATAGATATGAGATAGATAGATAGATAGATATGAGATAGATAGATAGATAGATATGAGATAGATAGATAGATAGATATGAGATAGATATGAGATAGATATGAGATAGATATGAGATAGATAGATATGAGATAGGTAGATATGAGATAGATAGATAGATAGATAGATAGATAGATATGAGATAGATAGATAGATAGATAGATAGATAGATATGAGATAGGTAGATATGAGATAGATAGAGGAGGGAGACAGACAGATACACACACATATATACACTTACCCCAGGGCTCGGTCCACTTCTCCTCCATGTGACAGCAGCAGCAGGAGAGGTAAACTCAGAAGCTTCCCGTTCAGCAGGAAGCAGGGGGCAGCACATGATCATTGAGCCCTGCCGTCCCATGTGACCTCCTCCCCTGCCGTCCCATGTGAGTACCTCCCTGCTTTTCCTCTCAGGCTGGCTGTTCTGACTGCCGCATCATGCGGGGGAAAGAACGGTCAGCCATTAATGCATTGAATGTGTATGGCGGACGGCGGCGGGCCCCTGAGCTCACGGGCTGGGTCGCCATGGCGACCCAGCACCCACTGACGCTACGCCTATGGCTTTGACAACTATAAGGCCACGGTCACACAGGGCGGATTCCCGATGGAAATGTCGTGGTTTGGCCACAGCAAAAACCGCGACATTTCCGCCGGGAGAACCGCCGCGGAAAAAGCCACGGCGGCTTTGAAGCAGCCCGGCCACTGGCTCTTCCACTGCGGCCGGTGCTCCCATAGAGGAGAGCGTGAACGAAGCGGGGGAAAAAAAAAAAGACATGCTGCGTTCGGCAAATCCGCTCTGTAGCAGCGGCTTCTTCCAGCTTTGCCGCAGCGGATTTGCCATCCCGTGTGGACGAGATTTCTGAGAAATCTCGTCCACATGGCTGGCTAATGCCAGGATTAGCGGCCGCAGGCGGATTTGGCGCGGCGAAATTCCGCACGGATGTTCCGTGGCACATCCGCCCCGTGTGAACCCAGCCTTAAGATCTGCTAACATCCTGGAGCACTGGGAACTGTATAAGTCCATATTCAGAGAGTCCCTCCCTGCCCCCGGTGATGGTATTCAAAGCAGCCAGGCGTATTTAACTCTATGGCTATACAAAGTATTTGGGGTGCTATATGAGAAAAAACCTACCTGCCCCCTATCAAGAAATATTGTGAACCTAAGTAGCAATAAAACGTTGTAGAAATCGTTTTTATACAATTAATAAACTTTATTTCCATCTCTTTTAACCAGTTGACTTACACCTCTGAAATCAGTATGGAGGGGTGGAAGAAGGATGGGTGCATCATTGTTATAATATATCCCATCCTCCCAACAGCAGGCAGTCCTGGAAAGAAACTGTGACAATAGGAATATTGAGGAATATTGAGCTGATTGGAGCGATATTCACTAATACGACCTCACATGACCTGAAGATCCACTGAAGCCAGGAGATGTGTGAATTGTTGCATTGCACCTGAACTGAGACGTCATCCAGAACCATAGAAAAGTTATTAAGAACCATATTTTTTTGGAATTGCCCTTAATTTTATATGATTGCATAGATTGTATACATAACAAAACCTATATGGACTATATACTGTATAGTATGTGTCAAACTCATGGCACACGGGCGAAATCCAACCCGCCAAATAATTTTATGTTGACCTGCAATGAGATCCGAATGCAGGACTGTCTCTCCACTTCCCCTGCAGGACGCAGCTTGGCAAAGGAGCCCTCTTAGATTCTGAGTTCCGGCTTGTACCTCCACTCTGTTCAACAGCCCCCAGGTGGCAGCACAGCTCTGACAGCCCCACCCGTCGCTCTGGCCATCTTCCAAGGTAAGAAGCTTCGAAGAGGTGGAAGGGGAGAAACCCCATCATAGTGCAGGGGGAGCTCCATAGCCATGTTAAGGGGTAGTTACATTTTGGGATCATTCACACCGGCGGATGCAATGACTGGGAGGTGCGCAAATGTGCATGCAATGTGTGCGCAGATGCACAATAGGCTGTGCAATTTCATGAAAAAAAGAGCACATCTAGGCCTCATTAGGCTTAATAGCCACTTAAATCGTGGTCTATTTGTGCACCGTGCAACATGTGTGCGCAAAAGGTACTGAAAAGTGCGCAGATACACGCACAAAAAAAGACTCATTCATAGCACAAATACGTTGTGCTGTACCAAGCGCAAAACGCATACACTCGTGTAAAGCCACCTTAATTGCCTATTTACAGACCAAAATAGCACATAGACACCAATATAATGCAAATCAATGGCGATTAGGCTGTTCGTATTACACACATAAAAATATGCCTATGTGAATGAGCCGTTATAAAAAGACCCTTTAAAGGCAATCCCAATGCTGATGTGGCCCTCGGTGAAAGTGAGTTTGCAACTCCTGATGTATAGAGTTAAGGTGAGATAAATTGCTTTAAGGCTTTATTCACATGGGCGCTGCGATGCGGGCGGACAAAACTCGCATGACTGAGAGCCAGTCACGACCAAGTCACAGCTGCATCTCCTGTTTTCTTGCTCATCGAGATGGGTGGGCTGTGGTGTATATACACCACAGCTTGGAATACCATCCACCAGGGGGAGAAAGTTCGGCTTTGCTAAACTCCCTCCACCTCTCCACCCATGTCGGCTGCCCACAAAGGGATGGGGCGAGAGCTTAGCAGAGCTTAGTCGTGCTAAGATCCTTCCCCCTCTGCCTGCTGGCAGTTTCCATTGGCTCATCGCAGCCAAAAGATAGGACAAGTCCTATTTTTCTGGTCGCCTAAGGCCTCATGTCCACGGGGAAAATCAGGCCCGTCGCGGATTCTATATGTAGAATCCGTAGCGGGTCCCTCCTGCCCCGCGGACATGAGGCCTAAAAATAAGAATAAACTCACCTGCTCCGGGCGATGCGTGTCTCCCCTTCTTCGTGGCCGGATCTTCTTTCTTCGGCCCGGCGGATGTCCTTGGCAAGCCGGCAGCGTGGGGCGCGCATGCGCCTTGCACATCCGCCGGGCCGAAGAAAGAAGATCCGCATCGCCCAGAGCAGGTGAGTTTAATTCTGGTACGGGTCTCCCACGGATCTGGACGGCTTCCGTAGGCTTCAATAGAAGCCTGCGGAAGCCGTCCCCGTGGGAGACCCGCACTAAAATGGAGCATTTCCATTTTTTTTTTCCGCACGCGGATCCACGCCTGACGGGAAAAATTACATCCGCAGGTATTTAACTACGTGCGGGTGTCTAATGCATCCCTATGTGGCGCGGATCCGCGTGCGGGAGAAACGCTGCGGATTTAAAGCCCGTGGACATGAGGCCTAAAAGCGGACACTGGAATTGGCAGCATATGTACTATTTTTTCCGGACTGCCAATTTTATGCACCATAAAATTGCCTATCTGAACGAATGCACTGGAATCCAATGCTTCAGATGGTCGCAATTTTCGGCAAGATCACCGTGATAAAACGTTTGTATGAATAAAGCCTGAGATCATTCAGAAATATGGCTCACAATTCCAAACAGAAGGGCGTTCTTGTCTTCAAAAAGGTAAATTGTCAGTGCTAAAATATTGGCGAACCTTCATTCCTGTATAAAAGCCCATCAGCCGCGACAATGCGTATCCAATCCGGATAGATAATGAATGATGAGACCGGATCAAGGAGGGAAGGATCTTCATTGATCAGAATACAGAGGCGAATCCATACGCCAAGTCGTTAACATGAGGCTCCTTGAGGATCGTTGACTATTTTCTTATGGCCATTTCATTTCGGATTTGTTTAGCTTTGAGATTTAGGGCTTGGTCACTTCTTAGCAGCGCGCCAATTCAAATGCATCCTCTTTGGCAGCAGAAGGATTCTATTCACATCCTTAATTCCGGTGGTGCAGTAATCTCCCCTCCTTACTGTCTAGCAGCTTCTGGGTTTAATTTAGATTTCATGCCGTCACTAGGATTTAGTGCGGCTGCTTTCTCTTTTTCTCGGAGATATGACTCCATCCTCCGTACAAGCCAGAAAGGCCGAGACGGCACAAGGGATTTTATTTTGTTTCTAAGAAACAAATCCAATGTATCGTCTGCATCGTCGTCCAAAAGTATGATGAATCCTCTTCGCAAGCTACATGAAGTCCCTAGATGCCTCAAGTACCAAGTCTTAACTTTTTTCTTTCAAAGTTGAAGCTAATTTTCCAGAGCTGAACTGAGTAGTTGGCACTTTAGTGATCAGTGCAGAAAGTTATGAACATACACACACATTATATATATATATATATATATATATATATATATATATATATATAGTGCTTCCCCGAAAATAAGACATCGTCTTATATTAATTTTTTTTCAAAAAGGTTTAACTTTTTTACATGTATAGCTGCCTGGACACTATTTAAATTGACTTTTTTAATTAACTGTTGGCAGGGCTTAATTTTGGAGCTGGGCTTATATCTCAAGCTTCCTCAAAAAGCCTGAAAAATGATTTTGCATCCTCAAAAATTCTGGAAAATAAGGAAGCACATCTCCATATTATGGTGCAGAGTGAAAGTATTGAATTATATTTTACGCAGTAGTGTCGGGTGCATAGCAAGAATTACATGTGCAAAAGACACGCATTGTACTTTTACTAACAAGGTCTCAGACGCTGAGCATGCAGCTTTGTCATAATTAACCTTTGTAATACTGTAATAATAATTCTACTAAGAGAGAAGTATCACACATGCTATAGACTGTGAATTGTTAGCTTTGTGAGCTGGCTCTGCAGTTCTTGAACAGCACAGTTAGGTCTCTTTCACACAGGCGATGTATTTCTCAGCCAGCCGCATCAAGGTTTAAGAAACACATGGACGAGAGAAGGCCGTGACCAAGTTTTAGCTAAATCTCGCGTTTTCTCGCCCATTCACATGGCTGCGCACAGAATATAGATGCCATGGCCAGGAACTCCTTCGGCCGGCATAAATACTTCAACTGGCTCAATGGAGCCAGCTGACATAGTTTAGTAGCGCTTGCCACTGCTAACCTCCCTACCCCTCCCTCGCCCTCCCTTTGCCGGCAGCTCCCATAGAAGCCTATGGGAGCTGCCAGCTGATTGTGGACAAAAGTTAGGCCTCATGTCCACGGGCAAAAGAAGAATTAAAATCCGCAGCGGATTTTAACACTTCTCCTGTCCGCGGATCCGCATCCCATAGGGATGCATTGACCACCCGCGGGTAGATAAATACCCGCGGATGGTCAATAAAAGTGATTTTAAAAAAAATGGAGCATGAAAAAATCTGGAGCATGCTCCATTTTCGTGCGGGTCTCCCGCGGGGATGGCTCCCGCGGGCTTCTATTGAAGCCTATGGAAGTCCGCGTGAGACCAAAATTGGAATTTACTCACCTGCTCCGGATCTTCCCTTCGCCGTGGCTTCATCTTCTCTCCGTCGCGGCCGGATCTTCTTTCTTTGGGCCGGCGCATGCACGAGGCACGCAACCAACGTGCCCTGCGCATCCGCCGAGCCGAAGAAAGAAGATCCGGCCGCGACGGAGAGAAGATGAAGCCGCGGCGAAGGGAAGATCCGGAGCTGGCGAGAGGTAAGTTAATTCTTATTTTAAGCGCTCATGTCCGCGGGGCAGGAGGGACCCGGTACGGATTCTATATGGAGAATCCGTAGCTGGCCTGATTTTCCCCGTGGACATGAGGCCTTAGGGCAAGACCTATCTTTTCCAGCTGCGTCAAAACATCGGTCGGCGTGTACAGCTGCAATGTCCTACTATCGCAGCTGTGGTGTTTTGACATGGCTAGGAAGCAGCCATACTTCGGATGTCTGTGGTTTGTAACTGATGTTTTATCGCAGCAAATTAGCCTCGTTAAAACACTAGCGTGAAATAGGCCGTATGGCTAATTTACATGTAATGATTATCGCTCAAAATTTGTTCAAATGACCGAAAATGAGTGATAATGGTTACAGGTAAACACGGGTATCGTGCAGTTTTCACTTGAACAATGATTTTAAGGTGAACTTAATATCCATGGTTCAGACACTGAGAGAGAAAGTATCTCTCAATAGACTGCAAGCTGTTATCTCCCCGGGAGTTGGCAGATAACATTGTAATCTGCTGAAGCTGCAAAGAAAACAATGCAGCTGTGTGCACAGCTGGGCATATGATTAATCACATGCTGGGTCTGCAAACAGCTCCTGGAGGCTCCTTTAGATGCAAATAAAGATGATAAAGTGTTGATGGCCATTAATGGCCATTAACACTTTATGCAAATAGACTACAACATCTTTCAATCATTCAGTGGTTTTAAAGATTATCTTTGCAGGTAAATGGGCATTTATAGTGAACCCCATGGCTACCTCAGCTTCAGTTTAACAATAGTTGCGCATGTTTACCCAGATTGCCATGCTCAGTGGGTTCTTGCATCTACCTAGGTTGGTTTGCTTGGTGTCACATCAACCGTGACCAGCTCCTAGTTTTTTCAGGCATCCCAGACTATTTATACAGGGATACTGAGTCAGAGGATAGATATGTCACTACTCACACTAGGCAATTTAGGGCTGTGGGTGGCTATATTAGTGGTCACCTAGCTTTTCCAGAAATGTATATGCAGTACCATATTGATGGGGATCGGCCTATCTATGAGTGTTACAGTATACTATCCTTGATACGCCAGCCCGGGTGCCCTAGATCTCACTCACAACCCCTGTCCCTGCCTGCTTGCCTCCACTTCTGGCTAACCCAAGGCGGGCAACTGGGCGGCGGTCCCTACTCTACCTAGGGACCGAAAAAAGGGACGCTGGCGTACCTGGATGGAAAGGGTAGAATACCAACAGAAAAGGCAGATGAAAATAACCAACACAAACAATACTAAGAAGAACTGAGGCAGATAGAAAAACCTGGCGGATAATAGCAAAGTATAGCAGACAAGCTGACAGAAGCAGGAGACCAACAGAGGCAGACTAGCTAGCACACTGAGGGAAACCAATAACTGGCAGTGATTGCCAGTCTCTGCCCGGCCCTTTAAACAAAAGCCTCTGCCCAGGGGTGGAGAGAGGGAGACAGCCAACTCCCAACAGAACACAACAAAAGGGAGCTCGTGCACGGCAGCTGCACTCACAGGTGCGTGCGCGCATGGTGCTGCACGCCACCAGCACCATGCTGGCCAGGCACCACAAACCGGGGGAATGCGCCCCGACCGCGGGACGCCGCCCACTGCCGCCCCGGGAGGACCAGCAACTGCCGCATGGTAACAATGAGCTTTTTCAAAATGCCAGGAGTGTGGCTGTACATGTGCAGTGCTAGTAGTAAGGTACACAGCCACCTCTGTTGATAGCCAGGCTGATCATTTCACTAAGTGGATAGCTATTTCAGCAATAAGGCAGAAACAGAGATCACTGCAAAAGTTCAACCACTTCTACTGTAGCCTCATTTTAATAGGTGTCTTCCTCAATTATCCAAGCAAACAGGCCCCTTTGCAAACACAATACCTGGAGCTCAAGACAGGATCTATACTGTGTGATACGGGTGGACGGTTGTCCTGTAAATATGCTGTCAAATATATACTTTGTAAGGAAAGGAGACAGCCCTAGGGTATACCTGGCTGAACAAACAAATACCAAGAGAATTGAGGCAAGATAATAGCCTAATGGTTATATCCAAACACAATATAATAAATTGTATACTTTATTAACATATATGCGCTCAAAAAAGAACAAAGACACTTTCAAATAAAGGAGTAGGTGGCTGAACTAGATCTGGAGTATGTCCATAGAGGAACTAAGTGTATGTTAGCTAGGCAACCTGAAAGGGTATGATACATATAGCCTACCTGAGCTCCCTTGATAAAGCCTTGTGGCGAAACATGTTGGGAGGGCATGTGTTATAGGTTTAGGCATGGCTCCAATATACAATATATGCTTATAGATAGGCAGTCTCTATGTGGTTTAATAGAGACTTCTTTGACTGCCAAGAATCACATTTAGGCTTTAGTCAGACGGGCGTTTTTTTGCGCGATTTGCGGATCGCATGACGGATGGCATCCGCAAATCGCGTGACCGGTGCGCGCAAGTCGCCCGCAAATCGCCCGAAAATCTGCTCCTAGCCGCGTTTCATTAGAAACGGGCCGGAGCTGTCCAGCGCATTGCATTCAATGGAGACGGCAATAGAGCCGCCTCCATTTAAAGCAATGCGCTGCGGGCGAGCCCGGGATGAATTGTCGGTAAGGGCTTAAATATATAAGCCCTTCCCTGCAATTCATCCTAAAATGTGTTAAAATAAAAAAAAATTGTATACTCACCTTCTCCCGGAAGCCGGAGCTCCGCGCGGCCGTCCTGCAGTGGGTGTGAAGGGGGTGTGAGGCTGAGCCAATCAGAGGCATGCCTCACTCACACCCATTCATGAATTCATGAATGGATGTGAGTCAGACCTGCCCCTGATTGGCTCAGCGCTGAGAGGCAGCAGTCACTCACCCATTCATGAATTCATGAATGGGTGTGTGAGTGAAACCGGCCTCTGATTGGTCAGGGCTGTGACCAATCAGAGGCAGATCATTCAGCAGGCGGGGATTTTAAAGCCCCGCTGGCTGAATAGTGCCGAGAAGCAGTTCAGGAGAACTGACAGCGGCCGCGGCTGGACTCCGGCTGCAGCGGAAAGGTGAGTATACAATTTTTTTTAATTTTAACACATTTTAGGATGAATTGCAGGGAAGGGCTTATATATTTAACCCCTTCCCGACAATTCACCCCGCGCACGCCGGCAGCCCATTGCTTTCAATGGAGCGGCTGTATTGCCGCTCCATTGAATTCAATGGGCAAACATCGTTCTTCTCTGTCACAGCTGTTACAGCTGTGGCAGAGAAGAATGATTTGTCTTCTATATGTTCTCAATGGGGTCGGCGCTGCTGCCGCCGGCCCCATTGAGCGCATATACAGAAGAGAACAGGAATCACAGATCGCAGATAGGTGCGATCTGCGATTTTTTGTTCTATAATTTATCGGACGAGCGCATAAAAAGCGCTTATGTGTCCGATACCATTGCAAAGCAATGGTTTTATAAAATCGCCGGACGCATGCGCATGCGCAAATCGCGGCTAAAAACGCCCGTCTGACTAAGGCCTCAGATGACCGACTTTTTGCCGCGTAAAATAATTGAGCCGGGAAAAATACCACCTACACAACTGTTTTCGGTTGCCGGTTTTATATGCCTCGTGGGAAGATAGGTCTTTCCTTATCTTTTGACGTGATACACAGCAAGTTCTCATAGACTTCTATGTAAGCTGAACAAAGGGAGGGGGAGGGAGCTACCTGCGTACAACGCTGGAAAAGAAGACAGCTGGCCCAAATTAGGCGTTAATTATTATGCCGAGCATTTTCTTCGGACCATCGCTTGCCATCGCTTCTGCATATTACTTAATATTCACGCAGCAGCGCCCCATGTAAATGCGTTGAAATGCGCAAATAAAGATCGGGGCTCAAGCACGTCATATCTTCATTCATGCGATTGTACGCTGCGTAACGGCAAACATAAAAACACATGCAATCGTGTGAAGGAGACCCTAATGTCAATGGATTGGTTGTCGTGAACTTGTTTTGCGCGCGCATTTCGTGCGCACACAAAACGATTAGGACTTACTCTATTTTCCTGCATATTTGCACAGCGAGGACTCCATAGAAGTCTATGGGATGTGCACAAATTTGCACTTAATATACATGCAAATGTGCAACTCCATGGAAAAAAGAACACACCTGGACCTCATTAGGCTAAATAGCCTTTTAAATCACAGAAGGGGCGTGTCACATGTACTGCCCTGCGTGTGCAAAATGTACCATAGTATGCGCCGATGCACACGCAAATCTACTTTATCAAGCCTTGTTCACTGCGCAAATACATTGAAGCATGTGCAATTGCACATATGGTCATCTGAAACCACCCTGAGGTGGAAAGTTAATCCCAAGTAGATAGTCAAATAATATTGTAGTTAGTATGTATTTGTGGAGATGACATAACATCGAAACATCGAATCACTGTTTACTATACAAACACTATAATAGTAGTGAGTATCGCATAGGTTTATCAGAAGTAATGCAGCAGTGATAGCTAGATATGGCGGTGTAGCATCAGACATGCTATATTGTTTATTGTATACATGTAGGTATATGGAATAATGTAACGGTCTAGAATGTTAGGATGGATTCATATCTGCGCTGGAACCTTCATTCTGCGGTTCCATCGCAGATCCGGCATACAATATCGGTAGAAAAAGTCCTACATGCAACTCTTTTCCTTCCGGTAAAATGCCAGGAAGCTGAGCGGAAACCGAACAGATCCAATTATAGTCAATGGGATCCGTTCTGCACTTTTCAGTTTCATCATAAGAAGGACTTATTCGGCCAGGAGATTCCCCAAACGGAGCAGGAAAACTAATCCCCCTATACAGATGTAAAAGGATCTTTATTGACTCTTGTAGAAATGTGTGGGATGTAACAGACTAATGTAGCAGCTGACAGTAATCAGAGGAGTGTGATGATGACTGATGCTTACTGTGAAGATTGATGATAGTCTGTAACCATGTAGTTGGAAAGTATGATAGTCTCTGTTCTGGCCTATGTGGGTGAGTGTTTCTGTTTGTAACCCAGACACAGTAGTCAGGTTTTTGGTGTTCTTCACCGGCTGCCGCGCTGAGCAGGGCAAGTGCCTCTGCTGAATGAATCAAGTCCATGAAGTGCACAAGACCAAAGTTGTAAACAAAAATATTGCATAACCAAAGAAACTGAGTTTATAAATACATTGCATATAGAAGCATGTGGGAATATGAAGACACTGAGACTGAGACAACAAAGCAACAGTGTTGTATCCCATGTGGGTGGCCAAGTCAAGAGTGTTTGTCCTAAGTACCAAAGATAGTGTTGAGCACATGTAACAGGACTGTGATACTACGAAGAGCTTATCGCATAGTTAAGAGACTGGCTTGATCCTGGAAGCCGATACAGTGTGACAAGGGATCCCAAGTCTGTTTTGCCCAGTGCTCTGGATTATATTGAAAGAGTATTTGAAACTATGTTACAATGTTCTGTAACAGGAATGTTATTTGGCCAGCCCATACTGTGGAAACCCAAAAGCTAGTTAAAGTGCCTGAACCGTTGATTCTTGTATGCTACTTCAAGTTTCCGTACTGTTAATCATTTAACTTAAAGCGACTCCACTGCTATTCAGCTGCTAAGTAAAGACTGTTATATTCTGCTGTAACATGTGCTTCATCTCTTCATCACACAGCATGTTGAGAGACCCCATCCCCCTAAATCAGTTCAGCATTAGTTATATTGTTGTACATAGGAGGCAGTATTATAGTAGTTATATTCTTCTACATAGTGGCAGTATTATAGTAGTTATATTCTTGTACATAGGGAGCAGTATTATAGTAGTTATATTCTTGTACATAGGAGGCAGTATTATAGTAGTTATATTCTTGTACATAGGGGGTCAGTATTATAGTAGTTATATTCTTGTACATAGGGGGCAGTATTATAGTAGTTATATTCTTGTACATAGGAGCAGTATTGTAGTAGTTATATTCTTGTACATAGAGCAGTATTATAGTAGCTATATTCTTGTACATAGGGGGCAGTATTATACTAGTTAGATTCTTGTACATAGGGGGCAGTATTATAGTAGTTATATTCTTGTACATAGAGGGCAGTATTATAGCAGTTATATTCTTGTACATAGGGGGCAGTATTATAATACTTATATTCTTGTACATAGGGGGCAGTATTATAGTAGTTATATTCTTGTACATAGGGGGCAGTATTATAGTAGTTATATTCTTGTACATAGAGGGCAGTATTATAGCAGTTATATTCTTGTACATAGGGGGCAGTATTATAGTAGTTATATTCTTGTACATAGGGGCAGTATTATAGTAGTTATATTCTTGTACATAGGGGGCAGTATTATAGTAGTTATATTCTTGTACATAAGGGGCAGTATTATAGTAGTTATATTCTTGTACATAGGGGGCAGTATTATAATACTTATATTCTTGTACATAGGGGCAGTATTATAGTAGTTATATTCTTGTACATAGGGGGCAGTATTATAGTAGTTATATTCTTGTACATAGGGGGTAGTATTATAGTAGTTATATTCTTGTACATAGGGGGCAGTAATATAGTAGTTATATTGTTGTACATAGGGGGTCAGTATTATAGTAGTTATATTCTTGTACATAGGGGGCAGTATTATACTAGTTATATTCTTGTACATAGGGGGCAGTATTATAGTAGTTATATTCTTGTACATAGAGGGCAGTATTATAGCAGTTATATTCTTGTAAATAGGGGGCAGTATTATAGTAGTTATATTCTTGTACATAGGGGGCAGTATTATAGTAGTTATATTCTTGTACATAGGGGGCAGTATTATAGTAGTTATATTCTTGTACATAGGGGGCAGTATTATAGTAGTTATATTCTTGTACATAGGGGGCAGTATTATAGTAGTTATATTCTTGTACATAGGGGGCAGTATTATAATACTTATATTCTTGTACATAGGGGCAGTATTATAGTAGTTATATTCTTGTACATAGGGGGCAGTATTATAGTAGTTATATTCTTGTACATAGGGGGCAGTATTATACTAGTTAGATTCTTGTACATAGGGGGCAGTATTATAGTAGTTAGATTCTTGTACATAGGGGGCAGTATTATAGTAGTTATATTCTTGTACATAGGGGGCAGTATTATAGTAGTTATATTCTTGTACATAGGGGGCAGTATTATAATACTTATATTCTTGTACATAGGGGCAGTATTATAGTAGTTATATTCTTGTACATAGGGGGCAGTATTATAGTAGCTATATTCTTGTACATAGGGGGCAGTATTATACTAGTTAGATTCTTGTACATAGGGGGCAGTATTATAGTAGTTATATTCTTGTACATAGAGGGCAGTATTATAGCAGTTATATTCTTGTACATAGGGGGCAGTATTATAATACTTATATTCTTGTACATAGGGGGCAGTATTATAGTAGTTATATTCTTGTACATAGGGGGCAGTATTATAGTAGTTATATTCTTGTACATAGAGGGCAGTATTATAGCAGTTATATTCTTGTACATAGGGGGCAGTATTATAGTAGTTATATTCTTGTACATAGGGGCAGTATTATAGTAGTTATATTCTTGTACATAGGGGGCAGTATTATAGTAGTTATATTCTTGTACATAAGGGGCAGTATTATAGTAGTTATATTCTTGTACATAGGGGGCAGTATTATAATACTTATATTCTTGTACATAGGGGCAGTATTATAGTAGTTATATTCTTGTACATAGGGGGCAGTATTATAGTAGTTATATTCTTGTACATAGGGGGTAGTATTATAGTAGTTATATTCTTGTACATAGGGGGCAGTAATATAGTAGTTATATTGTTGTACATAGGGGGTCAGTATTATAGTAGTTATATTCTTGTACATAGGGGGCAGTATTATACTAGTTATATTCTTGTACATAGGGGGCAGTATTATAGTAGTTATATTCTTGTACATAGAGGGCAGTATTATAGCAGTTATATTCTTGTAAATAGGGGGCAGTATTATAGTAGTTATATTCTTGTACATAGGGGGCAGTATTATAGTAGTTATATTCTTGTACATAGGGGGCAGTATTATAGTAGTTATATTCTTGTACATAGGGGGCAGTATTATAGTAGTTATATTCTTGTACATAGGGGGCAGTATTATAGTAGTTATATTCTTGTACATAGGGGGCAGTATTATAATACTTATATTCTTGTACATAGGGGCAGTATTATAGTAGTTATATTCTTGTACATAGGGGGCAGTATTATAGTAGTTATATTCTTGTACGTAGGGGGTAGTATTATAGTAGTTATATTCTTGTACATAGGGGGCAGTATTATAGTAGTTATACTCTTGTACATAGGAGGCAGTATTATAGTAGTGATATTCTTGTACATAAGAGGCAGTATAATAGTAGTTATAGTCTTATACATAGGGGGTAGTATTAAAGTATTTATATTCTTGTACATAGGGGACAGTATTATAGTAGTTATGTCCTTTTACAAAGGAAGTAGTATTATAGTAGTTATATTCTTGTACATAGGGGGCAGTATTATAGTAATTATATTCTTATACATAGGGGGTAGTATTATAGTAGTTATATTCCTGTACATAGGGGCAGTATTAAAGTAGTTATATTCTTGTACATAGGGGCAGTATTATAGTAGTTATATTATTGTACATAGGGGGCAGCATTATAGTAGCTATATTCTTGTACATAGGAGGTAGTATTATAGTAGTGATATTCTTGTACGTAAGAGGCAGTATAATAGTAGTTGTAGTCTTATACATAGGGGGCAGTATTAACGTATTTATATTCTTGTACATAAGGGACAGTATTATAGTAGTTATGTCCTTTTACATAGGAAGTAGTATTATAGTAGTTATATTCTTGTACATAGGGGGCAGTATTATAGTAATTATATTCTTATACATAGGGGGTAGTATTATAGTAGTTATATTCTTGTACATAGGGGGCAGTATTATAGTAGTTATATTCTTGTACATAGGGGGCAGTATTATAGTAGTTATATTCTTGTACATAGGGGGTAGTATTATAGTAGTTATATTCTTGTACATAGGGGGCAGTAATATAGTAGTTATATTGTTGTACATAGGGGGTCAGTATTATAGTAGTTATATTCTTGTACATAGGGGGCAGTATTATACTAGTTATATTCTTGTACATAGGGGGCAGTATTATAGTAGTTATACTCTTGTACATAGGAGGCAGTATTATAGTAGTGATATTCTTGTACATAAGAGGCAGTATAATAGTAGTTATAGTCTTATACATAGGGGGTAGTATTAAAGTATTTATATTCTTGTACATAGGGGACAGTATTATAGTAGTTATGTCCTTTTACATAGGAAGTAGTATTATAGTAGTTATATTCTTGTACATAGGGGGCAGTATTATAGTAATTATATTCTTATACATAGGGGGTAGTATTATAGTAGTTATATTCCTGTACATAGGGGCAGTATTAAAGTAGTTATATTCTTGTACATAGGGGCAGTATTATAGTAGTTATATTATTGTACATAGGGGGCAGCATTATAGTAGCTATATTCTTGTACATAGGAGGTAGTATTATAGTAGTGATATTCTTGTACGTAAGAGGCAGTATAATAGTAGTTGTAGTCTTATACATAGGGGGCAGTATTAAAGTATTTATATTCTTGTACATAGGGGACAGTATTATAGTAGTTATGTCCTTTTACATAGGAAGTAGTATTATAGTAGTTATATTCTTGTACATAGGGGGCAGTATTATAGTAATTATATTCTTATACATAGGGGGTAGTATTATAGTAGTTATATTCTTGTACATAGGGGCAGTATTATAGTAGTTATATTATTGTACATAGGGGGCAGCATTATAGTACCTATATTCTTGTACATAGGAGTTAGTATTATAGTAGTGATATTCTTGTACGTAAGAGGCAGTATAATAGTAGTTATAGTCTTGTACATAGGGGGCAGTATTAAAGTAGATATAGTCTTGTTCATTGGGGGCAGTATTATAGTAGTTACATTCTAGTACATAGGAACAGTATTATACTACTTATATTCTTGTACATAGAAGGCAGTATTATAGTAATTATATTCTTGTACATAGGGGGCAGTATTATGGTAGTTATATTCTTGTACAGTATTATAGTAGTTATATTCTTGTACATAGGAGGAAGTATTATAGTAGTGATATTCTTGTACATAAGAGGCAATATAATAGTAGTTATAGTCTTGTACATAGGGGGCACTATTAAAGTAGTTATATTTTTGTACATAGGGGGCAGTATTATAGTAGGTATATTCTTGTACATAGGGGGCAGTATTATAGTAGTTACATTCTAGTACATAGGAACAGTATTATAGTACTTATATTCTTGTACATAGAAGGCAGTATTATGTAGTTATATTCTTGTTCATAGGGGGCAGTATTATAGTAGTTATATTCTTGTACAGTATTATAATAGTTATATTCTTGTACATAGGGGGCAGTACTATAGTAGTTATATTCTTGTACATAGAGGGCAGTATTATAGTAGTTATACTCTTGTACATAGGAGGCAGTATTAAAGTATTTATATTCTTGTACATAGGGACAGTATTATAGTAGTTATATTCTCGTACACAGGAGCAGTATTATAGTAGTTATATTCTTGTACATAGAAGGGCAGTATTATAGTAGTTATATTCTTGTACATAGGGGGCAGTATTATAGTAGTTATATTCTTGTACATAGGGGGCAGTATTATAGTAGTTATATTATTGTACATAGTGGGCAGTATTATAGTAGTTATATTCTTTGGCATAGGGGGGCAGTATTATAGTAGTTATATTCTTGTACATAGGAGGCATTATTATAGTAGTTATATTCTTGTACATAGGAGGTAGTATTATAGTAGTTATATTCTTGTACATAGGGGGCAGTATTATAGTAGCTATGTACTTGTACATAGGAGGCAGTATTATAGTAGTAATATTCTTGTACATAAGAGGCAGTATAATAGTAGTTATAGTCTTGTACATTGGGCGCAGTACTAAAGTAGTTATAGTCTTGTACGTAGGGGGCAGTATTAAAGTAGTTATAGTCTTGTACATAGTGGGCCGTATTATAGTAGTTATATTCTTGTACACAGGAGCAGTATTATAGTAGTTATATTCTTGTACATAGGAGGCAGTATTATAGTAGTTATATTCTTGTACATAAGGGGCAGTATTATAGTAGTTATATTCTTGTGCATAGGGGCAGTATTATAGTAGTTATATTCTTGTACATAGGGGGCAGTATTAAAGTAGTTATAGTCTTGTACATAGGGGGCAGTATTAAAGTAGTTATAGTCTTGTACATAGTGGGCAGTATTATAGTAGTTATATTCTTGTACACAGGAGCAGTATTATAGTAGTTATATTGTTGTACACAGGGGGCAGTATTATAGTCGTTATATTCTTGTTCATAGGGGCAGTATTATAGTAGTGATATTCTTGTGCATAGGGGCAGTATTATAGTAGTTATATTCTTGTACATAGGGGGCAGTATTATAGTAGTTATAGTCTTGTACATAGGGGCAGTATTATAGTAGTTATATTCTTGTACATAGGGGGGAATATTATAGTAGTTATAGTCTTGTACATAGGGGGCAGTATTATAGTAGTTATATTCTTTTGCATAGGGGGGCAGTATTATAGTAGTTATATTCTTGTACATAGAAGCAGTATGATAGTCGTTATATTCTTGTACATAGGGGGCAGTATTATAGTAGTTATAGTCTTGTACATAGGGGGCAGTATTAAAGTAGTTTTATTTTTGTGCATAGGGGGCAGTATTATAGTAGTTATATTCTTGTACATAGGAGGCAGTATTATAGTAGTTATATTCTTGAACATAGGAGCAGTATTATAGTAGTTATATTCTTGTACATAGGGGCAGTATTATAGTAGTTATATTCTTGTACATAGGAGGCAGTATTATAGTAGTTATATTCTTGAACATAGAAGCAGTATTATAGTATTTATAGTCTTGTACGTAGGGGGCAGTATTAAAGTAGTTATAGTCTTGTACATACGGGGTAGTATTAAAGTAGTTATATTCTTGTACATAGAGGGCAGTATTATAGTAGTTATAGTCTTGTACATAGTGGGCAGTATTATAGTAGTTATATTCTTGTACATAGGAGGCAGTATTATAGTAGTTATATTTTTGTACATAGGGGGCAGTATTATAGTAGCTATATTCTTGTACATAGGAGCAGTATTATAGTAGTTATATTCATGTACATAGGGGGCAGTATTATAGTAGTTTTATTCTTGTACATAAGAGGCAGTATAATAGTAGTTATAGTCTTGTACATAAGGGGCAGTATTAAAGTAGTTATAGTCTTGTACATAGGAGGCAGTATTATAGTAGTTATATTCCTGTACTTAGGAGGCAGTATTATAGTAGTTATATTCTTGTACATAGGGGCAGTATTATAGTAGTTATATTCTTGTAGATAAGGGGCAGTATTATAGTAGTTATATTCCTGTACATAGGAGGCAGTATTATAGTAGTTATATTCTTGTACATAGGGGGCAGTATTATAGTAGTTATATTCCTGTACTTAGGAGGCAGTATTATAGTAGTTATATTCTTGTACATAAGGGGCAGTATTATAGTAGTTATATTCCTGTACATAGGAGGCAGTGTTATAGTAGTTATATTCATGTACATAGGGGGCAGTATTATAGTAGTTATATTCTTGTACATAGGGGGCAGTATTATAGCAATTATGTTTTTGTGTATAGGAGCCAGTATTATAGTGTTTATATGCTTGTACATTGGGGCACTATTATTTTCTTCTTTATAAGGACCAGTATTATAGTATATTGTATTTGTAGTCAATTGTGTATCTTTAACTACAATTACCACTATGCTATTGCACTGAACACAGCCTTTGAGGCACAGTTTCAGCCTGAATTAACCGTTATAGAGAATAGTACAGTAGAAGAAGTATTATAATAGTTATATGTTTGTGTGTAGCGGTCAGTATTATTGTGGTTATTACCATGTCCATGCAGGAAAAGGTTGCAATCTCTGAACTCTGCTGACTGTGGATTAGTAGAAAGAGCTCATCAGAAGAGCGACTAGTACATAAATAGTCATGTACCCGTGTTGGTAACGAATATTTGCATATACTAACAGTAAATACAGATTTATAAAAGGTCTCATTCACACAAGTGTTGCGATTATAGCCCGTCTGCATCATGACCAAATGTCGCAACGATGAAGAAAAGCCATGATCGAGTCCCAAGATCGATTAGCATTTTCTTGTCCATTCACACAGGCATATCGCATTAAAAATACACTGCAGCCCGGAATTACGTCGGTCGGCAGAAATCTTCGGAATGACTTCTAATGATTACATTTAGTCAGCTCTCTTCATTTTCGAGTGCCAGATGCAGGTAAACTCCCTCCCCCTCCCTTTTTTTTCAGCTTTCATCGGAGTCTATGAGAGCCTTCAGCGATTTTCCTCAAAAGATAGGTTTTCGTCAAGATCTAACTTCTGATGCATGCATCTGAAAATCACCAATGTGAATGAATGCATTGGAATCTGATTCTTCACATGGTCACAATTTTTGCTGACGTTTTATCGTGGCAACGTAGTCGGGTAAAGATGCTCGTGTGAATAAGGCCTGATTGAAGGGAATTGAAGCACGAAATATATAGTAAAGTTGCAGAAGTTTTTCTCTAATACATGTAATGAAGCGGTTTTCTGAGATATTCGAAAAAGTTCCCCATTGCCATTCCTTACTCACCGAATTAATCAGCTGATGCTTCCAGCCCCTCCCCAGTGTTTGCTGATTTAATGGGTGAGTAGACTTTTTTTTAACATTTGATCACAATTAGTGATGAGCGAGCATACTCGCTAAGGGCAATTGCTCAAGCGAGCATTGCCCTTAGCGAGTACCTGCCCGCTCGAGAGAAAAGGTTCGGGTGCCGGCGGCGGGCAGGGAGCTGCGGGGAGGAACGGAGGTGAGATCTCTTTCTCCCTCTCTCCCCCCGCTCCCCCCTGCTGACTGCCTCTACTCACCGCTCCCCCGTTCCGGCACCCGAACCTTTTCTCTCGAGCGGGCAGGTACTCGCTAAGGGCAATGCTCGCTCAACAATTGCCCTTAGCGAGTATGCTCGCTCATCTCTTATCACAATGCCTGTTGATACTTTTTAAAGTATCTCAGACAACCCCTTCAAGCTCATTTTACTATAAAACAACCATTAATCCTACTCATAATCAGGTCACCATTCTTCCTGATGGAAGATCTACAATTCCTTTTTCCCAACGTCCTTTCTCATTCATTTTCTTTCCACCCATGTATGTCACTAGGATGATAATGGGGAACACCACCAAGTAATTCTTTCTCTCACTAACTTACACTGTAGCTGCAAACCATCTCATTGTACAAGGACACAAAGACTAGCCTGCTCTAAAGGTAGGGTTGATTCATTCCCGGGGATGTTACTTATTGCAGGCTGATACTTTGTGTCCTTCTACAATGAGGCGGTTTGTAGCTAAATGAGGCACAAAGTTAGTCTTAATTAAAAATCTTGCACCGTTGGCATGTTTGTAAGTCCGAGTAATCCTGGCATCCCGGGTCATTCATATATGTATACAGTGAGAATGAACAATGTGATCCATCATAGGAATGTATCCGTGTGGCAGACAATCAGTCTCTCCTTCTCTCGTTCGCCCATGCTTCACAATCACAGCACACACCAACATTGTATTTACAAGGGGAAATTGTTCTTCAGTATTTATGGTGTGACAAGTGTTTGCTCTGCCAAGCTGCGCCGTGACTTATTCAGTGAGAGAAGTAGGTCTGACCCCCTTGAGCTGCATGGAGCGGGCACAGTTCTGCACTATTAATACAGATCTTCCTGGATTTGTCGAAGCTTTACTCTTTAGGTCTACGGTAGAACGTTGTACATAATATTCTGGGCTCACTTGTTAATACGGTTCTATAGTTCCTTAAAGGGGTTGTCTCGCGGCAGCAAGTGGGGTTATACACTTCTGTATGGCCATAATAATGCACTTTGTAATGTACATCGTGCATTAAATATGAGCCATACAGAAGTTATTCACTTACCTGCTCCGTTGCTAGCGTCCACGTCGCCCTGAATCCGTCTAATTCTGATGTCTTCTGGCGTTTTTAGAAGCGCTTGCGCAGTCCGTGCTTCTGGCTGGTGAATGGGGCCGCTCGTGCCGGAGAGCTGGTCACCGCGTTGTCATCGTAGCTCCGCCCCGTCACGTGTGCCGATTCCAGCCAATCAGGAGGCTGGAATCGGCAATGGAACGCACAGAGCCCATGGTGCACCATGGGAGAAGACCCGCGGTGCACCATGGGAGAAAACCGCAGTGTATCCCTGGGAAAGGACCGGCGGCCATCTTAGGGAGAAGATTTTTATAACTCCATATTTCGTCGGATCGGTGAGTAGCAAGCGGTTTAAAAACCGCTTTAAATTGCTATTTTATGCCAGGGGGGTGACAGGGGGAATGGGGTAATGTAAAATTTTGATGTTTGCCGCGAAACAACCCCTTTAAAAAGAATAAAAAAGAGCATATCTAGTGTTCTAAATTGCTGATAAAACTCCATGATATACATTAGTATGACCATCTAAGCATAGATCATACCTATATGAGCAATTAACAATGGACTCTATTAAAGGGATTGTACAGAAAGAGCAAAAGGCCATCACACCTCTACTCAACTCTATTCATTTCAGTGGAGTTGAGCTGCAATACCAGACACAACCTGTAGACAGGTGAGGTGCTGATTCTGTAATTTTCTAATTCTGTAAACCCTTATAAACATTTAGGCCTCATGTCCACTAGGAAATTGGGGCCGCACAGATTCTCCATGCAGAATCCCGCAGCGGGTCCCTCCTTTCCCATGAGGCCTAAAAAATAGATTTTTACTTACCTGTCCGGACGTTGCGGATCTGCCCTCCGTCGCGGCCGGATCTTCGTTCTTGGATCTTCATTCTTGACTCTTTTTTTTAACTCCTGCTCTCCCGCGCTCCCATGCCGGGGAGCAGAAATTCAGCTGCGGGTGTGCCGCGGATACGGACGGCTTCCATAGGCTTCTATGGAAGCCTGCGGTAGACCCGCAGAAAATGGAGCATGCTGCGGGTGTTTTTCCGCAAGTGCGATCTGCGTGGCTGGGAAAAAGGACATCTGCAGGCATTTACTTACCTGCGGGTGTCCAATGCATCCCTATAGGCGCAGATCACGTGTGCAGGACACCCGCACAGATTTCCTAAATCGATTTACCCAGTGGACATGAGGCCTAAGTAGTTAGGAGTGAGTCGATGATGGTCCAAGGCAGAAGCCCGAGCTACCACACTTTACAAACACAATGCCCGTGGGCCAAATACGGCTACCACCTCATTTTATATGGCCCGCCTGCCGGGCAGCATCCCTGCAGGCATTCCACTCACTTAGCCTGTAGGGGCAGTGCAGAGTCTGTTACTATTACTACTGGGACCACTACAGAGGCCACTATTATTACTGGGGCCACTACAGGGCACACTATTACTACTAGGGCCACTATTCCGGACACTATTACTAGTGGGGACACTATAGGAGACACTATTACTACTGGGGCCATTAAGAGGGTCACTATTAGGGCTCGTTTACATGGGCATAAACGCGTTTTGGTTGTGCAAGTACACTACTTATTTGCATGAACAAAAACTGCTTCTGCACACAACAATGAATGCAGATGTGCCCCTTGAAATGAGGTGCGAATACCCAGTGAATGCACAGGTTTTCTGCGTATTCAATGCATAATTGCTCCGGCCCATCTTGCAGTGCGTAATACGCAGCGAAATAAGTCCTGCTGCGTATTTGGTTACACAATCGCACATCACATGGAAGGGGTGCGCTCATGTGAACAAACCTAACCTAACATCCTATTACCAAGGTGGTGGTGGGTAACTAGAAACTACTCTTCTTTTCCACTGGAGTGAAAATGTTAACATGTATTTACTGGTAATCTCAAGATTTTAGTGTTTTCTTATTTTTTGGACCAAAATACGTGTACAGCAACGTGCAAAATAGATATTTACACTGTTGAGAATGATTTTCCCTTCATGAATAATAACCATTTCAGATAACTTTCCGTGTTTAGTCATGAGAATTGCAATATTAAAAAACATTGGTGGGACGGGGCGAATCTTATTATATAAAGCACATACATTTCTGCCATTGCAGCTAAAAGGCACTGAAACCAATCACTGGGCTCAGCAGAGGCTTCCATGTACGGCACGAGACAGTAGGAGAAATGTAACATCCCGCAGGAACTATTAACCATGGCCGTTGTAATCCTGCGGTGGGACACCCTCATTCTGCCCCTATCACAAACAATGGGGCATATTTACTTAGATTGGCGTTTAACACCGCAGTCCAAGTAAACTTTGTGCCGGCCAAAGGCCCATTTACACGCAACAATTATCGCTCAAAATTTGCTCAAAAGCCATCGTTTGAGCGATAATTGGTGTGTGTAAATGCTTCCATCTTTCACTCTTCGGCTGAACAATGATTTTTAGGTGAGCATAAAATCCATCGTTCAGCCGGGGAGAAGATAACACAGACCACATGCTGTGTTTGCTGTCCATGGTGTTGTATTCTCTACGGGAGCGCTGCTCACATTGTGTTCAGCTTGCAGCCCCAAGGTAGAACAAAGGAACTGAATGCAGAGAACAGACCATCTGCTGTTCTCTACAGGTCTGGGAGGCTCGGTTACATGCAAATGAAGGTGATAAGCTACTAATGGACCTTGGTTTCTATTAGCAGTTTATGCAAAACAATCACTCAAAACCCATCTTTGCGTGTAAATGGGCTCTTTTGTTGGACCTCCACATACCAGACTGAAACCTACACTAGGGATGAGCTGACATAGGGTTCAGCTATAATTTATGCCAGTCTCTGGCCTACATTATAGTAAATCTGATAGGCTTCAGCTATACTCCCAACACTAATTCCAATCCACATTTACAAAAAGTGCTGCATAAATCCCCAAAAAGTTGCAATTTGCACACTTGCTCCAAAATTATGACTTTTTAATGCCAGAATTGTGCTGCAGGATGGGTAATACATATGCCCCAATGTGTTCTCCATCCTGCGTGGATTGTATAAGTACTTGAAGTCTATTTCGAGAAGTGTTGTGACGAATGACATTCTGTCAACCTGCCAAGACCCGTCACCCGGCCTATTTCTCAGTGTGACACAGAGCAGTTCTTGGCTTTGTCAGAGAACAGCAGGTAACGACGCTCCGCTATCTCCTCCGCCTGATTCCGCTGATCTCGCTCCTTCCTTCCTTGCTGCTCCGGGTCAGCCTCTGCTTACTCTAGGATTCAGTAGCCTCCTGATGAATATAACAGACCTGCCAGACATAATCCAATGGCTTTGTGGATCCTAATCACTACAGAAGACACTTCTCACTCCAAAATGTATTGTAAATGGGGAACGACCCCCTCATGTATATCTCATGTATTGGGAGGTTTGTGCAGTCCGAGTTCATGGACGCCCGGCATTGTTGTAGTTTGCCATGTCCCTGGCATATCTCGCTACGGGCAGCTTCATACGGAGGTATTTGCGCACTCAAAATATACACATTTAGGGCTCATGTCCACGGGGAAAATAGGATTTAGGATCCGCAGCGGATTTCCTGCATGCGGATCCGCACCCCATAGGGATGCATTGACCACCCGCGGGTACATAAATACCCGCGGATCGTCAATAAAAGTGATTTAAAAAAAAATGGAGCATGAAAAAATCTGGACCATGCTCCATTTTCATGCGGGTCTCCCGCGGGGACGGCTCCCGCGGGCTTCTATTGAAGCCTATGGAAGCCGTCCGGATCCGCGGGACACAAAAATCATATTTTACTCACCCGCTCCGGTTCTTCTCTTCTCCGCGGCGCCATCTTCTCTCAGCCGCGGCCGGATCATTTTGCTTCGGCCCGGCGCATGCGCGGGGCACGTCACCGACGTCATCGTGCACATCCGCCGAGCCGAAGAATGAAGATCCGGCCGCGACGAGAGAAGATGACGCCGCCGCGAAGAGCAGAAACGGAGCGGATGGGAGGTGAGTTTATTCTCATTTATTTGCATTTTCAGCGCTCATGTCCGCGGGGCAGGAGGGACCCGCTGCAGATTCTACATGTAGAATCTGCAGCGGATCTGATTTTCCCCGTGGACATGAGGCCTTAGGCGTTATTCACACAGGCGTTTTATCGTGGCGATTTTGCGATAAAACACTGGTTGAAAATTGCGACCATCTAAAGCATTGGATTCTAATGCATTTGTTCAGATGGGCGATTTTTGGGGGTGTAAAATCGGCCAGCCCGAAAAAATAGCGCATACGGTGTTCATTTAGCTGGCCGCTTTTATGTTGACTGAAAAGATATCTTTGGCCATAGACTTCTATGAGAGCTGCCGGAAAAGGGAGTTTAGCGGCTCTGCTAAACTCCCTCCCCCTTCTCTCCCGCTCTCCGACCCTTGTCGGCTGCCTGCAATGAAAGGGGGCGGGAGTTTGGCACACTAGCTCCCGCCCCATCCAGCCCCCTCCCATTGCCACGAGCTAAACTCTCTCTCCCTGCTCAACGGTATTCCAGGCTGCCGCGTATACCCGCCACACCCGGACCATCTGAATGGGCGGTCAAACAGGAGATGAAGCTGTGACTTGGTCACGGCTCCCTCTCATTCATGCAATTTTCGGCCGGCCAAAAATCACAGCGCCCGTGTGAAGAAGCCCTTAATTCGCAGAAAATAGAAACCCATAGATGTCAATAGGTTCATTCTCATTAGCGTTTTGTGCACACACACAAAAAAAAATAGGACCTGCTCTTTTTACCTGCGTATTTGCGCACTAAAGGCCCCATAGAAGTCTATGGGAGGAGTGCAAATGCGCAATGTGCTGCAAAAAAATGGTGGAAAAACAAACACATCTGGACCTCATTATGCTAAATAACTTTTTAAATCAGGGCGGGGGTGGGGTTACGCACATGTAAATAGGCCCTACGTGCACAAAAAGTTCAGTACTATGCATCAATACGCACGTAAATCAACCTTGTTCACTGTGCAAATGCGTTGCGCTGAGGCAAGCGTACCTGGACATTCGCTTGTCTGAAGCCGCCCTAGGACTTTTATGGTGCGCATAAACACGCACAGGTACGTCCGTCTGAGGCCGCCCTAAGAAAAAGGCTGTCTTTCCTGGTTGCAAACCCTAATATAATTCCTCACCAATGCCGTTTACCCCACACTGCCGAGCTTAGCCCCCATTATAATGTTATTCTTCATTGTCTGCATGTAAGATAACCTGCAGCCCGGTTACATGAATATTGCAGCTCCTTGATGCTGGATAACCTGCAGAAATCGCACAGCATGGCAGGAAGCAAAGGGGCACCTAAAAATGGCTTTAAGTATATGGAGCTCCTCCGTGGAGAGGGAGATAGATGGCTAAATGCCAATAGCTGTACAGCAGTTTATCTATAGGGGCAGCATGGATCATATAGGATGATAGAGATTTGCCATTGACGCCTATTGCTATGCAACCGCCCAAGAAACTATATCTTAACGCTCTCAAGTGCCTTCGGCTCAGTTCACATCTGCATCATGGTTTCCATTATAAATGGACACAGCTAAGCAGCACCAGATCTGTTGCATGACGGAGTCCGGCAGACCGAATTAACTTATAATGGGGTCTGTCAGGTTCCATTGTGGTTTCTGTCAATTTGATGGGAAGAATAGCTCTGATTTTGCACTATTCTTCTAACTATGTATGATGGGATCTGCAATGGAGCCTCTGTTATCATATGTGCCTCTCCGGTAGCATCTAATTCACTAGCAATATAATAATACTACTTTCCTTAAAACATTCAAGTTGGTATTTATGAAAATGTAATTTTGTTTTTTCATGACTTTTTATGGGTGCAATATCCAAATTCTGCAGATTTTTGCAATACATATTCTTGCCAACAGAGGGCAGTCACAGTCCACAAAGAACATTTTCTAGCATTGCATGCACACAGCATATAAATCTTACGCAGAAAAAAAAAGCGTGCCCTTGCCAGTCTGACTCAGGAAAAAGAGAATTACTACACTTAATTAAAGTGTATTGACACCATATGTGCTCCAGCCCTGACTCTATGGTATTATTAATGACCGAAAAACTGCAGGCTTATACAGGTTTACTTCTCGCTAGAATCACAGACGACCCCCATCCTAATTAATGTCAAATATATTTGCATGGAGAAAACAGGGACTTTAATTTTTAGTTCTTAACTATGTTCTCCTGATGGAGATTTCCTACCGTTGGGTTCACTCATCGACACCAAAGCTTCAACGCCTGCAAATGTACAGCTGTCTTCATCCTACGAGCCCCAGCAGGCCAGTATAAGGGATCCCGATAATATTGGGTCAGGACACCTAAAGCCTGTGCTAGTCTCAGACCATGTAACCAACAAGGAATAGTAAGATCAGGCGTTTAATGGGATAGTAATGGGTTAATGCTAATCCTAACCCTACTTACTCCACCAGTGGATAGTTGTTTTTTTTTTTTATCATAGAACCATAGACTGGTAGAGTTGGAAGGGACCTCTAGGGTCATCAGGTCCAACCCCCAGCTCAGTGCAGGATTCACTAAATCATCCCAGACAGATGTGTCCAGCCTTTGTTTGAAGACTTCCATTGAAGGAGAACTCACCACTTCCCGTGGTAACCTGTTCCACTCATTGATCACCCTCTCTGTCTAATATCTAATCTGTGTCTCCTCCCTTCCAGTTTCATCCCATTGCTTCTAGTCTTTCCTTGTGCACATGAGAATAGGGCTGATCCCTCTGCACTGTGACAACCCTACTTTCTCAGACTTCTGAATGGCCAATCAACTTGATTTATCACTTTAGGAACCCCAGAGCTGCTTCTGTATATAGAAAGCAGTACACTTGGAACATACTATACACACACCTTTATGATACCTGCATCCTTCCATTAGGGCTTAAACACAAAATCACGGCCGCAAAACGGACTAAACGAAACTATTGATTTCAATAGTTTTGTTTTCACTATCAGGATTCTTGCACGTTAATAGTATAGCGAGAAAAGATAGGTCTTACCCTATCTTTCTCGCATGTAGTTTTTTTTTAGCTCTGCTAAACTCCCACCCCATTCCTGACCCCTCTCCACCCCTTGCCAACTTACGACATGGGGAGGGGAGCTTAGCAGAGCTCCTATGGGAGCTGCCGGCAAGGGGGAGGGGGTGGGACTTTAGCACACTAGCTCCCATCCCACCCCCCTCCCGTTACAGACAGCCGGCAAGGGGCAAAGAGGGGGAGAGAAGGGGGAGGGAGTTTAGCAGTCACGCTGCTAAACTCTCTACCACCTCCCTTCTCTGGCATTGGAAACCAATGCATCAGATGGGCAGCGTATATTGGCTGGCAGTGAAAACACGGCTGATATAAACTTGTGAGAAAGAGCGCTAAAGCAAACGATTCCGGTAACCACAGTACATTAGAGAATTACTTTGTAATATACTAATTGATCATTGACATTGTGTAAACAGGCAAGACTGCAGCCTGTAAACAAGCCCGAGGATTGATTACTAAGTGGTGGCGTGGGGGATGCAGGGAGAGGAGAGTATATGACTATTTCTTGTTTTATGGCAGGGGAAGCTGCATTTTATAAAAAAAAATAATAAAAAGTAATAAAATTCTCGCTTCTTGCAGTCACCACTAGGGGGAGCTCAGTGAAGACAGATTTATGAAGATGCAATTAAACTCAATAATAAATCCTTCAGCTCCCCCTAGTGAAGCTGCATGAAGCCGGTTTTATCACTAATTTTCAGCTGTGGGAAGGAAATCAAGAT
Source organism: Eleutherodactylus coqui (assembly GCF_035609145.1). Lineage (NCBI taxonomy): Eukaryota > Metazoa > Chordata > Amphibia > Anura > Eleutherodactylidae > Eleutherodactylus > Eleutherodactylus coqui. Next base: position 112,130,538 of record NC_089849.1, read on the forward strand.
ATTTAAAGTTCTATGACCTGAATCTAAAAAAATGACTAAACGACTGTATGAGCGGGTGACATCACTGCTAGTTGTTAGCGCATGTAGGCAGGCAGATCACCACTGAGTATTGCTCACTTCTCGCTCAGCACTTCACATTCTATGTGTAACGCGAAGCAGAGAGCGGTTACATGCAGCAAGAAGTCAGCGCTCCAGCAATGATTTTTATACTGGTTAAGGTGTTATTCAGACGGGCATATATCAGTCGGGTTTTCCTGCCCGGACAATATACACTGCCCCTCTCTGCAAGGGTAGGAGGCGGGACCGGACGGGAGCATTGCATTGAGCTCCCACCCCTCTTCGCCCTCTCTCCGCCCCTCGCTACTGTTTGCAATGGGAAGGGGCGGGAGGGACAGAATTTAGCTCCGCCCCATCCCGCCTCTCCCATTGCAAAAAGTAGAGAGGGGGCGGGAGCTCAGTGCATCAGCTCCCGACCCATCCTGCCTCCTCCCCTTGCAGAGAGGAGCAGCGTGTATATCGGCCGGGCGTCAACACCCGAGCGATATACGCCCGTCTGAATAAGCCCTAAAAGTGAGCCCTAAAACTTTGCATTTAGACATAATGATTATTGCACATTTTCATTCATTTAAACAAATGTTGCACAATATTTGTCCCATGTAAGTGGCCCTTAAGGCCTCAGTCACACGGGCGCATCGGCATCCGTACACCGGCGCCGATGCGCCCGTGTGACTGCAGGAAGGAGATGGACGTACCTGCAGACAGCCGTCTCTCTGCAGCGGCGGATGAAAGAATACATGACTGGCAATGAAGCCGGTCACATGTTCTTTCCTCCTGCGCTGCAGAGAGACGGCCGTCTGCAGGTACGTCCGTCTGCTGGTGTCAGTCACACGGGCGCATCGGCGCCGGTGTACGGATGCCGATGCGCCCGTGTGACTGAGGCCTAAGTCACTAACAGCAAATTGTCAGGATCTGTCCCTCAGGACCTCTGCCGATGAACTAATAAGAAGTTGCTACAGACAGCCGAAACTGTTGAAACGCCATTTGTCGCACAGTGGCTTAGTTTGGTATTGCAGCTAACTTCAATGGGAGAGAGACGCAGTACCGTCCAATGCGATACTGATGCTATTTTGACATTTTGGCTGTCTGCAGCAGCGGGGATCCCGAAGGCGGATGGGTCAATAGATGTTCTCTCGAGAAACCCCTTTAATTGAATTAAAATGAATTAGAAGTAAACTAACTCATTCAGAGAGTGAACGATCATTTTGGCCGTAGACTACGGATTTATCTAAAGCAGCATTTTACTATTAACCCGGCGAATCTGGAACCCCTGAAGCAGACACTGCAGCTCAGGGCACCAACAATATTACACTACAGTGAGGCATAATAGGGCTGTAAAAAAATAAAATACACCATAAAATCCCACTTACACCTCTGCCTACAATAAAGCTGGGCTTAGTCTGGTCTGACTAATTTACAGCCCAATGCTGTGTTTCATAACTTTACAACTCTGCTTAGGTCTGAATTGGAATATTTTCAATCATTTTTACCCACCCTGCCTCCTGGTTCTTTATTATCCGAAGTCCTGTCGAGACATTATAAAGTCTTGCACTGCAGCATGAGCTAGTTTACTTTAACCCATTAAGGACGCAGCCAATTTTTTGTTTTTGCCTCAGTACTTTCTGACAGCCAGAACTTTTTTCGTTTTCCATTTCTTGCAGAACCTTCTGTTGCATATTTGCGCAAGTGGATTACGTAATTCCAACCCGCAAATGCGAGCATTTTGTATTTGATTGAACGGCGTATTATTGCGCGGAATCCACAATTCAAATCCGGTCGTGTCAGACCGGCCTTATAAAAAAAAAATCATAAAATAAAAAACAAAAAAACGCCAAAGCTCCAGTGCGGGCACACAGGTATCATGCATTCAGCATAACATAGATGCCGAAGTGATGCAGAATAGAGGCTTCCCAAACCCTCAAGAAATAATCTCACCATTTATGCACTTGCTGCCTTCTTCCTATCTGCTCTTAGGCCCGATGCCCACGACGGATTTTCGCTGCGGAATTCGCAGACACGCCCACCCTGAATCTGCAGCAATGTCCGTCCATAGACATGCTGGGTTCAAAGATTCTCCCCTGCCCATGAGCAGAAATCAACCGCGCTTTTACACTCGTGGGGGAGATTCGCAGCATGTTCTATTCTGTGCGGAAAATTGCGTGCACGGCTTCCATTACAGTCAGTGGAAGCCGTCTGTCCCGCGATACTTCTGCTGTGAGCACTATGGAAGTATCACAGGAATCTGCGTCATAGCCCAGAGCGTCATGCGCGACAGCTTCCCAACCGAGACACTTGCGGCAAAGATTCCGTTGCAGATCCGTCATAAAATACCGTGCATTCAGCACTTTTTCTTCTGGTAAAATGTTGGGCGGAAATTGAACGGACCCCATTAAAGTCAATGGGGTCCATTTGGCGCTGTCCAGTTCCATGATAAACGGATCTGTTCAGCCAGGAGATTTCCCTTTCCTGCTCCCTGAATGGAGCAGGAAAGCAGAATCACCGAGAGCATGAATGGCCTTATAAGTCTCCTCACACCTTCTAAATGTTCTCTTTCAGGAGAGATGATACTCTTCCCGATCCACGTCTATAGGTCTCCCACTAGCCAAGCCTACTGCACAGTGATGAGGGGCAAACACCCCGGATGGGTGCATGGATTCTGGCATGGTTTTCAATTCCCAGTCATTGTTATAAAGAATTGTTTAAAGAGTCTGACATTGATATGCAGAAATGCTGCCTTCCAATAGGTGGCGCTGTAGAGGTATTGTTCCATGTCTGCCTTACTTACCCAACAATCAGACGTGTGTGGCATATGCTGTCATTATGACATAAATGCCCCCAATGACAACACATTTTTTTTTATGGTTGTTCTTGGGAATGGCGCAATCTGACAGTGCGGCGCTGAGCAGAAAAGGTTGCACAGCTGGCAATAGGGTATATGGGCAGAACAACCCTGGCCTGTTGAAATTAGTATTTACCTGTTGATAGAAGATGCAGGACACTTGACAATGGAAGGCTTCAAGAACATAATTTGAAAGAGTAGAAGGGCAGATGGATTTGGTTCAAAAGGTTACTCTTGCTTCGAAAATGGGACATTAGGGAGATAAGGAACATACGACGCCATCTTCCAGGACCCAAATCCAGTGAAGTAGGTGGCATCGCTGTCGCCTACCCTCTTAGTAGGAGAAATGAAAATAACACATGTGTGGCTTGTACTAACTGTCTGTGACAAAGCTAGACCTTATCAGGCAACACCAAGGCCAGCACATGATGTCATCGCCTCCCTCCAGGAAAAAGTGAGGTCATTAATTGAACTGCTCACTGAGATAAGAGGCCATAAAAATAAACAGAGCTGCTATGAAATGAGGTTCCATGTGCAGTGAGATCCTTCAAGTGTTTGGAGGGGACTTGTGTCTGCCTTTGAGCAAAAGCAATTTTCTCTTTCCTTCAAGGCTCTGGTGAACATATACAGGAAGGATCAGTGGCTCAGAGGTATTTTAAAGTGTAATCTAGAGCTGGGCCGATATTCAGAAGTTCTTGCTCTGATTAACTGTATTTTTTACTAAAGTTATTGGCAAAAAAAAAGAAAAAAACTTTAATCAAGTTAAGAAGTAACCTAAAATCCTAGCTATATGTAGTTCAACCAACAATGACATCACATAATGCTGTATATGATGACATCATACATACTGTTTTCAAATCTTGTTCACTGCTGGTTTTACTCCTTATATAATAAAATCTTTATATCTTACCATCATCATCATTTTTTGGAGTCGTTGCGCCCTGAGCCATTTTTCTCTCACTCCCACTGTGTACTTCTTGACTTGTCTTGTACAAGTACACGTCTAGCCGGCAGCACATCCCACGTACAATTGTACTGCTATTCACAACGAACTATATGCATCCACCCATAGAGTAGCTCCACCACTTTACTTTCACCCATCCAGAAACAGGTGGCACCATCGTTATACCCCTGTGTCTGTCAGAACCATTTCCAGACGATTGGCTGGAGAACATTTGGTATCACTGTTGCGTGTACTGCCTTTGTCACCCACCCATCTTCACCTCTGTTTGCAGTGGTGTCGTGAGCAATGAAACTGGACTGCTATGAAATGGAACTGCGTTGTCTTCAGCGACGATCCAGGTTTAGTTTGGGGACTGACGATGGTCGTATTGAGAAAATCAGGCCTGTTTAGTCACCAGATTTATCACAAATAGAACATTCCTGGATGGCTCAACAGGGAGAACCGCCACTCTGGTTCCTGGTTTCGAGTTCTGACAAGCTTGTACATAAGATGTGATACGAGGGCATGGAGGCTCTAGTACTGCCTCTAGCTTGGGCGGGCATGGAGACTCTAGTACCCTGTTTGCTGCCTCTAGCTTGGATGTGACATAGCATGGTACAACAGGGTACTAGAGCCTCCATGCCCGCCCATATCACATCTTCTATCCAAGCTAGAGGTGGTACAACAGGGTACTAGAGCCTTCATGCCCGCTGTATCACATCTTGTATCCAAGCTAGAGGTGGTACAACAGGGTACTAAAGTCTCCATGCCTACCCGTATCACATCTTATATCCAAGCTAGAGGCGGTAGAACAGGGTACTAGAGCCTCTATGCCCACCCGTATCACATATTGTATCCAAACTAGAAGTGATACGACAGGGTAAGAGACTCCATATTTGTCCGTGTCACATCTTGCATCCAAGCTAGAGGCAGTACAACAGGGTACTAGCGCCTCCATGTACACCTGTATCACATCTTGTATACAAGCTAGAGGCCTTAGTCACACGGGCGTTTATTGCCGCGATTTGCGCATGCGCATGCGTCCCGCGATTTTTTAAAACCATTGCTTTGCAATGGTATCGGACACATGAGCGCTTTTTATGCGCTCGTCCGATAAATTAGAGAACAGAAATCGCAGATCGCACCTATCTGCGATCTGCGATTCCTGTTCTCTTCTCTATATGCGCTCAATGGGGCCGGCGGCAGCAGCGCCGACCCCATTGAGAACATATAGAAGACAAATCATTCTTCTCTGCCACAGCTGGAACAGCTGTGGCAGAGAAGAACGATGTTTGCCCATTGAATTCAATGGAGCGGCAATACAGCCGCTCCATTGAAAGCAATGGGCTGCCGGCGTGCGCGGGGTTAATTGTCGGGAAGGGGTTAAATATATAACCCCTTTCCTGCAATGCATCCTGAAAAGTGAAAAAATAAAAAAAAAGGATGTACTCACCTGCTCCCGGCAGCTGGAGATCCCGGCGGCCGGCCTGCAGTGGGTGTGAAGGGGGTGTGACTCAGGCTTGCCCCTGATTGGCTCAGCCTGAGCCAATCAGAGGCTGATCTCAGTCACACCCATTCATGAATTCATGAATGGGTGTGACTGAGACTTGCTTCTGATTGGCTCAGCGCTGAGCCAATCAGGGGCAAGCCTGAGTCACACCCCCTTCACACCCACTGCAGGCCGGCCGCCGGGATCTCCAGCTGCCGGGAGCAGGTAAGTACATACATTTTTTTTATTTTTTCACTTTTCAGGATGCATTGCAGGAAAGGGGTTATATATTTAACCCCTTCCCGACAATTCATCCCACACTCGCCCGCAGCGCTTGCATTCAATGGAGCCGCTGTATTGCCGTCTCCATTGAATGCAATGCGCTGGACAGCTCCGGCCCGTTTCTAATGAAACGCGGCTAGGAGCAGATTTTCGGGCGATTTTTGGGCCGATTTTTCGGCGCCGGTCACGCGATTTGCGCATGCGCATCCGTCATGCGATGCGCAAATCGCGTGAAAAAACGCCCGTGTGACTAAGGCCAGAAGCGGTACAATAGGGTACTAGAGCCTCCATACCCTCCCGTATCACATCTTATATCCGAGCTAGAGGCGGTAAAACAGGGTGCTAGAGCCTCCATGCCTGCCTGTATCACATCTTGTATCCAAGCTAGAGGCGGTACAACAGGGTACTAGAGCCTCAATGCCTGTCTATATCACATCTTGTATCCAAGCTAGAGGCGGTACAACAGGGTACTAGAGCCTCCATGCCTGCCTGTATCACATATTGTATCCAAGCTAGAGGCCGTACAACAGGGTACTAGAGCCTCCCTACAAGGGTCAGTTTTTACAATAAATGTTCCCTTTGTCTGATATTGTAATCACTTACTTATATAAGCACAAGTTGGCAGAACCCTCCAAGCAAAGCGGGCACAATCTGAGATATGATTGGGCCCATGGTGATTAAAGGGAAAAAAACTAGGAAATGTATGCTTGGCTTTGATGGAACTAAATGTCCCAGCATTCCCTAAGAGTTCCTAACCACTGGACAATCACAGCCCATTTGATGCATGCAGCTGAGCTGCGCTGCCTGAATGTAGTGTTTGTGTCTTTGTACCAGGATAGAAGAGAATGGCATGACATCATGGCTGGAGGCTTCAGGAATAACCTGTCTATCACCTCCAGCTTCCTATTTTCCCTCACTTCACAGTGCAGGAATTCCTCTTCCCCTACTGTCTCAGGGACCTGTCTGGAGAGCTATCTTTCCATAAACAATCCATCAGTCTTCAAATACTTACAACAAACATCTTGTAATTGGAAACAGTATGTAGCGGTTACTTGACAGCAGAGTCCTTCCTGTCTCCCGTCCACGTGCCTCTGCCTTAACCCCTCTCAGGGCAGCGCCAGGCGCACAACAGTGAAAGGAGAGACGTTGGAAGTCTTGGCCTTCCAGATCAGCTGTCACCGGAGTGTAAAGAAAATGTTGAATTTATTCATTTATGTAAAATAGAAGGGGTCATCCCAGCGATGGTGCTTCATCCGATCCCCTCTCTACTGCTGCTCGCAGTCTGAAAACACAACTGGTTTTCTGTCCTACTTTTCTAAAAAGGAAAACATAAGAAAATCCCCTAAACACGCTAATATTACTAAAGGTAAAAGCTATAGTGGAGATGCTTCAAGGAGCCCTCAGAAAACTTTATAGGACTTTGTTGCAATCCACATCTTATCAGGCTTGTTAAAAAGTCTTACACTGACTTGCAGGAATGCTGCCTTCTAATAGGTGGCGCTGAAGAGGTATTGTTCCATCTTGTCATTTGCATATTTCCCAGAGGAGCTTGGATGGCCCTATAAGCCTCCTCACACCTTCTAGGTGCTCTCCCTAAGGAGAAAAGATACCCTCCCTGACCTATCGTATAAAGTGATGGTGTATTGCTAAAATATGCTTTCCCTTTGCGATCAGTAGAGTTCTGACTTTTGTGACCCCCACCAATCCTGAGAATGAAGGGGCCACAGTACTGATATAGCCCTGTATCCTCTTTGCTGTTTTACCCTGCATAGTGATACCTTAGCCAACACACTGTACAGAATGTTCCCATTTAACCAGCACTGCGTCCCCTTCATTCCCAGAATCACTGGCGTCTCAGAGGTTGGACATCCTCCAATCATAAAGTAATGACATATCCTAGCCTTACTCCATCACTTTATAAGATGGAAGTACCCCTTTAATGCGGTTGACTCATGAAGACAATCACCTTTTAAATGGAAGCTGATTGGATGATCAGCCTATCGCCGAATGTTCAGCTTCAGGAATTGAAGATCAGCACTGATCGTGGAGAGCTGGGTCTCCCCCTAGAGGTTACTGCAGGGAAATGTAGTAACACAGCGCATACCAACCATTAAAGTAAATGGCAAACCATGTAATTAATGGATGGACTGCATTTGCGTCTCTCCTTGGGCTGATAGAAGAGTTTTCTGGGGGTGGAGGTGCTCGATGATGCCCATATTGATGAGATGTACAGAAATGGGACTCTTTAAAATTACATTATCAGAATCAGTCATAATGACCTGCTGGGCTGGAGGAATGTTAAATGGATATATAGGGATTAGTGTTACTAAGTATGTAGTGTGTGCTCCACTTGTTAGATATCACCATAGAATGACATTCCCCAGCAGTCCTAGCTATAGGGTACGGCCATCTTGTCCCTCTTACCATTAGGTGGCAGAAAGGACTGGAAAGTGCTTTACGTAGGGTTTGTTCGCACTTCCTTTTATCTCAGTTTTACATTTACATTTCGCTGTTCTGTTCTTGAAGCAGTGAAACGGAAGTAAAACTGAAAGAAAACTAGTTTTTTTCCCCATTGATTTTAATGGGTTTTCAAAAAAACAGAACAAATAGTGCTGCAGTGGAAATTATTTGCTCCAGTAAAAAAAAAAACAGAAGCGAACAGAAATCATTCAGTTTTTTTGAAAAACCCGTTGAAATCAATGGGTAAAAAACCAAATCAGTTTATTTCAGTTTAAGGCTACATTCACAGGGGCGAGCGCAATATGAGGCCGAGAACTTCTGCCCGATACCACACTTGCCAACATGCGTTTTTCACGCCGAAGTGAGGCGTCTTTAATTGAGGTCTCTTTCACACGGGCGACAGCGATATCGCTGTGAGAAAATTGCAGTGATATCGCATCTTTGTTCTGCGCGATATGACTGCGTTTTCTTGCGACGATATTGCGATTTTGTGTTGCTACAAAGTCACGCAACTTTGTAGTGCTCTTTTGTTGGGACTTTCGGAGGGGGGAGAGGCTTGAAATATAAGTCCTACAACGAAAAAAAGCCCTAGCTGCATAAAAAAAAAAAATCACAATGCATTACCTAACAGGCGCTGTCCGCTCCGCCGCATGTCTCCTCTGCAGCTCCGGCACTTGTCTGTAGTTTTTAGGCAGCGCTTCCTGGTTTGGAGGTTCAAAATCCCCGCCTCCAGGAAGCGCCGGCTTTGATTGGCTCTCAGGCGCCATGGCTCAGCCAATCACTGCAGCACTCAATGAACCAATCACAACCATTCAATGTGATTGGCTTCCATTCAATGTGTATAGCGATCCTCAAGCACGTGTTTCACAGGATCACAAGTGTTGCCCATTGATTTCAATGGGAAACATCACACTCACATACACTTCACACGGCTATATGACCGCCATGCGATGTCTTTAAAGGTCCCATTGAATACAATGGGGGGGGGGGGCGTTCTGCGGGAACGGCCAAAGAAAGCAACAACACTGCAAGGAAAAAAAAGGCTCATGTGAATAAGTGCATTCAAAAGGATGGATTTCATATCCGTACAAGTTCTGTGCAATAAGCCATTACTTCCGTTTCTCTGCTTTTTCACACAACCGTATTTGCACATGTGCTGGCACGCATAAAATATACGTGCACGATGTGCAGAGAATAGAACACATTGATTTGGATTCGTTTTCATGAGTGTTTTTTGCCAAAAAAATTTGGCGCTGTTCTATTTTCCAGCGTATTTGAGCACCGAGGGCCCCATATAAGTCTATGAAGGTGCGCAAATACGCACGTAATATGTGTAAAAATGCTAAGTAAACGCTGCGCAATTTTGTTAAAAATTGAACACATCTGGGCCTCATAGACTAAGGGCAGTTTAAGACAGTGGCACGGAGCCTAGTTGCCCCTGAACGAGGGGAATTTCTTCCCCTTCACCAACGTGATTATGACGACCACATAATGGGAGAAATACACGTTTGTATAAATCTGCCCTAAATGTGCGCAAGAAGTACAGTACTATGCACAAACATGCGCAAAAATGAACCTCATCCACCTGGTTCATAGCGCAAATACTCTGCGCTGAGGTGGGGGTATTTGTGCATACGTTCGTGTGAAGCCGCCCTCAAAAACGGAAAAGAGAAACGGAAATGCAAAACTGAGATAAAAGAAGTGTGATCGAGTCCTTATACCGACTGACTACAATATGAGGTGGGAGAGGAGGAGGAAGGAGGACATACTGATGACATTACACAGGCTTGTAGGTTGAGGGGGACACCGAAAAACTAGTCTACAGCTCCATCACATTCGACTCATTACCCCCCAACAAGCTGGGTGCTCATTTTGTCAACCTTGAGCCGCCAACCTGAACCACATTAATGTCCTTTACAAGTACCTGTGCCACCTGCTTATTCTATTGCCTTTTTTAAGTGGCCCATGGGTCCCTGGATTTTGGGTACTAGTAGCGATTACTACCTCTGCAATGCTTCCTACAGCTAACCACTGTTTCTCATAATTGACAGTGCAACTTCATGCGTCTTTTGCTTACCATTTTTGAGTCGCTCATCTTTCTTTTTCGGGACCCTACAAGATGTCATGATCCTACCGTTAGCAGAAATGGCCACATGTACAATATACTATTGCATTTAAATGTTATTTTATTGGTATTTGCTGCTATTTAATTTAATGAAGTTACAGTTTAACTGTGCGGCATAAAGAAAAAGCCCTAAATCAATGAAGGCTGTCATAGGCATTGCCTACAATTTACAGCCCAAGGGCCAGGCATCCAGACTGAATCAGTTAGTGCTTTGTGAGTCTATCCCTATAATTGATAGAGAGGATGTCTGTGATAACCGAGGGTAGTAAATTAGTCAATAGTAAATCAGTTATGGCTTTTTACACTTTTACAGGTAATTGGTAAGAAATGGCAGACTCCGAACAGTGCTCCCTAGGGTCACGCTGATAGAGAAGATGTCTCTGGACTTATGTACTTGAGATAAAATGGAATTCATTTAGACAGCAAATCCCCCCAAAAGGGGAGGGAGGGGGGTTGTATCCACCATTCACTTGAATATTAAAATATCAATCACAGTCCTTGGGCAAGAGTAGCGCCGAGTAGCGCCATTTCTAGAAAAAAAAATCAGACCCTTTATTCTCCTCCAACTCCTTTAAATGAATGCAGAGCTGATCACTCTACTTCTTCCCAGAAGGACAAGCACCCAAATATTAGTGCCATGGTTGGCATCAAAACATGAATGAAAGGTATAGCTTGAAGCTGTTGGACTCTAATGCAAAATCTAAACCATAGCCTCCAACCACTAGCATTTATAGTGCTATGGTCATCTTCTATGGCAGAGGGGCTATTGGGTACAGGTTGGGTATGGGTTTTCTGGCTTGGTTTCCTATTCCCAATTATTGTTTTACAGACTTGTTCTGAAGTCGTACATTGATTTGAAGGAATGCTGCTAGCCAATATGTGGCGCTGCAGTGGTATTGTTCCATCTTCCTTATTTGCATAAATTACCCAGAGGAGTATGCATGGCCTTATAAGTCTTCTCACTCACCTTTCAGGTGTCTTCTCACACCCCTTCTGGGTGCTCACCTTGGGGAGAGACAATGCCATCCCCCGACCCACTCACCCCCTAGGTGTCTCCACACACTTTTTGTGTCCTCTCCTTAAAGGGGTTGTCTCACGGCAGCAAGTGGGGTTATACACTTCTGTATGGCCATATTAATGCACTTTGTAATGTACATCGTGCATTAAATATTGGCCATACAGAAGTTATTCACTTACCTGCTCCGTTGCTAGCGTCCCCGTTGCAATGGATCCGGCTAATTCTGATGTCTTCTTGCTTTTTTAGACGCGCTTGCGCTGTGCGGTCTTCTGCTCGGTCCAGGCACGAGCGGCGTTCTGGCTCCGCAGCTCCACCCCATCACGTGTGCTGATTCCAACCAATCAGGAGGCTGGAATTGGCAATGGAACGCACAGAGCCCATGGTGCACCATGGGAGAAGACCCGCGGTGCACCATGGGAGAAAACCGCAGTGCATCCCTGGGAAAGGACTGGCGGCCATCTTGGGAGAAGATTTTTTAAAGTCCTTATTTCGTCGGATTGGTAAGTAGCAAGCGGCTTAAAAACCGCTTTACTTTGCTATTTTATGCCAGGGGGGGTGACAGGGGGAATGGGGTAAGGTAAAATTTTGAGGTTTGCTGCGAGACAACCCCTTTAAGGAGAGACAACACCCCTCTTGACATGGGTCACAGTTAGGCCGCATTCATAACTTTACCCCTGATAACCAACATGCCACATTGTATCTTGGAGCTAATGGTTAAGAAAAAGTAAAGTAAATATCAGCAATATCATGAGTTTCAGACTTAACAGCTACTGTTGGAGTAGGAATAGCAGTAAAATTGGAGGTGCGACCAGAAGAGAGGAGCAGCTGGGAGTAATTCACACACACAGACCTCTAAAAAAGCACACACACTCAAGAAAAGACAGAGTTGAAAAACCACATGGCCTCAATGATATTTTTATAGCGCTTCAAGCAATTTACTTCCACAACCTAAATGGTTTCAAGCCTATCCAGCTGAAAATTACATGCAGAACATAATAGTGAGGGAGGCCAGAGATACAAGAGCCGAGGACTTGCAGTCACAATCTGGCACGTTTATGAATGAAACATCATTTGGCTTGTGCCGACTGCTCCGAACATGTGCTGTCTGACAGACACAGCTGGAGGGATTATCTGCAGAAACGTACGTCGTTTCCGAATGTGTTTACAACAGTTATTAGCCAACTGTACTACTGATATGTCCAAAAAGAGCTGTATATCGTAGGGGAAAATGTCCATGCCATAAAGAACTACCTGCAAACCTTTCTATTATGCCCAACATATTCGTTGTCTGTCCAAACTATTCCCCCTCCATGTCTTGAGTTGGTTAAATTGGGATGGTGATCCTTGGTTAAATACCACCAGGAGTAACATCTTGATACAGTCTGTATGTTCTGTCCCTGGTTGAGTTTCCTCCACTTCTCTAGTATCCTTCCTCATAAAAACATGTTCATAGGTAAATTGGCTGCCATCTAAATTGACCACAGATTGCATCCCCTCGGGGGACATGGTCTGATGTGAGCGATTATATTCTATGAAGATTGTTAGTATGTGAAATAAATCCATTTACCATCAGCCAAAATCAAAATCTGAAATTTGTCCCTGAAAGTAGTGCAGTTTAGTGGAAGGCAGCTGTGAAAAACCACAGCATAAATGTAACGGGGTATGGTAGCTGTTATATTGTTTATTTGCTGTATGTATTTTGGATACTTCTGTGCCGTTAAGAAAACTGGAGACGAGGAGCATCTTTCTGAGCGGGAAGCCACAGGAAGTGGGGAAGTCTGTGCAGCACGGGATACTCCTCCTCGCTTCTCTCCCTCTCTGCTTTTCTGACAATGCCGGCTAGATACAAGGTGGGGTCAGCAAAGACACAGTCCATATAAAAGTCCAAATAGCTTTATTTTTCTAGATAACAGAACAGAAAACCCAATGGAAACCAGTAACCACTGGCAGCACATATACTTAGTGCAATAAACAAAAATAAACAGTAGTTTCTCACCTACTTCTAACATGCAGCAACCAGCAGAGGTCCATACTGGTAGAAGTGCTGCGTTCAGGCTCTGACACTGACTGCCTGAGCTTACAGTCTTTAATGTCCCATTCATGAGCTTAGTGGACCCAGCTGAGCCCACTGGGACCTAGAAGGAAGACCTGTACTGGAGTTTTATCTCACGCAGGCTAAGCATCTAGATGAAATATTCACTCCCTGGTGACCTTGCCACAGCTTGATATAGCTTTTCTAGTTGTGCCCCCTATCTTCTAAATAGTATGTTACCCGCCTCTGGAGAGTAAGGAAGATCTTGAACCTGGTGCCCTTTTGCATATATGTGGATGGGAAAGCCATGAGGAACTCACATTCTCTTGTGGATATCTTGAAGGAGGTTACCAGAGAGCAGCTGTTTTAAAACTGCCTCTGTCTGCTGTATCAAAAGCTTAAAGAGATCATAGAGTTGGAAGGGACCACCAGGCTCACCGGGTCCAACCCCCTGCTCAATACAGGATCATTAAATCATCCCAGACAGATGTCTGTCCAGCCTCTGAAGACTCCCATTGAAGGAGAACTCACCACCTCCTGTGGTAACCTGTTCCACTCATTGATCCCCCTCACTGTCTAATATCTAATCTGTGTCTCCTCCCTTTCAGTTTCATCCCATTGTTTCTAGTCTTTCCTTGTGCAGATGAGAATAGGGCTGATCCCTCTGCACTGTAACAGCCCTTCAGATATTTGTAGACCGCTATTAAGTCTCAGCCTAAGCATTCCCAGATGCTTTAACCGTTCCTCATAGGACATGATTTGCAGACCGCTCACCATCTTAGTAACTCTTCTCTGAACTTGCTCCAGTTTGTCTATGTCTTGTTTAAAGTGAGGTGCCCAGAACTAGACCCAGTATTCCAGATGAGGTCTGACTAAGGAAGAGTAGAGGGGGGTAATTACCCCTTGTGATCTAGACTCTATGCTTCTCTTAATACATCCTGGAATCATGTTTGTGTATCGTCCTGTTAGAGACGCCAAACTTTTGCAATACCCAAGTATGGGATACTGCAGGGAATGACTCGCTACCCCTGCATACGGCTGGAGTTGGGAGGGTGTAGTGCGTGGACCTGTCACGGTGGCACTTACCAACTCCTGGTCCTGGAGGGAGTTGCCACAGCAAAGGATAGGGTCAGTAGTTCTCAGGATGAGGGGGTTAGTAGTTGTCAGTTTGTGACGCCACCATTTCACACACCGGGATTCATACACGGTGGACGAATAAACACTGGACGAGTGTATAGTATCTCGGGACCTCAGGAACGGTTGAGGCCTGGTAAAACTTTACTTGAATAAACTTTGCATACAGGTAATTACAGATACATTCATGGCAGCAGTTACAGGCAGAAGCTTAGAGGATGGGAGGAAACACAGGAACAATAGGGCCCTATAGTTCACGTTATCTATATGTCACCGGTCCTAGACATGACATACTCTCTGGCAAGACACAATTACTTAGCAGAAGACATAGAATAAATGCACCCCGCATATTCTCCGCGTGGGTGTCAAAATCACGTACTTCTGTGTGGTGATCCATTGGCGGACGGCCACACAGGAAAAATAATTGCTGCAATGTGAATGAGTAGCTGGTACAATGGGTCTCTTTACACAGAATTACTTGGGGGAATTGCTCTCTCTCTGGGGGATTTTTAGTGACTTACTCGTTCTCTCATGCGTTTCACATAAGGCTGACTCTCCGTCTCCTCCATATGAGACACGAGAAAACCAGAGATGTCTCCCTGGGCCCCTGTGGTTTCTCCAGCGGATCGGGGAAGAGGGAAGATCCTCAGCTCCAACATGGGGAGCCTCTCCTTTCTCTCCATTTTCAATGCAGGGAAGAGGAAGGTGCTTCCCTGCATCACTGTGGGTCCTCTAGCAGCATGGATGATCATCAACAACCTTTACTGCTCTCAGTCACTCACATTTATAACCCCACTTGTACCACATGGCAGTATAAGATAGATACATTCAGCGTGCAGCAGAGCTGACAGGCAATGATTTTAAGAGGATTAACACTTCAGACGCTGCAGCTGTGCAACACACATACCGAAAATAGACATGACAGATTTGCACAGTGCATCCACATAAGACAGACGTGTATGACAATTATGGAGGGGTCCAGGATGTTGTTCTGGGACACTAAATTTGTCCTTTTTGGCTGCTGCATCACACTTTGACTCATGTTCAGTCTGTGATCTATTAGTATACCCAAGCCTTTTTCCCATGTGCTGCTGCTTAGCCCAATTCCTCCCAATCTGTAAGTGCTTTTTTCATTTTTTTGCCCAGTTGTAGGACTTTCCATTTCTCCTTGTTAAATACCATTCCGTTAGTCACTGCCCACTGTTCAAGCTTTTCTAGATCTTTTTGAATCCTCTCTTTCTCTTCTCCTGTGTTAGCTATCTCTCCTACCTTTGTATTGTCAGCAAATTTGATCAGTTTCCCCTCAATTCCGTAATCTCGGTTTTGAGGTCCTTTAATGTTAGTGGCCTGTCCTTATGATAAGCCATTAATATTTCATATGTGAGGATATGATCTCTGCCAATCTTCTGAATTAAAGAGCAACGGTGCTCCAGTGAGAGACGTGGTATAACCAGGGTTAATGCTACACATATGGCTGTGCTATGCGTGGTACCTCACCACAGTCCTATTCATTTTAATGGTGCAAATTGAGAAGAAAAAGTAAAATCTGAGTAGAGAACCCCAGAAGGGCCAACCTATGGCAGGGGTGGTACACTAGCATGCTGTGTACTGAATGATGTAATATGACAGATCTGGAAAAGGGGCTGCTGGCCCAGTACACTGGTTGACCAATGATCAGGTTACCATTGGATATCACATTAGACTAGAGTGTGGTTAAAGAGCTAGGACTTTGATGTGACCTGTTGGCAAGTGCTGACTCAGAAGAGGAGTGGAGTCAGTGTTGTTGTTTCAAAGGGTATAGGCTATATTTTGAACCAGGTAATACGTCATTTTGAACCTCGAAACACATTACCAGCTGGATCAAAATAAAGCAAACACTTTTTTAATCAAGAACACTGACCCTGCTCCCATTCTGAGTTGACAGTTCCCAAAAGGTCGAACCTGAGTTCTAGTGTCAGGGTGTGCTGCTAGGATCTGTAGTACTAAGGTTCCTAGCAGCACAGCTCCACAGGTGAGAGCTAATTGAACTGGCTGGGTGTGGTATTCTCCAGTAGCCAATAAGCTTTTTATTTGCAGCACATAAGAACCATCATCTCTCAGTAGTTGATGCTGGTGTTACGGTACTATGGGGGTGCATAGGTACGCACGGCGCGGGGCTCCCTGATCTTCACCCGCACCCTTGTCCCTTCCTGGAGGTGGGACACATCCAGGCCGCCAACTCTGACACTACACTTCCTAGGGGAAGACAGGCAAGGACTGCCTTACCTATGCAAGAGACTACTACCCACTAGCACAGACAGGAAAGGCAGATGACAAAACCAACACAAACAGTACAAACAGGGCAGAGGCAGAAAGGAAAACCCTGGCTGATAACAGCGAGGTCTAGCGGACAAGCTGACAGAAGCAGGATACAAACAAAGCCAGACTGAAAATCCCTGGCTGATAACAGCGAGGTCTAGCGGACAAGCTAGCAGACTGAGGGAATGGCACAAAGTACCAGGACCGACACTCAGCAGGTCAGAGCAGCAGAGCTACTAAGCTGACACTAAAAGCTGAACAATAATCGGCCACTCCCAGGCAGCCAGAGCTGTATATTATAGGAAGGCGGGAAGAGCCGATAGGTAGATAGAACAAGGTGTGCTGGCAAAATTAACTATGAGCTGACAGGCGTAACAGCTGGTCTTTGTACTGTTTGGATGTATCTGTTTTGTGCCCACTCAGAGCTGTTTGCATGTAGGTTTGTTGTGTCTCTCTGCTTCCAAAAGATGGTCTGGACATCTGTAGTCCTTGTCTGTAGTATATGCAGACCCCCTCTTCCCTTCCCCTGACAGGTGTGGCCTCCAAAAGTCTTATGTCTTGTCTGTGTGTCAGTTGGTGGATCCCTGACACAGTTCCCTATGTCAGCTCGGTGGCTGACTGTCTATCCCCCTGGTATTAGGACATTGTTAGACTTGCTGTGGTGTTTCATCTGTGTGCATGTGAGCTCTGGTTGGAGTTCGTGTTGTATGTACTACCTGTTGTAGTCTGGTGTGAGCAGTACTGTTCTGTGCTCATTCTATCTCTGTTTGTGGTGTGAACAGGTTCTATGTGTGGTGGATGCAAGAAAGGTTCTGTTGCAGCTTGCAGTATGACTTGTGTCCTGTTGTCTGTCCTGTAGAATTTGCAGTGTGACTAGTGTCCAGTTGTCTGTGCTGTCGCAGTCTGCAGTGAGAACTGTGTCCAGTGCCACTGGATCCTGGTTAGTGTAGGGACTAGCGGTATAGCCAGGAGCTGTGATGTGGCCCGCTAGCTTCCATATTTTGATCAAAATGTCAACTAATACCTGGCATTGATATTCAGCTTTACTATCTGCTATTAGTGTTTGCATTTTGTCAGTCGTGTGCTGTATTTTCTAGCTCAGCTTTCACTATCCAGTTGTCCCTGTCATGGTGGCATGTGTAGGTGTCCTATCCTGGGTGCGTGGTTCCTAGGAGCAGCAAGGGCCCAGATCTGAAGACCGCTGGGCCGCCCTTTATTGGGGTGATGTCCCTGCTTAGGTAGGTCTGTGTCACCAAACCAATTAGTAGACAGTGAGAGGTGTAAATCTGTGGAAGTTCCTTGTGTTCCTCCCTATCCTTCTTAGTCACGATCGTGTGGGCCCCGTCCTTAGTTGCTCACACAATCGTAACACCTAGATATTTAAGCTACCCTCTACTACGAAATTTCTTCACAGAATAGGTTTAAAAAATAACCTTTATTGATCTATTAAAACCAGAGAAATTTGGCAATTAGTGCCAGATAAAGATACAATATTAACCAGAGGGGAGTCCAGGTATGGACTCATCTCTCCAATATCTCTTTATAACAGGTGGGCTATGCTAAGTCAGTACTGAATCTGGCTAGTAATCAGATCACCCACCGAAGGTCTTTGATATAATATTGTAACCCATTTGTGAGCATCATGCCTAGTTAGTATCCATTGGGCTGGCACTCACATTGGGTCTCCATGGAGGATAAGAGGTTCCATAAGTGCTCCAGTGAGGATATGATCTGGTGGTAATTTGCGAGGTGGGTTATGCTATGTCATTACTCAGTCTGGAGGAATTTAGTAAAGTGGCCCTACGGAGACACAATATCTGATGTCTCTATGGTCATAATAGATTTTCTTCTACCTTTTCACCTTGATTTTCCTTTGGGATGGCACCCCTGAGGTAACACCATTTCTCGTGACTGTTTTTTACTGAAGGGGCCTCTCCTAAAAGTCGCATTATTTTTGGTGGTAAGAATCCCCGTTATAAGAGATGACTCCATACCTGGTGTTCCCTCTCTTCAATGTTATATCTTTATCTGGCACTAATTGCCTAATTGGTCTGGTTTTAATGGAAGTCAATAACGATCATTATTTAATTCTATTCTATGAAGAAATCTTTGAGGTAATTAGGATTTTTTTGTGCCTTTTGTGATTCCACCCTCTACTACGATATTCATTTTAATGGAACTGACCTGTAGTCGCAGCTAAAATTGTATCAATGGTGCTGCATCAGAGTAAGTAATGAAGGGGAGATAGCAAAGTCCCTGAAACCACTGTAGATATCTCTGATGGCGGACTATACCCTGCTGGTGGATATAATGGGCAATGGTAGGGAATTTTATACCACCACTATAATCAGATTATGATTTTTGATCATCGAATTATATTAATAGGGAATCATTATATATGCAATTTCCTACACTATGTGTTCTCCAAAGGTGACCCAACTCCTGATATACGTAGAGCATAATGCCGTGTATATACTTATGTATTTACAAAACAAGCGCTTCTACTTGCCTTGAGATAAGTGGTTGGCTAGTTGAGCTACAAGGTTTTAAGCTTCATGTTCAGTATCTACCGGTATTATTTCCTGATTGTACAGGAGACATGTCGTATATATGTAAGAGAAATACAAACCATACGGACTTGGGCTCTGCCAGTTGCATTGACAGCAAGGCTTATATTGTGCAGAAATGCATCCCTCTTGAGTAAGGCACATTTCTTATTTATGTTTCATAAGCGTTTCTTAAATAAAGTTCTCTGAGTGGTTCTCCATCTGTGACATAAGAGTAGCTCCCAGAGAGAAGGACCAGATGGCTTTTGGCAGATACTTAAGTAAATAAATGAAGGAGCTTGTATTTGTAAGGCGTGGCAGCGCGGGTTAGTGATGTCACTGACGGTGAGGCATTCAGATAACATACCGCAATACTGATCTCTTGCTATAATGCAGTTCAGTACTTCAGTGGTCGGATCAGCTCTTCGCATTGAGTGGCTTTGTGTACCAAAGATAGTGCAAATAAAAGTAAGCTCAGACTACTTCTTGTATGCTGCAGCCAGCACTGGAGTGATTAAGACATAGAAATTAAATATTCTAGAAAAAAGTTGAAAACTACATAAGAATAACAACCATCAACAGGAATAGGATTCCATCAATTATTATACATCAATAGAGAAAAGCGAGCGTACTCGTCCGAGCTTGATGCTCGTTCGAGTATTAGGGTGTTCGAGATGCTCGTTACTCGAGACGAGCACCACGCGATGTTCGAGTTACTTTCACTTTCATCTCTGAGACATTTACGCGCTTTTCTGGCCAATAGAAAGACAGGGAAGGCATTACAACTTCCTCCTATGATGTTCCAGCCCTATACCACCCCCCTGCAGTGAGTGGCTGGGGAGATCAGGTGACACCAGAGTATTAAAATCTGCCCCGCCCGCGGCTCGCCACAGATGCATTCTGACATAGATCAGGGAAAGTGCTGCTGATGCTGCTGCTGCTATAGGGAGAGCGTTAGGTGTTATTTTAGGCTTGAAGAACCCCAACGGTCCTTCTCAGGGCCACATCTGACCGTGTGCAGTACTGTTGAGGCTGCTTTTAGCAGTGTTGCACAATTTATTTTTTTTTGCATATTGCGCGTGCAGACCATTGCGTCCTCAGTCTGCATTCATTTTACTCAGTATAGGGGCAGTACTGGTGAGGCAGGGACAGTGGGAAAGGTGAAAGAGATATACTGTCTATATAGGCAGTGGGCTTTTTAAAAAAAATTGGGGAAAAATACTATATTTGGGCTGCCTGTGACCGTCTTCAGTCTACTGCGTGTCTGCTGGGGGTAGTAGTCCTAATTAATATGCAGCTAAGCGTTACAGCAGGCTTGCGCAAAATTGTTTCCTGGCTCTGCTGTGCCCGTTACATCACCGCCGTGATAGCGCCAGAGGGAAACAGTAAACATAATATACGCTGCATACAGTATCTGTCTGCTGTTTCAGCTCACCATTTAAAAAAAGTGAAGCCAAATACTTAAGGCCTACCACTGCCCTTTGGCCACTTGACTGCTTCTGCGCTGTGAATTCCACTAGCTTAGTCATACGCACCTACGTCTCACTACAGGCGTGCGCAAAATTGTTTCCTGGCTCTGCTGTCTCCGTTACATCACCGCCGTGATAGCGCCAGAGGGAAACAGTAAACATAATATACGCTGCATACAGTATCTGTCTGCTGTTTCAGCTCACCATTTAAAAAAAGGGAAGCCAAATACTTAAGGCCTACCACTGCCCTTTGGCGACTTGACTGCTTCTGCGCTGTGAATTCCACTAGCTCAGTCCTACGCACCTACGTCTCACTACAGGCGTGCGCAAAATTGTTTCCTGGCTCTGCTGTCTCCCTTACATCACCGCCGTGATAGCGCCAGAGGGAAACAGTAGACATAATATACGCTGCATACAGTATCTGTCTGCTGTTTCAGCTCACCATTTAAAAAAAGGGAAGCCAAATACTTAAGGCGTACCACTGCCCTTTGGCGACTTGACTGCTTCTGCGCTGTGAATTCCACTAGCTCAGTGATATGCACCTACGTCTCACTACAGGCGTGCGCAAAATTGTTTCCTGGCTCTGCTGCCTCCGTTACATCACCGCCGTGATAGCGCCAGAGGGAAACAGTAGACATAATATACGCTGCATACAGTATCTGTCTGCTGTTTCAGCTCACCATTTAAAAAAAGTGAAGCCAAATACTTAAGGCCTACCACTGCCCTTTGGCCACTTGACTGCTTCTGCGCTGTGAATTCCACTAGCTTAGTCATACGCACCTACGTCTCACTACAGGCGTGCGCAAAATTGTTTCCTGGCTCTGCTGTCTCCGTTACATCACCGCCGTGATAGCGCCAGAGGGAAACAGTAAACATAATATACGCTGCATACAGTATCTGTCTGCTGTTTCAGCTCACCATTTAAAAAAAGGGAAGCCAAATACTTAAGGCCTACCACTGCCCTTTGGCCACTTGACTGCTTCTGCGCTGTGAATTCCACTAGCTCAGTCCTACGCACCTACGTCTCACTACAGGCGTGCGCAAAATTGTTTCCTGGCTCTGCTGTCTCCCTTACATCACCGCCGTGATAGCGCCAGAGGGAAACAGTAGACATAATATACGCTGCATACAGTATCTGTCTGCTGTTTCAGCTCACCATTTAAAAAAAGGGAAGCCAAATACTTAAGGCGTACCACTGCCCTTTGGCGACTTGACTGCTTCTGCGCTGTGAATTCCACTAGCTCAGTGATATGCACCTACGTCTCACTACAGGCGTGCGCAAAATTGTTTCCTGGCTCTGCTGCCTCCGTTACATCACCGCCGTGATAGCGCCAGAGGGAAACAGTAGACATAATATACGCTGCATACAGTATCTGTCTGTTGTTTCAGCTCACCATTTAAAAAAAGGGAAGCCAAATACTTAAGGCATACCACTGCCCTTGGGCGACTTGACTGCTTCTGCACTGTGAATTCCACTAGCTCAGTCATACGCACCTACGTCTCACTACAGGCGTATGCAAAATTGTTTCCTGGCTCTGCTGTGCGTTCCGTAAGGGAAGTCAGCCTCCAACCACAGGCCAATAAGCGGCATATTTAATTACAGCGTTCTGTTTCTGCTCTACTCGTAATACACCATGCTGAGGGGTAGGGGTAGGAGTAGAGGACGTGGACGCGGACGAGGACGCGGAGGCCCAAGTCAGGGTGTGGACACAGGCCGAGCTCCTGATCCAGGTGTATCGCAGCCGACTGCTGCGGGATTAGGAGAGAGGCACGTTTCTGGAGTCCCCAGATTCATCTCACAATTAATGGGTCCACGCGGTAGACCTTTATTAGAAAATGAGCAGTGTGAGCAGGTCCTGTCGTGGATGGCAGAAAGTGCATCCAGCAATCTATCGACCACCCAGACTTCTACGCCGTCCACTGCTGCAACTCTGAATCCTCTGGCTGCTGCTCCTCCTTCCTCCCAGCCTCCTCACTCCATTACAATGACACATTCTGAGGAGCAGGCAGACTCCCAGGAACTGTTCCCGGGCCCCTGCCCAGAATGGGCAGCAATGGTTCCTCTCCCACCGGAGGAGTTTGTCGTGACCGATGCCCAACCTTTGGAAAGTTCCCGGGGTCCGCGGGATGAGGCTGGGGACTTCCGGCAACTGTCTCAAGAGCTTTCAGTGGGTGAGGAGGACGATGAGACACAGTTGTCTATCACTCAGGTAGTAGTAATTGCAGTAAGTCTGAGGGAGGAGCGCACAGAGGATTCGGAGGAAGAGCAGCTGGACGATGAGGTGACTGACCCCACCTGGTTTGCTAAGCCTACTGAGGACAGGTCTTCAGAGGGGGAGGCAAGTGCAGCAGCAGGGCAGGTTGGAAGAGGCAGTGCGGTGGCCAGGAGTAGAGACAGGGCCAGACCGAATAATCCACCAACTGTTTCCCAAAGCGCCCCCTCGTGCCATGCCACCCTGCAGAGGCCGAGGTGCTCAAAGGTCTGGCAGTTTTTCACTGAGAGTGCAGATGACCGACGAACTGTGGTGTGCAAGGTTTGTCGCGCCAAGATCAGCCGGGGAGCCACCACCACCAGCCTCACCACCACCAGCATGCGCAGGCATATGAAGGCCAAGCACCCCACAAGGTGGGACGAAGGCCGTTCACCGCCTCCGGTTTGCACCACTGCCTCTCCCCCTGTGCCCCAACCTGCCACTGAGATCCAACCCCCCTCTCAGGACACAGGCACGACCGTCTCCCGGCCTGCACCCACACCCCCACCTCCGCTGTCCTCGGCCCCATCCAGCAATGTCTCTCAGCGCAGCGTCCAGCCGTCGCTAGCGCAACTGTTTGAGCGCAAACGCAAGTATGCCGCCACACACCTGCACGCTCAAGCGTTAAACGTGCACATAGCCAAATTGATCAGCCTGGAGATGCTGCCGTATAGGCTTGTGGAAACGAAGGCTTTCAAAAACATGATGGCGGCGGCGGCCCCGCGCTACTCGGTTCCCAGTTGCCACTACTTTTCTTGATGTGCCGTCCCAGCCCTGCATGACCACGTCTCCCGCAACATTGTACGCGCCCTCACCAACGCGGTTACTGCCAAGGTCCACTTAACAACGGACATGTGGACAAGCACAGGCGGGCAGGGCCACTATATCTCCCTGACGGCACATTGGGTGAATTTAGTGGAGGCTGGGACCGAGTCAGAGCCTGGGACCGCTCACGTCCTACCCACCCCCAGAATTGCGGGCCCCAGCTCGGTGGTGGTATCTGCGGTGGTGTATGCTTCCTCCACTAAACCACCCTCCTCCTCCACCTCCTCCTCCTCCTACGCAACCTCTGTCTCGCAATCAAGATGTGTCAGCAGCAGCAAGTCGCCACCAGTCGATGTCGCGCGGCGTGGCAGCACAGCGGTGGGCAAGCGCCAGCAGGCCGTGCTGAAACTACTCAGCTTAGGAGAGAAGAGGCACACGGCCCACGAACTGCTGCAGGGTCTGACAGAGCAGACCGACCGCTGGCTTTCGCCGCTGAGCCTCCAACCGGGCATGGTCGTGTGTGACAACGGCCGTAACCTGGTGGCGGCTCTGCAGCTCGGCAGCCTCACGCACGTGCCATGCCTGGCCCACGTCTTTAATTTGCTGGTTCAGCAGTTTCTAAAAAGCTACCCACGCTTGTCAGACCTGCTCGGAAAGGTGCGCCGGCTCTGCGCACATTTCCGCAAGTCCAACACGGACGCTGCCACCCTGCGGACCCTGCAACATCAGTTTAATCTGCCAGTGCACCGACTGCTGTGTGACGTGCCCACACGGTGGAACTCTACGCTCCACATGTTGGCCAGGCTCTACCCAGATGGTGAGCGGCGATGCTGCAATCATTAGCGTCACCATTCCTCTGCTATGCCTCTTGAGAAGTTCCCTGCAAAGCATAAAGGCAGACGCTTTGCGCTCGGAAACGGAGGCGGGGGAAGACAGTATGTCGCTGGATAGTCAGAGCACCCTCATGTTTATATCTCAGCGCGTTGAGGAGGAGGGGGAGGAGCATGAGGAGGAGGGGGAAGAGACAGCTTGGCCCACTGCTGAGGGTACCCATGCTGCTTGCCTGTCATCCTTTCAGCGTGTATGGCCTGAGGAGGAGGAGGAGGAGGGTCCTGAAAGTGATCTTCCTAGTGAGGACAGTCATGTGTTGCGTACAGGTACCCTGGCACACTTGGCAGACTTCATGTTAGGATGCCTTTCTCGTGACCCTCACGTTACACGCATTCTGACCACTACGGATTACTGGGTGTACACACTGCTCGACCCACGGCATAAGGAGAACCTTTCCACTCTCATACCCGAAGAGAAAAGGGGTTCGAGAGTGATGCTATACCACAGGACCCTGCAGACAAACTGATGGTAAAATTCACATCCGACAGTGCTAGTGGCAGAAGGCGCAGTTCCGAGGGCAAGGTAGCAGGGGAGGCGCGGAGATCAGGCAGCATGTATAGCGCAGGCAGGGGAACACTCTCCAAGGCCTTTGCCAGCTTTATGGCTCCCCAGCAAGACTGTGTCACCGCTCCCCAGTCAAGGCTGAGTCGGCGGGAGCACTGTAAAAGGATGGTGAGGGAGTACGTAGCCGATCGCACGACCGTCCTCCGTGACGCCTCTGCCCCCTACAATTACTGGGTGTCGAAGCTGGACACGTGGCCTGAACTCGCGCTGTATGCCCTGGAGGTGCTTGCTTGTCCTGTGGCTACCGTCTTGTCAGAGAGGGTGTTTAGTGCGGCTGGGGGAATCATCACGGATAAGCGTACCCGCCTGTCAACCGACAGTACCGACAGGCTTACACTCATAAAGATGAACAAAGCCTGGATTTCCCCAGACTTCTCTTCTCCACCAGCGGACAGCAGCGGTACCTAAACAATACGGAGGCTGCACCCGCGGATGGAAGCATCGTTCTCTATCACCATCAAAAACGGGGACCTTTTAGCTTCATCAATCTGTGTATTATATTCATCCTCCTCCTCCTGCTCCTCCTCCTGAAACCTCTTGTAATCACGCCGAACAGGCAATTTTTCTTACGCCCACAAGGCTCAATCATATTACTTTTGTAAACAATGTTTATACGTTTCAATTCTCAGTAAAGCGTTGAAACTTGCACCTGAACCAATTTTTATTTTAACTGGGCTGCCTCCAGGCCTAGTTACAAATTAGGCCACATTAACCAAAGCGATTAATGGGTTTCACCTGCCCTCTTGGTTGGGCATGGGCAATTTTTCTGAGGTACATTAGTACTGTTGGTACACCAATTTTTTTGGGCCCTCGCCTACAGTGTAATCCTAGTAATTTTTATGGGCTTCGCCTGCACTCATGGTACAGCAAGGTGTGTGGGGTTGGCCTACACTTTTGCTACATAAACATAAATGTAACTGGGGCCTTGTCTATACTGCAACTACTGAAATGTGAAAGAGACTGTTATCTCCCTAAACTGCTGCAACGGGAATGTTACTGTGGCCTGTCTTGACTGCTACTACTACTGAAATGGAACTAATACTGTGCTCCCCCTATAATGCTGCTAGTGATATGTTACTGGGGCCTGTCCCTAATGCTACCGCTGAAATGTTACTAATTCTGGGCTCTACCTATACTGCTGCTAATGCTATGTCACTGGGGTGTGGAAACGGAGGCTTCCCAAAGACATGATGGTGGCGAGGCCATTTCCCACCAACGCGGTTACTGTTAAGGTGCATATAACCATGGACACGTAGAGAGGACACGTAGTGCCTCAAAAACATCCCCCTCCTCCTCCAACAATGAAAACATTCTTGGCAAATACCTTTGCATTGGTCCGTCTGGTGGCAGTCCAAGAATTCCACCTTTACCGACACAACAAGAGAGCCCCCCCACCATCCCCCCGCCACGTTCCACTTAATGCTGGCCACATGCCGAAAACTAACTAAATAAAACCGCGCTACTAGGTCCGCAGTCGCCACCACATTCCCACCAACGCGGTTACTGTTAAGGTACATAGGTACAAAATGCTCGGGTGCTCGTTACTCGAGACGAACTTTTCGCGATGCTCGAGGGTTCATATCGAGTAACGAACCCCATTGAAGGCAATTGGCGACTCGAGCATTTTTGTATATCGCCGATGCTCGCTAAGGTTTTCATTTGTGAAAATCTGGGCAATTCAAGAAAGTGATGGTAACGACACAGAAACGGATAGGGCAGGCGAGGGGCTACATATTGGGCTGCATCTCAAGATCCCAGGTCCCACTATTAAGCCATAATAGCGGCAAGAGTGCCCCCCCTTCCAACAATTTTTACTTCTGAAAAACCCTCATTAGCAAGGCATACCTTAGCTAAGCACCACACTACCTCCAACAAAGCACAATTACTGCCTGCATGACACTCCGCTGCCACTACTCCTGGGTACCATGCTGCCCAACCCCCCCCCCCCCCCCCCCGCACAACCCAGTGTCCACAGCGCACACCAAAGTGTCCCTGCGCAGCCTTCAGCTGCACTCATGCCACACGCTGGCCTCATAGCCACACCACCCTCATGTCTATTTATAAGTGCGTCTGCCATGAGGAG
The DNA here is from genome assembly GCF_035609145.1 of Eleutherodactylus coqui. Classification (NCBI taxonomy): domain Eukaryota; kingdom Metazoa; phylum Chordata; class Amphibia; order Anura; family Eleutherodactylidae; genus Eleutherodactylus; species Eleutherodactylus coqui. The sequence goes on from NC_089849.1 coordinate 112,157,785, forward strand.
GAACCGCAGGCACACACTGCAGAGGGTTTGCACGGCCAGGCAGCGACCCTCTTTAAAAGGGGCGGGGTGATAGCCCACAATGCTGTACAAAAGCAATGAGAAATCCAATCCTGTGCCACCTCCATCAGGAGCTGCACACGTGGGCATAGCAATGGGGAACCCATGTGCCACATACTATTCATTCTGTCAAGGTGTCTGCATGCCCCAGTCAGGGTTTTTTATAAATTATCACAGACAGGTACAACTCCACAATGGGAATTCCGTGTGCACCCACAGCATGGGTGGCTCCCTGGAACCCACCGGCTGTACATAAATGTATCCCATTGCAGTGCCCTGGACAGCAGAGCTAACGTCAGATTAAATGCAGGTGGGCTTCGGCCCACACTGCATGCCCCAGTCACACTGGGGTTTTTTATAAGTAGACACAGGCAGGTACAACTCCCTATTGTGAAGTCCCTGTGGACCCACAGCATGGGTGGCTCCCTGAAACCCACCGGCGGGAAATAAATAAATCCCATTGCAGTGCCCATCACAGCTGAGGTAACGTCAGGTTTAATGCAGGTAGGCTTCGGCCCACACTGCATGCCCCAGTCAGACTGGGGTTCTTTAGAAGTGGACACATGCAGTTACAACTCCGTGTGGACCGACAGCATGGGTGGGTCCAGGAAGCCACCGGCGGTACATAAATATATCCCATTGCATTGCCCATCACAGCTGAGGTAACGTCAGATTAAATGCAGGTGGTCTTCGGCCCACACTGCATGCCCCAGTCTGACCGGGGTTTTTAATACATAGACACTGGCAGGTACAAATCTCTAATGTGAAGTCCCTGTGGACCCACAGCATGGGTGGCTCCCTGGAACCCACCGGCGGTACATAAATATATCCCATTGCAGTGCCCTGCTCAGCAGAGCTAACGTCACATACAATACAGGTGTGCTTCGGCCCACACTGCATGCCCCAGTCAGACTAGTAATATGTTTATGTAGCAAAAGTGTAGGCCAACCCCACACACCTTGCTGTACCATGAGTGCAGGCGAAGCCCATAAAAATTACTAGGATTACACTGTAGGCGAGGGCCCGAAAAAATTGGTGTGCCAACAGTACTAATGTACCTCAGAAAAATTGCCCATGCCCAACCAAGAGGGCAGGTGAAACCCATTAATCGCTTTGGTTAATGTGGCTTCATTTGTAACTAGGCCTGTAGGCAGCCCAGTTAAAATAAAAATTGGTTCAGGTGCAAGTTTCAACGCTTTAATGAGAATTGAAACGTATAAACATTGTTTACTAAAGTCATATGACTGAGCCTTGTGGGCCTAAGAAAAATTGCCCGTTCGGCGTGATTATGTGAGGTTTCAGGAGGAGGAGCAGGAGGAGGAGGATGAATATAATACACAGATTGATGAATCTAAAAGGTCCCCGTTTTTGATGGTGATAGAGAACGATGCTTCCATCTGCGGGTGCAGCCTCCGTATTGTTTAGGTACCGCTGCTGTCCGCTGGTGGAGAAGAGAAGTATGGGGAAATCCAGGCTTTGTTTATCTTTATGAGTGTAAGCCTGTCGGCACTGTCGGTTGGCAGGCGGGTACGCTTATCCGTGATGATTCCCCCAGCCGCACTAAACACCCTCTCTGACAAGACGCTAGCCGGAGGACAAGCAATCAACTCCAGGGCATACAGCGCGGGTTCAGGCCACGTGTCCAGCTTCAACACCCAGTAGTTGTAGGGGGCAGAGGCGTCACGGAGGACGGTCGTGCGATCGGCTACATACTCCCTCACCATCCTTTTACAGTGCTCCCGCCGACTCAGCTTTGACTGGGGAGCGGTGACACAGTCTTGCTGGGGAGCCATAAAGCTGGCAAAGGCCTTGGAGAGTGTTCCCCTGCCTGCGCTATGCATGCTGCCTGATCTCCGCGCCTCCCCTGCTACCTGGCCCTCGGAACTGCGCCTTCTGCCACTAGCGCTGTCGGATGGGAATTTTACCATCAGTTTGTCTGCCAGGGTCCTGTGGTATAGCATCACTCTCGAACCCCTTTCCTCTTCAGGTATGAGAGTGGAAAGGTTCTCCTTATACCGTGGGTCGAGCAGTGTGTACACCCAGTAATCCGTAGTGCCCAGAATGCGTGTAACATGAGGGTCACGAGAAAGGCATCCTAACATGAAGTCCGCCATGTGTGCCAGGGTACCTGTACGCAGCACATGGCTGTCCTCACTAGGAAGATCACTTTCAGGATCCTCCTCCTCCTCCTCCTCCTCAGGCCATACACGCTGAAAGGATGACAGGCAAGCAGCATGGGTACCCTCAGCAGTGGGCCAAGCTGTCTCTTCCCCCTCCTTCTCATGCCCCTTCCCCTCCTCCTCCTCCTCCTCCTCAACGCGCTGAGATATAGACATGAGGGTGCTCTGACTATCCAGCGACATACTGTCTTCCCCTGCCTCCGCTTCCGAGCACAAAGCGTATGCCTTTATGCTTTGCAGGGAACTTCTCAAGAGGCATAGCAGAGGAATGGTGACGCTAATGATTGCAGCATCGCCGCTCACCATCTGGGTAGACTCCTCAAAGTTTCCAAGGACCTGGCAGATGTCTGCCAACCAGGCCCACTCTTCTGTAAAGAATTGAGGAGGCTGCCTCCCACTACGCCGCCCATGTTGGAGTTGGTATTCCACTATAGCTCTACGCTGCTCATAGAGCCTGGCCAACATGTGGAGTGTAGAGTTCCACCGTGTGGGCATGTCGCACAGCAGTCAGTGCACTGGCAGATTAAACCGATGTTGCAGGGTCCGCAGGGTGGCAGCGTCCGTGTTGGACTTGCGGAAATGTGCGCTGAGCCGGCGCACCTTTCCGAGCAGGTCTGACAAGCGTGGGTAGCCTTTCAGAAAGCGCTGAACCAACACCGGTTGGAGGCTCAGCGGCAAAAGCCAGCGGTCGGTCTGCTCTGTCAGACCCTGCAGCAGTTTGTGGGCCGTGTGCCTCTTCTCTCCTAAGCTGAGTAGTTTCAGCACGGCCTGCTGACGCTTGCCCACCGCTGTGCTGCCATGCCGCGCGACACCGACTGCTGGCGACGTGCTGCTGCTGACACATCTTGATTGCGAGACAGAGGTTGCGTAGGAGGAGGAGGAGGAGGAGGGTGGTTTAGTGGAGGAAGCATACACCGCCGCATATACCAGCACCGAGCAGGGGCCCGCAATTCTGGGGGTGGGTAGGACGTGAGCGGTCCCAGGCTCTGACTCGGTCCCAGCCTCCACTAAATTCACCCAATGTGCCGTCAGGGAGATATAGTTGCCCTGCCCGCCTGTGCTTGTCCACGTGTCCGTTGTTAAGTGGACCTTGGCAGTAACCGCGTTGGTGAGGACGCGTACAATGTTGCGGGAGACGTGGTCGTGCAGGGCTGGGACGGCACATCGGGAAAAGTAGTGGCAACTGGGAACCGAGTAGCGCGGGGCCGCCGCCGCCATCATGTTTTTGAAAGCCTCCGTTTCCACAAGCCTATACGGCAGCATCTCCAGGCTGATCAATTTAGCTATGTGCACGTTTAACGCTTGAGCGTGCGGGTGCGTGGCGGCGTACTTGCGCTTGTGCTCAAACAGTTGTGCTAGCGACAGCTGGGCGCTGCGCTGAGAGACATTGCTGGATGGGGCCGAGGACAGCGGAGGTGAGGGTGTTGGTGCAGGCCGGGAGATGGTCGTGTCTGTGTCCTGAGAGGGGGGTTGGATCTCAGTGGCAGGTTGGGGCACAGGGGGAGAGGCAGTGGTGCAAACCGGAGGCGGTGAACGGCCTTCGTCCCACCTTGTGGGGTGCTTGCCATCATATGCCTGCGCATGCTGGTGGTGGTGAGGCTGGTGGTGATGGCTCCCCGGCTGATCTTGGCGCGACAAACCTTGCACACCACAGTTCGTCGGTCGTCTGCACTCTCAGTGAAAAACTGTCACACCTTTGAGCACCTTGGCCTCTGCAGGGTGGCATGGCGCGAGGGGGCACTTTGGGAAACAGTTGGTGGATTATTCAGTCTGGCCCTGCCTCTACCCCTGGCCACCGCACTGCCTCTTCCAACCTGCCCTGCTGCTGCACTTGCCTCCCCCTCTGAAGACCTGTCCTCAGTAGGCTTAGCAAACCAGGTGGGGTCAGTCACCTCATCGTCCAGCTGCTCTTCCTCCGAATCCTCTGTGCGCTCCTCCCTCGGACTTACTGCAATTACTACTACCTGAGTGATAGACAACTGTGTCTCATCGTCATCGTCCTCCTCACCCACTGAAAGCTCTTGAGACAGTTGCCGGAAGTCCCCAGCCTCATCCCCCGGACCCCGGGAATTTTCCAAAGGTTGGGCATCGGTCACGACAAACTCCTCCGGTGGGAGAGGAACCATTGCTGTCCATTCTGGGCAGGGGCCCGAGAACAGTTCCTGGGAGTCTGCCTGCTCCTCAGAATGTGTCATTGTAATGGAGTGAGGAGGCTGGGAGGAAGGAGGAGCAGCAGCCAGAGGATTCCGAGTTGCAGCAGTGGACGGCATAGAAGTCTGTGTGGTCGATAGATTGCTGGATGCACTTTCTGCCATCCACGACAGGACCTGCTCACACTGCTCATTTTCTAATAAAGGTCTACCCCGTGGACCCATTAATTGTGAGATGAATCTGGGGACCCCTGAAACTTGCCGCTCTCCTAATCCCACAGCAGTCGGCTGCGATACATCTGGATCAGGAGCTCAGCCTGTGCCCACACCCTGACTTGGGCCTCCGCGTCCTCGCCCGCGTCCACTTCCTCTAGGCCTACCCCTACCCCTCAGCATGGTGTATTACGAGTAGAGCAGAAACAGAACGCTGTGATTAAATGTGCCGCTTATTGGCCTGTGGTTGGAGGCTGACTTCGCTTAGGGAATGCACAGCAGAGCCAGGAAACAATTTTGCATACGCCTGTAGTGAGACGTAGGTGCGAATCACTGAGCTAGTGGAATTCACAGCGCAGAAGCAGTCAAGTCGCCAAAGGGCAGTGGTACGCCTTAAGTATTTGGCTTCCCTTTTTTTAAATGGTGAGCTGAAACAGCAGACAGATACTGTATGCAGCGTATATTATGTTTACTGTTTCCCTCTGGCGCTATCACGGCGGTGATGTAACGGGCACAGCAGAGCCAGGAAACAATTTTGCGCACGCCTGTAGTGAGACGTAGGTGCGTAGGACTGAGCTAGTGGAATTCACAGCGCAGAAGCAGTCAAGTCGCCAAAGGGCAGTGGTACGCCTTAAGTATTTGGCTTCACTTTTTTTAAATGGTGAGTTGAAGCAGCAGACAGATACTGTATGCAGCGTATATTATGTTTACTGTTTCCCTCTGGCGCTATGACGGCGGTGATGTAACGGGCACAGCAGAGACAGGAAATAATTTTGCGCAAGCCTGCTGTAACGCTTAGCTGCGTATTAATTGGGACTACTACCCCTAGCAGACACCCAGTACACTGAAGACGGTCACAGGCAGCCCAAATATAGTATTTTTCCCCATTTTTTTTTAAAAAGCCCACTGCCTATATAGACAGTATATCTCTTTCACCTTTCCCACTGTCCCTGCCTCACCAGTATTGCCCCTATACTCTGTACATTGACTGCAGACTGAGGACGCAATGCTCTGCACGCCCGATATACAAAAAAAAATTGTGCAACACTGCTAAAAGCAGCCTCAACAGTACTGCAGATGGTCAGATGTGGCCCTGAGAAGGACCGTTGGGGTTCTTCAAGACTAAAATAACACCTAACGCTCTCCCTATAGCAGCAGCAGCATCAGCAGCACTTTCCCTGATCTGTCAGAATGCATCTGTGGCGAGCCGCGGGCGGGGCAGATTTTAATACTCGGATGTCATCTGATCTCCCCAGCCACTCACTGCAGGGGGGTGGTATAGGGCTGGAACGTCACAGGAAGAAGTTGTAATGCCTTCCCTGTCTTTCTATTGGCCAGAAAAGCGCGCAAATGTCTCAGAGATGAAAATGAAAGTAACTCGAACATCGCGTGGTACTCGTCACGAGTAACGAGCATCTCGAACATGCTAATACTCGAATGAGCATCAAGCTCGGACGAGTACGCTCGCTCATCTCTATACGCAATCTTTTGGGGTGGGAGGTGCTACATGTCTTGGAGCTCATGTCCCAGATATTTTAGGACCCTAGGAATGCCCTTGAGTATGGGATTAACTTTATGTGTACTGTGATTTAAGCGACCTGCCAGGGTATAAGGTTTAGGCACACATAGTGGACGTAGGATGATACTGCAAATTTTTGCATGCCTCTTTATTCAGACAGCATCCACAATTACTGTAATTGCTTATTGTACTTGCTCCATAGCCATGCTAATCATGCTTTCTTCATGCATGAACATGTTGTTCCTTCTCTCTGTCCTATTTGCTAGTGTATACAGTAGCCACAAGGGAGTGTGATAGACTTACACTAACTAATAGTATCAGCCATGACTCACATTTCCTTTTTTAATTCACCAATGATCATTTCACAAGAAAAGACTAGAAATATATTACGCACGCTGAAGCACAAACCTGTGTGGCGAAAGTTATCCTTCTGTGTTGAAGCCAATAGGAGACCAGCCTGGTGGCATCATATCTACTGCTCCCTAGTCTGAGGGCTATCAGTAGATTGGATTCCTTCCATATTTCTTTACTAAATACAAGAATCGATTACTATAAGGAATGCTGCAGGTGTGATGCTGTGTGATGTTATGTGATGCTGTGTGATGGCGCCGTGGAGGCTGAGGCCATTCGTTGCAGCAGAAATAATACTTTTACTATAACAGCAAACATTAATGACAGTTTAGCACCCCACAGGGTTCAATACTTAAACATTGCAAAAGCACATTATAATAAAATCTGCTATTCTCTCACTGACCATATATTAAAGGGGTGGTCTCGCGAAACCAAGTGGGGTTATACACTTCCGTATGGCCATATTAATGCACTGTGTAATATACATCATGCATTAAATATGAGCCATACAGAAGTTATTCACTTACCTGCTCCGTTGCTGGCGTCCTCGTCTCCATGGTTCCGTCTAAATTCGCCGGCAGCTTGCTTTTTTAGACGCGCTTGCGCAGTCCGGTCTTCTCCATTCAGCACGAGCCGCTTCAGTGTGCTCCCCGCTACAGCTCTTCTGCGCATGCGCAGACGAGCTGTCACTGCTCGGGAGCGCGCTGGAGCGGCCATTCTGTACCTTCCTCTGTTAGAGGAAGGTGCAGAAACTGGAGCTGCCCAGCGGAGAAGCCCAGCCCAGCCCAGCAGCCCCGAGAAGCGTCCCAGGTAAGTGATGGGTCGGGGGGGGGCTGCCGCTGCGCCGGGGGAACTAGCGCTGCGCCGGGGGGGGGGCTGTCGCTGCGCCGGGGGGGCTGCCGATGTGATGGGGGAACTAGCGCTAGGCCGGGGGGGGGCTGTCGCTGCGCCGGGGGGGCTGCCGATGTGATGGGGGAACTAGCGCTAGGCCGGGGGGGGGCTGTCGCTGCACCGGGGGGGCTGCCGATGTGATGGGGGAACTAGCGCTAGGCCGGGGGGGGGCTGTCGCTGCGCCGGGGGGGGGCTGCCGCTGTGATGGGGGAACTAGCGCCAGGCCGGGGGGGCTGCGCCGGTTACCTTCTGCCTGGCGGTGGGTGACTGGTCGGCGGCTGCGGGGCGTCCGGTCGGCGGCTGCTTGGCGTCCGGTTGCCATGGAGACACAGCTGGCAGCGTCTCGGGAGCGCGCACGTCGGGCTGCAGCGAGCGACGGGGAAAGAGCCGGCGGCCATCTTGGGGAAACTTTTATAAGTTGCTGGAACGGTAAGTAGAAACCAGCTAGGAAAGTAATTTACAGGGGTAATTAGTAATGTATGTTTAATTAGGGGGACTGGGCAAAAAAAAAAAATCACTGCTTCCTCGAGACATCTCCTTTAACATAAGCGATTGTTCTTTTAGCAATAAATGTTACTCTCTAACTAACTCTAACTACTAACACCCTGGGTACTGCAAGTCTTAGCACTCTGGAGAAGTGTCTGTAACTGGATATTTAGACCTAATATCCTCTCTGGCACACCTCGTACACTGGGCTTACTGCCCTAGATGATACATCTTAGTTGACTTCATGACTTCTCAACTCGAAGGTTCCTCTATGCTTGGCTGCTCTTCCTTTTCGTCACCAGCTCTATTCTGCTCACACACTCTGGCTTGAGGTTCGATCGCTGAACTCTGTCATTGGCTGCTGCATCTATGACGTCACAAAAACTGGGAGGGACTGTAGCCTGTAAACAAACAAAGGAGTGGAGGATCGAGCAGAGCTGCAGGATCCAGCGGGGAACAGGGAGAGGTGAGTATATGCAGGTTAGTTACGTTTAGAGCGGGGAGAATTGGGGTTTACTGAAAAAATACAAATCAGACAACCCCTATGATACATACTGTACATATATAAATACAACTTTAATCAAGGGTGCGTGTACATGCTGTGATTGATCCACTTTTAATGTAGGTGAGCTAATTGCTGGCTGGGACCTGGAATTGATGGAGTGGTCATGTGAGTAAACATCCTATGTGACTGCTGCAGTGCTTGTAAACAGACCACCGGAACAGCGGTGAGAGTATCGTAGGTCTTTTATAACCACTGCATCCCCCCACTGCCACTAATGCCTCGCACTGCCAACAATAACCAGGGCAGCCTTTGTTTTCAATGTGTTCCTTTTCACTGTCCTTTTTACTCGCATGAAAAAAATAAAGCGACATGCTCTATTTGTATGCGCATGTGCACACCAAGGGTCCCATAGGAGTCTATGGGACGGGCAGGTATGCGCAAAACATTGTACATATCCGCAAACACCAGTACCTAATTTGGCTTAATAGCTATTTAAATCAGGGCGGTGTGATTCCCCTGCCAATGTCAACGAGCGGTGCCTGCGAGATGCGCACAGTATTTGTACAGGCATACGCGCAATAAGAACTCCTTCAGGGCAAAAACACATGGGCGCATGCGCTAATACGCTCGCTGCTATGGAGAATATTAGCGCATGAACTATTTGGGTTCTTTTCGGACTATTGCAACTCTACGCTAGTGCGCCCAAAGTTGAGAAAAAAAGCTGGGAGATAGGTCCAGCCCTATGTTTTTCGCATGTAGTATAAGGGCGGACACCCACTGACGATATTTTCTATCTTGCGTGAAAACACTCGCCTCGCAGCGCAAGAAAGACGCCGGAATGAGACCGGGATATCGTCAGTATTTTCAATGGGGCCAGCGGCAGCAGCGCTAGCCCCATTGAAAAGATATGGAGAATACCGCGGACTTCTGCCACAGCTGTGACAGCTGTGACAGCTGTGGCAGAAGTGCAGCATGCTATCCCATTGCTTTCAATTGGATCGGCGCTGCTGCCAGTGGTTTTTGGCAAACCCTGCAGTATGGTTTTTGGGAAAGGGCTTGAAATATAAGCCCTTCCCTGAAAATCACAATAAGTGGATAAAAAAGTTTTTAAAAAAAGGACTCACCTCTCCACTGCTCACACGCGTCCTCCAGCTGGCTTCCCCACCACTGCTATCCAGCACTTTCAGCAGGCGGGCATTTAAAAATCCCCGCCTCCTGAAAGGGCTGTGCTGATTGGCTAAGCGCTCAGCCAATAACAGCTAGTGCTTAGCTATTGGCTGAGCGCTCAGCCAATTACAGATAGTGCTTAGCTATTCATGAATGAATAGCACTATCTTAGCTAGTGTTATTCTCAGTGTTCTGCGCGAGCAGATTTTGCATGTGCAAATGCCTGCACAAACACGGCCTGTGAAGAAGGTCTTACTGCCATCCCTCATGCATTGATATGAGATAGATAGATGATAGATTGAAAGATAGATAGGAGATAGATGGATATGAAATGGATAAATATGAAATAGATAGCTAGATATGAGATGGATAGATATGAGATAGATAGATATGAGATAGATTAATAGATAGATAGCAGATAGATAGATATGAGATAGATAGATAGATACATATGTGATAGATAGATAGATAGATAGATAGATAGATAAATAGATAGATACATGTGTGATAGATAGATATTAGATAGATAGATAGATATGTGATAGATAGATAGATAAATAGATAGCTAAATAGATGGATAGATATGTGATAGATAGAAAGATAGATAGATAGATAGACATGAAATAGATAGATATGAGATAGATAGATAGATATGAGATAGATAGCTAGATATGAGAGTTAGATATGAGATAGATAGATGTAACATAGTAACATAGTATGTAAGGCTGAATGAAGACAATGTCCATCTAGTCCAGCCTGTCTATCCTCCTGTGTTGATCCAGAGGAAGGCAAAAAACCCCAAGGGCAGAAGCCAATTAGCCCTTTTGGGGAAAAAATTCCTTCCCGACTCCCTAATGGCAATCAGACTGTTCCCTGGATCAACCCCTAATAGTTCCTACCTGCCTATATACCCGGATTTACAATTAACCTAAGATTTATATCCTATAATGTCCTTCTTCTCCAGAAAGACATCAAGTCCCCTTTTAAACTCCTCTATGGCTTTTGCCATCACCACTTCCTCCGGCAGAGAGTTCCACAGTCTAACTGCTCTTACAGTAAAGAATCCCCTTCTATGTTGGGGATGAAACCTGCTTTCCTCTAATCGTAGCGGATGTCCTCTTGTTACCGTCGCGGTCCTGGGTGTAAACAGATCTTGGGAGAGATCCTTGTATTGTCCCCTCATGTACTTATACATGGTTATTTGATCACCCCTTAGCCGTCTTTTTTCTAGAGTAAATAATCTCAATTTTGATGCCTCTCTGGGTATTCCAGTTCCGTCATTCCATGTATTAGTTTAGTTGCCCTTCTTTGAACCCCCTCAAGCACTGTGACATCTTTCCTGAGCACCGGTGACCAGAATTGTACGCAGTATTCCATGTGAGGCCTGACAAGTGCCTTATATAATGGAAGGATAATGTTCTCATCCTTCGCCCCTATACCTCTTTTAATGCACCCAAGACTTTATTTGCCTTTGCAGCAGCTGACTGGCATTGGTTACTCCAGTTTAGTCTACTATCCCCTAATACCCCCAGATCCTTTTCCATATCACTTTTTCCTAGTGATACCCCATTAAGTGAATATTAGTGACATCCGTTTCTCCTGCCCATGTGCATAGTCTTACATTTTTCAACATTGAACTTCATTTGCCATTTTCCTGCCCAAGCCTCCAGCTTATCTAGGTCCGTTTGTAGTCGCACATTGTCCTCCGTTGCATTAATTATATTGTATAATTTTGTGTCATCTGCAAATATTGATATATTGCTGTGCAGCCCCTCTATCAGGTCACCCCGCTAGCGACTGTGGTCCAATCAGAGTACAGACCATTTATTACCACCCTCTGCTTTCTATCATTGAGCCAATTTTTTACCCACTTACACACATTTTCGCCCAGTCCGAGCTGCCTCATTTTGTATATTAGCCTATTATGTGGCACGGTGTCAAAGGCTTTAGAGAAGTCCAGATATACGAGATCAATAGATTCTCCCTGGTCCAGCTTAGAGCTTACTTCATCGTAGAAACTGATCAGATTTGTCTGACACGAGCGACCCTTCATGAATCCATGCTGGTGAGGAGTTATTCCCTTATTCTTCTTGAGGTACTCATCAATGGCGTCTCTCAGAATCCCCTCGAAAATTTTTCAGGTTACTGAAGTGAGACTTACTGGCCTGTAGTTACCAGGCTCACTTTTGCTCCCTTTTTTGTAAATTGGAACCACGTTGGCAATGCACCAATCGAATGGTACTACACTGGTCTTGATAGTGTCTAGAAATATTAGGTATAGCGGCCTAGCTATCTCATCACTTAGTTCCCTTAGTATCCTTGGGTGTAATCCATCTGGGCCCGGTGATTTATCAATTTTAGTCTTCTTTAGACGCTTCCGCACCTCCTCCTGCGTTAGGTATGAGATATTTTGTGAGGGGTTCATTTTATTCCCCTGCATCTCGTGTGGCATTTCCTTTTCGTTTGTGAATACACTTGAGAAGAAACTGTTTAATAGATTTGCTTTCCCTTCGTCATCATCAATGATTTGTCCTGCATTATTTTTTAAAGGGCCAGTGCTCTCCCTGCAAATCCTTTTGCTGTTAATATAGTTGAAAAATAGCTTCGGGTTGTTTTTGCTCTCTTTGGTGATCCGTCTTTCTGCTTCCTCCTTGGCAGTTTTGATCTTATGTTTGCATATTTTGTTTTTTTCCCTGTATGATTCTTCGCTGCCTTGTTGCTTTAGTAGTTTAGCTCATCAAAGTTTGCTTTACTAAAGTTTAGTTTCTTTGTCGCTCCCTGATAAGGCTTCCTATTGATTGACAGCTGGAAGTTGATTATATTGTGGTCACTGTTCCCCAAGTGCCCCTCAACCTGCACCCCCTTTACACGTTCCGGTTTGTTGGTTAGTACTAGGTCCAGAATGGCCCTCCCTCTTGTTGGTTCCTGCACAAGTTGGTTCAGGTAATTGTCTTTAATTACTCTCAAGAACTTATCACCCCTGTGAGATTTGAAGGTTTCGTTCTCCCATGTTATATCTGGATAATTAAAGTCCCCCATGATAATTACTTCGTTGCGCTTTGACACCTCTTCTATCTGCCTTAGTAGTAAGTTTTCAGTTTCTTCTGTTGCTTTTGGTGGTCTATAGAAGACCATTTGGTGGTCTATAGAAGATATGAGATAGATAGATAGATAGATAGATAGATAGATAGATAGATAGATAGATATGAGATAGATTAATAGATAGATAGATATGAGATAGATAGATAGATAGATAGATATAAGATAGATAGATAGCTATGTGATATATAGATATGATATAGATAGATAGATAGATAGATATGAGATACATAGATAGATAGATAGATATGTGATGGATAGGTAGATATGTGATAGATAGATAGATAAATATGAGATGGATAAATATGATAGGTTGATAGATACATAGATAGATATGAGATAGACAGATAGATAAATATGAGATAGATGGATAGATATGAGATAGGTAGATAGATATTAGAGATGAGCGAGCATACTCGTTCGAGCTTGATGCTCGCTCGAGTATTAGGGTACTCGAGATGCTCGTTACTCGAGACGAGCACCACACGGTACTCGAGTCAATTCCATTTCCTTCCCTGCATGTTTAGCGCCATTTTCTGGCCAATAGACATGCAGGGAAGGCATTACAACTTGCTCCTGTGACGTGCCAGCCCTATCCCACCCCCTGTAGTGAGTGGCTGGTGAGATCAAGTGACCGCCAAGTACTCGCCTCAGACACACGCTGGCAGAGATCAGGGAGAGTGCTGTCATCAAGAACCCCAATAGTCCTTCTTAGGGCCACATCTGACCGTGTGCATTACTGTTGTGGCTGGCTGGGAGCAGCAGTGCACAAAGTTTTGTTTTTTTTTCATCCCGGGCTGTGCAGGCCATTACAGCTATAGCGTTCTCAGTCTGCAGTGTATTATACAGAGTATAGGGAAAGTGCTGCTGAGATAGGGAAAGTGGTAGTGTAGAATCCTGTCTACAAGAACCCCAACAGTCCTTCTTAGGGCTACCTGTGACCGTGTGCATTTTACTGCGTGGCTGCTGGGAGTTGTAGTGCTTCACTGTTACACAGCTAGGCCTGTTTGCAGCCTTTCGTATAATTTTTTTCTGGCTGCAGTTTGCGTTACATTACCGCTGTCAGCCTCCAACTGTACGCAAATAATTCCATAATTTTTTACACCGCTCTGTGTCTGCCGTCAGCTTCACGCACAGCGTACGGCCACAGCCGCTGATAGAGGGAAAGTCATATACACGCTATATTATCATATACACGCCTATATTATCTATTAGATATGTAATAGATAGATAGATATGAGATAGATATGAGATAGATAGATGGATAAATATGATAGATAGATAGATAGATAGATAGATAGATAGATAGATATGAGGTAGATAGATAGTTAGATATGTGATAGATAGGTAGATATGAGATGGATATATATGATTGGTAGATAGATATGAGATAGACAGATAGATAGATAGATATGAGATGGATAAATATGTGATAGATAGATAGATAGATAGATAGATAGATATGAGATGGATAAATATGTGATAGATAGATAGATAGATAGATAGATAGATAGATAGATAGATAGATAGATAGATAGATAGATAGATAGATAGATAGATAGATATGAGATGGATAAATATGATAGATAGATAGATAGATAGATAGATAGATAGATAGATATGAGATGGATAAATATGATAGATAGATAGATAGATAGATAGATAGATAGATAGATAGATAGATAGATAGATAGATAGATATGAGATAGGATAGATAGATAGATAGATAGATAGATAGATAGATAGATAGATAGATACGAGAGAGAGAGATATATATGAGAGAGATAGATAGATATGAGATAGAAATGAGATAGATAGATGATAGATATGAGATAGATAGATAGATACGAGAGCGAGAGATAGATAGATAAATAGATGTGAGATAGATAGATAGATATGAGATAGATAGATATGAGATAGATAGATGATAGATATGAGATAGGATAGATAGATAGATACGAGAGAGAAAGATAGATAGATATGAGATAGATAGATGATAGATATGAGATAGATAGATAGATAGATAGATAGATAGATAGATAGATATGAGATAGATAGATACGTGATAGATATGAGATAGATAGATATGAGATAGATAGATACGTGATAGATATGAGATAGATAGATAGATATGAGATAGATAGATACGTGATAGATATGAGATAGATAGATATGAGATAGAAAGATAGATAGATAGGAGATAGAAAGATAGATATGAGATAGATAGATAGATAGATAGATAGATATCCGCCTACCATTTGTTCACCAAGCCTGCTGTTAATGTGGACAGTGCTGAAAGCAGATCACTATCAACATTGCAATGACAGGCACAGCTCCTATTGAATTCAATGAGAGCTGTGCCTGCAGTACCAAATAGGGGCCACTGCACTACGGAACAAGCTATTTGCTTCCAGCACTGTCTGTACTGACAGCTGGTTCAGGGATCAGCTGATCGGTCGGGGTCCCGAGAGGTGGATCCCCGCTGATGGACTATTGATGACCCATCATGAGGATACATCAATAGTAAAAGTCCTGGACAGCCCGATTAAAAATGAGTGTCCATTCTATACTATGGGTGCCTGTCGTCCTTCTGAGCCAAGAGCTTTGTGGCTGTAACCTTTAGCTTTGGCCGTGATGAACCTCTCTCCTCCATCACATATTTTGTATATAGTTTCTTGTCATTTTATAATGATGGAAACAAAATATAAATAAATAAACATTCCAGCATCCTAAATGTTCCTGCAGAGCGACAGCCACATTCCTGCGCGTTTTGCGCCCCTTTTTATGATGTGGCGTGCCAATGCCTGGGAGATTACCTACAAGGTAACAAAAATTATAATGTTTATTTTTAACGACAGGCATTAGCTCTAAAAAAGAAAAAAAAAGAGCCACCAC
The DNA here is from genome assembly GCF_035609145.1 of Eleutherodactylus coqui. Lineage (NCBI taxonomy): Eukaryota > Metazoa > Chordata > Amphibia > Anura > Eleutherodactylidae > Eleutherodactylus > Eleutherodactylus coqui. The sequence continues at coordinate 112,173,298 of NC_089849.1, forward strand.
AGGTATTTAAAGTCTAAGAAAAAAGCTTTTTCTAGTATGGCAGTCTGGCTTATAGAAGGCTTTAAAAAATGCCATCTACCTTTTATAGCTTTCCTATGTACTCATGCATATTTATATATTTTCCTAAAAATTAGTGGTTCAGTCATGTGCTAAAAATATTTAGTGAGGCAGGAATATAAATGGTGTGGGGTCAGGTTGTAAGAGATGTGTTTACTTACTGAGATAAACCAAAAGTTGGGACCTGTTTTCATTTTTGTTACAAATCTGGATAGGAAGGCACATATTTTTAGATGGCTGGATATAATTAACAGCGATTTAAGCCCTCATTTGGTTCACATTGCAATTAATGGGTTCTGCCAAATAATTTTTTAAGACTTTGAAAGAATTTCATTAACTTTTATTATAACAAAAATATGGTTCTACTAAACAGAAATATTGAAAATTAACCAACCCGCAACCGACCCTGTGCAGGTGTGTACAAGGCTTGCATACCGTAAAGTCCTCCATAGGCATTAGTCTCATATTATTGAATTCCATTGTTTTAGACAAAATCTAGCAGCAATCTAGTGAGTGTGATGTAGGTCCAGACAGATCCTTGGTTGCTTAGATGGGAAAGGTTTTGGTTGCACCCCCCACCCCCACCCCCCACACACACACACTTATCTCCTCTATGAACTATGTAGCCAAACAGCAAAGGCCTGCACTAGGGAGCGGAAGACTAAGCAGTTGCCCAGTTCCTAAATTCTCACAAAGGCCCCCCGCTTCATGTCCTCTGTGGCATCTGTTACATCCATCAGTCAAGTTGCAAGTCTCCTCTTCCTACCCGACAGCTAGCCTTCACCGGTCCTGCTCCTGCTCCCGATCCCATATGGCTTCTGACTGCGCCATCGGTACACAAAGAAAATGTGTTGTGCCACAGGAGAGCCCATTCTCAACACTGTAAAAAATGAAGAATCCTGCCCTCCTGTACATCTTATACTGTAATCAGCTTTCATAGCAACCCCAGCATAGGTGAGCCCTGCTTAGACTGTGCTTTTATTCACATACTATGCTGGGGCTTGTTGTACATACGTTTTTTAGTGGGCATTTATTCAATTCTAGGTCTGCATCCTGGCACAAATGGCGTAATTATATAACTGCGTCACATCATATCCATCAGGCCAAATATGGCAGAAAAGGGTGTTATTATTTTCTAGGAGGCACAAAGTGGGCATTATTACTTTGTAATGGGCACAACGGTGTGCATTTTTTCGGTGTGGTGGGCACAGTGGAGGTCATTATTACTGTGTTGGGACAGAAAGGGACCATATTTACTATCAAGTTCACTTTAAAGTTGCAGTGTTACATTGTTGTTACTTTATGGAGTTAACAACAGTGGGCATTATTACTATTTGAGGACACAAAAGGCTCTAAACTTTAAGTACTTTTGTAACTATCAAGCTTATTGCCTCTTGAAGTAAAGAGAAGCTGTTGGAAGTTCCTGCCTTAGTGTCTTTTTGCTACATCATCAAAAGAAATGCCAGGAGGTGTACCACTCTGACCTCTGTGGGTCCCTGACCAGAGTCACAGCGGCACCGTGCAAGACAGCAGGTGCAATAATAGAGGCAAATGAGGCAGCTAAACGCACAGAATTGGGAGTAGCAGCAGGATGGGGAGCTTGTATAAATTAGGAAAAGATAGTGAGGGTGCTAGGAAAATTGAGGAGCCGAAGATGTCTGGGCAGCAAACCTTACAAACATAGATAGAAGATGTTTTCATGGTGGTCTGGGCCAAATGGAAAAGTGATCGACTACAATCAGAGAAGACGTCACCTATGAGTGATTTGATATAACTGTGCGGTATTCATTTATATAAGTGCCAAAGTAGAACTGGTATCTACCACTATACAGTCACTGTATGGGGGTAATACTGGTTTTTGTATAGTGGTTTCTATTCCGAAACATTTTGGTGGTATTATTAAGACACTTTATAGTGGTACTGGTAGTGAACATGGTGTGATGGTATTATTTATGTGTTGTATAGCAGTACTACTAGTACCAGCGTTTCTGGATGGTAGTAATATTTGGTCCTGGTATAGTGGTATTATTTAATAACTATACTGTATGTATATATACACATCATTTTTCTGTGTTGAAAGGCAGGCGCCATGGTATTTGTGCTACTGATCTTTTAAGACTCCAACAATGCCGCTAAAACTGTCTGCACAGCGCCTTCTGAATTGAGGGAATGTGTTGTTGGTATCATGGACACATGATGAGAATTAGGGGCATTTGATGAGAATATTGCTATAGAACATTGTTCTTCCTCCTTACAAGTCACTGGTCAGACCACACATGGCATATTGTGGACAGTTTTTAGCACTGGTACTCAAGAAGGACATATCAGAGCTTAGGCGGGTACAAAGGTGGGCAACTAAAGTAATAAATGAAATGGGAGGACTACAAGACCCAGAGAGGTTATCAAAATTGTGGTTATTTAGTCGCAATGAAGGAATTTTTTCCTTAAATGGGTAATTGGCTTCTTTTTCATAGTTTTTTTTTGCCTTCCTCTGGATTAACATTGGTGGATAATAGGCTAAACTGGATGGACATATTTCTTTTTTTGGCCTTACATACTATGTTATTATGTATGTTAGAATTAGGGACCTCACTTTAATTTTGCCCAGGGCTACAAAAACCAGCTAGTGTAAGCAGTTATAGGCTAATTGAAGGAAAACTTTAGGCTTCTGTCAAGTGTATTTTTTGATTTGTCTTTGAATTCTTAAGACATAAACTGCCAGGCTCTACACTGGATATAAAAGAGTGTTACAAGTTACAAAGTACAGTACACTGCCACATAATATAAACCAACAAGTTCCACCAAGTGACCCTCTGGCTCCAGCAAGCTGAGAACCAGTAAGCCATTTCCACTTTTTCCAACAGAATGTCGAAACATTCTATGGCTTCCATGGTCATGACGTCCTCAAAATACCTAGAGAAATCATTGGATATTATTGGATAATTCTAGTTTAAATGGGGATTTTGGACAATTTTTATCAATGGAAAAAACGGGGTGGGTGGAACTGTCTGCTTCATAATACCCTAATCTTCATAGATATGCAGGTGGCTCAGGTAGATCATGATATTGGTCTCAGAGTTCGAAGGAACACAGATGTGTAAAATTCACCTTTGAGATATTAACTAGGATTACAGAAAAAAAAACAGTTCCTTGTTCTTTGAGGTCACAAGTCTATTTGTATGCCTTATCCTATTTATCCCTTGTCATCATTTACTCTTTACAGTAATGACAAAAATTCACAAAAATATATGCTGGAGTCTTTCCAATGATGGCTAGTTAATGATGTAGCTAAAGGGGTGCACATATTGCAGTCACAGTCCTGGTGCATTAGTGACGTAGTATAGGCCTTTCTGATGACGCAGAGAGACATCAGCACATGCAGTCTGAGGAAAATCTAACGCTCCTCTATGTGTATAGATATTTTATTCCTCAGTTCCTCTAAAGTAACCACGGCTTCATTTTCTGTGCGAATAACACATAAACACTTGTATCAAATGAACTCAGGCGAAGCCGGGTATATCAGCTAGTATAGTATAAAGGTAAGCAGTTAACTACTGAGCTCCCTTTAGTGGTGATTACAGGCAGCCAATATGTTCTCTTTTAAATCTAGATCTATGCAGGACATTTGGAACTATGTTATCATTAAAATAAAAAGCTGAATTTTGAACCGATTTAAAAAAGGCCAAAATGGTATTCAAGGATGTAAAAAAAAGTATAATTACAGTAAATTTACATTTGGAGGAAATGCCTTTTAATCGTAAAAAATACTGCCACAACAAAAATCTGTTGAGTTTTTGAGACATTATTATTTATTTTTATTTCTTCCTTACACTTTTTAATAAACCTAAATTTTTCTATTGGGCTTGGACTTTGTACCCTTGCCCATAAAGGGTTAACCATCACATCATTACCTGCATTAGGAAATTTGACAAACACAGCGCGTCAGGCTTGACACTGCTTAATAAAAAGGTGTTCTCATCACCTCACTAATTGCAAGGGTAGCCGCTGGCCTATTAATGAAATGGCACAACCATGAATTACGCCTGTCAGCAGCATTTATTTCATAGAATATACCTATATATACCTGGTTTAATATTTTTGGCATGGGAAAGAAACTTGTCAGGAAATAAGTCATGCCAAAGAATGTGGCAGATTTCGACATGATACGTTTTTAGCCACATTAAAAATTTGCATGATTGATTGTGTTACTGCTGCTTCTGCTTAAACACTCTATGCAAAATTGATATATGCAAGCCAATAGTTCGTTGCACCTACGAGTCACCTCTGTATTAATGCCCGTCCGTGGTCATAGCCTTCAGATTTTTTTTTTTATGGCACTCATTTTTCTGGAGATACCCTAAGAATAAAGTCACATGGTTAACTGATATAAATATGTGCGACCAACATACTGTCCATTCTTTGTGGTCTCCAGACGTCCGCTACAAGTTACATCAGATTAGTAAATACTCCAAGCTGTTGGATACTTTTAATGTTCATTGTCAGAAATGTTTGTAAATGTCTTTCACAAGTTATCTCCAACTCTCCAAACAAGCTTTAGCGTTAGTCCTGATGCTTCAAGTATATAACATTGAGGTGAGTATACATAAGATCAGATAGAATGTAGGGCTATATTAGGATATGCGCCATGCTTGCTGAAAATAGCAATTCCAAAGGTCAGAAAGATGGCCAAAATAGTGACCACAAATAATCTAAATTGAACCCGTTAACAGTTCATTTTTAGAGACTTGTCCTGAAAGTTGTAAACTAGGGAGGAAACTGCTTACTTGACTTTTAGCATATATCTCTCTCTCATTGACCTAGCTAGGATTTAGTCTTGCTGGTTATCAGAACTGCATCTAGACCACATGTGTCGAACTCAAGACCTGCGAGCCAAATATGTCATTTTATGTGGTCTAGACGCCGATGGACCGGCTCTCCACTTTTTCCGGAGCATGCACCCATTACTTGGCAGAGGGGGCAGTGCCAGCAAGGGAATGGATGCCATCTTGGATTCTGAGCTTTAACATGCAACTTACAGGTGGTTGCCCAACTTTGACAGCCCTACCAGGCCCCTAGCCACCCTCCAAGGTAGGAAGCTTGGTGCTGAAGCTCTGCCCCTTCTCACTCCTCCTGTTCAATCCAATAGAAAATTGCATTATACCTCCAACCTAATAAACAGAAGTCTGTATTAGGAAAGGGGATGGGTGGAGGGTGTGTGGGGGGGGGGGATGATACGGGAGGGGGGGAGGGGGGAGGAGAGAAGGGATATAGCAGGTCCAAATGTTTATCTTAGTTTACTCAGTGTAGATGACAACATACTTCCCTACCATCTTGTGTGAATTGGAACTATTGCGATGTCCTTCGCCAGGTGCACCAGTGGTCTGGAGGTGATAGAGGGAGAAAGAAGGGGAGGGGGAGGCACCTCATACCGAGAAGCCGCTAGGTGTGCGTAGCACAAAAGGTGGAAGAGGAGTGACCTTCGTCCTGCATGCCTGGAGCCGAGGCCGCGAGCCTTATTTCTTTAATGCTGTTTCTAACCTTACGCCATGGACTCCATGTTTTTAGGAATCCATCGTGAGTACCCCCGTGCCAGCTAGAAAGCTCTTCCAAGTTTGATAATAGGTCCACTCTGTCCCTCCAAAGAGTCACGGTAGGGGGGTCTTGCTTTTTTCCACATGAGCGGAATCAGAGCCTTGGCTGAGTCTAGCAGAAGTGCAATCAGCTTATGCTTTAGGGGGTGGAAGGTAGGAGATGGCCTCCACAGGAGAACCACCTCAGGGAAAAGGCTAAGAGTTGGTGCAAGCATTTTCAAAACACCCTCCACTCCCTTCCAGAAGGGAGCGAGAAGGGGGCAACTCCACCATATGTGGACATAAGAGCCTGGGGACGTATCGCACCTCCAGCACTTGTCATGTGAAGCCAGTCTGTGGTCAGACAACCATTGCGGGGTCCTATACCACCTTGCCAATAATTTGTAATGCGCCTCCTGGGAGGTGACACATGGAGATAGACCAAAGGCCGTTTTAATTATAAGCTTCGTCTCCTCCCGGGTGAGCATGATTCGGAGTTCTCTTTCCCATGAGGTCAGAAACATCGGTTTCGTGTCCCTGGGCGGGGAGATAAAGTTTTTCCGAATATATGAGATTTTCTTTAAGACACCAGTGCCTCCTCTGAGCGCGGTCTCAAACGAAGTAAGAGGTCTGGATGATTTGAATTTTTTAAGAAAAATGCTGAGCATTTTTTCGAGATGTGAGGTCACTAAAAAGGACAGTGTCTGGTTGGGGAGGAGTGTCTTCAGTATCTCTGCTGTGGGCCTATGAGCTAACAGCATAACATCTTGGATGCTTTTATCTGCAAACAGCCCCCAGACCTGCGCTGAGCAAGGGTCTAAAGGTACCTCCAGTATCTTATAAAGTGCTCGCAAGGGAGCACAGGGGGAGGGCCTAGGTGCCAAGGTCTCTCTCAAGCTATCCCATATCTCTGCGGGACCCCTTAAAAGCGGATTTGATTCTAGACCCTTGAGTTTCTTCTTATCGGGGAACCACAGGTCCTCCTGAAGGGAGGGGCCATATACGCCCTTTGCAAGCAACTGAACAAGAATATCTTTAGTAGGATAAGAGAGTTCTGTCCAGTATTTTAATTGAGTAGCGTGGTAAAATTCCCGAATACAAGGAAAATCTACTCCTCCCTCTGTGTGTTTTCTAATAAGCAATAAGCAATGAGCCAGTCTCGGCCTCTTCCCCCTCCATAGATATCTGGAAAAGATTGAGCGGAGATTCTTAAAGAAGGTCATTGGGATAAAAATTGGGAGTAATCTAATTTTATATTGTATAATAGGGGTGACATATGCCTTCAGTATGTTTTTTCTGCCTAGCCATGAAATGAACGGTAATTCATATGATCGTAGGAGGTTTTTAACCTTAGTTAATAAAGGGAGGAAGTTTGCTGAGAAAAGATCTTCCGCTCTCTTAGTGAGTCTAATACCTAGGAAGTCTATTCCTGTCTCCGACCAGGGGAAGGGGGAGCTGGATTTGAGCAATTAAAGGGGTTGTCCCGCGAAAGCAAGTGGGGTTATACACTTCTGTATGGCCATATTAATGCACTTTGTAATGTACATTGTGCATTAATTATGAGCCATACAGAAGTTATTCATTTACCTGTTCCGTTGCTAGCGTCCCCGTCTCCATGGTGCCGTCTAATTTCAGCGTCTAATCGCCCGATTAGACGCGCTTGCGCAGTCCGGTCTTCTCCCTTCCGAATGGGGCCACTCGTGCCGGAGAGCTGCTCCTTGTAGCTCCGCCCCATCACGTGTGCCGATTCCAGCCAATCAGGAGGCTGGAATGGGCAATGGAGCGCACAGAGCCCATGGTGCACCATGGGAGAAGACCCGCGGTGCATCGTGGGTGAAGATCCCGGCGGCCATCTTACTAAGGTAAGTAAGAAGTCGCGGGAGCGCGGGGATTTGGGTAAGTACTGGACGTTTGTTTTTTTTACCCCTGCATCGGGTTTGTCTCGCACCGAACGGGGAGGCTATTGAAAAAAAAAAAACCCGTTTCGGCGCGGGACAACCCCTTTAATATCGGGTTGCAGGGATTGATATATTTAACGCAGTGGATTTATCGAAGTTGATTTTAAAGTTTGATAATGATCCAAATTCCTCTAGGAGTATGGTGAGTCTGGGGAAGCTATCCTCCGGTTTTGTTATAAGAAATACTATGTCGTCAGCATAAGTAGCGGACGTCAAGGTTTCATTGCCTATTCTTAGGCCGTGGATCAGTGGGTCGTTTCTAACTTTTTGGAGAAAGGGCTCTAGTGCTAATATAAAAAGTGTGGGTGAGAGGGGGCAGCCCTGACGGGTACCGTTATTTATGTTAAATGGGGGGGAGAGGGTATTATTTACTTTGAGCCCTGCATGGGGCATAGCGTAAAAGGAGAGGATTGCGTTGACAAAACTCGGGGGTATGTTAAACTGCAGAAGGACTCTTTCCATATACAGCCAGTTCACTCGATCAAACGCCTTTTCTGCGTCAGTACTTAGGAAGGCTAATGGGATGTTATTAGTTTGAGCGTACCTTGCTATGTGTAAGAGTCTCAAGCAATTATCTTTGGCGTCTCTCCCTTTAACAAAACCCGCTTGTTCTGGATTGATTAATTCTGTAACATGTTTTTCGAGTCTTTTAGTGAGCAGTTTAGCCCATAGTTTCAGGTCAAAATTTATTAAAGATATAGGCCGGTAGTTCCCACACCGTTCCGGGTCCTTATTGTCTTTGTGAACTAATGTAATGTGGGCCTCTTGTGCTTGTTTGGTCAGGGCGTTACCTTGTAGAAGTGAATTACACAGTTGGGCTAACTGGGGGGCTAATGTGGTTCTGAACGATTTATAATAAATAAGTGGGAGTCCATCCGGGCCCGGACTTTTCCCCGCAGGAAAAGTAGAGAGCAAGTCTTCTACCTCCTGGGTGGTTACAGGGGATAGGAGGACGGATGTTACGTTACTGGATATTTTGGGTAAGTTTAGGTCTTTTAAGAAGGAGTCAATCTGGGATGTAAGATTGGCTTTAGTCAGTGGGGTAGGTGGCTCACGGAGGTTATAGAGGCGAGAATAAAACTTCTGAAATTGCAGGGCTATTTCTGCTGTGGAGGTGACCTGGAGTCCTTCTTGGGTTTTAATAGATTTAATATTGTTCCGGGAATGGGCTTTTTTGATAAGGGCCGAGGTGAACTTACTGCCTCTGTTGCCCTGGGCGTAGTCTGCATGTTTAAGAAAGAGACATTTCTTATTAAATTTGACTTCCAGCAATAGTTTAAGTTCCTTCCTTAGCGTAATTAGTTTGTCATGTGTCATCTTGATTTCTGAGTGTTTTGCCTTCTGTTCTAGTTTGGCAGTTTGTTGTAATATGTCATCAATCTCTTTCTGTTGCCTTTTTTTGGTTCTAGAGCCCAAGGCAATTAGGAGTCCCCTAATAAAGACCTTATGGGCTTCCCAAACTATCGGAAATCGCTGTTCTTCTGCAGTATTAATACGAAAGAACTCCTCCAAAGATTCGTTCAGTTGCTTTTTATCCTTCTCTAAATCAAGAAGGGATGGGTTTAATCTCCAACGCCATTCCCTGGGGGCGGAGTCAGGTAAGTTTAGGTCAATATGCACCGCTGCATGGTCTGAGATAAGGATAGAATCTATCCTGGCTCTCTGCGTAACTTGTAGAAGGGGAGGGGATACGAAGATATAGTCGAGGCGATGAAAAGACCTATGCACCGGTGAGTAAAAGGTGTAATCCTTCAATGTAGGGTGCGGGTGAGCTTTCTTAGTTTCCTCTGGGAAATCTGAGACCTACCGGTAGAGGAGTCCATTAGCGGACTTAAGGTAAGATTTAGGTCACCTCCCAGGAGGATAGGACCGGAAGCAAAGTGTTTAAGGGTTTCTAGCTGTTTAATTAACCATGATATCTGGTCCGTATTTGGGGCGTATAGATTGGCAAGGGTTATTCTGGTGTGGTTTAAAGATCCCCTCAAGAATAGAACCCTGCCCTCCTGGTCAGAGTGGCGGGCTTCACACGAGAAGGCAATGGTATTATGTAGGAGGATTGAGACCCCCTTCGAGGCAGAGGTAGGGTGGGTGCTATGATATCCCTGCGGGAACTGCTTGTCCGGGAGGAATAAATGCCTATTTCCACTGAAGTGGGTCTCCTGCAAGAAAACAATCTTAGATCCATACCTCTTAAGGAGAAGTGCAATCTGGTGTCTCTTGGAGGGCGAGTTGATCCCTTTGACCTTGAGTGTAGTAGTACGCAAGGAGGTATCCTCGGCGGAAGCGCCTGGCATGCAGTCGAAGTGGTCACCAAGGTGTGGAGATAAAGAAGATAAGTTAAGTGTGGATTGAGCACTAACGCTAGAATAAGCGGTCAGTCCCGCTACAAGGAGTCAGGGAGTGGGAGGAGGGTAAGGAGGGGAGAGGACACAAAGGAGGAGGAGGGGGGGGAGGGGTGGTTCAGGAACAATTACACACAAGCAATTCAAATGTCTACTGTGAGTTAAGAAAAACAGGTAGAGCGAGGTCTAAACTCGTGACCTCACTCCTGACTGGGGGCTAGTTGTGTGAACTTCTAAGTCGGAGGACAGACAACCGCAAAAACAGCCGAACAGTCAGGCGCCCACGAGGTCATATGGGCTTAGAGCTTAAAACTTTGTTGTAAAACAATTCTCCGGGAACAGGAGATCAGGTCTGCAAGATTTCTCAAACTTGACAATACTCATTTTCTAAATTTTGTAAACAGAATCGGGAGCCGCTATTTCAGAACAGAACATATGCGGCGATTAAGTCAAACAGCACTTCTGGCGTGTTTCTTCATTTCGATGGGTCTTCTCCGGGCAGCCGGATAGGCCCTCAGGCCCACACAGATGTCTCTGCTACATTGCAACCACAAGAGGAAGGGGTTGCTCAAATCAAGTGTCCTCGTTGTAGAGGGGTTCTTTAGGCTTTTTCTTTTTCTCTCCCGGTGATTTGGGGGTACCTGCCAGCTGCCAGGCTTCAGGGAGAGTCAATTTTGGGAGTTTAGGAAACTCCGGGAGAGGGAGCCAGCAGGGCAGATCAATTGGGTCGAGTTGCAAGTGCTCCCAGCATTTGCGCAGGTCATCTGGCGATTGAATGTTTAGTCGGCGGCCATTGTGGGTGATGCCAATGCCAAACGGGAATAGCCATGAATATTTTATGCCCTTAGCCCTCAGGGCCTCCAACAAGGGGCGTAGAAGGCAACATTTCGCCAATGTCGAGGGGGACAAGTCCTGAAATATCTGTATTGTGGAGTCTCTGTAGTTCAGGTCTTTATGGGATCTTGCAGCTTTCAAGATGGCTGCAGTGTCTTGATAGGAGAGAAGTCTACAGATGACATCTCTTGGGGGCTCTGATGAGGAGGGGGGGGTCTAAGTGCTCTATGGATGCGCTCTATTGTTATGGAGGCAGCTCTATCTGCGCCGAGCAAAGTTCCAAAGATTTTAATGGCTACTTTTGAAAGAGATTCGGCAGCCCAGGATTCAAGGAGACCTTTGAGACGAATATTGCAGCGACGGCTGCGGTTTTCCTGGTCTTCCTGCATAACTAGCGCTTGATTTATGTAATCGTGCTGGTCTTTGAGAACCTTGGCCATTGCTAGTGCATGGGAGGAGATTGCTGCTGAGGAAGACTCCAAGTCCTCCACCCTGCGGCCCATGTGTTTTATCTCCTCCTTTATTTCGGCTAAATCTGTCATTACTGGGTGCAGGGCATTTATAATCAGCTTCTTCATGAAGCCTTTAGTGATGCCTTCCCTGTCCTCCTCATCAGAAGAAAGCTCTCCCTCCCCATCCTTACTGTGTGCTGCGGCTGCCTCGTGAGCCGGCACCATCTTAGGTGCTGGGTGCGGGGAACGAACCGCCCGTTCCTTTAAGTACCGCTGCATTCCAGACTGGTTCTTCATGGATTGGGGGGTGCCGAGCTGCTCCGTGCCTTTATCCCTGCCGGTTTTCCCCATGTCCGCGGGTTTTGGACACTGTAGAGGACCTCCTGTGGGCGCCGTGCTGCGGAAGCTCTGGTCTCAGGCGGCCATCAAGCTCGGCAGTCAGGCTCCGCCCCCTGCCAGAAGTTTAATATAATGTCCATTCTTGGGCTATATAGCACAGTTTCCACCCTGAATGATAGGACTGGTTGACAACTATGCCTTGCCCCTTCATCCCACTTTTCTTGACATGGTTAGATAGCAGCCATATCTAGAGATGAGCGAACGTACTCGTCCGAGCTTGATACTCGTTCGAGTATTAGCGTGTTCGAGATGCTCGTTACTCGTGACGAGTACCACGCGATGTTCGAGTTACTTTCACTTTCATCTCTGAGACGTTAGCGCGCTTTTCTGGCCAATAGAAAGACAGGGAAGGCATTACAACTTCCCCCTGCGACGTTCAAGCCCTATACCACCCCCCTGCAGTGAGTGGCTGGCGAGATCAGGTGTCACCCGAGTATAAAAATCGGCCCCTCCCGCGGCTCGCCACAGATGCATTCTGACATAGAGGAGGGAAAGTGCTGTTGGTGCCGGAGCTGCTATAGGGAGAGTGTTAGCAGTATTTTAGGCTTCAAGAACCCCAACGGTCCTTCTTAGGGCCACATCTAACCGTGTGCAGTAGTGTGGAGGCTGCTTTTTGCAGTGTTGCACTTTTTTTTTTTTTGTATATCGGGCGTGCAGAGCATTGCGCCCTGCAGTAATTATACATACTCCAGGGCCAGTAGTGGTGGTGAGGCAGGGACAGAAGACATATATTTATTGAATATAGGCAGTGGGCCTTTCCAAAAACATTTTGGAAAAAAAATCTATTTGGGCTGCCTGTGACTGTCCTCAGTGTACTGGGTCTGTGCTGGGTGTAGTTGTCCTCCTAATTCATACGCAGCCAGCTAAGTGTTACAGCAGGCTTGCGCAAAATTATTTCCTGGCTCTGTGTTGGCTGTTACATCACCGCTGTATTCCTGTCCACAGTGCAACAGTCTGCAGTTATTTTACATACTCCAGGGCCAGTAGCGGTGAGGCAGGGACAGAAGACATATATTTATTGAATATAGGCAGTGGGCCTTTCCAAAAACATTTGGGGAAAAAAATCTATTTGGGCTGCCTGTGACTGTCCTCAGTGTACTGGGTCTGTGCTTGGTGTAGTTGTCCCACTAATTCATACACAGCCAGCTAAGTGTTACAGCAGGCTTGCGCAAAATTATTTCCTGGCTCTGCTGTGCATTCGGTAAGCGAAGTGAGCCTCCAACCACAGGCCAATAAGCGGCACATTTAATTACAGCGTTCTGTTTCTGCACTACTGGTAATACACCATGCTGAGGGGTAGGGGTAGGCCTATAGGACGTGGACGCGGGCGAGGACGCGGAGGCCCAAGTCAGGGTGTGGGCACAGGCCGAGCCAGTGCGGTGGCCAGGGGTAGAGGCAGGGCCAGACCGAATAATCCACCAACTGTTTCCCAAAGCGCCCCCTCACGCCATGCCACCCTGCAGAGGTCAAGGTGCTCTACGGTGTGGCAGTTTTTCACAGAGACGCCTGACGACCGACGAACAGTGGTGTGCAACCTTTGTCGCGCCAAGATCAGCTGGGGAGCCACCACCACCAGCATGCGCAGGCATATGATGGCCAAGCACTCCACAAGGTGGGACGAAGGCCGTTCACCGCCTCCGGTTTGCACCACTGCCTCTCCCCCTGTGCCCCAACCTGCCACTGAGATCCAACCCCCCTCTGAGGACACAGGCATAACCGTCTCCTGGCCTGCACCCACACCCTCACCTCCGCTGTTCTCGGCCCCATCCAGCAATGTCTCTCAGCGCAGCGTCCAGACGTCGCTAGCGCCACTGTTTGAGCGCAAGCGCAAGTACGCCACCACGCACCCGCACGCTCAAGCGTTAAACGTGCACATTGCCAAATTGATCAGCCTGGAGATGCTGCCGTATAGGCTTGTGGAAACGGAGGCTTTCAAAAGCATGATGGCGGCGGCGGCCCCGCGCTACTCGGTTCCCAGTTGCCACTACTTTTCCCGATGTGCCGTCCCAGCCCTGCACGACCACGTCTCCCGCAACATTGTACGCGCCCTCACCAACACGGTTACTGCCAAGGTCCACTTAACAACGGACACGTGGACAAGCACAGGCGGGCAGGGCCACTATATATCCCTGACAGCACATTGGTTGAATTTAGTGGAGGCTGGGACAGAGTCAGAGCCTGGGACCGCTCACGTCCTACCCACCCCCAGAATGGCGGGCCCCAGCTCGGTGCTGGTATCTGCGGCGGTGTATGCTTCCTCCACTAAACCACCCTCCTCCTCCTCCTCTAACGCAACCTCTGTCTCGCAATCAAGATGTGTCAGCAGCAGCAGCACGTCGCCAGCAGTCGGTGTCGCGCGGCGTGGCAGCACAGCGGTGGGCAAGCGTCAGCAGGCCGTGCTGAAACTACTTAGCTTAGGAGAGAAGAGGCACACGGCCCACGAACTGCTGCAGGGTCTGACAGAGCAGACCGACCGCTGGCTTTCGCCGCTGAGCCTCCAACCGGGCATGGTCGTGTGTGACAACGGCCGTAACCTGGTGGCGGCTCTGCAGCTCGGCAGCCTCACGCACGTGCCATGCCTGGCCCATGTCTTTAATTTGGTGGTTCAGCGCTTTCTGAAAAGCTACCCACACTTGTCATACCTGCTCGGAAAGGTGCGCCGGGTCAGCGCACATTTCCGCAACTCCAAGACGGACGCTGCCACCCTGCGGACCCTGCAACATCGGTTTAATCTGCCAGTGCACCGACTGCTGTGCGACGTGCCCACACGGTGGAACTCTACGCTCCACATGTTGGCCAGGCTCTATGAGCAGCGTAGAGCTATAGTGGAATACCAACTCCAAGATGGGCAGCGTAGTGGGAGTCAGCCTCCTCAATTCTTTACAGAAGAGTGGGCCTGGTTGGCAGACATCTGCCAGGTCCTTGGAAACTTTGAGGAGTCTACCCAGATGGTGAGCGGGGATGTTGCAATCATTAGCGTCACCATTCCTCTGCTATGCCTCATGAGAAGTTCCCTGCAAAGCATAAAGGCAGACACTTTGCACTCGGAAACGGAGGCGTGGGAAGACAGTATGTCGCTGGATAGTCAGAGCACCCTCATGTCTATATCTCAGCGCGTACAGGAGGAGGAGGAGGAGGGGGAAGAGACAGCTTGGCCCACTGCTGAGGGTACACATGCTGCTTGCCTGTCATCCTTTCAGCGTGTATGGCCGGAGGAGGAGGAGGAGGAGGAGGAGGAGGATCCTGAAAGTGATCTTCCTAGTGAGGACAGCCATGTGTTGCGTACAGGTACCCTGGCACACATGGCTGACTTCATGTTAGGATGCCTTTCTCGTGACCCTCGTGTTACACGCATTCTGGCCACTACGGATTACTGGGTGTACACACCGCTCGACCCACGGTATAAGGAGAACCTTTCCACTCTCATTCCCGAAGAGGAAAGGTTTCGAGAATGATGCTATACCACAGGGCGCTGGTGGACAAACTGATGGTAAACTTCCCATCCTACAGCGCTAGTGGCAGAAGGCGCAGTTCCGAGGGCCAGGTAGCAGGGGAGGCGCAGAGATCAGGCAGCATGTACAGCGCAGGCAGGGGAACATTCTCCAAGGCCTTTACCAGCTTTATGGCTCCCCAGCAAGACTGTGTCACCGCTCCCCAGTCAAGGCTGAGTTGGCGGGAGCACTGTAAAAGGATGGTGAGGGAGTACGTAGCCGATCGCACGACCGTCCTCGGTGACGCCTCTGCCCCCTACAACTACTGGGTGTCGAAGCTGGACACGTGGCCTGAACTCGCGCTGTATGCCCTGGAGGTGCTTGCTTGTCCTGCGGCTAGCGTCTTGTCAGAGAGTGTGTTTAGTGTGGCTGGGGGAATCATCACGGATAAGCGTACCCGCCTGTCAACCGACAGTGCCGACAGGCTTACACTCATCAAGATGAACAAAGCCTGGATTTCCCCAGACTTCTCTTCTTCACCAGCGGACAGCAGCGATACCTAAGCAATACGTAGGCTGCACCCGCGGATGGAAGCATCGTTCTCTATCACCATCCAAAACGGGGACCTTTTAGCTTCATCAATCTGTGTATAATATTCCTCCTCCTCCTCCTGCTCCTCCTCCTGAAACCTCACGTTATCACGCCGAACGGGCAATTTTTCTTAGGCCCACAAGGCTCAGTCATATAATTTTTGTAAACAATTTTTATACGTTTCAATGCTCATTAAAGCGTTGAAACTTGCACCTGAACCAATTTTTATTTTAACTGGGCTGCCTCCAGGCCTAGTTACCAATTAAGCCACATTAACCAATTCACCAATTTTTTGGGGCCCTCGCCTACAGTGTAATCCAATTAATTTTTTGCCCACCTGCATTACAGCTGACGTTATATCAGCTGTGCTGGGCACTGCAATGGGATATATTTATGTACCGCCGGTGGGTTCCAGGGAGCCACCCATGCTGTCGGTCCACACGGAGTTGTAACTACATGTGTCCACTTCTAAAGAAACCCAGTCTGACTGGGGCATGCAGTGTGGGCCGAAGCCCACCTGCATTTAACATGACATTACCTCAGCTGTGATGGGCAATGCTATGGGATATATTTATGTGCCGCCGGTGGCTTTCTGGCACCCACCCATGCTGTCGGTCCACAGGGACTTCACAATAGGGAGTTGTACCTGCCTGTATCTATGAATTAAAAAGCCCGGTCAGGTTGGGGCATGCAGTGTGGGCCGAAGTTCACCTGCATTTAATCTGACGTTAGCTCTGCTGTCCAGGGCACTGCAATGGGATACATTTATGTACAGCCGGTGGGTTCCAGGGAGCCACCCATGCTGTGGGTGCACACGGAATTCCCATTGCGGAGTTGTACCTGCCTGTGACTATTTATAAAAAAAACGCGGTCTGACTGGGGCATGCAGACACCTTGACAGAATGAATAGTGTGTGGCACATAGGTTCCCTATTGCTATGCCCACGTGTGCAGCTCCTGATGGCGGTGGCACAGGATTATATTTCTCATTGCTTCTGTACAGCATTGTGGGCTATCGCCCCGCCACTATTAAAGAGGGTCGCTGCCTAGCCGTGCCAACCCTCTGCAGTGTGTGCCTGCGGTTCCTCCTAATGGCAGACGCACTTATAAATAGACATGAGGGTGGCGTGGCATGAGTGCAGCTGAAGGCTGCGCAGGGACACTTTGGTGTGCGCTGTGGACACTGCGTCGTGCGGGGGGGGGGGGGGGGGGAGGGTTGGGCAGCATGTAACCCAGGAGAAGTGGCAGCGGAGTGTCATGCAGGCAGTGATTGTGCTTTGTTGCAGGTAGTGTGGTGCTTAGCTAAGGTATGCATTGCTAATGAGGGCTTTTCAGAAGTAAAAGTTGTTGGGGGGGGGGGCACTCTTGCCGCTATTGTGGCTTAATAGTGGGACCTGGGAACTTGAGATGCAGCCCAACATGTAGCCCCTCGCCTGCCCTATCCGTTGCTGTGTCGTTCCCATCACTTTCTTGAATTGCCCCGATTTTCACAAATGAAAACCTTAGCGAGCATCGGCGATATACAAAAATGCTCGGGTTGCCCATTGACTTCAATGGGGTTCGTTATTCAAAACGAACCCTCGAGCATCGCGATAATTTCGTCCCGAGTAACGAGCACCCGAGCATTTTGGTGCTCGCTCATCTCTAGCCATATCTCATGTCTTTCATCTTATCTGTTTAGAGCTCATTCACACAGCCGTATTCGGTATCTATGTCCCAGAGACCCCAAATATGATGGCTTAGGAATCTATGGGCCCATTGTGTAGCTCCATATCCTTTACGCCAAGGGTTTTTCCTACATTATCATGAACATGTTCTTGCCTTCCATGCCCCGAATTATCATCCCAATCATTTTTTCTTCTCCTCTCAGCACGTTGTTCATTCTCCTCATTTTTACTGTTAAATTCTGAGCTTCCATCTGAATATGTTTTAGATTGCATTTTCATTACTTATCGTTACAACGTATTGCGCTTAATGTTTCTTTTGCCATTGCACTTGTATTTCTTATCATCATTCCATTAAGTAGAGCCCTCACTTGGATAGTGTAAATAGCAACTCTCTTCACCATTTTTATTTATATACCTTATTGTGCATCGAGATATGAGACCGCAGTCTTGTAAATAATTACATAGAAACCATTGAAAACTCTCCCAGTAACGACAGAGTCAGCATTATCCCTGCAGCTGGAAAATATTTCCAGTCACATTGCCTTTCCCTCATTTCCAGTAATGTTTTAGTCCTTAGGGAAGAGTAGTCAGCAGCTAAGAGTTTAACCCTGGCATGCCAGAGGCGCAAGTGTTAACAGTAGTGATAACTTTAGGTATTTAACTAATCCTGATGCTATACTGGCTCACTGCGGATGACAGGTAGAAGAGGAATGGCATCACGTGGTAACATGAGTCTTCATGGATGCAAGAGCCTGCCTTTAAGGAAGTGCAGGTGTCTTCATTCCTGAAATAGTAAAATTTAAAGTAGAGCATATCATATAGTAACATAGTACATAGTAACAAGGCCTACTAACCCCCAATGTTGATCCAGAGGAAGAAAAATCCCAATGAGATAGAAACCAATTTTCCCCATTTAAGGCACAAAATTCCTTCCCGACTCAAATCTGGCAATAGGAATAATCCCTGATCACCGACCCTTCTGGAGTTATTATAATGTAGCAGTGATTATATAAATTCTTTTACTTATACTGTGTATAGATTAGATTATTTGGGGCTGTACCTGAACTGATAGCAGTGCTTAGACCCCCTTTACATGGGCGTATTTGTGCACGCAAAATTTGCACGTGCAATACACAAAGAATACAACTAGAGATGAGCGAGCACCAAAATGCTCGGGTGCTCGTTACTCAAGTCGAACTTTCAGTGATGCTCGACAGTTCGTTTCGAGTAACGAACCCCATTGAAGTCAATGGACGACCCGAGCATTTTTGTATATCGCCGATGCTCGCTAAGGTTTTCATTTGTGAAAACCTGGGAAATTCAAGAAAGTGATGGGAACGACACAGAAACGGATAGGGCAGGCGAGGGGCTACATGTTGGGCTGCATCTCAAGTTCCCAGGTCCCACTATTAAGCCACAATAGTGGCAAGAGTGAGACACCCCCCCCTCCCCGCACTGTCAGCATAAAGATCGTTCTCCTCTGCCACAGCTGTAACAGCTGTGGCAGAGAAGAACGATGTTAGCCCATTGAATTCAGTGGAGCCGGCAATACAGCTGGCTCCATTGAAAGCAATGGGCTGCCAGCGATCGCGGGATGAATTGTCGGAAAGGGCTTAAATATATAAGCCCTTCCCTGCAATTCATCCAGAAATGTGTAAAAATTAAAAAAAAATATACTCACCTTGTCCCGGCAGAATGATGTTAGCCCATTGAATTCAATGGAGCCGGCAATACAGCTGGCTCCATTGAAAGCAATGGGCTGCCGGCGATCGCGGGATGAATTGTCGGGAAGGGGTTAAATATTTAAGCCCTTCCCGACAATTCATCCTGCGCTCGCCGGCAGGCCATTGCTTTCAATGGAGCCGGCTGTATTGCCGGCTCCATTGAATTTAATGGTCAGTGCTCGTTTAATCGAGACGAGTACCGCGTGGTGCTCGTCTCGAGTAACGAGCATCTCGAGCACCCTAATACTCGAACGAGCATCAAGCTCGGACGAGTATGCTCGCTCATCTCTAAATACAACCCATGGATTTCAATAGGTTGGATTACATGCATGTATTCCCACGATTTCAGTTGTGCAAAAACAAAAATGCAGCATGCTCTATTTTTCCTGCGTATTTATGTATCCAATGTCCCTACAGAAGTCAATGGGGGTTTGTAAATGCGCGCAAAATATGCTAGGATTTGCATGAAACAGGAAGAAGAACACATCTGGAACTCATTAAACTAATTAGACATTTCAATTGGTGCGTCTTTGTTTGCCAAGCGCAAATGAACATGTCCTGCAGGTGCAAAATTGACAGGAAACAAAACCGATGTGTGCGCAAAAAAGTTCACAGTTCACTCCGCAAATGAGCTACGCTCAAATGTGCGCAAATACGCATAATCACATGTGAAAATAGCTCATCGTAATATTTCTGTGAATGCCTGCTACTCAAAATATAGCACACTACAACTTGGAAACTTTTCCCGACCACCGGAAATGGTCATGAAACAATTCAAATGTGAAGACAGAACAATGCCTCTACAGCACCACCTATTGGATAGCAGCATTTCTGCAAGTCAATGTCAGATCTTTTACCAAGCCTAATAACAATGACTAGGAATTTGAGCCAAAGCCAGAATCTCAAATTCTCAGTCATTGTTACAAGGCTTGTTAAAAAGTTTGACATTGACTTGGAGGAATGCTGCCTTTTAATTGGTGGCGCTGCAGAGGTATTGTTCCATTTGCATATTTCCCAGAGGGTAATGCATGACATCATAAGCTTCCTCACACTTTCTAGGTGCTCTCCCTAAGAAGAAACAATATTCTTCCTAAAACAATTCAGTTACTTTCTATTCAAACATGGAATAATATACTTTCATAGAATGGTAGAGTTGAAAGGGACCTCCAGGGATCATCGGGTCCGACGCCCTGCTCAGTGCAGGATCACTAAATCATCCTAGACAGATATTTGTCCAGCCTTTGTTTGAACACTTACATTGAAGGAGACCTCCCCATCCCCAGTGGTAACCTGTTCCACTCATTGATCACCCTCACTGTCTAATATCTAATCTGTGTCTCCTCCCTTTCCCTTTCATCCTATTGCTAGTCTTTCCTTGTGCAGATAGGTATAGGGCTGATCCCTCTGCACTGTGACAGCCCTTCACATATTTGCAGACAGCTATTAAGTCTCATCTCAGCCTTCTCTTCTGCAAGCTAAATATTCCCAGATCCTTTAACCGTTCCTCATAGGACATGATTTGCAGACCGCTCACTATCTTGGTAACTCTTCTCTGAACTTGCTCCAGTTTGTCTATGTCTTTTTTAACTTGAGGCGCCCAGAACCTGATACAGTGTTCCAGATGAGGTCTGATTAACAAAGAGTTCTTCTCTTAATATATCCTAGAATTGTGTTTGCCTTTTTGGCTGCTGCATCACATTGTTGACTCATGTTCAGTCCATGATCTATTAGTATACCCAAGTCTTTTTCACATGTGCTGCTGCTTAGCGCAATTGCTCCCATTCTGTATGTGCTTTTTAAATTTTTCTTGCCCAGATGTAGGACTTTGCATTTCTCCTAGTTAAATACCATTCTGTTAGTCGCCACCCACTGTTCAAGCTTTTCTAGATCTTTTTGAATACTCTCTCTCTTCCCTAGTGTTAGCTATCCCTCCTAGCTTTGTGTCATCAGCAAATTTGATCAGTTTCTCGTCAATTCCCTTCTGCAGATCATTTATAAAAATGTTGAACAACACTGGGCCTAGGACAGAGCCTTGTGATACCCCACTTGATACATTCTTCCAATTGGATGTGCAGCCATTTATGACCACTCTTTGAGTACAATCACTCAGCCAGTTCTGAACCCACCTAACAGTTGCCTTGTCAATCCCATATTTGGTCATTTTTTCAATAAATATGCTATGGGATACTTTGTCAAATGCTTTA
The DNA here is from genome assembly GCF_035609145.1 of Eleutherodactylus coqui. Lineage (NCBI taxonomy): Eukaryota > Metazoa > Chordata > Amphibia > Anura > Eleutherodactylidae > Eleutherodactylus > Eleutherodactylus coqui. The sequence goes on from NC_089849.1 coordinate 112,194,526, forward strand.
CTAAAGTCAAGATATAATATATCCACCGCATTTCCCTGATCAATCCTGTCAGTGATTCTGTCATAGAAGGAAATTAGATTAGTCTGGCATGACTTGTTTCTTACAAACCCATGCTGGCTCTGGTTAATTACTCCATTTTCATCCAAGTACTTGCATACATGCTGTTTAATAATTTGTTCAAAGATCTTTCCTAGTATAGAAGTCAGGCTCACAGGCCTGTAGTTTTCTGGATCCACCTTCTTCCATTTTTTGAAGATAGGGACAGCATTTGCCCTTTTCCAATTTTCCGGGACTTCTCCTGTTCTCCAGGAATTTTCAAGGATTATGGCGAGTGGTTCAGCAATTACCTTTGCTGCTTCCTTTAGTATCCTAGGATGTAATTCATATAGACCTTGGGACTTGAATTCCTTTAAGTTAGCTAACTGTTCTCTTGCCATCTCTCTGCTTATAGATAGCCTGCATTCTTTTATTCCCCCAATAGCACAGGGAAGATCAGTTGATGTTCTATCTACTTTCTGAGCAAAAACAGATACAAAATAGGAATTTAAAAGTTCAGCATTCTCAACATCATTCTTAACCAATTCACCATTTTCATCTTGTAACCATCCAATAGCACCTTTTTTTATTGCTTTGGGCTTCTTTTGCAAGCATCAATTCATTATCAGCTTCTTTAGATACACAATTCTATAACGTTTTATACTGACATAGACCTCTACATTGCCCAGCGATGGTCTTGATGTACACTACTATCCACCATTGTTAAATTAGTGTCTGCTCCCTATACGATATCAGCAATTCCTTTGTAGCTCTACAAACAAGACTTGTTTCTGTTTTCTTACATAAGCCACACAACAGTTCTAATCCATAAACCCTACTCATTCGAGACCTCATCCTATCAATCACGCTTACAGGATTACCGGCCTGCAGGCTGTAACGCTGCAAAATTAACATTTCTAACTCACAACAGACCAGCCTATTGCTATTAACACGTTTCTGCTGGGCCACTGTGCTCTTAACTCCATCTAGGTATATGGTTTTTAATGGCCTGAGAAGGAGTGAAGGGGATTTCCAGGAAATTAATTAGTCTCAGAAACCAAGTTTTGAACAATTGTTTTTGCCACACCAAGCACTTCAGTCATATATCTCCTTTTTGTCCAGACTGGGTTACAATTTTGACAGCATATATTTTCCTACTGGGACCTATATATGTTCCTACAGTTTACGAGCATTGAAAATAAACTTGTATATGTCTCGACCCCGCTCCCCTCCCCCCTTACACCCAGTGTGGGAGATTAGGTTTTATATTTGTGTTGTTTTTTACTCCTCCCCCACTAAAAAAAATATTTATTTTAGATTGCGTATTTTGCTATGGACAAGCTGAAAAGAACAAAATCTTAAGTATTTAACAGAGTCGTTTAATTTGTTTTGTGTTAAACAAGCCCAAAAATTATGGATTTGAAATGCAGCTCTATGAGACCTGCTGCCAGTATAATTTTAGTCCATGCAGGATTACATTGTACAAGAAAGTATTTAGAGGTGTTCGACACATGTTTGATAATAAAAAAGTTATTAATTTTTTACTGGCTGCTCCCATGTAGACTAAAATTATAGGGTAGTAATCAAAAGCAGGAGACGATGTAGAAAATACCAGAAACAAATACAAACTTAACGGTGTTGTTTTATCAAGACAAGCCCCCACCCATATGTCTTGCTTGGAACCTCCTGTATAAGCCAGAGCAGAGAACCGCTGAGTAACCACATATAGTAACACAGTAAGTGAGGCTTAAAAAAGACATATGTCCCTCCTGTTCAGCCTATTACCCTGCATTGTTGATCCAGAAGAAAGCAAAAAATAACAATTATGTAGAAGCCAATTTTGCTCATTTTAGAAAAAAAAAATTCCTTTTCGACTCCAATCTGGTAATCAGAATAACCCCCGGATCACTGATCCTTCTTAAGTTATTAGTGAGTATAAGATGTAATATTGTTGCACTCAAGAAAGACGTCCAGACTCCTCTTGTACTCTTTTATTGAATTCGCCATCACCACGTCCTCAGGCAGAGAGTTCCATAGTCTCACTGCTCTTACAGTAAAGAACCCCCTTCTATGTCGGTGTAGAAACCTTTTTTTCTCTAGATGTAGAGGGCGCCCCCTTGTTATAGTCCTAGGGATAAATAGATGATGGGAGAGATCTCTGTATTGTTCCCTGATATATTTATACATAGCTTTTAGGTTACCCCTCTGAGTATAATAGTCCACACATTCCATTTATTACTTTAGTTGCCCGCCTTTGTACCCGCATAAGCTCTGATATGTCCTTCTTGAGTATCGGTGCCCGAAACTGCACAAAATATTCCATGTGTGGTCTAACCAGTGACATGTAAAAAGGAAGAACAATGTTCTTGTCATGCACACTAGACCTCTTTTCATGCCCCCCATGATCCTATTTGCGTTGACAGCAGCTGCCTGACACTGGTTGCTCCAATTATGTTTACTGTAAAATTCCAAAGCTTTTTTCCATGTCAATTTTACTGCATTATGCAATGCAGTGTCAAACACTTTGGAAAAATTGAGGTATAGAAGATCCAATGACTCCCCGTTCCCATCTAGAACGTATGTCCTCGTATAAGCTGATCAGGTTGGTTTGACAGGTGGAACCCCTCATAAATAATGCTGAGTAATTAGTGGAATAATTGGTTAGTGTCTAAACTGGACCAATTTCACCAAAATAATCATGACATCGGAATGGCCAATTTTGACTTTCATTAAAGTCCATGGGATCAAAAACTGGGTTTCCTAATTTGCCCTCTAGAAGGTCCAAAATGCAAATAAAAGGCATTATATTGCATGAGAATACAGCCAGACATGTGCAGAACACTGTACTCTTCCCAAAAGTTGGTAAAAATAGTATACAGTAGTAGCACTATTCATTCGTAGTACAGGGGTGTTACTGAAAACAAAAAAAAAAGAACCACATAAGGGCTTCTCGAAAAATTTGACCTAATGAAGACAGCAGATGTGCTGCTTGTTTTAAAAGCAATGTCAGAAATTTTCAAAGGACAAATTCTACCAGGTTAATACAACACTCAAGCACAGGCCTCCTCCAAGGAACAGCTGTAGAGATACCAAAAATGATGCTATGCAGGACGGCTTGTATGCTGCTCTTTTTCAAAGCAATGTCATAAATTTTCAAAGGACAAATTCTTCCAGGTGAACAGAACAGCCAAGCACGAACCTTCCCCAAAGGAACAGCTGCACAGCTAGAAAAAATTACACTATGGAAAGACAGCAGGGTGGCGCTTGCTTTAGGGCTCAGTCAGACGATTGTTTTGTTCATGCATTTAGTTGCGTGAAAAAAACCCCGCAAAACAAATGTGTCGAAAATTTGCGTGACCGCAGCGTCTGGTGCGTTGTAAAATGTCTACTTGTGTGCGTTGCCACGATGCAAAATTCGCACATAAAGTGCGGTGCCATCGCTATCTGCTGTGGCTGTGACAGCTGCAGCAGGGGATTCCTTCGATGTGAAACCGCTGAATGCTGTCACAGCCAGGGGTTTCACCTTGTGGTCAATGGGGCCGGTGGCAGCAGCGCCGACCCCATTAAGAACATACATAGAAGATTGCGATCCTCTGCCACACCTGTGACAGCTGTGGCAGAGGATTTCTTCATCTCCGTGAGTCCTCTCATCACTGAACACTGTGACAGCACTGTCACAGTGTTCAGTGAGAAGGGGATTCCCCGCGGGAATGGAGAATGTTTTCCCATTGCTTTCAATGGGGCCGGCGCTTCTGCAACCCCATTGAAAGCAATAGGATGACGGCAACCTCTGCAAGGATTTTCAGGGAAAAGGGAAGGGCTTAAATATAAGCACTTCCCTGAAAATCATCCTTAGCTGAAGAAAAAGAAATAAAAACAAGTTAACTCACCTAGAAGCGCTGACCGGGTCTTCGCTCTGCGATGTCAAAGAACGCCAAGGCTGCACAAGTCCTTTGAGGAGACCTCTACAATTTTTCTCTCATTACTTCTGAAAGGATCAACATTTTTAGTTTTAATTTTTTTTTCCTAAAGGGTGATTCAAAAGTCAACCACCTGGAATATCTTCTGAATGAAAAGAGATACAAGTAAGAAACTTTGTAGAACATTTAACTGGGTGTGGAAAAACGTTTTGGCATATCGTTGTGCCTGCCAACCATCTTGGTGACAACCTTCCTGGACTCAGCCTAACAAACTTCAATGGATATGGGGGAGAGGGACATAGGATACATGCTTTACGGGCAAACGTTTGTAAAAAATTGATTGGTAGAGTTATTTTTTCAATATTTGTAGCCATTTTTGAGTTATCGATGATGTGTTTTTGAGTAGTAATAAAGTTATGTTAAATTAGTTCGCCTAAACAAAATGGGCAGAACTACTATGACATCCTGCCATAGGTGTTATCAATCAAATGCCGATTTCTGGCATTTGATGTGGGAGTGCACTTACATCAGAACTAGAGATGAGCGAGCATACTCGTCCGAGCTTGATGCTCGTTCGAATATTAGGGTGCTCGAGATGCTCGTTACTCAAGACGAGCACCACGCGATGTTCGAGTTACTTTCACTTTCATCTCTGAGACATTTGCGCGCTTTTCTGGCCAATAGAAAGACATGGAAGGCATTACAACTTCCTCCTGTGACGTTCCAGCCCTATACCACCCCCCTGCAGTGAGTGGCTGGGGAGATCCTAAAATGTGTAAAAATAAAAAAAAAATGTATACTCACCTTTCCGCTGCAGCCGGAGTTCAGCCGCGTCTGGCCGGCAGTTCTCCTGAACTGCTCTGTGTAGTATTCAGCAGCCGGGGATTTAAAATCCCCGCCTGCTGAATGGGCTGCCTCTGATTGGTCACAGCCCTCACCAATCAGAGGCAGCTCTCACTCACCCATTCATGAATTCATGAATCGGTGAGTGAGTGCTGCCTCTGATTGGCTCAGCGCAAGGACCAATCAGGGGCAGCTCTCAGCTATTGAATGACCCGAAAATTCATCCCGCACTCGCTGGCAGCCCATTGCTTTCAATGGGCTAACATCGTTCTTCTCTGCCACAGCTGTTACAGCTGTGGCAGAGGAGAACGATCTTTATGCTGACCGTGCGGGGGGGGGTCTCACTCTTGCCACTATTGTGGCCTAATAGTGAGACCTCGGAGCCCGAAATGCAGCCCTGCATGTTGCTCCTCGCCTGCCCTATCCATTTCTGTGTTTTTTACATGACTTTGGTGATTTGCTAAGATTTTCACAAATGAAAACCTTAACGAGCATCGGCAATATACAAAAATGCTCGAGTCGCCCATTGACTTCAATGGGCTTCGTTACTCGAAACGAACTCTCGAGCATCACTGAAAGTTCGACTCGAGTAACGAGCACTCGAGCATTTTGGTGCTCGCTCATCTCTAATCAGAACATTTTGGGAGGAAGTTTTTACCTTTCTATCTGGACTTCTACCAGTCCCTTTGGACCTAAATCCTAAAATAGCAATGTTTGGGCTGGTGGATGAGGAGGCGTGGACCCATTCTGATAAAATATTTATCAGAGAGACACTATTTATAGCCAGGAAGATGGTGGCTATGCAATAGATGGCAACTATACCGCCCTCTATCTCATACTGGATGAGGTTAGTGGATACTATAATCCCCTATGAAAAAGTGATCTATCAGCACAGAGGATGCCCAGATAAATTTGAAAAAATATGGGGTCTATGGACAAACTCGCACAATACCTTACAAGTCGCATAAACATTATACTTGAAAACAAATGGAGAAGAAATAAATACACAAATACACAACGTACCAGTACGTTAAAAGGTTATTTATTAAATGTTAAACTGTTATAAAATGATACTGTATTAAGCCTTGGTCAAACGGGCGTTTTTTTGCGCAATTTGCGCATGCGATCTGCGCATATATACACCCAATGCTTCGCAATGGGATCGGTCACATGTTCGCTTTTTATGCGGATGTGCGATAAATTATAAAACACAACGATTCGCAGATCGCGCCTATCTGCGTTCTGCGATTCCTTGTGTTCTATATATGCGCTCAATGGGGCCGCCGGCAGCAGCGCCTACCCCATTGAGAACATATACTATAAAGATTGTTCTCCTCTGCCACAGCTGTAACAGCTGTGGCAGAGAAGAACGATGTTCGCCCATTGAATTCAATGGAGCCGGCAATACAGCCGGCTCCATTGAAAGCAATGGGCTGCCGGCGATCGCGGGATGAATTTTCGGGTAGGGCTTAAAAATATAAGCTCTTCCCTGAAAACCATCCTGAAATGTGTAAAAATAAAAAAAAAGTATACTCACCTTTTCCCTGCAGCCGGAGTTCAGCCGCGGCCAGCCGGCAGTTCTCCTGAACTGCTCTGTGTAGTATTCAGCAGGCGGGGATTTAAAATCCCCGCCTGCTGAATGGGCTGCCTCTGATTGGTCACAGCCCTCACCAATCAGAGCCAGCTCTCACTCACCCATTCATGAATTTAAATGCTGTCCTTCCACTGGCACAGTATAGCCGTCAGTTATAGGAAAATAACTATACAAAATAATGGACTCTTTGCCAGTTCAGATGGCTTAATAAAGGCCGATGTGTGGCTGAAACGTTGCCTGAATTGGCTACATGGATCAATAAAGTTCTTTTTTTTTTTGAATAACTGATTGCACTCATATATGCTGCCACACATACATATTCTGGATGACATCTAGGTTGCTAGTTCACAACCTTTTGTGGCTATTGCATTCCTTGTACTGAGGAGGTTTCTCCCTGATGGGAGTTTTTTTGTAATCAGTGTTTTGTCTCAAAACCACAAACCATTTTAAAATGTTGAAAATCCCAAAGTAGAAGCTCAATATGAGCATTTTCGATGTGCTTCATTTTACCCATAATTCTCAAATATGTTTTTATTTTTTGAACTATTTCAACACTAAATTAGCAGTTCCTGCTGACAATAAAGACACACTTCATGTAACGCTTCTAGAACTTGAGAGCTCGGCCAATATTTACACCTGGGCTCATAGACAGCAGGGAAAGTCATTGAAGTCAATGACATTTAACACAGTGGTCTTGATTGGAGAAATATGACTTGATGCACTGCCGAAAGCTGAATGGTATGCGGAAATGTGAATCTTGCAGCCTTGAGAGCACATGGAGTTGGATTTGCTGTTGAAAACTGTTATTTCACACGGTGGTTATAGATCAAGGCTAATCTATATATGTTTTGACAGAGTTGGTTGTGACTTCTGAGTTTGTGTCTAGCCTGCTACTGTCTGTACAATACAGGGCTTTGCCAAAATGCTTCTGTAGTTTGTGTCCTCCTCTGGGCTGTAAAGTAATCCTTTCTATGTCTGGCCTAATGTTTTGTCTTGGTGCGGGAAAGGGAATTAAAATAATTTCCTCCTTTTGACGAAATGTTAAAATACAAGCATGTATTCTTTTATGTTACTGTGTGAAGAGGACTGAAATAATGTAACCGAGCTGAAGATTTCTTTACAAAAACAGTTCTACACACACGTATGATTCTGGACGGCTTAAAACAGATTTATGCAAGCTTTTTCTAGCGTACCAAAAAATGCACATGACTAGGACAGTGTTACTTATCTCCCCTGGCCACAGAGTTGAGTTCCTGGTAAGTGGTCACAGCTCATTTGGTTGCTAGTCAACAGGACTCTTCCTCTTCTGTTCCCACTCCCACAATGTCTCTTGTCTTCTGCTGTGGCCCTGCTGGATGGGGCCATTGCTCTCCCACTCTAGCCGCCCGCTGCACTGGGTTGCCAAGGCAACCAGTGCCTAAAAATTACATTGTGCCTGCTACCCGACTTAAAGGTAAGGTTGTCATGGATTCCTTGCTTGACAACTTATTTCCTTATGCTACTGATTCTGACTCCTTATTGGCCTTAAAGGAGTTGTTCATTAACCAAAAATAGAGATGACCTCATCACGGATCACATTCCGTATGCGAGGGTGGGGCTAACATGTAAGTAAAGTGTGTGATCGGCAAATGCAATGCCATTACAGGAAGCATTGCATTGTTGCTGTCATGTGACCGAGAGACACAGTAGACTAAGAGGCAAATGTTCTAAAGAAATTTCTATAGGTGATTTACTTTAGTCATGCCTGTATAAATATTTCAACTTCATTTTTAGTGAGTGGACAACCCTTTAATCTTTACTGCAACCTTGTTCCTAGATATAGCACCTGCCTTGCTCTTGGGTTTGGTCGCCTGGTACCTGTGTTCTACTCCTAGTTCTGGCCATTGGTGCTATTCTTGGCTACACTCCTATCTCATCCTCTGGCCTGTTCCATCCTGATCGCTTCTGATGATGATTCCCCACTCCAAGACGCAAGTCTGTTATAGGCATGTTGGAGTAATTCTTTAATTTAGGTGATACTCAAGGGGTATTAAAGCCTCATCTACCATGTGTGCCCATTAGGTTCTTCGGTGCACTGGAGAAGAACACACAATGGAGCAATTATGTGTGGAACATCAGTTACATGTGGAACACCAAAGCTCTTCTGAAGGAAGTAGCTCATTCACAGGAGTTTTTCTTGCTAAAAGTAGAACACAGAAATGTATAGCAGTCCAATCACACTGGACAACAACCTTAGTTACATATTATTGCAGAAGAAGAATTAGCAAATCATTGCAAAAATGTAATACCGATGAATGAATACATAATATAACGTGTGCACACACTAACTTACATTGATGAGTAAAAAATTTGGATTCAATGACTTAATTTGGTCTCCAGGAGATGCTGACCCCCATTTTAATACTTTCACCGGTACACCAAGAAGTCAGGAGACAGCAGGAGCAGAAAGTTTATAAAGTACAGGTACTAATTCACCAATGAGAAAAAACAACTAGCCAGTAATTGCCATACATATACTGAGCCCACTTAAAGGGGATTCTAGAAGGTCGAAAAGCCTTTTAAAGGGACACATGTGGATTTGTGTTACAGGAAAATGATTAAAAGCGACCGTGAATAGCGAATAATGACCATCTTCATCATCTTCTGCACGGCACATTTCATACACCGCGTGCGTTTATTTATCCGGCCACTGTAGAATGTGTTACACGGAGAAAAGACCAGAATTTGCGGGTCAGGATGGAAGGCTGCTGTAGGTTTTCATAATGAAAGACGCGATGCGCACAGAGATTTGAAAGTCAACACACTTTTTCACAGCATGTAATTGAACTTCAAATAATTTCCTTAGGAAAACAAATGCAGGGGAGGACAATGGCATTTTTAGGAATTAAACTAGGAAGTCAGAGTGTTATTTGAGGCCCTGTTTGCCTAGCTGCGGAGGGCTTTTTGTCTCTCCAGCTTCCTGAATATTACAACAATCTCTCATCTTATATGAATGATATAGTTTTGCCCTTTTTGAGCCCCATTCCCATTATGGTCCCTGGGTTGAAGAAGTCAATGTTAATTTAGTCTTCAGCGCCTTCTGATGACTTTTTGGTAAGATTAGTAGAATGAGGAAAAAAATTGCAAAACGCACTTGAGAACCCACCACTTATACTGGTAACCAGTGTGTGTGTATAATATCAATTATATTAGGAACACCTATTTGGAGCAGCACCCACAGCACCTGGTGGGTTATTACCTGATTTGGGTTCACAAAATATTTTTCTTTATTTTTGAGGCACCTGTAAGGAATTTTTATTGATTACATTTATTTTTGGTATGATTGGTTTTGTAGAAAATGGGCCCTCGGTAAGGCTGCCTGCACACGGCTGGATCTGCATTGTGGAATTGAGTGTCCGCCCCCAGCTTCCGCAGCAAATACTTTCCATAGCATGTTATGCAAAAGAGATCCTTCATGCACACTTGCAGAAATCAATTGCAGTTTCCATGAGCGGAGGGGAAAATAAAACGTAGCACGTTCTATTTTTATGTGGATTCCATGCAGATAGCTTCCATTGAAGTCAGTGGTAGCCTTCCGACCCGCAGCCCTTACACATATGAAATTGCGCAAAGGTCGCGGATTCCACGTCTTCACCTAGCAACCGTGCAGGGGGAAATATTTTTTTTTTTTAATCTGTACTGCGCATGTCCGAAGGCACATATAGTAACGTAGTAACATAGTTCGTAAGGCTGAATGAAGACAATGTCCATCTAGTCCAGACTGCCTAGCCTCCTTTTTTGTTGATCCAGAGGAAGGCAAAAAAAAACAAGAGCAGAAGCCAATTAGCCCTTTTGGGGAAAAAATTCCTTCCCAACTCCCTAATGGCAATCAGACTGTTCCCTGGATCAACCCCTAATAGTTCCTACCTGCCTGTATACCTGGATTAACAAATAATCTTAGATTTATAGCCTATAATATCCTTCCTCTCCAGAAAGACATCAAGTCCCCTTTTAAACTCCTCTAAGGATTTTTCCATCACTACGTCCTCAGGCAGAGAGTTCCACAGTCTAGCTTCTCTAAAAGTAAAGAATCCCTTTCTATGTTGGTGATGAAACCTGCTTTCCTCTAAACGTAACGGATGCCCTCTTGTTACCGTCATGGTCCTGGGTATAAGCAGATCCTGGGAGAGATCCTTGTATTGTCCCCTCATGTACTTATACATGGTTATTTGGTCGCCTCTTAACCTTCTTTTTTCTAGAGTAAATAGTCCCAATTTGGATAGCCTCTCTGGATATTCCAGTCCAGTCATTCCATGTATTAGTTCAGTTGCCCTTCTTTGAACCCCCTCCAATACCGTAACATCTTTCCTGAGCACCGATGACCAGCACTGTACGCAGTATTCCATGTGAGGCCTGACAAGTGCCTTATATAATGGAAGGATAATGTTCTCGTCCTTCGCCCCTATACCTCTTTTAATGCATCCGAAAACTTTATTTGCCTTTGCAGCAGCTGATTCGCATTGGTTACTCCAGTTTAGCCTATAGTCCACTAGTACCCCCAGGTCTTTTCCCATATCACTTTTCCCTAGCGGTACCCCATTAAGCGAATATTGGTAACATCCATTCTTGCTGCCCATGTGCATAACCTTACATTTTTCAACATTGAACTTCATTTTCCATTTTTCTGCCCAAGCCTCCAGCTTATCTAGGTCCATTTGTAGCCGCACATTGTCCTCCGTTGCATTAATTATATTGTACAGTTTTGTGTCATCTGCAAATATTGAAATTTTGCTGTGCAGCCCCTCTATCAGGTCGTTGATAAATATATTGAACAGAATGGGGCCCAATACTGAACCTTGTGGCACCCCACTAGTGACTGTGGCCCAATCGGAGTATGAGCCATTTATTACCACCCTCTGCTTTCTATCATTGAGCCAATTTTAACCCAGTTACACAGGTTTTTGCCCAGTCCGAGCTGTCACATTTTGTATATTAGCCTATTATGTGGCACGGTGTCAAACGCTTTTGAGAAGTCCCGATATACGAGATCAATAGACTCTCCCAGGTCCAGCTTAAAGCTTACTTCATTGTAGAAACTGATCAGATTTGTCTGACATGAGCGACCCTTCATGAATCCATGCTGGTGAGGAGTTATTCCCTTGTTCTCCTTGAGGTGCTCATCGATGGCGTCTCTCAGAATCCCCTCGAAAATTTTTCCCGTTACTGAAGTGAGACTTACCGGCCTGTAGTTGCCAGGCTCACTTTTGGTCCCCTTTTTATAAATTGGAACCACGTTGGCAATGCGCCAATCCAATGGTACAACACCGGTCTTGATAGTGTCTAGAAATATTAGGTATAGCGGCCTAACTAACTCATCATTTAGTTCCCTTAGTATCCTTGGGTGTATTCCATCTGGGCCTGGCGATTTATCGATTTTAATCTTCTTTAACCTGTTCCGCACTTCCTCCTACGTTAGGTATGACATATTTTGCGAGGGGTTTATTTTATTCCCCTGCATCTCGTATGGCATTTCCTTTTCGTTTTTGAATATGCTTGAAAAGAAACTATTTAATAGATTTGCCTTCCCTCCATCATCTTCAATGATTTCCCCTGCATTATTTGTTAAAGGGCCAGTGCTCTCCCTGCAAATCCTTTTGCTGTTAATATAGTTGAAAAATAGTTTTGGGTTGTTTTTGCTCTCTTTGGCGATCAGTCTTTCCGCCTCCTCCTTGGCAGTTTTGATCTTATCTTTGCATATCTTGTTTTTTTCCCTGTACGATTTTAGCGCTTCTTCGCTGCCCTGTTGTTTTAGTAGTTTGAACGCTTTCTTTTTTTCGTTTATTGCCCCCCTTACCGTCTTGTCGAGCCACATTGGTTTCCTTTTAGTTGAGATTCTTTTATTTTTAAAGGGAATGAACTGTTCACATGAGGTGATTAGGATCCTTTTAAACTTTTCCCCTTTATCCTCTGTACTGGCATTTTTGAGGATGTTGTCCCAATTAATGTTACCGATAGTAGTTCTAAGCTCATCAAATTTTTTATTTTTTTTAAATTCTTTATTTATTGCAGGTAGTTATTCAATGACAACTGAGTTACAACTTTAAGGTTCAACCTCATTCACATTGCCAGTGTGTCTCAGTATTAGAAAGATGGTTAGATAGAGAAAATTTCCATGTAAACGTAAAAACGTGTCAAATGATATGATTTAATAAATCAAATCTTGCTTAACTTCCTGGCTCCGTCTGTAGCTCTTTCCACAGTACACTATGCCGAACTTCATAGCTTTATGCATTGTATAACATATTCAAAAATATCTAATGAGACAGACAAGACACATGAGGGGTGCACACAAGGGTTGCGGTTGGGTGTATAGCTGATGGGATTAAGGCGGAGGGGTGTGTGGCTAGGTAGGGGGGGTAGTTTAGTTAGTTTGGGGGTTAAGTAGCTGGCGGTATTCTTCCGAGTCTTGGAAGTCTATACAGTGGTACCATGTTTTGCGGAACCTTTCTTGCGTACTCTTTAGTGCTGCAGAGAGGTCCTCCATCTCCTTAATCCAGTTAACTGTGTTTAGCCATAATGCCAGGGATGGCGGGGCTGTCTGTCTCCAACGTCTGGCTATACATGACCTCGCCGCTTTCACCAAGAAGCAGACTACCGATTTTTTGTAAGAAGCCAGTGGGATATCACTATGATGTAGGAGGAAGAACGCAGGTGTCCTTGGTAGGGTGTATTGGGTAAACTTAGAGGAGACCCGCCAGACCTCTGACCAGTAGCCCGCCAGCACCGGACAGTCCCAAAAGACATGCAGCATGGTCCCTTGCTCCGATCCGCATCTCCAGCACATGGGGGAGACCGACGGGAATATCTTATTCAGGTGGGAGGGAACCCTGTACCATCTGGAAAGGATCTTAAAGCCGGATTCTTGTATTCTGCTGGTGATGGATGCAGAGTGTGTGATAGTGAATATTTTGTCTGTTTCCTCAGTGGTGAGATTGATTCCCATTTCCTCTTCCCATTTTTCAATGTATCTTGGGGGGGGGGGGGGGCGGTTTCCGGTTGTGAAATAAGGATATTGTAAATTCTGGATAGAGTGTGTCTAGAGGGGCCCTCTTCAGTGCATATTGCTTCAAATTGTGTTTTGGGGTGGGAGAACCTGTTTGGCTGAGGTAGGGACTGTAAGAAATGTCTTAGCTGTAGTGTCTGCCAGAGTGGGAGAGGGGCTGGAACGGTGGGCCCTCTCAACGTGTCCACCGAAAGCCACTGGCCATTTTGTAAGTAGTGTTCCGCCCTATATCTACCTTCTGTGAGCCATGTGCGGAATGTTCCCTTCTCCCCTCCTGGGCGGAAGTCCGGGTTACCCAGGATTGGGAACAGTGGGGATGGCCTGGGGGATAAGTCTATCCTCTCTAATATTTTGGCAGCAATTGACAGTGTGGGGCCGATGGTGGGGTGTCACGTCAATTCTCCTAGGCTGGGGCCGTCCGACCAAGGGAGGGTCACCAATGGTGAATGTGACGCAGTTTGTTCGATGGCTATCCACTGCTTGAGTGCAGAGTGCCGATGCCAGTCTGTTATGCGTACCAAGTAAGCCGCTTGGTGGTATCTCACAAAGTCCGATAACCCTAGGCCGCCCTCTTTTTTTGGTCTTGTCAGCGTGTTACGTGCTATCCGGGATGTCTTTTCTGCCCAGATAAATGTGGTGGTAAGAGAGAGGAGGTGTTGGAAAAAGCTCTTTGGAACATGTATGGGGAGGGCTTGGATTAGATAAAGGACTCTGGGAAGGATATTAATTTTAATAATTGATCCTCTGCCAAACCAAGAGAACGTGCCTTTGGTCCACTGACTGAGGTCTTGTCTGACCCTGTTTAGGAGCGCTGGGAAGTTAGCCGTGTCTAAGTCCTCACTTCTCGGCGTTAAGTTTGTTCCTAGATAGTTAATATGGTCCCTTGCCATATTAGAAAGAGAAGAAGGCCTTGAGTTCTTCTACTAGGGATTGTGTGAGTGAAACATTGAGCGCTGCTGACTTATGGTAGTTGATTTTGAAATTAGATAGTGTTCAGTAGTGCTTGATCTCGGCCATAAGGTTTGGTAGAGTAATTCGTGGGTCGCAGATAAAGAATAGGAGATCGTATGCATAGGCCGCTATCTTGTGTTCTATGTCGCCTGCTGTGATCCCATGTATATTTGGGTTAGCGCGGATTTTTGTCAGCAATGGCTCAAGGCATAGAATGAAAATCAAGGGTGACAGAGGGCACCCCTGTCTCGTACCATTCGTGATGGGGAAAGGCTCTGAGAGCTGGCTGTTTACTCTTACTGATGCTGTTGGGTGAGAGTATAGGCTCGTGATCCACTGCAGCATGTTAGGTCCCATACCCATGTATGTCATGGTTGCAAACAGGAAGTCCCACTCCACTCTGTCGAAAGCTTTATCTGCGTCTGTGGACAGTAGGCATATTGGCAAGGGGAGTTTGCGCGCAGCATGGATTAGGTTAATGGCTTTAGTTGTATTGTTCCTTGCCTCTCTCATTGGGACGAAGCCCACCTGGTCTATGTGGATTATGGTTTGTAGGTAGGGGGAGATCCTGTTTGCAAGAATTTTGGCGAATAATTTCAGGTCAGCAGTTAGCAGGGAAATTGGGCGGTAGCTTTGGCACTGTGAGGGGTCTTTACCCTCTTTAGGGATAACCAAGATATTAGCTGTTAGGGTGTCTCTGGGAATTTCGTTCCCGGTGGTTATGGAATTAAATGCCTGGATAAAATGGGGGGCCAGAGTTTCCGTGTATTTCTTGTGGTATGTTAAAGTGATCCCGCCTGGTCCCGGGGCTTTTCCAGGCCGGGAGGTTGCGAGCGCTTCTGCTAGCTCGCTTGGTGAGATAGGTGCTTCCATCGTGTCTATTGCCTCCTGTGGGAATTTGCATAGGTTCGCCTGCTGCAGGTATTCTCGAATTGTGGCTCTCTTTTGCTCTCTCGCCTGGGTTGACTGTGGGGGAGATAGGTTGTAAAGAGAGTGGTAGTATTCCTGAAAGGCACCGGCTATGTGTTGCGGTGAGTGTTGTACGTGGCCTTTGGAGTTATTGATGTGCGGGACCTATGTTCTGGCTCTTGTGGACCGCAGTGCTCGTGCCAGTGTGCGACTAGGTTTATCTCCAAACTCATAGAAATGACACCTGCATTTCGCTAAGCCTGCTTTGGCCCTTTTTCCTAAGATGGAGCAGTTCTGCCCCTCTAGCGCTGTCGTGGGTAGATTTATAGGTAGTCTCTAACTCTTGGATCTGGTCCAGTAGTTTTTTAAGGTGTGCGGATCGTTCCTTTTTAATGCGAGAGCCTATGTTGACGCACTATCCGCGGATTACGCATTTGTGTGCCTCCCAGATTGTTAGTGTATCTACATCTGGCGTTGTGTTATGAGTGAAATAGTCTTTAATCGTTTTGTGGATTTCGTCCGCGATTACCGGGTCTTGGAGGAAGGACTCATTGAACCGCCAATACCATGTTCTGTTGTGTAGGGAGGGTAATTTTACTGTTAATGTGATCATGGCATGGTCTGAGAAGGTAATGTTGTCTATTGTTGCCGAGACTAGGGACGATAGTGTGGAATGTTGGAGGAGGAAGTAGTCAATTCTGGAATCCGTGTTGTGTGGGTGGGAGAAGAATGTGTAATCTTTGGTCGTGGGGTGCAATATTCTCCATGCATCTAGCAATTGGTGACTGTGGAGTGTTCGCTTGATCCTGCGGTGTACGGAGGCGGAGAGGCTGTCAGATCCCTTAGATGTATCTATCCGTGGGTCCAGGGGGACAATAAAGTCTCCTCCTAGCACCAGGGTGCCCTCTCTGAATTCGTCCAAGTCCTCCAGGAGCCCCTCGAGAAAGGACACCTGGTCGGAGTTGGGGGAATAAATCGCGGCAAATGTGATTGGTGTGCTGGCGAGCTTACCTTTGAGGAACAGGTACCTCCCGGGTCGTAACGCGTCTCCCCGTGCTCCCATGGAACGGAGTTGGCCAGGAGGATTGAGACCCCTTTGGACTTGGACTCAGCATTCGTACTGTGGTATGCTTTTGGAAATCTGGTGTCCGCGAACCTCGGGCAGGCATTCGTACGGAAGTGGGTTTCCAGGATGAAGGCCACCTGTGCTCTCTTCTTCCAGAGTAGATGGAGGATGGAGGACCTTTTCTCTGGGACGTTTAGGCCCTGTGCGTTAATTGAAATTATTGAAAGGTTGTTAGGATCCGGTGACATGGTTACCTCTGACCTTTGGGGTTGTTACTAGAAGATTAGCTCCGGGAAAGGAGGGAGGACGTGGTATGCAGAGGGAATAGGTGGAGAAGGATGAGGTAGGGGGGTGGGGGTCAGTTGGGGGAACACACGACACACTAGGGAGAACACAATAACAAGAAGGATAACCTCTAACCAACCTAGTGGTTAGCAACTGCAACTTAATCAGGGAGCCTGATGCCTCCAAACCGTGAGGCCGGACCAGGTCCCCTGATACCCTACTGGGGGAAAACGTGGAAGTGCACCGAATCAGCAAGGCCAACTCCGGGCTCTCAAGTCTGTTAACTGTATCTATCTGGTAGAGATGTAACCGTTTTTTTTTCTTGTGTAAGTTCCTTTCTTTTACAATCCTGCCTGGGAGCTCCAGGCCGCCGCCAATGAGGGATCTATTGTGTGGGGAGACAAGTGCGGGACTGTTATTGTATAGTCCGCTGTTTGTGTGTCCATTTTCGCCTGAGGGCACTTTCTGACGAACTTCCAACGGTGAAAACAAATGAGAACAAAGTCAGTGAGTCCCATGTTCTGTATGTATGTTATGTAACTCTAATTCCAAGGCTGGGGTGTTGGTGTCCTCTTCTTGGGAGACTCTTTTGTTCAGGGGATTGTGGGGGCAAAATCCATGGGTTCAGTCCAATCCGGTATTGGCACCGCTGGGACCTCCAGGAACCTGAACGCTCCTTCCAGGTCTGACGGGGATCTGACCGTAAAGATGCGCCCTCTTTTCCGGAGGATCAGGTGGAAAGGATGACCCCATTTATATGTGGCATCGGCTCTGTGCGCTGCCTCGAGCAAGGGGCGAATCATTCTCCTACTGTTGAGAGTCAGCCTAGAGACGTCGGGCAAGATAGTGATCTCCGCTCCATTGAATTTGACTGGGCCTCTTTCCCATGCCAGCCGTTGGATTTCCTCTTTTTGCCTATAAAAATGCACCCGACATATTACATCCCTCGGCAAGTTGGCGTTCCGTGTTCTGCCCCCTAGCGTCCTGTGGATCCTGTCCAGTTCTATTATTCTGTCCTCCGGACGCTGCATTAGTTTATTGAAGATGGCAGTTACACAGTCATGCAGTGCGTCTGGGGGTATGTCTTCTGGGAGGCCTCGCAGTTTTAGGTTGTTGCGGCGCCCCCTGTTCTCGATGTCATCAAGATGGAAGGTCAGGTCTCTAATCTGTCTCTGCTGTTTTTCTATTGTTAGAGAAAGTTGTTGAAAGTCCGTAGTCAAAACCTCTGGGTTTTCCTCGAGGGCCGCAACCCGTTCTGTGAGGGCCTGTACTGAGTGACTGACTGTCGCGATGGCTTTGTCATGTTTTTCTTCAATGCGTCGCAGTTGCATCTTGAGATCTGTCTTAGTGGGTAATGCACGAATCATGACCCACAGGGCCTGCAATGTTTGAGAGTCATCTGCAGGCGGTGTTATTAGGTTGTCGGGGGTCGTCTTTGTAGGTGGCTGTGAGAGGTAAGGGCCAGGTGGTGTCCGGCTAGTGTGGGGGGACAGGGAGCCCTCTTCTTTTCCTGTAGTTGTAACTGGAGTTTCTTTTGTGGGTTGTGTGGGGGATGCTCCACTACTGTATGCGTAGGTCTTTCCGTTGGTGTTGTGAGCTTGTTTATGCGCTTCATTAATGTCGCCTTTCTTTCCAGACACTGCGAATATTGTGGCCTCTTGTGTCTGGGTGATGTCTGCCTCAGTGCCTCTTGAGTGGGGCTTTCCCTTACTGTCATGCCCCAGACTGGATGTTTCAGCGTCCCCCTTTCTCCCTGTGCGGTGTATTGGGTTGGAGTGGCACTCCTGTGGTGTCCCAGGGTCTGCTGTCCCCTTCCCCTTACTGACCGTTATAGTTGTCTCTCCTGGGAGTAGTGGTGCCGCGCTCTCTGCGTATCGGGGTCCCTGTGCCTCATGGTGTCTCGGCGCCATGTTGCGTGGGGGAGGGGGGGTTCTTCTTACTTCCCCAATGTCTGCTTGTGGGGTCTCTGCTCCTCGATCATGCTGTGGGGCGTGCTCCGCATCCCTATGCAGGGTTATGAAGGTGGCTGAGCCGTTGTCTGCTGGGTCCGGAGCCTCTGCATCACTGGCGGGTTTTCTGTGAGGACCTGGCGCCATGATGGCGGAGCGCATCAGCGCTCCTGCTGTGCTCTGTATCGGGGAGCCCTTCTCCTTGCTCCGCGGCTGTTCAGCTTCCTTCTGCTGCCCCTGGTTACCCGGCATCGGCGTCTTCCTTGCGCCCGCTGCTGTTGTAGGTAGAGAAGCCTCTGTTCCCCTGTGCGGTTGTGGAGCTGGCTCCACGTGCGAGCTGGCGGGTCTCCTCTCTGCCCCGGCGCTTGTTCCATTCAGGAATCTGCTGAGGGGGGATCCGCGGGACTGCGGCTGGCTCACCCTTCTCTTCCCCACCCTGGTCATCATTCGTTGGTTTGGTAGCTGGCTTATTTCCCCGTTTTTTTAAGCTAGCGGCAGCGGAGCTCCGGAACCTGCGACCTTACTCTTCCATGGCTAGCCACGCCCCTCGTAATTGCTAAATTCATCTAAATGAGAAGCTAAAGCTTGCAAAGCCAGACGATGCGGTATGCAGGAATATCAAGCTCATCAAATTTTGCTTTACTAAAATTTAGTTTATTTGTCGCTCCCTGATAAGGCTTCTTATTGAATGACAGCTGGAAGTTGATTATATTGTGGTCACTGTTCCCCAAGTGCCCCTCAACCTGTACCCCCTTTATTCGGTCCGGTTTGTTAGTATCAGGATTTAGTTATTTTTTCTTCCCTGTATTTCTACCCACAGAGATTCCACCTGTTCTTCTCCTACCCCTATGTCCTCCCGTAGTCTCGGATTTAAGTTCGATTTGACGTACAGACATACCCCTCCCCCTTTCTGGTTCCTTCGGTCTCTTCTGAAGAGATTGTACCCCTGTAAATTCGCCGCCCAATCACACTTATCATCAAGCCATGTTTCCATTATTCCAACTATATCATAACTCTCATCAGTCATTCTTGCTTCAAGCTCACCCACTTTACCAATCAGATGCATTTGTGGTCATACAATTGATATCGTTATTTTTGTTTTGTTGCTATTCGTACTAATGGCTGACCTCACATTTCTAACTGTACTAACCCCCCCCCCCCCCCTGCTCGATTGGTTCATCGAGCTCTGCATTGATTGGCTGAGCAGAGCTCGAGAGCCAATCACAGCCATCGTGTTATCGAGGTGGTATTTATGAATTGGCCAATCAAAGCCATGGTTTAGCCAATTCATAAAACCCGCCTCCACAACGTGATGGCTGTGATTGGCTGAGCAGTGGTCGAAGTACCAAATAATGCAGCGGACAGCGCCTGTTAGGTAATGTATCCCTTTTTTTTAAAGTAATCTAGCTAGACTTATTTTCAGGGTAGGGCTTATATTTCAAGCTTCCCCAAAAATCAGGGTAGGGCTTATTGTTGAGGTAGGTCCTATTTTCGGGGAAAGGATGACAACACCAAGTTGAAATGATAAATTGCAGATCTATCTCTGTCGAAAAGGTGAATGCAGGGGAGATAGGGGCACAAAAATGTCAATTAATATGTAAAACCATATTTTAATAAAATATTCATCACTAAGTGATGCTGTATCGGTGGCTACACCCCATGTGCCTCCCAACAAGAATACCCAGAATCTCTGTGTCCACATACATGGCATCCTTTGAAGAATTCAGCAGTGCCTTTATACATGTCCAGATAGAAAACATATAAAGGATAGGAAAAGACCTTCATCAAACAAGAAGGGGCTGATATTTGGCCACCAAGCTGTTTAGTCCTTGGCTTTACTTAGAGCTGCGGGCGGCACATGGAACATTCTCACATTTTCTAGGCACATCCATTATTCATGGCATAGGTGCCAATGTTCCTGGAGATGAGGGCCAGTCACTCCTTCATGTTGACTGTTTAGTCTATAAAGGTAGAATTCAGTATGAAACTGACTCTGTTCTTTTTACATTTCTGGCAAGCAGCTCAATTTGTAATCTTATTCCACTAGGTTTTCGGTAGCGCCTGCCCTCTGTACACAGACTCCCATCCTTTAATTGGCAGATTACAAGACCCAGTGGTTCAGAGCTAATTAAATAAACAAAAACTTTTGAGCCTACGGCACGTTCCATGATCTGCCACAAGTCACGTAAAATGAGTCTAGCCATCCATAGTAAATGGATGTGCTTTATAGTATCAATTTCACTTCGAAAATAGATGGCGACTGAAAATTATACACAACATGTAATGATGGCATCTGTAATGTTCATGAAATGAGGTGTACGTCACCAGTGTGATCTATCTATCTATCTATCTATCTATCTATCTACCTATCCCATATCTATCTACCTATCCCATATCTATCTATCTATCTATCTATCTATCTATCTATCTATCTATCTATCTATCTATCTATCTATCTATCTATCTATCTATCTATCTCATATCTATCTATCTATCTATCTATCTATCTCATATCTATCTATCTATCCTTCTATCTATCTATCTATCTCATATCTATCTATCTTCCTATCTATCGTTCTATCTATCTAATATATCTATCTATCTCATATCTATTTATCTAATCTCTATCTATCTATATCCATCGCATTGGTTCATCGAGCACTGAATTGATTGCTTAGCAGAGCTTGGGAACCAATCACAGCAATTACTTCCTGGAGGCAGGATTTATGAATCCTGCAACCAGGAAGCGATCTTCTGTCGGCGCCCGAGGACTGAAGCAATACATCCAGTGAAAATAAGACCTAGTGCCTATTTTTGGGAAAAAATGTTATAGAAGACAGAGTTTTATTTTCAAAGAAGCATGGTAGTGTAAAGCAAATGAGAAGTATAGTTTGTTTTTTTTTAATCGTGGGACAGTTACTTCAGAAATATAGTTATTAGAGATGAGCGAGCACCAAAATGCTCGGGTGCTCGTTGCTCGAGTCGAACTTTCCGCGATGCTCGAGAGCTCATTTCGATTAACGAACCCCATTGAAGCATTTTTGTATGGGACCGATGCTCCGCATAGGTCATGACTTGTGAAACTCTGGAAAACCTCAGAAAGTCGTGGAAACACCACAGAAACAGATAGGGAAGGGCAGGGGCAGCATGCAGGGCTGCATCTCAGGCCCCCAGGTCCCACTATTAAGCCAAAATGGGGGCAAGAGTCTCCCCCCCCCCCTAACAATTTTTACTTTGGACAAACCCTCATTAGCAAGGCACACCCTAGCTAAGCACCACACTACCTGCAACCAAGGACAATCACTGCCTGCGGGTGACACCACTGCCTCTTCTCCTGGGTTACATGCTGCCCAACCCCCCCCCCCCCCCCCCCCCCGCACACAAAAGTTTCCCTGCGCAGCCTTCAGCTGCCCTCTTGCCACATGCTTGCTTCATAGCCACACCACCCTAATGTCTTTTTCCAAGTGCGTCTGCGATGAGGAGGAACCGAAGGCACACACTGCAGAGGGTTGGCAGGGCCAGGCAGCGACCCTCTTTGAAAGTGTGGGCGACATCCCACAATGCTGTTGAGAATTGATGATAAATTGACGTACGATCATCATTCCAATCCCATGCCACCTCCGTCACAAAATTGTTAGGAGCCGCAAACGTGAGCGTTAAGGAGACTCAGGTGCCAGCACTTGTACAGATCTCCACAATGCAGCAATACTCTGTGTGGGAAGAACGTGAGCGGGCCCAGGGTCAGGCTCGGTCCCAGCCTCCATCTTGTGTGACCCAAGGTGCCGTGCGTTGCATTGCAATGGGAAATCCATGTGTCCCCACACAATTCATTCTGTGTAGGTGTTAGATAGCTCAACACCGCAATGGAAAGTCTTTGAGTTCATTGGGCTTGCCTATGCTGTCGGTGCACAAAGATGGTATTACACAAGAAGAAATCAGAGCCCCCAAACATGGCAGAGTTTCACCCCACCAAGGACCTCGGCCCACATTTCTTCCCTAGTCAGTCAGGTAAAACACCGCTCTGGGAAGTCTTTGTGCACTCACAGGATAGGCGAGCCAAAGAAACTCAAGGAAAGTATTAAACATGAAGCAATTACAGTGCCCAAACATGGCAGACTTTTACCCTGCGAAGGGCCTCGGCCTACATTTCTGCCCTAGTCAGTCAGTTGGTTTGTGTCAGACAGGTAAAACACCGCAATGGGAAGTCTTTGTACACCCACAGCGTAGGCGAGCCCCAGGAACTTAAAGATGGTATTACGCATAAAGAAATCACAGCGCCCGAACATGGCAAAGTTTCACCCCGCCAAAGACCTCAGCCCACACCCTCAGCAATCGTGGGCATAAAGCAGACTTCGATGCTAGTACAGC
Organism: Eleutherodactylus coqui; assembly: GCF_035609145.1. Classification (NCBI taxonomy): domain Eukaryota; kingdom Metazoa; phylum Chordata; class Amphibia; order Anura; family Eleutherodactylidae; genus Eleutherodactylus; species Eleutherodactylus coqui. Next base: position 112,217,489 of record NC_089849.1, read on the forward strand.
TGTGAACGTCTCATTTAATTATTTGCGGTTGCTTTCACCGCTCCAAAGACTGGATTAACCAGGAACAAGTTCCACAGGCCCAACCTGGCGCAGTTACATTTCCCCCAGGACATAGGCCTCTGCCCACATCCTCAGCAATCGCGGGCATGAAGTAGACTCCGATGCTAGTACAGCTGTGAAGGTCTCATTAAATCAGTTACGTTTGCTTTCACCGCTCCAAAGACTGCATTAACCAGGAACAAGTTCCACAGGCCCAACCTGGCGCAGTTGCATTTCCCCCAGGACATAGGCCTCTGCCCACACCCGTAACAATCGCAGGCATAGAGCAGACTCCAATGCTAGTACAGTTGTGAACGTCTCATGAATGCAGTAACGCTCCTCTTGTTTGGTCCAAACCAGTGCTGCGGATAACTGTGGTAACACGAGAGAAAATACATGTTGCCCAGTGCTGATCCCCTGACCCCAAGCAGGAGGAGGAGGTGGCATTACAAGGCCAAGAAACCATGACCAGGACCCGCTATAGTCTGTGTGGGAAATATGTGAGCAGGCCCTGGGTTAGGCTTGGTCCCAGTAAACACCTTGTGTGACCCAAGGTGCTGCGAGTGACATAGCAATGGGAAATCCATGTGTCCACACACTATTCATTCTTTGTAGGTGTCGGATACCTCAATCGACAACGCAAGGAGAAAGCTATCTGCACTCTGCACCCTACCCAAGTCAGTCAGTGTATTTGTGCCAGATAGGTAAAACACCGTGATGGGAAGTCTTTGTGCACCCACAGCATTGGTGAGTCCAAGGATCCCAAAGACAGTATTAAATATGAAGAACCTACAGTGCCCAAACATGGCAGACTTTCACTCCGCCGAGGACATAGGCCTCTGCACACACCCTCAGCAATCGTGGGCATAGAGCAGACTCCGATGCTGTGAATGTCTCATTAATGCAGTAACGCTCCTCTTGTTTGGCCCAAAACAGTGTCTCAGATAACCGTGATAACACAGGAGAAAATACATGTTGCCCAGAGCTGATCCCATGACCCCAAACAGGAGGAGGAGGTGGCATTACAAGGCCAAGAAACCATGACCAGGACTTGCTATAGTCTGTGTGGGAAGTACGTGAGCGGGCCCTGGGTCAGGCTCGGTCCCCGCCTCCACCTTGTGTGACCCAAGGTGCCCTGAGTTACATAGCAATGGGAAATCCATGTGTCCCCACACAGATAGCTCAACACTGCAAGGGGAAGTCTTTGAGATCCTTGGGCTCGCCTATGCTTTCAGTGCACAAAGTTGGTATTACACAGGAAGAAATCAGAGTGCCCAACCATGGGAGAGTTTCACCCCGCCAACGACCTTGGCCTCGGCCCACATTTCTGCCCTAGTCAGTCAGTTTATTTGTGCCAGATAGGTAAAACACCACGATGAGAAGACTTAGTGCACCCATAGTACAGACAGACCCCTGTAACATTCCTGTAGCAAAGGTATAAACAGATCCCAGTAACATTTCCTTAGTAAAAGTATAGGCGGACCCCAGTAACATTTCTGTAGCAGAAGTATAGGCAGACCCCAGTAACATTTCTGTAGCAAAGGTATAGGCAGACCCCCGTAACATTTCTGTAGTAAACGTATAGACAGACCCCAGTAACATTTCTGTAGTAAAAGTATGAGCAGACCCCTGTAACATTTCTGTAGCAAAGGTATAGGCAGACCCCTGTAACATTTCTGTAGTAAACGTATAGACAGACCCTAGTAACATTTCTGTAGCAAAAGTATAGGCAGACCCCATTAACATTTCTGCAGCAGAAGTATAGACAGACCCCAGTAACATTTCTGTAGCAGAAGTATAGGCAGACCCCATTAACATTTCTGTAGTAACAGAATAGACAGACCCCTGTAACATTTCTGTAGCAGACGTATAGGCAGACCCCAGTCACATTTCTGTAGCAAAGGTATAGGCAGACCCCAGTAACATTTCTGTAGCAGAAGTATAGGCAGACCCCTGTAACATTCCTGTAGCAGAAGTATAGGAAGACTCCTGTAACATTCCTGTAGCAGAAGTATAGGCAGACCCCAGTAACATTTCTGTAGTAACAGTATAGACAGACCCCAGTAACATTTTTGTAGCAGAAGTAAGGCAGACCCGTGAAACATTTCTGTAGTAAACGTATAGACAGACCCCAGTAACATTTCTGTAGCGGAAGTATAGGCAGACCCCTGTAACATTCCTGTAGCAGAAGTATAGGAAGACTCCTGTAACATTCCTGTAGCAGAAGTATAGGCAGACCCCAGTAACATTTCTGTAGTAACAGTATAGACAGACCCCAGTAACATTTCTGTAGCAGAAGTAAGGCAGACCCCTGAAACATTTCTATAGTAAACGTATAGACAGACCCCAGTAACATTTCTGTAGTAAAAGTATAGGCAGACCCCTGTAATATTTTTGTAGGAGAAGTATAGGCAGACCCCAGTAACATTTCTGTAGCAGAAGTAAAGGCAGACCCCATTAACATTTCTGTAGTAAAAGTATAGGCAGACCCCTGTAACATTTCTGTAGCAAGAGTATAGGCGAACCCCTGAAACATTGGTGTACCATGAGTGTAGGCGAAGGCCGGAAAAATTAGTTAGATAAAATTTTAGGCGAGGGCCAGAAAAATTAGTGTAGCAAGAGTACAAGTGCACCCCTGAAAAATTGCTCAACCGAGAGGGCAGGTGAAACCCATAAACATTTTTTAAAGATACAGCTCGCTGTTGCTTAATTTGTAACAGAGCCTGAAGGCAGCCCTGTGAAAAAAATTGGTTTCTGTTAAAGTATCAATACTTTTGAAACTTTGAAAAATTGTAAAAAAAATTGTAAGCAGAGCCTTTTGGGCCGCATAAAAATTGGAAATTCAGCGTGATGACATGATGTTTCAGGAGGAGTTATAGGAGGAGTAGTAATAATATCCAAGAGAGATTGACAAAGCTAATTCCCCTTTTTTTTCCCGGTGATAGAGAATGCTTTTTTCTCCGGTTGCAGCAAAAAGAATTTTTAGGTTCCACTGCTCTCCGCCGGTGGAGAAGAGTAGTCTGGGGAAATCCCGGCTTTGTTCATCTTTATGAGTGTAAGCATGTCGGCACTGGCAGTTGACAGGCGGGTACGCTTATCCGTGATGATTCCCCCAGCTGCACTAAACACCCTCTCTGACAAGACGCCAGCGGCAGCACATCCAGGGTGTACAGCGCAAGTTCGTGCCACGTGTCCAGCTTTGACACCCAATAGTTGTATGGAGCAGAGGCATCACGGAGGACGGTGGTACGATCGGCTACGTACTCCCTCATCATCTTTTTACAGTGCTCCCGCCGACTCAGCCTTGACTGGGGAGTGGTGACGCAGTCTTGCTGGGGAGCCATAAAGCTGGCAAAGGCCTTGGAGAGTGTTCCTCTGCCTGAGCTGGACATGCTGCCTGATCTCCGCACCTACCCTGCTACTCGGCCCTCGGAACTGCACCTTCTGCCACTAGCGCTGTCAGATGGGAGGTTTTGCATTACTTTTTCCACCAGAGCCCTGTGGTTTTGCATCACTCTCGTACCCCTTTCCTCTTCGGGAATGAGAGTGGAAAGGTTCTCCTTATACCATGGGTCGAGAAGGGTGTACACCCAGTAATCCGTGTTGGCCAGAATGCGTCTAACGTGAAGGTCACGAGAAAGGCAGCCTAACATGAAGTCAGCCATGTGTGCCAGGGTACCAGTATGCAAGACATGGCTGTCCTCACTAGGAAGATGACTTTCAGGATCCTCCTTCTCCTCCACAGCCCATACACGCTGAACAGATGAGAGGTAAGCAGCATGGGTACCCTCTGCAGTGTGCCCAGCTGTCTCTTCCCCCTCCTCCTGCTCCTGCTTCTCCTCCTCCTCCTCCTCCTCCAAAACGCACTGAGATATAGACATGAGGGTGGTCTGGCTATCAAGCGACATACTCTCATCCCCCGTCTCCTGTTCCAACCGCAAAGAATCAGCCTTTATGCCTTGCAGCGAACTTCTCAGCAGGCATAGCAGCGGGATGGTAATGCTAATGATTGCAGCATTGCCGCTCACCATCTGGGTAGACTCCTTAAAGTTTCCGAGGACCTGGCAGATGTCTGCCATCCAGGCCCACTCCTCGGTAAAGAATATGGGAGGCTGACTAGCACTACGCTGCCCATGTTGGAGTTGGTATTCCTCTTGTCACCTAAGCTGATTAGTTTCAGCACGGCCTGCTGACGCTTGCCCACCGCTATGCTGTCGCGCCGCGCGATACCGACTGCTGGCGACGTGCTGCTCACACTTCTTATCTAAGAGGTAGAGGTTGCGTAGGAGGAGGAGGAGGGGGAGGGTTTAGAGGAAGTGGCATAGACCACCACAGATATTAGCACCGAGGTAGGACCCGCTATTCTGGGTGTGGGTAAGACATGAGCGGTCCCTGGCTCTGACTCGGTCACAGCCTCCATCAAATTCACCCAATGTGCCATCAATGAGATATAGTGGCCCTGCCTGCCAGTGCTTGTCCACATGTCCGTGGTTCAGTGGACCTTCCCAGTAACCGTGTTGGTGAGGGCACGATTAATGTTGCGGGAGACGTGCTAGTGTAGGGCTGGGACCGCACACCAGGAAAAATAGTGGCGACTGGGGACTGAGTAGCGCGGGACCGCCGCCGCCATCATGTTTTTGAAAGCCTCCGTTTCCACGAGCCTGTACGGCAGCATCTCCAGGCTGATTAATTTGGCAATGTGCACGTTTAAAGCTTGTGCGTGCGGGTGCGTGGCGGCATATTTGCGCTTTCGCTCCAACGCTTGTGCTAGCGACAGCTGAGAGAGACATTGCTGGATGGGGTGGAGGACAGTGGAGGTTAGGGTGTGGGTGCAGGCCGGGAGGCGCTCTGGCCTGTGTCCTGAGAGGGGGATTGGATCTGTGTGGCAAGTTGGGGCACAGGGGAAGAGGCAGTGGTGTGACCCGGAGGCAGCGAACGGCCTTCGTCCCACCTAGTGGGGTGCTTGACCATCATATGCCTGCGCATGCTGGTGGTGATGCTGGTACTGGTAGCTCCCCGGCTGATCTTGGTGCGACACAGGTTGCATACCACTGTTCGTCGGTCGTCCGCGCTCTCATTGAAAAACATCCACACCTTTGAACACCTAGCCCTCTGTACGGAGGCTTGGGCCGAGGGTGTGCTTTGAGAAACAGTTGGGGGATTCTTCGCTCTGGCCCTGCCTCTGCCACTGGCCACTCCACTGCCTCTTCCAACCTATCCTGCTGCTGCACTTGCCTCCCCCTCTAAAGCCCTGTCCTCAGTAGCAAACCAGGTGGGGTCTGTTACCTCATCGTCCAGCTGCTCTTCCTCCAAATCCTCTGTGCGCTCCCCACTCGGACTTACTGCCCTTACTACTACAGACAACTCTCACTGACAGACAACTGTGTCTCATCATCATCATCCTCCTCACCCACTGAAAGCTCTTGAGACAGTTCCTGGAAGTCCCCAGCCTCATCACCCGGACTCCGGGAACTTTCCAAAGGTTGGGCATCGGTCATGACAAACTCCTCAGGTGAGAGAGGAACCAGTTTTTCCAACTCATGGCAGGGACCCGAGAACAGTTCCTGGGAGTCTGCCTGCTCATGCATTTTCTGCCATCCACAACAGGACCTGCTCACACTGCTCTGTTTGTAATAAAGGACTACCACGCGGACCCATAAATTGTGATATGAAGCTGGGGACCCCAGAAACTTGCCTCTCTCCTAATCCCGCAGTAGCCGGCTGTGATTCACCTGGACCAGGAACTCGGCCTGTGCCCATACCCACGCTTGGACGTCCGCGTCCGTGTCCATGTCCTCGACCCTTACCCCTACTCCTCATCATGGCGGATTAAGAATAGAGCAGGGGCCAAATAAATTACCCCACTGTACAGCACTGACAACTGGGCCTTAATTCACCGCACACAGAGACTTGTAGATAGCGGAGGCTCTATGCTGTGACTTGAAAAAAGGAACCCGCTGTCTTGTCCTGATACCTTGGGGTAATTTATTGGTCGCAGAGACTTGTAGATTATAGAGGCTGTGTGGAGTGGGAGAAGACTCTAAAGCCAGTGGATAGTGCTGGTAACTGCGGTGATCTCAACCCCACCAACGGAAATGGTATTGTGGGACGCTCTGCACAGCGGCTGAGCTGAAATACTTTGCAGTGGCCCCAGTAATATTACAGTACTGTTTAGCGGTGAGACCGCTGTCTAATTCACTGCAGATAGAGAACGGTATAAACGGAGTAGTTCACAGCAGGCTAGGAATTATTTGCGTGCACTTTCACAGTGAGAGCGGTATTGTACGGCACTGCAGCCTGAAAAAAGTCTAACTGAAAGGCTGCAAAAAGGCTTAGCTGCGTAATACAAAATGGAAGCACTACTACTCCCAGCAGGCCCCAAGTAAAATGCACACGGTCGGATGTCGCCCAACGAAGGAGCTTTTGGTTTTTTGCACAGAGGATAAGGACTGTATAGTGTATATAACTTTCCCTCTAGAAGTGGCTGTGGCCCAAAGCTCTGCGTCTAATTACCGTAGACACAGAACGGTATAAATAAGTTTGTTCACAGCAGGCTAGGAATTATTTGCGTGCACTTTCACGGTGAGAGCGGTTTGTACTGCACTGCAGCCAGAAATTTTTTTTACGAAAGGCTGCTGCAAACAGGCCTAGCTGTGTTATACAAAAATGGAAGCACTACAACCCCCAGCAGGCACCAAGTAAAATACACACAGTGAGATGTAGCTCCAACGAAGGAGCTTTTGTATAGTGTATATCACTTTCCCTCTAGAAGTGGCTCTGGCCCCAACACTTTGCATCTAATTCACTGCAGACACAGAATGGTATGAATGAGGTAGTTTGCAGCAGGCTAGGAATTATTTGCGTGCACTTTCACGGTGAGAGCGGTATTGTACAGCTCTGCAGCCAGAAAAAAGTTTAACTGAAAGGCTGCAAACAGGCCTAGCTGCGTAATACAAATGTGGAAGCACTACAACTCCCAGCAGGCACCAAGTAAAATGCACACGGTGAGATGTAGCCCTAAGAAGGACCGTTGGGGTTCTTGTAGACAGGATTCTACACTACCACTTTCCCTATCTCAGCAGCACTTTCCCTATTCTCTGTATAATAGACTGCAGACTGAGAACGCTATAGCTGTAATGGCCTGCACAGCCCGGGATGAAAAAAAAAAAAAAATGTGTGCACTGCTGCTCCCAGCCAGCCACAACAGTAATGCACACGGTCAGATGTGGCCCTAAGAAGGACCACTGGGGTTCTTGAAGACAGGATCCTACACTAACATTTTCCCTATAGCACCAGCAGCACTTTCCCTAATCTCTGCCAGCGTGTGTCTGAGGCGAGTCGCGGGCGAGACCGCTTTAAGTACTCGGCGGTCACTTGATCTCGCAAGCCACTCACTGCAGGCGGGTGGGATAGGGCTGGCACGTCACAGGAGGAAGTGGTAATGCCTTCCCTGCATGTCTATCGGCTAGAAAATGGCGCTAAACATGCGGGGAAGGAAATGGAATTGACTCGAGTACCCTAATGCTAGAACGAGCATCAAGCTCGGACGAGTGTGCTCGCTCATCTCTAATAGTTATTCATCACTGAAATGCTTTCTTCAATGTGATTGGGCTACTGATGCCACATATCAACTTCTGCCCACCCACACCATTTAGAAGAATAGCTGCAGAGAAATAGAGGCTAGTTCAGTAATATGGGTGGACAGCCCAACCATGGCACTGGGCAATCATTTTAATTTTCATTCATTGTGAATTTTGACATATAATGCTTATGTTTTAACTTGGCCAATCCAATGAACACAAAATTAGATGATTAGTTGACAAATACAAAACAACTCTATGGTCACTCATCGCCATTAGAGGATTAAAACTGCCCCTTCGCCCTAGGCTTGAATCAGTGACAACACAGCTTGACTTTTTCATTATCGAAAACAGTTAATAGAAAGGAAGATCTGTTCAACCAAGACCATTGTCTAGGGGTCTAGCGCTATCATCTCTGAAGGCCTTAAGGCAGGACCTAGGTTGTACATTAGCAGTTGAGCCCTTAAGTACTGACCTCAGATGTGGCTGCTTAGTTTATCCTTGCTGACTAGTATTAGCCATAGCCACAGCCATGTATTGTCATTTATTGCCCTTGAGATGGCTATTAGGATAAACATAAACATTCTCAATGAGACAGCTATACATACCCAGATCTCCTGGAAGTCGTCAATTCTGATCAAAATGTGATTGTTCTCAGCAAGAGAAACAACGTAATCTTGTAGATATGATACCTTTTAATGGCTAACAAAAATACATGATGTAATAATAGCGAGCTTCCGAACCAACGCAGGGTTCTTCTTCAGGCTTATGGATTGGATCTGAAGAGGCATGCATATTTATACATACTTATAACATACATACTTATGACAAGGCACAGATATGGATGTGATTGGTTCGCACTTAAAAGGAATTCTGCAACAGCAAACAAACTTTTTTTTGTCTAGGCACTGATAGCGGAGTGAAAGTTTTATGGTCCCTAAATTACTGTTGGAGGGGGGGAGGTCATCAGGCTTGAATTGCTACAAGAGATACACAAACATTTTTAGCTAAACACTGCTAAGGGAGTGAAAGTTAAAGGGGTTGTCCCGCGCCGAAACGGGTTTTTTTTTTTTTCAACAGCCCCCCCGTTCGGCGCGAGACAAACCTGATGCAGGGACTTAAAAAAAAAAACGCACAGCGCTTACCTTAATCCCCGCGCTCCGGTGACTTCTTACTGACCGGTTGAAGATGGCCGCCGGGATCTTCTCCCTCGGTGGACCGCAGGGCTTCTGTGCGGTCCATTGCCGATTCCAGCCTCCTGATTAGCTGGAATCGGCACGTGACGGGGCGGAGCTACACGGAGCTGATCTCCGGCACGAGCGGCCCCATTGAGAAAAGAAGAAGACCGGGACTGCGCAAGCGCGTCTAATCCGGCGATTAGACGCTGAAAATTAGACGGCTCCATGGAAACGAGGACGCTAGCAACAGAACAGGTAAGTGAAAAACTTCTGATAACTTCTGTATGGCTCATAATTAATGCACAATGTACATTACAAAGTGCATTAATATGGCCATACAGAAGTGTATAACCCCACTTGCTTTCGCGGGACAACCCCTTTAATGGTCCTTGAATTACTGTTGATGGGGGTCTTATCTGTATAATAAATGTCTCACACTTCCCATTCACGCATAAATCCTGGGGAATAATTTAACCCCGTATTCAGCGTGTCAAAGGTTGTTATCAATTTATATTCCCAAATTCTTCTGTGGTTTTGTGACTTGAAACCACCCCTCAAATCCCAGAAATCAACTACTCCAATACAAGGAGAAGGAAAGAAACAATTGTGTGCCTCTAGTAGTGACCTACAATCCGCAACTAAAGGTACTAAGGAAAACCACAAGAAAACTCCACCATACCCTGCACAAGGATGACCGTCTGAAAACCATATTCCCGGACCCTCCGCTTCTGTGTTACAGGCAACCTCCTAACTTGAGGAACTTTATAATTAGGAGTGCATTACCCTCTGACACACAAAAAGGAACGTATCCTAGTAATGTAAGGAGCTGTAAGACCTGCTCACATATACTGACTGCGGACAGGATAAAGATCCCCAACACACAGCAGGACTATAAGATCCCAGGGATATTTACATGTTCCTCGTCCAATGTTGTGTACCTGATCATGGGCAGTAAATGTCCTGTTGGGGGTCTTTATGTTGGAGAAACAGGACAGAAACTGAAAGCCAGGATGAGATCTCATTGCCACACGATTGAACACAGAAAAAGAGAATTACCTGTGGCCGAGCACTTCTCTAACCATGGACATAACATAGGAGATATGAGAGTTTTGATATTGAGGGGTGGTTTCAAGTCACAAAACCACAGAAGAATTTGGGAATATAAATTGATAACAACCTTTGACACGCTGAATACAGGGTTAAATTATTCCCCAGGATTTATGCGTGAATGGGAAGTGTGAGACATTTATTATACAGATAAGACCCCCATCAACAGTAATTCAAGGACCATTAACTTTCACTCCCTTAGCAGTGTTTAGCTAAAAATGTTTGTGTATCTCTTGTAGCAATTCAAGCCTGCTGACCTCCCCCCCCCCCCCTCCAACAGTAATTTAGGGACCATAAAACTTTCACTCCGCTATCAGTGCCTAGACAAAAAAAGTTTGTTTGCTGTTGCAGAATTCCTTTTAAGTGCAAACCAATCACATCCATATCTGTGCCTTGTCATAAGTATGTATGTTATAAGTATGTATAAATATCCATGCCTCTTCAGATCCAATCCATAAGCCTGAAGAAGAACCCTGAGTTGGTTCGGAAGCTCGCTATTATTACATCACGTATTTTTGTTAGCCATTAAAAGCTATCATATCTACAAGATTACGTTGTTTCTCTTGCTGAGAACAATCACATTTTGCTCTACTGGCTAACACCGTACCAGATCTTTGTTTTCAATTCTGATCAGTTATGTATAAAGGGAATGATTAAATATACCACCACAGAGATTTTGGAGTAGTTTGGAAAATTTAGTTCATGCAATTCTAAGTGCTTCTGATGCCCCCTCATAACAAACATGTTTCTATGGTGGACCTATTAGTGGGATTCCTATTAAAAATAGGTTTTAAAATGGCCACTGATAAATGTGAGGTAACCAAACTACTAATAACCTCTGTCCACATTTTACAAACTTTTTTCCAATGTAACGTTCCATGGAATGTATTAAAGGTGGTTCGGTCGAACACAACATGCAACAATAATCCAATACTGACATAAAATGCAGCGTGCCATTGTCCGCTTGCAGTGAAAACAAACATTACCAGATTAAGAAGCCTAATCAGAAATTTTTCCAAGAAATTAATCATCTAATTTTAAAGTGAATTCAAAATAATGAACATAATGATACCTCCCAACAGCTGGGAACCATTTTGCCCAATTAAAAACATAAATAAATAACCCTTGAAAAACACCGGTTAACCTCTTTTTTTTACCCAGTCTAAGATTTATTTTGTTAATTTAACATGCGCTGGAAGGTCTCTCTTTATATCATAGAGAGAACGTGTGAAAGCCCGTTTTCCCACCTTGTCATATATCTACAAACTCTAACTTGGTGTATGGGCAGTAAGCTGACCTCTCCTGTCTACAGGCTGTGTTCCTCAGATTGGTTAATTATTGCAGTCCATGTGTATATTCGACAAAAGTGAATTGGTTGCAGTCTTTCCTAAGAGCTGATGATGGAAATTGACCTCCTCAAAATGTAGAGAAGGTTTTTCCACCTTAAGGAGAAGGAGAACCTGCAAGTGATTATTTGAGTTAAAACACAGAGAATTGGGATGCACCAAAGTCTCAAATAATCTAATGCTCAAGGAAGACAAATGGCATGAGTATGTGAATCTTAAAAATCTGCCATATATTCTGTATTTTTCCAAAAATCTGATTGTTCTCAGTAAAAGAAAGTAATCTTGTAGATATGATACCCTTTAATGCCTTACAAAAATACATGATGTTACAGCGAGCTTTTAATCTACTTCGGGTTCTTCAGGCATAATCATGAAGAAGAACCCTAAGCAGATCGGAAAGCTTGCTTTTTGTTATCCATTAAAAAGTATCATATCTACGAGATTATTTGGTTTCTCTTACTGAGAACCAGGGCGTACCTAAAGGCTCAGGGGCCCAGGTGCAAAAGTGCAGCTCAGGGTCCCCCCCAGGCCTCTACCCCACACTGCCCTGTACCGATACTTAACATGATCTGTCCCTTGGCGTAATGTTTCCAAACATGACGCATTTCCTGCACTACATGAAAATTTGTTTGTAGCCCCGCAGGCCACTCTCACACACACAGCTTTTTACCGCTATTAGCGTGGTGTCCCGAGCGCCGTACTAATCGCAGGGTTACTCAAACCTGTGCTCGAACATGGTGTTCCTAAAACAGTGATTTTCAAGAGCTGTCTGTTCTATTTTTGTGTTTTCGTGGTTTTTAACACACCTCATTACTCATCACAATGATGGGGGCACTGGCGTACGGTGGGGGGAAGCAGGGGTCGCAACGGCGACCCGGCCCTTGAGCTGAGGGGGCCCAGGGGACCAGCGCTATCGGCCGCATGATGGCTGAGAGGGGAGAGGAGAGAGACGGGAGGCAGTGCCGCAGGTCGGCAAAAGCAGAGGGGAGGGCTGTTACAACTGGAGTCGGCAGCCAATTACAGCCTGCAGATCCCTACGGCGCGGCCCTCCCGCTGATAGGCTGCAGCTGTGAATGGTCACAGCTGCAGTCAATCAGTCTCTGCTGAGCAGCGATTACCAGGGGGAGGGGCTGGTGCGGCTTTACTCACCTCCCGAGCGCTGGATGCACAGGTCCTGGGAGAGGACCTGTGGCTGCAGATCACATGACCAGGCTCTGATCATGTGATCAGCCTGGTCATGTGATCAAAAGACGGGGGACTTTCCATTACAGGCTGCCCAGAGACTGCTGCAGAGGTGAGTAGAGAAGGAATTGTAATTATATATGTATGGCTGGTATAACTTATACCAGCTGTATATATATAATTATATACAGGAGATACACAGGTTACACCAGCATGGGACATACCACTATATACAGGGATATAGGGGGATATACATCCTGTATATAGTAATATGTACCATGCTGGTGTAACCTCTGTATCTCCTCTATATAATTATATATGTGCAGCTGGTATACAGTACAGTTTTTTTCTTTTAATCACTGACGTTCCAGCGTCGTTGCTAGGAGATGACGCGGGTGCCTGCGACTTTTCCGCAATGTCAGAGCAGCGGGTCGCACGGCTTGCATTGAGTTCAACGGAGGCCGTCCCTGCAGAATCTGCACTAAAATACAGCATGCAGTGATTTTTCCTCCGTGAGCGGAAAACCGCAATTGCTTTCCGCTCGTGTAGAGGAAAAAACTCTTTTCCATAGCATGCTATGGGCTTTACATGCTGCAGAATCCGTAGGCGGATGCCCACTCCATATTCCACAATGCAGATCCAGCCGTGTGCAGCCGGCCTTAGGCTAATTTCACACGAGTGAGTCTGATATCAGGCCGTGAAACTATGCCCCATATCACACCCGCCAACGTGTGCTGTGCCCACGGATGGGAGGGGTTGTTGTGTTACAACCAGCTCGCATCACATCATCGTATTCTCGTGTGATGCAGAGAAAAAACAAAACATCTCTCCTGTGTATCAAAACAATGGGGTTCATATGCATGTGCGTCTTGCAATGCACAAATCTCGCGCAATTTTTGCAGCTGTGTGAAAGCAGCCTAAGACATTACCAACAGGTTTTTACGTAGTCAAGGAAAGGAGTCATAATGAGAAGGCTTACGCCAAGGGGCTACATCATGTTTGTAAATTAGCACGGTTTAGGTATAGGTACGGGTACAGATGGAGGGGGGGGGGCCCAGCTGAACTTTTGCACTCGGGCCCCTTAGCCTTTAGGTACGCCCCTGGATGGGGGGCATTAAAAAGTGCTGTCAAACTCTGTAACCTGGGTTAGAAAATGCTGCTCGAAATTCCGGTAAAAATGCCATGATTACAAGCTGTATTTTCTGAACACGTGTGAGAGCGGCCTTAGGGGGGGGGGGGTCATGTTTTTGATAGATAGATAGATAGATAAAGGATGGATAGATAGATTATGAGATAGGAGATAGATGGATAGATAGATAGGAGATGGATGGATGGATAGATAGATAGATAGATAGATAGATAGATAGATAGATAGATAGATAGATAGATAGATAGATAGATAGCAGATGGATAGATATATAGATAGATAGATAGATATGAGATAGATAGATACATAGATAATGGATGAAAAGATAGATAGATAATGGATGAAAAGATAGATAGTAGATGGATAGATAGATAAAGAGATGGATAGATACATAGATAGATAGATAGATAGATAGATAGATAGATAGATAGATAGATAGATAGATAGATAAGAGATAGATGGATAGATAGATAGATAGCAGATGGATAGATAGATTGACTGATAGATTGATAGTTAGCAGATAGATAGAATGATAAATAAATAGGAGATGTATGGGTGGGTAGATAGATGGGACATGGATAGATAAAGGGTGGATGGAATAGATTAGGAGATGGATGAATAGAGAGATAGATATATAGATACATAGATAGATAGGAGATGGATGGATAGAGACATAGATAGATAATGGATAGACAGCTAGATAATGGATGGATAGATAGATAGATGTATAGATAGATAGAAGATGGATAGATAGATGCATAGGAGATGGGTGAATAGATAGATAGCCAGCAGATAGATAAATAGCAGATGGATAGATAGATAGATAGATAGATAGATAGATAGATAGATAGATAGATAGATAGATAGGACATGGATAGATAGATAGATAATGGATGGATAGATAGATAAGAGATGGATGGATAGATAGATAGATAGATAGATAGCAGATGGATAGATAGCAGATGGATAGATAGATAGATAGATAGGAGATGGATAGATAGATAGCAGATGGATAGATAGATAGATAGCAGATGGATAGATAAAATGATAAATAGATAGGAGGTGTATGGATGGGTAGATAGATAGGCGATGGATAGATAAAGGATGGATGGATGGATAGATAGATAGATAAGAAATGGATGGATAGATACATAGATAGATAATGGATGGACAGATAGATAATCGATGGATAGATAGATAGATGTACAGATAGATAGAAGATGGATAGATGCATAGGAGATGGGTGAATAGATAGATAGCCAGCAGACAGATAAATAGCAGATGGATAGATAGATAGGAGATGGATAGATAGATAATGGATGGATAGATAGATAGATAGCAGATGGACAGATAGATATGAGATGGATGGATGGATAGATAGAGAGAAGATAGATAGATAGCAGATGGACAGATAGATAGATAGAATGATAAATAGATAGGAGATGGATGGATGGATAGATAGATAGCAGATGGATAGATAGATAGATAGATAGATAGATAGATAGATAGATAGATAGATAGAAGATGGATGGATAAATAGATAAGAGATGGATGGATGAATAGATAGATAGATAGCAGATGGATAGATAGATAGCAGATGGATAGATAGATGAATATATAGATAGATAGCAGATGGATAAATAGATAGATATGAGATAGATAGTTAGATAGCAGATGGATAGATGGGTAGATAGTAGAGATGAGCGAGTGTACTCGGCCACGCCCCTTTTTTGCCCGAGCACCGCGATTTTCGAGTACTTCCGTACTCGGGCGAAAAGATTCAGGGGGCGCCGTGGGTGAGTGGGGGGTTGCAGGGCGGAGTGGGGGGAGAGGGAGAGAGAGAGGGCTCCCCCCTGTTCCCCGCTGCTACCCCCCGCTCTGCCACGCCTCCCCCGGCCCCCGGCACCCCCCGAATCTTTTTACCCGAATACGGAAGTACTCGAAAATCGCGGTGCTCGATCGAGTAATTACTCGAAACGAGTAGGTTCGCTCATCTCTAGTAGATAGATATATTGATAGATAGGAGATGGATAGATAGAAGATAGATAGATAGATAGATAGCAGAAGGGTATATAGATGAATAGATAGATAGGAGATAGATAGATAGCAGATGGATATATAGATAGGAGATAAATAGATAGCAGATGGATAGATAGATAGATGGATAAGAGATGGATAGATAGGAGATAGATAGCAGATAGATAGATAGCAGATGGATAGATAGATGGATAGATAGATAGCAGATGGATAGATAGATAAATAGATAGATAGATAGATAGATAGATAGATAGATAGATAGATAGATAGATAGCAGAGGGAGGAGCAGCTCATGATCAGTCCCTGCTGGCCCATGTGACTGCCTCTCCTCCTCCACCCTGATCTTTCCTGCTTCCTCTCAGGTTGGCCGCTCTGCCTGCCGCGTGATCTGTCCCGTGCGGCAGATAGAGCGGTTAACCATTAATGCACTTAAAGTGCATATATGGATGGTGGAGGGTGGCCTCGTGGCCCCCTGAACGCAAGGGCTGGGTCGCCACGGCGACCCCAGCGACCCCTCACATTTTGTCTCCTGGCTAACACTGTGCCAAATTTTTTCGCCAAAATGATCATGGCTCAAACAACTAAATCTAAGAAATATTTTTTTATAAAGGGATAGGAACCTGTGCTGTTTTATAGAGTCAATTAAATATATAGGAAGATATTTCAAAAATGAGGGAACAATTGCACTCACTTCATGGTTGGACTGGTCCACAGGGGAACTGGTGAATCCCTGAGCCAAGAGTGGGGAACCCACTTCCACATACATTGCACACTGTACACATACTGTAATACATATTGATAGGCAGAGTATAGCATTTAAGACTGTTTAATGGGACCCAGAATAAAAGTGTACTGATGGCCACCCAAGTGTGACGCTGATCTTGTGTTTATTTTGTTCATCCCAAGTGCTGTTTTGATCAGCCCAGATCCCCAAAAAGTGATAAAAAGATTGTGTAAACCTGCAGCTCGTTCTGCAAGAAACAAACTCATACACCAATATGGAAAAATAAAAAAAAAGTTGTGACTCTCAAGATGCAACAACACAAAAAAATGATTTTTAAAGTGCTTTTTGTGCAAAAGTAGAAAAGCATAAAAAAATTTGGTATCACTGTAATCATAACAACACACAGAAGTTAGGATCTGTTTACATCTTGTTATTCATTACACTACTGGATTAGATCACAGGCAGGGGCGCCCCTACTATGAGGCAAGATGAGTTTCCTGTCTCAGGTGATGCCATCTAGTGAGAAGGGGTGCAGTGTGACAGAATGGGCCTACATTGCGCCAAAATGGAGGAGGCCATGTTGGGCTCAAGTGGAGCCACAACAGAGAGAGCGCAAGCTGGAGCTAACTGGTCCCACACCAGAGGAGGCGAGCTGGGCCTAAGTGGTGGCACAACAGAGGAGGCTCACAATGGGCTTAAATGATGCCACAACATAGGTGGCGCAGCTTGACCTAAGAGGTGTCACACATGTGGGTCATGTACTAGGCCTAAGTGCCAACACAACAGAGGTGATACGCTGGGCCTAAGTGGTGCCACAACAGGAGGGGTGCATGGTGGGTCTAAGTGGTGCCGCAACAGAGGGAGTGTATGCTGGGCCTATGTGTTGCTACAGAGGGAGTTAACAAGGCCTAAGTGGGTTCATAGAAGGAACAAAGGGCCTAAGTGGGGCAACAGAGGGGGCACTAAGCTTAGGTGCTGGAAGAACTGAGGTGATGTGCTAGGCATAAGTGGTGGCACAGTGATGCCAAAACAGAGGGTGCATGCGCTTGGACTAAGAGGGGCCACACTGGGACTAAGTGGTGGTTCAATAGAGGGGGTGGACACTATGTCTATTTGGTGCTACAACAGAGGAGATGTGTACTGGGGCTAAGTTGTACAATAACAAAGGATGCATGTGCTGGGTCTAAGTAGTGCCATAACAAAGATGGTGCATGGTGGGTCTAAGTGGTACCATAACAGAGGGGGCATGCTGGGCTGTAGTGGTGCAACAACAAAGGGAGAATGCACTGGGCCTAAGTGCGGTTTCCACAGTGGATGTTCATGCTGGGTCTAAGTGGTGCCACAACAGAGCTGGTACACTGAGTCTAAGTGGTGTGACAACTGAGGTGGCGTGCGTTGGGTCTAAGTGGTGTTGCAACATAGAGGGACACACTGGGCCTAAAGGGTGCCACAGTGGAGGTGAGTGGGGCCTAATTAGAATCCTAGATGTGGCAAAGGGCCTATATGGAGCAACAGAGAAGGGCGCTAGATGTAAGCAGAATAGAAGGGGCACATTGAGCTTAAGTGGTGCCACAACAGAAGGGCTATTTACTGGGCCTAATAGTGCCACAACCGTCGGTGCATGTGCTGGGCCAACTGAGGGAGCTTAAGTTATGCCACAATAGAGGGGATGTGTGTTAGGCCTAAGTGGTGGCACAACAGAGGGTGCACAGGTTGGGCCTAACTTGCTCCACACACAGGGGTGTGCAATGCGTCTAAGTGGTATCCCACTTACATCCAGTGCTCCCTCCCCTACTGCTGAAGCCCACTCGCTCTGTCTTTTACCAGCAGAGAAAACCCTCTTCTTCACTCACTCTCAGTTGCAACAGTTACAAGGACCAATTATAATAAAGAAAATGGCGCTCCATAGTGCAGAAATCTCCAGCTGAATAATGGCAGAAATTAAAACAAGTGAGAGGTTCCTCACCTGGTAGCATTGTGCAAGCGGCACAACACACTGAAATGTATCCACCAGCTGCAGCCGTCACCTAGGAAGAATTACTAGGACATCACTTGAACTGGCCCACAGGGAAAAAGTTGAATATCCCACATGCATGAATAGCACCTCGATGCTGTACACCAAGAGCAGTCCATACTGATAGGCAGAGTACACTATATTTGACAGCTAATATTTGTTTACTCACTTTCCCCAATAGTGTTGATCAATTAGTTAAATATTTGGGACAAGTAATCCTGACCCGACTTTGAAAAAATTATCCTGAATCAGAGCAGCCGATTTTGAATCCCATTGAAATCAATAGGAGTACAAATTGGGTGTGCATTCTTTTATGCATGTGGCTCATCTGTCAGTACTGTTGCCTTTAGGTGTGAGGATCAAATCCCATCAAGGTGTCCGGACTCGGACATGCAACCTCTCGTGCCCCAGGCAATGCTTCTATTGATTGAGCTATTCAGCATGCTGGATAGCTTTCCTGAGTCATAACACCTTGTTCCTTGTCTCCTGTTCCATGTTTGTGACTATGTGTTTCCTTGTCTTGGTCCACCTCATGTCTTGTACCTTCCCCAATTAGCTTCCTATACAAACCTGGCCCTGTTCCCTTCTCCTTTGCATGTTTATTGTGCTTTGAATCTTCAGCCTTTAAACCAGCTCCTATCTGTACCTGCTTAGAGAAAACGTCTGTTTCCCGACCCCTGGCTTGTTCCCGACTATATCCCTGCTTAATCCTCTGTGCTTCTTGACATCCCGTGTACCAACCTTGGCTTGCCTGACCTTCCTGCCCACCCTTGTTGGCTGTGCCCAGGACTCCAACCTAGTGCTGGAAATGCAACAAAATAAATACACCCAAAATGGAACCCGCAGTAGCCACCTTGAGGAAATTGGAATTGATGATCCAAGAAGTATTCTGATTACATGGAATTCCTGGTCATTTGGTCTCTGACAGAGGGGTTCAATTTACATCAAAGTTCTGGAAGCATCTTTGTATCTGTCTTCTGCCTTTCATCCCCAATCTAATGGCCAGACCGAAGGAACGAACCATAGACTGGAGGAATATCTTCGCTGCTTCATTTCCCATCTCCAGGATGACTGGGTGGATTATTTACTGACGGTAGAGTTCACCTATAAAAAAGTCCGTTCTACGTCAATTATGGTATACGTCCTGTTTTTATTTCTGGCCTCCATATCAATACTCCTGTCCCGACTGTCACCCACAGACTGATGGCATTGTCTGAAACTCAGCAGAAGTTAAAGAAAACTTTACAGGAAGCCCAAGATGCAGTTGTGATTTGTCACCCACAGGGTGGCTTCAGATGACAGTATGTGCCATTGTGCACCCTTCAGCACAATCTACTTGCACAATGCATGAGGTGTCATACTGTACTTTTTGCGCACTCAGAGTCAGGGGCTTACCTAAGGGCTCAGGGGCCCGGGTGCAAAAGTTCAGCTCGGGGGCCCCCCTGGGCCTCTACCTCATACTCCCCCGTACCCATACCTAGATCGTGCTGCACACATAATCTGCCCCTTAGCGTAATCTTTCCAAACATGATGCATTGCCTGAACATGAAAATTTGTTTGTAGCCCCGCAGGCCACTCTCACACACACACCGCTTTTTACCGCTATTAGCGCGGTGTCCCGAGCCCGTACTAACCCCGGTACAACACTCCCATAGATTTTAATGAGCTTACTCAAATCTGCGCTGGAACGTGGTGTTTCTAACGCTGTGATTTTCGAGAGCTGTCTGTTCTGTTTTTGCATTTTAGTGGTTTTTAACACATCTCATCACAATGATGGGGTGCATTAAAAAGCGCTGTCACATGCTGTAACCTGTGTTCGAAAACGCTGCTCGAAATTCCGGAAAAATGCCACAATTTCAAGCTGCGTTTTCTGAACACGTGTGTGAGAGCGGCCTTAGGGGGGTCATGTTTTTGTTGTACTTTAGAACCAAAATAAAGAAAAACACATAAAAAACCTGCATGCAGTATTTAAAGATCGCGTACGTTATTATGCAATTTAGATGCGTTTTTTATTTGTGTGTAAAGGGTGCAAATAAATACAGCAAATCCAGGGAGATGTATAACTTATACTAGAGAGAGCTAGAGATAGATAGATATGAGATAGATAGATATGAGATAGATAGATAGTATATAGATAGCAGATAGATAGATAGATAGATATGAGAGAGAGAGAGAGAGAGAGAGGGATAGATAGATAGATAGATAGATAGATAGATAGATAGATAGATAGATAGATAGATAGATAGATATGAGAGAGAGAGAGGGATAGATAGATAGCAAATAGATAGATATGGGATAGATAGATAGTAGATATATAGATAGATAGAAGTATCTGAGATAGGAGATAGATAGATAAATAGATAATAGAGAGATAGCAGATAGATAGATATGAGAGAGTTAGATAGATAGATAGATAGATATGAGATAGATAGATAGATAGACAGATGGATAAATAGATAGATATGAGAGAGGGATAGATAGATAGATGGAGGGAGACAGACAGACAGATACACACACACACATATATGCACTTACCGCAGGGCCCAGTCCACTTCTCCTCCATGTGACAGCAGCAGGAGAGGCAAACTCAGAGGCTTCCCGTTCAGTTGGAAGCAGGGGGCAGCACATGATCATTGTGCCCTGCCAGCCCATGTGACTTCCTCCCTCCGCCGCTGCCGGCCCATGTGACTTCCTCCCTGCTCTGCTGGGCTTCCTCTCAGGCTGGCTGTTCTGGCTGCCGCATCTTGCTGCAGACAGAATGGCCAGCCATTAATGCACTGAATGTGCATGTGGGTATTGCGGAGGGCAGCCTCGGGGCCCCCTGAGCGCAGGGGCCGGGTTGCCATGTCAACCCCAGCAACCCCTGATGCTACGCCAATGGACACACCCCTTTCATAATTTAAAAGGCTATTTAGCCTAATAAAGTCCAGATGGGGTCTTTTTTTAATGGACTTGTGCAGCGTATTGCGCTCTTGTGCACATATTGAGTGTGTATTTGCGCACCTCCCATAGATTTCTATGAGACCCTTGGTGCGCAAACACGCAGAAAAATAAAGCAGGTCCTATTTATTTTGCGCATGCACAAAATGCGTGCACAAAGCACGCTCATGATAATGAACCCATTGACATCAACGGATACTATTCTCTGTGCTTTGCTTACTACAGTATAGTTTGGCGAAGTCTTAGGGCGCTTTCAGATGAACGTGCCTTTGTCTCCTTGTGCGGCTGTGATAATCATGGCCACATAACGGGAGAAAACGAGACCAGTGATTTCAATGGATTTCAGTGGTTATCATGATTCTCACCCGTAAAGGGTACGGTTAAGAAAAGATAAAACCTGTCCTTTCTTTCCCGCGTTCAGTGAATACATCGTCTGGGAAAGATCGGGCGGTACCTGTCTTCCCACGGCTTTTTTCAAACTCCTGCACTCTGGCTCAGAGTTTGAAAAGTCGGCAAAGGGGAAGAAATTCCCCTCGTTGAGGCACAACTATGCTCCGTGCCAATGAGTGTAGTTGAACCGCCACTTGTCTGAATCTGCCCTTAGAGGTACTGGCAAAGGTGCTCCTAAGGCTACCTTCACATGAGTGAGCGTGATATCGGGCTGATAAACCCGTCTCGATATTATGCTTGCCAACTTGCGTTTTACCAGCAAAAACGCCATGCATGAGTTCTCTGAAATTCGATCCTGCAGCGCCTGTTTCACGCACGTCGGAGGATCGGCAAGTCTTTCCCATTGACTTCTATGGGAAACATCACATCGCACTCCCGTCTGCATCGCACGGCATTTAATGTGTTTGAACATCCCATTGAAAACAATAGGCGATGCTTTCCGAGGGATGTAAAAAAATAGGACATGCAGGGATTTGTTTACCTCGCAGCGCCGCTCATGTATATGACACCATCCACCAAAAGAATGGAGCACAGATTCAAGCGAGTTTTGTTCCCGCTCGTATGAATGTCGCCTTATTCTATCATTTCTTTAAGCTTTCCCTTCTTTCTCCAGTGATTTGGATAAATCTTCCCTAATGTCCTTAAAAAAAACCCTAAAAATCCAAATAAACATGTTGTGGTTGTATATCCCAGATGAAGAGATTTATTTATGGCTCATCCGTGGTGTGTGATATCACAAGACGGAGAGAAGAAGCAGAGTCTGCGGATATCTGGTGGGGTTATCAGTAGGTAGTCTGGGAGTCACTGCCGCCGCAGAACGCACTATTTGTTTTCACAGATTCCCATTACAACTGGGACATATTTCCCGACCCCCACACACACACACACCGGTGCAGACTGGTATTCCAGAGATCGTCTGATATCAGAAATAATTTACATTATTGCTCATTCTTATGGATATTTTATGAGCTTTCTTTGTAAATAAGCTCAGTCATCTATCACTGCACGGAAAGCCTGGAGAACGATGGTCCATAAAGTGGCCGGATCATCGTCGTCGTCATCATCATCATCATCATCATATCCCTTGAAAATATTCAGACTGTGTGTAGTTGATAACGAGAGCAGAAGTGAGATGGCTGTTATTACATGACCGGCACACAGTGACGTTATAGAACTGTCATTGCCAGCATATGGGCTCCCGCACAAGAGCGATTTCACATTCAGCAAAATGTGCTCGCGTGGAAAAATATGTGACATGTTCCAGTTTTGTTCGCATTTGCACACCCAAGGCTCAATAAGAGTCTATGGTCGTGCGAACGAGTTTATGGTCGTACGTAACGTAACAGTGCGACTTTGCGGTGTTAATTGATACCACCAGGGACTAATTAGGCTGCTGAGTTGGTTCAAAACTGGCATGGGTGTGTCCCCTACTGATGTAAAGGGACTGGACAGCGCAAAAAAGTACAGTAAGGTGCGCGGAGACGCTCGCAAGCGTTTATACATCATGTGCAGGGAGCCTAATAGGAATTTTAAAATCAGCCTCATGCACGCAGTAAAGGCAGCTTCACACGGGCAATATTTTTGGGAGCGTCTTGTATATTTTATTGTACTTTTTGCACCCATAGGGCATGATATTTTGCGAACATGACACAACTACGCCCGGTACAAATGGCTATTTAGCGTCATCAGGTCCAGATGTGTTCTTTTCCCAGGATTTTGCGCTGTATTTCACACATCCCCTTGCATATTGCGTACGCATTTGCACCTGCACAAAATAGAGCATGTTTTAGTTTTTGAATGCGTGAGAAATGCGCGCGCAAAAAAAGGGAAATGAATAAACCCATTTAAATCAAAGGGTTCCTTTCTCTGCACATCGCGCATGCAAATTCTGTGTGCACGAATACACCCGTATAAAGGAGTGCAAAAAAACAATAACGGAATTACTGATTTTTTTTTTCCATTTCTCTTTCCCAACAAGTCATATTTCCCCCCAATTGGTGCCACTGAAAAATACAACTTATTTGGCAAAACAAGCCATCCAATAGTTATTTCAATGGAGAGGCGAAAAAGTCTCTGAATGCGGCAAAACAAATTCTGTCAAAATGGGTTCAACAATGAAGATGGGTAAACAATGGCCGACACCGTGTGCAGAGTGATAGTACCCCCTGCAGCCTCACTTACTAATAGTGCCCTCGTTAGGGTCCCTGCAGTGTCCAACCCCTCGCCTAGACCACCAGCTGTACTGTCAGAACTGTCTTCACTCAGTTGTGCCCAATGCCACACAGTCTCTGTACAGAGCACCACCCCAACCCATGCCCCAGTCTCCAGCTACCAGTACAGCATATACCGGGGGAGCAGTTAGTGCGGCGTCAGGCACCTATGGGAATACAGAAAAATATAGCTTTCACGCTGCTCCTGGAGGTTTGGTAGTGGGGGCTGGTGTGTCAGCCATCCCCTGAACTGGCTGCAGAGGGTATATGTCTACCCTTAGGGGTACAAATTCTGGTACTGAACTGATTATGAAGAAAACATTTGCGTATTCACATGCATAAACAATAGTCTTAAATTCTAAAAATGGCAATTTTAAAAAATTTTTATAGCGCCAATATATTCCACAGCGCTTTATAGGTGAAGTGGTAACGAACAAGTAGAGTTACAAGTAATCAAAACAAATAAACAAAGCATGAGGCAAAAGGAGAGAGCGATCGCTATCCAGAAGGGCTTCTTCACACGGACTTATTGCACGCGCAAAAAAAAAAAAAACAGAACACAGCAGGCTCTACTTTTTTGCCCAAATGTGCGCGCAATACCACGGGAAAAAGAACACATCTGGAACTCACTAGGCTAAATAGTCATTTAAATCGAGGTGTGGTTATGTCCCGAGCGCAAAAACCCATGAAAAAGTACAGTGCAGTAAGTACGCAGGCAAAAGAAAACTTGTTCACAGCGGAGGTGCGTGCAATTGTGCACACGCCCGTGTGAAGGAGCCCTAAGGGTGGCTTTACACGGGAGGACTATTGTCCAAATAACGGTTTGAAAGAGCGAATGCATAGAACAGTCCTTCCGCATATCCCAACCACCAATCAGGGTGTAAAATATAGTCATGGGTTGATCAAAACTTTTCTGGTTCGTATTGGCACGACTTGTGAACGAATTTGCATGGAGATCCCCATACGAATGCTTTCTCTGCAAACAACTCATGAACGTTGACTATTATTTATGTGCTTCAGTGACTTTTCTGAGGGACGACCTGAACATTAGCTGCTCGCTGTAGAGGTATCCTAGGGCCGCTTTCACACAACTGAGAAAATGGCGAGACGCAGAAATCCCACACGAATACGAACCACATTTTTTTTATTGGATTCATATACATGAGCGGCTTTTTCCTGCTGGAATGTCCTATCCTTTCACGTTCCTCAAAACGAATCATCCATTGATTTCAAAGGGAGCTTTAATGCCTCTCCGGGCTCTTACATGTCATGTGATGTGCATGTGAGTGCGATGCGAGGTTTCCCATTGAAATCAATGGGAAACACTTCCGAGCCTCTATTGCGCAAGAGAACTTGACCGATGCGAGGCGTTTTTGCCTGAAAAACTCTTTGCATCCGCGGCTAAATCGCAAGCGCAATATTGGGCCAAGTTTCACAGCCCGATATCACGCTCGCTCGTGTGTAGGTAGCCCAAGAGTTTACAATCCAGATGGAATGGGATTATCATTCACTACTAATACGCATGTTACAAAATACACAGCAAATTCATATTTTTCCACTCATTAACAATAACAAAAAGGCAGCACGAACAGGTGGTGCGAACCCGTCCTGGAGGAGCATATGGAACATTGTGTGTTATGTAACAGTTCCACCCCAGTGCAAAATTTATCGGAATAAGCCTAATTATTTGTCCATTTGTAGAAGTCTGGAAATCTCGGAGCCTCGTTAGGCGGACTACTGGTAAATTATGTGCAATTACTGTGTGTTATTTCTGCTAAGCTGTAGGCATGGAGTCAAGGTCCAGGAAATTTCTATTAAGAAAAGACACAATAGGGAGTAAATTGCTTAAAGGTGAACCCAACGTCTTCCCTGCCCAGCCTTCTCATCGTAAATCCAGTTTCCTATAGAGTTGTATTTTTTGTGTTTTTTTAGTTTGGAACGGTCAACGTTACTCAATGGAAATTTTAGAAATTGTCAATTAATCACAGTTGTCACGTATCACAGAATAAAGCAATATGCACAAAATAATCCAAACTATACCACAGTGCACAATAATCACAATTCATGCTGCTATTTACAGCATGGTGGTGTATAAGTGCTGGTTTTTGTGTTGATTTTTCTATGTTGTGTTCAAAGAGAAAACCTCATTGCAAAAAATAAATAAGCCCTAAAATCACATCAATGACAATAGTGGTACGGTTATTAATTGGTCCACTACTGACCTGACTACCCCATGTGTAAACTGGCCTTTAGGGCTTATCTGCATGGAGTGTTATAGGTCTGTAATGCAGCACTCAGAATGATATGGGTCCAGACTGTATGTTTGTGTGCCTTTGATTTTCCATGAAGGTACACAGAATTGTTTTTTCTCTCTCATGGATTCTCCATGAAATAATGCTATTGCTTCTAAGGAAGAATACAGTGTTCCAAAGAGGCATTAAATGGCAGCACACAGTATGCCTCCTAGTCTGTAATACTGCACACCTAATACCTGAAATAAGGCTGGCCTCACTTACAGTTTATCTTTACGTGGGAATCACCGCTACTACTGACCAGGCTGGTCTGAGGTCAGGAGCTCAACTCTACCATGGCTCTCTTAGATCCTTGTCGCAGTCGAGTGGCTTTCACCAGGTTGGAGGCTGTAGTGCTGTCACTCACTTTCAGTTGGTTCCAGGTACCTAGTAGTAATAGGGAACAAGATTGTGGCCCCAATAGTTATAGTGACCCCCAAAATGGCCCAAGTAGTAAGTGTCCCCTACATGAGTGGCCCCAGTAGTAATAGTGCCCCTTATAGTGGCTCCAGTAGTAATAGTGATCCCATAGTAGTCCCAGTAGTATTAGCGACCCCCTATTGGTCTCTAGCTAGGCAGCATCCCTCTAGGCATTCCACTCACATAGCCTGCAGTCCCGGCGGCAGTCACTGCTGAGTCTTAGACCACTGAACTTTTCCCTCAGCATCTGTGCTGCATACAGGACATCCCATGCAGATACTAGAGAGACTCTGCACTGCCAGACCAGAGCTGCAGGCCACATAAAATGAGGTAGCAGGCGATATTCAGCCCGCTGGCCTTGTGTTTGACATGTGTGCTTTGGGTGTTACAGAAAATGCTCTATACTAGCTATCTTGAGTATAATTTTACTATATTAGGCTTATGTTTTAAGATTAATGATGTTTACTAAAGTCACCAGTGCTAAGTTACCTACTTCTGTACCCTAGTTATGGTTTAGTTTGGACCTGGTACATTAAAGGGATTTTCCCATCTTATAGAGTGATAGTATATAGCTAGGATATGCAACCACTTTGGTGTTGGGTCAGACCTCTGGAAGTCCCACTGATCCTGAGTATGAAGGTGTCACAACACTACTGTAGTTTTCTCCGCACAGCGGTGTCCCCAATGAAGTGGCCAGGGTGCGGATGTGAAGGGGAGACAGCGCTAAAATGGGTATACGTATTGCAATGAGAGAACATGATAAGTAAATTCCTTACATCTCTGGCATCTGTTGTGTCCAGTCAAAGGATCGGGCCACGCTCTATTCCAACCCTAGCAGGCTATGGTCACACACATTGGATTAGCTTTAAGAATTAGCACAATCCACCAAGTAAATGTCTATGGCTGCAATTGGACCAATAATTGGTAAAAAAGGGATATTTTTGCCACTCATACAGCCCCTAACGAGTGACTTGTCTGAGACTATGATGTTGGTTCCTTTTGTTTAAAGACTAAATTCTGAAGAAAAATGTATGTTTTATAAGCCCCTTTAAATCTATGTCTTTAGAATACATTTAACGCCTAGGAAGAAACATGAGATTAGGAAGCACCCATCAATAGACTCTTATCGAAAATAGCCATGAGGAGCAATTCTTATCTATAGACATCCCTCCTACAACTCCAGCCTGTCTCCTTTGCGCTGTGTACGAAAACCTAACATAAACCCCTTCTAATCCCCCGACTAGTGATAAGGAGGTGTTTACTAGACTATGGAAAATTAGAGTGAGGATTATTGTAATTTGTGAACACTGCAGGTCAAAGACCAAGCAAAAAAGGACAAAAGTTTGCCCCGCAAGTGACATCGTTTTTGTGGAACTCTGCTAGCTAGTGGTCATAGTCAGGGTTAGGGCTAATCTTTGTTAACTCATTTACTGTCATTTGAAGATGAGGTTTAGAATCTATAAATTGTTAGCAGCCATAAGGTTATACTACTGACCTGCTATTAAAGCCATGCACATTACTTATTCCTGTGTGTAGTCCTGGGTGTAGCACAAAAGCATAGTGATGGGCATTCAAACTTTTGTCTTGCAGTCTTAAAAAATTGATTGTCTCCATGGATTTTGGTCCAATTTGAGACGAACAGTAATCTATGAGATGACACTTCCGATTTTTTCAACTAATGGAAATGGTACTAATATGGTACTAATGGTACCATAAACTAAGTTGTAGTGCTTATTCGAGGGAACGAGAAATCTGTGAATGTGCTTTTTCTTCCTACCCCGCTCTCCATTTTCCGTGCCGCCACCAGTAGAAGTTGGAGCTCGGTCAGTTAGGTTGACTCTTCAAAGTCGGTTCCCTTTAAAACAAAACAAAAAAATTGTAATTTGAAGTAATGCAAAAAATAAGCTTTTATGCCTAAAATGGCCCTTTTCCCAATTGTGGTAATTTATTACGGGGATTGTTGAAGAAAAGCAGCAGATACAAACTAGGAATAGACTAAGCCACCATATCATTGTATCCACAGAGTCTGTCATTTTAGTGGAGGCAAAGTGCTGAGTTTCAGGGCTTTTTCACACGAGCGCTGTTTTAGCGCTCAGATAGCTACGCTAAAACAGCACGGCTATCTGAGCGTTAAAACGTGTGAATGAATAGCAGCCGCGAGCACGTAGGCTGCATTAGTGAGATTGCCAGTCTCCCTCCCCCTCCCTTTGCTGGCTGGCTCCCATAAGAGTCTATGGGAGCCGCTGGCACTGTGCTGTCAAAAGATAGTACATGTCCTATCTTTTGAGGCGAGAAATCAAAAAAGGTGTTAAAAACCATTTGACGCATGACTTTCTCCGTGCCTGAAAAAAATCGCTTATCTAAAAGAACCCGTAGGAAATCATGGGTTCTTTTAGATGCAATTTTTTTGTCGCATCTAATCAGCGTCAAAACGACGTACGTGTAAAAGAGGCCTAAACGGCCAAGGACAAAGTGTTAGGGACTAACTGTTCTATGGGCAGTCATGTACCAATACTAGCAAATATATTGAGTTGCATTGAATATTTACACTGCCTCATGGAATATTTTTGAATAACCAATCATTTCTACATAAACTGGAAATTGTTCTTTATGCCCCATAGACACCCTGATTATTGTTCCATCTATCATCATGTATCTTTAATTACCTTTAAGTACTTTGCCCTTCTGGAGATCAATCACACTGATTTGGGGCAACATAATATTCTTAAAAGTTGCTGATTTGGAGCAATTTGTATTGAAAAGTTTGTGTCTATGAGGGAGCGGTTTGGGTGGTCACCTTCTGAAGTTCCTTTACACTCTCTCATACTTGACTGAGCTCAGCATTGTGCCTATTGTGTCAGAGGAAAATCTATCACTCTGAATTAAAAAGGTAGGATAAGGAATGGATGGGAGGTGCCAAGGTCAACGGATGATTAGTTGGATCAGTTTTAGGACAGCTCCCAAAATTCCATCATTCCAACAGTTCCTACTGCTCAGCGGGGATCCTGGTATCGGCAGAATAAACAGGTCAGCTACTCTTGACCCTATAAAACCTTCACATTCTGGATAACTTACAAGACACATTCATTAAAGGCGATGTCACACTATAAAAGTAAGAGATATGTACAAGTTTACTGCATTATTCTTATTATTAGCATCTCCAGTAACCTGGAAGAGGAAATATCTTGATAATTTCTTTCTTTTGTGTGATGAAATTGCATTTCCCTCCTGAATATAACATATAGCATCAAAGGAACTTTGTAGCTAGACTGATACATTGTGTTAAGCCTAGGCAAGCTGTACTACCATAGACCGTGCACTAGTTATAACTCACTTATATGGTTTGTCACCGCTAGATAGAATAAAACCAACAAGGCAATCGGCTGATCACCATGGGTCCCAATAGAGGGAAAGCAGCTCTTTAAGTGACTTTCCCGACCATGGATCCATACACACTTGGAAATGGACCATTTTCATCAGAATCCCAATAACCTATCAGTTGTTTTTGGAGTTGTGACCACAGCCTAGACATATGCATAACATTTTTTTTTATTTTTGATGGAATCCGCCAATCAACCAGTCAGGAAACATTTATGGCCATTTTTAATTTTTTCAATCCACTCTATTGTCCCTTCAAATCTGTGTTAAGCAGATCTCCGAGCTGTATAAGTGACAATCCATCCATATGGCTAAACCAAATGTGAATGATGGGAGGATGAGGTATAGTGATGTAAGGGCAATAATATTAGTCAGCATGCAGTGGACTTTGTCACCTCGGCTTTCTCACATATTGCAAAATTTGAAAATTTGAGACTTTGTTATTTACAGCTTTAGGCCTTATTCACAAAACAGTTTTTACGCGGGTAATGTAGCCGCGCCAAAAAAGTCGTGACCAGCTGAAGCATTTGTTACCAATGTATTCATTCAGACAAGCGATTTTTTGCCACACAATAATGTCCGGCTGAAAAATATAGCGTAAGTGACTGAACTCAGCGACTGAAATGTCATGCTGCAGAAAAATATTGGCCTTGCCCTATCTTTTGACCGAAACACGCTGGCGGCTCCATAGACTCCTATTGGAGTCTATGGGAGCCATCAGAAAAGGGAGGGAAAGGGAGTTTAGCAGCGGCTAGTGCTGCTAAACACTGACAGGTGCCTCTAGTGAGGCATTTGAATAGCGGATTACTAGTATTTCTGCCGACTGAGGGATTTCGGTGCTGCAGCGTATTTTCCCTGCAATACGCCACAACCGGCTGTGTGAATGGCTATTCTTTGTTCATGCGATTTTCAGCAGAGATGCGGGCAGCGATAAAAAGTAATGCCTGTGTGAGGGAGGCCTTAAAGGAGACCTGTCACATCCCCACAGCAGTGCTGTTAGGGGAGGTAATAGGGAGCCAGGGGATGAATTTAGTATTCTCACCCGCTCCCACAATCCAGCGCTGTCACCCAGTGATCGAACAGCACATGGAAATCTGACTCTTTTTAGGTTCTTGTGCATACACTCTCCCACAGACGTGTATGAAGAAGCATATCCTGGGAATCTCCTTGCCTGCTCTCCTTTGGATGCCCCCAAGACCTCTACCTCCACCAACGGCTACCTCCTCCTTTCTATGGAAACCTTGGACTGGAGGTGTAACAGCTGACCTCTCTTGGTTTACCCATTTGCGCCTGGTAAGTCTCCCTATGATTCTACACATTTACATTTACTACTTGTATTCCAACCACTGGCCCTGACAACCGCTGTCCTGACAACCTGTCATAGACTTGTATGAGAGAGAGTGTGCACTGGAATCTGATTATAGTCCGATTTTCGAGTGTTGCAGGATGTTCTGCAAGTAACAGCGCTGGATTTCTAGAGCAGACATATTTCCAGTATACATATGACACTGAGGATTGAGGAATGGTAAACGCTCGCACAACTTTGGAGATAGAATGTCCCATCCATCTATCCCACTAATATATCTCGTTTGAGCTTCGATAATTCGCATCATCTTGCCATGGGCAAACTGGCCAGTGTTCAACCTCATTTACATCATAACATCTCGCTGTCACCTGAGGTACCGCCACTTCATAAGCAATTTATATACTGCTATACTATCACTTTTGGCATATCAGCATATATGTATGTGTTCATATATTTAATAGATTGGGTATCAGGCTCGGAATGGTAATCTGCCCAACTGTTGGGCCACAGGGTCCTACTACAGTATCACTCAGTGGGCCAGCCTACCTACCGCTCCTGTTCCATGTTTGTGTGCCTGTGGCTTTAATTACAAGAATTACTAAATGTCTGACTGCAAGTTTCCTTGCCACCTTATGAGTCTGGCGCATGATGAAGCAGGAGCTAACATTGCTTCTGCTTGTGAACATTGTATCTTCTCTTCTCGATAAGTCCTGTGCCTATAGCACCCTACAGTTTTTGGGCCCCAACTACAGACTTGCCTGTACAGTCAGAGTTCTGTCTTCCAGGCACCTATCCAGCCTAGAATCCTCTGATTTCCCTCCTGAGAACTGTGCTGCCACCCTAGTGTAGCTGAGTCATTCCCTAGTAGAGATTCTCATTGCTACTGTGAAAAATAAAAATTGGGACCATTGCCTGTCACTTTCTGTTATAGTCTATATCAGCTCAGGGCTATTTAGTGGCTGCTGGACCAATTAATGGACTGCTGGGCCAATTGCTGGCATGTAGCCCACTAATTAGCACAGCAGTCCACTAATCAGCTCAGAAGCCCTGATTAGTGGGCTGCTGGGCTATTTAATGAGCCACTGGGCCTATTAATGGATCTTTAACAAGGATGCAAATTGTTCTACAGGACCCAGTGGAATTAGCCATCATGATAATTGGAGTGACTTATGCTAAATGTATTAAAAGGCCCATGCTTCTTCATAAATGTGGCACATTTGGGGCTCTCTAAGGCAAGCGTCACACAAGCGTATGTGTATTTGCACGCGCATGAGCACAGCGGATTTGCAGAATGAACACTGCTTTTTTGGCGTGCGCATCGGCATATTTTACTGTAATTCTCGACCTGTCTACTTCTAAGATCAGCAGGATCAGGTCTGATGCTGCTTTTGTGAGCTCTGTGTATGGTATAACACAGAGCAGCTGCTAGATTGCACTATTCTGGCTGATGTCATGAGACTCTTGTCTAATCTGTTCTTCCAATGATGATGTCACACTCTTGGCAGGTTTGGAGTGCAAGGAAATGCACAATGATGAGTGGATGCAAGAGGAAGTTCTGTTGTTTTCCAACATGTGTTAACTTCAAGCAACTTTCTACTGTTAACTATTCATATTCTAAGTTTACTCTTTGGATTGAAATGAACAAAATAAAATACCATTTCAGGAATCCCTAATTGTGCTCTGCTTTTCCTCCTGGAAAAGAGAATAAATAAATTAATGAGGTTTGGTAGGGTGTTAGCCGGTAGAGCAAAATGTGATTGTTCCCAAAAAAAGAAAAACCAAGTAATCTTGTAGATATGATACCTTTTAGTGGCTAACAAAAATACATGATGTTACAGTGAGCTCTCAAACCTACTTCGGGGTCTTCTTCAGGGTCATGCCTGATGTAGGTTGGAAAGCTTGCTATAACATCATGTATTTTTGTTAGCCATTAAAATGTATCATATCTACATGATTACATGGTTTCTATTGCTGAGAATCACAAATTAGATAAATGAATACATTGCGTGTTATTATTCAACATGGCAGTGCGGTCTGACCGTACACAGCGACACAACACAATGTAGGCACACATCCTTTTGAAAGAAGAATGGCAACATCCATTTGTGTATTTACACGAGGAATAGCAGAGGAATTGCACAATGCAGAAGATGAACCAGCATTGTTATTTTGTTGGGAATACAGTGAACATCTATTGATACTTCTATCTATCTCATATCTATCTATCATTATCTATCTCATATCTATCTATCAATCTATCTATCTCATATCTATCTATTTATCTATCTATCATCTATTTATCTATCTATCTCACATCTATGTATCTATCTATCTCATATCTATCTATGTATCTCATATCTATCTATCTATCTATCTATCTATCTCATATCTATCTATCTATCTATCTTATATCTATCTATCTATCTTATATCTATCTATGTTATACCTATCTATCTCATATCTATCTATCTCATATCTATCTCATATCTATCTATTTATCTATCTATCTATCTATCTATCATCTATCTATCTCATATCTACCTATCTATCTCATATCTATCTGTATCTATTTATCTATCTATCCATCTCATATCTATCTATTATTATCTATCTCATATCTGTCTATCATCTATTTATCTCATATCTATCTATTTATCTATCTCATATCTATTTATCTATCTATCTATCATCTATTTATCTATCTATCTCTCTTATATCTATCTCATATCTATCTATCTCATGTCTATCTATATCTATCTATCCATCTATCTATCTCATATCTATCTATCATTATCTATCTCATATCTATTTATCTATCTATCTATCTCATATCTATCTATCATTATCTATCTCATATCTATCTATCTATCAATCTATCTATCTCATCTCTATCTATTTATCTATCTATCATCTATTTATCTATCTATCTCACATCTATGTATCTATCTATCTCATATCTATCTATCTATCTTATATCTATCTATCTATCTCATATCTATCTATCTCATATCTATCTCTCAATCATCTATCTAACTCATATCTATCTATCTATCTCATATCTATCTATCTATCTATCCAACATCTATCTATCTCATATCTATCTACCTATCTATCTATCTCATATCTATCTATCTATCTATCCATCTCATATCTATCTATCATTATCTATCTCATATCTATCTATCTATCATCTATTTATCTCATATCTATCTATTTATCTATCTCATATCTATCTATTTATCTATCTATCATCTATTTATCTATCTATCTATCTCTCTTATATCTATCTCCTATCTATCTATCTCTCTCATATCTATCTATCTATCTCATATCTATCTATATCTATCTATCCATCTATCTATCTCATATCTATCTATCATTATCTATCTCATATATATTTATCTATCTATCATCTATTTATCTATCTATCTACTATCCATCTATCTATCTCATATCTATCTATCTATCTATCTATCTAACATCTACCTATCTATCTTATATCTATCTACCTATCTATCTCATATCTATCTATCCAATATCTTTCTATCTATTTATCTATCTCATATCTATCTATCTATCATCTATCCATCTCCTATCTATCTATCTATCTATCTATCTATCCGATATCTATCTATTTATCTATCTCATATCTATATATCCCATATCTGTCTATCTATCTCCTATCTATCTATCTATCCCATATCTATCTATTTATCTATCTCATATCTATCTATCCCATATCTGTCTGTCTATCTAGCTCTCTATCTATCTATCTCATATCTATCTTTCTATCTTATATCTATCTCATATCTATCTATCATCTATCTATCTTATATCTATCTCATGTCTATCTATCTATCTCTCTCTAGCTATTTATCTATCTATCTCATATCTATCTATCCATCTATCTATCTCATATCTATTTATCTATCTATCTATCTCATATCTATCTATCTCATATCTATCTAGCCCATATCTATCAATCTATCTTTCTCCTATCTATGTATCTCATATCTATCTATCTCATATCTATCTATATTTATCTATCAATCTATCTATCTCATATGTATCAATCATTATCTATCTCATATCTATATCTATCTATCTATCTATTTATCTATCTCAGATCTATCTATCTATCTATCTATCATCTAGTAATCTATCGATCTATCTCATATCTATCTATCTCATATCCATCTATCTTATATCTATCTATCTATCATCTATCTATCTCATATCTATCAATCTATCTCATATCTATCTATCTATCTATCTATCTATCTATCTATCTATCTATCTATCTATCTAACATCTACCTATCTATCTCATATCTATCTATCTATCTATCTATCCATCTATCCCATATCAATCTATCTGTCTCATATCTATCTAATATCTTTCTATCTATTTATCTATCTCATATCCATCTACCTATCATCTATCTATCTCCTATCTATCTATCTATCTATCTATCTATCTATCTATCTATCTATCCCATATCTATCTATTTATCTTTCTATCTATTTATCTATCTCATATCCATCTATCTATCATCTATCTATCCCCTATCTATCTATCTATCTATCTATCTATCTATCTATCTATCTATCTATCTATCTATCTATCCCATATCTATCTATTTATCTATCTATCTCATATCTATCTATCCCATATCTGTCTATCTATCTAGCTCTCTATCTATCTATTTCATATCTATCTATCTATCTTATATCTATCTCATGTCTATCTATCTATCTATATCTATCTATCCATCTATCTATCTCATATCTATCTATCATTATCTATCCCATATCTATATCTATCTATCTGACTATCTATCTATCTTCCATTTATCTCATATCTATCTATCTCATATCTATCTATTTATGTATCTCATATCTATCTATTTAT
Source organism: Eleutherodactylus coqui (assembly GCF_035609145.1). NCBI lineage: Eukaryota > Metazoa > Chordata > Amphibia > Anura > Eleutherodactylidae > Eleutherodactylus > Eleutherodactylus coqui. The sequence goes on from NC_089849.1 coordinate 112,253,749, forward strand.
CTATCTATCATCTATCTATCTCATATCTATCTATCTCATATCTATCTATCCCATATCTATCAATCTATCTATCTCCTATCTATCTATTTATCTATCTATCGCATATCTATCTATCTATCCCATATCTATGTATTTATCTATCTCATATCTATCTATCCCATATCTATCTATTTATCTATCTATCTCATTTCTATCTATCTTATATCTATCTCATATATATCTATTCATCTATCTATCTCATATCTATCTATCTCATATCTATCTAGCTCTCTATCTATCTATCTATCTTTCTAGCCATCCCATATCTATCTATGTATCTATCTATCCCGTATCTATCTATCTATCTATCTCATATCTATTTAACCCATATCTATCTATTTATCTATCTTTCTAGCTCTCTATCTGTCTATCTATCTAATATCTATCTATCTATCCTATAACTATCCATTTATCTATATCATATCTATCTATCCCATATCTATCTATCTAGCAATCTATCTATCTATCTCATATCTATCTATCATTATCTATCTCATATCTCTATCAATCTATCTATCTATCATCTATTTATCTCATATCTATCTATCTCATATCTATCTATCTATCTATCTATCTATCTATCTATCTCATAGCTATCTATCTAACATCTATCTATCTCATATCTATCTATCTATCTCATATCTATCTATCTATCTAGCTCATATCTATCTATCTAATATCTTTCTATCTATTTATCTATCTAGCTCTCTATCTATCTTATATCTAACTCATATCTATCTATCTCATATCTATCTATCTATCTCTCATATCTATCTATCTATCTATCTATCTATCTATCTATCTATCGCATATCTATCTATCTCATATCCATCTATCTCATATCTATCTATCTATCTCATATCTATCTATCATTATCTACTCATATCTATCTATATCTATCTATCTATCTATCTATCTATCTATCCCATATCTATTTATCTATCTCATATCTATCTATCTATCTTATATCTATCTATCTATCTCATATCTATCTATCTCATATCTATCTATCCCATATCTATTTATCTATCTCATATCTATCCATCATCTATCTATCTCATATCTATCTATCTATCTTTCTCATATCTATCTAGTTCTCTATCTATCTATCTATCTATCTATCTAGCCATCCCATATCTATCTATCTATCTATCTATCTATCTATCTATCTATCTATCTATCTATCTATCCCCTATCTATCTATCTATCTCATATCTATCTATCCCATATCTATCTATTTATCCATCTTTCTAGCTCTCTATCTATCTGTCTATCTATCTATCTCATATCTATTTATCTATCTCATATCTATCCCATATCTATCTATCTAGCTCTCTATCTATCTATCTCATATCTATCTATCTATCTTATGTCTATCTCATATCTATCTATCATCTATCTATCTCATATCTATCTATCTATCTATCATCTATCTATCTCATATCTATCTATCTATCTCATATCTGTCTATCATTATCTATGTCATATCTATATCTATCTATCTATCATCTATTTATCTCATATCTATCTATCTTATATCTATCTATTTATCTATCTATCATCTATCTATCTATCCATCTCATATCTATCTATCTAACATCTATCTATCTCATATCTATCAATCCCATATCTATCTATCTATCTATCTCATATCTGTCTATCTATCCTATATCTATCTATCTATCTATCTATCTATCTATCTATCTATCTCATATCTATCCCGTATTTATCTATCCCATATCTATCTATCTATCTATCTATCTATCTATCTATCTATCTATCTATCTATCTATCTATCCCATATCTATCTATTTATCTATCTCATATCTATCTATCCCATATCTATCTATCTATCTATCTCATATCTATCTATCTCATATCTATCTATCTATCTATCTATCTATCTATCTCATATCTATCTATCTCATATATATCTATCTCATATCTATCTCTCTATCTATCTATCTCATATCGATCTATCTATCTCATATCTATCTATCTATCTCATATCTATCTATCTATCTATCTATCTCATATCTATCTATTTATCTATCTCATATGTATCTATTTATCTATCTATCTATCTCATATCTATCTATCTATCTATCTATCTCATATCTATCTACCTATCTTCTATCTATCTATCTATCTATCTCATATCTAACTATCTATCTATCTATCTATCTAACATCTATCTATTTATCTATCTATCATCTATCTCATATATATCTATCCCATATCTATCTGTCTATCTATCTATCTATCTATCTATCTATCTATCTATCTATCTATCTATCTAATATCTATCTATCTATCTATCTATCTATCTATCTATCCATCCCATATCTATCTATTTATCTATCTCATATCTGTCTATCTATCTAATATCTATCTATCTATCTATCTATCCCATATCTATCTATTTATCTATCTATTTATCTATCTCATATCTATTTCATATCTATCTAGCTCTCTATCTATCTATCTATCTATCTATCTATCTATCTATTTATCTATCTCATATTTATCTTCTATCTATCTATCTATCGATCTCATATCTATCTCCTATCTATCTATCTATCTATCTATCTATCTATCTATCTATCTATCTATCTATCTATCTATCTATCTATCTATCTATCCATCCATCCAGTCCCTAACTCATGCTAGTGCTGTGTGTTTCCTTTCCAAAGCACTGTAGAAGATACATCACTTCTAATGTTCCCGCAGTTGCTTGTTTCTGGCTATACACTTATGTCTGACTACTATTTAGTTTAAAGCATTTAATTACAGTCTAGGGCGAAGTGCACCAAAACACTCCATAGAAAATAAAAACAATTCTTTTCTGGCTGCTTCGATATTGTACTGAAACAGGCAAAACAAGTGTTCTCAATGAATAGAAGCCTTTGTTGGGATGGACAGATCTAAATCTCAGTTAGTTTGGCCTTCACAGCCTCTACATGAACAAAACTGCCAGTATTACAACTGGCGGCGTATTAAACACTGAGGGCTTAGTCACACGCGCACATCGGCACCCGTACACAGGCGCAGATGCACCCGTGTGACTGAGCACTTACTGCAGGAAGAAGACGGCCGCACTTCAAAACGGACGACTCCCCACAATGAAGCCGGTCACATGTTCTTTCGTCCGGCGCTGCAGAGAGACGTCCAACCTGAAGTGCGGCCGTCTTCTACCTGCAGTAACAAAGGCACAGATGCGCCCGTGTGACTAAGCCCTGAGTGCGAGATTCTAGCTCAATTAGTGATAAGAACTCTCTTTGGAGTTTATTCTGAGGTCCACAATAATCAGGACAGGTTAAGCTACCATATTCAAGAGCTATTCTTTATATGTTCTTTTAAGGCCTCATGTCCACTGGATAAATACAATTACCAAATCCGCGCGGGTGTCCCACACGCGTGATTCGCGCCCATAGGGATGGATTGGACACCGGCAGGTAAGTAAATACCTGTGAATGTCAATTTTCGCTGCCGCGCGGCTCACACGTGCAGTAAAACACCCGCAGCATGCTCCATTTTCTGCGGTTCTCCCGCGCGGACGGCTCCCGCAGGTTTCCATAGAAGCCAATGGAAGCCGTCCATATCCACGGCACACCCGCAGCTGAATTGCTGCTTTCCGGCGCGGGAGAGCAGGAGTTTTTTTTTTAAAAAGTGCGCGGCGCATGTGTGCGGCATGCTTCCAGCGTGCCGAGCACATCCGCCGGGCCGAAGAAAGAAGACCCGGCCGTGACGGAGAGAAGATCCGCTGCGTGGAGAGAGGTAAGTAAATTCAATTTTTAGGCCTCATGTCCACGGGAAAGGAGGGACTCACTGGGGGATTCTGCATGGAGAATCCGCGTGGGCCCGAATTTCCTAGTGGACATGAGGCCTTAGACACAACACACATTAGGGGAATTAAAGTTTGATAATTTTTTTAAAGGACTTGTCCGAATTAAGTCTTTTATATAGTTTTGGGCTCACCATGTCCAAAACGATATTATTACAATATATTCACCAGCCCTGGTGACGTCCCATAAACCTGTCACATGGGCTTCTAGATTAGAAGCTCCCGACAGGTTTATGGGATGTCACTGATGACATTCCTGTTGGGACTCCTATTGGCTGCATCAGTCACATGGGTAAACAACCACATGACCGCTGCAGCCAAAATAAACAGAAGAGCAGAGCGGGGGAAGGGAAGCTATGCAACAGTGGAGAGGTGAGTTTTCTTCTTTAATTCACATATAGTTTGTCAATAATTTTAATATTGGAATTCCCATTTAAAGCGTCATTCACACCTTCATCAGGGGATCAGTTTAGATCTGGAACAAAATCCGGACTATATATGCTATATGTGGTGGTTCTAGTACTTTTATTGTTCTGCTTTGTTCTTTGAGCCAAACACCAGGAAAACATTGAAGCCGTGGGGCACAGATGTGAATGGGGCCTTAATAACATGAAAAATATGACAATTTAAGGCTCCATTTACTTTACATCTACGTCATCAGTGAAAATATTACTCTGAACTTTTCCTTGATTTATTCTTCCGAAAGCTCTTTGATCTTAAAGTACTGCCCCTCGTGTAATAGAATATAACTACTATAATACTGCAACTTATGTAGTAAAAAATAGTTACTATAATACTGTCCTCCCTATGTACAAAAACCTAACTACTATAATATTACCCTCTATGTATAAGAATATAACTACTATAATACTGTCCCCTATGTACAAGAATATAACTACTATAATACTGCTGCTATGTACAAGAATATAACTACTATAATACTGCCTCCTATGTACAAGAATATAACTACTATAATACTGCCTCCTATGTACAAGAATATAACTACTATAATACTGCTGCTATGTACAAGAATATAACTACTATAATACTGTCCCCTATGTACAAGAATATAACTACTATAATACTGCCTCCTATGTACAAGAATATATCTACTATAATACTGCCACCTATGTACAAGAATATAACTACTATAATACTGCCCCTATGTACAAGAATATAACTACTATAATACTGCCCCTATGCACAAGAATGTAACTACTATAATACTGCCCCTATCTACAAGAATATAACTACTATAATACTACCCCTGTGCACAAGAATATAACTACTATAATACTGCCCCTATGTACAAGAATACAACTACAATAATACTACCTCCTATGTACAACAATATAACTACTATAATACTGCCCCCTATGTACAAGAATATAACTACTATAATATGGCTCCTATGCACAAGAATATAACTACTATAATACTGTCCCCTATGTACAAGAATATAACTACTATAATACTGCCTCCTATGTAAAAGAATATATCTACTATAATACTGCCCCCTATGTACAAGAATATAACTATTATAATACTGCCCCCTATGTACAAGAATATAACTACTATAATACTGCTCCTATGTACAAGAATATAACTAATATTATACTGCCCTCTATGTACAAGAATATAAGTACTATAATACTGCCCCCTATGTACAATAATATAACTACTATAATACTGCCCCCAATGTACAAGTATGTAACTACTATAATACTGCTCCCTATGTACAAGAATATAACCACTATAATACCGCCCCTATGTACAAGAATATACCTACTATAATACTGCTCCCTATGTATAAGAATATAACTACTGTAATACTGTCCCCTATATACAAGAATATACCTACTATTATACTGTCCCCTATGTACAAGAATAAAACTACTATAATACTGCTCCTATGTACGAGAATATAGCTAGAATAATACTGCCTCCTATGTACAACAATATAACTACTATAATACTGCCTCCTATGTCCAAGAATATAGCTACCATAATACTGCCCCTATGTACAATAATATACCTGCTATAATACTGCCCATATGTACAAGAATATAACTACTATAATACTGCCCATATGCACAAGAATATACAGGTAACTACTATAATACTGCCCCCTATGTACAAGAATATAACTACTATAATACTGCTCCTATGTACAAGTATATAACTATTATAATACTACCCCCTATATACAATAATATAACTACTATAATACTGCTCCTATATACAAGAATATAACTACTGTAATACTGTCCCCTATATACAAGAATATAACTACTATAATACTGCCCCTATGCACAAGAATATACCGGTAACTACTATAATACTGCCCCCTATGTTAAAGAATATAACTGCTATAATACTGCTCCTATGTACAAGTATATAACTACTATAATACTGCCCCCTATATACAAGAATATAACTACTATAATACTGCTCCTATATACAAGACTATAACTACTATATTAGTGCCCCTATGTACAAGAATATAACTACTATAATACTGCCCCCTATGTACAAGAATATAACTACTATAATACTGCTCCTATATACAAGAATATAACTACAATAATACTGTTCCCTATGTATAAGAATATGACTACTGTAATACTGTCCCCTATATACAAGAATATACCTACTATAATACTCTCCCCTATGTACAAGAATATAACTACTATAATACTGCTCCTATGTACAAGAATATAACTACAATAATACTGCCTCCTATGTACAACAATATAACTACTATAATACTGCCTCCTATGTACAACCATATAGCTACTATAATATTGCCCCTATGTACAAGAATATAACTATTATAATACTGCTCCTATGTTCAAGAATATAACTACTATAATACTGCCCCCTATGTACAAGAATATAACTACTATAATACTGCCCCCTATGTACAATAATATAACTGTTATAATACTGCCCCTATGTACAAGAATATAACTACAATAATACTGCCCCTATGCACAAGAATATACCGGTAACTACTATAATACTGCCCCCTATGTACAAGAATATAGCTACTAAAATACTGATCCTATGTACAAGTATATAACTACTATAATACTGCCCCCTATATACGAGAATATAACTACTAAAATACTGCCCTCTATGTACAAGAATTTAACAACTAGAACACTGCCTCCTATGTACGAGTATATAACTAATATAATACTGCCCCCTATGTACAAGAATATAACTAGTATAATACTGCCTCCTATGTCCAAAAACCTAACTACTATAATACTGCCTCTATGTACAAGAATATAACTACTATAATACTGCCCCATATGTACAAGTATATAACTAATATAATACTGCCCCCTATGTACAAGAATATAACTACTATAAGGGCTTAGTCAGACGGGCGTTTTTTGCCGCGATTTGCACATGCGCATGCGTCCGGCGATTTTTTAAAACCATTGCTTCGCAATGGTATCGGACACATGAGCGCTTTTTATGCGCTCGTCCGAAAAATTATAGAACAAAAAATCGCAGATCGCACCTATCTGCGATCTGCGATTCCTGTTCGCTTCTGTATATGCGCTCAATGGGGCCGGCGGCAGCAGCGCCGACCCCATTGAGAACATATAGAAGACAAATCATTCTTCTCTGCCACAGCTGTAACAGCTGTGGCAGAGAAGAACGATGTTTGCCCATTGAATTCAATGGAGCGGCAATACAGCCGCTCCATTGAAAGCAATGGGCTGCCGGCGTGCGCGGGGTTAATTGTCGGGAAGGGGTTAAATATATAAACCCTTCCCTGCAATTCATGCTAAAATGTGTTAAAATAAAAAAAAATTGTATACTCACCTTTCCGCTGCAGCCGGAGTCCAGCCGCGGCCGCTGTCAGTTCTCCTGAACTGCTTCTCGGCACTATTCAGCCGGCGGGGCTTTAAAATCCCCGCCTGCTGAATGATCTGCTCTGATTGGTCACAGCCTGACCAATCAGAGGCCGGTTTCACTCACACACCCATTCATGAATTCATGAATGGGTGAGTGACTGCTGCCTCTCAGCGCTGAGCCAATCAGGGGCAGGTCTGACTCACATCCATTCATGAATTCATGAATGGGTGTGAGTGAGGCATGCCTCTGATTGGCTCAGCGCTGAGCCAATCAGGGGGCAGGTCTGACTCACACCCCCTTCACACCCACTGCAGGACGGCTGCCCGGAGCTGCAGGCAGAAGGTGAGAATGCAATTTTTTTTTATTTTAACACATTTTAGGATGGATTGCAGGTAAGGGCTTATATATTTAAGCCCTTACCGACAATTCATCCCGGGCTCGCCCGCAGCGCATTGCTTTCAATGGAGACGGCTGTATTGCCGTCTCCATTGAATGCAATGCGCTGGACAGCTCCGGCCCGTTTCTAATGAAACGCGGCTAGGAGCAGATTTTCGGGCGATTTGCGGGCGACTTGCGCGCACCGGTCACGCGATTTGCGGATGCGCATCCGTCATGCGATCCGCAAATCGCGGCAAAAAACGCCCGTCTGACTAAGGCCTAATACTGCTCCTATATACAAGAATATAACTACAATAATACTGTTCCCTATGTATAAGAATATGACTACTGTAATACTGTCCCCTATATACAAGAATATACCTACTATAATACTCTCCCCTATGTACAAGAATATAACTACTATAATACTGCTCCTATGTACAAGAATATAACTACAATAGTACTGCCTCCTATGTACAACAATATAACTACTATAATACTGCCTCCTATGTACAACAATATAGCTACTATAATATTGCCCCTATGTACAAGAATATAACTATTATAATACTGCTCCTATGTACAAGAATATAACTACTATAATACTGCCCCCTATGTACAAGAGTATAACTACTATAATACTGCCCCTATGTACAATAATATAACTGTTATAATACTGCCCCTATGTACAAGAATATAACTACAATAATACTGCCCCTATGCACAAGAATATACCGGTAACTACTATAATACTGCCCCCTATGTACAAGAATATAACTACTAAAATACTGATCCTATGTACAAGTATATAACTACTATAATACTGCCCCCTATATACAAGAATATAACTACTAAAATACTGCCCTCTATGTACAAGAACATAACTACTATAATACTGCCTCCTATGTACAACAATATAGCTACTATAATTCTGCCTCCTATGTCCAAAAACCTAACTACTATAATACTGCCTCTATGTACAAGAATATAACTACTATACTACTGTCCCCTATGTACAAGAATATAACTACTATAATACTGCCTCCCTATGTACAAGAATATAACTACTATAATACTGCCTCCTATGTACAAGAATATAGCTACTATAATATTGCTTCTATGTACAAGAATATAACTACTATAATACTGCCCCCTATGTACAAGAATATAACTAATATAATACTGCCTCCTATGTACGAGAATATAACTAATATAATACTGCCCCCTATGTACAAGAATATAACTACTATACTACTGCCCCCAATGTACAGAAATATAACTACTATAATATTGCCCCTATGTACAAGAATATAGCTACTATAATATTGCCCCCTATGTGCAAGAATATAACTACTATAATATTGCCCCCTATGTACAATAATATGACTAGTATAATACTGCTCCCTATGTACATGAATATAACTACTATAATACTGTCCTCTTATGTACAAGAATATAACTACTATAATACTGCCTGCTATGTACAAGAATATAACTACAATAATACTGCACCCTATGTACAAGAATATAACTAGTATAATACTGCCTCGTATGTACAAGAATATATCTACTATAATACTGCTCCTATGAACATGAATATAACTACTATAGTGCTGCCCCTGTGTACAAAAATATAACTACTGTAATACTGCCCCCTATGTACAAGAATATAACTACTATAATACTGCCTCCTATGTACAAGAATATAACTACTATAATACTGCTCCTATGTACAAGAATATAACTACTATAATACTGCCCCCTATGTACAAGAATATAACTACTATAATACTGCCCCCTATATACAAGAATATAACTACTATAATACTTCCCCCTATGTACAAGAATATAACTACTATAATACTGCCCCGTATGTACAAGAATATAACTACTATAATACTGCCATCTATGTACAAGAATATAACTACTATAATATTCCCCCCTATGTTTAAGAATATAACTACTATAGTACTGTCCCTGTGTACAAGAATATAACTACTATAGTACTGTCCCTGTGTACAAGAATATAACTACTATAATACTGCTCCTATGTACAATATAACTACTATAATACTGCCCCCTATGTACAAGAATATAACTATTATAATACTGCTCCTATGTACAAGAATATAACTACTATAATACTGCTCCTATGTACAAGAATATAACTACTATAATACTGCCTCCTATGTACAAGAATATAAGTACTATAATACTGCCCCCTATGTACAAGAATATAACTACTATAATACTGCCCCCTATGTACAAGAATAACTATTACAATACTGCTCACTATTTATAAGAATATAACATCATTAAACAGCATTAGAGATGAGCGAGCGTACTCGGAAAAGCACTACTCGCTCGAGTAATTGGCTTTATCCGAGGATCGCTGTGCTCGGGTCTGAAGATTCGGGTGCCGCTGCGGCTGACAGGTGAGTCGCAGCGGGGAGCAGGGGAGAGCGGCCGGGAGAGAGGGAGAGAAAGATCTCCCCTCCGTTCCTCCCCGCTCTCCCCTGCAGCTCCCCGCTCCGTGCCGGCACCCGAATCTTCAGACCCGAGCACAGCGATACTCGGATAAAGCAAATTACTCGAGCGAGTAGTGCTTTTCCGAGTACGCTTGCTCATCCCTAAACAGCATTAATTCTTCTACATACACTTGCACACAGTTGTTGAATAAACTCAGCAGGGAGGTTGTTCAAAACATTTTGGAGAGATGGGTTGGATGTTTGGGGCTGTTGAACAAAAAATAGAGATGGAGGGGAGCTGCTACCGTTAAAAAAATTCCATTCTTTATTGAATTTACTTGGATTTTTGTTTTGCTTTGTTGGGATTTTTTGCCTTCCAGACTCTTTTTCCCCTCAGAATTTCTACTTATTTATCGCTATGTAGATGTATTCAAGTATTGTTTTCCAGATATCCACATGCATACTTGTTTCTCTATCTGTCTGTTTTGAACCCTCTTGCCACAAATCTCTGTATGCTGGTTGTAACAGGTGGTGTAATTAGCTCTTGAACACACCCTCCAGACCATTCCTCAGCCATTTCTCCTCCTGACAAGCTAACACACACAGGTATTGCTTCTTTGATTTTAATTTGTATTTGGTCTATAAATGTCTTGTGTATTCCATACCTCATAGCTGTTGACAAAGGCTACCTTAGCCGAAACGCGTTCAGCGCGAACCTGTGAGCTGTATGCTTTTTTTTATTCAATAAAGAATGGAATTTTTTTAACGGTAGCAGCTCCCCTCCATCTCTATTTTTTGTTCATATGGAATCTGGCCGTTTGCCGTCGGCTACTTGAGGACGGAGCTCCTGTTTGAATTCCAGATCTTCCTGCAACACTGAAAGATACTGCTGGTGAGGTGAGCCCATATTTCTTTTTTGGTTTGGGGCTGTTGTTCTGCTGCAGAATACATTCGGAGCAAATCAGACGCCTCCACTATGGCATTGCATAATGGATAAGGATCTGCTTGTATTTGTCAGCATTGCAAACACCATTAAACTTGACCAAATCTCCAAGTGCATTTTCTGAAATGCAGACCCAAACTTGCAAGTAACCTCCATCATGCTTCATGCAGACACTCATTAATGTAGCACTCTTCAACATGCTGCACTGCTGGCTGCAGACACTCATTATTTTCCTGCTCTCCACCATGCTTCACTGCTGCCTGCAGACATTCATTATTGTACCGTTCTCCACCATGCTTCACTGCTGCCTGCAGACACTCATTATTGTACAGCGCTCCACCATGCTTCACTGCTGCCTGCAAACACTCATCATGTACCGCTCTCCACAATCCTTCACTGTTGCCTGCAGACACTCCTTATTGTACTGCTCTTCTCCATGCTTCACTGCTACCTGCAGACACTCATTATTGTACCGCTCTCCAGCATACTTTACTGCTACCTGCAGACACTCATTATTGTACCGCTCTCCACCATACTTCCCTGCTGTCTGCAGACACTCAATTTTGTACCGCTCTCCCCCATAATTCACTACTGTCTGCAGACACTCATTATTGTACAGCTCTCCAGCCCTTCATTGAACAAGTTTTGACTCATTAGTCCATAGTATATGTTGCCATCTTTCTGCATCCCAGTTCTTATGTTTCCATGCATAGTTGAGTCACGCGGCCTTGTTTCTCAATCAAAGACATGGCTTTCTGACCACAATTCTTCCATGAAGACTACTTCCGGCCAGACTTCTCTGATTAGTAGATGGCTGTACCTGGGTCCCACTGGTTTCTGCCAGTTCTGAGCTCATGGCACTGCCACACATCCTCTGATTTTGAAGTGAAGCAAGCCTGATGTGTCTTTCATCTGCTGTACTCCATTTCCTTGGCTGACCACTGGGCTTACAATCTTGAAGATTTCTTTGTGATTATTCAAGAAAGCTTGAACAGCACATCTTGTCTGTTATGAAATCTTTGCCCCGGAGATCTTGCTGATGCTATATAACTACCTTGTGTCCTGCTGTGCTCAGTCTTTCCATTGTGTATGACCTCCCCTTTGTAGCAGAGTTTGGCTGTTCTTCACCCAGTTTTAAATGAGTTTTCCAGGGAGAATACTATTAATGAGGTATCCTCAGGATAGCTTACCAATAGCTGATCGGCTGGGGTCCGTCGCTCAGGACTCCTCGGGACTCTGACTGATCAAAAAAAGCCCATAAAAATATGGCACTGTGACCAGATACTTAGATTTACATTAGCTTCGTATTACAGTTCGCAAAACACAGACCAAATACGGACATAAAATACGCTGGTCTGAAAGTGGTCTAAACTGATAAAAAAAAAGCCCGCGACAGTGATTGACACCATTTCTTGCCATCCAGAATAGCACAACATTCCATCCTGCCGATACGTCTACAGTTCACCATGTCTAATTATTTTTCTAGGGCCGCAGTCTTCTACCACAGGAGATTTCTGATAAAGAAGAGTACACCATTGTGAGCATAGAGAAGGTGATGCTGCGTGTTGTCAGCCGCAGTCAAAATATACACCAGCAAACGTCTATCCCACGGTAAGGCTTCAAATGCTTCACTTATCTTCCATTGTAAACTTGAAACTACAGAGTAATATTCACCAGGCAAGTCATAAATCATGGCAAGAGACAGGTGCAGTAAATAGAGGTGTCCAGCAGTTACAGGCCAATTAGATTGTTTGACAAGGAGCCCAGAAGTAATGACAGCTGAGCATTAAAGGAGATATTTGCACCTCTTTTGCATTTTTACAATAGAGTTTCAAGCTGTATACGATATATCTTCATATTTGTGATACATTGGAAGGGTATGCCCAAGCTAAACACCATTGTATGGGCTGAATACATAGAAAATATTACCATGCTTAACAGATAGAATTGTTAGTGTAGAAAAGTGATAAAAAGGGTTAATGACTTATGAGACATATTGTAGCAAATGTTAAAAGGATTGCTGTGTTTTTTATATATATATATATGTAACATATATGTAACAGATGTGACAGTCTCTTATGTGGCCTCATTGACACTCTTATTTAATGGAGCCATAGAGAGGGCACTATTACTAAGTGGAGCCACAGAGGAGGCATTTTTACTCATTCGGACATAGAAAGGGCACTAAGACTCCATGAAGGTGACATAAGGGAAAGAAAAGCCTTGTAGTGTGACCTGTTCTCACAGCCCAGCGTAATGCAGACAGATTGTCATTCATCAAAAAAAGCACTAGAATTAGCCAGTCCACCTCTGGCTAATACGAGTGGTAGTCTCAGGACCAGGTCGCTATGGTCCACTATGGCCAGATGCCCGTTCATGGTGGCTATGGTCCACATTACTTCCCCCAAAACAGCAGTGAATGACAGTGTGAACTTGCAGCTACTCGTAGCCGAGTAGGGATGATGTTATAGATTGTCGTGACACCAGTCCATAGCCAGGTCTGAGTCTGCTATGAACAAAGTTCTTAAGGGACTGTTTAGGGTGGTAGTTCCTTCCTCTGGAGGGCGGTGTAGTACTGTGTGCAGGTGGTCTTGTGTGAAAAGGAAACTACATCCTTTCCTTCTCACGGCATTATCTTCTCTTCTATCTCCCTCCTGCTCTTACTTGATCATCACTGTTTCCTCTCCAACCACTAACTGACTTTTCAAGTGCCGCCCCATGTGGGACTTTTCTCTTTTTATCCAATCACAGGCCTCCTCTCATAATTACCCCACTGTCTGCCAGCCAATCCCACAACTGTTGCCATCCTGCAGAATGGCCAATTGGGGGACAATGAGGGAACAGGGTGGTTGTCAGGCAGACTCTAATTAACCTTTACATCTCCAATCTCCAAAATCCTTAACATTTTAAATACATTTAAAGACTTACATACATATAAAAACATGACTACATTAAATATTATGTAGTGCCCACTCCTGCCCACTGTTATATAGTTAGTGCAATTCCTTTAATCTGCATTTAGATAATCCAAAAACTCTGAAAATTATATCTGAGATTATAATCTGGCATTTATTTGCAGCATGCGATTATGCATCTCCAATGTAATGTGTTTCTCAGCAAAGAAGATTGAGCAGAAGAAACGAATTAAGAAGCTCCTATGATAAAAAAAATCCTATTGAAGCATATCCTAAAATACACACCGATTTCACCTGTAGTGGGTGAATGAGGTTTTTTTTATTATAAATTGAAAAATTGTAGCAATTGTACCACTTATAAAGGCCTATTTACACGCAAATATAATCTTTCAAACAACTGAAAAATTGAAAGCGTTTGCGATCTATTTTCATAAAGTGTCAATGGCCATTAATGACCATTACCACTTTATCATCTTCATTTGCATGTAAAAGGGTCCCCAGGAGCTGTTTGCAGAGCACAGCCTGTGATTAATCACATGCCCAGCTGTGCAAACAGCTGCATTGTTCTACTCATGGCTACCATTACAATGTTATCTGCCGACTCCCGAGGAGAACACATCATGTGGTCTACTGACAGATAAATGTGTTTGCTTTACCTCTCAGTAGCTGAGTGATGGATTTTACGTTCACGTTAAAATCATCGGTCAAACGAAAAGTGCACGATACCCGCATTTACATGTAACAATTATGGCTAATTTTCGGCCATTTGAACGAATTTTCAGCAATATCATTGCGTGTAAATGGGCCTTAATACAGTAGTACAATGACATAATTCCTTTAATCAGGTATAAGTGGGAAGGGACATAATCCCTTTAAACAGATTTCAGATTATCCCACAGTTATAGAAAAGTATATAAAACCCACTGCTAAAAGGAGAAAACCTTCAGAAAGAAAGCCAAATACAGTACTCGCCAACACAAAACACTGGATTTACTAAATTGGTGATTTTCCTCCAGTCTTTAGCAGCAGGCTGCTTGGAAAAGATGCAGCAAATTTATTAAGAAGAACACGCCTCTTTGTAAATTTGACACATCTTTGGATGTCTTAGTTAGAGATGAGCGAGCACCAAAATGCTCGGGTGCTCGTTGCTCTAGTCGAGCTTTCCGCAATGCTTGAGGGTTCGTTTCGAGTAACGAACCCCATTGAAGTCAATGGGCGACTCGAGCATTTTTGCATATCGCTCTAAGGTTCTCATTTGTGCAAATCTTCAAAACCTACGAAAGTGATGGAAACGACACAGATATGGTTAGGGCAGGCGAGGGGCAACATGCATGGCTGCATCTCAGGTTCCCAGGTCTCACTATTATGCCACAATAGTGGCAAGAGTGAGCCCCGACCCCCCCACCTAACAATTTTTACTTTGGACAAACCCTCATTGGCAAGGCATACCTTAGCTAAGCACCACACTACCTCCAACCAAGCACAATCACTGCCTGTGGGACACACCCCTGCCTCTTCTCCTGGGTTACATGCTGCCCAACCCCCCCCCCCCCCCCCCCCACCGCACGAACCTGCATCCGCAGCGCACACAAAAGTGTCCCAGCACAGCCTTCAGCTGCTCTCATGCCACACGCTGGCCTCATAGCCACACCACCCTCCTGTCTATTTATAAGTGCGTCTGCCATGAGGAGGAACCGGAGGCACACACTGCAGAGGGTTGGCAGGGCCAGGTAGCGACCCTCTTTAAAAGGGGCGGGGCGATAACCCACAATGTTGTAGAGAATCAATGACAAAATTGACATTCGATCTTCATTCCAATCCTGTGCCACCTCCGTCTGGAGCTGCAAACGTGGGCATGAGTTACATAGCAATGGGGAATCCATGTGCCCACACAGTATTCATTTTGTCTAGGTGTCGCATAGCTCAATCGACACTGCAAGGGGAAAGTCATCTGCGCTCTGCCCTCTACCCAAGTCAGTCAGTGCCTTTGTGCCAGACAGGTCAAACACCGCGATGGGAACTAAGTGTGCACCAACAGCATAGGGGGGTCCTAGGAAGCCCAAGACATGAACAATAAATAAATCAGAGCGGCCAAACATGGCAGACTTGTACCGCGCCGATGACAAAGGCCTTGGCCCACAGCTTCAGAAATCGTAGGCAGGAAGCGGACTTTCACTGCACCCAGGACATAGGCCTCTGCACAAACCCTCAGCAATCGCGGGCCTACTGCGGACTCCAATGCTAGTGTAGCTGTGCATGTCTCATTAGCGCTGTATTGCTCCTCTAGTTTGTCCCAATGCAGTGCCCCGGATAGCTGAGCTAACGTGAGATAAAGTACAGGTTGGCTTCGGCCCACACTCCATGCCCCAGTCAGTCTGGCCTTTTTTCATAGTCACAGGCAGGTACATCTCCCCTCTGGGAAGTCTGTGTGGACCCACAGCATGGGTAGGTCCCAGGAAGCCACGAACGGTACATAAATAAATCCCATTGGAGTGCCCTGCACAGCTGAGCTAACGTCAGATAAAATACAGGTGGGCTTCGGCCCACACTGCATGCCTCAGTCAGAGTGTTTTTTTTTAATTAATAGTCACAGGCAGGTACAATTCCCCTATGGGAAGTCTGTGTGGAGTGGACCCACAGCATGGGTGGGTCCCAGGAAGCCACCGGCGGTACATTAATAAATCTCATTGCAGTGCCCCGGACAGAAGAGCTAACGTCAGATAAAATACAGGTGGGCTTCGGCCCACACTGCATGCCCCAGTAAGACTGGGGATTTTTAATTAATAGTCACAGGCAGGTACAACTGCGCTATCGGAATTCTGTGTGCACCCACAGCACGGGTGGCTCCCTGGAACCCACCAGCGGTACATAAATTAATCCCATTGCAGTGCCCCGGATAGCAGAGCTAACGTCAGGTAAAATGCAGGTGGGCTTCAGCCCACACTACATGCCCCAGTCAGACTCAGTTTTTTTAATTAATAGTCACAGGCAGGTACAACTCCGCTCAGGGAAGTCTGTGTGGACCCACGGCATGGGTGGGTCCCAGGAAGCCACCGACAGTACATTAATAAATCCCATTGCAGTGCCCCCAATAGCTGAGCTAACGTGAGATCAAACACAGGTTGGCTTCGTCCCACACTCCATGCCCTAGTCAGTCTGGGTTTTTTTAGGGCCAGATACGTAGAACACCGTGATGGGAAAACTTAGTGCACCCATACTATGCACAGACCCCTGTAATATTCCTGTAGCAAAGGTATAAGCTGACCCCACTAACAGTTATGTTGCAGAAGTCTAGGGAGACACCAGTAACATTTCTGTAGTTACAGTATAGACAGACCCCAGTAACATTTCCGTAGCAGCAGTATAGGGAGAGCCCAGTATTAGTAACATTTCAGTAGTAACAGTATAGACAGACCCCCTGTAACATTTCAGTTGCAGCAGTATAGGCAGAGCCCAGTAATATTTCAGTAGTAACAGTATAGACAGACCCCAGCAACATTTCCGTAGCAGCAGTATAGGCATAGCCCAGTATTAGTAACATTTCAGTAGTAACAGTATAGACAGACCCCAGTAACATTTCTGTAGTAACAGTATAGGCAGACCCCTGTAACATTTGTGTAGCAGCAGTATAGGCAGACCCCTGTAACATTTGTGTAGCAGCAGTATAGGCAGACCCCTGTAACATTTGTGTAGCAGCAGTATAGACACGCCCCGGTAACATTTCTGCAGCTGAAGTATAGGCAGACCCCTGTAATATTTCTGCAGCTGAAGTATAGGCAGACCCCTGTAACATTTTTGCAGCTGAAGTATAGGCAGACCCTTGTAACATTAATGCAGTTACTCTCCTCTCCTTTGGCCCAAACAAGTTTCTCAGATAAATGTGGTAACACAAGAGAAAATGCATGATGCACATTGCTGATCACCTGACCCCAAGCAGGAGGAGGAGGTGGCCTTACAAGGCAAAGAAACCATGACCAGGACCCGCTGTAGCCTGTGTTGAAAGGATGTGAGCGGGTCCTTGGCCAGGCTCCGTCGCAGCAAATACCTTGTGAGACCCAAGGTGCTGCAAATGACATAGCAATGGGCAGTCCATGTGTCCACGCAGTATTCATTCAGTCCAGGTGTTGGATAGCTCTAGCGACACCACAAGGGGAAAGGCATCTGCACTATGCACCCTACTCAAGTCAGTCAGTCACTTTGTGCAGGACAGGGAAATCACCGCTATGGGAAGTCTGTGTGTACCCACAGCATAGGCGAGCCGAAGGAACCCAAAGACAGCATTAAATATGAAGGAATCAGACTGCCCAAACATGGCAGACTTAAAGTGCGCCGAGGCCATAGGCCTCTGCCCACACCCTTAGAAATCGCAGGCATAGAACGGACTCCGATGCTAGTACAGAAGTGAACGTCTTATTAATGCAGTTACGCTCCTCTCCTTTGGCCCAAACAAGTTTCTCAGATAACTGTGGTAACACAAGAGAAAATTTATGATGCACATTACTGATCCCCTGACCCCAAAGCAGGAGGAGCAAGTGGCCTTACAAGGCCAAGAAACCATGACCAGGGCCCGCTGTAGCCTGTGTGGGAAGGATGTGAGCGGGCTCTTGGCCAGGCTTGGTCCAAGCAAACACCTTGTGAGACCCAAGGTGTCGCGACTGACATAACAATGGGAAGTCCATGTGCCCACACAGTATTCATTCTGTCTAGGTGTCGGATAGCTCTATCCACACCGCAAGGGGAAAGCCATCTGCACTATGCACCCTACACAAGTCAGTCAGTGACTTTGTGCCGAACAGGTAAATCACCACTATGGGAAGTCTTTGTGCACCCACAGCATAGGCGAGCCAAAGGAACCCAAAAACAGTAATAAACATGAAGACATGATAGTGCCCAAACATGCCAGACTTTTACTGTGCCGAGTACATAGGCCTCTGCACACACCCTCAGCAATCGTGGGCATAGAGCAGACTCCGATGCTAGTACAGCTGTGAAGGTCTCATCAATGCAGTAACGCTCCTCTTCCCAAACCAGTGTCTCAGATAACTGTGAACACGGGAGAAAATACATGATGCCCAGTGCTGATCCCCGGACCCCAAGCAGGAGGAGGAGGTGGCATTACAAGCCCAAGACACCATGATCAGGACCCACTATAGTCTGTGTGGGAAGCACATTAGCGGGCCCAGGGTCAGGCTCGGTTCCAAGCCTCCAACTTTGTGACCCAAGGTGCCCTGAGTTTCATAGCAACGGGAAATCCATGTGTCGCAACATAGATAGCTCAACACTGGAAGGGGCAGTCTTTGAGTTCCTTGGCCTAGCCTATGCTGTAAGTGCACAAAGATGGTATTACACAGGAAGAAATCGGAGTGCCCAACCATGGGAGAGTTTCGCCCCGCCAAGAAACTTGGCCTCGGCCAGCAATTCTGGCCTAGTCAGTCACTGTGTTATTTGTGCCACATAGGTAAAACACCGCGATGGGAAGACTTAGTGCACCCATAGTATAGACAGACCGCTGTAACATTCCTGTTGCAAAGGTATAAACAGACCCCAGGAACATTTCTGTAGCAGCAGTATAGGCAGACATCCTCGACCCCTACCCCTCAGCATGGTGGATTACGAATAGAGCAGACACAGAGCGGTGTAAATAATTATGCAATTATATGCGTACACTTTCACGTAGAGAGCGGAATTGTAACGCTAACTCCAGGCAGAAAAAAATGGAAGAAAGGCCTAGCAATGCAATAGTGATGCACCAAAACTCCCACCAGGCACCCAGTAAAATGCAGACGGTCAGAGGTAGCCCAACGAAGGAGCTTTTTGTTTTTTTTTTTAAAAAAGAAGACAGGCTATATACTGTGTATATCACTTTCCCTCTATAAGTACCTATGTTGGCCGTACGCTGTGCGTCTCTAATTCACTGCAGACACAGGCCGGTGTAAATAATCTTGGAATTATGTGCGTAGACTTTGTCGCTGAGAGCAGTATAGGAAGGCAAACTCCAGGCAGAAAAAAATAGCCAGGAAGGCTGCAAACAGGCCTAAGTGCAATAGTGATGGACTACAACTCCCATTAAACAACCTGTAAAATGCACAGGGAGCCGTAAGAAGGAGCTTTTATTAAAAAATTTTTGGGAAAAAGAATACCGGCTCTATATCGTGTATATGACTTTCCCTCTATCAGGGGCTGTCGCCGTACGCTGTGCGTGAAGTTGACGGCAGACACAGAGCGGTGTAAAAAATTTAGGAATTATTGGCGTACAGCTGGAGGCCGACAGTGGACGCTAACTGCAGCCAGAAAAAAATTATACGGAAGGCTGCAAACCGGCTTAGCTGTACAATAGTGATGGACTACAACTCCCATCAGACAACCTGTAAAATGCACATGGTCACAGGTAGCCCTAAGAAGGACAGGATTCCACACTACCCACTGTCCCTGCCTGACCAATACTGCCCCTATACTATGTAGTACAGACTGCAGCCTGAGAACGCTATAGCTGTAATGGGGCTGCACGCCCGATATACAAAAAAAAAATAAATTTGCAAAACTGCTACCAGCAGCCACAACAGTAATGCACACGGTCAGATGTGGCCCTAAGAAGGACCGTTGGGGTTCTTGTACACAGGATCCTACACTAACACCTTCCCTATAGCAGCACCAGCACTGTCCCTGATCTCTCCCAGTGTGTGATTGTGGCGAGCCACGGGCCGCCCCACTTTAAATACTCGGGGCTCACTTGATCTCGCCAGCCACTCACTGCAAGGGCGTGGGATAGGGCTGGCATGTCACAGGAGGAAGTGGTAATGCCTTCCCTGCATTTCTATTGGCTAGAAAATGGCGCAAAACTTTCTGGGAAGGAAATGGAATTGACTCGAACATCGTGTGGTGCTCGCCCCGAGTAACGAGCATCTTGAGTACCCTAATACTCGAACGAGCATCAAGCTCGGACAAGTACGCTCGCTCATCTCTAGTCTCAGTGCCAGAGAGGGATATCTGTGCCAGCTTTGAGCTTGAGTAGACTTTTGTTACAATTTATTCCATTTTCTGCCTTAAGTTATAATTAGGGATGAGCGAGCATACTCGTCCGAGCTTGATACTCGTTCGAGTATTAGGGTGTTCGAGATGCTCGTTACTCGAGACGAGCACCACGCGATGTTCGACTTACTTTCACTTTCATCTCTGAGAAATTTGCGCGCTTTTCTGGCCAATAGAAAGACATGGAAGGCATTACAGCTTCCTCCTGTGACGTTCCAGCCCTATACCACCCCCCTGCAGTGAGTGGCTGGGGAGATCAGATGACACCCGAGTATTTAAATCTGCCCCGCCCGCGGCTCGCCACAGATGCATGCTGACATAGATCAGGGACAGTACTGCTGATGCTGCTGCTGCTATAGGGAGAGGGTTAGGTGTTATTTTAGTCTTCAAGAACCCCAACGGTCCTTCTTAGGGCCACATCTGACCGTGTGCAGTACTGTTGAGGCTGCTTTTAGCAGTGTTGCACAATTATTTTTTTTTTCGTATATCGGGCGTGCAGACCATAGTGTCCTCAGTCTGCAGTCATTTTACTGAGTATAGGGGCAATACTGGTGAGGCAGGGACAGTGGTACAGGGAAAGAGGTATACTGGCTATATAGGCAGTGTGGTTGTTCCCACAAATTAAAAAAATATACAAGATTTGGCCTGCCTGTCACTGCCTTCTGTTTACTGCGTCTCTGCTGGGGGTAGTAGTTGGTGAATTAATACCCAGCCTTGCGCATAATTGTTGCCTGCCTCTGCAGTGCGTTATGTACGCGAAGTCAGCCTCCAAGAGGGCAATCGAAATACAGTGCATATCACAGGCAGTGTGGTTGTTCCCACAAAGTTTAAAAATATACAAGATTTGGCCTGCCTGTCAGTGCCTTCCGTTTACAGCGTCTCTGCTGGGGGTAGTAGTTGGTGAATTAATACCCAGCCTTGCGCATAATTGTTGCCTGCCTCTGCAGTGCGTTATGTACGCGAAGTCAGCCTCCAACAGGGAAATCGAAATACAGTGCATATCACAGGCAGTGGGCTTTTTCCCCAAAACTTCCAAAAAATACAATATTAGGCCTGCCTGTCACTGCCTTCAGTTTACTGCGTCTCTGCTGGGGTAGTAGTTGTTGAATTAATACCCAGCCGTGCGCATAATTGTTGCCTGCCTCTGCAGTGCGTTACGTACGCGAAGTCAGCCTCCAACAGGGAAATCGAAATACAGTGTATATCACAGGCAGTGGGCTTTTTCCCCAAAACTTCCAAAAAATACAATATTAGGCCTGCCTGTCACTGCCTTCAGTTTACTGCGCTTCTGCTGAAGGTAGTAGTTGTTGAATTAATACCCAGCCTTGCGCATAATTGTGGCCTGCCTCTGCAGTGCGTTACGTACGTGAAGTCAGCCTCCAAAAGGGAAATCAAAATACAGTGTATATCACAGGCAGTGTGGATGTTCCCACCAAGTTAAAAAATATACAAGATTTGGCCTGCCTGTCAGTGCCTTCTGTTTACAGCGTCTCTGCTGAGGGTAGTAGTTGGTGAATTAATACCCAGCCTTGCGCATAATTGTGGCCTGCCTCTGCAGTGCGTTACATACGCAAAGTCAGCCTCCAACCACAGGCCAATAAGCGGCACATTTAATTACAGCGTTCTGTTTCTGCTAATCTCGTAATACACCATGCTGAGGGGTAGGGGTAGGCCTAGAGGACGTGGATGGGGGCGAGGACGCGGAGGCCCAAGTCAGGGTGTGGGCACAGGCCGAGCTCCTGGTCCAGGTGTATCGCAGCCGACTGCTGCGGGATTAGGAGAGAGGCAAGTTTCAGGGGTCCCCAGATTCATCTCACAATTAATGGGCCCACGCAGTAGACCTTTATTAGAAAATGAGCAGTGTGAGCAGATCCTGTCGTGGATGGCAGAAAGTCCATCCAGCAATCTATCGACCACCTAGTCTTCTACGCCGTCCACAGCTGCAACTCTGAATCCTCTGGCTGCTGCTCCTCCTTCCTCCCAGCCTCCTCACTCCATGAAAATGACACATTCTGAGGAGCAGGCAGGCTCCCAGGAACTGTTCTTGGGCCCCTGCCCAGATTGGGCAGCAATGGTTCCTCTCCCACCAGAGGAGTTTATCGTGACGGATGCCCAACCTTTGGAAAGTTGCCGGGGTCCGGGGGATGAGGCTGGGGACTTCCGGCAACTGTCTCAAGAGCTTTCAGTGGGTGAGGAGGACGATGACGATGAGACACAGTTGTCTATAAGTCAGGTAGTAGTAATTTCAGTAAGTCCGAGGGAGGAGCGCACAGAGGATTCGGAGGAAGAGCAGCTGGACGATGAGGTGACTGACCCCACCTGGTTTGCTAAGCCTACTGAGGACAGGTCTTCAGAGGGGAAGGCAAGTGCAGCAGCAGGGCAGGTTGGAAGAGGCAGTGCGGTGGCCAGGGGTAGAGCAGGGCCAGACTGAATAAGCCACCAACTGTTTCCCAAAGCGCCCCCTCGCGCCATGCCACCCTGCAGAGGCCGAGGTGCTCAAAGGTGTGGCAGTTCACTGAGAGTGCAGACGACCGACGAACTGTGGTGTGCAAGGTTTGTCGCGCCAAGATCAGCCGGGGAGCCACCACCACCAGCATGCGCGGGCATATGATGGCCAAGCACCCCACAAGGTGGGACGAAGGCCGTTCACCGCCTCCGGTTTGCACCACTGACTCTCCCCCTGTGCCCCAACCTGCCACTGAGATCCAACCCCCCTCTCAGGACACAGGCACGACCGTCTCCCAGCCTGCACCCACACACTCACCTCCGCTGTCCTCGGCCCCATCAAGCAATGTCTCTCAGCGCAGCGTCCAGCCGTCGCTAGCGCAACTGTTTGAGCGCAAGCGCAAGTACGCCGCCATGCACCCGCACACTCGAGCGTTAAACGTGCACATAGCCAAATTGATCAGCCTGGAGATGCTGCTGTATAGGCTTGTGGAAACGGAGGCTTTCAAAAACATGATAGCGGCGACGGCCCCGCGCTACTCGGTTCCCAGTCGCCACTACTTTTCCCGATGGGCCGTCCCAGCCATGCACGACCATGTCTCCCGCAACATTGTACGCGCCCTCTACAACGCGGTTACTGCAAAGGTCCACTTAACAACGGACACGTGGACAAGCACAAGCGGGCAGGACCACTATATCTCCCTGACGGCACATTGGGTGAATTTAGTGGAGGCTGGGACCGAGTCAGAGCCTGGGACCACTCACGTCCTACCCACACCCAGAATTGCGGGCCCCAGCTCGGTGCTGGTATCTGCGGCGGTGTATGCTTCCTCCACTAAACCACCCTCCTCCTGCTCCTCCTACGCAACCTCTGTCTCGCAATCAAGATGTGTCAGCAGCAGCACGTCGCCAGCAGTCGGTGTCGCGCGGCGTGGCAGCACAGCGGTGGCCAAGCGTCAGCAGGCCATGCTGAAACTACTCAGCTTAGGAGAGAAGAGGCACACGGCCCACGAACTGCTGCAGGGTCTGACAGAGCAGACCGACCGCTGGCTTTCGCCGCTGGGCCTCCAACCGGGCATGGTAGTGTGTGACAACGGCCGTAACCTGGTGGCGGCTCTGCAGCTCGGCAGCCTCACGCATGTGCCATGCCTGGCCCACGTCTTTAATTTGGTGGTTCAGCGGTTTCTGAAAAGCTACCCACGCTTGTTAGACCTGCTGGGAAAGGTGCGCCGGCTTTCGCACATTTCCGCAAGTCCAACACAGACGCTGCCACCCTGCGGACCCTGCAACATCGGTTTAATCTGCCAGTGCACCGACTGCTGTGCGACGTGCCCACACAGTGGAACTCTACGCTCCACATGTTGGCCAGGCTCTATGAGCAGCGTAGACCTATAGTGGAATACCAACTCCAACATGGGCGGCATAGTGGGAGTCAGCCTCCTCAATTCTTTACAGAAGAGTGGGCCTGGTTGGCAGACATCTGCCAGGTCCTTGGAAACTTTGAGGAGTCTACCCAGATGGTGAGCGGCGATGCTGCAATCATTAACGTCACCATTCCTCTGCTATGCCTCTTGAGAAGTTCCTTGCAAAGCATAAAGGCAGATGCTTTGCACTCGGAAACGGAGGCGGGGGAAGACAGTATGTCGCTGGATAGTCAGAGCACCCTCATGTCTATATCTCAGCACGTTGAGGAGGAGGAGGAGCATGAGGAGGAGGGGGAAGAGACAGCTTGGCCCACTGCTGAGGGTACCCATGCTGCTTGCCTGTCATGCTTTCAGCGTGTATAGCCTCAGGAGGAGGAAGAGGATCCTGAAAGTGATCTTCCGAGTGAGGACAGCCATGTGTTGCGTACAGGTACCCTGGCACACATGGCTGACTTCATGTTAGGATGCTTTTCTCGTGACCCTCGCGTTACACGCATTCTGGCCACTACGGATTACTGGGTGTACACACTGCTCGACCCACGGTATAAGGAGAACCTTTCCACTCTCATACCTGAAGAGGAAAGGGGTTCGAGAGTGATGCTATACCACAGGACCCTGGTGGACAAACTGATGGTAAAATTCCCATCCGACAGCGCTAGTGGCAGAAGGCGCAGTTCCGAGGGCCAGGTAGCAGGGGAGGCACGGAGATCAGGCAGCATGTACAGCGCAGGCAGGGGAACACTCTCCAAGGCCTTTGCCAGCTTTATGGCTCCCCAGCAAGACTGTGTCACCGCTCCCTAGTCAAGGCTGAGTCGGCGGGAGCACTGTAAAAGGATGGTGAGGGAGTACGTAGCCGATCGCACGACCGTCCTCCGTGACGCCTCTGCTCCCTATAACTACTGGGTGTCGAAGCTGGACACATGGCCTGAACTCGCGCTGTATGCCCTGGAGGTGCTTGCTTGTCCTGTGGCTAGCGTCTTGTCAGAGAGGGTGTTTAGCGCGGCTGGGGGAATCATCACGGATAAGCGTACCCGCCTGTCAACTGACAGTGCTGACAGGCTTACACTCCTAAAGATGAACAAAGCCTGGATTTCCCCAGACTTCTCTTCTCCACCAGCGGACAGCAGCGGTACCTAAACAATACGTAGGCTGCACCCGCGGATGGAAACATCGTTCTCTATCACCATAAAAAACAGAGACCTTTTAGCTTCATCAATCTGTGTATTATATTCATCCTCCTCCTCCTGCTCCTCCTCCTCAAACCTCACGTAATCACGCCAAACGGGCAATTTTTCTTAGGCCCACAAGGCTCAATCATATGACTTTTGTAAACAATGTTTATACGTTTCAATGCTCATTAAAGCGTTGAAACTTGCACCTGAACTAATTTTTATTTCAACTGGGCTGCCTCCAGGCCTAGTTACAACTTAAGCCACGTTAACCAAAGCGATTAATGGGTTTCACCTGCCCTCTTGGTTGGGCATGGGCAATTTTTCTGAGGTACATTAGTACTGTTGGTACACCAATTTTTTTGGGCCATCGTCTACAGTGTAATCCTAGTAATTTTTATGGGCTTCGCCTGCACTCATGCTACAGCAAGGTGTGTGGGGTTGGCCTACACTTTTGCTACATAAATGTAACTGGGGCCTTGTCTATACTGCAAATACTGAAATGTGAAAGAGACTGTTATCTCCCTAAACTGCTGCAACGGGAATGTTACTGTGGCCTGTCTTGACTGCTACTACTACTGAAATGGAACTAATACTGTGCTCCCCCTATAATGCTGCTAGTGATATGTTACTGGGGCCTGTCCCTAATGCTACCGCTGAAATGTTACTAATTCTGGGCTCTGCCTATACCGCTGCTAATGCTATTTCACTGGGGTGTGGAAACGGAGGCTTCCCAAAGACATGATGGTGGCGATGCCATTTCCCACCAACGCGGTTACTGTTAAGGTGCATATAACCACGGACACGTAGAGAGGACACGTAGTGCCTCAAAAACATCCCCCTCCTCCTTCAACAATGAAAACATTCTAGGCAAATACCTTTGCATTGGTCCGTCTGCTGGCAGTCCAAGAATTTCACCTTTACCGACACAACAAGAGAGCCCCCCCCCCCATCATCCCCCCGCCACGGTCCACTTAATCCTGGCCACATTCTGAAAACCAACTAAATAAAACCGCGCTACTAGGTCCGCAGTCGCCACCACATTCCCACCAACGCGGTTACTGTTAAGGTACATATTACCAGTCTGACTGGGGCATGCACTGTGGGCCGAAGCACACCTGTATTGTATCTGACGTTAGCTCTGCTGAGCAGGGCACTGCAATGGGATACATTTATGTACCGCCGATGGGTTCCAGGGAGCCACCCATGCTGTGGGTCCACAGGGACTTCACATTACGGATTTGTACCTGCCAGTGTCTATGTATTAAAAACCCCGGTCAGACTGGGGCATGCAGTGTGGGCCGAAGACCACCTGCATTTAATCGGACGTTACCTCAGTTGTGCTAGGCAATGCAATGGGATATATTTATGTACCGCCGGTGGCTTCCTGGGACCCACCTACGCTGTCGGTCCACACGGAGTTGTAACTGCATGTGTCTACTTATAAAGAACCCCAGTCAGACTGAGGCATGCAGTGTGGGCCGAAGCCCATCTGCATTAAACCTGGAGCCACCCATGCTGTGGGTCCACACGGACTTCACATTAGTGAGTTGTACCTGCCTGTGTCTATGTATTAAAAACCCCGGTCTGACTGGGGCATGCAGTGTGGGCCGAAGCCCACCTGTAATTAATCTGATGTTAGCTCTACTATCCGGGGTACTGCATTGGGACAAACTACAGGAGCAATACAGCGCTAATGCGACGTGCACAGCTACGCTAGCATAGGAGTCCGCTGTAGGCCCGCGATTGCTGAGGGTTTGTGCACTGGCCTATGTCCTTGGTGCAGTGAAAGTCCGCTTCCTGCCTAGGACTGCTGAAGCTGTGGGCCGAGGCCGATGTCGTGGGCGCGGTACAAGTCTGCCATGTTTGGCCGCTCAGATCAATTTTTGTTCATGTCTTAGGCTTCCTAGGACCCCCCTATGCTGTTGGTGCACACTTAGTTCCCATCACGGTGTTTGACCTGTCTGGCACAAAGGCACTGACTGACTTGGGTAGGGGGCAGACTGCTGACGGCTTTCCCCTTTCAGTGTGGATTGAGCTATGCGACACCTTGACAGAATGAATACTGTGTGGCACATGGATTCTCCATTGCTATGCCCACGTTTGCAGCTCCTGATGGAGGTGGCACAGGATTGGAGTTCTCATTGCTTCTGTACAGCATTGTGGGCTATCGCCCTGCCCCTTTTAAAGAGGGTTGCTGCCTGGCCCTGCCATCCCTCTGCAGTGTGTGCCTGCGGTTCCTCCTCATGGCAGACACCACTTATAAATAGACATGAGGGTGGTGTGGCTGTGAGGCCAGCATGTGGCATGAGGGCAGCTGAAGGCTGCGCAGGGACACTTTGGGGTGCGCTGTGGACACTGGGTCGTGCGGGGGGGCTTGGGCAGCATGTAACCCAGGAGAAGTGGCAGTGGAGTGTCATGCAGGCAGTGATTGTGCTTTGTTGGAGGTAGTGTGGTGCTTAGCTAAGGTATACCTTGCTAATGAGGGTTTTTCAGAAGTAAAAATTGTTGGGAGGGGGGGCACTATTGTGGCTTAAAAGTGGGACCTGGGAACTTGAGATGCAGCCCAACATGTAGCCCCTCACCTGCCCTATCCGTTTCTGTGTCGTTCCCATCACTTTCTTGAATTTCCCAGATTTTCACAAATGAAAACCTTAGCGAGCATCGGTGATATACAAAAATGCTCGAGTCGCCCATTGACTTCAATGGGGTTCGTTACTCGAAACTAACCCTCGAGCATCGCGAAAAGTTCGACTCGAGTAACGAGCACCCGAGCATTTTGGTGCTCGCTCATCTCTAGTTATAATACATTCGTCCGGCCTCAGGACGCCACACCACTTTTTTTGTCACTTTGGAAATGAGAAGGGCAGAGAGTTGTGAATTATTGTGCAACTACATCATGTGTCATTATTTGCTACTTTTTTACATCTCAATTGTGGCACAGAGCCTGTAATAAATTCCCATTTATTCCGTTTTCTGATATGATTGAATTAGAAATTAAATTTCATTGCATAGGACTTATGAAATGCTAAGCCATTACTTCCTCATGTATCATCTACAATGGAGAGAGCCACATGCATTGTCTCCTCCTCTCTGTGCTGTTTATGGGGGGAAGGTGATTCACATTCTCCCAATCGGATTGGAGTCCTGGAAGTGGGACTTGTTTTGTTTTATTATGGCATACACTTGTGATATACCTTGTTTCCACAAAAATAAGACCTACCCTGAAAATAAACCCTAGCCAGATTTTCGGGGAGGCTTGAATTATAAGCCCTACCCTAAAAATAAGCCCTAGCTACACTACATTAAAAAAGGAATACATTACCTAGCAGGCTCAGTCTAGGTCCCTCCTGCTCCTCTTCATAGCTCCAACGCGCACTTCCCATAGTCCTCTGCACCTATGCAACATCACTTCCTGGTTACTGGATTCATAAATCCCGCCTCCAGGAATTGATGGCTTTTATTGGTTCATCGACCACTGCTCAGCTAATCAATGCAGCGCTGGATGAACTAATGCGATAGCTGTGATTGGTTCATCCAAAGAACCACTCAACAGCCATCGCGTCGTAGAGGTGAGGTTTATGAATCGCGTAACCAGGAAGTGATGTACAAGCTCCAGGGTCTGCAGAAAACATGCACTGGAGGTATGAAGAGGAGCAGGAGGGACCTGGACCGAGCTTGCTAGGTAAGTAATAAGACAGACCCTGAAAATAAGATATAGTGCCTCTTATGGGGCAAAAATTAATATAAGACAGGGTCTTATTTTCATGGAAACATGGTACCATAAATATCGCAGATAGGCCTTGTGATTCAGTATGGCAATAAGCCCCTCAGACCAGAAAAAGTTGTGCATCCCTGGTCTAGAGCAGACTTCCAGAAACACAGATCTTATGTGATATTCGCTTACTACTATATAAATGATGCAGCTTCTCTGTTCTGTGCACAGCAGTTAAATGGCCACCAGTTACAGTGTGCCTATGTTATACATATCTAGGTCATGTGATGCAGACATACAATAAAACTGCTGCCCATATGAAGGATGAAGGACACATTTGGTGACATCATCAAGGCGCGCTGCCTTCTGATTGGCTGCACTCTGACTTCTGTTGCAGGCATTTTGGGAAATTCCATTTTCCCACTATTTTTGACAATAATCGGGTTGGACTTACAGATAATATAGTTCTAGAGGCAGGAGAGGGGGCTATATAATGTTCTTTTCATCTATCACTAACCCCGGATATTCTACGTGGATGACTGGACAACCAGAGGACAGTCTTTTGGCCTGACCTCAAGGAATGTGGGCCATCACCCTTTAGCACTTTGTGACATAAGAGTGCTTTTTTATGCTTCAGTGCTTGCAGAAGGAGCATTACATAGCCCACATCAAAACATCTGATTATTGCTGGGTGGCCACCCTCATTCATCCCTGCTTCAAGGCCAAAATGACAAATCTTATCCTGGCAGTGAAGAGGAACCTCAAAATGCAGAATTATCAGTAGACTATTAGGCAACTTGAGCAGAGCATCTCCCCATAGCCGCGGGGATGTCTCTGTGGCTCATGGCATGAAGCAGGAAATTGCTGCAGCAGCACCACTACCGGTGACCAAGGAAGTCTAACAGAGGTGTGGCATAGTTTTTTCAGCCCATCCCAGCCTGCAGTAGCAACACAGGGGAGAATTCATAGTTGCAGGCAGCACTTATCCTTGAAGGTCCAAGAATGTGTCAGCTCCTACATGCTTGCCCTTTTGACTTCTGGATGTCTAAACTAGAGCTTGCAGAACATGCTTTGGAGGTGCTTGTCTGCTTTGCTGTGCTGTCAGAATGGTTCCACAGTAGAGATGAGCGAGCACACTTGTCCGAGCTTGATGCTCGTTCGAGCATTAGGGTGCTCAAGATGCTCATTACTCGAGACGAGCACCACGAGACGAGATGCTCGTTACTCGAGACGAGCACCACGCGGCACTCGAGTAAATTCGATTTCCTTCCCCGCATGCAATAGACATGCAGGGAAGGCATAACCATTTCCTGCTGTGACGTGCCAGCCCTATCCCACCCCCTGCAGTGAGTGGCTGGCGAGATCAAGTGACCGCCGAGTACTTAAAGCGGTCCTGCCTGCGGCTCGTCTCAGACACACACTGGGAGAGTATAGGGAAAGTGCTGCTGCTCCTATAGGGAAAGTGTTAGTGTAGGATCCTGTCTTTCTTAGGGCCACATCTCACCACGTGCATTACTGTTGCGGCTTGGTGGGGAGCAGTTTTGAACAATTTTTTTTTTTCATCTCGGGCTGTGCAGGCCATTACAGCTATAGCGTTCTCAGTCTGCAGTCTTTTATACAGAGTATAGGGAAAGTGCTGCTGAGATAGGAAAAGTGGTAGTGTGGGATCCTGTCTACAAGAACCCCAACTGTCCTTCTTAGGGCTACATCTGACCGTGTGCATTTTACTGGGTGGCTGCTGGGAGTTGTAGTGCTTCCATTATACTACTGCGCAGCTAGGCCTGTTTTGAGCCTTCTGTAATTTTTTTTTTTTTGTCTGGAGTTTGCGTTACAATACCGCTCTCAGCGTGAAAGTGTACGCAAATAATTCCATACTTATTTATACCGTTCTCTGTCTGCAGTGAATTAGACAGCGGTCTCACCGCTAAACAGTACTGTAATATTACCGGGGCCACTGCTAAGTATTTCAGCTCAGCCGCTGTGCAGAGCGTCTCACAATACCATTTCCGTTGGTGGGGTTGAGATCACCGCAGTTACCAGCACTATCCACTGGCTTTACAGTCTTCTCCCACTCCATACAGCCTCTATTATCTACAAGTCTCTGCGAGCAGTAAATTACCCCTAGGTATCAGCGCGAGACAGCGGGTTCCTTTTTTCCTAGTCACAGCATAGAGCCTCCGCTATCTACAAGTCTCTGTGGGCGGCGAACTCAGACCCAGTTATCAGTGCTGTACAGTGGGGTAATTTATTTGGCCCCTGCTTTATTCGTAATCCGCCATGTTAAGGAGTAGGGGTAAGCGTCGAGGACATGGACGTGGACGCGGACGTTCAAGTGAGGGTGTGGGCACAGGCCGAGTTCCTGGTCCAGGTGAATCACAGCCAGCTGCTGCGGGATTAGGAGAGAGGCAAGCTTCTGGGGTCCCCAGCTTCATATCACAATTTATGGGTCCACGTGGTAGACCTTTATTACAAACAGAGCAGTGTGAGCAGGTCCTGCCGTGGATCGCAGAAAATGCATCCAGCAATGTATCGGCCACCCAGGCTTCTAGGCAGTCCACTACTCCCAGCTTAGGGACTGCAACTCCGAATCCTCTGGCTGCTGCTCCTCTAAACCCTCCCCCTACTCCTCCTACGCAACCTCTACGTCTCAATTAAGAAGTGTGAGCAGCATGTCGCCAGCAGTCGGTGTGGCACGGCGCGGCAGCACAGCGGTGGACAAGCGTCAGCAGGCTGTGCTGAAACTACT
Organism: Eleutherodactylus coqui; assembly: GCF_035609145.1. Taxonomy (NCBI): domain Eukaryota; kingdom Metazoa; phylum Chordata; class Amphibia; order Anura; family Eleutherodactylidae; genus Eleutherodactylus; species Eleutherodactylus coqui. The sequence goes on from NC_089849.1 coordinate 112,286,737, forward strand.
TAGCTTAGGTTACAAGAGACACATGGCCCCAGAGCTGTTGCAGGGTCTGACAGAGCAGACCGACCTCTGGCTTTCGCCGCTGAGCCTCCAACCGGGCATGGTCATGTGTGACAACGGCCGTAACCTGGTGGTGGCTCTGCAGCTCGGCAGCCTCACACACGTGCCATGCCTGGCCCGCTTCTTCAATCTGGTGGTTCAGCGGTTTCTGAAAAACTACCCGCACTTGTCTGACCTGCTCGGCAAGGTGTGCCCCGTCTGCGCACATTTCCGCAAGTCCACCACGGGCGCTGCCACCCTGTGGACCCTGCAACATCGGTTTAATCTGCCAGAGCACCGACTGCTGTGCGACGTGCCCACACGGTGGAATTCTATGCTGCAAATGTTGGCCAGGCTCTATGAGCAGCATAGAGCAATAGTGGAATACCAACTCCAACATGGGCAGCGTAGTGGGAGTCAGCCTCCCCAATTCTTTACCGAGGAGTGGGCCTGGATGGCAGACATCTGCCAGGTCCTCGGAAACTTTGAGGAGTCTACCCAGATGGTGAGCGGCGATGCTGCAATCATTAGCGTTACCACCCCGCTGCTATGCCTGCTGAGGAGTTCGCTGCAAGGCATAAAGGCCGACACTTTGCAGTTGGAACAGGAGACGGGGGATGAGAGTATGTTGCTGGATAGCCAGACCACCCTCATGTCTATATCTCAGTGCGTTTTGGAGGAGGAGATGGAGGGGGGGGAGGAGCAGGAGGAGGAGCAGGAGGAGGGGGAAGAGACAGCTGGGCACACTGCAGAGGGTACCCATGCTGCTTGCCTTTCATCTGTTCAGCGTGTATGGGGTGTGGAAGAGGAGGAGGATCCTGAAAGTCATCTTCCTAGTGAGGACAGCCATGTCTTGCGTACTGGCACCCTCGCACACATGGCTGGCTTCATATTAGGCTGCCTTTCTCATGACCCTCGCATTACACGCATTCTGGCCAACACGGATTACTGGGTGTACACCCTTCTCGACCCACGGTACAAGGAGAACCTTTCCACTCTCATTCCCGAAGATGAAAGGGGTACGAGAGGGATGCAATACCACAGGACCCTGGTGGAAAAGGCGATGCTAAACTTTACATCTGACAGCACTAGCGGCAGAAGGCGCAGTGGTAAGGGCCAGGTAGCGGGGGAGGTGCGGAGATCAGGCAGCATGTACAGCGCAGGCAGGGGAACACTCTCCAAGACCTTTGCCAGCTTTATGGCTCCCCAGCAAGACTGTGTCGCCTCTCCCCAGTCAAGGCTAAATCGAAGGGAGCCCTATAAAAAGATGGTGAGGGAGTACGTAGCCGATCGTACCACCGTCCTCCGTGATGCCTCTGCTCCATACAATTATTGGGTGTCAAAGCTGGACACGTGGCATGAACTTGTGCTGTACGCCCTGGAGGTGCTGGCTTGCCCTGCCACTAGTGTCTTGTCAGAGAGGGTGTTTAGTGCAGCTGGGGGAATCATCACGGACAAGCGTACCCACCTGTCAACTGACAGTGCCGACATGCTTACATTCATAAAGATGAACAAAGCCTGGATTTCCCCAGACTTCTCTTCTCCACCGGCGGAGAGCAGCGGAACCTAAAGATTCTTTTCGCTGCAACCGCAGATAAAAGCACTCTTCTGTGTCACCGGTAGAACGGGGCATTTAGCTTTGTCAATTTGTCTGACATTAGTCCTCCTCCTGCTACTCCTCCTCCAGAAACAACATGTCATCTCGCTGAACGGCCAATTTTTCTGCGTCCCAAAAGGCTTATCTACATCTACCAAGGTTTTTACAATTTTTTTTAAGTTTTAAAAGTATTGAGACTGTAACGTGAACCAATTTTTTCAACAGGGCTGCCTCCTGGCTCTGTTACAAATTAAGCAACAGTGAGCTGTATCTAGTATCCCAATGTTTCAGAGGTTGGCCTATACTATTACTTCAGAAATTTTACTGGGGTCTGCCTGCCTATACTTCTGCTACAAGAAAGTTACAGGGGTCTGCCTATACTGCTGCCACAAGGATGTTACTGGGGTCTGCCTATACTGCTGCGACGTTAATTTTACAGGGGTTTGCCTATACTGCTGCCATAAGGATGTTACTGGGCTCTGCCAATACTGCTGCCACGTTAATGTTACAGGGGTCTGTCTATACTTCTGCTACAGAAATGTTACTGGGATCTGCCTATACTGTTACTACAAAAATGTTACTCAGCTCTGTCTACCCCATTACCACAGAAATGTTAGTGTAGTCTGTCTATACTTCCACCACGTTAATGTTACTGGGGTCTGCGTATACTTCTGCTACAAAAATGGTACTGGGGTCTTTCTATGCTTCTGCTACATAAATGTTACAGGGGTCTGCTTATACAGCGGCGACAGACATGTTACTGGGGTCTGCCTTTACTTCTACAGAAATGGTACTGGGGTCTGCCTATACTGCTGCTAAAAAAATGTTACAGGGGTCTGCATATACTGCTGCTACACAAATGTTACAGGGGTCTGCCAATACTGCTGCTACATAAATGTTACAGGGGTCTGCCTATACTTCTGCTAATGAAATGTTACTGGGGTCTGTCTATACTGTTACTACAGAAATGTTACTGGGGTCTCCCTAGACTTCTGCCGCATAACTGTTACTGGGCTCAGCTTATACCTTTGCTACAGGAATATTACAGGGGTCTGTGTATACTAAGGGTGCACTGAGTCTTCCCATCGATGTGTTCTACCTATCTGGCCCGAAAAACAACCCCGACTGACTAGGGCATGGCGTGTGGGCCGCAGCCAACATGTATTTCCTCTCATGTAACGGCAGCTATCTGGGGCACTGCAATGGGATTTCTTTCTGTACCGTCTGTGTGTTCCTGCTTGCCACCCATGCTGCGGTTGCACACAGACTTGCCATAGCGGAGTTGTACCTGCCTGGCACTTTTAAAGAAACCACGAATGTCTAGGGCATGGCGTGTGGGCCAAAGCCAACATGTATTTTCTATCACGTAACCTCAGCTATCCGGGGCACTGCAATGGGATTTCTTTATGTACCGTCTGTGGGTTCCTGGGGGCCACCCATGCTGGGGGCGCACACAAACTTCCCATTGAGGTGTTTTACCTGTCTGTCCCCAAAACACTGACAGACTTGGGTAGGATGCTGAGTGCAGATGGTTTACCCCTTACGTTGTCGATGAGGTATCCAACACCCAAACAGAATGAGTAGTGTGTGGACACATGGAGTCCCCATTGCTATGTCACTCGCAGCACTTTGGGCCACTCAGGGTGTTTGCTGGGACAGAGGCTGACCCAGGGACCGCTCACATAATTCCCACACCGAGTATTGCTGCATTGTATAGATGTGTAGAAGTGCTGGGCTGGCAGCGGACTTCCCTTTATGCCCACGTTTGCAGCTCCTGACGGAGGTAGCAAATGATTGAGATGAAGATGGAACGTCAATCTATTATCAATTCTCAACAGCATTGTGGGCTGTCGCCCATACTTTCAAAGAGGGTCGCTGCCTGGCCCTGCCAACCCTCTGCAGTGTGTGCCTCCGGTTCCTCCCCATGGCAGATGCACTTATAAATAGACATGAAGGTGGTGTGGATATGAGGCCAGCGTGTGGCATGAGGGCAGCTGAAGGCTGCGCAGGGGCACTTTTGTGTGCGCTGCGGACGCAGGGTCGTGCGGGGGGGTTGGGCAGCATGTAACCCAGGAGAAGTGGCAACGGAGTGTCATGCAGGCAGTGTGCTTGGTTGCAGGTAGTGTGGTGCTTAGCTAAGGTGTGCCTTGCTAATGAGGGTTTGTCCTAAAACAACTGCCAGAGACCGGGGAGAAAGACAGGCTGGAGCTGGACAGCGCCTCTTAGGTGATGTATGTGTTTTGTTTTTTCTGCAGCTAGGGTTTAGTTTAGGGCTTTGACAGTAGGATTTTCTACGGTCAATGTTGCATCGCACTGATGCAACAGAGAGGAAGGCTCCATAGGGAAACATGGGCTAAAAAACCTCACAAGTCGCGGGCATGTCGTGCAACCCGCAAGGTTTTTGACTTGCAATGCCGCAGGCTACAAAACATTGTAGTGAAGTAACCCATAGGAAAGCATGGGCTTCACATACATGCGATTTCTAGCTCTGCCTCTCTACCGCCCCCTTCAACCAAGCACTGCAATAACAGTCTTTCCCGATGCCTTTCAGCCTGTGTATGGCCTTTCTATTTTGGAGTCAGGGAAAACTTGGTAAGGTGTTTTTTTTTAAGCAGACTCAGCAGGATTCTTCTTTTTTCAATCACTTGAAGAGAACAAACTATGACATTTTTTTTCTTTTCCCATCTGGCTAACCTTGGACCCAAGTTTGATTCAACTCTGAACATCATGGCAGATGTCTCAGCCCCTGAAGCCCTTGATGTAGATGCCTTACCTTGTTAACACTTGCCCTCTAGAAATGACCCCTTCTGCCCAAACTCTCCCATTCCTTGCTGTGCATATTCCCCAAGGATCAGCAAGCATTTGCTTCCAAAATGTCCCTGCGGTTTGTATTGGATATCCTGTAAACAAAATCCTGGAAGGGGGTACACCCGCCCGTAAATAAGAACTCTGCCAGATCATCTGCCTTTCCTCCTCATGCATTAATTTAATAGATCCAGACCCCTTGCTTACTTTGGGAAATTTCAAGGGTTAAAGGGTCAAAGTTTAAAAGTAACTAGTTGCCCTCAGGAATATACTAATTTAAATGCCAAAGGAAATTCCCTCAGAATATATTCTTCTGCCTCCTTTCGGAAGGATGTCATTGCTTTGTTTTCAGATGATGTTTATTTTGTCTTTGGTTGGTAAATCCTTGAATGGAAACAGAGCTTGTAATGAAACCCCGACCGGCGGAGACAATTCGGAATATTTTTATTTAGACAAATCTGGTAGCTGAAATCCAGAGATGTTTAACCTTCTATGTTTTATTGGGCCTCATGGAAGGAAGCGATGGGCAGAAGAGTTTTCACTGTGGCTTAAAAAAGTTGGGTTCTTTTTTGCTATATTTGCTCCTATTTGTTAAAGAAGAACAAAGGACTAGATTTACGTAGAGTTACATAGACTTTTATGTATCCCACCGTTAACTAAAACATGACAAAAGTTAAAGTCTAGAGATGAGCGAGCACCAAAATGCTCGGGTGCTCGTTGCTCGAGTCGAACTTTCCCCAATGCTCGAGAGCTCGTTTCAAATAGCGAACCCCATCGAAGTCAATGGGCGACTAGAGCATTTTTGTATATGACCGATGCTCCGGATAGGTCTTCACTTGTGAAAAACCAGAAAACATCCGAAATCCATGGAAACACAACAGAAACGGATAGGGCAGGGCAGGAGCAGCATGCATGGCTGCATCTCAGGCTCCCAGGTCCCACTATTAAGCCACAATAGGGGCAAGAGTCTGACGCCCCCCCTAACAGTTTTTACTTCGGACAAACCCTCATTAGCAAGGCAGACCTTAGCTAAGCACCACACTACCTGCAGCCAACGACAATCACTGCCTGTGGGTTACACCGCTGCCTCTTCTCCTGGGTTACATTCTTCCCAACCCCCCGCACGACCCTGCGTCCGCAGCGCACACAAAAGTGTCCCTGCGCAGCCTTCAGCTGCCCTCATGCCACACGCTCGCTTCATAGCCACACCTCCCTTATGTTTATTTATAAGTGCGTCTGCGATGGGGGGGAACCGGAGGCACACACTGCAGAGGAAGGGGGTGCGATAGCCCACAATGCTGTTGAGAATCGATGATAAATTGACATACGATAATCATTCCAATCTCGTGGCACCTCCGTCGCAAAATTGTCAGAAGCCGCAAACTTGGGCATAAAGGGGACTCAGGTGCCAGCCCAGCACTTCCACACATCTCCACAATGCAGCAATATTCGGTGTGGGAAGCACGTAAGCGGGCCTAGGGTCAGGCTCGGTCCCAGCCTCCATCTTGTGTGACCCAAGGTGCCGCGGGTTGCATTGCAATGGGAAATCCATGTGTCCCCACACAATTCATTCTGTGTAGGTGTTAGATAGCTCAACACCGCAACGGAAAGTCTTTGAGTTCCTTGGGTCTATGCTGTCGGTGCACAAAGATGGTATTACACAAGAAGAAATCAGAGCGCCCAAACATGGCAGACTTTCACCCCGCGAAGGACCTCAGCCGACATTTCTACCCTAGTCAGTCAGTGTATTTGTGCCAGACAGGTAAAGCAACGCAATGGGAACTCATTGTGCACTCACAGCATAGGCTAGCCCAAGAAACTCAAGCATGGTATTACACATGAAGAAATCAGAGTGCCCAAACATGGCAGAGTTTCACCCTGCGAAGGGCCTCGGCCTACTTTTCTGCCCTAGTCAGTGGGTTTGTGTCAGACAGGTAAAACACTGCAATGGGAAGTCTTTGTGCACCCACAGCATAGGCGAGCCCCAGGAACTTAAAGATGGTATTACGCATAAAGAAATCACAGCGCCCGAACATGGCAAAGTTTCACCCCGCCAAGGACTTCGGCTCACACCCTCAGCAATCGTGGGCATAAAGTGGACTTCGATGCTAGTACAGCTGTGAACGTCTCATTAAATTAGTTGCGGTTGCTTTCACTGCTCCAAAGACTGGATTAACCAGGAACAAGTTCCACAGGCCCAACCAGGCGCAGTTGCATTTCCCCCAGGACATGGGCCTCAGCCCACATCCTCAACAATCGCTGGCATGAAGCGGACTCCGAGGCTAGTACAGCAGTGAAGGTCTCATTAATGCAGTATCGCTCCTCTTCTTTAGCGCCAAACCAGTGTCTCAGATAACTGTGGTAACTCGAGAGAAAATACATGATGCCCAGTGCTGAAACCCTGACCCCAAGCAGGAGGAGGAGGTGGCCTTACAAGGCCAAGAAACTATGACCAGGACCCGCTGTAGCCTGTGTGGGAAGTATGTGAGCGGGCCTTGATCAGGCTCCGTCCCAGCAAACACCTTGTGTGGCCCAAGGTGTCGCGAGTGACATAGCAATGGGGAATCCATGTGTCCACACACTAGTCATTCTGTTTGAGTGCCGGATACCTCATCGGCAATGCAAGGGAAAGCCATCTGCACTCTGCACCCTACCCAAGTCAGTCAGTGTCTTTGTGCCAGACAGGTAAATCACCGCTATGGGAAGTCAGTGTGCACCCACAACATAGGTGGGTCTTGGGCAACCCAAGACATGAACCATGAAGAGTGGGAGAAGACTCTAAAGCCAGTGGATAGTGCTGGTAACTGTGGCGATCTCAACCCCACCAAGGAAAGGGTATTGTGAGATGCTCTGCACAGCGGCTGGGCTGAAATACTTAGCAATGGCCCCGGTAATATTACAGTACTGTTTAGCATGAGACCACGGTCTAATTCACTGCAGACAGAGAACTGTATAAATAATTATGGAATTATTTGCGTACACGTTCACGCTGACAGCGGTATTGTAACGCAAACTCCAGACAGAAAAAAATTATACGGGAGACTGCAAACAGGCCTAGCTGTGAAATACTGAAGCACTACAACTCCCAGCAGGCACCCAGCAAAATGGAGACTGTGAGATGCAGCCCAACGAAGGAGCTGTTTTTCTTTTGTTTGAAAAAGAATGCAGGCTGTATACTGTCTATTTCACTTTCCCTCTAAAAGTGTCTGTGTTGGCCCTGGGCTCTGCGTATAATTCACTGCAGACACAGCCCGGTGTAAATAATTATGGAATTATTGGCGTACACTTTGACGCTGACAGCGGTATTGTACGCAAACTGCAGCCAGAAATAAAAAATTATACGGAAGGCTGCAAACAGGCCTAGCTGTGAAATAGTGATGCACTACAACTCCCAGCAGGCACCCAGTAAAATGCAGACGGTCAGAGGTAGCCCTAAGAAGGACCGTTGGGGTTCTTGTAGACAGGATCCTACACTACCACTGTCCCTATCTCAGCAGCCCATCCCCTATACTCTGTATAACAGACTGCAGACTGAGAACGCTATAGCTGTAATGGCCTGCACAGCCCGAGATGAAAAAAGAATTGTGCACTACTGCTCCCAGCAGCCACAACAGTAATGCACACAGTCAGATGTGGCCCTAAGAAGGACCTTTGGGGTTCTTGAAGACAGGACCTACGCTAACACTTTCCCTATAGCAGCAGCAGCACTTTCCCTAATCTCTCCCAGTGTGTGTCTGAGGGGAGCCGCGGGCGGGACCGCTTTAAATACTTGGTGGTCACTTGATCTCACCAGCCACTCACTGCAGGGGGGTGGGATAGGGCTGGCACGTCACAGCAGGAAGTGGTAATGCCTTCCCTGCATGTCTATTGGCTAGAAAATGGCACTGAACTTGCGGGGAAGGAAATGGAATTTACTCGAGTACCGCGTGGTGTTCGTCTCGAGTAACGAGCATCTAGAACACCCTAATGCTCGAACGAGCAACAAGCTCAGACTAGTGTGCTTGCTCATCTCTATTAAAGTCTCTTCATGCCACAGCTATTTGACTTTATTTAGTATTGCAGGCAATCTGTCACTCCAACTCTGTATTTGCCGTTGCATACATTTAGGGATTCTTCACACAAACGTATTTGTGAACGCAAAATTTGCACGTATGATGCGCAGAGATTAATGCCCGTTGATTTAAATGGGTTCGTTCTTATGTTACCTTTTTGCACGCATGCAGAAAAAAACAGCGTTTCTTTAGGTCCCTAAAGAAGTCAATGGGAGGTGCGCAATACGCTGCGCAATTCTGTGAAAAGAACACATCTGGACCTTATTAAGCTAAATAGCCTTTTAAATCGGGGTGTGGTAGTGTCCTGTGTAGAGATGAGTGAGCACACTCGGATAAGGCAGTTAGGTGAGCAGGGGGGAGAGTGAGAGAGATCTCTCTCTGCCCCCCGCTCACCCCCGCTGTCCCCCCGAGCCTGCTCGGACAAGAATGCAGTTACTCGAGAAGAGCAATGCTCGCTCGAGTAACTGCCTTATCCAAGTGTGCTCGCTCATCTCTAGTCCTGTGCGCTAATAACCCTGCCCTGTGTGCGCAAAAAGTACAGTAAAACGTGCCAATACGAGCGCAAATCGAGCTTGTTGATAGCACAAATGCATTGCACTGAGGTGAGCGTTTTTGTGCATACGCTCGTGTGATGGGTCAAAGTCCTTTGGAATGGTATAAAATTAGTTGGTGTTTATTTGTCAGCAGGCTATACTAATGAAATTTCCTCAAAGTTAGAGGATTAAACCAGAGATCCCACTTCTCTCGTCTCGTCTAGCTTTTTTTCTTGAGACCCTCTAATCTGTTGTTTCTGTCAGTAAGGACCGATGAGCCGCATGTTACAATTGTAGAACATCAGAGGGAGTCATGGCTTCTTGCTTTTCTTTCCTTGCACGTAAGATAATACATGAATTAGTCTCCTCGTCTAGTCATAGCGGCCAGCCAAATGTTATCTTTTCTCAGCTCCTAAATAGCTGAATTAAAGCTTTTGGGTGTAGAATATCTTTTTTTTTTTGCAAGGGAAGAGGAGTGGGTGGCAAGATAATGTGGATGACATTAGCCTAGACACAGTATGGCTGGTCCTGTATCTGGATGCTGAGGAGTAAGCGTGGGCATCTTTGAAGGCACACGATGTTGATAACAGCTGTTCACACTTGCAACCATCAAGGATGGATTACAGAGTAAAGAAGTATACATTGTGTGGGCCCTAGCTTAGAGAAAACTGTAATGAGGAATATGGATTGTGTTTATACATATACTATAAAATGTATCACTCGCAAACCATATTTACAAGCCCGATACTGAGTTATGCCCAAGGTTCTCCGGTGCAAATCCCATTGTACAGCACATGTCCATGTGCTCTGTGATGTATGAGACACCACACATTGCAAGCCCTATTCTTGCATGAAGTTCACACAAAAATAAGACCTCTTTCAGTTTTTGCATCCTGCAATATCAGTGCGAAAGGAAAAACAGCAGTATAAATCATAGTAACATAGTATGTTAGACTGAAAGAAGACAATGTTCATCTAGTTCAGCCTGTTTCCACCCATTTCCCCCATGTTGATCCAGAGGAAAGGCAAAAAAAAACAACAATTCAGGCAGTCAGAAAAAACCCTGGGTCAATGTTTAAAAGTTCCTACCTGACTCCAAGACCCGGATCAACAACCCCACTGGTTATTTAATATCTGTAATATCTTAGCATTCCAAAAAGACGTCTAGTCGCCTCTTAAACTCTTCCATTCATTTTGCCATCACCACGTCCTCAGGCAGAGAGTTCTACAGTCTCACTGCTCTTACAGTGAAGAACCCCCTACTATGTTGGTGATGAAACCTGTTTTCTTCTAGACGTAGCGGATGCCCTCTCGTTACCATCGCAGTCCTGGGTATAAACAGATCATAGAAGAGATCCTTGTATTGTCCCCTAATGTATTTATACATAGTTGTTTGGTCGCCCCTTAACTGTCTTTTTTCAACGATAAATAATCCCAGTTTTGGTGCCTCTCTGGGTATTCCAGTCCCTTCATTACGTTTATTGATTTAGTTGCCCTTCTTTGAACCCCCTCCAGTACTGTAACATCTTTCCTGAGCTCCGGTGACCAGAACTGTGCGCAGTATTCCACGTGAGGCCTGACAAGTGCCTTATATAATGGGAGGGTAATGTTCCCGTCCCTCACCCCTATACCTCTTTTAATGCACCCCAAGACTTTATTAGCTTTTGCAGCAGCTAACTGGCATTGGTTACTCCAGTTAAATCTACAGTCCACTAGTACCCCAGGTCTTTTTCCATCTCACTTTTTCCTAGCAGTATCTGCTATCTTTCTCTGAGCCAGTTTTTTACCCATATACACACGTTTTCACCCAATCCGAGCTGTCTCATTTTGTATATAGCCTATTATGCGGCACTGTGTCAAATGCTTTGGAAAAATCCAGATATACGAGATCAATAGACACTCCCAGGTCCAGCCTAGAGCTTACTTCATTAGAAACAATGGGTTAATACATTAAGCATGTCCTGTGTGTTGTGCAAATGCACAGAATGCACCTGATTTTCTCAGCCATGTAATTACGATCTCATGGATCTGCTCAAAAGTGAGTGTATAGAAATGACTAGTGTGAACACTGCATGGGTTTTCTAAGTATTTTGCATTGCTATAAACAACTTTACCCAATAAATAAGGCAAAATCCATTGCCAATTATGTGCTTTTCTAGAATTCGACAGTCTTCAACACAAAGTAGCATTACCATCTGTTGGAGTATTCACTTAATTTAGGTGATATCAAAGGATATCATAGCCTTATCAATCAGATATGCCTAATTGTATACTCGAAGCATCAGAGAAGAACACAGTGAGAAACACTTCGGTGATGTTTCCAAGATCTTCTGAAGTATTTTATTATTGCATAGTTTTTATAGAAAAATGCAAAGCAGTGATAATAATTGCCCGACTTTTGTAAGTAATAATAGTGCAGCATTCTTCTCCAGCATTTTATTGGCTACAACATTACGTCAAACTGCAGGAGCGATCAAAGCATTGCATGTTGTAGTCCCTCAGGGGAGCTTAAAAGTAAAGTAAAGAAAAAATCAATAAAGTTTTATTAATTGTAAAAAAAAGTTATAAAAGTTTAAATCACCTCTCTTTGCCATATCTATTATTAAAAATCTAGATCATAAAAAAAAATGTATTTGGTATTGCCGCGTCCGTAAACATCTGATCTATCAAAGTAGTGCATTATTTTTCCTGCATGTTGAACGTCGTCTGGAAAAAAAATAAAGAACGCCAGAAATGCACTTTTTTAGTTACCCTGTCTCCCAGAAAAAACGCAATAAAAAGCGATAAAAAAGTCATATGTAATCCAAATTGGTACCTTTGGAAAACACAGGACATCCCGCAAAAAATGAGCCCTTGCTCAACTACATCAACGGAAAAATAAAAAAGTTATTGCGCGCACAAGATGACCGCAGAAAATAATTGAAAAAAATTAAATGTCTTTGAAAAAATAAAAGAGTAGTACAGTATAAAAAAAACCCATACAAGTTTGGTATCGTAGTAATCGTACTGACCCATAGAATAAAGTTATCATGTCGCTTTTGTTGCCGTTTGTGGGCCATAGAAACAAGATGCACTGAAAGATGGCGAAATGTTGTATTTTGTTTTTCATTTTACTCCACTTAGAATTTTTTAAAAGTTTTTTTGGTACATTATATGGTACTTTAAATAGCACCATTGAAAAATACAACTCATCCCGCAAAAAACAAGCCCTCATTCAGCGACGTCGATGGATAAATAAAGGAGTTACGATTTTTTTGAAGGGGGGAGGAAAAAACGAAAATGGAAAAAGAAAAAGGGGCCGCATCATTAAGGGGTTAACCTTGGGGGACAATATCCGGAAGTCAAGTGAATTTTATCAACCCTGAGAGATAGTAATGTGCAGAAACAACTGCTGGATTATCAACAAATACATTTGTAGGACAGTAGACTACCAGTAAATGAATGGGTGCAAATGTTGAAATCTTTTGGACTATGTTTGCTCCAAGCATACAGTCATTTTACCAAAGTATGGAGAATCTGACATTCAATAGATGATCGGGCTTTGTGTACGCCACTTTTAGAACTCATTACAATCAGACTTCCATTGCTTTTTTTCTTCAGTGCCTTCTGCAGCACCATCCTTACCTGGAAACCTGATTGGCCAACTGGAAGTCAACGGGATCTATCAAGGTCTGTTGGGATCTGTTACACAATGGATCTATGATTAGTGTCATGGGTTTGGTAATAACAGAAGCTAGAGTGTGAGCCGGGCCTTAAATCTGTATTTTTTAGATCATACTAGGAAATAATTTTTGACCCCTTTGAATTTACATGACTCCCAAATAGCAATTTAGATTAGAGATATGACATATATGCGAGATGCGTGAGCCAGCAGCCCTGTATTTCATCGCAATCAAACATCTTGCAAACCTGGTTCTCCCTAGATGAAAGTGAAGCGTGCTTTGTGTGTTTTGGAAAGCCTGGTAGCTGATGCTGAATATTTATCAGATTTGAAAGATATAGTACAGGGAGATGCTGGGCAGAGTCTGATGGAAATACTCCGTCAACCTCGTGAACATATTTGTGCCCTCGGCGCACTGTTTTTGTTTAAATGTTGCTGGAACATTTGAGGTGAGAGATGACTGCGTCTTGTTTTTTTCCAGTTGTATATTGTCATTTCAGCGCCGCTGCTGGGAACCGTTCCACCCTGCGGAATACCACTAGGTGTCAACACCGAAAACTGCCTAGCATCACGGTCTAATTTCACTGTACTATTTCAATGCTTTGCTTACAGGATGCTTGCTGCATGAATTATTTTCCACAGCACTGAGTCAGTTCTCCAAACTTCACGTACGAAGAGAAATAGAAGATACGTGAACATTTAAAGACATACTACAGCTTTCACCATAGGCTCCAAAGTGTTCACTGCATCATATAGAACACATAGGTCAAACACAAGGCCCGTGGATCAAATCCAGCCCGCTGCCTGACTTTATGTGGAACACCGGCCAGGCAGCAAAACAACCGGAATGATACTCATCCAGCCTGCCGCTTTGGTCTGGCAGTGGCAGCCGCTGCTGAGCCTGTGACCGCTGACCTCTTACCTTGGTGCAAATGCCAATGGCGCAGTGCAGAGTCTGTGAGGTGAGAGGTCAGCGGTAACAGACAGCAGCAGTTGCCACCGCAGGACTGGTGCTGTAGGTTGGGTGAGTGTAAACCCTGCAGGAATGCTGCCTGGCCGAAGGCCAATAGAGGCGTTGATACCTGGGACTACTATAGGGGGTTACTATTACTGCTGGAGTCACTATGGGGGTCGCTGTTGCTACTGGGACTACTTACTACTGCGACCACTATGGAAGTCATTATTACTACTGTGGCCATTATGGGGGTCATTATTACTTCTGCGACCACTATGGGGGGTCACTATTACTACTGTGACCACTATGGGGGTCACTTACTACTGCGGCCACTGTGGGGGTCACTATTACTACTGTGGCCACTATGGGGGTCATTATTACTACTGCGACCACTATGGGGGGGGTCATTATTACTACTGTGACCACTATGGGGGGGGTCACTATTACTACTGTGACCACTATGGGGGTCATTTACTACTGCAGCCACTGTGCAGGTCACTATTAATACTGTGGCCACTATGGGGGTCACTTACTACTGCGACCACTAAGGGGGTCACTATTAATACTGTAGCCACGATGTCATGGAAATACGCTGTGTATTCGCACATCTTTAAATATGTCTAGAGATATGCTTACATTTTTTTATGTCCCCCACCTACTGGAGTGAGATTGCTAAAAAATTTTGAGACTTTTTAAAAATATCTCAGTTGATATATCTCTCTAAAAACCTCACTCTACTTAGATGCTTCCGCCTTTTTTACGCACTTTTGAAAATTGTCTAGTGAGGAATATATGAGCATTCCCATGTCTGACATTTATGGCATATCCACAAGATAATTACAACTCCCACCTCTTGAACCCACACTTATCTTAACTTAGGGCCTATCTTGACTTAGGGTACCTTTTAAGGCCCCTTTACACGTAATGATTATTGCTTAAAATTTGTTCAAACAACCGAAAATGAGCGATAATTGTTACATGTAAACGCAGGCATCGGGCACTTTTCGTCTAATTGATGATTTTAAGGTGAACTTAAAATCCACTGTTCAGCCACAGAAAGATAATATATCTCTCAATAGACCACAAGCTGTGTTTTTTGTGGGAGCCGCGAGATTACATTGTATTCTGCCTAGAGCCACGTGAAGAACAATGCGGCTGCTTGCACAGCAGGGCATGTGATTAGTCGCATGCTGGGCTCTGCAAACAGCTCCTGCAGGCCTTTTTACATCCAAAAAGAGATGATACAGTGTAAATGGACATTAGTGCCCATTAACACTTTATGCAATAAGATTGCTAAAACTTTCAATCTTTTGCAAGATTATCTTTGCATGTAAATGGGCCTTTACACTTGACAACTATCAGTTGCTTTATCGCTTGAAAGAGCATATTCAAACTATATATGTTTAGTGTAAACATGGTCACCGACAGGGCGAGGAGTGATAGGTCACTAGTCATTTCTTTCTAGTTTACCAAAAAAATCGTACCTTGTTGATCAAAATTTGTCTGGTGTAAAGTCATAGTCTTGTGTATGTGAACGACCAGTGGATGAATATGCATGGAGATGAATGATATCTCGGCAAACGACTAATGAACAATCATTGTGCTGTGTAGAAAGTAAACAAAAATCTGTCATTTATAAGGCCCTTTTGGACACAACGATTTTCACTCAAAAATCGCTCAAAGCAGTCTTTTGAGCGATAATCGTTGTCTGTAACTGCCATCAAGTAGTTTTCGTTAAGCCGCGCTGATTGCTGATCTTTCAGCATGCTGAAAGATCAGTGATCAGTTATCAGGAATTCACAGCGGGATATAGCTGATACTGTTTCAGCTGTATCCCGCTCCATGATGACAGGCGGGGTATGAAGAACACAGCGGTGCAGCTCTGTTCTCCATACCCCTTTCAGAGCGCTCGGGGACAACTGCTTGTCCTCTGCATCCTCCGCTCGGAGCGCCCAGCTGTATAACACTCGGGCGTTGCGAGCAGGGTACAGCTGGATGCAAAAGACAAGCGGGAACACCCCGCTTGTCTTCTGCATCCTCCGCTTGCAGCGCAAGGCGATCGCTCAACATTTGAGCGATCACCTTGCGCTTAAAAAGAACACAATGATTATTGCTCGAAAATCGCTCAAAAGATTTTTTGAGCGATTTTTGAGTGATAACCAGCCATTATGCTTTAATGGCTTTTTTGAATGATTGCTGTTCTATATAAAAGTACCTTTAGTTAAAAGTGTGGGAGGACCACAAGACACGATGACTTTGTATAAAGGTACTCAATTTACTTATATTTGGGAGAACAAAAATGTGGTTGAAATAAATAAAATGAATATTAGTCAGTTTTGGGTCTCAGGGTGGATTGTTAAGAATTTTCAATTCTTTTATATGAATGATGGTCTTAAGACTTTTCAGGATCTGCAAACAAATTTGGATTAAGGGATCGGGGTTATTTGTACTATTCAAATGTCTAATGCGGTAAAATCAAGCAAATGTAAGGATCTTTATGTTGAAGTGCACCCTCTTTTTCTGAGAGAAGACAAAATTATATAAAGTATCAAACAAAATGGCTAGAAATGATTCTTTATCTTGTTTTCAAAATAAATGGAACCTGGATATTGGGGGTATCTGATATGCGATGGGTCTCTATTAGCATGGAGTATGGTGGAATTAAATGTAGTAAAATAATTTTCCAGTTTGTTATCTTGCATAAATTGTATTGTATCCCCTCAAGATTATACAGTATGGGTTGAAGATCCTCAGATTTACATGTGTGTCTGAAATGTAAAAGGAAAAGGGATGAGCTGCTTTATCTTTTGTGGTGTTGATCAAAACGCATGAGATACTGGGATGATATTTTGACATTTTAGGAAAAAAATTTTTGGAATGTCTTTAATAAATCAACCAAGGAATCTAATTTGGAGAAACTGGTTAACAGAGTCCCACATTTGGGAAGTGGACCACATGGACGGACCAAGTCATTCTTTTGAAATATATTAAATTTCATAGAAGGGATAATGTATACGAATTTGATAAGTTTTGGGCATGCTGGTCTAATGTTTGGAAAATTACAAACAAATGTTATTATAGTGGAGATGGTGGATTTGGAACTGCGGATTCCTTTCCTTTTCTTATGTTTTATTTCATTTTTTTTGTTTTGATTATTAGCTCTCGTAAATACATTTTCTTTAGAGAATAAATGTAAAAAATAGCTTCCACTGACTTCTATAGGAGTTATGGAAGCATAGTAACATAGTATGTTAGGTTGAATGAAGACAATGTCCATCTAGTTCAGCCTGTTTCAACCGCCTAGCTGATCCAGAGGAAGGCAAAAACCTCAAGAGGCAGAAGCCAATTTTAGGGAAAATTCCCTCCTGACTCCATAATGGCAGTCAAAATAATCCCTGGATCAACCTTTGATAGTTCCTACCCGAATGTAAGACCCGGAACTACAAACCAGCTGGTCATCTAATGTCTATATCCTGTAATATCCTTCTGCTCGATAAAGACATCTAGTCCCCTCTTAAACTCCTCTATGGATTTTGCCATCACCACATCCTCAGGTAGAGATTTCCACAGTCTCACTGCTCTTACAGTAAAGAACCCCCTTCTGTGTTGATGTTGAAACCTGCTTTCTTCTAAACGTAGCGAATGCGCTCTTGTTACCGACGCAGTCCTAAGCAGCATAGCATACGTGAGATCAGCTATTTCTGTTATCCCTTCAACCCTTCAACATATGTTCTTTTTGGGGAAAATCAATAGTAAATTTGTCTAAGTTGATTTGCACCAATTGTGTGTCTTATGCCATAATTCTGGAGTAACACCAATATTAAATGTGGCCCACTTTATTAGGTAATACCTAATAGTGTAATAACACCATTAAAATTAGCTGTGCTTAGAATGTAATTACAGACTGTAGCTGATCAGGCGTCAACTAGGGGCAAGTGATTGTGGATATGTTGTGGACTATAATGAAATTCTGCAATAGCAATGTGGCTTGCAAATGAATGGTCTTTAATTTGTTGCCCTTTTTAAGCCACTTTTACATGGCAGGATTATTGTTCAAACCGCTTCTTAGATCGAATGGTTTGCACAATAATAATTGCATTTAGTGAAAGACCAATCATCAATAGGTCGCTGATCTTTCAAGAAGGCCATAAAGTCTTTGTTGGTCTACCACTGCATTTACCTGTGTAAACAGGCAGTCGTTCATCTATGAAATACTGCCTGTTTACTGTAAATGGAGGTGGGCGGGCTGGAATGATCTCTGGCCATCCCCGATCTTGTGTGTAGCACAGGAGCTATCATCATCCTCCAGGAGATGGCAGTTGGGTGCCCAACAGTCATCTTGTGTAAAAGGGGCTTTAGAAACATGAAGCTTAAAAATGACCAATGGAGTAATTTTTGAAAAGTAAGTGCAATAATGGGGCAACCGTAGATGAAAATGTTTAACAGCTGGTTTATCATTGGAGAGCGATTTGCATGAAGGAATGTAAAAGTGACCCATATATCTTAGGTGTTCATGGTTATCTTATGAAAGCAAAACAGGAAATATTGGAGACAACACAATCCTGCTGATTGCTCATTAGATTAAATGGCTAACATAAAACTGGACATCCAAGTCTAAAGCAAAATTGGACATCTTTTATTTCTAGTGACACAATGCTGGAGCTCAAGGATCTGGTTTTGCGTAAACTGCAGCTGCTCTTTCAATGTACTATTCTATAACATAGACAAGCTACATGACTCAAAATATACTACTCCATGCCTTAGCATTAGGCTTCATGCACTTAACTGCACTTTATATCTGTAGGCTGCATATAAAAATGACTGCAGGATGCACCATCGGATGCTGTATCCTCCTGCATTGTTTTTATTGCTGTACACCCTGGCTATTTTTGTAAAGGTGACTTTAGAAGTTGTCCCATCAGGATAGACCTATTCGTATGCCCTCTCAGGAGATGAGTGGTTGCATGCAGTCTCCCTAATGATAACAGCTGATCACTTTGGAAAAACCTTTTCTAGTACCAATTTGGAGGTGTCTGACAGCAGAGATGTCCCTGTTTCCAAAGATGGCCATTAGATGTTTGAAAGGAGCTGTAGATATGAATTGAGGAAACTTTCTGAAATAATTAAAACAAAACAAAGTTACTTAAAGGGGTTTTCCAAATATGAAAAAAGGCAATACTCACTTCTCCATTGGCCAACGGCTCCTCTGTCCCCCAGCCAGTCTGTGTTACATTGGCTGCAGTGGTCTTGTGGGTAAACAACCTTATGCCTGCTGAAGCCAATATGTGGCCCCAAAATGGGACATCATCAATAATGTCCTGTAAACAGACCTGGACCTCTACATGAGAAGTCCTTGTGACTTGTTTATGGCATATGACTAGGACCAAATGACCCAGTGACTTCATGAGTCACATGGCCTGGCATCAAAAGACTCCGGCGCCATGGTGGTTATATTAATAAATTATAGTTTAGGGCACGAGGGGGTAAAGTGTTAAAAAAAAATTTAAAAATGTGTTAAATAAAAAAAATTGGAAAACCACCTCAAGTCTTTATGTAATTACTGCCTGCGGAATGTTGAAGGTAGAATAACACTTTACAATGAGAAGGAACAGATAATGTGTTGGACTTTTTTCCTGTCAAAACATTTTCATACATTTGTCTTTTGCTTTTTTTAAGGATTGACGCCCTTGTGTGTTTAGATGAACCCAGATGTTCCATATGTTCGCTTACTCTGCTCTTAGACAGCAGTTGGGCTACTGTATATCACACGGCTAATCAGCAATATGTTTCCACAGATACCGGTGGAAATCAGGCACTAGTATACTGAACATTGAATCCCCTACACAGGAGAAGTAGGATTAGAAGGAGAAGAAGGAGAAGAGGTATTTTAGTGGGTTCAGCTAAGACGAACAGCCCGAGGTTGGAGTTGACTTGGTTGGTTAATTCAGCACTAATACCAACTGATCATAGCATGTTTGAAAAGACAAGACCAGCTGCAAACCAGACCAGCTTTCATTGGAATGGAAACATGTTACTTACGGGTGTGTCTAGAATATATATATATATATATATATAATTTTTTTTTCCTACAGGGACATTTGATCAGTTCAATTCTAGGCTCTGGTTGGCACACTCGAGGACATTTACAGTTGTGTCCTAAAGCTACTACTGACTTGTCTTTACTTATGGTAATTGTCCATTGGAAGTTTAAGGTCCAGAAGACTCTGGAACAGATTTTCATCAAGGTTATCTTTAAAAGTGATTCACAGTGCACCACAACCTCTTGTTGCTTAAAGCCTCCTTCACACGGGCGACATGGCATTGCTGCGAGAAAATCGCATGGTCGGTGCGATATCATTGCATTCTCTAGTGGCAATATCACAATTTTGTGGTGCTACAAAGTTGCACGTGGTAGCACCACATGTGAGGATTTTCAGGCGGGGTGTGGGGGGGGTTGAAATATAAGCCCTACCCTTAAGATAAACCCTAGCTGCAGAAAAGAAACAAAAAATACACATACATGACCTAGAAATGCTGTCTGGGGCTCCATTGCATCTTCTCCCGGCTCCCGGGTACTGATTTTCAGCATCTCTTCTGAATGGGGATTGGATAATCCCCGCCTCCAGGAAGCGCTGGCTGTGATTGACTGAGGGCCTCAGCTCAGCCAATCAGAGCCAGCGCTCGTTAAACCTATCACAGCCATTCAATAAATAGAATGAATGTCTGTGATTGGTTCAATGAGCGCTGGCTCTGATTGGCTGAGCTGAGACCCGCAAGGTTTTTGTCTCACAATGTAGCAGGCTATAAAACATTGCAAATGGGAATGAACCCATGGGAAAGCATGGGCTTTACATACATGCGATTTGTAGCATTGCGCATCTCGAGAAAATCGTGACACTTTGTCACCAATGTTAACAAGGCCTAAGAGGGTTGTACTAGAAACACAATTTATCCCCTTTCCACAGGATAGTGGGTTACTTTCTGATCAGTGGTAGTCTCACAGCTGAGACCTCTACCTATCCCAAGTACAGGGGTCCTGTGTCCCCTTATCCTCCTCACTGTGGGCTTACTGCACACCCTGCAGTGAGGAAGGCACTGAATGAAGTGATGGTCGTACTAGTGCACTGCCGCTCCATTCATTTTCAGTCGGACTACTGGAATTAGTCGAGTGGCAAATGCTTAGATATTTCTGTTAAACCCATTGAAAAGAATGGAGTAGTAGCTAGTAATGAATGTCTGAAGAGCTATTTGATCATTCAGTGTCATGGAAGTCAACACATTTCTCCACCCATTGAAGAAGTATGGAGGAGGAAGAGGAGGAGGCTACCCAACATTCCTTCCATCCATTACTAACCTCAGCTATTCTATATGGATAGTGGGACCAGTGGGAGGATACTCTGAGGAATGTGGGCCAACACCATTAGGCACTTAGAGACATATAACTGCTTTTATGTTGCAGCGCCTGTAGAAGGACCATCGGAAAGCCCACATGAAAACATCACATCATGATGACAAAATCTCATACCAGCTGTGCAGAGAAACCTCAAAATGCAATAGTATCATGATAGACTATTAAGCAGCTTGAGCAGAGCATTTCCCCATGGCTGTAGAGATGCATCCACAATGGATCGCAGCTCTGTGGCTTATCTCAGATGAGCAGGAAGCAGCCGCGACAGCGCCACCGGTGGCAGGAAAGTTTAACAGAGGTGTGGCATAATGTTTTCATGTAGTGAGACATGGCTTTGGCCCCTTTGACTCTTGGTGTCTAAGCTGGTTGAGTGGCTGGAGCTTGCACAGCTTTAGAGATGCTGCCTGCCCCGCTGCCATTGAGCTATCAGAAATGATAATCAGCACAGCTGGGGGTGTGATAACTGACTGATGCTTCCCCCTGTCCACAAACAATGTGGATCATCTGATAGTTATAAAGATGAGGGCACTTGGACTGTCTGCGTGTTGACGGAGGTGGTATTTTTTCCTGTCCCTCTATCTTGTATTAGTACCTTGAAATAAAGCCTTGAAAATGCATTGCCCAGTATTCCACTGGAGATTATTTTAATAACGTGAACTTGGATGTGTGAGAAGATGCACGGGCCAGTGCTCTGCTCTGAAGTAAATACAGCTGCTGATATCACTGCAGCGCAAGAATTATTTTACACTTTCTCATTCCTCCTTTGAAAATTTATGATATAGCTTCCAAAACAATCAGCACACCTGCTGTCTTGCATGGCAACATTTTTGGTATCTCTACAGCTGTTTCTTGGAGAAGGCCCGTGCTTGGGTGTGCTGTTGGCCCGCTAGAATTTGTCCTTGGAAAAATGTATGACATTGCTTCTAAAACAATCAGCACACCTGCTGTCTGTCTTGACTCTATGTGAGCTTTCTTTTGTTTTCACTGACACCCCTGTGCTATGAGTGACCCTTACACCACTGTACACTATTTTTACCAATTTTTGGGAGGAGCACAAATTTTCCGAGATGTATTCCCATGCAAATTCAGGGGTTTTGGCCGCATTGGGGACCTTCTGGAGGGCAAATTAGTGAACCCAATTTTTACTCCCATTGACTTTAATAGGCATTGGAATTGACCATCCCGATTCACAATGATTTTGGTAAAATCGACCCGATCCCAACACAAATCATGTATTCCACTACATGCTCATCACTAGCAGCTACGCATGCTCAGACAGCACTCTATTCATTCTGACATCACTGTGGGTGGTGAAGCGACCCCACAATGACAGTCAGAGGGGAACATAGGGCCCCTGTTCATGATATTGGTGAAGGTCTCATCGGTGAGGCCCCCAGTGATCAACGAGCTATCACCTATCTTGTAGATAGGTAATAACTTGTGATTCTGGTGTACGCTTTTATAATGGTAATTTGGTCATTGCGATAGTAAAGTACTGATAAAACACATCCTTAAGACAGGGCAATCGTTGGAATAGGGCATTATTGCAGCGTCCCGTAGGGTGCCCCAGACACATGGCATACACTGAGGAGCTGGCAGAGCAAGATGCTGGCTTGTCACAGCGGCACTTACCACGCTCGCTCCCGAAGGGACGCATATAGCCAAGGCCAGGGCAGTGCTGGGCCTCTTCTGGACAAGCCCCCTCCCCCCCCGGCATGGGGATTCCCAAAAAAACTGGGGAACAGGGGTTGTGATTGTCACGTGTGATGCCACCGTTCCAGTACCCCCCGGTATAAACATCGGCGGGGAAATAAATGAGCCACAACCAGTAGTATAGTACCTCAGGTCCCCGGGAACGGTCAGGGCATGGAATAAATTTACCTATTAAACTTCAGCAGTACAAGGCACAAATGACAATTTTACATTGTGACGAAATGAGATGAGACAAAATACCTCCACACGGCAGGCCCAGACTTTAAATAAAGACGTGTACCTCCACTCAGCAGGACTCAGACTTTAGGACACTTGAGCGTGAACAGTGAGACTAGAGTACCTCCACTTTGCGATCCCAGACTGCAGGATGCACGGGTGTGAACTGATTAGATAAGAGTACCTCTGCACTAGACCTTGCCAAAAGACCACGCATCCTCAACTCACGCTCTCTCTCTCTTTTGGGGGCTCACTCTTTTAGTAGCATTGCTGGTGGTGTGCGGGAAATCTCTCCTCTTCCTCCATCTTCAACACAGGAGGGCTGAAGGTGCTCCTATGTGCCTCTGTAATGTACCTCAGATGGAACTCAAGATAGCACTGAAGATGGTACCCTTTCCGACTCTCATGCACTCACATTTATATACTCTCCCATACCACTTGACAGGATACATTTGCAGACAGTCAGCTCATACTTTACAGACATTAAGCCATCACACACTGCAGCTGTGCAATACACATAACAGAATGACAAGACAGTTTTGCACAGAGCATCTACATAAGACATACATGTATGACATTATAGAGGGGGCCAGGAAAGCATGTACTGGACCACTACATTATGTTATCTGATAGGGCAATTTAGACAAGCTTTGACCACTGTCTTAGCAATGATGCAAACTAGTGGCTTGTAACCTCACTCTTTACCAGGATGCACCATGTTAATTTCTGGCATGTCATCTAAATTGATACATTCCAGCATTTATTTTTTTGTGGTGGTTGCGACTGTTTATGTAACACAGTGAAAGTGGAATTTGTCTGTTAACTACATCTGGAGCTGATCACAAGAATAGCCCACATGCTGACATAGGGTGGGGAGAAAGGCCTTATTTAATTATGCATACAAAGATAAATCCAGACCCCCTTGGAGTCTAGTTGAGATGGAAGACATCACTGCGATTGCTGTTAATTCCGCCTGCTATATAATGTCCAGACTTTATGGTTTAAGACCAGGAAATAGATACATATGTAGAGCAGAGATCGGAATGTCTTACAGATGTAATCTAATTTCTAGAGGAAAACACTACTTATTGCCGCATTGTAATGTGAATAAACAATTCAAATTAATTTCAAAAACACCAGTGCAATTGTGGTTTATCAAAAACACATGATAAAGTAGGTTGGAGAGAGTTCTGCAAATGAAGTGTGTTCCCTTTCTGGTCAGTATAATTATGTACTATATGTATTACTGTTTATACTCTTGTAGACCTAATCCGCTGCTGTGTTCTATTACCGTGCTTCTCTGAATACACTTTGAAGGAACTTCAGTTTTAAGGAATCTATTGTGAAAAGGTGACAAGACTGTATATCGGTGTGATGAAAAATTATGGGATTAGCTTGGTTTTATTCTTCACATGCTTTGAACTGGGCAAGAACTTGTGTTGGAGAAAAGAGCCACGGGGGAGAGAAGCGAAGCATTTGTCACCTAAGCCTAGGTTGTGCAGGAAGGGTAGATGTAAACTGTCCGAACTCAATCTCCCCCATCCCCTTATAGTGAAGGGGGGGGGGGGGGGAGGGTAGAGAAATGAACTATTGAATATTTATGATATCCCCCCCCCCCCTTTCTCCTTCCCGTATTGACTCATTGTCCAGTCCTAAACCAGGGATTTGCTTAATAAAGTAATGGGTAGTTCTAAAAACTTAAAGGGGTATTCCAGTTACTGGACAATTTTTTTTTTTTACCATATTTGCTTCTTATTGAGAGATTGTTTAGAGAAAACAATAGTACATTAACACTAAGGCCGCCTGCACACGGGCGGAATTCCCGCGGGATTTCCGCCGCTCAAAGCCTGCATAGGAGTGCATTACAATACGCACTCCTATGCAGACGGCCGCAGTTTGGCCGTGTGAAATCTCGCGCGGCAAACAAACCGCAGCATGTTTTATTTTTGTTCGGGTCTCGCAGAGCCTCGCACAGAAACGTCACTCACGCGGCCCCCGGCTCCGGTCTGCGCATGCGCCGGCTGTCCGACAGCCGGCACATGAAAGAGCCGGGCCGCCGGGCGCGGGTGAGTACGCGCTCGTCCCTGCAGGCGCTGGGGTCGGGTCCCGCGGCGAGAATTCTCGCCGCCGGATCCGACCCGCTCGTCTGCAGGCGGCCATAAAGAAGTATGATGGTACAATTCTGGACAGTAATACAAATTTATAAACATTTTTCTATATACTTTCAGCCCAGTTTCTCCAACAAGGAAAGTTTTCCTAATATATAAAATGATTACACACAGTTTATCTTTTTTATGCTAATTAGTTTCTTGTGTTATCAATTTTTGTTAAAGAACAACAGAACATAACCAACAAAAAAAGATTGGCATCACAAAAAAGAAAATCCATATACAACTTGTTTTAATGTTGAGATTTCCATTTTCCCCCGTTCTCATATTTTTCCGTAGAGTTGTTTCGACATGCTAACCATCCCTCAGACAAGCATTGCTCTGCCATCCGGCCCAAGAATTCCTCCTTTGTTGGAGGGAGTTGTTCTCTCCAGTGTTTAGCAATTATAGTTTTTGCTGTCATAAGTGAGTGTCCCAATAAAAATCTTATGTTTGGAGGTAATTTTTCGAGGCCTATTAAGAGAAGGGTTAATTTGGCTTCTCTAGGAATTGAGCATTTTAAGGTGTTTGACATTTCACCTATAACTTCACTCCAGAACTTATTTAGTTTAGGGCAAAACCAGAAAATATGGGACAGGGAGCCTTTTTGTCCACAATCTCTCCAACATAGGCCCGTTCCAATTTTGAATCTATTTGCCAATAGCAAAAATATGGAACGCTTCGCGAATTTGCATGTCATCTTTGCGCAGGGGCCATGCTAATCTTCTCTGTATCGTTCCAATTTTAATATATGTGCTGCCAAAGCGAGCACACTGGGCAAAATTTTGAAAGTTTCCCTAATGTCTCCACTTACTGCCATTATTCCAAATGGTCATCTAAATCATCAAACTGAACTCCAGTGCCCTATTTTGCCAATTTACAGCACCGCTGCTCTCTAGACAGCTTCATATTTCCACATTACTATTTAAAATGGCCAACAGGGAGTGCAAAAACTACATCTCCCACAATGCTCCATTGCCAGTTACCAGCAAGTGTGCATTCCCAAACTTTGTCGTCATTACAGATACTGAAATCACTAAGGCCTCATGTCCTTGGGCTTAAAATCCGCAGCGTTTCTCCCGCATGCGGATCCGCGCCCCATAGGGATGCATTGGACACACGCAGGCAGTTAAATACCTGCGGATTTCATTTTTCCCGTCAGGCGGGATCCGCGTGCGGGAAAAAAATGGACATGCTCCATTTTCGTGCGTGTCTCCCGCGGGGACGGCTTCCGCAGGCTTCTATTGAAGTCTATGGCAGCCGTCCGGATCTGCGGGAGACCGGTACCAGAATTAAACTCACCTGCTCCGGACGATGCGGTTCTTCCCTTCTTCGCGGCCGGATCTTCTTTATTCGGCCCAGCGGATGTGCCCGGCGTGTCGAGCACATCCGCCGGGCCAAAGAAAGAAGATCCGGCTGGGAAGGAAGGAAGATCTGCATTGTCCGGAGCAGGTGAGTTTATTCCGATTTTAAGGCCTCATGTCCACGGGGCAGGAGGGACCCGCTATGGATTCTACATGAAGAATCCGTGGCGGGCCTGATTTTCCCCGTGGACATGAGGCCTAAGCATGCCTGATCAGTAAAACAGTGGAGCCTACAGGATGTAACCACTTGATATCAATGGAGAACTAAGTGGGGGGACCGCAGGGAAGGGAATAGCTCTGCATCCTGGTAAAACAAGTTATAACATTAGATTACAAAATTACATGTTATCGCCTTATGACGCATATAACTTACTTTGAATCACTGGAATACCTCTTTCAGTAAAGGACTGGAAATATAAAACACTTGTAGATAGTCCCTCCCAGGATGGTGACTGTTGTGGGTTTGCAAGTACGATATAAGTCCAAATTTCTTGTATCAATATTGAACCCGCCGGTGTAAATGAACCCTAAGGTTGCATTCACAAGAGTAAGTTTCTCAGTTGCATTTTGTGCCATGTGAGACGTACAAAACCCGCGCTGAAATACCCCCTATTGTTTTCAATGGGTTTATTTACATGCGCGATTTTTCTCTCGCAGTATTGAAAGATCTCTGCATGTTCTATTTTACTGCAATTCCACAGAAATCTCGCTCATTGTTTCCATTGGGTGAGAAAAAAATTGCTTTGCACTCACATATATATGAAAGTTTCATTAGAGTGCGATGCACTTTTTGATTTTCCTATTGAAAATACATGTAATGTTCAAGTTTTTCATGAGTGAACGTTGCATGTGCAGAGATGCAACGCGATTTTCTCGCAAATCGCAGCGCACTCCCAATAAACATCACAATGTACAAGCGTGATATCGCAAATACTGTTCTAGACTTTGATTGCATTTTTCTGTCCACCGGTCTCCAGATGATATACAAATGAAAAAGACAGCTAAATTCCTAGCCACGTACACAAGGGGTGCTAGAACTTGGACATGAACTGAACTCATTAGTTAAAAACAGTATTAGATGGTAACCCATGTAATCTGACAATATGAATTATAAGCGATTTTGCAAGCGGTTTTGCATCAAAAGACTAGGAGAAGTAGTTAGATGGCACATTTTACTGAATCAGTCCAGCACCACCCACATAAGTGGTACCCTCTGAGGCAGGAAAGACCACGATAAAATCCGTGGAAGGTGGCTGAGATAACAACTTCTCAGCTGGGAGATTCCAAAAAGATTTAGCTTTAGCACAAACGTCACAAGACCTCACATAACTATAGACATCATGCCTAATAGTGGACCACCAAAACGTCTTAGCAGTCAGCCTCCACGTGTTGTTGATTCTTGGATGTCATGACAGAACGGAAGCCTGAATTTCAGATAATTATAATTAGAGTCTCAGTTGTAGAGGAACAAAGAGTTCTCCATTTGGAAGCCCAAGAGAGGCCAGCTTCTGGGCCCAATAAACCTGCTCCTCCAGATCAAATGACACAGCAAACACAACTATCCTGTCAAGGAGTATAGGCACAGATGGTTCATCTGCTACCATGGGTATAAAACCTCTAGAAAAGGCATCAGCCTTCACATTCTTGTCACCAGGACTATATGTTACAACAAAGTCAAAGTGGAAAAAGAATAATGAACATTGAGCCTGTGTAGGAACGAGCCTCTTAGCAGACTCTAGATACACCAAGTTTTTGTGATCTGTAAAGACTGTTACCTTATATTCGGCTCTTTCTAAGAGATGACGCCATTCTTCAAACACCCATTCAATTGCTCAAAGCTTTGTGTCTCTAATGTCATAATTCTTCAGGGAAGACTTCCTTGAGAAAAGTGCTTAAGGACAAAGACACGTTAACTTGTTGGTACCCTGTGATAGGACTGCCCCACCCCTTAGCTTCATTGCATCTACTTCTATCACAAATGGTTTTGAGGAACTTGGTTGAACTAGAAGAGGAGCAGTGGAAAAGCATCAGGACCTCAGGAGACCACTCAGATGTATTGGCCCTCTCCTTAGTCATGTCAGGCGGAGATTTAACAATCACTAAAAAATTATTAATACATTTTCAATAGTAGCAAAACCCCAAAACCTTTGAAGAGCCCGGAGGTAGTTCGGGTGTACTCAGTTGAAGAGGGCCTGAACTTTGGCTGAAAACCCAGAGGAGTAATGACATGACCAAGACTTCCTGAGTGGCGAAGCAAACAGATCATTTTCATGAAGTGCTTGCAACACCTGCCGAATGTGAATAACATGAGAGTTGTAATCACAGGAGTAATTAAGAATATTGTCTAGATACATCAATACTAGAGATGAGCGAGCGTACTCGTCCAAACTTGATGCTCGTTCGAGTATTAGGGTGTTCGAGATGCTCGTTACTCGAGACGAGCACCACGCGGTGCTCGACTCCATTGCATTTCCTTCCCTGAGAAATTTGCGCACTTTTCTGGCCAATAGAAACACAGGGAAGGCATTACAACTTCCTCCTGTGACATTCCAGCCCTATCCCACCCCCCTGCAGTGAGTGGCTGGGGAGATCAGATGACACCCGAGTATTTAAATCTGCCCCGCCCGCAGCTCACCACAGATGCATTCTGACAGAGATCAGGAAAAGTGCTTTCTTGCTGTAGCTGCTATTGGGAGAGTGTTAGGTGTTATTTTAGTCTTCAAGAACCCCAACGGTCCTTCTTAGGGCCACATCTGACCGTGTGCAGTACTGTTGAGGCTGCTTTTAGCAGTGTTGCACAATTTTGTTTTTTTTTGTATATTGGGCATGCAGACCATAGCGTCCTCAGTCTGCAGTCATTTTACAGAGTATAGGGGCAGTACTGCTGAGGCAGGGACAGTGGTACAGGGAAAGAGATATACTGGCTATATAGGCAGTGGGCTTTTTCCCAAAAAGTGGAAAAAAAATACTATATTTGGCCTGCCTGTGACCGTCTTCAGTTTACAGCGTGTGTGCTGGGGGTAGTAGTCGCTGATTAATACCCAGCCTTGCACATAATTGTTTCCTGGCTGCACTGTGCTTTCAGTAACCACAGTCATCTTCCAACAGGGAAATCCATATACAGGCTATATCACAGACAGTGGGCTTTTTCCCAAAAAGTGGAAAAAAATACTATATTTGGGCTGCCTGTGACCGTCTTCAGTTTACGGCGTGTCTGCTGGGGGTAGTAGTCGCTGATTAATACCCAGCCTTGCGCATAATTGTTTCCTGGCTCTGCTGTGTCCGTTACATGATCGCCGTCATCCCGCCAGAGGGAAAGATTATACATATATACGCTGCATATGGTGTCTGTCTGGTTTTTCACCTCACCATTTTAAAAAATTGAAGCAAAATACTTAAGGCCTACCACTGGCCTTTGGCCACTTGACTGGTTCTGCCCTGTGAATTCCAGTAGCTCAGTCATACGCACCTAGGTCTCACTACAGGCTTGTGCATAATTGTTTCCTGGCTCTGTTGTGCGTTCCGTAAGCGAATTCAGCCTCCAACCACAGGCCAATAAGCGGCACATTTAATTACAGCATTCTGTTTCTGCTCTACTCGTAATGCTGAGGGGTAGGGGTAGGCCTAGAGGACGTGGACGCGGGCGAGGACACGGAGGCCCAAGTCAGGGTGTGGGCACAGGCCGAGCTACTGGTCCAGGTGTATCGCAGCCAACTGCTGCGGGATTAGGAGAGAGGCACGTTTCTGGGGTCCCCAGATTCAGCTCACAATTAATGGGTCCACGCGGTAGACCTTTATTAGAAACTGAGCAGTGTGAGCAGGTCCTGTCGTGGATGGCAGAAAGTGCATCCAGCAATCTATTGACCACCCAGTCTTCTACGCCGTCCACAGCTGCAACTCTGAATCCTCTGGCTGCTGCTCCTCCCAGCCTCCTCACTCCATGAAAATGACACATTCTGAGGAGCAGGCAGACTCCCAGGAACTATTCTCGAGCCCCTGCCCAGATTGGGCAGCAATGGTTCCTCTCCCACCGGAGGAGTTTGTCATGACCGATGCCCAACCTTTGGAAAGTTCCCGGGGTCCGGGGGATGAGGCTGGGGACTTCCAGCAACTGTCTCAAGAGCTTGCAGTGGGTGAGGAGGACGATGACGATGAAATACAGTTGTCTATCAGTGAGGTAGTAGTAAGGGCAGTAAGTCCGAGGGAGGAGCGCACAGAGGATTCGGAGGAAGAGCAGCTGGACGATGAGGTGACTGACCCCACCTGGTTTTCTAAGCCTAATGAGGACAGGTCTTCAGAGGGGGAGGCAAGTGCAGCAGCAGGGCAGGTTGGAAGAGGCAGTGCGGTGGCCAGGGGTAGAGGCAGGGCCAGACCGAATAATCCACCAACTGTTTCCCAAAGCGCCCCCTCGCACCATGCCACCCTGCAGAGGCCGAGGTGCTCAAAGGTGTGGCAGTTTTTCACTGAGAGTGCAGACGACCGACGAACTGTGGTGTGCAAGGTTTGTTGCGCCAAGATCAGCCGGGGAGCCACCACCAGCATGCGCAGGCATATGATGGCCAAGCACCCCACAAGGTGGGACAAAGGCCGTTCACCACCTCCGGTTTGCACCACTGCCTCTCCCCCTGTGCCCCAACCTGCCACTGAGATCCAACCCCCCTCTCAGGACACAGGCACTACCGTCTCCCGGCCTGCACCCACACGCTCACCTCCGCTGTCCTCGGCCCCATCCAGCAATGTCTCTCAGCGCAGCGTCCAGCCGTCGCTAGAGCAACTGTTTGAGCCCAAGCGCAAGTACACCGCCACGCACCCGCACGCTCAAGCGTTAAACGTGCACATAGCCAAATTGATCAGCCTGGAGATGCTGCCATATAGGGTTGTGGAAACGGAGGCTTTCAAAAACATGATGGCGGCGGCGGCCCCGCGCTACTCGTATCCCAGTCGCCACTACTTTTCCCGATGTGCCGTCCCAGGCCTGCACGACCACGTCTCCCGCAACATTGTACGTGCCCTCACCAACGCGGTTACTGCCAAGGTCCACTTAACAACGGACACGTGGACAAGCACAGGCGGGCAGGGCCACTATATCTCCCTGACGGCACATTGGGTGAATTTAGTGGAGGCTGGGACCGAGTCAGAGCCTGGGACCGCTCACGTCCTACCCACCCCCAGAATTGCAGGCCCCAGCTCGGTGCTGGTATCTGCGGCAGTGTATGCTTCCTCCACTAAACCACCCTCCTCCTCCTCCTACGCAACCTCTGTCTCGCAATCAAGATGTGTCAGCAGCAGCACGTCGCCAGCAGTCGGTGTCGCGCGGCGTGGCAGCACAGCGGTGGGCAAGCGTCAGCAGGCCGTGCTGAAACTACTCAGCTTAGGAGAGAAGAGGCACACGGCCCACGAACTGCTGCAGGGTCTGACAGAGCAGACCGACCGCTGGCTTTCGCCGCTGAGCCTCCAACCGGGCATGGTCGTGTGTGACAACGGCCGTAACCTGGTGGCGGCTCTGCAGCTCGGCAGCCTCACGCACGTGCCATGCCTGGCCCACGTCTTTAATTTGGTGGTTCAGCGCTTTCTGAAAAGCTACCCACGCTTGTCAGACCTACTCGGAAAGGTGCGCCGGCTCAGCGCACATTTCCGCAAGTCCAACACGGACGCTGCCACCCTGCGGATCCTGCAACATCGGTTTAATCTGCCAGTACACTGACTGCCTGTCCAGACTGCTACTACTACTGAAATGGAACTAATACTGTGCTCCCCCTATACTGCTGCTAGTGATATGTTACTGGGGCCTGTCTTGACTGCTACTACTACTGAAATGGAACTAATATTGTGCTCCCCCTATACTGCTGCTAGTGATATGTTACTGGGGCCTGTTCCTAATGCTACCGCTGAAATGTTACTAATTCTGAACTCTGCCTATACCGCTGCTAATGCTATGTCACTGGGGTGTGGAAACGGAGGCTTCCCAAAGACATGATGGCGGCGAGGCCATTTCCCACCAACGCGGTTACTGTTAAGATGCATATAACCACGGACACGTGGAGAGGACACGTAGTGCCTCAAAAACATCCCCCTCCTCCTCCAACAATGAAAACATTCTTGGCAAATACCTTAGCATTGGTCCGTCTGGTGGCAGTCCAAGAATTTCACCTTTAACGACACAACAAGAGAGTCCCCCCACCATCCCCCCGCCACGGCCCACTTAATCCTGGCCACATTCCAAAAACCAACTAAATAAAACCGCGCTACTAGGACCGCAGTCGCGACCACATTCCCACCAACGCGGTTACTGTTAAGGTACATATTACCAGTCTGACTGGGGCATGCACTGTGGGCCGAAGCCCACCTGTATTGTATCTGACGTTAGCTCTGCTGAGCAGCGCACTGCAATGGGATACATTTATGTACCGCCGATGGGTTCCAGGGAGCCACCCATGCTGTGGGTCCACAGGGACTTCACATTACGGATTTGTACCTGCCAGTGTCTATGTATTAAAAACCCCGGTCAGACTGGGGCATGCAGTGTGGGCCGAAGCCCACCTGCATTTAATCTGACGTTACCTCAGCTGTGCTGGGCACTGCAATGGGATTTGTTTATGTACCGCCGGTGGGTTCCAGGGAGCCACCCATGCTTTGGGTCCACACGGACTTCACATTAGGGAGTTGTACCTGCCTGTGTCTACTTATAAAAAAACCCCGTCTGACTGGGGTATGCAGTGTGGACCGAAGCCAACCTGCGTTTAATCTGACGTTACCTCAGCCGTGCTGGGCAATGCAATGGGATTTATTTATGTAACGCCGGTGGCTTCCTGGGACCCACCCATGCTGTCGGTCCACACGGAGTTGTACCTACCTGTGTCTACTTATAAAGAACCCCAGTCTGACTGGGGCATGCAGTGTGGGCCGAAGCCCACCTGTATTTAATCTGATGTTAGCTCTACTATCTGGGGCACTGCATTGGGACAAACTACAGGAGCAATACAGCGCTAATGAGACATGCACAGCTACGCTAGCATTGGAGTCCGCTGTAGGCCCGCGATTGCTGAGGGTTTGTGCAGAGGTCTATGTCCTGCGTGCAGTGAAAGTCCGCTTCCAGCCTAGGATTGCTGAATCTGTGGGCCGAGGCCTATGCCGTGGGCGCGGTGCAAGTCTGCCATGTTTGGTCGCTCAGATCAATTTTTTGTTTATGTCTTGGGTTTCCTAGGACCCACCTATGCTGTTGGTGCAAACTTAGTTCCCATTGCGGTGTTTGACCTGTCTGGCACAAAGGCACTGACTGACTTGGGTAGGGGGCAGAGCGCTGACGGCTTTCTCCTCGCAGTGTCGATTGAGCTATGCGACACCTTGACAGAATGAATACGGTGTGGCACATGGATTCCCCATTGCTATGCCCACGTTTGCAGCTCCTGACGGAGGTGGCACAGGATTGGAGTTCTCATTGCTTCTGTACAGCATTGTGGGCTATCGCCCCGCCCCTTTTAAAGAGGGTCGCTGCCTGGCCCTGCCAACCCTCTGCAGTGTGTGCCTCCGCTTCCTCCTCATGGCAGACACACTTATAAATAGACATGAGGGTGGTGTGGCTATGAGGCCAACGTGTGGCATGAGGGCAGCTGAAGGCTGCGCAGGGACACTTTGGTGTGCGCTCTGGACACTGGGTCGTGCGGGGTGGTTGGGCAGCATGTTACCCAGGAGAAGTGGCAGCGGAGTGTCATGCAGGCAGTGATTGTGCTTTGTTGGAGGTAGTGTGGTGCTTAGCTAAGGTATGCCTTGCTAATGAGGGTTTTTCAGAAGTAAAAATTGTTGGGAGGGGGGGGCACTCTTGCCGCTATTGTGGCTTAATAGTGGGACCTGGGAACTTGAGATGCAGCCCAACATGTAGCCCCTCGCCTGCCCTATCCGTTTCTGTGTCGTTCCCATCACTTTCTTGAATTTCCCAGATTTTCACAAATGAAAACCTTAGCGAGCATCGGCGAAATACAAAAATGCTCTGGTCGCCCATTGACTTCAATGGGGTTCGTTACTCGAAACGAACCCTCGAGCATCGCGGGAAGTTCGACTCGAGTAACGAGCACCCGAGCATTTTGGTGCTTGCTCATCTCTAATCAATACACAATGTCCAATGAACTCACAGAGTACTTCAGTAATGAAGGCCTGAAACACCACAGAGGCATTACTGAGGCCAAAGGCATTACCAGATTTTCAAAATGGCCTTTGGGAGTGTTGAAGGCAGTTATCCACTCATCCCCTCCCTTAATTTGTATTAAATTATATACCCTGTGCAAATCCAATTTAGTAAAACAGCTGGCATCGGTTAGCTGACTAAACAAGTCGAGGATGAGTGGCAAGCGTTAGGGATTTCTCTTAGTGATCTTATTAAGTTCTTTAAAATCGAAGTAAGGGTGCAAACCTCTACCCTTTTATGAAAAAGAACCCCACAGCCAAAACTGAATTAGAAGGACAAATATGCCCTTTCTTAAGGCTTTTCAGTAATATATTGCTTTAGAGCCTATATCTAAGGACCAGACATAGTTATACATGCGACTCTTGGGCAGTTTACAGCCTGAAACTAGGTCAATGGTACAATCTCCTATGCGGTGACAAGGAACTTGTCTGCTCCATCCTTGGAGAACACACCTCCATAGTCCTTCATAAAATCAGGTATCGCTTCTGTCTGAACAGTGGAAATATTAACAGATATACATTTATGCCAACAAGCAGAGTTCCACTTAAAGGAGATGTCTCGAGGAAGCAGTTACATTTTTTTTTTGCCCAGTCCCCCCCATTAAACATACATTACAAAGCCCCCCTGTAAATGACATTTCTAGCTGGTTCGTACTTACCGTTCCAGCGTTTCAGCAACTTATAAAAGTTTCCTCAAGATGGCCGCCGGCTCTTTCCCCGTCGCTCGCTGCAGCCCGACGTGCGCGCTCCCGAGACGCCGCCAGCTGTGTCTCCATGGCAACCGGACGCATCGCAGCCGCCGACCAGACGCCCCGCAGCCGCCGACCAGACAGCAGGTAACCGGCGCTAGCCCCCGGCTCCCCAGCGCTAGACCCTCAGCCCAGGTGAAGGCCCCGGAGCCCAGCGCTAGGTTCCGGAGCCCAGCGCTAGTTCCCCCGGCCTAGCGGCAGCCCCCCCCCGGCCTAGCGACAGCCCCCCCGGCGCAGCCCGGCGCAGCGGCAGCCCCCCCCGGCCTAGCGACAGCCCCCCCATCACAGCGGCAGCCCCCCCGGCCTAGCGACAGCCCCCCGGCGCAGCGGCAGCCCCCCCATCACAGCGGCAGCCCCCCCCGGCGCAGCGACAGCCCCCCCAGGCGCAGCGACAGCCCCCCCAGGCGCAGCGACAGCCCCCCCAGGCGCAGCGACAGCCCCCCCCGGCGCAGCGACAGCCCCCCCCGGCGCAGCGACAGCCCCCCCCCGGCGCAGCGACAGCCCCCCCCCGGCGCAGCGACAGCCCCCCCCCCGGCGCAGCGGCAGCCCCCCCCCCCCGGCGCAGCCCGGCGCAGCGGCAGCCCCCCCCCCCGACCCATCACTTACCTGGGAGGCTTCTCGGGGCTGCTGGGCTGGGCTGGGCTGGGCTTCTCCGCTGGGCAGCTCCAGTTTCTGCACCTTCCTCTAACAGAGGATGGTGCAGAATGGCCGCTTCAGCGCGCTCCCGAGCAGTGACAGCTCGTCTGCGCATGCGCAGAAGAGCTGTAGCGGGGAGCACACTGAAGCGGCTCGTGCTGAATGGAGAAGACCGGACTGCGCAAGCGCGTCTAAAAAAGCAAGCTGCCAGCGAATTTAGACGGAACCATGGAGACGAGGATGCTAGCAACGGAGCAGGTAAGTGGAATAACTTCTGTATGGCTCATATTTAATGCACAATGTACATTACAAAGTGCATTAATATGGCCATACGGAAGTGTATAACCCCACTTGGTTTCGCGAGACCACCCCTTTAACAATATCTCCCTCCTCCCAGTCCACAACGGGATTGTGCAATCTCAACCACATTAATTCCAACACAATCTGTGCGGTGAGAGACTCCATAACAAGCAAAACAACTTTTTCTAAATTAAGTATTTCAATTTTCAAACATAACCCAGGAACACAAAACTTTATACACTTTTGCAAAAGAGGAGAGGAATCCATTACAACGATCAGAATAGGACTGTCCAAGGGTTTTAAGAATAAACTTAAATTACCAGCCACATCAAGTTGAATCAAATTACATAGCAACATAGTATGTTAGGCTGAATGAAGACAATGTCCATCTAGTTCAGTCTGTGCCCCCCCCCCCCCCTCCCCACCTTGTTGATCCAGAGAAAGGCAAAAAAAAAAAAACAAGGCAGAAGCTAATTAGCCCATATGGAGGAAAACATTCCTTCCTGACTTCACAATGGCAGTCAGAATAATCCCTGGATCAACGTTTTGACAGTCCCTACCCGACTCCAAGATCCGGATTAACAACCCCGCTGGTTATTTAATATGTATATTCTGTAATATCATAGTGCTCTAGAAAGACATCTAGTCCCTCTTAAACCCCTCTATGGATTTTGCCATCACCACATCCTCAGGCAGAGAGTTCCACAGTCTAACTGCTCTTACAGTAAAGAACCCCCTTCTGTGTTGGTGATGAAACCTGCTTTCCTCTAATCGTAGCGGATGTCCTCTTGTTACCGTCGCGGTCCTGGGTATAAACAGATCATGGGAGAGATCCTTGTATCGTCCCCTCATGTATTTATACATAGTTATTTGGTCGTCCCTTAAGTGTCTTTTTTCCAGGGTTAATAATCCCAATTTTGATGCCTCTCTGGGTATTCCAGTCCCTTCATTATGTTTATTGGTTTATTCGCCCTTCTTTGAACCCCCTCAATGCAGTTACTGGAAAATTGTCCGTAACTCCTACACTGTATTTCAAAAAGAGAAATATAAAAACAAACAATCACTGAAAACGGCCATATACTTACTGACACAGGAGGGCAAATACGTGCACCACCTCAGCATACAGGCAGCCAGACTGCCAACTTTTAAATGCTGGGGGAGCTCAGGGTGGCAGTACAAATGTGGTTCACTTTTTGAGGTGCAGGGGGACCCGCCAAATTATTATGGTGTCATTAATAAAGTTGCTAGTCTGCATGGTGGACTACATGTATCAGAATGGTCTGTCTCTCTATATCTACTACCATGTGTAGGAATATACACCAAGCAGCCACCCTCACTCCTCTCTATAGGAGGGTGTGTGAGTGGCTGTCTCATCGGTGTCCAGCACAGGTGTAATTGGCTCCCTCTTTTGGCATTTAGCTGCCTGCATGCTGAGCTGGTGCAGATATTTGCACCACCTACGCTAAACCAAATTTGCTATTATTGCCAAATGTTGAACAACATTTAAAAGAATGTTTTTTATATATTGAAATTTATGTAACATAAAAGTTGTCCCATGAAAATTCCCCCCTCCCCACCCTAAAAAAAAAACAAATGGTGTTCAAGAAGGGTCATAGAATTTTAGTGACATTACTATATCAATACCTTTCCAACAAAGATAATATACAGCAACAGCAGAGGTTGGATATTGTTCAAACCAGCACTAAAATTGAACATGCCTTCCTGTGGGTAAAATATGCCAACACCTTTCTGATCATGTAGTATTTTCAATTCCAGGCAGGTATAAACCTACAGCAGACATATGATGTATGGGCACCCTGTGCAACTATATGGGGGCAGTGTAGGCGGAAGGGCCCGCCACTACCCTGAAAAATAACATGTATTAAGTTACACATGAAGGCCTTTTATAGGACTCTTCCCATTGCTCCTAATTACAAGCCTCCAGAGAAATCGGTGCACCAATGAAGGATTTCCTCAATTGGTTCTTTAGCACCTCAACAAAATAGTTATTACATAACAAGGAGCCAAAAAACATTTCTTGCACAAGGACTTATGTCTCCCCTATCGTCTGTTTATTAAAATACTGTGACTAGAAATGGGCGCACATGGTAGGTGAACCCGCTTATTACAGAAGGGTTGGTAGAGCGAGTAGAGCTTAGAAATTCGAGCTTTCAGGCATCACTTTGTGAGCCTATCAGCCTGAGACCATATACGAGAGTCTCAGTTGTGATATTGGTCCCATTCAGAATCATAGGGTCCATATATCAATGAGAGATTTCTTTCTCTCCTGACTATTTGTGCGAGTGTTGTCTATGCTTGTCTATGTCCATGGAGCTTGTGCCCGATGTGTGCAGGGTTTTAATATACTTTAATAAATAACTTCTTTTAATAAGTCTATTCTTCATCATTACAGATGCAATAAGCCATGACCTTTGAATCTGAGCTAGTAGAGGTATTGCTGGAGACATAATGCAATGCAGGCTTACCTTGCTTTTTGCACCATAATAAACAATAGAACTGTTACCCCTGTTACCCTTGCCATGACACACAAAACCCCTTAGATGGTAAAACCCTAGATTTGTACTGCAGAATTACATAGAGACCTATTAATGAGTGATTATTGCCTATCTGATGTCTTTCTTCCTGAGGTTATATGAATTTTCTGTTTACAGTTCAGCTTTCGATTTAACTAAGGGAATATCGTCTTCTCGCCGTCAAAGGCTGCTCCAAAAATGTGCAGATCTTACTTTGCATAGATTTTTTAAATATTTGCTCTTAAAACTGTAAGTTGTCTTCCTGTCATAACAGTTGGGTTATTCATTAAGCTGTCATCGCTCTGGCTTTGCGCTCATAATCGTGGTTCTAGTTGAATTTTTTGACTTGTCCCCGTAGAACAATCTCACTCATCGCTATGTGCGGTAACTCTCTGCTAACGATGCATCTGAGCTCTTCATGTCAACATTGACTGTTTAGGCTCCAACAACCAATGCTTTACCAATGGTCAAATTGAAATTCATGAGGCAGAAATAGGGCAACAAGCCAAGATCAAGCATTGAAACAAGCTGTACAAAAGAATGAATGGCAGATTTACTGCCGCTAATAGAAGTTGATACATCACTAACAATGTCTTCAATAACATATGCACATACTTCTTGCTGCATTTTCCTATCTTTGCCATGTGAATCCATCATTTGAATGCAAGCCACTAATTATGTCAATGGAACATAAAGCCATCTGCGTCCACTGGCTGACATGGAAGCCACGCAGAATATATATATATACATTCTTATGGCTTCTTCGCTCAACCGTTGGTGGGTTCCTCATTATAAAAGTAATACGGTAATTCTGATAAGAGGAATATATAAGAAAAATGCTATTTATACTGTTCTCTCATATGAGGGCAAAAGACTCATTCTGACCACACAAGGCAGAGCAAACATGATGTGGCAGTCCTAAACATGTCAAAGTTACATCTGGATCCATTGATTCCTTTAATTTCTATTGAATTCTGTCTTCATTAACTGACAATTCCAGTGATGAAGTTTAGTCTGATGCCTAGTACAGATGACATTGCAAGGCCGGTTTCACATGGGCAACAAAATCGTGCGATTTTCTCACGATGCGGCGGCGCTACAAATCACAAGTATGTGAAGCCCATGCTTTCCAATGAGTTCTTTCACATTAGTGATGTTTTGTAGGCGGCTACATTGTGAGACTGCTAAATTACGGCATGCTCTATACAGCCACAATTTGTGATGTCTTGTAGCCTGTATTTCCCTATGAAGCCTTCCTTTCTGCTGCATCACATCACACAAAAACACGTTTTTCATGAGGTGTGATGCAACTTTGACAGTAGGAAGTCGTACTGTAAAAGCCCTATAATAACTCCTAGCTGCAGGGAAAAAAAACATCACCTAACAGGAGCTGTCAGCTCAGGCAGACGTAGGGCTCATGTCCACGGGCGGGTTTGAAATCCCCACGCGGAGTTCAAGCTGCCCATGGGCAATTCATGGGCGCCTGCAGCTTACTTAAAGCATGAGGGTTTGTTTTCTGGACCAT
Source organism: Eleutherodactylus coqui (assembly GCF_035609145.1). Taxonomy (NCBI): domain Eukaryota; kingdom Metazoa; phylum Chordata; class Amphibia; order Anura; family Eleutherodactylidae; genus Eleutherodactylus; species Eleutherodactylus coqui. Next base: position 112,327,149 of record NC_089849.1, read on the forward strand.
CTGGTCTGGAAAACAAATCGCAGCATGCTGCGTTTTGCCGCAGGACCTGCGGGATCGGCTTCCATTGAAGTCTATGATCTCCGATCTGCAATACACTCAGAACTGTCACTCCAGGTGTGTTGCGGGTCCCGCGGGAAAGCAGAAGATCTTCAAAAATAAAATCTCCACTGGGCATGTGTGGACGGCGTGGCAGCCGGCAGGCGTGCCCACATGCAACGTGCCTGCCCACATGCATGGAAGAGATGTCAGACAACCTGCAAGCATCTGGAATGTCCTCATCCCGCGGTCAGGGTCCCATCCCGCGGCGGGGCTTCTGCCCACGGAATCCGACCTGCCCATGGACATGAGGCCTGACTTGTAGTTTTCAACCAGCGCTTCCTGGTTTGGAGGTTCAAAATCCCCACCTCCAAGAAGCACTGGCTCTGATTGGCTGAGCCGCACCGCATGAGAACCAATCACTGCAGTGTCTCATGAACCAATCACAGCTATTCAACACAAGCAAGTCTGCCGGAGCTGACCTGACAACGCCTGTTAGGTGATGTATTTATGTGTTTATTTTTAATGCAGATAGGCCTTATTTTGCATTTGTAGCGCCACATGCGACTTTGTAGTGACACAAATTGCGATATCGCTGCGAGAAAACACAGCAATATCGCACACTATGATTTTCTCACGGTGGTATCGCTGTCGCCCGTGTGAAAACAGCCTAAATTATATAAGGCCAATTGATTATAGAGATGTATACAAGCTGCCTTCTACCTTCACAATACGGGAATCTATTACATAAGTGCAGAAATGTATCTACTGAACACGGCAGGAATCACTTCTAGTCATCGACTTCTCTAGTGTAACTGCCTTTGTGCAGCTGAATGTCTGCCGACCCTCACAACTTATTCTGCTTTCAGATTGTGGCTATTAGAGTATTTTTCATTCTCTGACCCGGGTTCAGTGCAGACTATCACTTCTGACATGTAACTTACTTCTCCATAATTTGTTCAACATTTTGCTTCCATTCCTCTTCCCTTTATTCACAGATGGAATTAATAAAGCCGTACATTGGCAGTACGTTATGATTGTAAAATATTTACAATATGATGGCTGTGCTTCATATGCAGCGCCACCAAATCTGTAAAGCTTTAAATTGACCACATTAACGTGTTCTATCTGTTTTTTTGCTGTTTTTTTTTAAGGGGAGGACTTTTCATCTAGGAAATAAAGTTAGTAGCATAAAGTACATAGATACTCATTGGAAGTAGGAGAGATAAAAAGTAACAACAGATACTTTCTACTTCTGAAGCGTATCTGCACTTTCATATAACTTTCAAGAATAAGCTACTGTGTGTATATGACTAGAGATGAGCGAGCACCAAAATGCTCGGGTGCTCGTTACTGGAGACAAACTTTTCGCGATACTTGAGGGTTCGTTTCGAGTAACGAACCCCATTGAAGTCAATGGGCGACTCAAGCATTTTTGTATATCGCCGATGCTCGCTAAGGTTTTCATTTGTGAAAATCTGGGCAATTCAAGAAAGTGATGGGAACAACACAGCAATGGATAGGGCAGGCGAGAGGCTACATGTTGGGCTGCATCTCAAGTTCCCAGGTCCCACTATTAAGCCACAATAGCGGCAAGAGTGCCCCCCCTCCCAACAATTTTTACTTCTGAAAAACCCTCATTAGCAAGGCATACCTTAGCTAAGCACCACACTATCTCCAACAAAGCACAATCACTGCCTGCATGACACTCCGCTGCCACTTCTCCTGGGTTACATGCTGCCCAACCCCCCCCCCCGCACGACCCAGTGTCCACAGCGCACACCAAAGTGTCCCTGCGCAGCCTTCAGCTGCCCTCATGCCACACGCTGGCCTCATAGCCACACCACCGTCATGTCTATTTATAAGTGCGTCTGCCATGAGGAGGAACCGCAGGCACACACTGCAGAGGGTTGGCACGGCCAGGCAGCGACCCTCTTTAAAAGGGGTGGGGCGATAGCCCATAATGCTGTACAGAAGCAATGAGAAATCCAATCCTGTGCCACCTCCGTCAGGAGCTGCACACGTGGGCATAGCAATGGGGAACCCATGTGCCACACACTATTCATTCTGTCAAGGTGTCTGCATGCCCCAGTCAGACCGGGGTTTTTTATAAATAGTCACAGGCAGGTACAACTCCGCAATGGGAATTCCGTGTGCACCCACAGCATGGGTGGCTCCCTGGAACCCACCGGCTGTACATAAATGTATCCCATTGCAGTGCCCAACACAGCTGAGGTAACATCAGGTTTAATGCAGGTGGGCTTCGGCCCACACTGCATGCCCCAGTCAGACTGGGGTTCTTTAGAAGTGGACACATGCAGTTACAACTCCGTGTGGACCGACAGCATGGGTGGGTCCCAGGAAGCCACCGGCGGTACATAAATATATCCCATTGCATTGCCCATCACAGCTGAGGTAACGTCCGATTAAATGCAGGTGGTCTTCGGCCCACACTGCATGCCCCAGTCTGACCGGGGTTTTTAATACATAGACACTGGCAGGTACAAATCCCTAATGTGAAGTCCCTGTCGACACACAGCATGGGTGGCTCCCTGGAACCCACCGGTGGTACATAAATATATCCCATTGCATTGCCCATCACAGCTGAGGTAACGTCAGGTTTAATGCAGGTGGGCTTCGGCCCACACTGCATGCCCCAGTCAGACTGGGGTTCTTTAGAAGTGGACACATGGAGTTACAACTCCGTGTGGACCGACAGCATGGGTGGGTCCCAGGAAACCACCGGCGGTACATAAATATATCCCATTGCATTGCCCATCACAGCTGAGGTAACGTCCGATTAAATGCAGGTGGTCTTCGGCCCACACTGCATACCCCAGTCTGACCGGGCTTTTTAATACATAGACACTGGCAGGTACAAATCCCTAATGTGAAGTCCCTAGGGACCCACAACATGGGTGGCTTCCTGGAACCCACCGGCGGTACATAAATATATCCCATTGCAGTGCCCATCACAGCTGAGGTAACGTCAGGTTTAATGCAGGTGGGCTAAAAATTACTAGGATTACAATGTAGGCGAGGGCCCAAAAATATTGGCGTACCAACAGTACAAATGGACTTCAGAAAAATTGCCCATGCCCAACCAAGAGGGCAGGTTAAACCCATTAATCGCTTTGGTTAATGTGGCTTAATTGGTAACTAGGCCTGGAGGCAGCCCAGTTAAAATAAAAATTGGTTCAGGTGCAAGTTTCAACGCTTTATTGAATTGAGAATTGAAACATAAACATTGTTTACAAAAGTTATATGACTGAGCCTGTGGGCCTAAGAAAAATTGCCCATTCGGCGTGATTACGTGAGGTTTCAGGAGGAGGAGCAGGAGGAGGAGGATGAATATAATACACAGATTGATGAAGCTAAAAGGTCCCTGTTTTTTATGGTGATAGAGAACGATGCTTCCATCCGCGGGTGCAGCCTACGTATTGTTTAGGTATCGCTGCTGACCGCTGGTGGAGAAGAGAACTCTGGGGAAATCCAGGCTTTGTTCATCTTTATGATTGTAAGCCTGTCGGCACTGTCGGTTGACAGGCGGCTACGCTTATCCGTGATGATTCCCCCAGCCGCACTAAACACCCTCTCTGACAAGACGCTAGCCGCAGGACAAGCAAGCACCTCCAGGGCATACAGCGCGAGTTCAGGCCACGTGTCCAGGTTCGACACCCAGTAGTTGTAGGGGGCAGAGGCGTCACGGAGGATGGTCATGCGATCGGCTACGTACTCCCTCACCATCCTTTTACAGTGCTCCCGCCGACTCAGCCTTGACTGGGGAACGGTGACACAGTCTTGCTGGGGAGCCATAAATCTGTCAAAGGCCGTGGATAGTGTTCCCCTGCCTGTGCTGTACATGCTGCCTGATCTCCGCGCCTCCCCTGCTACCTGGCCCTCGGAACTGCGCCTTCTGCCACTAGCGCTGTCGGATGGGAATTTTACCATCAGTTTGTCCACCAGGGTCCTGTGGTATAGCATCACTCTCAAACCTCTTTCCTCTTCGGGTATGAGAGTGGAAAGGTTCTCCTTATACCGTGGGTTGAGCAGTGTGTACACCCAGTAATCTGTAGTGGCCAGAATACTTGTAACGCGAGGGTCACGAGAAAGGCATCCTAACATGAAGTCAGCCATGTGTGCCAGGGTACCTGTACGCAACACATGGCTGTCCTCACTAGAAAGATCACTTTCAGGATCCTCCTCCTCCTCCTCCTCCTCCTCAGGCCATACACGCTGAAAGGATGACAGGCAAGCAGCATGGGTACCCTCAGCAGTGGGCCAAGCTGTCTCTTCCCCCTCCTCCTCATGCTCCTCCCCCTCCTCCTCCTCCTCAACGTGCTGAGATATAGACATGAGGGTGCTCTGACTATCCAGCGACATACTGTCTTCCCCCGCCTCCGTTTCCGAGCGCAAAGCGTCTGCCTTTATGCTTTGCAGGGAACTTCTCAAGAGGCATAGCAGAGGAATGGTGACGCTAATGATTGCAGCCTCGCCACTCAGCATCTGGGTAGACTCCTCAAAGTTTCCAAGGACCTGGCAGATGTCTGCCAACCAGGCCCACTCTTCTGTAAAGAATTGAGGAGGCTGACTCCCACTACGCCGCCCATGTTGGAGTTGGTATTCCACTATAGCTCTACACTGCTCATAGAGCCTGGCCAACATGTGGAGCGTAGAGTTCCACCGTGTGGGCACGTCGCACAGCAGTCGGTGCACTGGCAGATTAAACCGATGTTGCAGGGTCCACAGGGTGTCAGCGTCCGTGTTGGACTTGCGGAAATGTGCGCTGAGCCGGCGCACCTTTCCGAGCAGGTCTGACAAGCGTGGGTAGCTTTTCTGAAAGCGCTAAACCACCAAATTAAAGACGTGGGCCAGGCATGGCACGTGCGTGAGGCTGCCGAGCTGCAGAGCCGCCACCAGGTTACGGCCGTTCTCACACACGACCATGCTCGGTTGGAGGCTCAGCGGCGAAAGCCAGCGGTCGGTCTGCTCTGTCAGACTCTGCAGCAGTTCGTGGGCCATGTGCCTCTTCTCTCCTAAGCTGAGTAGTGTCAGCACGGCCTGCTGACGCTTGCCCACCGCTGTGCTGCCACGCCGCGCGACACCGACTGCTGGCGACGTGCTGCTGCTGACACATCTTCATTGCGAGACAGAGGTTGCGTAGGAGGAGGAGGAGGAGGGTGGTTTAGTGGAGGAAGCATACACCGCCGCAGATACCAGCACCGAGTTGGGGCCCGCAATTCTGGGGGTGGGTAGGACGTGAGCGGTCCCAGGCTCTGACTCGGTCCCAGCCTCCACTAAATTCACCCAATGTGCCGTCAGGGAGGTCTAGTGGCCCTGCCCGCCTGTGCTTGTCTACGTGTCTGTTGTTAAGTGGACCTTGGCAGTAACCGCGTTGGTGAGGGCGCGTACAATGTTGCGGGAGACGTGGTCGTGCAGGGCTGGGACGGCACATCGGGAAAAGTAGTGGCGACTGGGAACCGAGTAGCGTGGGGCCGCCGCCATCATGTTTTTGAAAGCCTCCGTTTCCACAAGCCTATATGGCAGCATCTCCAGGCTGATCAATTTGGCTATGTGCACGTTTAACGCTTGAGCGTGCGGGTGCGTGGCTGCGTACTTGCGCTTGCGCCCAAACACTTGCGCTAGCGATAGCTGGACGGTGCGCTGAGAGACATTGCTGGATGGGGCCGAGGACAGCGGAGGTGAGGGTTTGGGTGCAGGCCAGGAGACGGTAGTGCCTGTGTCCTGAGAGGGGCGTTGGTTCTCAGTGGCAGGTTGGGGCACAGGGGGAGAGGCAGTGGTGCAAACTGGAGGCGGTGAACGGCCTTCGTCCCACCTTGTGGGGTGCTTGGCCATCATATGTCTGCGCATGCTGGTGGTGGTGAGACTGGTGGTGGTGGCTCCACGGCTGATCTTGGCGCGACAAACCTTGCACACCACAGTTCGTCGGTCGTCTGCACTCTCATTGAAAAACTGCCACACCTTTGAGCACCTCGGCCTCTGCAGGGTGGCATGGCACGAGGGGGCGCTTTGGGAAACAGTTGGTGGATTATTCTGTCTGGCCCTGCCTCTACCCCTGGCCACCGCACTGCCTCTTCCAACCTGCCCTGCTGCTGCACTTGCCTCCCCCTCTGAAGACCTGTCCTCAGTAGGCTTAGCAAACCAGGTGGGGTCAGTCACCTCATCGTCCTGCTGCTCTTCCTCCAAATCCTCTGTGCGCTCCTCCCTCGGACTTACTGCATTTACTACTACCTGAGTGATAGACAACTGTGTCTCATCGTCGTCGTCCTCCTCACCCACTGAAAGCTCTTGAGACAGTTGCCGGAAGTCCCCAGCCTCATCCCCCGGACCCCGGGAACTTTCCAAAGGTTGGGCATCGGTCACGACAAACTCCTCCGGTGGGAGAGGAACCATTGCTGCTCATTCTGGGCAGGGGCCCGAGAACAGTTCCTGGGAGTCTGCCTGCTCCTCAGAATGTATCATTTTCATGGAGTGAGGAGGCTGGGAGGAAGGAGGAGCAGCAGCCAGAGGTTTCAAAGTTGCAGCAGTGGACGGCGTAGAACTCTGGGTGGTCGATAGATTGCTGGATGCACTTTCTGCCATCCACGACAGGACCTGCTCACACTGCTCATTTTCTATTAAAGGTCTACCGCGTGGTCCCATTAATTGTGAGATTAATCTGGGGACGCCAGAAACGTGCCTCTCTCCTAATCCCGCAGCAGTCGGCTGCGATACACCTTGATCAGGAGCTCGGCCTGTGCCCACACCCTGACTTGGGCCTCCGCGTCCTCGCCCGCATCCACGTCCTCTAGGCCTACCCCTACCCCTCATGGTGTATTACTAGTAGTGCAGAAACAGAATGCTGTAATTAAATGTGCCGCTTATTGGCCTGTGGTTGGAGGCTGACTTCGCTTACGGAATGCACAGCAGAGCCAGGAAAGAATTTTGCGCACGCCTGTAGTGAGACGTAGGTGCGTATGACTGAGCTAGTGGAATTCACAGCGCAGAAGCAGTCAAGTGTCTAAAGGCCACTAGTAGGCCTTACGTATTTTGCTTCTATTTTTTTAAAGGCTGAGCTGAGACAGCAGACAGATACTGTAGGCAGCGTATATATGTATACTGTTTCCCTCTGGACGGGATGACGGCTGTGATGTAACGGGCAACGCAGAGCCAGGAAACAATTTTGCACAAGCCTGCTGTAACACTTAGCTGCATAATAATTAGGACTACTACCCCCAGCAGAGACGCAGTACACTCAAGACGGTCACAGGCAGCCCAAAGATAGTATTTTTCCCAAATTTGTTTGAAAAAGCCCACTGCCTATATAGACAGTATATCTCTTTCACCTTTCCCACTGTCCCTGCCTCACCAGTACTGGCCCTATACTATGTAAAATTACTACAGACTGTTTCCCTCTGGACGGGATGACGGCAGTGATGTAACAGGCAACGCAGAGCCAGGAAACAATTTTGCGCAAGCCTGCTATAACACTTAGCTGCGTAATAATTAGGACTACTACCCCCAGCAGAGACGCAGTACACTCAAGACGGTCACAGGCAGCCCAAAGATAGTACTTTCCCCAAACTTGTTTGAAAAAGCCCACTGCCTATATAGAGAGTAAATCTCTTTCACCTTTCCCACTGTCCCTGCCTCACCAGTACTGGCCCTATACTATGTACAATGACTGCAGACTGAGGATGCAATGCTCTGCACGCCCGATATACAAAAAAAAAAAAAAAAGTGCAACACTGCTAAAAGCAGCCTCAACAGTACTGCACACGGTCAGATGTGGCCCTAAGAAGGACCGTTGGGGTTCTTGAAGCCTAATATTACACCTAACACTCTCCCTATAGCAGCAGCAGCATCAGCAGCACTTTCCCTGATCTATGTCAGAATGCATCTGTGGCGAGCCGCGGGCGGGGCAGATTTAAATACTCCGGTGACACCTGATCTCCCCAGCCACTCACTGCAGGGGGGTGGGATAGGGCTGGAACATCACAGGAGGAAGTTGTAATGCCTTCCCTGTCTTTCTATTGGCCGGAAAAGCGTGCAAATGTCTCAGAGATGAAAGTGAAAGTAACTCGAACATCGCGTGGTGCTCGTCTCGAGTAACGAGCATCTCGAACACCCTAATACTCGAACGAGTATCAAGCTCGGACGAGTAGGTTCGCTCATCTCTATATGACGAATAATACTATTTTTGACCATTGTATGGTTTATATCTTACATTTTTCACCAGTTTTCCCCTCTGCAGACTGGATTTTTAATTTTCAGTTCTCTCTGAGTTGGTAGAGGACACTTATATTATGAAAACTCTATACACTGCACTTGGAGAAAACAGTAGATTCTACTGCCTCTTAATGGAACACACAGAGGCATAACATCAGCATGGATGACGCTATGGAAGTACTGAGCAGAATAGATGTGATTTTAATAGCAGTGAATCACTTACCACTTAGCTGCTGCAGTCATTACCCTCCTCTGTTTCCTGTAATGTCTTAGTATCTTTATTTCTAGAGATGGGCTGCACATGACAACAGGCAGTGGACAGTGAATTACAATAAAAGGAAGGCAAACCACTATTGACTGCCTGTCAGGACTGGGGTCCAGGATACTGGAAGTCCCTGAAGAACCTGCAACCCCTGTCCCTACCTACTTGCCCAACTGGGCTAAGCCCCAGGGCTACAAATGGACGATGGTCCATATACTCTCTAGGGAAGCGGGACACAGGGACTGACAAAACAGACGGACACTGGAACAAATAACACTAAGGTAAGTTAGACTATCCGGGTGGGCAACAGGAGAGTACGCGGTACAGAAGGGTCAGGCAAAGGCAAATCAGGTCCAAAATGCAGAGAGTCAAACAGGAGTTAAATCACACGAAAATGTGGGTGCAGCTGGAAGACCAAACTAACACTGGCAAGGATATGAGCACATAGACAGATTTAAATACTGTCAGAGCTCCCGCCCCAGCGGCTGATTGGGGCGGGGAGTCTGACAGCAACCGAGTACACCCAGCAACACTGGGGAACCTGCCCCCAGCCTTGCAGGAGGCAAAGTTGAAGACGCATGCTGGGTTGCCATGGTGCCGAGGACCACGGCTCTGGGCGGCACCCGCCGCGTCCCTAGCAACCCGGCGGCGAGGAGGAGCCCGACGGCCAGGGGAGGTAACCAGGACCGGGGCTCCCCTGTGCCGCACGGCAGCTGCCTGGGTGACAGGACTGGCGGTGAGGGCACTTTGATGCAATTTTTCAGGCAGAAAACATGATTTTTGTTAAATTAAGCAGGTTGCACTTTTGTCAGTTATCATATTGGCTATTGTATAATTACAAGTTACTCACAATGCAGTGATCATTTAAATATAAACTCTATGGAAATTTACCCTAATTCCTTCATCAATCCTCAACCTAACCTCGTTATAATATAAATACAATCAATATAGAAGAAATGACGCAGCATCAGTACTTGGCAGCTCACCACCGCTTTGAGAGAGTGGAGCATCTCTCTTGGAAGGGAGATGCTTTAATGCAAATAGCTATACTATACATGATCTATAGTGACATACAGAAGGATTTCTAAGGGACAACTGCAAATTATACGAGATGATGGAGATCTGTTGTGGTCACCAAGACACACAGGGACTGATTCTATGCAATGTTCTGGACACATTTATACATATATACTTTCCTGAATATTCTGCAGAGGGAGAAAATGCATATGGAGATTTATTTCCCTACCAGATCCTATAGAATGAGCCTCAGCTTCCCCTTTGTGTTTTCTTATTGCCCTATCTAGTGTGATGGACAGGTGGCTGTTCCACTCCCAGGAGGCACTGCACTACCAGTTCATCACATGGGCCAGGCAAGGTACATTGCTAAGGTCAAGGGCTGCTAGCAGGTTGGCCACATTGTCATACATGACCTTGCCTGACTTCAGATTATGCATCAGCCATGTGTCAGCCTAGGTCTGCAGAGCCATCAATAGCTCTTGGGCCGTGTGGCTGCCCTCCCATAGGCATAGGAATTTTGGAACAGCATGTTGGAATTTGCCACGTGCACAGCTGTATGGAGGCTGGGTTTTGTCACATACAGATATCTATGCCGATATCGAGGGTGTTGAAAAGTATTATGAATAAGTGGATGAAGAGAAGGAGGAGGAGGAGTTGAAGGTCCCGTATGTCTTGGGGTACTATGAAATGTGCATCTTTGTTTCCACATTCCCCTGAGTACATATTGCCTGTGGAGGGCTGACTATGCACACTGACCCACCCTCATCTTCCTCTTTGGAGAAAAAACATGGTTGGGCATCATCGCATTCAATATCTTAGTCTTCTTCCCCTGGTTGTTTAAACTGTCCAGTTGACATGATGAAAAAGGTCCTCAGACCAGTCCATGTGGACTGATTTGAAGTGTATGGGGGATTTGGCATGGGCTGAGGTAGAGGGGGGATGTTTATGGTCGATGGGTGTAGAGTGACTGTTCTGTGCCTGTGACTGGAAGCTAGTGGAGCTGGTAGTACTTGAGGAATGCTGTGTCATCAACTCTACAACCTATGCTGCATGCTGCGGATGTAACGCACAGGCAGACCCACTTCTAAGGAGTACCAGCGGGCTTGCCTCGCCTCCTTCCGGGCTTGGAGCTGTTGCTTCAGTGGTAGCCACCTGAAGCGTGAATTTGGCCCAACCTCTTCTACCACCACTGCAAACATGTCCCTTATCCCTTGTTTTCTTCATGTTTCTTTTTCATTTATTTGCTTGCTTAATCAGGCCTTTTTTAAAAAAAACTTTTTTGTGAACTTTCATGAAACCTTTCAGCTAACTTTGTGGTTTGCAGAAAACCCACTGCTAGCTGCATAAAGCCTGGAAATAATTCATAGTGACCAGACTCTCGACTGAACAAGATCTTAGCTTACTGGCATGCAGTGTGTGTATTTGCTGTTTCCCTGTGTGGGATTCTTTTTGTTGTATATTCACCAAAAAACAGCAACAACTAACTGGGCCATAATCTCTGGATAGCATGATATGTGGAAACAAAGGACCAGAGATAATAGCTTGTATATTTGTGCCCCTGTTTTGTGCAGTGCAATTGAATTCTCCTCACCCCAATGCAAGCCGTGTAAGGTCTGCAAATAATTCCTAGTGGCCGGATTCGTGACTGAACAATGTCTGAGGTTACACGCACTGCGTGTTTTTGCTGTTTCCCTGTTTGAGTTTCTATTTGGTTTCTATTTGCAAAAAAAGTACCACCAACTAAATCAGCCACAATCCCTGGGCGGCACGATATGTCACAAAAGAAGGCCACACAGTATAGCTTGTACATTTGTGAACTGTCCCTGCTTGGTGCAGCATAATTGAATTCCCCAAACCCCACTGCTAGCTGTGTAAGGCCTGCAAATGCTTTATAGTGGCTGTATTGACAACTTTGAAAGACGTCTCATGCCACAAACAGAGAACTGCAATATTCACCATGCCAAAGCGTAGTTTATCTGTCTGCTTTGTTGCTATATACAGTGACAACAGCAAATAAATACCCTCTCCCAATATGCAGACCACGTTTTGTATAGGCATATAAAAGTGATGCAGCTTTTTTCTTGGTTCCCTCTGATACAATTCAATTTACCTTCTCTGCTCATACACAAGCTTTCGCACTCAGCAGGAATATATCCTCTGTAGAATATCTGTCCCTAAGAACAGACCTGGTGTTATAAAGACATATAAACCTGATGCAGCTTCTTTCTCTGTCCTGTGCTCAGCTGTAAAATGATCACTAGTTACACTGTTATATATGGTCAGATCATGTGATGCGAAAAGGATGTGAAAAGAACTGGTATGGAGGCGCAACACTCTAAGCTACTAGAAGATGTAGATCAAAGTCCAATGTGTGATGGTGAAAGCACTTCTTTTTTATTATTTTTTCAGAAATTAAAAACCAGCAATGGAATACGCGTTTCGGGGAAGAACCCCTTCGTCAGTTCGGCTGGATAGGACTGTGTGATAAGTACAAATAGATAATATCTATTTGTACTTATCACACAGTCCTATCCAGCCGAACTGACGAAGGGGTTCTTCCCCGAAACGCGTATTCCATTGCTGGTTTTTAATTTCTGAAAAAATAATAAAAAAGAAGTGCTTTCACCATCACACATTGGACTTTGATCTACATCTTCTAGTAGCTTAGAGTGTTGCGCCTCCATACCAGTTCTTTTCACATCCTTTTCGCTACACTTACGCCCACACTGGTGGAGCGTCATCTGGTTGGCAGCACCTCCACCATTCAAAATACTCAATCATTGAAAACTCTTTGTACTCCATAAATATTCCACTACCCTCACTGGGTCTTGCTCCACCCTCCTTTTTCATTTCTTTTACTCAGATCATGTGATGCAGGCATCCAATAAATTGTTGTCCATATGCAAGATGAAGGACACATTTAGTGACATCACCAAGGCACCCTGACTTCTGATTGGCTTCACTCTGACCTCTGTAGCAGGCATTTTGGGAAATTCAATATTCGCACTATTTTTTTTACCAACAATTAGGTCTTAGCTGATACAATTTGGTGAAAAGCGGGTCAATTTTATTGAACAACACTACTCAGTCACTATTGCTTTACAAGTCTCTACTTGTCCTCTTGTTCCTGGCTGGCTCACAGGAAATATTAGGTATAAAAATTCTGGCTCCTTTGTGCATTCAACTGAGCAAAGCTAAGTAATCTTGGTTAGGGCAGGCTCACACGAACGTTACTTCATTGTGTACTATGCACGCAATATACGCTCACATAGAATACTGTGGATGGAGTCAATGAGAGTACATTGATTTTTACTGAACCATTCTACTTGCATAAATTTAGTCAGACAAGCTTTTTTTGCCACGCATTTACTTGTGTGAAACACACGCAAAGCGCATGCGGCAAAAATTAACGTGACCGAAGCAGGCGTCACAGTAAAAAAAAAAAAAAAATCGCACTTGGGTGCGTTCAAAATTCACAGGTAAAGTGCAGTGCCATCACTATCCCTGCTGCGGCTGTGACAGTGGCAGCAGGGGATTCCTTGGATGTGAAACCCCTGGATGCTGTCACATCCAGGGTTTTTACCTTGTGGCCAAAGGGGCCGGCAGCAAAAGCGCCAACCCCATTGAGAACATACAGAGAAGATTGAGATCCTCTGCCACAGCTGTGACAGCACTGTCACAGTGTCCAGTGCAAGGGGATTCCCGCGGGGATGAAGAATCCCCCTGCCACTGCTGTCACAGCTGTGGCACAGGAGAGTGATGTCCTCCCATTGCTTTCAATGGGGCTGGCGCTTCTGCAGCCCCATTGAGAGCAATAGGCTTCCGGCAACCCCTGCAGTGATTTTTCGGGGAAGGGCTTTAAATATAAGCCCTTCCCTGAAAAATCATCCCTAGAATGTGTAAAAAAAAAAAAAATAATAATAATAAAAAAATATATATATATATATTCACCTCTCCACTGCTGTCAGGGCTCAGGTGTCTAGCTGCTTGGTCCTCCTAAACTGCTCTGAAGTTCTTTCAGCTGACAGGGATTTAAAATCCCTGCCAGCTGAAAGGGCTGTTTCTGTGTCAGCCAATCAGAGGCAGCGCTCAGCCATTCATTAAATTCAATGAATGGCTGAGCGCTGCCTCTGATTTGCGAATCGTAAACGCGCAAAACATGCGCAACACAAAACGCTCATGTGAATGAGCCCTAATACAGTTTTTGGGGTTTTATTTATGGTATTTCCAACCCTTATGACTCTATATGTATAGTATGCGCTGCTGTGCAGGATGTCCAGGAAAGAGTGAACTTCCTAGGCTATTCTTCTTTCCTATAGTCCAAACAGCAGCACATAATTACTATCCCAATAAAGTTTTTTTTAATATCCCATTGTAATCTTTAAACTTACACAAGGGGGAGGAGCTAAGGCCTTTTTTAACATTTGAATTAACAACCTGTCTAAAAGCATGTCATAAATCCCCATATATATGTGCTGCTGTTTGGACTACAGCAAAGAAGAATAGCATGGGAAATTCTGTTTTTCAGAAGCCACATAAACTTTGTAGATCAACAATTTGGGTAAGAAGTCACATGGGAAACACATTTTATCAGCTTCGTTAATTACAACTTCACCTTATTATTGCAAAAATGCCCTGAACCTATTAAAAGAAAACAATCTTGAGGAATGCTATTGTGTCTTAGGGAGCCTCCGAACACCTATATAGTAATAATTAGAGATGAGCGAACGTACTCGTCCGAGCTTGATGCTCGTTCGAGTATTAGGGTACTCGAGATGCTCGTTACTCGAGACGAGCACCACGCGGTGTTTGAGTCACTTCCATTTTCTTCCCAGAAAATTTTGCGCCGTTTTCTGGCCAATAGAAACACAGGGAAGGCATTACGACTTCCTCCTGTGACATTCCAGCCCTATCCCACCCCCCTGCAGTGAGTGGCTAGCGAGATCAAGTGACCGCCGAGTATATAAAGCAGTCCCGCCCGCTGCTCGCCTCAGACACACGCTGGCAGAGATTAGGGAAAGTGCTGCTGCTGCTATAGGGAGAGTGTTAGCGTCTTCAAGAACCCCAACGGTCCTTCTTAGGGCCACATCTGAATGTGTGCAGTACTGTTGTGGCTGCTGGGAGCAGTTTTGCACAATTTTTTTGTTTTCATCTTGGGCTCTGCAGACTATTGCGTTGTCAGTCTGCAGCCAATTATACAGAATATAGGGGCAGTACTGGTCAGGCAGGGACAGTGGTAGTGTAGAATCCTGTCAACAAGTACCCCAAAAAAGCGACTCCTTAGGGCTACCTGTGAGCGTGTGCATTACTGTTGCAGTGGCTCACTATTAGCCAGCTAGGCCTTTCTGCAGCCCAGCGTATAATTTTTTCGGCCTACAATGCGCGTTACATAACCGCTGTGACCCTCCAAGTGCAGGCCAATAATTGCCTAATTTTTTACACCGCTCTGTGTCAACTTCACGCACAGCATACGGCCACAGCCGCTGATAGAGGGAAAGACATATACACGCTATCTAGGCTGCTGTTTTTTTTTTTAAAACCTGGAAAAACACTCCTCCTTAGGGCTACCTGTGAGCGTGTGCATTACTGTTGCAGTGGCTCACTATTAGCCAGCTAGGCCTTTTTGCAGCCTAGCGTATAATTTTTTGCGGACTGCAGTGTGCGTAACATAACCGCTGTCAGCCTCCAACTGCATGCCACTAATTACATAATTATTCAGACCGCTCTGTGTCTGCTCTATTGGTAATACACCATGCTTAGGGGTAGGGGGTAGGCCTAGAGGACGTGGCCGTGGACGGGGGCGAGGACGCGGAGGCCCAAGTCAGGGTGTGGGCACAGGCCGAGTTCCTGGTCCAGGTGAATCACAGCCGGCTGCTGCGGGATTAGGAGTGAGGCAAGCTTCTGGGGTCCCCAGCTTCATATCACAATTTATGGGTCCACGTCGTAGACCTTTATTACAAACTGAGCAGTGTGAGCAGGTCCTGTTGTGGATGGCAGAAAATGCGTCCAGCAATGTATCGACCACCCAGTCTTCTACGCAGTCCACTGCTGCAACTCTGAATCCTCTGGCTGCTGCTCCTCCTTCCTCCCAGCCTCCTCACTCCATGAAAATG
Source organism: Eleutherodactylus coqui (assembly GCF_035609145.1). Taxonomy (NCBI): domain Eukaryota; kingdom Metazoa; phylum Chordata; class Amphibia; order Anura; family Eleutherodactylidae; genus Eleutherodactylus; species Eleutherodactylus coqui. The sequence continues at coordinate 112,342,806 of NC_089849.1, forward strand.
ACACATTCTGATGAGCAGACAGACTCTGCCTATACTGCTGCTACTGAAATGTTACAGGGGACTGCATATACTGCTGCTACACAAATGTTAATAGGGGGTCTACGTATACTTCTGCTACTAAAATGTTACTGGGGTCTGCCTATACTTCTGCTAATGAAATGTTACTGGGGTCTCCCTAGACTTCTGCAACATAACTGTTACTGGGGTCTGCTTATACCTTTGCTACAGGAATATTACAGGGGTCTGTGTATACTATGCGTGCACTAAGTCTTCCCATCGCGGTGTTCTACCTATCTGGCCCCCCAAAAACCCAGACTGACTAGGGCATGGCGTGTGGGCCGAAGCCAACATGTATTCCCTCTCGTAACGTAACCGCAGCTATCCGGGGCATTGCAATGGGATTTCTTGCTGTACCGTCTGTGTGTTCCTGCTAGCCACCCCTGCTGCGGGTGCACACAGACTTGCCATAGCGGAGTTGTACCTGTCTGTCCCCAAAACACTGACAGACTTGGGTAGGATGCAGAGTGCAGATGGTTTACCCCTTGCGTTGTCGATGAGGTATCCGACACCCAAACAGAATGAGTAGTGTGTGGACACATGGAGTCCCCATTGCTTCAGTTGCCATTCTTGACTTTAGTCAGACCTACTCTAGAAGATTAGTTCTACATTCCCCTCTAAGTAGACCAGTTATTTTTGGATGACACCAATATATATAATTCTTTCATTTATACCCTGGGATCCCCCTGAATTAAGCAGTTCAGAGACAAAAGCCTTGATAAGATATAGAAATAATAATAGTTTGTATATTTTGGGTGCCTTTTACAATAAGAGTAATTTATTCTTTCCTTTTAAAAGCAGTCCAAGAACTGCGAAAAGTAGCCAAACTAGTGCCATTTACAATGTAAGGCACGCACATATCAATCCTGTCAGGACTGTAAAAATATATATGCCTATGCCTAAAATAAAAACTCCCTGTAGTGTTTAACATGGGAGAAGAAGTAGACAGACTTGTCTGTAAAAGCTAAAATTGGAAAAAAGAAAAGAATATTTAGCTCTTGTCCCAGTTCCAGTTTCTAATTCCAACTCCTGATTCAGAACGCGGTATTGGGAAAAGGTTGCCAGTGGTAATAAAGCAGACATTTTTGTAGAGATTTGATTTCATGTCCTTGACAGACTGCTGTGGAATGTTTAATATGCCGTTATCAAGCAGCTCAGTGTGAGCGCGTTCCTTGGAAGACTCAGGCTGCACTTATTAAAAAATGTTTTAGCAAAGCCACTTATGAAACATAAAAGGTTGGGTGGGGGGGGGGGGGGGGGCAGGGTCAGTCGATATTACACAATGAGAATACCTGCATGCCCTCACTTGCTTCTCTGCATAATATTCTTCATTCTAGGCAAAAGAGTCTTATGAAATTGTCACACCGGTCTCTTGACAGTAAGATAAAACATTATGGCTCACTGAACATGCAATGAAAAACAAAATAGAAAACTATACATTTTGTATCACCTTAATCATAGTGACCCAAAGAATAAAATACATTGTATGCCAATATCAGGGTACATGGGAGGATTTAATGCAGCGGCCATACAGTACACGTCGAGCAAAGGGTCAAGAAGTCATCATGTCTAATGACATAGTGACAAGCAGTGATGGCTGCTATGCTTGTCCTTGACAGCAGACCAACTCTCCTCTTGGTGGAGGGGCCAATTACAACCTCCTGGTAACAGTTGTCGTAATTGGACAGTCAATTTTAGTGCTAAAACCTACTATTGTGTCGTAGGACACAGTAAGATGGTAATGAGTGGTGCTTAAGTGGATAGCACTAGTCACTACCAACCAATGAGGAAACCAATGGCAACGGTCTCTCCTATCACAGCGCTTGGCGACGATTCAGTTTCTGCCTGCCTTATTCTGTTTAGCAAAGGCGAGCAGAATTGGTTCTAGATCAAAGGAAGCTCAGATTTTTGACCAAATATAGGATATTGCCATACCTGGGAGAACCTGGGGTATGTATGTCTGGTAGCACAAGCTGGGCACAACCAATTGGGCAATGAAATATCATATCTGTGGAAAGATTGCAATATTCACTCTGCAACATCCACTGTACATTAAGTTCTGGAAAACATCTATAAGGTCAAAATGCTCACTAGACCTCTAGGTGAATTCTTTGAGAGGTGTAGTTTCCAAAATGGGATCACTTCTTCATAGTTTCCACTACACTGGTACCTCAGGGGTTCTTCAAATGTGGCATGGCAACAAATTACCGCAAAGTATGCTTTCCCAAAGTTAAAAGATGCTCTACTAATTCTCAGCCCTGATATGTGCGCAATCAACAGTTTGCAACCGTTTATTTACCCATGCTGGGAAGAAATGGGTAACAAATTGAAGGGTGAATTTGCTCTTAAAAAAACTTGAAAATGAAAACTTTCAGCTAAAATTACATATTTAAAGGGAAAGAATTATTTTTTAAATTTACAAGGCCTAATTCTAATGAACTCTTTGGCATGACGGTGGGGTCAATATGCTCACTACACCCCTACATTTACATGCATACAGATCACTATACTGTGTTTCCCTGAAAATAAGACACTGTTTTATATTAATATTTGCCCTAAAAGAGGCACAGTGTCTTATTTTTGGGGGGTTCTTATAGTCACCTGTCCCGTGGTGTCTGGGTCCCTTGTGCTGGCCTCCAGCGTTGTGGCAGGCTGCCGTGTCCTCAGCGTTGACACAGCACTCTCTTCCTGGTAAAGGGGGTTTGAATACTTTGCCTCCAGCAAGCGAGTGCTGTGATTAGATCACAAGTGCCATTGCTCAGCCAATCAGAGCCAGCGGTAAATATAATATACTGAAGTATTCCAGTATATTGTATAAGTGATCAGTCAATCACCAATTTAAATCCTCTTTGGGGACTTTATAAAAAGCAAAAGTAAGTTATATGAAGATTTTTTAATTATCACAAAAAATATTGTATTTTAAATGTTTTGACTCCCTTTTCCTATCTTTAACGCAAAAAAATCAAAGTAACGACAAAAAAGGTTTGGTGTGACCAAGTTCATGAAAGTCCAATCTAATAAAGTAATGCATTATTTATTCTGCACAGTGAATGCTGTCAGAAAAAAAACACACAATGCTAGAATTGAGCTTGGTCACCCCATCTCCAAAATGTCCTATATACTCCAAAATGGTTCCAAATAAACTATAGGTCATCTTGCGAAAACTTAGCTTTCACACAACTCTATTGATGGAAAAATAAGCAAAAAGTTATTGGGGTCAGAAGATGGCGACAGAAAAACCATATGAATTTTGTATCGCCACAATGATACTGACCCACAGATTAGAGTTAGAATGTCATTTTTTTTGCACCATGTACGATGTAAAAACAGCCCCCCAGAAATGGTGCAATTGTGCTTTATTTCCATTTCACCCTGCATGGAAGTTTTTTAAAGTTTTTCATTACACTATATGGTATCATTGATAAATACAACTCTTCCTGCAAAAAACAAGCCCTCATATGACTAGATTTACACAAAAATTAAATAAGCTAAGTGGGTGAAGAAAAATGAAAAGTGGCCATGTCTTCATTAGGGATGAGCGAGTATACTCGCTAAGGCACTACTCACTCGAGTAATGTGCCTTAGCCGAGTATCTCCCCGCTCGTCCCTAAAGATTCGGGGGCCGCCGCGGGGCGGGGAGCTGCGGGGGAGAGCAGGGAGGAACGGAGGGGAGATCTTTCTCTCCCTCTCTCCCGCCCGCTCTCCCCTGCTCCCCGCCGCAACTCACCTGTCAGCTGCGGCGGCCCCCGAATCTTTAGGGACGAGCAGGGAGATACTCGGCTAAGGCACATTACTCGAGCGAGTAGTGCCTTAGCGAGTATACTCGCTCATCCCTAGTCTTCATATTATAATGATATCAGCTGAACACTAGCTGAAAACGAGGGAGCTGTGACAAGGCACTGGATTTACAGTATCAAAATAAAGGTTTCCCCAGCCACATCCGACTCATTGCATCACAAGTATGTCAGTGCATATTGCATACTTGGGCCTTAGAGAACACTAATGCCGTTTTAATATCCATAAGTACTACACCCAGCTCCTATGACTCCTTTCACTAAACACACCTCTTTAATCCCTTCACGCCCCAGGACATATATATACGTCCTGGGTGTACAGAGTTTCTATGGGGTTGGCTTGGAACTCATCTCACACCTCATACACAGTGGGTACTGGCTGTTAACCCTTTAAATGCCACTGTCAATTCTGAAAGCAGCATTTAACCCTTTCCAATCCACTGTCTGACGTGTAAAGACATTCTGATTGAAGGATATACAGCTCCGATGTTGGAAGACTTCCGGCAGGGTATTCTTACTGTAGATTACTGGCCGTTCTGTTGTCGGGGGCCTCTCCAGCATGTCACATACCGCAGTACTGTCTCTAGTCAGCAGATGGTGCCATTGTATAATGGCAGAAAGAGAAAGCCACCAAGGAAATTCAAAATTGGATTGCAAAGGGTTAAATGCCCCGTTCAGCACTCTGGGATCCCAAACTGCCCCCTCGCAATAAGATTGCAATGTGCCGTTGAATTGTCATGACAGCCAGGGCTTTTCGATGGCCTCCAGGGCTACCATGTACTTCTGCCTATTGAGGCAGGCCTACGGCCTGTCTTAATGTACTGTTGACAGGAATACCATATACTGCAATACGGAAGTATTGCAGTAAATGGTATAAGTGATCAAACGATTACAAGTTTATCTTCCGTAAGTGAACTAAAAAAAATAAGTTAAAATAAGTCTTTTTTTTTACTATTGTAAAACATAAAGAATATTAAAAGCTTAAAAATACATTTTCCTATATTTATAATTTAAAAACAAGCAAACATATTTTGGTATCACCAAGTCCAAAATGGTCTGATCTCTAAAGTAAAGCATTTATCCCACATGGTAAACATCTTCAAAAAAGGAATTAACAATGCCAAATTAGCGCTTTTTTGGTAATCTGGTCTCCAAGAAAAAGATTATAAAAAAACTATCAAAATATGATATACACTTCAAAATGCTAACAGTAGAGACTACAAAACATCTCACAAAAAATGAGCCCTCATGCAACTATATAGGCGGAAAAGTTTAAAAAATTGTGGCAGACAGAAGATATTTTTTGCTTCAAAAGATAGGTCATTTTTTAAAACTTATAACAAAAAAAACTATATAAATGTGGTATCATCGGGATCAAACTAATCCACACAAAGTTATCAAATTAATTTTTGCTGGAGTGTGGTAAAAACAAGACCCTCTTCAAAGATGGCAGAATTAAGTTTTTTCCATTTTTTTTCTTGTAGAAATTTTCTTCCGTTTTTCAGTTCATTATATGGTACACTAAATGTTACCATTGAAAGATACAACTTATCTGCAAAAAACAAGCCCTCAGACAGCTATGACAATGGAAAAATAAATGAGTTATAATTTTTTGAAAGTGGGGAGAAAAAACAAAAATATAAAAAAAAAAAAAAAAAAGACCCCATCACTAAGGGGTTAAGAACCTTGAAAGACCTTCCAGTTGCCACAGTGAGCAAGCATGATGCCTTATGCATATGAAGGATTAAACACCAAATATTGACTCTTAAGGCCCTTTTACACACAACGATAAACGCTCAAAATTTGCTCAAGAGCCATCTTTTGAGCAGTAATCGTTGGGTGTAAATGTGCCCATCTTTTACTTTTCTGCCAAGCGATGATTTTATGTTCAGCGTAAAATCCATTGTTAGGCAGAAGAGCTGATAACATGGACTTCACACTGTGTTCTCCGCAGGCAGCACTGATAACATTGTCTCAGCTGTCAGCCGTGCTGCAGAACAAAGGGAATCCTAGACTGGAAGGGACCTCCAGGGTCATCGGGTCCGGCCCCCTGCTCAGTGCAGAATCACTAAATCATCCCAGACAGGTATTTGTCCAGCCTTTGTTTGAACACTTCCATTGAAGGAGAACTCACCACCTCCTGTGGTAACCTGTTCCACTCATTGATCACCCTCACTGTCTAATATCTAAAGAAAAAGACACTTGAAAATAGTGTGCTGTGCTGTCAGCTTGCTCACTTCATATATCTCACGATCCACTGCTTGCTCAAGCGGTTTCACCTGCCCCCGGTCCTGGGCTTAAACAGCACAGAATTCCATGCAGGAAAAAGTGTCATCCACGCTTGCTTGCAGAATAAAATATATAATCTTCCTTTATTTAGACATATTTAAAATTGCCAGGTATACACATCTCTGGACCAGACGCGTATCGGCTGCACAGAGCCTTCGTCAGTGGCCAGGTATACACATCTCTGGACCAGACGCGTATCGGCTGCACAGAGCCTTCGTCAGTGGCCAGGTATACACATCTCTGGACCAGACGCGTATCGGCTGCACAGAGCCTTCGTCAGTGGGATGATCTGAATAGAGTGTGGGACCAGCTTAAATAGGTGGAACAGAATAAATAATTACAATGACTGTCAGCTGTGCAGGTTATAGGGCAAAAGGGAAAATATACAAAAAACATCAAACTATTACTGGTAGGATAATGCTTGTGAATGAAACTTGTGATAAACACAAATCGCACACATAACAATATAACGCAAAATGGATACCAACGGGCGCTCTGCCAAGGCTTCATATATTTCAATTGTTGCAAGATTAACCCCTAGTTGCACTATGTTTGTATCTGTTGAGTTAAACCTCACAATTGAGGTAATAAAAAATGTATATATAGAGGACCATAAAAATTTCCCTTGCTATGCGATGGCATTATATTTAGCTCCCCTTTATAAAGAAGTTAGCCTGCATGTTCAGGAAAAAAAAACCCAAAAGAAAACAAAAACAAAAACAAAAAAAAACACACACAAAAAAAACAAAACTTTTCCTTATTTCTCTTTGTGAAAAGATAAGTAAAAACAGGAGCATATATGTTGTTTCTATGTACATGATATTAGTGTGACTTGCAGTATAGCCCACATAAAGGGATCTGATCCCAGAGGGAGGAAAAAAAAAGATATAAATAAATAAATTCCATTTGTTTTTTACTCTGGATAAATACCCTCATATTGGTTTTCTGCATATGTGATGTTTCTATATATATGGTGCAGATTTGACTTAGAGTGTAACCCCCCAAAAGGGGTCTAGTTTACATGTACTTTCTTCTCTGTTTGATTCCTGTATATGCAATGCAGGTCTGACTTATAATTCAACCCCTGAGGGGATCTAGTCCCCAGTTTGTGGATCCAAAAGGACTCTCTGATCAGTATATCATTGAACGTTGCCTTGCCACGCCTGTTATTGGTTACTTTCTCTATACCAAAACATGTGAAACTAGCGGTACTGCATGAGTGTGAATTGATGAAATGATTGGCCAAATCTGAGCAGCCAAAATGATGGAGAACCCCCACAAATGACCACAATCTGAAAACTAGACCCCTTTATCGAATTCCTCTAGGGCTGTGCTGCGTATTTTGACCCCACAGTTTTTGAATGATTCTAAGAAAAGCAGAAGGAAAAAATTACGATTTTCATTTTTTTGGCAATTGTATCATTTTAAAAACAGGGTGTTTTGCACAGCACACAAATGAATGAAGACTTTCACCCCAAAATTGATCCCCCTGTTTGTCCTGTGTTGAGAAACATACCCATTGTGGCCCTAATCTACTTACAGGACACATGACTAGGCCTATAATGGAAGGAGCACCCATTGGATTTCAGGGCACAACTGAATAAATTCCAGGCCCCATTACTCACTTGGGCAGAAAAAAAATGACTCCCTAAAAATAATCCCCCCCCTCCTTTTTGTCATTCCTTAAATCTTAGATAAAAGTAATAATGTAAACTGTGTGGTAGATCTGAAAACAGGTGTAATTACGGAGGCTGGTTGGGATGGGCACATGGCGCAATACAACCGAGTATCCCTCCTGCTCCCATGCTTTTTTGGGGGGTATTTCTTGACCTCCGTGGCAGGGATGGGGTGTAGAAAGTGGCGCTCTGTGAGTCTCCGTAAGCTTGCTGAGGTGCGGCGGTCACAGGCCTCCCTCACACAGGGCGTTTTATACAGCGTTTAGCTCTGCCTTTTCAGCCCAGTGCTAAACGCTGTACAACACTCCCATTCATTTCAATGGGGCTGCTCACACAGGGCTGAAAACGCAGCGCCTTCCAACGCTGCGCTTTGACAGCGATGCATGTTCTATTTTGGGGCGTTTTCAGCCCTGCGTCGCCCATTAAAATGAATGGGCAGCGGTTTTAGCACTGCTGAAAACGCGGCAACACTTGGTGCCGCGTTTTTGGCAGCGTTAACCGCTCGCCGATTTTCGGGGTGAGGGCTTGCAATAGAAGCCCTACCCCGAAAATCAGTCCCAGTTAGATAGAGGGAAAAAAAGAAAGTAATACTCACCTAGCCGCTGCAGTCCGGGTCGCGGCCGCTGGTCTCTGCCGCTGATCTGGGCTTCCCCTGCATTCACAAGTCTATTGCTGTAGGCCAGGTTTGAGAACCCCGCCTCCGGCAATAGAGTGCTGTGATTGGTTGTCGGCATGCTCGATGCCCAATCACAGCCCTTCATTGACTGTCTCAGCCAATCAGCGCCGGCAAGCTCTGATTGGCTGAGACAGTCAATGAAAGGCTGTGATTGGGCATCGAGCAAGCACCGACAACCAATCACAGCACTCTATTGCCGCTGCTGAAACGGGGCAGAATCTGCAGTAACGCAGGCCTCACACAGAAGGCACTCAACAAGCTGCTTCTGGAACTGCAGGAAGGCGAGCGTTCCCTTTTAAATTACGTATTACAGCTAGCGGTCTCAATAATGCTGCACTCACACGGCCGGATGTGGAGCATGGAGCACAATAGGCTCCATGTTGTGAATATCTGCAGTAAAACAGAACATGCTGCATTCTGTTTTCTGTGAGTCAATTACGTAATTTCGACTCGCTAATGTGAATTGTGTAATCCAATGCATTTGATTGATTCGCGTATTACCACGTATTACCACGGATCAAACGATGCAGAATCTGCAATTTCAATCCAATTGTGTGAGACCGACCTTTTTGTCACGTGACCAGGGACCGCTCAACGAGACCACCAGTCACCTCTCTCCCCGACTTCTGCGCATGTGTCTGACATTTTGCCAGCGGGCGCTTGTGCAGAAGCCGGGGAGGTCTGTGGAGAAGGATTGTTTCGGGGTTCAAATGCGGAGACTTCCGGTAAGAAGTTTTATCTCCTCTCACTGATCGTATCTGAGAAGTGAGAATAAACTTTTTTTTTTACTTTTATGTAACCGCCATTATCCATTGGATAGTGGCGATCATGTGACCGGGGACCGCTCACTGTGACCCTCGGTCACTGCTCCAGGTTCTTGGCTACCTTTAGTAGGCAGGAGCAAGGAGATTTTAAATTTCCCAGGCCCTCCCCAGCTTCTGCGCTTGTGTTCACCATTTTGCTGACAGGCGCTTGTGTAGAAGCCGGGAAAAGGTAGGCAGATAAAGATCCCGTCGGGGGACATCGGCGGAGGCCTTAGGTAAGTAATTTAACCTCCCCTCACAGATTGGATCCATGACGGGAGGTGAAACTTAAACTTCTTTTTACTTTTACATGATCGCTGCTATCCATTGGCCAGGGACTGCGTACCGCGGCCCCCTGTGAAATCTCCAGGCTCTCGGCTACATTTGGCAGCCAGGAGCAGGGAGATTTTATATTACCACTGCAATTTGCAGCTTTTGTGCATGCATCTGTCATTTTGGCGACAAGCGCATGCGTAGAAGTCAAGGTAAGGTCTATGGATAAAACTGGGGGCCTTAGGTACGTAATTTCATCTCCCCTCATGGATATAATCCGTGAGTGAAGATGGAACTTAAACTTTTTTTTACTTTACATGATCGCCATTATCTATTGGATAGCAGTGATCATGTGATCGGGAACCACATACAGCAGGCTCCCAGGCCTTCTGCACATGACATTTGACGTCTGGCGCACATGTGCAGAGGGCGGCATCAGGACATCGCTGAGGACAGAGGTGAGTAGTTTCAGTAGTTTCCAATCCGTGAGGGAAGCTGAAACTTTATTTAACTTTTTTTAAGATTTATGCGATCGCCGTTATCCGGTGGACAACAGAAATCGCGTGACTGGTGGGTTGGATACCGTGGCCCCTCATGACAGCCCCAGGCTCTAGGCTACCTCCGTCAGCTGATAGCACAGAGCCGTCAGCCGCACAGACCCCAGGGCCTTACTCCACAGTGTGGACGGCCGTGTGGAATAAGGCCCAGCTGATGAGATCATCAAAAGGCATATCGATGGTCTATAAGGGGTTAAAAAAAAACTGCATTCGAAAGTTTAAGCACATTAAGTAAACTTTTAGTTTAAGTAAACCATTTATAGTGACTTTAATAAAAAGCGCATCTAGTTGCTGTATATAGGCCAGAGAAAATATATGATTGCCTTCAAACTTGCGTCATCTATTAACTCTTGTCGTCTCGGATCTTTGACGTGCGGCGCAAAGGGTTCGATAGAGAGGAAAAATTAAAACAGAAAGAAAGTAAAATTATGGCTTACTTTAATGTTACTGCATGAACATGATATATAATGCATTCTAGGGGAAAGGGTGGATTAGAAAACACTTTTAAGGTTGGTGTGGATGCAGCGTGTTGTTCTCCCGTGTGTCAGGTGACGGTAGCCAGCGGTGAGGCAGACACACACTTTCATACTCGGGATCCCAGCTGTCCAATACTGTATGCTTTGGCGCCAGCTAAAAGGAATCACACCTCCTAAAGAATTATTGAAAACATATTTAGTTGAAGTGAAAGTGTTCTTGCTCCGAATACATGGAGAGAAGCTTAAGCCTCATTCGGCCAAAGACACTTGTTGGGATTAGGCGTAGTTGGCTGATTCTGTTCTCATTACAAAGTATAATGTAGTCGGCACAGATTGGACTTTGGCAGGTTTTCCTCGGTGAGTTGAAGCCTTATCCATCCATGTGTTTTTCAATAAAGGTTCCAGGCAACAATGGATTGCATATAACATGTTTCCCTGGAGCCTAATACTTTCTCTGGGAGGATACTCTGTGGATTAGTCAATTGGCACTATGAGCTTCTGCGGGGCCATAAATATCAGTGGGACTTGTTGTAAAGTAAGTGTAGAGAACAGGTGTGCACTTAACAAGTCGATAGCACTGCCACCATGGGTGTTTAGTGAACCTTCCCTTACATTAATGTATTTCCCAGGATTTATACGGTGTCAGCAAACTCCACAATACTGTTCACATTTCTATCAGTGACTGTCGGCTAGAAGTCATTATCCTCCCACATTATAAGGCACTAGTCAGGCCTCACATGGGATACTGCGTACAGTTCTGGTCACCGGTGCTCAGGAAAGATGTTACAGTACTGGAGGGGGTTCAAAGAAGGGCAACTAAATCAATAAACGTAATGAAGGGACTGGAATACCCAGAGAGGCACCAAAATTAGGATTATTCACCCTGGAAAAAAGACGGCTAAGGGGCGACCAAATAACTATGTATAAATACATGAGGGGACAATACAAGGATCTCTCCCATGATCTGTGGACTACGACGGTAACGAGAGGGCATCCTCTACATCTAGAAGAAAGAAGGTTCCATCAGCAACACAGAAGGGGGTTCTTTACTGTAAGAGCAGTGAGACTGTGGAACTCTCTGCCTGAGGACGTGGTGATGGCAAAATCCATAGAGGAGTTTAAGAGGGGACTAAATGTCTTTCTAGAGCTCTATGGTATCACAGGATATAGACATTAAATTACCAGCGGAGTTGTTGATCCGGGTCTTGGGGGTCAGGTAGGAACTTTTAAACATTGACCCAGGGATTATTCTGACTGCCATTGTGGAGTCAGGAAGGAATTTTTCCCCAAATAGACTAAATTGGCTTCTGCCTCATTGGGGTTTTTTTTGCCTTCCTCTGGATCAACAAGGGGGTATAAACAGGCTGAACTAGATGGACTTTGTCTTCTTTCACCCTAACATACTATGTTACTAAGTCTTTAAAGACCCCTTCACACAAGCGTATGTGCAAAAACAATTGCGTAAGCGCATTCCATAGGCACCATGAATAATGCGCCTTTCTGTGCGTCTTTCTGACCCTACTTTTTGTGCTCAAAGGGTCAGTTCACATGGGTGCGGGACACCCCCCCCCCTCACTGTGTTTTTAAAGGCTATTTAACCTAATGAGTTCCAGATGTGTTCTTTTTTATGTACAATTGCGTGAATATTGAATGTGTATTTGCGCACCTCCCCGTAGACTTCTACAGGGACCTTTGGTGTGCAAATGTGCAAAAATAGAGCATGCTGCTGAGTAATGTGAGTGGGTTCTATTCTCTGCATTTTGCGTGCGCAAATATGATTGTGTGAAGGGGCCCTCAATTCAAGTATAGGGCAGAGGAATATCTTGAAACTCCTGGACCCCAATTCAATATTTGCTACATGCAAGTAGTATGGGAACAGCACTCCTCCACAGAACCAATAAGGTAGGACCCACAGATACAGAGCTGCCAGCTACAGCAGGAGTCTGGATCAATAGACTCCACAAAAGTGTCATCCAAATTGTAGATATGCTGTAGCAGCAATAATGATGCAGGAATTATGCCAAAATTGTCTTTATTCCTCTGTGCAACGTTTCGATCATTCAGTGATCTTTGTCAAGCAGCTTGACAAAGATCACTGAATGATCGAAACGTTGCACAGAGGAATAAAGACAATTTTGGCATAATTCCTGCATCATTATTGCTGCTTCAATATTTGCTACAGATACCCCACATACCCTGGGCCATTTATAATATTGATGTCCTCCTATGTAGCAGAAGGGTTTTTGGACCACCTCAAACACTAGCGACTGGGTAGGATTTCTACCTCTAGAATTCCTACAGCTCTGCCCTGGAATTAGGGCTAATGTCAGAGAAACCCAAACATAATAACCCTATACTAATGTCATATTCAGAATTAAACTCAGGGTCTCAGTTCATGATGGCCGTGACATGAAACAATGGTCAAGCGGCAATCGATTCCAATATGCTACCTCTGTGATGGCCAATACAACAACCAGCGGTAATGGTGCCGGCTTTGCTACATCAATGACATGCTCTTTTTTTGCATATTATTATGTACACAGTAGGGTTGTTACATATTATCAGTAGTGGTAAGAATTAGTAAGCATATATACTAAAAGACATGGATAATAGAACAAAAAATAAGAAAAATTAAATAGTCCACCATTCATGATATGTTAATAGATCCATCAAAGGACGGACTCAAATGAACGTATTCTGTCAGCGTGCAAGCATTGGGGTAATACGCACGCGGCACACAGCCAGAACGCAGTGACATTGCATATTGACTGTGTACCGCCCACAGCCATGTACTATCTTGGCGTGTATGGTTGCGTTATACGCACCAAGATAGAAGATGCTGTGATTTCGCACAAGTCGCGTAAGGGGCCAACAGGGCCGCCTATAGCAGATTGGTAGAGCTTATTAAGCGCACAGAACCCGCTCATGTGAGCCCGGCCTCAGGTAACTGGTATGGATTTCTGGAATTATCACAATCCTGGAAGTCAAGGCTTTTATCAGTCACTGTTAAAAATATGAATGTCTGAATTAGAACAACGTGAAAGTTACATAAAATCTTACAAGTTGCCCTCTCAGGGCAAGTATTTTATAGACTAAAACCATAAAAACATTTCACCTGTATATGTGAAAACTGAAATGTAAATTATAGCATTAGGAACTTTTATTGGCTCTTGGAAGATACTGAGTTTCCATGCAGACATCCAACCAGTAGGGCAATACAGGAGAATTCGGAACATTTGCTTTTGCTTATATAGTAACATAGTAACTTAGTTTGTAAGGCTGAAAAGACATGTCCATCCAATTTAGCTTATTATCTTGTAATGGTGATCCAGATGAAAGCAAAAACCCCATGAGGTAAAAGCCAAATTTCCTCATCTTTGGGGAACATTTCCTTCCCAACTCCTAATCTGGCAATCAGAATACATTCCTGCATCAACAACCTTTCTGTAATAATAATCTTGTGATTATAATTTGTGATGTATTGTTATACTTAAGGAAGGCGTCCAGGCCCCTTTTAAGCCCTTCTTAGTGAGTTCTCCATCACCACGTCCTCAGACACAGAGTTTCATAGTTTCAATACTCTTACAGTAAAGAACTCCCTTCTGCTCTTGTGTAGAAACCTTGAACTGACATACTGTATAAAGAGGAAAAAGCCTAAAATCTCAAAATTATTTTTAAACCAGACTTTCAGCTTCACATGTCCATGACTAGGCAGGAAGTTTACAGAAGGAGAAAACTTACACTTTATTTGCACAGATTGGGTGCATTTTTTGAATGAATCCTAAAATGGTAGAGCTGGAGGGGACCTCCAGGGTCATTGGTTCCAACCCCCTGCTCAGTGCAGGATTCACTAAATCATCCTAGACAGATATTTGTCCAGCCTTTGTTTGAATACTTCCATTGAAGGAGAACTCCCCACCTCCTGTGGTAACCTGTTCCACTCATTGATCTCCCTCACTGTCTAATATCTAATCTGTGTCTCCTCCCTTTCAGTTTCATCCCATTGCTTCTAGTCTTTTCTTGTGCAGATGAGAATATGGCTGATCCCTCTGCACTGTGACAGCCCTTCAGATATTTGTAGACAGCTATTAAGTCTCAGCCTAAACATTCCCAGATCATTTAACCGTTCCTCATAGGACATGATTTGCAGACCGTTCATCATCTTGGTAACTCTTCTCTGAACTTGCTCCAGTTTGTCTAGGTCTTTTTTAAAGTGGAGTGCCCAGAATGCATTTTTTTAGTCAATATCAGGAATGGGTTCTTTCGAAATCCATTGCCAATTGTGGATAGAAAAAAGTCTGATCTGATCCTTATTGTTTATCTCCCCTAGAGAGGAAGTACTGCAAAATCACTTAAAGGTAATAATAATATTTGGGGGGGTTATAAAGAACCCTGTGGTAATCAGCAGGCCTTTACACCATAGCTTAATGTCAGGACATCTTTCTGTGAACGGGGGGCTACACTGCAGTCCCCTGCACCGCTGGCGGCCATGGGCAATGTTGTGCAGGGAAAAATAGGTAAAGTGCGTAGCTCTGGTTTCCTCCTCATCCTTAGCTTGTGTCCCCACAGATTACAAAATAATGGCCTACCCTATTAATATGCTACGTGAGATGGGTAATTAGATCAAGAAATGGTTAAAATATTTTTCCGATCTACTTTAGTTTGGATTCTTGTTGGAATCACCTTTCATGCCCAATGCATGCAAATATTCGACAATCCTACAGGATTCACATACTTTCTATACTCCAAAGGGCTTTTTGTGTAGTTTTGTAGAATGGCCATAGCAAATGAGGCAAGCTGTTTTAAAAAAATACTTTTTGCATTTTTCATGCCTTTAAGATGCAATTAATCCTATTCCCTTATGATATGTTTTTCTTGAATTAGCTTAATGTGTCCTTTGTTGATTGCAAACACATCATTACGATTCCCTGATCTCTCAATACCATGGGAGACAGATTCAGGGTCCCTGCAGCATTTGACCAGCTACTACTCATATATCAATATGTTTCTGCTCCATTGGCCTCCAGTCGACCATATCACCAAAGAGATGAAACAAAGGAATCTCTGCTTCCAGATTGCCCTGGTGGTCTAGTTTTCACCTGAGCTATTGGAATATGGAGCACAAGCATTGTATTTAATGAAAAAGAAAATAATTAACTTAACTCCAATGTTAGAATGTGCACAAATACTATATAGAGCATCTTGCATGAATGGGTTCTGTTTTTATTGACTCCTATTAAAACCTGTAATATTATTTACATTTTATTTATCTGCTTTTATAAGCAGGGGCATTGTTAGGTCCAATCACAAAGCTTGGATAGCCCACCCTTATAAACACTGTTGGACTCTCAAAATCTTGCGCAAAGTTTTCATTTCATAACTTTATTTTCATTTTTTCATAGCTGGGAGGAAAGTTCCTCTCCCATCCAGTGAACCATGACCCAAAGAAATGAAAACGTAACTATAGTTTGAAACTTTTTTTCACAACTCCAAGTAAATATAAGAAACTTTGTAATTTATCATATTAGAGAATCATGCTTCTTTCCACCCTTTTCAGACACATCTTCTCCTTCCTGGCTTCCTGCACTGATCATTCACTCTGTGTGTACTGAGAAGATCCCAGTATGAAGACAGGTCAGATTACAGCTGCAAAAGTCAATGGGAGGGAAGCAGGAGGAAGTGGAGGAAGGAGCTACTAGGGGAAGAAACACATAGAGAGACACACAGACCTATGGTGTGGACTGCAGCTGTTATCTGATCTGTGTATGGACTTCAGTGTACAGATCTCATTATGGAGTAATCAGTGCAGGTGGCGTGGCTGAAAAGCGAAGAAAGAAACAATTTTTTATTTAGTTGGAATTATTTGCTTGAACTATTGATTCATGGAAGGAAGTTCAAAATGATCCCTTTCCTTATATGTCTTACTAGCTGATATACCCGGCTTTGCCCGAGTTAATTTGGTACTGGTGTTTAGTTTGTGTTCACACCGAAAATCTTAAGAAGTCGTCGTTACTTTAGAGATACTGAGGAAAAAAATATTTTTACCATTTTGTATGACTCTTTGCGTTACCCAGGAAACACCATGTGGAGGTAACCATGCGACGTTTCCTTTATATAAAATGACATCAGGAAGTGAGAGAATTAGATTACGTACGTAAAATTTGGACGCTAATTCTTTTGCGCTGGAATTGAATAATCGAGTTGGGACCCATTAGCTTTTCCTATTTATGACATAATCAATGCCCGTGCCAAATTTCAAGTTTCTATGACATCGGGAAGTGAGAGAATTAGATTACGTACGTAAAATTTGGACGCTAATTCTTTTCCACTTAGAATTGAATAATCGAGTTGGGACCCATTAGCTTTTCCTATTTTGGACATAATCTATGCGTGTGCCAAATTTCATGTTTCTACGACATCAGGAAGTTGGAGAATGAGTGAGTGAGTGAGTCAGTCAGTCAGTGAGTGAGTGAGTCAGTGAGTGAGTCAGTGAGTCAGTCAGTCAGTGAGTGAGTCAGTGCGGGCTTTCGTCTTTATATATATAGAATAGAGCTTTCTTAAGGTACATGGTATGACCATCGGGCACATAAGTGCCAAACAGCTGTGACTATCGCCCCTTGGTTTCACATATGAACAATAGTCTGCCTGAGAATAGAGGCACAGTGGGCCAGAGATCTCTTCCAGCTGCCCACCTCCATTCACTGCAAACAGGCAGTCACTCAAAGATTGTGTGACTCTAACATTGAGTTACACTGAGCGAGAAGTTGCTGAGTATTCATTCCATTTTAGCTTGCTGAAACGGAATGACTAGCGATAACCAAGCAACTTCTTGCTCAGTGCCCTGTCGGGGGCCATGTGTACATGGGCTGACAGTTCCTATAATCATTTGAGTGATTATTCTGGTGACTATTAGCCCATGTAAAGGTACCTTGACTTAATACGCATTAGTAAATATTTGTATAATGCTGTAAACAGTAATAATAAATGTCATCACTCCTAATGGCCTGATATGAATACTATGGCTTAGAAGTTGTGACCATCAGGTCAAAGTATATCGAAAAATCTAAAATCTCACTTAGCCATTGTGGGATATTATTTGGAGATCCAGAGAGAGAATGGTTACAAGAGTATAGGTACTGTCATAACAGCCATAGCAAAGCTGAAGGTGTCCTCCTATCTGCAGGGACGCCATTTGTTTTGGTGGGGAAAACATAATGAATAAATTCTACCTCAACGATGAAGTTTTGAACAGAAGAGAATAAATAATCATCCTTATTTGTATAGTGACAACTTATTCCACAGAGCTTTCAAAGCACGGGGGAACACAAAACAAGACGACAATTACATGTGGCATACACTTATTTGGAGGCACACGGGGGTGGGGGTGGTTCAGGAGGTACAGGAGAGATGGCTCGGGGGAGCACAAAGTACGAAACTTACATATGGTATTTAGTTATTAGGAAACAGAATAGGGGGGTGGTAAGGAGTTTCAGGGGCAGAAGATGTATAAAGTGGGGGGAGCCGTAGGGAGGCGCAGGGGGCATGTTGTGGAGGGTGGGGGATTGGATCAGGAGAATTGGTATACCTCCCTGAAGAGGTGCATTTTGAGTTCTGTAGCGGATAGGCAGCCAATGCAGCGGCTGGCATAGTGCAGAGACATCTGAGAAACGGATGGACAGGAAGATAAGTCTAGCTACCACATTTAGTATGGATTGGAGTGGAGCAACTCTGGTGCGGGGAAGGCCAATGAGCAGGGAGTTGCAGTAGTTGAGTCAGGAATGGATGAGGGTGACATTGAGTGTCTTTAGCATGTGCATGGTGGGGAACGGGGCAGGGATTGGATGTGGGGGTTAAAGAAGAAATCAGAATCTAGTGTGACCCCAAGGCAGCGGGCGTGCTTCCTGGGGGTTATTATGGTGCCAGACACTGATATGGAGATGTTGGGGGGGGGGGAGTCAGTTGGAAGGCAGAAAGACAAGAAGGTCAGTTTTAGAGAGGTTTAGTTTGAGAAAAAGGAAAGACATGGTGTTAGAGACAGCGGACAGACAGATATTTTGGAGGAATGATACTGAGATGTCGCCATTGTCACTACGGTCCATACTTTGGTCAATGTGAACAATTTAGCGATTCAGACATGTTTTATTTTTTTGTTCTTGTACAAAAGTGTTTTCTTAACTTTGCCTTTACCTAACATAAGTCGTGAAATAGTATCTTATTTTTTTTATTTAATTGGGAAGTCATGTCTGGCGACATGTTTGCATTGGACTTCTCTTCCTCCATTAAAAATATATCTTTGCAGTGGCTGATGGATGCCTAAATATTTGTTGTTTATTTTTACTGTGGCGTTTTTCGGGCACATTGAAGGTGTCAGACTGACAGAGCAGGAGCCTGAGTGCTCCATTAAAGGGGTGGTCTCGCGAAACCAAGTGGGGTTATACACTTCCGTATGGCCATATTAATGCACTTTGTAATGTACATTGTGCATTAAATATGAGCCATACAGAAGTTATTCCACTTACCTGCTCCGTTGCTAGCGTCCTCGTCTCCATGGTTCCGTCTAAATTCGCCGGCAGCTTGCTTTTTTAGACGCGCTTGCGCAGTCCGGTCTTCTCCATTCAGCGCGAGCCGCTTCAGTGTGCTCCCCGCTACAGCTCTTCTGCGCATGCGCAGACGAGCTGTCACTGCTCGGGAGCGCGCTGAAGCGGCCATTCTGCACCATCCTCTGTTAGAGGAAGGTGCAGAAACTGGAGCTGCCCAGCGGAGAAGACCAGCCCAGCCCAGCCGCCCCGAGAAGCCTCCCAGGTAAGTGATGGGTCGGGGGGGGGGGGGGAGGCTGCCGCTGCGCCGGGGGGGCTGTCGCTAGGCCGGGGGGGCTGTCGCTAGGCCGGGGGAGCTAGCGCTAGGCCGGGGGGGCTGTCGCTAGGCCGGGGGGGCTGTCGCTAGGCCGGGGGAGCTAGCGCTAGGCCGGGGGGGCTGTCGCTAGGCCGGGGGAGCTAGCGCTAGGCCGGGGGGGCTGTCGCTGCGATGGGGGGGGCTGTCGCTGCGATGGGGGGGGCTGTCGCTAGGCCGGGGGGGCTGTCGCTAGGCCGGGGGAGCTAGCGCTAGGCCGGGGGGGCTGTCGCTAGGCCGGGGGAGCTAGCGCTAGGCCGGGGGGGCTGTCGCTGCGCCGGGGGAGCTAGCGCTAGGCCGGGGGGGCTGTCGCTAGGCCGGGGGAGCTAGCGCTAGGCCGGGGGGGCTGTCGCTGCGCCGGGGGAGCTAGCGCTAGGCCGGGGGGGCTGTCGCTGCGATGGGGGGGGCTGTCGCTGCGCCGGGGGAACTAGCGCTGGGGAGCCGGGGGCTAGCGCCGGTTACCTGCTGTCTGGTCGGCGGCTGCGGGGCGTCTGGTCGGCGGCTGCGATGCGTCTGGTCGGCGGCTGCGATGCGTCCGGTTGCCATGGAGACACAGCTGGCGGCGTCTCGGGAGCGCGCACGTCGGGCTGCAGCGAGCGACTGGGAAAGAGCCGGCGGCCATCTTGAGGAAACTTTTATAACTTGCTGAAACGCTGGAACGGTAAGTACGAACCAGCTAGAAATGTCATTTACAGGGGGGCTTAGTAATGTGTGTTTAATGGGGGGGACTGGGCAAAAAAAAAAATTAACTGCTTCCTCGAGACATCTCCTTTAATGTAAAAAACAGGCAGGAGGAACAGCTTGTCGGCAGACCTTATTAAAGGCTGTCAAACTCTTGCAGTCAAGCACAACTCTCAGAAGTAAATGATCCTAGGTGGCATTCTGTATTCAATCACTGCGAATGTAGCAGCGGTATATTTACTAGGTAAAGGTAGCATATTATTATCTAGGCGTACAGTGCGGTTTAATATTGAAAAACTGAAGCTATTTCTGGTTCGGACATTTATTTTCCTTTATTGTACACTAGAAAATGCTATTCTTGAAGTCTGGCAAAAACAAGAGAATTCCACTATTTCATTACTTAGCCTTTTTCACTGAGCCTCAAATCAATCAATCTATCTATCTAATATCTATCTGATATCTATCTATCTAATATCTATCTATCTAATATCTATCTGATATCTATCTATCTAATATCTACCTATTTGTCTATCTATCTCATATCATTCATCCATCTATCTATCTCATATCTATCTATCTATCTATCTCATATCTATCCATCCATCTCATATTTATCCATCTCATATCTATCTATCTATCTCCTATCTATCTATCTATCTATCTATCTATCTATCTATCTATCTATCTATCTATCTATCTATCTATCTATCTATCCATCTATCTTTCTCATACCTATCTATCTATCTATCTATCTCATATCTATCTATCTCATATCTATCTATATATCTAGCTTTGTCATATCTATCTATCTATCTATCTATCTATCTCATATCTAACTATATATCTATCTATCTCATATCTATCTGTCTATCTATCTATCTATCTATCTATCTATCTCATATCTATCCATCCATCTCATATTTATCCATCTCCTATCTATCTATCTATCTATCTATCTATCTATCTATCTATCTATCTATCTATCTATCTATCTATCTATCTATCTATCCATCTATCTTTCTCATATCTATCTATCTATCTATCTATCTCATATCTATCTATATATCTAGCTTTGTCATATCTATCTATCTATCTATCTATCTATCTATCTATCTATCTATCTATCTATCTCATATCTAACTATATATCTATCTATCTCATATCTATATCTATCTATCTATCTATCTATCTATCTATCTATCTATCTCATATCTATCTATCTATCTATCTATCTCATAGCTATCTATCTATCTATCTATCTATCTCATAGCTATCTATCTATCTATCTATCTCATAGCTATCTATCTATCTCATATCTATCTATCTATCTAGCTTTCCATCCTGTACCTGATTGGCAGGATATCACCTCATGGTTAATATGAGCCATCCCTGGTACTGAGAGGTTTTCGATTGGACAACAAATCATGATATGCACAATGGCTCCCATTGGTTTGGATGTTATCTGTGCGATGAGATTTATAGAGATTCCAAATATTAAATAAAAATAAATTGTTACATTTATGAATAAATTATGTATAATTACACATTTAAAAAAATAATGCTACGAGAACTTTCAGCATTCATTTTACTCCAAAATGCAGGATAAATGGTCACAAACAATTGATAGATCAAAACATTTAAAATGTTCAAGGCTATCTGAAAAAGGAAAAAAATCATGCTTTAGTTCCTTGGGTTTCCTACACAGTTATAGTGTTATATATGGTTATGTAGGATATTTTCCCACACTTGCATGTCTATCGTTCACTGCTGCCTATGTTTGTCCTAGTGATGAGAGAATGCAAGGACATTTCTTGTACATTCACAAATATATATCCCAATTACAGACCTACACAATCGGGTCCCAAACTACTGCGCACATAATTAAACTTAAATTCTGTATATATAAAAGATCTTATAAGAAACGCATGGGATGAGGTCCCAATTTATGCCATCCAATGGACCATCATCCAAAAACAGCGTCAACACGATCCTCTTATTATAGCTGCAATTAAGCGATCAATTATAACTTCCCCTTTTTTTATGATTTTTTCAGATGTATAATTGCTACTTCGCAATAAGAAGGGTTCTGCCTTTTTATGGGGGGGGGAGGGGGCTGTCGGATAACATCTAATTTATGTTTATTCCCAAATTCAATTAAAGATTTCCTTTTCAAATTAAGTCATCAACGATTAACATTTCTGTGATTTTCATAATTAATGCTCCTAGTAGCGCTACCTAACCTTCGACACGCTCCATCTCCTTGCCATGAATTCCTGCTCTTTCCTAAATCACCACAAACGAGAGCTACAATGTATCAGGAAATCCATGATCAAACCCAATTGTAGGCTGCTGTGCTGGGGCTCACCTGATTTCCAAATGTTCAATCAGGAATTCCAGCTAATCTTTCACTCATAAACCAGTGAAACCGAAGCCATCACTTTGTCTAAATGAAGTGGGAGCTCTTCCATACCTTAATTCACATGTTTACATTCCATACTTTGTTACTGTCTGCAAGAACAAAGGCACAGATACTTCTTATTAAGGAACATAATCGCTTAATTAAAACCAAGTCCTCGTTCACCTCCCCCCCCCCCTCCTGGATTTACTTTTTCCTGGAAGCTTTTCCTACACCTCTTCCTAATCTATCCCAGATATTTTATCATGAGATACCCGTCTATTAAGATTGCAGTCTCTTTACCCAACAGAACTTGTCAAAATAAATCTTAACTTGTGACCGTGATAGAGGAGCCACTACGAGGTATTAGGAGAATCCAAGTTGTCAATCAAGCATGGAATCCTAGGTTTACATTATTAATTCCAACGCTGGTGGCACAGACTTGGGATAACAACCACCCTAAGCTTGGCTTGTCCAAAAAACACAAACCAAGAGTGGAATATATTTCGTGCCGAGGTGATGTTACCGTTGTCCAAGTTGTACTGTTTTTTTCTACTTTGAAAGGTGATGCTTTATTAAATTATACTGCTTGCCAAAAGACACAGCTACCGTCTGGCTGCGTGTGCTGACCTAATAAAAGGAAAAGGAGGGGGAAGGATGGAAGAAAGAAAGGATTTTGTTCTGATTGATTCAAATGAAAAAATAAGTCACATTTTTTGCATCCACTCAGCCAATATCTCGGTAATGAATTTGGTGCATAGCTTGAAGAACCATGCATAATTGGGGTGGCGACAGATGAAGTGTGCGGTGTTACAGAGCACAAACCGTGGGCTTTACAGCAGACATAAGTAATAGTAGACACCCTTTTGCTCTTGTAAGGAGTAGACTGATTTACATAGCAGCATCATTGTGACCTAAACAAGAGGTGAAACGCATTTGGCATCATTTTACATTCTATAGATGCTAAGCTGCACTGTAAAATCTTACCGTGCGGAACCGTTATTGTATGTATAACCTGCATTAAATCACATACTATAAATTACGCAAAATCCAAAGCATCGTCACTGAAAAAAGATAATCTGGTCACTAGTAATTTGATAACCCTAGAAATACTGCATCTCATTGCATATTGTGCAACCAACCTTAAAAGAAAACTAAAACTGGTGCATCTTGCTGGTTATTGATATCAAAGAATGTCTTTGTCCCATTTTTCCAATATTAGGCAAAGTTGGAAAGCTTCAAGAGCTGTGTAAGATCCTAAAATAATGCCCCAAGGGAAGAACCCGATTGTTTTATAAGCCTCATGTGGTGCAGAGTGCTAAGGCAGTAGAAATGCAGTCCTAGGCTCTCGCTCATGACCTGAAGGTTGTGGATTCAATCCACACATGGTTCAGGTAGCTGACTAAAGCTTGACTCAGCCTTTCATCCTTCCGAGGTCGGTAAAATGAGTACCCGGAGTGGAGGGGGGTAATAAATTAAATACCTGAAAGCGCTGCGGAATAAGTTGGTGCTATACAAATGAGAAGTCCCTTCCCTTTTTTGTTACATTTTATTAAAAAGAACCTGTCAGATTGAAAATGCTGTTGGAGTTGCAATCAGTAAGTTATGGAGCAAGGGACGCTGAGTAGATTGATAAATTAGTTTGGCTGGTAAGATTTAGTATAACTTTTATTTATTTATTTAAGAGTAAGTGCATGTTGGATCCAACAACAGAGCCCCAGACCACCACACTTCCTCCTCCATGTTTGACAGTTGGTGTGTCACACACTTAGAAATAATCCTTTAACCTACTCAACTATTTACAAAAAAACCCTATGTGATGTACCAAAGTTGTCAAATTTTGATTCATTGGTCCATAAAACCTTCTTCCACTCTTCAGTAGTTCACTGGAGGTGCGGCTTGGCCCAGGCAAGTCTTTTTTTAATTTAACGAGCTTAGCAGTGGCTTTCTTACTGATACTCTACCTTCACAGCTGAAATAGAAACTTGTTTATTTTTTGCTGCATTAAGTCGTTCTTGAAGGTTTTGTCCTGTGAGGCGACGATCATCCAAACCGTTCAATCTCAAAAATTTGTCATCTGATTTTGTAGTGGTCTTTGGTCTGCCAAACCTCTTCCTGTCAGAGCTTCTTACAGGTTCCAAATGTCTTTTAATGGTATAGGAAACTGTACTGACTGCCACCTCGGCTTTCTTGTCAATTTCTCAATACTAAAAACCTAAACTTCTAATGGTTATAATTGTCTGCCCATCTTATTCAGTTAATTGCCTTTTTCTTGGCATTATAATAGCAATATACTTTGTCTTCAAGAGCAAAACTGTCCAAATCCTGCAGTAGAGAGTGTTGTAATGCAGTCTGTTCCACCACTGATTATATAGAATCAGAGGGTTTGAAGGTAATCTACAAAAGTCAAGGGGCCTGTAGAAATAGTTTGCATCCATTTTCAAACTACAATTTGTTTCTGTGCTGTCCTTGTTGTGTTCCCTGAAAAAAAGCCCTCTGGTTAAAATCATAAATTCAGACTATTGTGTTTCAGGTTAAAATTTTACATTTTAATATTGTTATGTTTTTAACTTACTTTTGAACCTGTGAATGATTTCATGTTATTTGCTGGATTTGAACTGTGTTAATGTCAAAAAGAGCTGGAAAAATTGAAGCGTTCCATAACTTTTGACCGGCAGTATAGCTCCGCCCATTGGACTCCTAAACTTAGAATGAGAAGGAATTTAGATAGATAAATGACAAGTTATACTGCATTTTCCCTACAACACCTTACATTGATCTGCTTAGCTCCTCCGGCTCTATTATATGACCCTTCAATATGTTTCCTTTAAAATAAATTCAGTTTTTTTCCCCCAGAAGTCAAGTCCAAAGGTGTTCCACAATAAAAATAAAAATAGAACCACTGATGATCATGATTATTAGTGATGTCATGATGTTTATACCCTCTCCTATGTTCAAAGAGTTTACTCTCTGCTGGATTAAAGGGGCATTTTTTTTATGTAGAGGATGAAAGAGTTACAGGCTAAAGGTTGACGTGAAACACGATCCTAAGCAGTGAAAACAGGTATAATCTGGGAAGCTAATATTGTTATTTTTCATCCATGTGAACTTGTACTCCTAATACATACGGAATATGTTTTCACTATAAGTTTGGATCTGACAAAACAGTTGCTACGAAGTTCAATGGGCTGTAAAGCTTGGCAAGCCTGAAATTAAACAAAAATAGTCCTTATGCTGCAATAGCAGGAAGCAAACTTATAGGCTGCTTATTTTCATGGGTGTAATAAAAAATATAGAGAGTCATATTTTTTGTCTCCATGGCAGCAGATGCAATTTATGCCATTTGAGTAGAATATAATGATTGTTGTTTCATTTATAAGACCATTCTTGGCATGATATACTATTACAATTATAGGGTGACAATTCTCTCCCCTAATTTGGATAACTTTGCAAAACCACAAATACGGTAATATTTTGTGTTAAGTTACAGACTCTGCTTTGCAGCATTGCAAACATTCAGCATGACTGTATAAATACATATTTCTATGAACAGCAATTGACAATCTTTTTTATTTTTATTTTTTTTAACCATGTTTTTTTTTACAGATTTTTGCTGGTATTGAGAAAACGGAGATTTCTGCCATGAACCAGACATGTGAGCTAATGGGTTTGGAGCATTCTAGTTTCAGAAAGACGAGTACTTCACCTGATGAACATTGACCTCTGAAATTAAATGTCTGTCTGTATCAAGTGTCTGCAAATGTTTCTCTAAATACTTTCTCAATAATGTGTCAATCAAAAGAGAGGCATCTGTCTGTGTGGAATGTGAGTGGATGGCTAATGGACTGGAATGGGGAGCCCTCCCTTCTCAAATAATTCCCTTGACTCACCTCCTCTTTTAGACCACTAATGCCATGCTTTTGAATGTAACTAAATTAGTAAAACATTATATTCATCTTTACCTACTCAAGTTCTCTTTGCAAAGCTGATGGGGTCCAAGAGTATTGCAGCTTTAATGAAAGACTCCAAACCCAAATATAATAAATATATAAGAACTAACTTTAAAACTTAACATACAGGCATTATATATATATATATATATATATATATATATATATATATATATATATATACACTAGAGATGAGCGAGTATACTCGCTAAGGCACATTACTCGAGCGAGTAGTGCCTTAGCTGAGTATCTCCCCGCTCGTCTCTGAAGATTCGGGGGCCGGCGGGGAGTGGCGGGGGAGAGCGGGGAGGAACGGAGGGGAGATCTCTCTCCCCCCCGCTCCCCCCCTGCTCCCCGCCGCAATTCACCTGTCACCCGCGCCGGCCCCCAAATCTTTAGAGATGAGCAGGGAGATACTCGGCTAAGGCACTACTCGCTCGAGTAATGTGCCTTAGCGAGTATACTCGCTCATCTCTTATATATATATATATATATATATATATATGCTTTTAGAATATATATTCTTTTAGGTGTGCAACAATGTGGTGCCCATAAGAGGTCCTACAGAGTCCCAAATATCTGTCTGGTTATTAGAAGATACAAGAGTGGAGATGTATTACTGCATGATGGAAAAGAGTTATAATTCAGGTCTGAAAAAACATAGTGATAACCCATTTGTTGGATGGGATGGCGATTATATTGATTCCCATCCGGCTTAAAGGAACGTATATTGCCAATGTATTGAACGAAGATGAAAGAAGCATTAATATCTATTATTTTGTTTCACTTTTATGATGCAACGGGAAGGGAAGTTTTGTTTCACCTTCAATGTTACTTCCCAAGAAACCAGGTGTGTCATTAATTTAAGAAGTTGTTACTTTTGGACAATTCCTTTTTCTTAGATAGGTACTTTGACTATTAGTTGACTACAAGGTTGAGCAGTGCTGTCCCCCCCAGCAGTCAGCTGTAATCTGTGAGGGAATCTGACAGCAGGTGTTCAATTTCTTTTTCGCACCAACACAATGGTAATTAAAGGGGTCCTTCATTGTAGACAGTCCCTACTTGGCAGAAGGGTCCCTTGACAATTAGCAGATCATGGTGTCCCCCTGATTCGACAACCCAGCAATCAGCTGTAATTTTTGAGGACACCTGGCATGACATTTGCATGTGGGATGGACCCTCACCCCAACTTATAGTCACCCAATAGACTCAATAATAAGTGCATAAAACACTTTATCTTGGGTGTCACCATGATCAAACATTATTTAAACAGAAGATTAAAACAGTCACAGAAGGAGTCAAGTGATGTGCTAGACCATTGGGATTCACAAATACTGTGAGAACCTCAACTATCAGACATACAACACCTGACCAGGCTGCAATAAAAGGGTGGCATGCTCTTCAGTACACACTGAAGAGACTGTCAAAGACAAAAGTCCAAAATGTTGCTGTTTTTTGTGCATGTTGAAAAGCCTGATTTTAAATTACTTTAAAAGGAAATATGCAAAAAAAATGACAGAAATTGCCGATATACTTACTTATGTACTGATATATTTAGCAGTTTGGATATCTGTATGTTGAGGGATGTGGTGCTTCTATCTGCACTTTTGTATCTCTACATTGGTAAGTATATGGTATCTTTCTGTGATTTTTTTTGAAACCCTAATGAATTAATAAAATGTACCTATAATTTTAAGTTGGGGAAGGTAATGGCAAACCACCCCACAAAAACAGTCTGCCTAGAAAATATCACAATGTGACATTACCCAAGGAGTCAGTCATGACTCGGTACTTGCACTAGGGGTGTTTTGTTTACCTTTACCTACTTTTAAGTGCATCTAAAATCCTAGACTGTGGTGAGTTTCCGTCCTATTGGATGTATATACTTTGGCTGTATTGGATGTATACTTTGACTATAAACAGGGCTGTGGAGAAAAAACTCTGAGTGGTGGGCCTCAATTACATCATCATGCTGGGGGTATGGCTAAACACACAGAGAGTGAGGGAGAGCCAGGGCACACACAGACTGGTACGGGACAGCAATTGAAAATCAAGACTGTCCCACCAGATATGGGATGGTTAGGGGCATATGGTCTGCCTGATACACTGCAATACAAAGATATTGCAGTATATTATACCAGTGATCAAGAAATTGGATGTTCAAGTCCCTGAATGTGACTAAAAAAAGAAAGTTAAAAAAGTTTTAGAAAACTTGAAAGACACAATGAAGAAGAAGATGAAAAACCAAAATTGTCTTTTTCACCTCATTAAGTCCCTTACTGTTGGAAAAACACAATCCAAAAAACTATACATGATTGATATTGCCACGTCTCTAATGACCTCAGTGATAAATTAATCATATTACTTATCACGTATGGTGAATGCCATTACAAAAAAAAAAAGCCTAAGAATTAACACTAGAGGTGCCAGCAGGTGGTGGGGAGCGGCTGGGGATCTCTCTCTCACTCTCCCCCCCCCCTCCCCGCTCCTCCTTGCTCACTCCCGCAACTCACCGCTCTCCAGCCGCCGGCACCCGAATCTTTTGAGACGAGCAGGCAGGTACTTGCATAAGGCACTACTCGCTTGAGCAGTTTGCCTTAGCGAGTACGCTCGCTCATCTCTAATTAACACCAGTCATCATGCCTTCCAAAGCATGAGATAAAAAGCAATGGTTCTCACAATATGGTAGCAGGAAACCATGTTATTAAAGGGTTTTTTATTTTTTACAAAGTAGTAAAACATGAAAAAAACTATATAGATCTGATATTGCAATAATCATATTGACCCACAGAATAAAGTGAACATGTCATTTTTCTGCACCATGAAGGCTCTAAAAACAGAACCTAAAAACAACCCAAATGGACAATTTTGATAATTTCATTAATCAACATTTGGATTATTTGTGATAGCTGAATGCAAACTACTACCGTACGCCAGACATGATCTGTCAGGTTGGATTTTTTGGCCTTTATCAGCTGAAACCATACATGTGTCATGATTAGAGATGAGCGAGCACCAAAATGCTCGAGTGCTCGTTACTCGAGTTGAACTTCCCGCAATGCTCGAGGGTTCGTTTCGAGTAACGAACCCCATTGAAGTCAATGGGCGACTCGAGCATTTTTGTATATGACCGATGCTCGCTAAGGTTTTCATTTGTGAAAATCTGGGAAATTCACGAAAGTGATGGGAACAACACAGAAACGGATAGGGCAGGCGAGGGGCTACATGTTGGGCTGCATCTCAAGTTCCCAGGTCCCACTATTAAGCTACAATAGCGGCAAGAGTGCCCCCCCCCCCGCACTGTCAGCATAAAGATCGTTCTCCTCTGCCACAGCTGTAACAGCTGTGGCAGAGAAGAACGATGTTAGCCCACTGAATTCAATGGAGCCGGCAATACAGCCGGCTCCATTGAAAGCAATGCGCTGCGGGCGATCGCGGGATGAATTTTCGGGAAGGGCTTAAATATATAAGCCCTTCCCTGCAATTCATCCAGAAATGTGTAAAAAAAAAAAAAATATATATATATATATATATATACTCACCCGGTCCCGGCAGACGGAGTTCAGCGGCGGCCGTCGGCAGTTCTCTGAACTGCTCTCTGTAGTATTCAGCAGCCGGGGATTTAAAATCCCCGCCTGCTGAATGAGCTGCCTCTGATTGGTCACAGCCTGACCAATCAGAGGCAGCTCTCACTCACACCCATTCATGAATTCATGAATGGGTGTGAGTGAGAGCTGCCTCTGATTGGTGAGGCTGTGATCAATCAGAGGCAGCTCATTCAGCAGGCGGGGATATTAAATCCCCACCTGCTGAATACTACAGAGAGCAGTTCAGGAGAACTGCCGGTCAGACGCGGCTGAACTCCGGCTGCAGCGGAAAGGTGAGTATACTTTTTTTTTTATTTTCACACATTTTAGGATGATTTTCAGGTAAGGGCTTATATTTTTAAGCCCTTCCCGAAAATTTATCCTGAGATCGCCGGCAGCCCATTGCTTTCAATGGAGCCGGCTGTATTGCCGGCTCCATTGAATTTAATGGTCAGTGCTCGTTTAATCGAGACGAGTACCGCGTGGTGCTCGTCTCGAGTAACGAGCATCAAGCTTGGACGAGTATGCTCGCTCATATCTAGTCATGATCTTCCAATTATGGCCCATCATTTGTACGCTTTGTCCAAGCCCATGCTGTTTTTTAAACTGTCACCCTATCAGGTTAGTCTGGCAATTTGATGGTCAAATGGTTTGTGCAATGATAATCTTACGTATATGGCCAGCTTTAGTGCCTATCGGAGAGTGAGGTTGGGACATCGAAAACCGATATATCGAAATATCGATATATGGCTAATGCTTTGACGATACTTTTCATCGATATTGTTATGTCCGATATATCGGTAACATCGATAGTTTAAGGCGATATAATATTGATTTCTGTAAAGAAGCGTGTCTTGTGGTCCGGTGACGAGATTTTCTCTTTAGATTACGCCCTTCCCTTTGTGTTGTACAGGATGTAGCTTTGCTCGCGACACTAATGAACTTATAAACAAGTTCTAGAAACTTCTGGAAAGTGTGAGGTGACTTTTTGTCCCCAATAAGGTTTGCTCCAGGCAGAACGACTCTCAGAATAGTGGGGTCTTCGGCCCCTCCTCCACATGCGTTTGTTCATTGCGTTAGACGAGGCTCTGAACGCTTGCTCTAACGCGATGGCTATGGGCAATGCTCTCTAAATGAAAGCATTTCCACATGCAGATGGAGGGCTGCGCTGAACGCAAGAAGGTCACGTCCAGAAAAGGAGGTGCGACATGTCGTGCGTTCAGCGTCTAACGCCCATAGAAAAGATACGAGACCCATCTAGTGCAATTACAATTGCGTTCGGGGCACTGCGTTCGCGTTACCAGGCCCTACATTGTTTAAAAGTTGCTATGGAGACCATTGGTCCCTCAGCAGCAACTTGAAATATGCAGGGCATGCAGCCCCACAAACACACAGAGATCACGCTCACATCCCATCAGAACTTTCTTTGTACTTAAAAATGCCCCCCCCCCCCCCCCAGGTCGTTTAGGAGACAATCCTTTTAAAATATGGAGGAAATATGCCAACCCCACTCCAATTTGTACCCGTTTGGTAGAGAATATCTTTATGTAGTTTCTACTTCAGTTCCTGCAGAAAGAATGTTTTCAAAAGCTGGTGAAGTTCTGTCTGCTGGAAGGAAGCATTGTGAAGGGAGAGCATGCCAGCAAATTAATATTTCTTGGCTCATTAGATAACGATTATTGGGGCCAATGATAAAAAAACTTCTTTTCATAGACCTAATTTTAATTATATGTTTCATCTGTAATTTTCATTTGGAACTTTAATATATTTTCCTGCTGTTATTAATAGCTAGAAGTTAATAATAAATTCAACAGTTTAATGTTTTAAGAGAAAACTATAATTGTTTTTGTTGATTATTGCTTTATTAATAGAGATGAGCGAGCACCAAAATGCTCTTTACTCGGGACAAAATTATCGCGATGCTCGAGGGTTCGTTTCGAGTAACGAACCCCATTGAAGTCAATGGGCGACCCGAGCATTTTTGTATATCGCCGATGCTCGCTAAGGTTTTCCTTTGTGAAAATCTGGGCAATTCAAGAAAGTGATGGGAACGACACAGCAACGGATAGGGCAGGCGAGGGGCTACATGTTGGGCTGCATCTCAAGTTCCCAGGTCCCACTATTAAGCCACAATAGCGGCAAGAGTGCCCCCCCGTCCCAACAACTTTTACATCTGAAAAGCCCTCATTAGCAATGCATACCTTAGCTAAGCACCACACTACCTCCAACAAAGCACAATCACTGCCTGCATGACACTCCGCTGCCATTTCTCCTGGGTTACGTGCTGCCAACCCCCCCCCCCCCCGCACGACGCAGTGTCCACAGCGCACACCAAAGTGTCCCTGCGCAGCCTTCAGCTGCACTCATGCCACACCACCCTCATGTCTATTTATAAGTGCGTCTGCCATGAGGAGGCACACACTGCAGAGGGTTGGCACGGCTAGGCAGCGACCCTCTTTAAAAGGGGCGGGGCGATAGCCCACAATGCTGTACAGAAGCAATGAGAAATATAATCCTGTGCCACCGCCATCAGGAGCTGCACACGTGGGCATAGCAATGGGGAACCTATGTGCCACACACTATTCATTCTGTCAAGGTGTCTGCATGCCCCAGTCAGACCGCGGTTTTTTATAAATAGTCACAGGCAGGTACAACTCCGCAATGGGAATTCCGTGTGCACCCACAGCATGGGTGGCTCCCTGGAACCCACCGGCTGTACATAAATGTATCCCATTGCAGTGCCCATCACAGCTGAGGTAACGTCCGATTAAATGCAGGTGGGCTTCGGCCCACACTGCATGCCCCAGTCAGACTGGGGTTCTTTAGAAGTGGATACATGCAGTTACAACTCCCTGTGGACCCACAGCATGGGTGGGTGCCAGAAAGCCACCGGCAGTACATAAATATATCCCATTGCATTGCCCATCACAGCTGAGGTAATGTCATGTTTAATGCAGGTGGGCTTCGGCCCACACTGCATGCCCCAGTCAGACTGCGGTTCTTTAGAAGTGGACACATGCAGTTACAACTCCCTGTGGACCCACAGCATGGGTGGGTGCCAGGAAGCCACTGGCGGTACATAAATATATCCCATTGCATTGCCCATCACAGCTGAGGTAATGTCATGTTTAATGCAGGTGGGCTTCGGCCCACACTGCATGCCCCAGTCAGACTGGGGTTCTTTAGAAGTAGACACATGCAGTTACAACTCCCTGTGGACCCACAGCATGGGTGGCTCCCTGGAACCCACCGGCGGTACATAAATATATCCCATTGCAGTGCCCAGCACAGTTGACGTACCGTCAGCTTTAATGCAGGTGGGCAAAAAATTAATTGGATTACACTGTAGGCGAGGGCCCCAAAAAATTGGTGTACCAACAGTACTAATGTACGTCAGAAAAATTGCCCATGCCCAACCAAGAGGGCAGGTGAAACCCATTAATCGCTTTGGTTAATGTGGCTTAATTTGTAACTAGGCCTGTAGGCAGCCCAGTTAAAATAAAAATTGGTTCAGGTGAAAGTTTCAACGCTTTAATGAGCATTGAAACGTATAAAAATTGTTTACAAAAATTATATGACTGAGCCTTGTGGGCCTAAGAAAAATTGCCCGTTCGGCGTGATTACATCAGGTTTCAGGAGGAGAAGCAGGAGGAGGAGGATGAATATTATACACAGATTGATGAAGCTAAAAGGTCCACATTTTTGATGGTGATAGAGAACAATGCTTCCATCCGCGGGTGCAGCCTACGTATTGTTTAGGTATCGCTGCTGTCCGCTGGTGGAGAAGAGAAGTCTGGGGAAATCCAGGCTTTGTTCATTTTGATGAGTGTAAGCCTGTCGGCACTGTCGGTTGACAGGCGGGTACGCTTATCTGTGATGATTCCCCCAGCCGCACTAAACACCCTCTCTGACAAGACGCTAGCCGCAGGACAAGCAAGCACCTCCAGGGCATAGAGCGCGAGTTCAGGCCACGTGTCCAGCTTCGACACCCAGTAGTTGTAGGGGGCAGAGGCGTCACGGAGGACGGTCGTGCGATCGGCTACGTGCTCCCTCACCATCCTTTTACAGTGCTCCCGCCGACTCAGCCTTGACTGGGGAGCGGTGACACAGTCTTGCTGGGGAGCCGGAAAGCTGTCAAAGGCCTTAGAGAGTGTTCCCCTGCCTGTGCTGTACATGCTGCCTGATCTCCGCGCCTCCCCTGCTACCTGGCCCTCGGAACTGCGCCTTCGGCCACTAGCGCTGTCGGATGGGAATTTTACCATCAGTTTGTCCGCCAGGGTCCTGTGGTATAGCATCACTCTCGAACCCCTTTCCTCTTCGGGTATGAGAGTGGAAAGGTTCTCCTTATACCGTGGGTCGAGCAGTGTGTACACCTAGTAATCCGTAGTGGCCAGAATGCGTGTAACGCGAGGGTCACGAGAAAGGCATCCTAACATGAAGTCAGCCATGTGTGCCAGGGTACCTGTACGCAACACATGGCTGTCCTCAATAGGAAGATCACTTTCAGGATCCTACTCCTCCTCCTCAGGCCATACACGCTGAAAGGATGACAGGCAAGCAGCATGGGTACCCTCAGCATTGGGCCAAGCTGTCTCTTCCCCCTCCTCCTCATCCTCCTCATGCTCCTTCTCCTCCTCCTCAACGCGCTGAGATATAGACAGGAGGGTGCTCTGATTATCCAGCGACATACTGTCTTCCCCCGCCTCTGTTTCCGAGCGCAAAGCGTCTGCCTTTATGCTTTGCAGGGAACTTCTCAAGAGGCATAGCAGAGGAATGGTGACGCTAATGATTGCAGCATCGCCGCTCACCATCTGGGTAGACTCCTCAAAGTTTCCAAGGACCTGGAAGATGTCTGCCAACCAGGCCCACTCTTCTGTAAAGAATTGAGGAGGCTGACTCCCACGGCGCCGCCCATGTTGGAGTTGGTATTCCACTATAGTTCTACGCTGCTCATAGAGCCTGGCCAACATGTGGAGCATAGAGTTCCACCGTGTGGGCACGTCGCACAGCAGTCGGTGCACTGGCAGATGAATCCGATGTTGCAGGGTGCGCAGGGTGGCAGCGTCCGTGTGGGACTTGCGGAAATGTGCGCAGAGCCGGCGCACCTTTCCGAGCAGGTCTGACAAGCGTGGGTAGCTTTTCAGAAAGCGCTGAACCACCAAATTAAAGACGTGGGCCAGGCATGGCACGTGCGTGAGGCTGCCGAGCTGCAGAGCCACCACCAGGTTACGGCCGTTGACACACGACCATGCCCGGTTGGAGGCTCAGCGGCGCAAGCCAGCGGTCGGTCTGCTCTGTCAGACCCTGCAGCAGTTCGTGGGCTGTGTGCCTCTTCTCTCCTAAGCTGAGTAGTTTCAGCACGGCCTGCTGACGCTTGCCCACCGCTGTGCTGCCACGCCGCGCGACACCGACTGCTGGCGACGTGCTGCTGCTGACACATCTTGATTGCGAGACAGAGGTTGCGTAGGAGGAGGAGGAGGGTGGTTTAGTGGAGGAAGCATACACCACCGCAGATACCACCACCGAGCTGGGGCCCGCAATTCTGGGGGTGGGTAGGACGTGAGCGGTCCCAGGCTCTGACTCTGTCCCAGCCTCCACTAAATTCACCCAATGTGCCGTCAGAGAGATATAGTGGCCCTGCCTGCCTGTGCTTGTCCACGTGTCCGTTGTTAAGTGGACCTTGCTAGTAACCGCGTTGGTGAGGGCGTGTACAATGTTACGGGAGACGTGGTCGTGCAGGGCTGGGACGGCACATCGGGAAAAGTAGTGGCGACTGGGAACTGAGTAGCGCGGGGCCGCCGCTGCCATCATACCTTTGAAAGCCTCCGTTTCCACAACCTTATACGGCAGCATCTCAAGGCTGATAAATTTGGCTATGTGCACGTTTAACGCTTGAGCGTGCGGGTGCGTGGCGGCGTACTTGCGCTTGCGCTCCAACACTTGCGCTAGCGACAGCTGGACGGTGCGCTGAGAGACATTGGTGGATGGGGCCGAGCACAGCGGAGGGGAGGGTGTGGGTGCAGGCCAGGAGACGGTAGTGCCTGTGTCCTGAGAGGGGGGTTGGATCTCAGTGGCAG
The DNA here is from genome assembly GCF_035609145.1 of Eleutherodactylus coqui. Lineage (NCBI taxonomy): Eukaryota > Metazoa > Chordata > Amphibia > Anura > Eleutherodactylidae > Eleutherodactylus > Eleutherodactylus coqui. The sequence goes on from NC_089849.1 coordinate 112,378,986, forward strand.
GTTGGGGCACAGGGGGAGAGGTAGCGGTGCAAACCGGAGGCAGTGAACGGCCTTCGTCCCACCTTGTGGGGTGCTTGGCCATCATATGTCTGCGCATGCTGCTGGTGGTGAGGCTGGTGGTGGTGGCTCCCCGGCTGATCTTGGCGCGACAAAGGTTGCACACCACTGTTCGTCGGTCGTCTGCACTCTCAGTGAAAAACTGCCAGACCTTTGAGCACCTCGGCCTCTGCAGGATGGCATGGCGCGAGGGGGCGCTTTGGGAAACAGTTGGTGGATTATTCGGTCTGGCCCTGCCTCTACCACTGGCCACCGCACTGCCTCTTCCAACCTGCCCTGCTGCTGCACTTGCCTCCCCCTCTAAAGACCTGTCCTCAGTAGGCTTAGCAAACTAGGTGGGGTCAGTCACCTCATCGTCCTGCTGCTCTTCCTGCGAATCCTCTGTGCGCTCCTCCCTCGGACTTACTCCAATTACTACTACCAACTGAGTGATAGACAACTGTGTCTCATTGTCATCGTCCTCCTCACCCACTGAAAGCTCTTGAGACAGTTGCCGGAAGTCCCCAGCCTCATCCCCCGGACCCCGGGAACTTTCCAAAGGTTGGGCATTGGTCACGACAAACTCCTCCGGTGGGAGAGGAACCATTGCTGGCCATTCTGGGCAGGGGCCCGAGAACAGTTCCTGGGAGTCTGCCTGCTCCTCAGAATGTGTCATTGTAATGGAGTGAGGAGGCTGGGAGGAAGGAGGAGCAGCAGCCAGAGGATTCAGAGTTGCAGCAGTGGACGGCGCAGAATTCTGGGTGGTCGATAGATTGCTGGATGCACTTTCTGCCATCCACGACAGGACCTGCTCACACTGCTCATTTTCTAATAAAGGTCTACCGCGTGGACCCATTAATTGTGAGATGAATGTGGGGACGCCAATAACGTACCTCTCTCCTAATCCCGCAGCAGTCGGCTGCGATACACCTGGATCAGGAGCTCGGCCTGTGGCCACACCCTGACTTGGGCCTCCGCGTCCTCGCCCGCGTCCACGTCCTCTAGGCATACCCCTACCACTCAGCATGATGTATTACCAGTAGTGCAGAAACAGAACGCTGTAATTAAATGTGCCGCTTATTGGCCTGTGATTGGAGGCTGACTTACCTTACGGAACGCACAGCAGAGCCAGGAAACAATTTTGCTCACGCCTGTAGTGAGACGTAGGTGCGTATGACTGAGCTAGTGGAATTCACAGCGCAGAAGCAGTCAAGTGGCCAAAGGGCAGTAGTAGGCCTTAAGTATTTTGCTTCTATTTTTTTAAAATGCTGAGCTGATACAGCAGACAGATACTGTAGGCAGCGTATAATATTATGTATACTGTTTCCCTCTGGCGGGATGACAGCGCTGATGTAACAGAGACAGCAGATCCAGGAAACAATTTTGCGCAAGCCTGCTGTAACGCTTAGCTGTGTATTAATTACGACTACTTCCCCCCAGCAGATAGATACTGTAGGCAGCGTATATTATGTATACTCTTTCCCTCTGGCGGGATGACGGCGATCATGTAACAGAGACAGCAGATCCAGGAAACAATTTTGCGCAAGCCTGCTGTAACGCTAAGCTGCGTATTAATTACGACTACTACCCCCAGCAGATAGATACTGTAGGCAGCGTATAATATTATGTATACTCTTTCCCTCTGGCGGGATTACGGCGATCATGTAACAGAGACAGCAGATCCAGGAAACAATTTTGCGCAAGCCTGCTGTAACGCTTAGCTGCGTATTAATTACGACTACTACCCCCAGCAGATAGATACTGTAGGCAGCATATAATATTATGTATACTCTTTCCCTCTGGCGGGATGACGGCGATCATGTAACAGAGACAGCAGATCCAGGAAACAATTTTGCGCAAGCCTGCTGTAACGCTTAGCTGCGTATTAATTACGACTACTATCCCCAGCAGATGGATACTGTAGGCAGTGTATAATATTATGTATACTCTTTCCCTCTGGCGGGATGACGGCGATCATGTAACAGAGACAGCAGATCCAGGAAACAATTTTGCGCAAGCCTGCTGTAACGCTTAGCTGCGTATTAATTATGACTACTACCCCCAGCAGATAGATACTGTAGGCAGCGTATAATATTATGTGTACTCTTTCCCTCTGGCGGGATGACGGCGATCATGTAACAGAGACAGCAGATCCAGGAAACAATTTTGCGCAAGCCTGCTGTAACGCTTAGCTGCGTATTAATTACGACTACTACCCCCAGCAGATAGATACTGTAGGCAGTGTATAATATTATGTATACTCTTTCCCTCTGGCGGGATGACGGCGATCATGTAACAGAGACAGCAGATCCAGGAAACAATTTTGCGCAAGCCTGCTGTAACGCTTAGCTGCGTATTAATTACGACTACTACCCCCAGCAGATAGATACTGTAGGCAGCATATAATATTATGTATACTCTTTCCCTCTGGCGGGATGACGGTGATCAATTTTTTGGAAAAAGCCCACTGCCTATATAGCCTGAATATCTCTTTCCCTGCCTCACCAGTACTGGCCCTATACTCTGTACAATGACTGCAGACTGCGGACGCAATGCTCTGCACGGCCGATATACAAAAAAAAAAAAATTGTGCAACACTGCTAAAAGCAGCCTCAACAGAACAGTACCGTTGGGGTTCTTGAAGCCTAAAATAACTCCTAACGCTCTCCCTATAGCAGCTCCGGCACCAGCAGCACTGTCCCTGATCTCTGTCAGAATGCATCTGTGGCGAGCCGCAGGAGGGGCCGATTTATATACTCGGGTGACACCTGATCTCACCAGCCACTCACTGCAGGGGGGTGGTATAGGGCTTGAACGTCACAGGGGGAAGTTGTAATGCCTTCCCTGTCTTTCTATTGGCTAGAAAAGCGCGCTAACGTCTCAGAGATGAAAGTGAAAGTAACTCGAACATCGCGTGGTACTCGCCTCTAGTAACGAGTATCAAGCTCTGACGAGTACGTTCGCTCATCTCTATTTATTAACCCATAACCTGTTTTATTTTTACAGAGCATTTAAAATAGTCGATATATCGAAATATAGATAGTTTTCTACTAGAGATGAGCGAGTATACTCGCTAAGGCTAACTACTCGAGCGGGTAGTGCCTTAGCCGAGTATCCTCCCGCTTGTCTCTAAAGATTTGGCTGCCGGCGGGGAGCGGCGGGGGAGAGCGGGGAGGAACAGAGGGGAGATCTATCTCTCTCTCCCCCCCCCCCCCCCACTCCCCCTGCTCACCACCGCAACTCACCTGTCACCCGCGCCGGCAGCCGAATCTTTACAGACGAGCGGGAGGATACTCGGTTAAGGCACTACTCGCTCATCTCTATTTTCTACCAATAATTTACAATAATTGATAGTTTGTTTAGCAATAGTCGATACTATCTACTATCAATATTTTTGTGTCGATGTCCCAACCCTAGAGTGATCCACTTCTCTACAGTGCCACCTCGGGGAAATAAAGCATTAAACAGTACTAGGGATGAGCGAGTATACTCGCTAAGGCACTACTCGCTTGAGTAATGTGCCTTAGCCGAGTATCTCCCAGCTCGTCCCGAAAGATTCGGGTGCCGCCGCGGGGCGGGGAGCTGCGGGGGAGAGCAGGGAGGAACGGAGGGGAGATCTCTCTCTTCCGCCCGCTCTCCCCCGCAACTCACCTGTCAGCTGCGGCGGCCCCCGAATCTTTAGGGACGAGCAGGGAGATACTCGGCTAAGGCACATTACTCGAGCGAGTAGTGCGTAAGCGAGTATACTCGCTCATCCCTACACAGTACCCATACAATTCAATGGGCAGTCTGTATAATACAGGATAGGACTGGTCTTCCAGAGTTATAGATGTGTAAATGATCTCCAATTTGGGCAAGAGATGAGGATGCTGAAGAGAAGACCCTCATCTATAACCTAATAGGTACATGACAATGGGGTTCCTAAACTGGTTAACCCTCTTTAAGCAGAACACATTTCCAACTGAAATCAATGGTCTCAAGAAAATAATCCATGGGGTCCTAAAAAGGGAAGCCCATTTATCGAATCAGAATTCCTTAAAGGAGTATACCCACTTTGCAAATGGTAACATATTACTAGGACATATAATTTTACAATCGTGGTGATCCAACCTCTCGGACCCTACCTCATTCTAACAATGTCTTTTCCTGTACAGCTGTGATTGTACCCATTTGGCAGTGTAGGGAACTGCAGCTGACCCATTTACTTGAAATTCCCCGCCCCAACAGGTTGCTGGGGGGCTACTGTGCAGATAAAAACTGTAAAAGGGGATACAGTGCTGAATCAGTGGTGGTCCAAGTGGTCTGACACCCACTGATCATAAAATAATGGCATATCCTAAAAATATGCTATCAATGTGTGAGATGGGAATACCCCTTTAATAAAAGAGTCAATCCCTTTAAGAGTATTTGGCTATTTGGTGACCACTAGAGATGAGCGAGCACCGAAATGCTTGGGTGCTCGTTGCTCGAGTCGAACTTTTCGCCATGCTCTAGAGCTCGTTTCGAGTAACGAACCCCATTGAAGTCAATGGGCGACTCGAGAATTTTTGTATATGACGGATGCTCCGCATAGGTCTTCACTTGTGAGACTCTGGAAAACATCCGAAAGTCATGGAAACACCACAGAAATGGATAGGGAAGGGCAGGGGCAGCATGCAGGGCTGCATCTCAGGCTCCCAGGTCTCACTATTAAGCCACAGTAGGGGCAAGAGTCTGCCCCCCCCCTAACAATTTTTACTTCGGACAAACCCTCATTAGCAAGGCACACCTTAGCTAAGCACCACGCTACCTCCAACCAAGGACAATCACTGCCTGTGGTACACACTGCTGCCTCTTCTCCAGGGTTACATGCTGCCCAACTCCCCGCACGACCCTGCGTCCACAGCGCACACAAAAGTTTCCCTGCGCAGCCTTTAGCTGCCCTCATGCCACACGCTCGCTTCATAGCTACACCACCCTCATGTCTATTTCTAAATGCATCTGCAATGAGGAGGAACCGAAGGCACACACTGCAGATGGTTGGCAGGGCCAGGCAGCGACCCTCTTTGAAAAAGGGGCCATAGCCCACAATGCTGTTGAGAATTGATGATAAATTGACGTACGATCATCATTCCAATCCCGTGCCACCTCCGTCGCAAAATTGTCACGAGCCGCAAACGTGGGCATAAAGGGGACTCAGGTGCCAGCACTTGTACACATCTCCACAATGCAGCAATACTCTGTGTGGGAAGCACGTGAGCGGGCCCAGGGTCAGGCTCGGTCCCAGCCTCCATCTTGTGTGACCCAAGGTGCCGCGAGCTACATAGCAATGGGAAATCCATGTGTCCACACACAATTCATTCTGTGTAGGTGTTAGATAGCTCAACACCGCAATGGAAAGTCTTTGAGTTCCTGGGGCTTGCCTATGCTGTCGGTGCACAAAGATGGTATTACACAAGAAGAAATCAGAGCCCCCAAACATGGCAGACTTTCACCCCGCCAAGGAGCTCGGCCCACATTTCTACCCTAGTCAGTCAGTGTATTTGTGCTAGGCAGGTAAAGCAACGCAATGGGAACTCATTGTGCACTCACAGCATAGGCTAGCCCAAGAAACTCAAGCATGGTATTACACATGAGGAAATCAGAGTGCCCAAACATGGCAGAGTTTCACCCTGCGAAGGGCCTCGGCTTATTTTTCTGCCCTAGTCAGTCAGTGGGTTTGGGCCAGATAGGTAAAACACCGCAATGGGAAGTCTTTGTGCACCCACAGCATAGGCGAGCCCCAGGAACTTAAATATGGTATTACGCATAAAGAAATCACAGCGCCCAAACATGGCAAAGTTTCACCCCGCCAAGGAACTCGGCCCACACCCTCAGCAATCGTGGGCATAAAGCGGACTTTGATGCTAGTACAGTTGTGAACGTCTCATTAAATTATTTGCAGTTGCTTTCTCCGCTCCAAAGACTGAATTAACCAGGAAGAAGTTCCACAGGCCCAGCCTGGCGCAGTTGCATTTCCCCCAGGACATAAGCCTCTGCCCACACCCTCAGCAATCGGGGGCATGAAGCGGACTCCGATGCTAGTACAGCTGTGAAGGTCTCATTAAATCAGTTACGTTTGCTTTCACCGCTCCAAAGACTGCAATAACCAGGAACAAGTTCCACAGGCCCAACCTGGTGCAGTTGCATTTCCCCCAGGACATAGGCCTCTGCCCACACCCTTAGCAATCGCGGGCATAAAGCGGACTCCGATGCTTGTACAGCTGTGAACGTCTCATGAATGCAGTAATGCTCCTCTTCTTTGGCCCAAACCAGTGCCACGGATTACTGTGGTAACACGAGAGAAAATACATGTTGTCCAGTGCTGATCCCATGACCCCAAGCAGGAGGAGGAGGTGGCATTACAAGGCCAAGAAACCATGACCCACTATAGTCTGTGTGGGAAGTATGTGAACGGGCCCTGGGTCAGGCTCGGTCCCAGCAAACACCTTGTGTGACCCAAGGTGCCGCAAGTGACATAGCAATGGGAAATCCATGTGTCCACACACTATTCATTCTGTGTAGGTGTCCGATAGCTCAATCGACACCGCAAGGGGAAAGCCATCTGCACTCTGCACCCTACCCAAGTCAATCAGTGTCTTTGTGACAGACAGGTAAAACACCGCTATGGGAAGTCTGTGTGCACCCACAGCATAGGGGAGTCTAAGGAACCCAAAGACACTATTAAACCTGAAGAAATCACAGTGCCCAAACATGGCAGACTTGCACTGCGCCGAGGACATAGGCCTCTGCACACACCCTTAGCAATCATGGGCATAGAGTGGACTCTGATGCTAGTACAGCTGTGAACCTCTCATTAATGCAGTAATGCTCCCCTTCTTTGGCCCAAACCAGTGTCTCAGATAACTGTGGTAACACGAGAGAAAACACATGATGCCCAGTGCTGATCCCCTGACCCCAAGCAGGAGGAAGAGGTGGCCTTAGAAGGCCAAGAAAAAATGACCAGGACCAGCAGTAGCCTGTGTGGGAAGTATGTGAGCGGGCCCTTGGTCAGGCTCGGTCCCAGCAAACACCTTGTGTGACCCAAGGAGCCGCGAGTGACATAGCAATGGGAAAATCCATGTGCCCACACACTAGTCATTCTGTGTAGGTGTTGGATAGCTCAATCAACACCGCAAGGGGAAAGCGATCGGCACTCTGCACCCTAACCAACTCAGTCAGTGTCTTTATGCCAGACAGGTAAAACACCACTATGGGAAGTCTGTGTGCACCCACAGCATAGGCGAGTCCAAATAACCAAAAGACACTATTAAACCTGAAGAAATCACAGTGCCCAAACGTGGCAGACTTTCATTGCGCCGAGGACATAGGCCTCTGCACACACCCTCAGCAATCGCGGGCATGAAGCGGACTCCGATGCTAGTATAGCTGTGAAGGTCTCATCAATGCAGTTACGCTACTCTTCTTTGGCCCAAACCAGTGTCATGGATAACTGTGGTAACACAAGAGAAAATACATGTTGCCCAGTGCTGATCCCATGACCCCAAGCAGGAGGAGGAGGTGGCATTACAAGGCCAAGAAACCATGACCAGGACCCGCTATAGTCTGTGTGGGAAGTATGTGAGCGGGCCCTGGGTCAGGCTCAGTCCCAGCAAACACCTTGTGTGACCCAAGGTGCCGTGAATGACATAGCAATGGGAAAATCCATGTGCCCACACACTATTCATTCTGTGTAGGTGTCGGATAGCTCAATCGACACCGCAAGGGGAAAGCCATCTGCACTCTGCACCCTTCCCAAGTTAGTCAGTGTCTTTGTGCCAGACAGGTAAAACATTGCTATGGGAAGTCTGTGTTAACCCACAGCATAGGGGAGTCCAAGGAACCCAAAGACACTATTAAACCTGAAGAAATCACAGTGCCCAAACATGGCAGACTTTCACTGCGCCGAGGACATAGGCTTCTGCACACACCCTCAGCAATTGTGGGCATAGAGTGGACTCCAATACTGGTACAGCTGTGGACGTCTCATTAATGTAGTAACGCTCTTCTTCTTTGGCCCAAACCAGTGTCTCAGATAACTGTGGTGTTAGAAAAAAGTCACAGCGCTACGTGGTACTTGTGTTATGCATATAAGTGCTTTTTTCTCTTCCTTCTAGCGGTATTGCATAACGGTGAGTAATAGCAAACAAAAGACACTTACTAGAAAGGAGGGGGGGGGTGTATTGCAGAAGCCCCCTCCTTGAAGTGCTGACTCCAATCACTGACTCCAATCACTGACGAAAATACACCTCAATGTGCAGGATAAAGATCCAAGTTTTATTTCTGATCCACCGAACGTGGGATCAAATAAAAGGCAACGCGTATCGGTGTCAGAATAACACCTTTCTCAAGCCAATAAAATCATGCATCAGATAACTGTGGTAACACAGGAGAAAATACATGATGCCCAGTGCTGATCCCCTGACCCCAAGCAGGAGGAGGAGGTGGCATTATAAGGCCAAGACACCATGACCAGGACTCGCTATAGTCTGTGTGGGAAGCACATTAGCGGGCCCAGGGTCAGGCTCGGTCACAGCCTCCACCTTGTGTGACCCAAGGTGCCCTGGGTTACATAGCAATGGGAAATCCATGTGTGCCAACACAGATAGCTCAACACTGCAAGGGGAAGTCTTTGAGTTCCTTGGGCTAGCCTATGCTGTAAGTGCACAAAGATGGTATTACACAGGAAGAAATCAGAGTGCCCAACCATGGGAGAGTTTCACCCCGCCAAGGACCTTGGCCTCGACCCACAATTCTGGCCTAGTCAGTCACTGTATTATTTGTGCCAGATAGGTAAAACACTGCGATGGGAAGACTTAGTGCACCCATAGTATAGACAGACCGCTGTAACATTCCTGTAGCAAAGGTATAGGCAGACCCTTGTAACATTTCTGTAGTAGAAGTATAGGCAGATCCCAGTAACATTTCTGTAGTAAAAGTATAGACAGAGCCCAGTAACATTTATATAACAGAAGTATAGGCAGACCCCTGTAACATTTCTGTAGCTGAAGTTTAGGCAGACCCCAGTAACATGTCTGCAGCAGAAGTATAGGCAGACCCCAGTAACATTTCTGTAGCAAAGGTATAGGCAGACCCTAGTAACATTTCTGTAGCAGAAGTATACGCAGACCCCAGTAACATTTCTGTAGCAGAAGTATAGGCAGACCCCTGTAAAATTTCTGTAGCAAAGGTATAGGCAGTGCCCTGTAACATTTCTGCAGTAAATGTATAGACAGACCCCAGTAACATTTCTGTAGTAAAAGTATAGACAGAGCCCAGTAACATTTCTGTAGCAGAAGTATAGGCAGACCCCTGTAACATTTCTGTAGCAGCAGTATAGGCAGACCCCTGAAACATTTCTGTAGAAGCAGTATAGGAAGACCCCTGTAACATTTCTGTAGCAGCAGTATGGGCAGACCCCTGTAACATTTCTGTAGCAGAAGTATAGTTAGACCCCTGTAAAAGGTTATAAGGAGGCGCCTTGATGCTATTGATATAACATGTTATATTGTATTAACATGAGGAAAAAATGAGTATTTAACTCACCTGGTGTCAGTCGAGGACACCTTACAACAAGGCACCTCGCTGACACCGCAATCCAAGTTCGCTTATAAGATAGTCTTTTATTCCATCCAACCTTCGTCGGAGAGCAGCGGGGCAATCCAAATAAGCTACACCGGGTAACCAGGGCTTAGTTCAAATAGACCACCAAGCTCTTGAGCTTGAGAAAGGTAGTTGTATCTACTGAAACGCGTTGCTCGCAGATCCCTGTATGTTTTTCCAATAAAAAAAAGGAATTTATTATCCCGGATCAGAGTCTGATATCCCTAGGAGCGCGGACAGTCGTTTTTTCTTCCTCGTGGTCTAGTTAGACCCCTGTAACATTTCTGTAGCAAGAGTATAGGCGAACCCCTGAATCATTGGTGTACCATTAGTGTAGGCGAAGTCCGGATAAAAGTATAGGCGAGGGCCAGAAAAATTAGTGTACCAAGAGTACAAGTGTACCCCTGAAAAATTTATCAACCGAGCGGGCAGGTGAAACCCAGAAATATTTTTTAAAGATAAAGCTCGCTTTTGCTTAATTTGCAACAAAGCCTGTAAGCAGCTTAGTGAAAAAGATTGGTTTCTGGTACTTTTGATACTTTGAAATACTTTTGAAATACTTTTGAAACTTTGAAAAATTGTAAAAAAATTGTAAGCAGAGCCTTTTGGGCCGCAGAAAAATTGGCAGTTCAGCGTGATGACATGTTGTTTCAAGAGGAGGAGGAGGACTAATATCTGAGAGTGATTGCCAAAGGTAATTCCCCCTTTTTTTTTCAGTGATAGAGATTGCTCATTTACCGGACGCGGCAAAAAGAATCTTTAGATAGCGCTGCTTTCGCCTGGTGGAGAAGAGAAGTCTTGGGAAATCCAGGCTTTGTTCATCTTTATGAGTGTAAGCATGTCGGCACTGGCAGTTGACAGGCGGGTACACTTATCCGTGATGATTCCCCCAGCTGCACTAAACACCCTCTCTGACAAGACGCTAGCGGCAGGGCAAGCCAGCACCTCCAGGGCGTACAGCGCAGGTTCGTGCCACGTGTCCAGCTTTGACACCCAATAGTTGTATGGAGCAGAGGCATCACGGAGGACGGTGGTACAATTGGCTACGTACTCCCTCACCATCTTTTTACAGTGCTCCCTCCGACTTATCCTTGACTGGGGAGTGGTGACACAGTCTTGCTTGGGAGCCATAAAGCTGGCCAGAAAGGCCACAAAGGCCTTGGAGAGTGTTCCCCTGCTGCGCTGTACATGCTGCCTGATCTCCGGACCTCCCCTGCTAGCGCTGTCAGATGGGAAGTTTAGCATCACTTTTTCCACCAGGGCCCTGTGGTATTGCATCACTCTCGTACCCCTTTCCTCTTCGGGAATGAGAGTGAAAAGGTTCTCCTTGTACCGTAGGTCGAGAAGGGTGTACACCCAGTAATCTGTGTTGGCCAGAATGTGTCTAACGCGAGGGTCATGAGAAAAGGCAGCCTAACATGAAGTCAGCCATGTGTGCCAGGGTGCCAGTACACAAGACATGGCTGTCCTCACTAGGAAGATGACTTTCAGGATCCTCCTCCTCCACAGCCCATACACGCTGAACAGTTGAGAGGCAAGCAGCATGGGTACCCTCTGCAGGGTGCCCAGCTGTCTCTTCCCTCCCCCCCTCCTGTTCCTCCTCCTGCTCCACCCCCTCCTCCTCCTCCATGAAAACGCGCTGAGATATAGACATGAGGGTGGTCTGGCTATCAAGCGACATACTGTCATCCCCCGTCTCCTGTTCCAACCACAAAGCGTCGGCCTTTATGCCTTGCAGCGAACTTCTCAGCAGGCATAGCAGCGGGATGGTAACGCTAAGGATTGCAGCATCGCCGCTCACTTTCTGGGTAGACTCCTCAAAGGTTCCAAGGACCTGGCAGATGTCTGCCATCCAAGCCCACTCCTCGGTAAAGAATTGGGGAGGCTGACTACGACTACGCTGCCGATGTTGGAGTTGGTATTCCACTATTGCTCTACGCTGCTCATAGAGCCAGGTGTAGAATTCCACGATGTGGGCGCGTCGCACAGCAGTCGGTGCTCTGGCAGATTAAACCGATGTTGCAGGGTCCACAGGGTGGCAGCGTCCGTGGTGGACTTGCGGAAATGTGCACAGACCTTGCACCTTGCCGAGCAGGTCAGACAAGTGCGGGTAGTTTTTCAGAAACCGCTGAACCACCAGATTGAAGAAGTGGGCCAGGCATGGCACGTGTGTGAGGCTGCAGAGCTGCCACCAGGTTATAGCCGTTGTCTCGCACGACCATGCCCGGTTGGAGGCTCAGCAGCGAAAGCCAGAGGTCGGTCTGCACTGTCAGACCCTGCAACAGTCCGGGGGCCGTGTGTCTCTTGTCACCTAAGCTGAGTAGTTTCAGCACGGCCTGCTGACACTTGCCCACCGCTGTGCTGCCGCGCCGCGCCACACCGACTGCTGGTGACGTGCTGCTCACACTTCTTAATTGAGAGGTAGAGGTTGCGCAGGAGGAGGGGGAGGGTTTAGAGGAGGTGGCATAGACCGCTGCAGATACCAGCACCGAGGTAGGACCCGCTATTCTGGGTGTGGGTAGGACGTGAACGGTCCCAGGCTCTGACTCGGTCCCAGCCTCCACCAAATTCACCCAATGTGCCGTCAGAGAGACATAGTGGCCCTTCCCGCCAGTACTTGTCCACGTGTCCGTGGTTAAGTGGACCTTCCCAGTAACTGCGTTGGTGATGCCACGATTTATGTTGTTGGAGATGTGCTGGTGTAGGGCTGGGACGACACACCAGGAAAAATAATGGCGACTGGGGACCGAGTAGCGCGGGACCGCCGCCGCCATCGTGTTTTTGAAAGCCTCCGTTTCCACAATCCTCCAGGCTGATTAATTTGGCAATGTGCAAGTTTAAAGCTTGTGCGTGCGGGTGCATGGAGGTGTATTTGCGTGCACTTTCATGCTGAGAGCGATATTTTAACGCAAACTCCAGCCAGAAATATAAATGAATAACGGAAGGCTGCAAACAGGCCTAGCTGCGCAGTAGTATAATGGAAGCACTACAACTCCCAGCAGCCACCCCGTAAAATGCACACAGTCAGATGCAGCCCAACGAAGGAGCTTTTGTTTTTTTTTGGACAGAGGATACAGGCTGTATAGGGTATATCACTTTCCCTCTAGAGGTGGCTGCGGCAGTACGCTGGGCGTCTAATTCACTGCAGACACAGAACGGTATAAATAAGTAGGGAATTATTTGCGTACACTTTCACGCTGAGAGCGGTATTTTAACGCGCACTTCAGCCAGAAAAATTATTACGAAAGGCTGCTAACAGGCCTAGCTGCGTACAACTAAAATGCAAGCACTCCAACTCCCAACAGCCACCCAGCAAAATGCACACGGTCAGAGGTAGCCCTAAGAAGGACCGTTGGGGTTCTTGTAGACAGGATTCTACACTACCACTGTCCCTATCTCAGCAGCACTTCTCCTATACTCTGTATTACAGACTGCAGACTGAGAACGCTATAGCTGTAATGGCCTGCACAGCCCGAGATGAAAAAAAGAAAATTGTGCAAAACCGCTCCCAGCAGCCACAACAGTAATGCACACGGTCAGATGTGGCCCTAAGAAGGACCGTTGGGGTTCTTGAGGACAGGATCCTACACTAACACTTTCCCTATAGCAGCAGCAGCACTCTCCCTAATCTCTGCCAGCGTGTGTCTGAGGTGAGCCGCGGACGGGACTGCTTTAAGTACTTGGCGGTCACTTGATCTCACCAGCCACTCATTGCAGGGGGGTTGGGATAGGGGCTGGCACATCACAGGAGGAAGTTGTAATGCCTTCCCTGCATGTCTATTGGCTAGAAAATGGCGCTAAACATGCGGGGAAGGAAATGGAATTGACTCGAGTACCGCGTGGTGCTCGTCTCGAGTAACGAGCATCTCGAACACCCTAATGCTCGAACAAGCATCAAGCTCGGACGAGTGTGCTCGCTCATCTCCAGTGACCATTATTCCCTCGGGAGGGCATTAGTGAGGAACAGGGTAAAAACTTGTAACTTTTTTCCTAATAGAGAATTAAACGTCCGATCACATTGCGACCATGAGATAACCCAAACCCTTATTCTGTGTAGTACGTGCTTGTTGATATGCAAATCTAATAGTGTGGATTATACGGCAGCATTGTAGTTCCTTTGGGGTTCGTTAAACAGGACTAATATAAACATTCATGCTCAAAACTGTTTTTACCAGGAGACCACTAGGAATTAAAAAACCTAAATGGGGCCTTCACAATACAATTGAGCTTATCTGCAGCCACTACTAGGGAGACCATGCAGATTTAGGCCTCATGTCCACGGGGAAAAGAAGAATTAAAATCCGCAGCGGATTTTAACTCTTCTTCTGCCCGCGGATCCGCACCCCATAGGAATGCATTGACCACCCGCGGGTAGATAAATACCCGCGGTTGGTCAATAAAAGTGAATTTTAAAAAAAATGGAGCATGAAAAAAAACGTGACATGCTCCATTTTCGTGCGGGTCTCCCTCGGGGACGGCTCCCGCAGGCTTCTATTGAAGCCTATGAAAGCCGTCCGGATCCGCGGGAGACCTAAAATAAGAATAACTTACCCGCAGCGTACCGGGCAGATCTTCTCTTCTTCCCGGCCGGATCTTCTTGCTTCGGCCCGGCGGATGTGCCGCGAAGAGGAGAAGACCTGCCCGGTCAGCTGCGGGTAAGTTATTCTTATTTTCAGCGCTGATGTCCGCGCGGCAGGAGGGACCCGCTACGGATTCTCCATGGAGAATCTGTAGCGGGCCTGATTTTCCCCGTGAACATGAGGCCTTAAAGGGAAGTAGGAATTTGTCAAAAAGGCTCTGACTCTTATAAAGATTTAACCCTCGCTTTCTGAGTTTTGCTATGAAAACGTCTGATTTCTGTGTAGTCCTTTGGTGAGGATGGCATTTAATGGGTGGCCTCAACATCCATCAGTGTGTTTTTCATGACCATGTAAGACAATTGTTCTGGGAAACAAGTTAAAACCTTATGGATACAGGATGCAGTGATTTTTTAAATATTTTCATCTTCTAAGAGCTGTCTTTTATTTTTCTGTCAATGTAACAGTATGAGAATGACTTGTATTTTCTAATGGCACCATTCTGGGGTACATATATACTCATTTTCTAAAAAATCAAGCACCTAGGAGTTGTCAAAATGTTTTGATTTTTTTGATGGTTATTTGTTGACCACTAGACACCTCTATGACACAATCAAAAAGATTTTGTCCAGTTAACGGAGTTTGAGAGGCACATTATTGGTATGCAAGAAGCTGGATGGTCTTATTGATGAATTGTCCGCCACCTGGACTGTTTAGACCAGACTGTTAGGAGGTGCTGGGACCAGTGGATGTGTGAGGGCCCACAAGGCGACCAGGCTCAGGACACCCCCGACAGACCACCAGTAGAGAGGAGCGTCTGACCAGACTGTTAGGAGATGTTGGTACCAGTAAATGCATGAGGGCACACAAGGCAACTGGGCTCAGAACAACCTTAACAGACTGCCAGTTGAAAGGATTGTCTGATCATCCAACAGTCACGAGCAGCTACAACTGTTTTGTTGTTTGCCATCCCGAGGCAGGTGGTACCATCGTTACAGGCCCCTGTGTCTGTCAGAACCATTTCCAGGCGTTTGGCTGAAGGATATTTGTTTTCATGGTGCCAGTTACCTGTACTGCCTTTGACATTCACTCACCATCGCCTCTGTTTGCAGTGGTGTCATGAACAATGAAACTGGACTGCTGTGGAGTGGAATCGGGGTGTCTTTAGAAAAGAATCTACGTTTAGTTTGGGCACTGACAATGGTCGTGTTCATATCTGGAGACCTCAGGGTGAGTTCCTCAATGCCGCCTTTGCTGAGGAGCGGCACACTGCCCCCTGCTGGTGTGATGGTCTGGAGGGCCATTGCATACGACAGGCTGTCACCCCTAGTAGTGGTAGGAGGCTCAGCAATATCTTCAGCTCATCCTGCAGCCACATGTGTTCCTCTCATGGCGGCTTCCAAGAAGCAGCAGGATAATGCTCAGCTGCACACACAAGGGGCTCACAGAAATGCCTCTACAACATTGCACACTTCCGTGGCTGGATTTATCGCTAATAGAACATGTATGGGACCATCTGGGATGCCAACTTCGACAGCCTACAAATTCGCAGAATCTAGAGACTTATTTACAGCAAATGTGGACTGATATGTCACAGGATATCATACGGAACCCCCTGTATGCCCCCATGCCCACCGTATCACATCTTGTATCTAAGGTATAGGCTGCCCAAGAGGGACTAGAGCCTCCATGCCTGCCCGTATCACATCTTGCATACAACTCTTTATTGTACTAGTGGACTTCAACACTTATATAATACACTGCAATACTTTGGTATTGCAGTGTATTATTGCTTGTCAACCATCTTATTTCAAACAGGCACTATAATAGTGCCTAATAGGTGTACTAAGGTATCAGATCTGGGAGTCATTGTTAGGACCCTACCTCTCATAGCAACTCATTCTGTCCAATCAATTAGTTGCCAACGTTGTTATACACTGAGACATAGGGGTGATTACATGGCTGGGATCGGGGTTATTTCTGATCCCAGCCCTTGCAGCAGACGCATGCTGCCAGTGGTAATGGCTCAGCTCCTATTCCTGTGACATCACAGCAAGTTCATATCAGCACAACCTGGCCAAATATAGTAACAAAATGCTGTAAATATTTAAGCTACTATTTGCAAATGTCTGCAAAATCAAATGTATCAATGTGTTTTTGCTTTGCCTATTAGGTATCAGAAATTATGTACAATTGAAGCCATTTTAAAAGGTTTTTTCCCAGTTTCTTCGAAAGAATATCAAGTGGAGTATTTCTGAATAACATTGAATGTTCTTCCTGATGGCTTTATTTTTTCTTCAAATGTCCTACATGAATGTTTTGTGAACACTGTACTCTAGGTGAGGTCTGTTAAAATGTTCTAAGGTTTATTAGTTAGGAGTCTGGGGTATAGTATATTGATTCAGTAATAAGTATCTTTATGAAGTTACAGACACAAGTATGTTTCTAAGAACAAAAACTCAGATGCTGTCTCCAATTGGCCCACTGAGCCCATGAAAAAATGTGTTTATTTTGACTTCTTGACTTACTTTCCAACTGTCTGGCTATTGTGCCTCCAGGAAGAAAAAGCTTAAATTGCTGAAGTACTCCCCTTTTTTGTGAAAGCTGCCAAGAATTAAATAATTTAATAGGAAACTACTGTACACGGTTATAGCTGTGTAGGAGAAGGGGTATGGCAAATTGAAATGAGACCGCAGGCTTAGATAGAAGCCGTACAAAGTCAACAAATATTTGTAAGTCATGAAAGATTGGAGCAGCACTGATTTATTGTTTCGAAATTGTCAAGATTTCAAAAAAAGATTAAAATAGATGCTGACCGAAGAAGCCGCACAGCGCCCAGTAATGTGCTCCTTAGAAAAGGGAGAACTCCTGATCTACATGTTTGTCTCAAGAGTCTTTGAAGGGTTTGCACAGACACAATGTGTGTTAAAGGAGGTTTTCCTTTGAGTGTTCTGATACATATTAAGGTTACAACGAGGTGAATGAGAAGAGTCCATGAATTTGGGGTTGAGATTCTTCAATATGAATTCTGTGTTGGAGTTAATCTGCTTTCAGTTCGTGTTTAAGGGCTCAGTCAGATGGGCGTTTGTACGCGCATCTGTCAGTTGCATTTGCAGTCTGCATCTATATAGAACCAATGCTTTTCAATGTGAGCAGTCACATATGCGAATTTTACATGCGCACAAACGCATGCAGCGAAAATTATAGGACACCGATTCACAGAACGCATGTAACTGCAGCAAACCAGTGTTTTTTGTATGTGAAACCCCTGGATGCGAAAGCATCCAGGGGTTTCACCTTGTGCTCAGTGGGGCCAGCAGCAGCGCCGACCCCATTGAGAACATATAGTGAAGATCGCGATCCTCTGCCACAGCTGTGGCAGAGGAGTACGATGTTCTC
Organism: Eleutherodactylus coqui; assembly: GCF_035609145.1. Taxonomy (NCBI): domain Eukaryota; kingdom Metazoa; phylum Chordata; class Amphibia; order Anura; family Eleutherodactylidae; genus Eleutherodactylus; species Eleutherodactylus coqui. Next base: position 112,396,619 of record NC_089849.1, read on the forward strand.
TCATTGAATTCAATAAATTCATGAATGGGTGAGTGCTGCCTCTGATTGGCTGAGTGCAGGGACCAATCACAGGCAGCTCTCAGATGTCATTCAATAGCTGAGAGCTGCCTCTGATTGGTCACATTGCTCAGCCAATCAGAGGCAGCCCTTTAAGCAGCCAGGGATTTTAAATCCCTGTCTGCTGAAAATTGCTCATAGCAGTGCAGGAGAAGAGCCGGCTGGACGTGCTGAGCATCGGCAGCTGCAGAGAGGTGAGGATACATTTTTTTTACACATTTTTGGAATGATTTTTCACGGAAAGGCTTATATTTTAAGCCCTTCTCTAAAAAATCACTGCAGGGTTGCCGGCAGCCCATTGCTTTCAATGGAGCCGGCTGTATTGCTGGCTCCATTGAATTCAATGGGAGAACATCGTGATCCTTTGCTGCAGCTGTGGCAGAGGATTTCTTTATCTCTGCGGGAAGTCCCATTGTCACTGGACACTGTGACAATGCTGTCACAGTGTCCAGTGACAATGGGTTTCCCTGCAGAGATGAAGAAATCCTCTGCCACAGCTGCAGCAGAGGATCACGATGTTCTCTGTTTGTCAATCAGCTGCCACAGCTGCTGCCAGCCCCATTGACAACAAGGTGAAACCCCTGGATGTGACAGCATCCAGGAGTTTCACATCCAAGGAATACCCTGCTGCAGCTGTCACAGCCGCAGCAAGGTATTGCAGACAGCGCTCTTTTTAAATGGATAAACGCTGCTAGGTGCAGTTCTTCCGCCGTGACGCCCACTTCAGTCATGCAAATTTTTGAACTCATCAGTTATGTGTACAAAAATGTGTGCATCAAAACGCCCGTGTGACTGAGCCCTAAAAGGAATTTTATATATAAGGGCTTAAGCAGACGAGCAAATGTGCCAATACGCTCGCCGCTACAGAGCGTATTAGCGCATGAACCTGTGATTTTTTGACTATTGTTCACGAGTTTGAAAAAAAGAAGCGGTAAGATAAGTGCTGCCCTGTCCTTCTCACATGTAGAAAAACTATGTGCGAGAAAGATAGAGTAAGTTCTAGTATTAACGCGTGAGAATCCTGGTAGTGAAAATGAAACCATTGAAATCAATGGTCTCGTTTAGTCCCGTTTTGCGACCATGATTCTCACGGCCGCAAAATTGGAAAACATCATGGTTGTTTGAAGAAGCCCTCTGGAGTCAATGATGTTGTGCATTCATTGTGCTATGGATGTGGCCCTTATGGAGTGGCTGGGTCGACATATGTGGAAGCTTTGCTTGATATTAGACATAGCTACATGTAAGTGAGCAGCAGGCAGGTAGCATAGTCAGGGAGAAGCCAGAGGTCAGTATAGAGAAGCAGCAATTGTAGGGAGAAGAGCAGTTGGTAGCTAAGCTTGACTAAGGGCTGAGAGCACAATAATCTCGCAATGGAAGGAGGTCCAATGCCAGGCTTAAATAATGAGTCCAATCAACGAACAAGGTGGAGCCAATCACGCAAACAGGAACATGTGCAGGAAACAAGGACAGAATTCAGCAGGGGAGCTATCCAGAGTGCTTGAATAACTCAGCAGGGAGAGCCACTGCCTGGAGTACAGGAGCTCCTGGGTTCGAGTCCTGACATGTGCCTTGTTGCCACCAACTAGAGGGAATGTAAAGGAGATATATATGCCAATGAGAGATGTCAGATGATAAAAATTACATTCTGGATGTCAATAGATATTTAGAGTACCTTAGAGAAGTTCTGATATGTTATGTTGTAACATTTAAGTACTGCAAAGAAATAAGGTTTATTATGCTTTCGTTAAAGGGGTTGTCCCGTGAAACAAAGTTGGGGTATACACTTCTGTATGGCCATATTAATGGACTTTGTAATGTACATTGTGCACTAATTATGAGCCATACAGAAGTTATTCACTTACCTGCTCCGTTGCTAGCGTCCTCGTCTCCATGGTGCCGTCTAATTTTCAGCGTCTAATCGCCCGATTAGACGCGCTTGCGCAGTCCGGTCTTCTCCGTGTTGAATGGGGCTGCTCGTGCTGGAGAGCTGCTCCTCGTAGCTCCGCCCCGTCACGTGTGCCGATTCCAGCCAATCAGGAGGCTGGAATCGGCAATGGACCGCACAGAAGACCTGCGGTCCACCGAGGGTGAAGATCCCGGCGGCCATCTTCGCAAGGTAAGTAAGAAGTCACCGGAGCGCTGGGATTCGGGTAAGTACTATCCGTTTTTTTTTTCAACACATGCATCGGGTTTGTCTCGCGCCGAACGGGGGGGCTATTGAAAAAAAAAAAACCCGTTTCGGCGCGGGACAACCCCTTTAAGTAAAGCTTACTTTTGTAATAATGTTCTGCCTCCACCTCTGTCTTTCACCTTTGCGCCATGCAACACCATCCATCCTGCTTCAATAGTGCCCTCTTTTGTACCCCAAAAAGTAATATTTTTTTCCATTTTGACCATCACAAATCATAATACTGTCCACTTAGTGCTCCACAGTTATTGTGCCCTTCTTTATGCCCCATAGAGTAATTATCCCCTATAGGCACACCACATAGTAGTAATGCCCCCTTAATGCCCCCTTTATGCCCTCCACAAAGTAGTAGCATTTGTTTTGTGCCCACACAAGGTAATAGTGCCTAGGTGACATCTTTGTGCCTCACATAACGTAATAGTGCCCCTTCTTGCATTGCAGTGCGATATTATCTTTAATGGTCTTCTGCCTATGCTCCTCTCTGTGTGATTTCTACTGACTGTACATCTGTCTATGTATCTACAATTGTTCTCTTCTGTCTAGAAGACAATTGAAGTTAATATTGCACTGTAGTGGAAGCAGGGAACCGATTGTTTACCTGGGTGAATGGGCCACTGGGAGACTAGATTAGAGAGCACAAAACCTGGGTGACTCCCAGGAAACATGTGAGACTTGCCTGCAGTCCGAGATAAAAAAAACAATGTCCCCCCTATCTTCAGCTCCTCAACATACCCCTTCAACATACAGTCCCATGCAAAACATATCTCTTACCCTTCCTTCTGCCTCATCCAACATACAGTCCCATGAACAATCTTCCTTTTTCACTAGTACACACATGTATGTGAGCTCTGTTCAGCTGCTGCTTCCTTTAGGGTTACCACTTTTGTCACTAAAAAATACCGGCCAAGGTAAAAGGGGGGCAATTTGGGGTGTGGCTCAGAGCATGACTTTTACCTTTGTTATTCTAGTGGCTGCAACTAGTAATTGTATCCACCTCAGTGACCCCAACAGTAATAGTGCCACCCTGGTAATGGCCCGAAAAGTAACAGTTCCCCTAGTAATGTTCCCAATAGTAATACTGCCCCCACTATAGCCCAGTAGTAATAGTGCCCTCATTAATGGTCTCAATAGTAACAGTGCACCCAACAGTAGCCCCAATAGTAATAATGACCCATTTCATTGCCCTAGTAGTAATAGGGTCCCCTCTTTGTGCCCCTCCTTCCCTGAGCCTGCGGCCAGGCAGCAACCCTAAACCATCAAAAACTTTGCTCATTCTCTCTATAGCTTCTCTCCAGCTATCGCTGCTGTACTCAGACACTGCGACCATGATCCACCTGTGGAGTACCCTAGCCCTAGATCATGTCCAAATGGATTTTCTAGAACATACTGTTGTTATTTTACAACAGTCTGCTCTAAATCAGATGAATCAGTTATGCTGCCTCAGGCCTCCTTCACACGGCAGAGCCGGATTCCACATTTGGGAGCCTGCAGTGGAATCGGCCCTTAAAGGAGTTTTCCCATTATCTAAAATTGTTTCACGGCCACTCTGTCCTTCCTGGTTGCCGCTGACCAGCACATGTGACTGCAGCAGCCAATCATGGGCTATGGAGGGTCACTGATGTGACCAGTAATTGGCTGCAGCAGTCACATGTCCTGGTCAGCAGCAACCAGGAAGGACAGAGAGGCTGTGAAGCAATTTTAGGTAATGGTAAAACCCCTCTAAAACAAGTATTTTTTTTTACTTTGACAGTGCAAGTACATTTTGTGGTCAGTCCACATCTGTTTGCAGTGATTACTGCTAAATCGCAGCAAAATAGAATTGTTTTGCAGCAATTTTGAAAAAATTTTACATTTTGCACAATTTCAAGGCAATCACGGAAAAATAACTTTTTTTCTCAAATTGCAGCAAAACTGCTAATTCTTGAAAGTGTAATTGCTCAGTCACAGTAAATGCTTGTTTAAATAGTTGTCAGCAACATGTAATGACTGATCTATAGACTCTGCGGCTGTACTGTCAGACTACTATGATAATAACATCCAATTGTTACGAGCTATTGGACAGTTATTGGATTTCGCAAGGAAAATAATTGCCACTAATTGACCTTTGTGGATGCTCCATCAAATGAAAGATAGAGCAGATCTGTAAACCAGTTTATGATATTGGAAAAATTACATAACTTCAATAATACAGATATTGACTTTTTGTTAATGAACTCCTTGGATGGGATTGTTCATTTTCCCTTCCTCCTCCTGTTTCCTGGTGTAGGTTGGGTTGGTCAAGGGTTATAAGTGACTATTGTAATATTTCAGGGCTATTAGGTATTAATAATATTAATCATGATGATGATTAACCATTCAGTCGCTGACGACTTTAGGTCTAAACTACATTCTCCATTGTGACTTATCTTGGACCCTAGGTATTAATATTCTGGTACAGCATCAATCTCTTCATTGTTAATTTTGATGGTGGCTATACCTGTCACATCCATACTGGACGCACTGGATCCGTAACCCTGAAATGCCTATATGCAGATAACCCGCTCAAACATGGATGAACCTAACCAGGTGCCTCGGCCACTAGCAGACCCTACGTGGGGTAGGAGAAAAACACAGAAAACAATATTTAAGCGATAGTAACTGCTGTACTTTGCTTAGTGAAGAATAAAAAAAACAGAAGATCCGTCACCAAGCGTCAACCACAGTCAGAGGAAGACTGAAAATAAACAGCAATGAGCTAAGTGCAAGACCAAGTTAAATAGTCCTCCCAAATTACCCACAGGTGAGACCAAGCAAGTCTCACCTAATACCATTCCCACCAGAGCCAGAAGATGAAGAAAAACAAATACAAGGGTTGAACTAGATTACTAGAAAGGAACAGATCCCAAAACCGTCATAACAATATTATTTCCATTTCCAACAGTTGTCAGGATTTTTGTCTTTTTGATGTTTAAGATGAGATCTTCAAGCTCACTTCTTTATTTGACTGCCATTTTTTAACTGTCCTACATCATCTTGACTTTCTTCAAGAAGGGCGCTATTATCAGCATATATCAGATTGTTTATGTTCTGCCCTCCTATTTTCACGCCAATTTCTGACTCAGCCAAGCTGATTTTTCTCATAACTACCTCAACATACATGCTGAAAAGAAATGGTGTCACAATGTACCCTTGGCGCAATCCTTTTCTGATTTCGAACCAGTCTGTGTCCCCAAATGGAGTTCTGACTGTTGCTTCCTGATTGATATAGAGTGATCTTATGATCTCAATGAGATATGTCAGGACACCCACTTGTTTAAGACAAATCCAGAACTTCTCATAGTCTACTTGGTGTAGTCAATAAAACAGAGGTAGAGGTCTTTAGTTTTCTCTTGCTTTCTCCATGATTAGTTTCATGTTTGAGATATGATCACAATTGCCACTGCCTTTTCAAAAACCAGCTTGCACATCAGGCATTTCGCATTCCATGATTCCTGCTAATAGTTTCTGAATAATCTTCAGCAGAACTTTGCTTGCATCCAAGCAATTGCAATATCAATGCAATTGTTCAGTAATTGGGACAGTCACATGCATCACTTTTTTTGGTACTGCGATGAAAATAGATCTGGCCCACTCTTTTGGCCAAGCTTTTGTGTCCCAGGTCTTCTGATATAGAGCTAGTAGTATCCTTTTAGGGAAGGAAGTTGTTTTAATGCCTATTCAATTTCTGCTTCTGTAGTTGGCAGAGAGTGGTTGATTCTAGCATAAAGTTCTTCACGCCATCGATTTCTGACTGCTTCCTGATCCTACAATTATTTCCCATCTTTGCCTTTGATTGTTGCCTTTTTGGCAGCAAAAGTAGCTCTGGTCTTTTTTACGTGGGCAAAAAGATCTCCAATATGCCCTTTGGTATTAGCTTCTACTAATTCCTTGCAGTGGTCTGTCCCGCATTGTTCTTTGTCACGTCTAGTTGCTCATTGCAGATCAGCATTTAGCTTCCTTACTTCATCTTTTTTTTCCTGCAGCCTTGGCTTTTTGTCTTTGATTTGTCAGTAAACAACCTGGGTGTTTTCACTGGCTTTTTATATGGTATGTTGCATTTTGCTATTTCAGTAATAGCTGTTTTTATTTCCTCCCAGAGTTCATTAGGCTCACTGTCTATGATAGTAAATGTATTCTTAATTTAAACTGTATACAAAGATGGCATCTTTCCAAGATCAAATTTTGGTGTTACAGGCGGCCTTTTGTTACTGCGAAGCTTCAGTCTAAACTTGGCAACAAGCAGTTGGTGGTCTGAGCAGCAGTCCGCCCCTAGAAATGTTTTCTATGCTTGTACAGAACTGGCCCATTTTTGACTGCAAAGGATGTAGTCAATTTGGTTTGGGTAAAGTTCATTGAAAGAAGTCCATGTGCAAACGATGCGTAGGTTGATGCAACCATGTGATCGTGATTTTGAAACAATTCTCCTGGCAGAATTGAATTAGTCAGTCACCTGCATCATTTCTTTCTGCCCAACCGAACTTGCCTGTGATATATGCTTCTGGTTTATGTCCAACCTTGGCATTGAAGTTGCCAATAATAATAATAATATCCCAACTATATGTGTCAATCAGTGTTCTTTGCATCTGTTTGTAGAATTCTTCAATTTCCTCTTCCGAAGCATCAGTAGTTGGATAGTAGTAGAGCAATGTGGCTTTCCATTGATGTGGATGGCCATAATTCGATCACTTACATTTCTGAAACCTTCAATGCATCTAGCTATTCCCGTTCTCCTGATAGTATCATCATTACTAAAGGAATAGGCAGTGAAGTTCTCTGATTTGAAGAAACTACTGCCTGTTCAGTTTATTTCACTTATTCCAAGTAAATCAATGTTTAGCCTGATCATTTCTCTTTTGATGATGTCCAACTTGCCTAGATTCATGCTCCTTACATTCCGATTCCAAATTTCAACAAATTTGTGAAGTGCAGTCTACACTTTTCAGCACTGGTTACATCAGCCAGTAAGCTCCTAGATGGGTTTAACCTATCAGGGTCAAAATGTGCAAGGTTATTTACTGCAGACCTTTGCTCTTCCCGAGAAGCATTTAAATACCATCCAGCCTAGGGGGCCAACTTTCCAGTACCATATCTGAAACATTCATGCTTTGTAAATCCATAATGTTTTGTTGGTGAAAATTCTGGAGTAGGTCGTCAGGTCATCAGGTCTTTCTCCAGCCATTGCCATAGTTGGCCTACACAGGATCACCATACAGTTACACCCCTTCACTATGTTGAGGTCTGGGGTCGGGTTTGAAGAGAAATATTAATTATATATTGATACAATTAATGATATACTTATACAATACATAATAGCCTTGAAATTTTAAGAATATGTTGGAGGTAGTCCTAGAGTAAATAAAAAGCACAACATCAGTTAGGTCTAGTTAAGTTTTGAATGTTAGTTGAGCCTGTTGTTGCCTCCATACTGACAATGGTATTATTTTTCATCCACCTTATGTTAGAATAACCCCTTAGTGTCAAGCTTATTTTTTGCCTTAAGGAAGAAGCAATTTTTATCACCACGTTGTAAAGAGACATAATTTCTTGACATAACCACGTGAGGGCTTTTTATGGATTGGGTTATATTTTTTAAAAGCACCATTCTGGGGTACATATAATGTGTTGCATAACTTTTATTACATTTTTTTTTGCAGGTGAGATGGAAAAAATACCCAAAAACCAAGTTTATATAGATTTTTTTTTTTTACTATCTTTGTTCAAAAAAATTCAAGCTTTTAAAGAAGAACTATTGAATCTCTATCATAAATTCGAAGACCCCTAACATTCTAATTTTTTCAGCAATGGAGATACGTGAAGGCTTTTTTTTCTCAATTAGTTTTCATTAAATTTTTCAGCTTTCAAACAGGAACTATAAAGAACAATTAGGGAAGACTTTAAAACATCAAATAATTACATTGATCTGTAATAAACACCTTTTTTGAACAAAAGGAAATATCCAGGAATAAAATATGTAAAAAGAGAAGTATCAAACTACTAACGACCACTTAGCCGTCCACTTTGTATGTGTGTGACGTGTGAGTTACATGCAGATCACATTTTTGCATAATCACATTTTTGCATCAATAACGTTTGTAGCTGAAGTCGTAATTTCGCCAACTCTTTTGAAATAATATTCAAATTATTCATTTTATTTTGAGACTCTACAAGACAAATTTGAGATAAAAAATTTGTAAATTCTTGTTCTTCCTTTTTCTTGAGTCTAGTACTACATATCAAAAACAAGCCTCCGATAACTACTTTGTGAGCATTCAATACACAAAAAATGTTAGGGACAGAGTTAAAATTAATCATAAAAAACCTTTCAACTCAGATTACAATATATCTATATTCTAGATGTAAAAGTAATTGTTCGTTAAAGGGTTTTCCAGTGCAATACCATTGATGACCTATCATAATGGTCCCGATATTGATTCTTCCAACGGTCTGAAAACCTCCTCGTTCAAGAAAATCATACCTATTCTTGAATAGGTAGCATGAGGCTGTGAAAAGAAGGTGCAATCTTTTTTGGAGCCAAGATGACAATGTCACATATCACAATGACCGATTTTGTTTAAAAAAAGGGACAATAGCGGAGGCATCTAATGCCAGCAAAAGAGTCAAGGGAGGAATCTATGATGGAATTAAAATCTCCACCAATTACAATGCCTTGCTTAATTTATTGACCTCCATAAGAATTTGGGAAGAAAAGCTATATTGTGTACAAAGGGGAAAATAAATATTCACAAGAGTATATATTGGCATCCTGATAGGATGTATCACAAACACCAACGCAAAAATAAGCACAACCGTGTGTAACACAATCAAAAGCACAACGGTGCAATGTAAACATAGAACAAAACTAAGGGAAACTCTGAGAAGACCTTACCCCGTAGGGACCCCTGCCTAATCGGCAAGCCGATCACTTTGATAAGTGCGGGCCCACACGTGTACCTCGGCCGCTAATAAATCCCTACCAGGGAGTCCTGAACACAAAAGAAACAGAACAAGGAAACCAACTGTGGTCCTTAGCTATAGCAGAAGTCTGCAGCAAGGAAAAGGAGCTTCCGAGGCAGGCTATGCTCCTCAGCAATCTCAGGAGGAAACTGAATTGACCAGCAAAGAAGTCCGACTATATAGGGCAGGGCAACTAGATACAGGTGAGAACTGCCATCACTCACCCAACACCATGCCCCTCAGCCCCAGGAAAGGCAGAGACATAGTTAAAACCTGGTCCGGCCTGATATATCAAACCATAGAATCCAAAAGGGTGTGCTTAGTTTTTCTCATGACTGTAGTTATGCCTCTGCCCAGAATGCTTCTGTGCTCACTTTACCAGAGCCACCGCAACATCATGGGCAGAACGTGCTGAAGTCCCTGCTGAGAGTCTCTGCAGGTGGGATCGCGGAGCACACCAGATACCTTCATCCATCATTATAGGTTAGGCTTTTCTATGGAGAAGATTCATTCTTTTGGTTGCTCAGGTTTGATTTCTGTTATTTCCCATCTTTGAGGGAGCATGTTACATCCCCATATATGTGTACTGCTGTGCAGGATGTTCAGGAAAGGTAGAATTGACTTAGGCAATTCATCTTACCTGTAGTCGAAACAGCAGCACATAGCTGCCCTCCAAATTATGTTATTCTCCTTATATTGCTGTGTAGTCTTTAAAATTACACAAAGGGAAAGAGAGGGGGTGGGAGGACCTTCTTGTAGGGTTTGGTTAATGTTAATCAACTCTTCATGTTAACTGTCCAAAGCATGTGGTAGGGGACAAATCCCCATTTGTATGTGCCGCTGTTTGTGTAAGTAAATTCTTCCTTTTTTCCCATTGATGAAACTGCGAGAGCTTCTTTTTTAATCTGTAGTATTCATTTGTATCATTTCGGGGTACATACAAGATACTAACTATGTGCAGCATTAATATTTTTTATGCTATAAAGCAGGGAAGGTTTTTTTTAAAATATTATTCAACATTTTATTAAACTTTCTTGTATAACGCATTCCAGTACTTCTGTATTACAGTATCTTATTGCCTGTCACTAATTGTGTTTGTCCAACTTCTATTAGTTGTAGTAAAATGAGAGGCCTGCGGGCTAATCGGTTAATAGAAGAATTGTCTAACCACTTAGATGCTGCGCTCGCTATTGACTGCTGTATCTTAAGAGTTAAATGGATGGGATTAGAGCTCCCTCCACTCTTTGCTGTTGCAGGAGGCGGCAGGCTGTATATTACAGTCGGCTCCCGTTGCAGATGTCATTGGCTCAGCTTCTTCGCCCGTTACTTCCCAGCCATTTATGACAGATGTGAAGAGGGTAAATTTTATTCTTATTTTACTCTGGCCACAAATTGCAGATCGACTTTGGAAGTGGAAAGGGCTTTGGTTTTACTTTTCTGCTTTATTTAATTGCTCCTAATGCTTTACCCATAGAAAAATGTTGACTTTTTATGGAAAAGTAGTCTTTCTTAGGATATGCTTACACAATGCGGAATTGCTGTGGAATTTTTGCAGTGGAGAATTCTGCTGCAAATTCCGAAGCATTTCTGCATTCAAAACAGAGTCAAAATCTACATAGTTAGTGCAGATTTTGACTCGAAATCATCTGCGTATCAGTGGAACCTAGAAGAAGTGGTGGGTGGTCACATGCTATACATTGCTACTCACAGGCTTCAGTAGCCATAGGAGAATTCCTGCTGAAGCCTGTTAGTGGCTGAGCAGTCACCTGCACAAGGAATGCCACTTCTTCCGAGTTCCCTGTGGCGGGCACCAGGGCTGTTGTGCTAGGTAGGGCACCACAGGAATAGGTGAGTATTCAATTTTTATTAATTTTAAGCCCTTTTAACTGTCTTTTTTTCTCAGAAAACCCCTTTAAGGTAGGTGCTGATTTTAAGGTAAATGCAACTTGCCTTTTAACATTAGATGAACTGAGTTGAGCCCACCATGGTAGAGTTCGTGATCAATATTAGAGAGTGACGTAGTTTGGGTTTCCCTATATAGACTTCTGAGTGCTGTCCACATTCCAGACTTTCCCAGAAGAATGTATATAACTACATCTCTTGATGTACAGATCGGACTCTCAACCGCAGAGCATATTGTAATCACGATTGACTAACAGCAGATACATAAATTTGATATCAATGGAAACAAAAACTCAAAAATTTAATCTAGCAAAACTATCTAACCGTAAGACGTTCTTGTTGTCCTTTAAGACCAATCACAGCACAGCTGTCAGATCTCAAGCTGCTGAGGTAAAATAAAGGCTATGCTATGACTGGTTACGATGGACAAAAAGGACCGGGTTACTGTTGGACAGTTTTGCTAAATGAGGCCAAAAAAGTTTTATTTTGCCGTAGTTGTCACTAGGGGGAGCCGGTCATGTGTTCTTTCTTCCGGCAGTGCAGAGAGTCGTCCGCACCTGCAATGCAGCCGTATTATCGTGCAGGAGCACGGGCGCATCGGCGCCCGTGTGACTGAGCCCTTCAGTTGTGTGATATCCATGCCAGTATCAGCTTTGACAGTGTTGGCCATTGTGTCCTTTAGCAGCCAGGTCTTCTTTTGCTACTGATCTGTCCAAGTATTATAGATTTTTCTAGCGACTCTGCTCAGTCCTACATAGCCAAAATACGTGAGCCTGTTTATTACATCTATTTACTGTTTTTACTGTCAACGGGCGGATTTTTTTCGCGGAATCTGCACGGGAGATCCACAAATCATACTGCCCAGAGGGATACATGGGGGTCCACAAATGAAATAAAGCATGCGGATTTGATTTGCGGACCTATTGGTCGGGAAAAAATCGCAACATGCTCCATTTCAGTGCGGATCCCATACGGATGGCTTTTGTTGAAGTCAATGGAAGCAGTTTGATCTGTGGTTTATCTGCAATTCAATTGCAGATGAGCTGCGGATTCCACGGGAAAGCGGGAGATTTAAAAAAAAAATCTGTACTGCGCATGTCCGACGAGCTGTATGGACCATCCCGACTTCTAGGGGCACAACACATCTATGTCCATGTGAATTCAGCCTTAGGGCTTCGACAGACGAGCGTGTAATGAACAGATATAGCACTTGCACCAATAAAGAGCATATTTGATCAGTCACCGCTTGTTCACCCTGCCCTGATTTAGAAGGCTAATTTGCCTAATGAATTAACAGTAAAGATGAGCGAACGTACTTGTCCGAGCTTGATGCTCGTTCGAGTATTAGGGTGTTCAAGATGCTCGTTACTCGAGACGAGCACCACGTGATGTTCGAGTTACTTTCACCTCTGAGACATTTGCGCACTTTTCTGGCCAATAGAAAGACAGGGAAGGCATTACAACTTCCTCCTGTGACGTTCCAGCCCTATACCACCCCCCTGCAGTGAGTGGCTGGGGAGATCAGATGACACCCGAGTATTAAAATCTGCCCCGCCGGCGGCTTGCCACAGATGCATTCTGACAGAGATCAGGGAAAGTGCTGTCTTGCTTTAGCTGCTATAGGGAGAGCATTAGGTGTTATATTCGTCTTGAAGAACCCCAACGGTCCTTCTTAGGGCCACATCTGACCGTGTGCAGTACTGTTGAGGCTGCTTTAGCAGTGTTGCACAATTTTTTTTTTTTTTTGTATATCAGGCCGTGCAGACCATTGCGTCCGCAGTCTGCAGTCATTGTACAGAGTATAGGGGCAGTACTGGTGAGGTAGGGACAGTGGGAAAGGTGAAAGAGATATACTGTCTATATAGGCAGTGGGCTTTTTCAAAAAAATTGCGGAAAAATACTATATTTGGGCTGCCTGTGACCGTCTTCAGTGTACTGCGTGTCTGCTGGGGGTAGTAGTCCTAATTAATACACAGCTAAGCGTTACAGCAGGTTTGCGCAAAATTGTTTCCTGGCTCTGCTGTCTCCGTTACATCACCGCCGTCATAGCGCCAGAGGGAAACAGTATACATAATATACGCTGCATACAGTATCTGTCTGGTGTCTCAGCTCACCATTTAAAAAAATTGAAGCAAAATACTTAAGGCCTACCACTGCCCTTTGGCCGCTTGACTGCTTCTGCGCTGTGAATTCCACTAGCTCAGTCATATGCACCTACAGTTAGGGCCAGAAATATTTGGACAGTAACACAATTTTCGCGAGTTGGGCTCTGCATGCCACCGCACTGGATTTGAAATGAAGCCTCTACAACAGAATTCAAGTGCAGATTGTAACGTTTAATTTAAAGGGTTGAACAAAAATATCTGATAGAAAATGTAGGAATTGTACACATTTCTTTACAAACACTCCACATTTTAGGAGCTCAAAAGTAATTGGACAAACAAACATAACCCAAACAAAATATATTTTTTTTAATATTTTGTTGCGAATCCTTTGGAGGCAATCACTGCCTTAAGTCTGGAACCCATGGACATCACCAAACGCTGGGTTTCCTCCTTCTTAATGCTTTGCCAGGCCTTTACAGCCGCAGCCTTCAGGTCTTGCTTGTTTGTGGGTCTTTCCGTCTGAAGTCTGGATTTGAGCAAGTGAAATGCATGCTCAATTGGGTTAAGATCTGGTGATTGACTTTTTTGCACTCATGAACTCCTGGGTAGCTTTGGCTGTATGCTTGGGGTCATTGTCCATCCGTACTGTGAAGCGCCGTCCGATCAACTTTGCAGCATTTGGCTGAATCTGGGCTGAAAGTATATCCCGGTACACTTCAGAATTCATCCGGCTACTCTTGTCTGCTGTTATGTCATCAATAAACACAAGTGACCCAGTGCCATTGAAAGCCATGCATGCCCATGCCATCACGTTGCCTCCACCGTGTTTTACAGAGGATGTGGTGTGCCTTGGATCATGTGCCGTTCCCTTTCTTCTCCAAACTTTTTTCTTCCCATCATTCTGGTACAGGTTGATCTTTGTCTTATCTGTCCATAGAATACTTTTCCAGAACTGGGCTGGCTTCTTGAGGTGTTTTTCGGCAAATTTAACTCTGGCCTGTCTATTTTTGGAATTGATGAATGGTTTGCATCTAGATGTGAACCCTTTGTATTTACTTTCATGGAGTCTTCTCTTTACTGTTGACTTAGAGACAGATACACCTACTTCCCTGAGAGTGTTCTGGACTTCAGTTGATGTTGTGAACGGGTTCTTCTTCACCAAAGAAAGTATGCGGCGATCATCCACCACCGTTGTCTTCCGTGGACGCCCAGGCCTTTTTGAGTTCCCAAGCTCACCAGTGAATTCCTTTTTTCTCAGAATGTACCCGACTGTTGATTTTGCTACTCCAAGCATGTCTGCTATCTCTCTGATGGATTTTTTCTTTTTTTTCAGTCTCAGGATGTTCTGCTTTACCTCAATTGAGAGTTCCTTTGACCGCATGTTGTCTGGTCACAGCAACAGCTTCCAAATCCAAAACCACACACCTGGAATCAACCCCAGACCTTTTAACTACTTAATTGATTACAGGTTAACGAGGGAGACGCCTTCTGAGTTAATTGCAGCCCTTAGAGTCCATTGTCCAATTACTTTTGGTCCCTTGAAAAAGAGGAGGCTATGCATTACAGAGCTATGATTCCTAAACCCTTTCTCCGATTTGGATGTGGAAACTCTCATATTGCAGCTGGGAGTGTGCACTTTCAGCCCATATTATATATATAATTGTATTTCTGAACATGTTTTTTTTAAACAGCTAAAATAACAAAACTTGTCACTGTCCAAATATTTCTGGCCCTAACTGTACATCTCACTACAGGCATGCGCAAAATTGTTTCCTGGCTCTGCTGTGCGTTCCGTAAGCGAAGTCAGCCTCCAACCACAGGCCAATAAGCGGCACATTTAATTACAGCGTTCTGTTTCTGCTCTACTCGTAATACACCATGCTGAGGGGTAGGGGTAGGCCTAGAAGACGTGGACGCAGGCGAGGATGCGGAGTCCCAAGTCAGGGTGTGGGCACAGGCCGAGCTCCTGATCCAGGTGTATCGCAGCCGACTGCTGCGGGATTAGGAGAGAGGCACGTTTCTGGTGTCCCCAGATTCATCTCACAATTAATGGGTCCACGCGGTAGACCTTTATTAGAGCAGTGTGAGCAGGTCCTGTCGTGGATGGCAGAAAGTGCATCCAGCAATCTATCGACCACCCAGACTTCTACGCCGTCCACTGCTGCAACTCTGAATCCTCTGGCTGCTGCTCCTCCTTCCTCCCAGCCTCCTCACTCCATTACAGTGACACATTCTGAGGAGCAGGCAGACTCCCAGGAACTGTTCTCGGGCCCCTGCCCAGAATGGGCAGCAATGGTTCCTCTCCCACCGGAGGAGTTTGTCGTGACCAATGCCCAACCTTTGGAAAGTTCCCGGGGTCCGGGGGATGAGGCTGGGGACTTCCGGCAACTGTCTCAAGAGCTTTCAGTGGGTGAGGAGGACGATGACGATGAGACATAGTTGTCTATCAGTGGGGTAGTAGTAATTTCAGTAGGTCCGAGGGAGGAGCGCACAGAGGATTCGGAGGAAGAGCAGCTGGACGATGAGGTGACTGACCCCACCTGGTTTGCTAAGCCTACTGAGGACAGGTCTTCAGAGGGGGAGGCAAGTGCAGCAGCAGGGCAGGTTGGAAGAGGCAGTGCGGTGGCCAGGGGTAGAGGCAGGGCCAGAACGAATAATCCACCAACTGTTTCCCAAAGCGCCCCCTCGCGCCGTGCCACCCTGCAGAGGCCGAAGTGCTCAAAGGTGTGGCAGTTTTTTTTGAGAGTGCAGACGATCGACGAACAGTGGTGTGCAACCTTTGTCGCGGCAAGATCAGCCGGGGAGCCATCACCACCAGCCTCACCACCACCAGCATGCGCAGGCATACAATGGCCAAGCACCCCACAAGGTGGGACGAAGGCCGTTCACCACCTCCGCTTTACACCACTGCCTCTCCCCCTGTGCCCCAACCTGCCACTGAGATCCAACCCCCCTCTCAGGACACAGGCACAACCGTCTCCCGGCCTGCACCCACACCCTCACCTCCGCTGTCCTCGGCCCCATCCAGCAATGTCTCTCAGCGCAGCGTCCAGCCGTCGCTAGCGCAACTGTTTGAGTGCAAGCGCAAGTACGCCACCATGCACCCGCCCGCTCAAGCGTTATACGTGCACATAGCCAAATTGATCAGCCTGGAGATGCTGCCGTATAGGCTTGTGGAAACGGAGGCTTTCAAAAACATGATGGCGGCGGCGGCCCCGCGCTACTCGGTTCCCAGTCGCCACTACTTTTCCCGATGTGCCATCCCAGCCCTGCACGACCACGTCTCCCGCAACATTGTACGCGCCCTCACCAACGCGGTTACTGCCAAGGTCCACTTAACAACGGACACGTGGAAAAGCACAGGAGGGCAGGGCCACTATATCTCCCTGACGGCACATTGGGTGAATTTAGTGGAGGCTGGGACAGAGTCAGAGCCTGGGAACGCTCACGTCCTACCCACCCCCAGAATTGCGGGCCCCAGCTCGATGGTGGTATCTGCGGCGGTGTATGCTTCCTCCACTAAACCACCCTCCTCCTCCTCCTCCTATGCAACCTCTGTCTCGCAATCAAGATATGTCAGCAGCAGCACGTCGCCAGCAGTCGATGTCGTGCGGCGTGGCAGCACAGCAGTGGGCAAGCGTCAGCAGGCCGTGCTGAAACTACTCAGCTTAGGAGAGAAGAGGCACACAGCCCACGAACTGCTGCAGGGTCTGACAGAGCAGACCGACCGCTGGCTTTCGCCGCTGAGCCTCCAACCGAGCATGGTCGTGTGTGACAACGGCCGTAACCTGGTGGCGGCTCTGCAGCTCGGCAGCCTCACGCACGTGCCATGCCTGGCCCACGTCTTTAATTTGGTGGTTCAGCGGTTTCTGAAAAGCTACCCACGCTTGTCAGACCTGCTTGGAAAGGTGCGCTGACTCAGCGCACATTTCCGCAAGGCCAAGACGGACGCTACCACCCTGCAGACCCTGCAACATCGGTTTAATCTGCCAGTGCACCGACTGCCGTGCGACGTGCCCACACGGTGGAACTCTACGTTCCACATGTTGGCCAGGCTCTATGAGCAGCGTAGAGCTATAGTGGAATACCAACTCCAACATGGACGGCGTAGTGGGAGTCAGCCTCCTCAATTCTTTACAGAAGAGTGGGCCTGGTTGGCAGACATCTGCCAGGTCCTTGGAAACTTTGAAGAGTCTACCCAGATGGTGAGCGGGGATGCTGCAATCATTAGCGTCACCATTCCTCTGCTATGCCTCTTGAGAAGTTCGCAGCAAAGCATAAAGGCAGACGCTTTGCGCTCGGAAACGGAGACGGGGGAAGACAGTATGTCGTTGGATAGTCAGAGCACCCTCATGTCTATATCTCAGCGCGTTGAGGAGGAGGAGGAGGGGGAGGAGCATGAGGAGGAGGGGAAAGAGACAACTTGGCCCACTGCTGAGGGTACCCATGCTGCTTGCCTGTCATCCTCTCAGCGTGTATGGCCTGAGGAGGAGGAGGAGGAGGAGGAGGAGGAGGAGGAGGAGGATCCTGAAAGTGATCTTCCTAGTGAGGACAGCCATGTGTTGCGTACAGGTACCCTGGCACACATGGCTGACTTCATGTTAGGATGCCTTTCTCGTGACCCTCGCGTTACACACATTCTGGCCACTATGGATTACTGGGTGTACACACTGCTCGACCCACTGTATAAGGAGAACCTTTCCACTCTCATAACTGAAGAGGAAGGGGGTTCGAGAGTGATGCTATACCACAGGACCCTGCGGACAAACTGATGGTAAAATTCCCATCCGACAGCGCTAGTGGCAGAAGGCGCAGGTCCGAGGGCCAGGTAGCAGGAAAGACGCGGAGATCAGGCAGCATGTACAGCACAGGCAGGGGAAAACTCTCCAAGGCCTTTGACAGCTTTATGGCTCCCCAGCAAGACTGTGTCACCGCTCCCCAGTCAAGGCTGAGTCGGCGGGAGCACTGTAAAAGGATGGTGAGGGAGTACGTAGCCGATCGCACGACCGTCCTCCGTGACGCCTCTGCCCCCTAGAACTACTGGGTGTCGAAGCTGGACACGTGGCCTGAACTCGCGCTCTATGCCCTAGAGGTGCTTGCTTGTCCTGCGGCTAGCGTCTTGTCAGAGAGGGTCTTTAGTGCGGCTGGGGGAATCATCACGGATAAGCGTACCCGCCTGCCAACCGACAGTGCCGACAGGCTTACAATCATAAAGATGAACAAAGCCTGGATTTCCCCAGACTTCTCTTCTCCACCAGCGGACAGCAGCGGTACCTAAACAATACGTAGGCTGCACCCGCGGATGGAAGCCTCGTTCTCTATCACCATCAAAAACGGGGACCTTTTAGCTACATCAATCTGTGTATTATATTCATCCTCCTGCTCCTCCTCCTGAAACCTCACGTAATCACGCCGAACGGGCAATTTTTCTTAGGCCCACAAGGCTCAGTCATATTACTTTTGTAAACAATGTTTATACGTTTCAATTCTCATTAAAGCGTTGAAACTTGCACCTGAACCAATTTTTTTTTAACTGGGCTGCTTCCAGGCCTAGTTACAAATTAAGCCACAGTAACCAAAGCGATTAATGGGTTTCACCTGCCCTCTTGGTTGGGCATGGGCACTTTTTCTGAGGTACATTAGTACTGTTGGTACACCAATTTTTTGGGGCCCTCGCCTACAGTGTAATCCTAGTAATTTTTATGGGCTTCGCCTGCACTTATGGTACAGCAAGGTGTGTGGGGTTGGCCTACACTTTTGCTACATAAAAATAAATGTAACTGGGGCCTTGTCTATACTGCAACTACTGAAATGTGAAAGAGACTGTTATCTCCCTAAACTGCTGCAACGGGAATGTTACTGTGGCCTGTCTTGACTGCTACTACTACTGAAATGGAACTAATACTGTGCTCCCTCTATACTGCTGCTTCAGAATTGTTACTGGGGCCTGTCTGGACTGCTACTACTACTGAAATGGAACTAATACTGTGCTCCCCCTATAATGCTGCTAGTGATATGTTACTGGGGCCTGTCCCTAATGCTACCGCTGAAATGTTACTAATTCTGGGCTCTACCTATACCGCTGCTAATGCTATGTCACTGGGGTGTGGAAACGGAGGCTTCCCAAAGACATGATGGTGGCGAGGCCATTTCCCACCAACGCAGTTACTGTTAAGGTGCATATAACCACGGACACGTGGAGAGGACACGTAGTGCCTCAAACATCCCCCTCCTCCTCCAACAATGAAAACATTCTTGGCAAATACCTTTGCATCGGTCCGTCTGGTGGCATTCCAAGAATTTTACTTTTACCGACACAACAAGAGAGCCCCCCCACCATCCCCCCGCCATGGCGCACTTAATCCTGGCCACATTCCGAAAACCAACAAAATAAAACCGCGCTACTAGGTCCGTAGTCGCCACCACATTCCCACCAACGCGGTTACTGTTAAGGTACATATTACCAGTCTGACTGGGGCATGCACTGTGGGCCGAAGCACACGTGTATTGTATGTGACGTTAGGTCTGCTGAGCAGGGCACTGCAATGGGATACATTTGTGTACCGCCGATGGGTTCCAGGGAGCCATCCACGCTGTGGGTCTACAGGGACTTCACATTAGGGATTTGTACCTGCCAGTGTCTATGTATTAAAAACCCTGGTCAGACTGGGGCATGCAGTGTGGGCCGAAGCCCACCTGCATTTAATCTGACGTTACCTCAGCTGTGCTGGGCAATGCAATAGGATATATTTATGTACCGCCGGTGGCTTCCTGGGACCCACCCATGCTGTGGGTCCACAGGGACTTCACATTACGGATTTGTACCTGCCAGTGTCTATGTATTAAAAACCCTGGTCAGACTGGGACATGCAGTGTGGGCCGAAGACCACCTGCATTTAATCAGACGTTACCTCAGCTGTGATGGGCAATGCAATGGGATATATTTATGTACCGCCGGTGGCTTCCTGGGACCCACCCATGCTGTCGGTCCACACGGAGTTGTAACTGCATGTGTCCACTTCTAAAGAACCCCAGTCTGACTGGGGCATGCAGTGTGGGCCGAGGCCCACCTGCATTAAACCTGACGTTACCTCAGCTGTGCTAGGCACTGCAATGGAATTTATTTATATACCGCCGGTGGGTTCCATGGAGCCACCCATGCTGTGGGTCCACAGGGACTTCACAATAGGGAGTTGTACCTGCCTGTGTCTACTTATAAAAAACCCCAGTGTGTCTGGGGCATGCAGTGTGGGCCGAAGCCCACCTGTATTTAATCTGATGTTAGCTCTGCTGTCCAGGGCACTGCAATGGGATACATTTATGTACAGCAGGTGGGTTCCAGGGACCCACCCATGCTGTGGGTGCACACGGAATTCCCATTGCGGAGTTGTACCTGCCTGTGACTATTTATAAAAAACCCCGGTCTGACTGGGGCATGCAGACACCTTGACAGAATGAATAGTGTGTGGCACATGGGTTCCCCATTGCTATGCCCACGTTTGCAGCTCCTGATGGAGGTGGCACAGGATTGGATTTCTCATTGCTTCTGTACAGCATTGTGGGCTATCGCCCCGCCCCTTTTAAAGAGGGTCGCTGCCTGGCCATGCCAACCCTCTGCAGTGTGTGCCTGCGGTTCCTCCTCATGGCAGACGCACTTATAAATAGACATGAGGGTGGTGTGGCATGAGTGCAGCTGAAGGCTGTGCAGGGACAGTTTGGTGTGCGCTGTGGACACTGGGTCGTGGGGGGGGGGGATTTGGCAGCATGTAACCCAGGAGAAGTGGCAGCGGAGTGTCATGCAGGCAGTGATTGTGCTTTGTTGGAGGTAGTGTGGTGCTTAGCTAAGGTATGCCTTGCTAATGAGGGCTTTTCAGAAGTAAAAGTTGTTGGGGGGGGGGGCCCACTCTTGCCGCTATTGTGGCTTAATAGTGGGACCTGGGAACTTGAGATGCAGCCCAACATGTAGCCCCTCGCCTGCCCTATCCGTTTCTGTGTCGTTCCCATCACTTTCTTGAATTGCCCCGATTTTCACAAATGAAAACCTTAGCGAGCATTGGCGATATACAAAAATGCTCGGGTCACCCATTGACTTCAATGGGGTTCGTTACTCGAAACGAACCCTCGAGCATCGCGAAAAGTTTGTCTCGAGTAACGAGCACCCGAGCATTTTGGTGCTCGCTTATCTCTAGTTAACAGTGATCATGGGTATGCACTATGTTTAACACATAACTGCGCTGGCATAGGTGCGTGTTTGCGCACCCCCCATAGACATCTGTGGGGCTCTTTGGAGAGCTAATACACATAAGATAAGGCAGGCACTATTTTTTGCACCCATGAAAACAATGGGTTCTATTCTCTGTGTTATGCATGTAGAAACGCGGAGAGTAGAACCCATTGATTTCATTGGGTTCATTCTCACTTTTTTTTGAGAATGATTAATTTTTTTTTCTCTGAATCGTGGCGTTTCCCACTCGTTTCTCGAGGCCTCGTGTAGAGGTCATTTTGCATCCTGCCACATAATGTGAGAATAATTGAGAAATAAAAGACACCAGCCGTGGTCGGTATTTCCGTTGCTCATACAGTTAAGGATCAGTTGGGGGGGGGTCTTGCCCACTAACTTTCCAGCAAAACTCAGCAGCTCTCCATAAAATGTCTTGTAATAATGACTTACAGGTACGCTGCTGAACAGGCCTCATTAATAAACACTATTTCAGTTTGTAGTCTTACCTTTTCTTGTTAATTTTATTGGTCTGAGGCCACACAGATTTGCATAGACTGTAGACATAGTTCATGGAAGGGAAGAGAATGAATTTGACAACATGTTTTCCTGCTGGCTGCCTTCTCCCTATAATGTGATGATTTTCAATCGTTTCTTTTCCTCTAAAATCCTGTTTCTACCATTACATTTCCCACAGCTTTTCTAGTCCTAATACAAATATGATACAATGTATCCAATCTAGACAATCCCTTGTGAGCTCAACAACCCGGACTCCAGACTGACACATTGTATCTGTACTGATGTGATACCAAACAAGCCGGAGAAGTGCTGATCATGTACCGTGCTCACAGATGATTGTCTACACTGGTTGCAATTGTAACAAACTCTCAGCTGTGAGAAGTAAGCCTCTGGATGTGAACAAGTGTTTTTCGGTTCACTAACAGCAAGCAGATATGTTGAAGATGGCAAAGAATTGGAAGACAAAGTATCTTAGAAAGTTGAGGAACTTTTTATTATATAATGATTAATGGGGTTGGCTACTTTACAGTAAAAAGTATGTTGTGCCTTTATAATTCCCTCCAAGGAACACTAAAGGATCAAATGATTGCTTATTAGAGATGAGCGAGCACCAAAATGCTCGGGTGCTCGTTGCTTGAGTCGAACTTTTCGCGATGCTCAAGAGTTCGTTTCGTCAATGGGCGACTCGAGCATTTTTGTATATGACCGATGCTCCGCATAGGTCATGACTTGTGAAACTCAGGAAAACCTCAGAAAGTCATGGAAACACCACAGAAACGGATAGGGAAGGGCAGGGGCAGCATGCATGGCTGCATCTCAGGCTCCCAGGTCCCACTATTAAGCCAAAATGGGGGCAAGAGTCTGCTCCCCCACCCCCTTAACAATTTTTACTTCGGACAAACCCTCATTAGCAAGGCACATTTTAGCTAAGCACCACACTACCTGCAACAAAGGACAATCACTGCCTGTGGGTCACACCGCTGCCTCCTCTCCTGGGTTACATGCTGGCATTGCTGTCCAACCCCACGCACGACCCTGCCTCCACAGCGCACAAAAAAGTTCCCCTGCACAGCGTTCAGCTGCCCTCATGCCACATGCTCGCTTCATAGCCACACCACCCTCATGTCTATTTATAAGCGTGTACTGGATGAGGAGGAACCAGAGGCACACACTGCAGACCGTTGGCAGGACCAGGCAGCAACCCACTTTGAAAGTGTGGGCGATAGCCCACAATGCTGTTGAGAATTGATGATAAATTGACGTACGATCATCATTCCAATCCCATGCCACCTCCATCACAAAATAGTCAGGAGCTGCAAACATGGGCATAAAGGGATCTCAGGTGCCAGCACTTCTACACATCTCCACAATGCAGCAATACTCTGTGTGGGAAGCACGTGAGCGGGCCCAGGGTCAGGCTCGGTCCCAGCCTACATCTTGTGTGACCCAAGGTGCTGCGGGTTGCATTGCAATGGGAAATCCATGTGTCCCCACACAATTCATTCTGTGTAGGTGTTAGATAGCTCAACACCGCAATGGAAAGTCTTTGAGTTCCTTGGGCTTGCCTATGCTGTTGGTGCACAAAGATGGTATTACACAAGAAGAAATCAGAGCGCCCAAACATGGCAGAGTTTCACCCCGCCAAGGACCTCGGCCCACATTTCTACTCTAGTCAGTCAGTGTATTTGTGTCAGCCTGGTAAAACACCGCTATGGGAAGTCTTTGTGCACTTACAGCATAGGCGAACCAAAGGAACCCAAGGAAAGTATTAAACATGAAGCAATTACAGTGCCTAAACATGGCAGACTTTCACCCTGCTAAGGGCCTTTGCCTACATTTCTGCCCTAGTCAGTCAGTGGGTTTGTGTCAGACAGGTAAGACGCCACAATAGGAAGTCTTTGTGCACCCACAGCATAGGCGAGCCCCAGGAATTTAAAGATGGTTTTACGCATAAAGAAATCACAGCGCCCGAACATGGCAAAGTTTCACCCCGCCAAGGACCTTGGCCCACACCCTCAGCAATCGTGGGCATAAAGCGGACTTCAATGCTAGTACTGCTGTGAACGTCTCATTTAATTATTTGCGGTTGCTTTCACCACTCCAAAGACTGGATTAACCAGGAACAAGTTCCACAGGCTCAACCTGGCGCAGTTGCATTTCCCCCAGGACATAGGCCTCTGCCCACATCCTCAGCAATCGCGGGCATGAAGCAGACTCCGATGCTAGTACAGCTGTGAAGGTCCAATTAAATCAGCTACGTTTGCTTTCACCGCTCCAAAGATTGGATTAACCAGGAACAAGTTCCACAGGCCCAACCTGGTGCAGTTGCATTTCCCCCAGGACATAGGCCTCTGCCCACACCCTCAGCAATCGCGGGCATAGAGCAGACTCCGATGCTAGTACAGCTGTGAACGTCTCATTAATGCAGTAATGCTCCTCTTGTTTGGCCCAAACCAGTGCCGCGGATAACTGTGGTAACAAGAGAGAAAATGCATGTTGCCCAGTGCTGATCCCATGACCCCAAGCAGAAGGAGGAGGTGGCATTACAAGGCCAAGAAACCATGAGCAGGATCCGCTTTAGTAGGTGTGGGAAGTATGTGAGCGGGCCCTGGGTCAGGCTCGGTCCCAGCAAACACCTTGTGTGACCCAAGGTGCCGCGAGTGACATAGCAATGGGAAATCCAGAAGTATAGGCAGACCAAAGTAACATTTCTGTAGCAGAAGTATAGGCAGACCCAAGTAACATTTCTGTAGTGAAAGTATAGGCAGACCCCTGTAACATTTCTGTAGCAGAAGTATAGGCAGACCCCAGTAACATTTCTGTAGTAAAAGTATAGGCAGACCCCAGTAAAATTTATGTAGCAAGAGTAATAATAATCTTGGTATAGTGCCAACTTATTCCACAGCGCTTTCAGGTAATTATTATTTATTATCCCCCACCAAGCTGGGTTCTCATTTTACCAACCTCGGATGGATGGAAGGCTGAGTCAACCTTGAGTCAGGTACCTCAGTCTTGCAGGGATTGAACTTGCAACCTTCAGGTTGCAGGTGAGAGCTTACACTCAGCGCCACACAAGGCTCATATATAGGCAAACCCCTGAAACATTGGTGTACCATGAGTATAGGCAAAGGCCGGAAAAATTAGTTAGAAAACAGTATATGCGAGGGCCAGAAAAATTAGTGTACCAAGAGGGCAGGTAAAACCCATAAATATTTTTTAAAGATACAACTTGCTGTTGCTTAATTTGTAACAGAGCCTGGAGGCAGCCCTGTTAAAAAAATTGGTTTATGTTAAAGTATCAATACTTTTGAAATTTTGAAAAATTGTAAAAAAAATTGTAAGCAGAGCCTTTTGGGCCGCAGAAAAATTGGCAGTTCAGCGTGATGACGTAATGTTTTAGAAGGAGGAGTAGGAGGAAGAGGACTAATATCCGAGAAAGATTGACAAAGCTAATTCCCCCTTTTTTTCCGGTCATAGAAAATGTTTTTTTCTCTGGTTGCAGCGAAAAGAATCTTTAGGTTCCGCTGCTCTCAGTCGGTGGAGAAGAGAAGTCTGGGGAAATCCAGGTTTTGTTCATCTTTATGAGTGCTAATCTGTGATGATTCCTCCAACTGCACTAAACACCCTCTCTGACAAGACGCCAGCGGCACGGCAAGCCAGCACCTCCAGGGCGTACAGCGCAGGTTTGTGCCACGTGTCCAGCTTTGACACCCAATAGTTGTATGGAGCAGAGGCATTACGAAGGACGGTGGTACGATCGGCTACGTACTTCCTCACCATCTTTTTACAGTGCTCCCTCCGACTCAGCCTTGACTTGAGAGTGGTGGCATAGTCTTCCTGGGGAGCCATAAAGGTGGCAAAGGCCTTGGAGAGTGTTCCCCTGCCTGCCCTGAACATGCTGCCTGATCTCCGCGCCTCCCCTGCTACTTGGCCCTTGGAACTGCGCCTTCTCTCACTAGCGCTGTCAGATGGGAAGTTAAGCATCACTTTTTCCACCAGGGCCCTGTGGTATTGCATCACTTTCGTACCCCTTTTCTTTTCGGGAATCAGAGTAGAAAGGTTCTCCTTATACCGTGGGTCGAGAAGTATGCACACCCAGTAATCTGTGTTGGCCAGAATGCGTCTAATGCGAGGGTCACAAGAAAGGCAGCCTAACATGAAGTTAGCCATGTGTGCCAGGGTACCAGTACGCAACACATTACTGTCCTCACTAGGAAGATGACTTTCAGGATCCTCCTCACTCCTCTTCAGCCCATACACGCTGAACAGATGAGAGGCAAGCAGCATGGGTACCCTCTGCAGTGTGCCCAGCTGTCTCTTCCCCCTCCTCCTCCTGCTCCTCCCCCTCTTCCTTCTCCTCCAAAACGCGCTGAGATATAGACATGAAGGTGGTCTGGCTATCAAGCGACATACTCTCATCCCCCATCTCCTGTTCCAACCGCAAAGTGTCGGCCTTTATGCTTTGCAGCGAACTTCTCAGCAGGCAAAGCAGTGGGATGGTAACGCTAATGATTGCAGCATCGGCGCTCACCATCTGGGTAGACTCCTCAAAGTTTCCAAGGACCTGGCAGATATCTGCCATCCAGGCCCACTCCTCCATAAAGAATTGGGGAGGCTGACTCCCACTACGCCGCCTATGTCGGAGTTGGTATTCCACTATTGCTCTACGCTGCTCATAGAGCCTGGCCAACATGTGCAGCGTAGAATTCCACCATGTGGGCACGTCGCACAGCAGTCGGTGCTCTGGCAGATTAAACCAATGTTATAGGGTCCTCAGGGTGGCAGCATCCATGGTGGACTTGCAGAAAGGTGCACAGACGCGGTGCACCTTGCCGAGCAGGTCAGACAAGTGAGGGTAGTTTTTCAGAAACCGCTGAACTACCAGATTGAAGACGTGGGCCAGGCATGGCATGTGTGTGAGGCTGCTGAGCTGCCACCAGGTTACGGCCGTTGTCACACATGACTCTGCCCGGTTGGAGGCTCAGCGGCGAAAGCTAGAGGTCGGTCTGCTCTGGCAGACCCTGCAACAGTTTGCGGGCCGTGTGCCTCTTGTCACCTAAGCTGTGCTGCTGCGCCATACCGACTGCTGGCGATTTGCTGCTCACACTTCTTAATTGAGAGGTAGAGGTTGCGTAGGAGGAGGAGGAGGGGGAGGGTTTAGATGAGGTGGCATAGACCGCCGCAGATACCAGCACCGATGTAGGACTGGCTATTCTGGCTGTGGGTAGGACTTGAGTGGTCCCAGGCTCTGACTCGGTACCCATCAGCGAGATATAGTGGCCCTGCCCGCCAGGACTTGTTCACGTGTCTGTGGTTAAGTGGACCTTCCCAGTAACCGCTTTGGTGAGGGCACGATTAATGTTACAGGAGACATGCTTGTGTAAAGCTGGGACGGCGCACGGGGAAAAATAGTGGCGACTGGGGACCGAGTAGCGCAGGAACGCCGCCGCCATCATGTTTTTGAAAGCCTTTGTTTCCACAAGCCTGTACGGCAGCATCTCCAGGCTGATTAATTTGGCAATGTGCACGTTTAAAGGTTGTGCGTGTGGGTGTGTGGCGGTGTATTTGCGCTATCGCTCAAACGCTTGTGTTAGCGACAGCTGAACGCTGCGCTGAGAGACATTGCTGGACGGGGTGGAGGACAGTGGAGGTTAGGGTGTGGGTGCAGGCTGGGAGGTGCTCGTGCCTGTGTCCTGAGAGGGGGATTGGATCTGTGTGGCAGGTTGGGGTACAGTGGAAGAGGCAGTGGTGTGACCCAGAGGCGGTGAACGGCCTACGTCCCACCTAGTGGGGTGCTTGGCCATCATATGCCTGTGCATGCTGGTGGTGGTGAGGCTGGTAGTGGTGGCTCGCCGGCTGATCTTGGTGCGACACAGGTTGCACACCTCTGTTCGTCAGTCGTCCGCGCTCTCACTGAAAAATATCCACACCTTTGAACAACTAGCCCTCTGCACGGAGGCTTGGGCCGAGGGTGTGCTTTGAGAAACAGTTGGGGGATTCTTCGCTCTGGCCCTGCCTCTACCCCTGGCCACTCCACTGACTCTTCCAACCTGTCCTGCTGCTGCGCTTGACTCCCCCTCTGAAGCCCTGTCCTCAGTAGGCTTAGCAAACTAGGTGGGGTCAGTCACCTCATCGTCCAGCTGCTCTTCCTCCGAATCCTTTGTGCGCTCCCCCTCGGACTTACTGCCCTTACTACTATCTCAATGACAGACAACTGTGTCTCATCATCATCATCCTCCTCACCCACTGAAAGCTCTTAAGACAGTTGCCGGAAGTCCCCAGCCTCATCACCCGGACTACGGGAACTTTCCAAAAGTTGGGCATTGACAAACTCCTCAGGTGAGAGAGGAACCATATTTTCCCACTCATGGCAGGGACCTGAGAACAGTTCCTGGGAGTCTGCCTGCTCATCAGAATATGTCATTTTCATGGAGTCAGGAGGCTCGGAGGAAGGAGGAGCAGCAGCCAGAGGATTCAGAGTTGCAGTCCCTAAGCCAGGAGTAGTGGACTGCGTTGAAGACTGGGTAGTCGATACATTGTTGGATGCATTTTCTGCCATCCACGACAGGACCTTCTCACACTGCTCTGTTTGTAATAAAGGTCTACCGCGTGGACCCATAAATTGTGATATGAAGCTGGGCCCCCAGAAACTTGCCTCTCTCCTAATCCTGCAGCAGCCGGCTGTGATTCACCTGGACCAGGAACTCAGCCTGTGCCCACACCCTTGCTTCGACGTCTGCGTACGTGTCCACGTCCTCGACCCTTACCCCTACTCCTCATCATGGCAGATTAAGAATAGAGCAGGGCCCAAATAAATTACCCCACTGTACAGCACTGACAACTGGGCCTTAATTCACCGCACACGGAGACTTGTAGATAGCGGAGGCTCTATGCTGTGACTTGAAAAGAGTAACCCGCTGGCTCGCGCTGATACATAAGGGTAATTTACTGCTTACAGAGACTTGTAGATAATAGAGGCTGTGTGGAGTGAGAGAAGACTGTAAAGCCAGTGGATAGTGCTGGTAACTGCGGCGATCTCAATCCCACCAAGGAAAGGGTATTGTGAGACGCTCTGTACAGCGGCTGAGCTGAAATACTTTGCAGTGGCCCTGGTAATATTAGAGTACTGTTTAGCGGTGAGACCGCTGTCTAATTCACTGCAGACAGAGAACGGTATACACGGAGTAGTTCGCAGCAGGCTAGGAATTATTTCAGTGCACTTTCACAGTCAGAGCAGTATTGTACAGCACTGCAGCCAGAAAAAAGTCTAACTGAAAGGCTGCAAAAAGGCCTAGCTGCGTAATACAAAAAATTGAAGCACTACTACTCCCAGCAGGCCCCAAGTAAAATGCACACTGTCAGATGTCGCCCAACGAAGGAGCTTTGCGGTTTTTGCATGGAGGATACGGACTGTATAGTGTATATAACTTTCCCTCTAGAAGTGGCTGTGGCCCCAACATTCTGCGTCTAATTCACTGCAGACACAGAACGGTATAAACGGAGTAGTTCACAGCAGGCTAGGAATTATTTCAGTGCACTTTCACAGTGAGAGCGGTATTGTACGGCACTGTAGCCTGAATAAAATTTTACTGAAAGGCTGCAAACAGGCCTAGCTGCGTAATACAAAAATGGAAGCACTACTACTCCCAGCAGGCACCAAGTAAAATGCACACGGTCAGATGTCGCCCAACGAAGGAGCTTTGGGGTTTTTGCATGGAGGAGACGGACTGTATAGTGTATATAACTTTCCCTCTAGAAGTGGCTGTGGCCCCAACACTCTGCGTCTAATTCACTGCAGACACAGAACGGTATAAATGGAGTAGTTCACAGCAGGCTAGGAATTATTTCAGTGCACTTTCACGATGAGAGCGGTATTGTACGGCACTGTAGCCAGAAAAAAATATTACGAGAGCCTGCAAACAGGCCTAGCTGCGTAATACAAAAATGAAAGCACTACTACTTCCAGCAGGCACCAAGTAAAATGCACACGGTTAGATGTCGCCCAACGAAGGAGCTTTGCGGTTTTTGCACGGAGGATACGGACTGTATAGTGTATATAACTTTCCCTCTAGAAGTGGCTGTGGTCCCAACACTCTGCGTCTAATTCACTGCAAACACAGAACAATAAAAATAAGTTTGTTCGCAGCAGGCTAGGAATTATTTGCATGCACTTTCACGGTGAGAGCGTTATTGTACGGCATCCAGACAGAAAAAACTATTACGAAAGGCTGCAAACAGGCATAGCTGCGTAATACAAAAATTGAAGCACTACTACTCCCAGCAGGCCCCAAGTAAAATGCACACGGTCAGATGTCGCCCTAAGAAGGACCGTTGGGTTCTTGTAGACAGGATCCTACTCTAACACTTTCCCTATATCAGCAGCAGCACTTCTCCTATACTCTGTATAATACACTGCAGACTGAGAACGCTATAGCTGTAATGGCCTGCACAGCCCGAGATGGAAAAAAAATGGTGCACTGCTGCTCCCAGCCAGCCACAACAGTAATGCACACGGTCAGATGTGGCCCTAAGAAGGACCGTTGGGGTTCTTGAAGACAGGATCCTACACTAACACTTTCCCTATATCAGCAGCAGCACTTTCCCCTCTGCCAGCGTGTGTCTGTGGCGAGCCGCGGGCAGGACCGCTTTAAATACTCAGGGGGTCACTTGATCTCACCAGCCACTCACTGCAGGGGGGTGGGATAGGGCTGGCATGTCAGAGCAGGAAGTGGTAATGCCTTCCCTGCATGTCTATTGGCTAGAAAATGGCGCTAAACATGCAGGGAAGGAAATAGAATTGATTCGAGTACCGCGTGGTACTCGTCTCGAGTAACGAGCATCTCGAACACCCTAATGCTCGAACAAGCATCAAGCTCGAACGAGTGTGCTCGCTCATCTCTATTGCTTATCCTATTTTTTTAGTTCAGAGCACCCTGCTACCCACTGTAAGCACTAGACGCAGTGCTCTCCCTGTCCATAAGAATGAAGGCGGTGGTCACATGGTTTAGCCACATGAACGCTTTCTTTGCTATGCCCTGACCCTGACCACGTCTGAGCAGGGGCGGACATAGGTTCTTTTACTGCTTGTATCTTAACAATACCATTGATCCATAGAGTGACCGAAGGTTGGATGCGACTCGACAGATAATCATCATCATCATCATCATTTTAATAAAAAGACTTGTATAAATAGTTGAACATTGATTTGAAGGAATGCTACCATCCAAAAAGTTGCGCTGCAGAGGTATTGTTCCGTCTCCCTTATTTGCAAATTACCCAGAGGAGCATGCACTAACCATCTAGCTGCTCTCCTCATGGAGAGACAATACCGTTCCCGACTCACATCATAGACCTCTCTCTAGCCAAGCCAAAATCCTACTGCACACTGATGAGGGGCAAACACCCTGAAACAGCTGTCTGTGTATGGGTTCTGGCTTGGTCTTCGAATCCCAATCATTGATAAGACTTGTATAAAGAGTCGGACATTGATTTAAAGAAATGTTGCCATCCAATAGGTGGCGCTGCAGAGATATTGTTCCATGTCTCTCTTTTGCATATTACCCAGAGGAGCATGCATGGCCTGATAAGTCTCCTCACTCACCTTCAAGGTGCTCTCCCTCAGGAGAGACAATACCCCTTACGACTAGTCCTCTCCTTACATGTGTGCACTTATACATAGTCCAAGGGATGCATGAAGCTGTAGCCTTATGAGTGGACAGCGAGGGTAAGGATAAGAGAGGCATCTCCAGACTCAGCCCCACATCTCCTATGAGTTCATTACTTAAAGGTGTTATCTAGGCAAAAACTATTGATGACCTATCCCCAAGATACGTCATCAATAGTTTTTGCCCGGAAAACCACTTCAACTTTATGAGGCTTGTAAGAGATGATATATTCCCTTTAAAATAATGCATGCTTCATACTTCTCTTTATAGAGCTACTTTCAGCATAAGTATAGAATTTATAGGTTTCCTTTAAGACTTCTTGGGGACCTTTCACACAGGACAGAATATTCTACAACAGCGTTGCAGAATATGCCCTCCTGCAGAGTATTCAGCGCCACAATCTTGGTGCAGAATTGAAAATAGCAAAATTCTCCCAGCAATTCTGTATCAAAATCCACAGTTTGCTGCGGACTTCAGGGGCGGCATATTTTGCAACACTGTTGTGTAGATATTCCGTCTAGAGATGAGCGAGTATACTCGCTAAGGCACATTACTCGAGCGAGTAGTGGCTTAGCCGAGTATCTCCACGCTCGTCTCTAAAGATTCGGGGGCCGGCGCCGGTGACAGGTGAGTTGCGGGGGGGGGGGGGGGGGAGAGGGAGAGAGAAATCTCCCCTCCGTTCCTGGCCGCTCTCCCCCGTCGCTCCCCGCCCACTGCCGGCCCCTGAATCTTTAGAGATGAGCGGGGAGATACTCGGCTAAGGCACTACTCGCTCGAGTAATGTGCCTTAGCGAGTATACTCGCTCATCTCTAATTCCGTCCCGTGTGTAAGGTCTCTTGAAGGCTCTACAGGTCATGTAACAAAAGATACCATGAAGTTAAATTAAGAAGTAATTAACTTTTCCTTACATGTGCCTGAGAACAATCGCACAGCTAGCTTGTCCAAACTTTTTCTGCTCTGGCCGGAATCTGTAAACTAGGGAGTCATATTTTCAGTAAAGAGAACTCATTCATGTTCTGGCATGATTGCGAGCCAGATAATATTAGTGGAGAGCTCATTTTCTCCATACCACTTCGAGAAGCCCCTGCGTCATGCTGCTCTTTAGGTGGTTTCACAAGAGCCTAGGAAACATTGCTAATAAGATTGCCCCAAACTTCAGCCAAGTTCTCAGAAGTGAGAAGCGAAGTGGTTGCTGTGAGCTCTCAAGTTTTCATTGTGGTACCCGAATCTTGTTTGGCTTTAAGAGTCACACAAAAGATATGTTTACTCTTCTGTTCCTTAGAATGTTCTGGCAGCGCGAAAACTCAGAAGACCTCCCGTATGATAACATTGTTAGGTAACGCCACTGTCTAGAAAGAGAAGAGACAAATTCAGTAGACTCCTGTGGTAGAGCAGTGAGGCTGGCATGATGCCATGTAGGAATGAGCTGTATGAATGTGGGATTTATCGCTCAGTAGGACCGCTACACATGCGATGCTAAGCATGACACTGCACAGTCAGAGCAGTCCGGTTATTGGAGTATGGTATGTGATAATAGCATTGCGCTGTGAGCTCTTGTACATCAGCCTAGAAAAACAAAGGAAATTAAATACAAGAAACTGCATGTGTTAAAATAACCAAAATTGGTTGTTCAAACCCACAAAGACAAGGAAAGTTAGCAAACGCTGCCAGTCTTCTGTCACTCGCTCATATGTGGATAAAGCAAAGCATAAACTTTACAGGCCTATATTTCTTCAAACTTGAAGGGCACTTTGACACAGGCAGAATATTCCGCATTCCACGCTGCAAGTCTCTGCAAATTCGGCACCAAGATCCGTGCATTTTAATAGAGAATGAAAATGGCTTAAATCAGCCTGCAACTCCACAGTTAGCCCCGTGAATGTTGAAGGAGAATTGCGCAGTGGCAAATTCAACTGCGTCCCGTTGGAAATATTCCGCCCGTGTTAAAGGCCCCTTAGAGACACAAGCCAATGACCATGCTGGTTTATATAAAAAGGGCACCAATGGATAGATGTTACAGGGGTTATCCCATGAAGAATATCATGTTCATTTACCTCCATGTGTTTTTGACATTTTTTTTTAAATGCGGCAATTTTTTTTTCCAATTGCTGCATTTCAAGAGACATTACTTTATCATGTGTAATGACATACAGGGAGGACAAAACAGCAATCTCTCAACCTGTGTGGCTTTTATCTTGTTCACTGCTTACCATGTAGTAAAAACAATATCTTGACTTTAGGGTGCATTCACACGAGCATGTGCGTATGCTGTACATGTATGCACACAAAAGTGCGCTCCCACGTACGTACACAAACACGGGTGGCTGAAGACGGCCCCACTGCAAGCAATAGGCTGCAGGCAACCCCTGCAATGATTTTTCTGGGAAGGGCTTTAAATATAAGCCTTTCCCTGAAAAACAAGCCAAACTGGTGTATAAAATAAAATTTTGTGTCCTTGTTCATGTAAAAAAAAAAATTTAAAATTAAAAAAAATATATATATGTGTGTGTATATATATATATATATATATATATATATATATATATATATATATATTCAACTCTCCGCTGTTCCCTTGTCGCTGAACACTATGACAGCACTATCACAGTGATCAGTGCCAAGGGGAGTCCCTGCAAGGAGTAAAGAATCCTCTGCCACATCTGTCACGTCTGTGATAGTTGTGGCAGAGGATCGCAGCACTTCTGCAGTCCCATTGAAAGCAATGGGCTGCTGGCAAGCCCTGCAGGGATTTTCGGGGAAGGGCTTTAAAAATAAGCCCTTCCCTGAAAATCATCCCTAGAATGTGTTAAAAAAAAAATAATTATACTCACCCCTTCTCAGCTGCCAGGACTCTAGCGCGTCTAGCCTGTCTTCTCTCTGATTTAAAATCCCCGCCTTCTAAAAGAGCTGTATCTGATTGGCTGAGCGCTTAGCCAATCACAGGCAGCTCTCAGCCATTCATTAAATGACAGCTGAGTGCTGCCTGTGATTGGTCACAGCACTCAGCCAATCACAGGCAGTGCTTGGCGATTAATTGAATTCTATGAATGGCCAGGTGCTGCTTGTGATTGGCTAAGTGCTGTGACCAACCACAGGCAGCACTCAGCTGTCATTCAAAGAATGGCTGAGAGCTGCCTGTGATTGGCTGCTGAAAGACCCGCCTGCTGAAAGACCTTCAGAGCAGTGCAGTGAGAAAAGAGGCTAGATGTGCTTGGTCACCGGCAGCTGAGGAGAGGTGAGTATAATTTTTTTTTTTTTTTAACACATTCTAGGGATGATTTTCAGGGAAGGACTGATATTTAAAGCTCTTCCCAAACATCCCTGCAGGGCTTGCCAGCAGCCCATTGCTTTCAATGGGACTGCAGAAGTGCCGGTCCCATTAAAAAGCAATGAGAGAACATCGCGATCCTCTGCCACAGCTGTGGCAGGGGATTCTTTATTTCCCGCAGGGAGTCCTTCCAAGACTGATCACTGTGATAGTGCTGTCACAGTGTTCAGTGACAAGGGGTCTCCCCTATGTGAACACACCATAGGGAACCAATGGCTCTAATAGGAGCGTGTTTTTGTAGGCACATAACCACGCTCGTGTGAATCCACCCTCATTCTGTAGGCCTGTATGAATATGATGATATTCAATAAGCTCCATTTTTTAATGTTTTATTGCTTTTGCCCCAGTTGTTTTTTTGGCAAAAATTATTGGTATGTTGCTGAATTCTGAGAGCTATAACCTTTTTATTTTTCTGCAACAGGAAGCCCTGTGAGGGATTTTTTTTTCTTTTTTTGGTACTATTTTAGGGTACATATAATTTCTTAATTTTTCTCATTTCTTTTTTAGAGGAGTGCAAAAAAACTGCAGTTCTGTGATTGTTTATGGTGTTTTTTTCTACTATTTTACCAAATATGAAAGATTCTGTAGGTCTTTGTTAGAATCTCAGCTTTCAGAACAAAGTATCATTGAAGGGCTGATGGTCTGTCAACGCCTTAGATGTCGCAGTTGCTGTGACCACTGCATAGGAGGGGCTAAACAATCCGTGTCTGCTACCTGAAGCTGTCAGTAACAGCCCAGCATGGCGAGTGCAGTGTACAGAGATCTATCTTCTTCTGAAGCGCCTCAGTAGACAGCCATCACATCAGACGTACCTGAACAGCTGCTGTAGAAAACACTGCAGGACGGTCCTTCATGGGATTTAATAAAGCACCAAATTAAAAACACATTTTGTACTTACAAATCTATCCCATGAAGAACTATGATGTTTACTTACTTGTTATTATACCACCTGGTGTCCCACAGTAGTATGGCAGTGGAGCTGGAAGACTCCTTCTGCAGGGGTGACAAGGAAGTCCATATTGTCAGCTGCTGGGAGGGTGACTCCAGAGCCGACCGCCAGCAGCAAAAATTAGTAGCAGAATCAGGTAGGGCACCAGGAGTCAAACTATTATAAAAAATGTATATTTTATCCTTAACCCCTTAAGGACATGGCCCTTTTTCTTCCATTTTCGGTTTTTCCTCCTCCCCTTTTAAAGAATTGTAACTCTTTTATTCATCCATCACCGTCGCTGTCTGAGGATTGTTTTTTGTGGCACGAGTTGTATTTTTCAATGGCACTATATAATGTAAAAAACTGTAAAATGAAATATACGAAATTACGCCATTTTGGGTGCGTCTTATTTTAACGGCGTACACACTGCAACAAAAATAACAGGATAGCTTTATTCCAAGGGTCAGTAAGATTACTGCGATACTTATATCGTTTTTTGTTTTTTTTTGCTGTACTACTTTTATTTTTTTTTTCAAAGATATTGAGTTCTTTTCAATTATTTTCTGCCGCCGTCTTCTGACCGCCATAACTTTTTTATTTTCCTTCGACATAGTAGTGTGAGGGCTCATTTTTTGCGGGGCATCCTGTAATTTGCCTTGGTATCATTTTGGAACACATTCAACTTTTTGATCGCTTTTTATTGCATTTTTTCTTGAAGACCAGAAAAGTAGATTTCTGGCAGAATTTTTTTTTTGACCGTGCGGGGTAAATAATGTGTTACTTTGATAGATCAGAATTTTACGGACACAGCAATACTAGATTTTTGTTTTATTATTTAGATTCTTTTATTCTAAATATGGCAAAAGGGTTCTTTTTAAACTTTTATTCCTTTTTTAAAAAATAATTAGTAAACCAGACGGCACTCGCGTTGTATGGAGGGAGATCGCCGCACGATCACCCTTCATACATACCCTGACGCTGCAGGATGTAAATGTACATCATATAGTGGGAAGGGGTTAAAGTACTGTAAATTAATTTAACCTTGCAGTGTTGCACCTTCCCGGACAGAAGGAAGATGATAACTTAATTTTTCAACAGTAGTTGTACAACAATTGGCAAGTACCCTATTTCCCTGAAAATAAGACATATGCTGAAAATAAGACATAGCATGATTTGCCAGAATTTTTGAGGATGCAAAATGATTTTTCAGGCTTTTTGAGGATGTTTGAAATATAAGCCCTAATCCAAAATTAAGCCCTGCTAACAGTTAATTAAAAAAGTCAATTTAAATAGTGTCCAGGCAGCTATACATGTAAAAAAGTTAAACCTTTTTGAACAAAAATTAATATAAGACACTGTCTTATTTTTGGGGAAACATGGTATATCCTCATACATAAAGGAGCTCAATACAGTTGTGATGTAGTTAAAAAAACTAACTTAATAGCGCTCTGGTGGTGCCAGTTTGAAAATTGTGAAAATTTAATTAGAGTAGTCTACTAGGATTAAAGCCAAATTTACATAATTTCAGGAATTGTGATATGTAAATGATTCCTGGGATAACTATTTTAAATGGTCACAGGCTTTTCAAACAACTCGCGCTTATATGATATCCAGTGTGATAACTATCAAAACTGCCCTAAAGTGCTACTCCTTCTACTTCTCCCTTCCTCCTAGCTTGCAGTATGCCACTAAAGATGGCTTGACAACAGGAAATGGAGGAAGGGGATAAGTCATTATGCTCATTGAAGTGTATAGACAGAAAAGGGAGGGAGGAGGAGGCTCTCATAAACACAATCTGGTATTAGCATCACACTTCATTATTTCTGACCCTCTGTAATGATTTCATAGATACATTTTTTATACTCAGACCTCCGTACAGTAACCACCTGCACTTGTGTTTTACCCTTACTCGTATGATAATTTTATTTTTCTATGAAAAGCTCCCAAGATTAGAACACTTGGGAAACAAAACATTTCTTTCCGCAGTTTTTAATTATAAAGGATGAGATGAACATTGGTCTAGTGTTTTTAGGAAACTACATTGTGTTTACTTGTAATACTGTAGGGCCCGCATACTGTAGATGTATAGCAGCAGGTAATGAGGAATCTGGGGCATTGCAGTGGGCAGACATATGAGAGTCGCCTCTAGAAACATGCCTGTCTAATGCAATCAACTCCCGTAATTACATGCTTTGATATGCAGTGTAATTTCTTATGAGCATGGCATGGATAGAGATTCACTTGTAGGAGGCAGCAAGTCTTTTAAAACACGCAGAAGGACTATTATTGAATTTTCCAGACAAATTTTAAACTCTTAATGATGGAAGGATCAGCAATGAGAGACCGCAAAACTCCGACGCATAAACAGTATGGGCCATTAGGAGTTATTGTAAAAAACAAAGCTGCCATTGTTCCACGTTCCGAAGCGGCCTGGAAGACATGATTGATTATATATGAGGTTTTCTTCCCTTTTTCCCTTATCATATTCATGTACTCCATGAGTCTGGTGCTGTCATACTGCCTCCTTTATGTTCTGGTGTGTTTATGTAAGTACCGATGGCCATTAGGCTACTAACATCCTGGATGTACTGACTGGTGCCGACTATTCACTTCACACTACATTGATCTGCAGCAGCCACAGCACAGGCTTCCATACGGGGTTATTTAAAGGGGTTGTCCCGCGGCAGCAAGTGGGTCTATACACTTCTGTATGGCCATATTAATGCACTTTGTAATGTACATTGTGCATTAATTATGAGCCATACAGAAGTTATCAAAAGTTTTATACTTACCTGCTCCGTTGCTAGCGTCCTTGTTCCCATGGAGCCGACTAATTTTCGCCCTCCGATGGCCAAATTAGCCGCGCTTGCGCAGTCCGGGTCTTCTGCTGTCTTCAATGGGGCCGCTCGTGCAGAATGCCGGCTCCGTGTAGCTCCGCCCCGTCACGTGCCGATTCCAGCCAATCAGGAGGCTGGAATCGGCAATGGACCGCACAGAAGAGCTGCGGTCCACGGAGGGAGCAGACCCCGGCGGCCATCTTCAGCAGGTGAGTATGAAGACGCCGGACCGCCGGGATTCAGGTAAGCACTCTCCGGTTTGTTTTTTTAACCCC
This sequence comes from Eleutherodactylus coqui, assembly GCF_035609145.1. NCBI lineage: Eukaryota > Metazoa > Chordata > Amphibia > Anura > Eleutherodactylidae > Eleutherodactylus > Eleutherodactylus coqui. The sequence goes on from NC_089849.1 coordinate 112,435,617, forward strand.
TGCATCGGGGTTGTCTCGCGCCGAACGGGGGGGGGGGGGGGTTAAAAAAAAAAAAAAAAAAACCTTTCGGCGCGGGACAACCCCTTTAAGATAAGTTTTAATGTATACAACTCGTGTTTTTGAAATTATTTAATTAGGCCCAATCTCCACGGGTGGGTTTGATTTGCAGAATCCGCGCGGGTGCCTCTGCAAATCAATCCGCCCATAGGAAAACATGGGCGTCCACAAATGAAATAAAGCATGCGAATTGGATTGCAAACCTTTTGGTCTCGATTTCAGTGTGGATCCCACACGGACGGCTTTCATTGAAGTCAATAAAAGCCGTCTGATCCGCGGCCCATCCACAATTCAATTGCAGACAGGCTGAGGATTCCGCACGGAAAGCAAGAGTTTTTTTAAAAAAAAACTCCACTGCGCATGTGTGGCGGCACAGACATCCGCACTGAAGAAAATGAAGACCTGGACAGGTAAGTAAAAAACCTGCAGTGTCCTCGGCCACAAGCAGGGCCAGATTCCGCTGCAGGCTCCCGCATTCAGAATCCAATCTGCCTGTGGACATAATAAAAGGGGTTGTGACAAGATTACAAGTTTTCCCCATCTAAAGGATAGGGTAGAACTTGCTGATTCATGGGGGTCTCACCTCTGAGCCCCCAATAATCTTAAAAACTGGGGTACCATGCTCCCGGTTGTTTCTCCCACTCCAGTGACATCACAATGAATGGAGTGATGGGCGAGCAAGCGTCAAAAAAAACAATGAGAAATACTGTATGTAGGAACAGACTCAACTGGTGTGGTGGTGCTGCCCCTACAGCTGCGGGGAGGGAGGGGGTGTAAAGGACACCTGACAGCCTGCTTGGGCTTCTATATACCCCTCCATGGGTGGAGGAGAGTCCCCGTCCAGTACGGGCATCCACAATGAAGAAACAAAAAAGCCAGGAAAATGCTTGAGGTCAAATTTAACTCACTGCTTCAGAAAGGGCGAATGCTTTAACCTAAACCTTGAAACGGGGGGTTTTATATCATTAGTTTTGGTTTTTTTAGTACATTTATTTATTTATTTTACTTCAACTTTTTTATCCCCACAAGTAATTATTGTCATTAGTCTGCACTTCCAAGTAAACCCAAACAATCATTGTTCATCTGCATTGCACATCTCTGTCCTCTGGATCACCTACGTAGATCATTGCTCTTCCGGATACTGTGAGTTGACGAGGGTCTGCCCAGGACCTACACACCTCCCTGGTACAGTATGTTCTCCAGTTTCTCTTATTGATTACTGTACAGAGGATTGTCCTCAAGCACTTTTTAATCCATACATATCCATTACAACATAGAAGATAGTAGCACTATTTCTGTCAAAAGCTAAAGATGGCGGTGGAGATTTATTAACCCCGTAGTGACCAGGCTTTTTTGCTTTTTTCCATTTTTGTTTTTTCCTACTCCCTTTTAAAAAATTGTAGCTCCTTTATTTATCCATCGACGTCGCTGTAGGAGGGCTTGTTTTTTGCGGGACGAGTTGTATTTTTCAATGGCACTGTTTATTGTAACATATAATGTACTGAAAAACTTTTTAAAAATTCTTAGCGGAGAGAAATGGAAAAAAAACGACATTCCACCATCTTTCGGTGCGTCCTGTTTCTACGGCGCACAAACTGCAACAAAAACGACCTGATATTTTATTCTATGGGTCAGTACGATTGCTACGATACCAAACTTGTATAGTATTTTTTTTGCTGTAGTACTTGTATTTTTTTTAAGATATTTAATTTTTTTCAATTATTTTCTGCGGTCATTTTGTGCGCGCAATAACTTTTTTATTTTTCTGTCGACGTAGTTATGCAAGGGCTCAATTTTTGCGGGATGTCCTGTAGTTTCCGATAGTATCAATTTGGAATAGATACGACTTTTTGAACGCTTTTTATTGCATTTTTTTTGGAAGACAGGGTAACTAAAAAAGTGTATTTCTGGCATTCTTTATTTTTTTTTTCGGACGAATTTCACCGTGCAGGAAAAATAATGCACTACTTTGATAGATCGGACTTTTACGGACGCGGCGATACCAAATACATATTTTTATTTTATGATTTAGATTTTTTAGTAATTGATATGGCAAAAGGGGGGTGATTTAAACTTTTATAACTTTTTTTTTTTTTACAATTTAAAAAACTTTATTGATCTTTTTTTTACTTTACTTTGAAGTCCCCCTGGGGGACTTTAACATGCGATGCTTTGATCGCTCCTGCAGTATGACGTAATGCTATAGCATTACGTCATACTGCTTTTTTACAGGCAGTCTATCAAGCCACCCTGTGTGGATAGCTTGATAGGCAGTCTGCTGAGACATCCCTGGGGCCATTCATTAGGCCCCCAGCTGCCATGACACCTGCACGGATCCCCCGATCTCACCGCGGGGGGGCCGTGCGGGACCCCCAAACAGCGTTCGGGGGATTTAAATGCCGCTGTCAGAATTGACGGCGGCATTTAAAGGGTTAATAGCCGCGATCGGCTATTGACCGCGGGTGTCAGCTGTAATAAACAGCTGACGCCCGCGCTGTATGGAGGGAGATAGCGGCGCTACCTCCCTCCATACACGTCCTGCAGCTGCAGGACGTAAAAACGCTATAGGGTGGTCACTAAGGGGTTAAGGGGGTTTCCTAACAAATTCTATTGACGACCCATTCAATAAGACCTCATAAGATCTCTTGTGTGGTGCAGAGTGTTAAGGCAGCAGTATGCAGTCCTAAGCTCTCACTCACAACCTGAACATTGCAAGTTCAATCTACGCATGGTTCAGGTAGCCGGCTCAATGTTTTACTTCCAAGGTTGTCAAAATAAGTACCCAGCTTAAATAAATTACCTGAAAGCACTGTGGAATACATTGGTGCTATACAAATCACAAGTCTCTTTTCCCTTATTCTCAGGATAGGTCATCAATAGTTAATCACCAAGGACCAGTCACTCAGGATACTCAGTGAATAGCTTATCGTCCAGCCTGCTGTAAGTGGGATCAGAGGCAGAAATGTCATACCGGGCTTCCATTGAAGTTGAAGCCTCCTATTACACTTCCAGCAACTCTGCCTCCAACACCAAGTGTAATAAGAGGCAGTGCTTCCATTTCAATGGGAGCGAAGCCTTCTATGATGCTTCTGCCTCAGTCTCCGATGACAACGTCCAGCCCCCACTGCTAATGGGCTGCAAAATCAGTTGATTACTAGGGATTTTAATTGATGACCTATTATCCTGCGAACAGGTCATCAATAGAATTTGCCAAGAAGAACCCTTTTAAGATTTCTTCGTTTTTGTGATCATGGGGTTCCTAGGAGCTGAGCCCACACAATGATGGTATATACCGTGTTTCCCTGAAAATAAGACAGTGTCTTATATTAATTTTTGTTCAAAAAGGTTTAACTTTTTTACATGTATAGCTGCCTGGACACTATTTAAATTGACTTTTTTAATTAATTGTTAGCAGGGCTAAATTTTGGAGTAGGGCTTATATTTCAAGCATCCTCAAAAAGTCTGAAAAATCATTTTGCATCCTCAAAAATTCTGGAAAATCATGCTATGTCTTATTTTCAGCGTATGTCTTAATTTTAGGGAAACAGGGTAGCATCAATAAATATAAGGATGGAAACCTTATAATTTGGAAATAAAGTTTCACAGACCAGCATGGCTATTGTGTAATGTAATAAGTTGTCCATGGTTTCTCTAAGTTCCGATCATCTGAAAATCATAGTTTTAATTAAAAAAAAAAAGAATTGAAAAGTAATTATTCATTTGTTCCAACTGCAAGACATCACTAAATTAGTATGTCAAGTTTTTTCTAAGGAAATGTGATTATTATTTAACATATATTAAAATAGAGGAAGAGATCAGTCAGGATTTTGCAAGGGGGATCCTAGAGCGTTGCTGACGAGAACATTTAAGGCAGTCTAAACATATTGCTTTCCACACCTCATACGACCATAGATTTATTTTATAGGCAATAGGAGAAGTTAGGGTAGATGTAGGAGACTCTTGAAGAATAACGAGTATATCGATACACTTTATGGATGGATTAAAAAAGAGAATAACTAGAAGAAGCGATCAGATGAGAAAGCAATGATGGAATTGTACTAGACGCTCCCGAGGATCCTCTGCACAACTCACATGCCGGATTACTTTACACTGCAAGCAAAGACAGAGTAAATCCCATTGAATCCCAGGACATGTTCTCGATGACACCTCATTGTGTCAGTTGTTTTATGCCCGGAGCAGTTACCTGACATTACCTCAGCATCTCGTGTCTATGTTTTCACATTAACACTGGCCACTCGCACTCCATAACGCAACAGCAGCCGCTGCTTCTGGAAGTCAGAGCCCCCTCCATATGCACTTTGCAGAATGTCTGCTAAATGAATTAGCTTGAGCTCCTTTTCCAGGTTTGCGGAGTGCAGAGCCAAAAACCACCTCTTTGGAATAACAGTGCATTGAAATGATTGGGGGATAAGTTTCTCACTCACTATTAATTTCACCATTTATCTGATACCATTAACCCTGTCATAGATGACAAATGTGTTTTGCTTACACTAGCAATGGCAAAACTTTTTTTCACAATTGGGCTAGTATGGTTTTAGTGTCTACATCCGTACAATCTAATAAACTTGTAGAAAGGTCGACTGCATTCATGTTTATTCTCCGTTTTCCTTGTCGCAGGTATTCCAATGTATACAGATGTGATTGCTGACATGACTACCGCATTGTAGTAAATTGTAGTTATAGAATGTTAAGTGTCAAGTTAACATTTGCTACGTCTGCAAGAATCATGTTTTCTCATCTCTCATTGTAAAGACTATCGGGCGGATTTACTAATCCTGTCTAGTAGTTAGACAATATAAGTAGTGCAGTGTAGTATACCAGCTATTACATCCAGAGGAATATATATATATATATATATATATATATATATAGTGAGACAGTGACCGGCAAAGTGCTGGAGGGCCGTTACATTTCGCCTAGGATGCTCTCCTATGAGGCGTTGGGAAGCGCTTGGGCAGATGCGTGCCACCGAGCGGTCTGGGCTCGGTGGAGGAAGCCGGCAGTTTAGTGTTGGTGGCATTAAGCCACTACCACGTTGTAGTGAGTGGGTGGCTCCAAGCCGCATAATCCGGGCCGGCTTTTCCTGGAGTGACCAAAGTGAAGGGTGGGATGGTCACTCCCACGTACCAGGTGGGGCTGGTACCAGGCATTATAAAGCCTGGGCCTACAGGGCCAGACAGAGAGAGCTGAGACCTTTGCAGGTCTGAGAGTCCTGGCTGGCTGTGTGCAGGAGCTATTTGTTACCAGTGTGTAGACAGGGACGCTACCTGTATAGTAAGTGCTCAGACGAGCAGGATTTACTTTGTGTTTGCCTGATGTTAAGGCCTGTATTTTGCTTTTGTTTGCTTGGAAATAAACCCAGGCAAAGCCTGGACTAAAGACTTTATCCTATGTGTCACTGTCTCTGACTGCTTATGCCCAGGTTGCTATCGATCCTAAACGCTAATCCCTCACAATATATATATACATATATATATATATATATATATATATATATATTATGTTTGTCTTCCCATAACAACCATATTTTAATGGAAAAATAAAAACTACAAAAAGTAACACTGTTGTTGCAGCTGTACTGAGATCTTTGCCTTGCTTTCAGGCCAGTCCAGGTTTTAGCAGTATCTATGCCTTTCCTGGGGCGGAGGGGCGTAGTGTCGGGTGACTGATGTCAGTTCTTACCTGTCTTTAGTTGTCCTGCCCTGTATAGCCTGACTTGGATCTGACTTTAGTGCTGATCAATTAAGCTTCCTCCTGGGATTGCTGATGAGGAGCACAATCTGTCTCTGGAGCTCCATTTCCTTGCTGCATACTTTTGCTATAGCTAGGTACTGCAGTTGTTTTCTTTGTAGTATTCCTTCTTGTATTCAGGGCTCCCTGGTAGGGATTTATTAGTGGCCAATGTACACATGTGAGCCCGCACTTATCAGAGCGATTAACCTGCAGATTAGACAGTGGTCCCTCCTGGGGTAGGGGTTTACAGTGAAAGGATTTCACTTGGTTTCATTTTGTGTTTACGTTGCACGGTCGTGATTTTGGTTGAGTTACGCATCGTTGTGCTTATTTTTACGTTTCTGCACACCGCATGTCCAGTCAGGACGCAACAACTGTGTTTATGATCACCTGAACTATTAAGATTTTATGTTAATTATCCCACATGGTGAGTGACATAAAAAACAGATTCAAAGATCAATGCCAGAATAGCTGTTATTTGTTTGTGTATCCCCAAAGTGTAGTAATGGAAACTACAACTTGTCCCACAAAAAAACAAAACCTCACACCGATCCATAAATAGGAAAAGAAAAATATAATAGGTTTTCAAAAGCAGCGATGGAAATATTATTTGTACTGATCCAAATAATACATTTATCATGTTTTTATATTGTTATTGTAATAAATGCCACGAAAACAGAACCAAGGAAATCAGGATGGACTTTCCCTTTATTTTCCCCCATCCAACCCTCAAAAATTATAAAAGTTAAACACGTTTTATATACCTCAAAGCGGTACTATGGAGATGTTACACAAAATGGAGTTCCTACAGGGATTGGAATAAACAGAGAAAAGAATCAGCTTACAGAATTGTCAGGAATTAACGCCCCCCCCCCCCCTACAGGCAAAGATATATAGTCACAGCCACAAAAACTATTAAAGATACACAAAAAAGTGTAGTTTATTCTTTAATTACAATTTTAATTTTTTTACTAGTAATCAAATTATATAGTAAACCTAAATTCACCCTAAAGTGTTCCAAACTATAATACTAGATGAACAAGTGGAGTGACTGCCCCGAAAGGGCGACCCCACACTGGAACTGGAAAATGCCCCCACCAAAATGAAAAAAAAAATATCTTTCGAGAAAATAATCAGTATTGAATGTTGGACGTAAAAACATTGGGCTAAAAAGGGTGCTTTTTTTTTACTTTCAAATCTTTTTCTATATATTCAAAAATACCTCAAGAGCTGCAATTTTCTACAATAGCATAGACATTTGTGAGATTGTTGGATGTGACAGAACATTATGTTCAAATATCTAACCTTACTGAGCAACAAATAACAGTTTACAGCCCAGGCCTCATTCACACAATAGAATTTTCCCACGGGTTTGGGTTTAGAACTCGGATCCAAATCCGTAGTGAAATCAACACTATTTTAGCACTCCATAAAATGCTATGGAGATATAGAATGCAAGTAAATACAATAAAAATACAAAAAAAAAACAGGTCATCAAATGACATTTTAGCATTTTGGTTTCAGCAAATGTATTAAGTTATGCAATGTTGCAACATACATTGTGCATCAATTCCAAAAGGCTTTGAAGTTATTTGCTTGCTGTTCTTGTATGAAGTCCTTCATTTGTGACTAGACCCCAGCCTTGTAATATATTGTGCGCATGTGTGATTATGGCAGGACCGAATTTTATCCCATGGAAGGAAACAATTTGTTTTTCATTCATTGACATCAAACCGATATCTTGCTAGGCATTGATTTACGATGCAGTGTACATTATAAACTGCATAGTAAATGCTGAAGCTGGCCCTGACGCTACATGCACAGCTTATTACATTGGCAGCTGTACAGGTAGACTATACAGCGGCAGATTTGTAGGGCTATATGACTCTTTAAGGACCTTCCAAGTCTAATGTGTAGTTACAGGAAATGGAGCAGAATATAGAAGCAATCTACATATCTGACAGTCTAGATAAAAGATTGTGTTTTCCAAGAATAGCAATAGTCTGCTAGAGTCGAAGTACAAATGACTTGAATTGCCTTTTTGCATTTGCAGCACTGAGTTTATTCATAGGAAATCATAACTTACCAATTCCAAAACTTCCATTTGGTTTGGCCAACGTTCTATGAAACAAATGCCACAAAACTGAGGGAAATTAAAACCGAGTTCCTTAATTTCTTACACCCCATCAAGCTATTCCCCCTGGAGAGGACCTTTAGAACCAATGCCTCGCCGCCTTCTATTATACTGCAGAGCAGATTAAGGTACGCAGGTATTTTAAAAAAAACAATACTATGTCAACCCTGAGCCTCAGCAGAGAAGTTCTAACAAAGGCGCATTTAGCAGAATGTATACACCGGGGTATTGATAAATTGGACGACTGCCATGTATAGTTTGTGCTACTGTATATTGAAAAAGTGTATCAGCTTAATGCAACCTATTTCCTTCACTTTCTTCCTTGGTGTCATAAATTCATGCTTTAAAATAATAATCTGAGGTCCTTCTGCATGGTGACTGAATAGATTGTTATCGTGCAGCTTGAATATGTGTTAATGAAGTTATGTTGTTTTTTTTTTACATAAAACTGATATTTTCTCATCCTTCTTCTGGCTATGCATTTTGTAGATACTGCAGAAGAGACCCAGTATTATATGGTGCGCAATGAAATGAATCAGCAGCGATGTAACATAGTTGGGCCAGGTTTAGTAGAGCAAGAGCAGCTCTTCAATAGCAGCTTTCCAAAAGAGCTCAAAGAAGTGGCCTCTCTATTGTGTTCATATTGCCCAACTAAACATATGGACATGAGGCAACTTCTGTAATCTCTGACTGCTGTCAGGTAAAAGAAGTACAGATGTAGCAAAGTTTTACTTGATTGTGATAACTTGCTACAACAGGTTGTTTTATCGTAAGCCATTAGAAAGCTATTGTTATTTTAACACAACCAAACCCATCGTAGGGAATTGAAAGGGCAAATAAACAATAGCACAGAAAATGATCTTAACTAGAGATGAGCAAGCACGCTCGTTTAAGGCCGATGCTCGATCGAGCACCGGTCTTGTCGAGCGACTGATTACTCGACCGAGCACCATGCGGGGGGGGGGGGGGGGGGCAGTGGGGGGTAGGGGAGGGGAGAAGTGAAAGAGAGATCTCTCTCTCACTCCCCCCTCGACTCCCCCCCCCCCCCGCGCGCGCATGGTGCTCGGTGGAGTAATCAGCTACTCGACAAGGCATCAACCTTAAACGAGTGTGTTCGCTCGTCTCTAATCTTATCGTGTTGTGGGTCATGGTAAATATTGCTACATCTGTACTCAGTATTTATCTTCAGAAAACAAAAATAATCATGCAATTAGTCATTTGTTACATTGTAGCCAATGCTCTTTGAAGAGTACTTGGTCAGTGTTTTTATCCTTGAATGTAAGCAAGAATGGTTTTGCTTACTAAACAAACTGTCAGGACTCAAACCTGGGTCCCCTTGTACTCCAGGCAGCAGCTCTCTCCCCTGGGATATCCAGGATTTGAACAGTTCCTTGCTCCTGTTAAGTCCACTTCCTGTCTCCTTGTCCTAACTCTGCCCTGCTACTAATTGGGACTTCCTATAAAACCTGACCATGCCTCAGATCCAGTGCATGATTATTGTGCTCCACCACCTTGATCAAGCTCCTCTTCCTCCTGCTTCTCAGCAATTGTACTGATACCTCTTGCTGCTGCTGGCCTTTGGCTTCCATTTGACTATGCTTCTGTCCTATCCCATTGTACTCCATACCGATACCTACTTCTGCTGACTCCTGGCTTCTATTTGACTACGCTTCCATTGCATCCCATTGTACTGCATATCATGACTTTCCGATAATGACTCCAAGCTATCATGTATACTCTTTAGTGACTGGTACGGCTACTACACCTGCGGCTCCAATCTAGTGGTGATAAGACTTAACACACAGTAATACCATATGTCAGAACAGGTTACAGTTGGGCGTGGAGTATGGGTTCAATTCAAGATGTAGCATAAAGATTCCATTTAAAGTTGAAGTGAGGTGGACAAGAATTGTTTGACCTTGAGGTTATAGAAATGTCATGTGAGTGGTACGCAGGGTAAATTTTAATGAGAAATTGTTAATGGGGAAAATGGTATGTGCCATGGGTCTTAGCTGGCACTACTTAATATCCTTTGTAAACTTTGACATATGAAGCCCAATTCATGCCCTAATACCTTGTCAAGATCTTCTGACACTAATCAATTTGCCAGTGTGGAGGACTGTGGCACATACTTAGAATAACATGCACTTTCTAATAGTACATACTAACAGTTATATGCATTCATGGGTTGAAATGTGAAGACTTTTTCTTCAGTTAATGCTAAATTGCCAACACTGTAAACTTCTTGGCACCATCAGGATAAAGCGTGTCCCAGTCTTGTCATGCAAGCCGACAGCATAAACTCCATGTTGGCGTCTCCATGGTCAAAACGTGTTAGCATTGCGCTTTCTCCCTTGTGGGATTCTTGAAAAGACAACATATTATGTTTTTTTTGCAACCTAAGGCAAGAGATAAACTAAAACGGGAACTGAGTGTACGTTACACACGTCTGTCTTTTACAAATCTCACACAGTCTTCTGCATTCAGAACAAATTTTGGGCAAAAAGCCACTGGAAGTGCTCCAGCTCTCTGTGCCCACTGCCCAGCTCCAGCCTATTCACTGCAGAATAATTTATTTTACATGGTATGTTCAGCCAAAACCAACATTCGTATGCCCTGTGGCATGGTCATGGAGGCACATTGTGGAGAGCATAAGGACTGACGTAGAAAAAAAAGCTTCTGTAGTTGAGGTCCCTCTAGTCTAGTAAATAAAGTCATACTGACAGTTTTTTATTGAATGTTGGTGAATGTGAGATTATTTTTATATTATCCTAAGGCCGCCTGCAGACGAGCGGGTCGGATCCGGCAGCGAGAATTCTCGCCGCGGGACCCGACCCGAGCGCCTGCAGAGAGCAGCGCGTACTCACCCGCGCCCGGCAGCCCCAGCTCTTTTATGTGCTGGCTGCCGGGCAGCCGGCGCATGCGCAGACCGGAGCCGGCGGCCGGGTGAGTGACGTATCTCTGCGAGCCCCGCACAAAAATAGGACATGCCGCAGTTTTTTTGCCGCGCGACGTTTCGCACGGCCAAACCGCGGCCGTCTGCATAGGAGTGCGTATTGTAATGCACTCCTATGCAGGCTTTGAGCGGCGGAAATCCCGCGGGAAATCCCACCGCGGGATTTCTGCCCGTGTGCAGGCGGCCTAACCCTAATATTGAAATTGAAAAGGAACATTTATGTCACACAATAAAACTAAGACTTATACAAATAATAAACCGAACACAACACAGCGTCAAATACAATAAAATAACAGAACTTTTGGAACATCTAGACTTTTCTTGTAGGTCTCCTCTTTAAAGTACCATTTCCTTCACTTCTCTGTAATTCCAAGATAGCGAAATACATCTGATAAAAGTTGGCAAAATCAGCCAATCACAACAGCATTGTATGACCAACTAATTTGAATGCAGCCCTCCTGATTTTCTCCTGATGTCTGCCATCATAGGAAAGCCCCCCCCAATGTCGATCCAGAGGAAGCCAAAATGTAGTAGAAGCCAATTTTCCACATTTAGGCCTTAGTCACACGGGCGTAAATACGCGCGTATATACGCGCGTAAAAAACACGCGTGACCATGTCCATTGCCACCAATATGTTCTATCTTTTGTAGGTGCGTTTTACGCGCGTATATACGCGCGTATTTACGTCCGTGGGTTTTTACGCGCGTATTTACGCCCGTGTGACTAAGGCCTTAGGGGGAAAAAAATCCTTCCCAACACCAATCTGGTAATCAGAATAGTCTCTGGATCACCGACCCTTCTGTAGTAATTAGTGAATGTAACATATAATATTGTATCGCTGAAGAAAAGTGGCCAGGTGCCTCTTGTACTGTTATCGAGTTTGCCATCACCGCGTCCTCAGGCAGAGAGTTCCACAGTCTTACTGCTCTTACAATAAAGAACCCCCTTCTATGTTGGTGTAGAAACCTTCTTTCCTCTAGATGTAGAGGGCGCCCCCTTGTTATAGTCACAGTCCTGGGTATAACTAGATGATGGGAGAGATCTGTGTAATGACTAGGGTGGCCCTTAGCTATAGGTAATTTTCCGAAAGTTATACTTTTGCTGCTCCCACTCCCTAATCCTGTTCCAATCAACAAAAAACTGGGCTGTGCAAACCGTCAGCTCCATTGGACAACCGCTAGGCGACCCTCAAACACCTTGAAGTTGGAACTTAGTATATGCTTTATGCAATGATTCATTCTGTTCAGAAGTGCTATATTCTTCACTATCTCCACCATTTTCTTTTTTCTTCTTAGAGAAATTTATGCGGACCCAACCAGGCAACCCCAACAACTGTTAAAAACCATGTATAAAACAAAAAAAATGTTTTGCTGAAAATGTGTAAGTAGAATACAACCATTGGCTGAAATAATGAATGATTTCTCTTTTTGTGGCAAAGACTAATGCCTGTGTTTATCTGGCATAGATGTTTAATGGTGAAGATGTGAGAGCTGCACTCCCTCACCAATCCTTAAAATAGGGGTGTCCATTTGATGGACCCCTGCCACACATTCATGAAATATCATATAGTTATACTATAACTGTTTAATAAGAGCTATAAAAAAAAACATTAAATATTATTTTTTCCTAAGAAGATTTAGTAGCAGTTGAGTATTGTTTACTGTCTGGCAATGATCTGTGAAACAAAAAGCAGTTAAACATTTAAAAAGTTGAAAAATAAGGGCCAACCTAGTATTGACCCCTGATATATTTATACATAGTTATTAGAGCGCCCCCTTGTTACAGTTCTGGGTATAATAGATGATGGGAGAGATCTCTGTACTAACCACTGATATATCTATACATAGTTATTAGAGCGCCCCCTTGTGACAGTACTGGGTATAAATAGATGATGGGGGAGATCTCTGTATTGTCCCCTGATATATTTATACATAATTATTAGAGCGCCCCCTTGTTACAGTCCTGGGTATAAATAGATGATGGGGGAGATCTCTGTATTGTCCCCTGATATATTTATACATAGTTATTAGAGCGCCCCCTTGTTACAGTCCTGGGTATAATAGATGATGGGAGAGATCCCTGTCTTGTCCCCTCATATATTTACACATAGTTATTAGAGCGCCCCCTTGTTACAGTCCTGGGTATATTAGATGATGGGAGAGATCTCTGTATTGTCCCCTGATATATCTACGCATAGTTATTAGGTCGTCCCTCAGCTGACTTTTTTCTTAAGTAAATAACCCCAATTCTGATGACCTCTCTGAGTATTGTAGTCAACCCATTCCATTTATTAATTTAGTTGCCACCTTTGTACCCGCTCAAGCTCTGATATCTGCTTCTTGAGTACCAGTGCCCAAAACTGTCCACAATATTCCATCTATGGTCTGACCAGTGACTTGTAAAGAGGAAGAACAATGTTCTGCTCATGTGTCCATAGACCTCTTTTGATGCCCTGCATGATCCTATTTGCCTTGGCAGCAGCTGCCTGACACTGGTTGATCCAGTTAAGCTTACAGTTAACTGAAATCCCCAACTACTTTTTCATGTCCGTTTTGCCCAGTGGTTCACATTGAATGAAATTCAAGGCAGTAGAGTATCTACTGTCATATGTCCACCGGCAGTTATGCTTGGCTGATACTAGATTTATGAATCCAGCCGTCTCCTGGATGGACTTATGAATGTCTAACCAGTAGAGTGCTGCAGCTGTCAACCATAGCTGTGGAGCAACTTAATGGACAGAGAACACGAGTGAAAGGTTCTGCCTCCAGAGAACTGGTGGTGATGGCATCAAAGCTAACTTTCTGGCTGTTGCATTGATAGAGTTAATATAATCTGCTGCTAGCAGAGTCCCTTTAAGCAAGGAAATAAATGTACATTGGAGCTTCATACACAAAACAGTAAGTAACGTTTCTAAGCAAGATTATAGGAGAAGCTTATTGTTTTATAAACATTTACGTACATTGGTACAATAAAAATGTTGCAAAAATGCTTTAAATGGATCTTACTTTATTTTTTTTTTTTTGTTTTACCATTGATAATCAAATTTGATGGGACAGGAAAATCTATATGGAAAACTATATTGTTAGAGCTCAAGCTGGGTGAAAACAGCAGCAAATCAGCAACCAATAAAGAGCGGGGCGGCTTTTCGGAAATTTTTGAAAAGTAGAGTATGCTTTAAAGAGAACCCATCGGCGAGGCCAACTGCACAGCCTTGTAGCGATGGCTCTACTAACTCCAACAACATCCCTCTTTTGTTAATGCTCAGCGGTATTCCCCTGTAATGACTCCTCTTAGATTGGCTCCCTACATCGTGAATGTGTCAAGTAGGCGGTCTGCAATGGGTGATGTCAGAATGGATTGACAGTGAGCAATGAGTACTTAACACATTCCCAGTGCCATGAACCAAATCCTAGAAGAGCCACTACGGGGTAAAGGGAGTGAATATAAGCAAAAGACAGACATTGTAGGGCTCAGGGGGGCTGCAGCTGTAAATCTATAGATATAGCAAGCTTGAACAGGCTGTCCATTCTGCTGCATCATGGTATAGAGCAGGAGGAGCTGAGCAGATTGATATATAGTGCTTCTGTGCTAAGGGACCAAATACTTTTTAACGATTTTACCCATTTGGCGTTTTTTAGGCCTATTTTTTTTCCTGGTCCACCAAAATTATTTTTGCTGCATTTTTTTCATTACATATAGGGCTATTTTTTTGATACTTTTTTTTCATCGAAAATCTTTTACCGACTTATTTTATTCTGGGTAATGCATACAAAAAGGTACAAAAAAAAAGATTTTTAAAATTTACAGTCATTTAAAAAAATATTATATTTATGGTAAAATAAAGTACAGGAATGGTTCGCCACTTTGTTTGGGATGTTTTGACATATAATCTGTAGAATCTGGGATTACAGGGCAGCTATGACGATGCTTTAGGTTGGTGTTGGTAGTGGGTCATTTTCTTAGATGTGTGTATATATATATATATATATATATATATATATATATATATATAATATATATAGTTTTTTATTTTATTCTATAATTTTTTATAACTTATTTTTGTTACTTTTTATCATCTATTTCCCCATGACGTCATATAAGACCTCTGGGGAACATTCACATTGTATTTTCTTTTAATTTCACACTTTTCCACTACAACTGGCACATCCATAGGAGCTCCAGTTCAGGTGAAAACATCCACTTAGTGTGACAGTAGTAACTATAAGAGCAGGTCAGGGGTCTGCTAAGACCCTGCAGCACTGACATGCCAGGGGTCGCTGGTAATCACGTGATCGCCGGGTCCTGTGCAGGAAACGGCACTGCTGCTTCCTGCATTCTCTACTTAGGGCTCACTGAGCGCTATGTAGCTTGTAAAGGAGACGGCAGAAGTGGTTAAAAGCTGTCTTCTCCTTCGAGCCCTGTTCCTACATTGCAGAAGCTTTAATCCTGCGCCCCATATTTACTATCAGCTGGGATTAAAGCCCAGAACCAGGCGCCGCATATTTATGGCACTTTGTCCCTAATGGGTTAAAATTGCTTCCCAACTTCTTTGTCCTTGGTCAGAGGCGTAGCTAAAGGCTCATGGGCCCGGGTGCAAATGTTTATCTTGGGGCTTCCCAACTTCTCTTAAACTCTTAACATAGGGGTATAACTTGAAGCTTCTTGGCCCTGATACAAAACCTGTAACAGGGCCCCCAACTATAATGCTTTGTTCATAGTACTGGGCTCCTTATATGGAGAAGAGAGGCCTTATGGGCCCCCTAAGGCTCCTGGGCCCGGGTGCAACCGCATCCCCTATCGCTACGCCAGCGCCGATGGCCATTGCTATGGACATTGGCTGCAGCAGTCATACATCTTGGCCAGCAGCAATCAAGAAGGATAGAGAAGTTGTGAAACAGTTTTAAGTCATGGGACAACTCCTTTAAGTAGCTATTGTTGGGCTGCTCTTACCGCTCGGCGTTCCTGTTCTCCACAGCTGCAGACGTGTTACCTCTGGCCCTGCGCTCACACATTTATCGGATAGACAGACTCATGATCATTGCATTTGTCATTTGCAGAGCAATAAATCTAGAGGACCCTAATCTTCTAACCCCTCTCTCATTTTCTGCTGACACACGCCGAACAACAAAGTAATTGAGCCAAGCTTGTGTGTGTGGCACGGTATTGACGCCTACCTGGTACATGCTGGCAGTGTTTTTAGGAAAATCCCTTTCTATCACATCATCAAACCTTGGCCCACAGCAGAGACATGCACTTCCCCTACTTGCTGGAGGGGTGTGAAAGAATACAGTGCATGGGGCGGTTTTTACGCACTTCGCAGAGTAGGTAAAAGTTACATAAACCAGAGCCCCGTCTTGGAGGTGCTTGGACCAACAGTGTTTAAATAATATCACTGACTGGCTATATAAGCGTTGCCTGGGGGGAAAGCACCAATACAAGAGCTGGAATGTAAAGGGGAGACAAAGGGTTAATATATACAGTGTGAAAATAAAGTGTAGGAATCTAAAATGTGATGGCAGATGGGAACCATTTCTTTTGATGATGTGTCATTTACCTGCCTGCTAGATGTTAACCCTCCTACTCCTGGAGTAGAATATAGTGATGATAGTCATTCTAAAAGCAAGGACAGAGATGGAGATGTAGAGTTAAATAGCAGAACGATGGTGGGGCAATGAGGTTGATCCAAGTGTATGGGGTGTCTTGACCTGTTGTGCCGCATGGTGGTACAGTACAGATGTAGCCAAGTTTAATCTGACTGGGATAATTTTCTGTGAAAAGTTATTTTAGGCCATTGAAAAGCTATTGTGTAATGTCAATACAAGACAATCTATTGGGTAAACAAACTGTAGCACAGACCGTTATCTTAACATGTTTAGGCCGCTCTCACACATACGTTTTTTTTCCCCCAGAGATTACCTTGGCGTTTTGAACACTGCGGTAATCGCGGTATAACGCTCTCATTGATTTCAATGGAGGCTCGCAGACATGTGCTCGAACGTGGCGCTTTCCAATGTAGTGATTTTTGAGCGCTGTCTGTTCTATTTTTTGCATTTACCGCACCTCATCAATGATGGGGTATGCTAAAGCCGCAGTTGGAGGCAGGAACGCTGCCTCCGAAAACGCAAGTAAAACGGCGGCGCTATTCTAGAGCCATGTGTGAGAGTGGCCTAAGAGTCAAGTTAAACTTGGTTGCAACTGTATGTTGCCAGTAGGTGTTACAGGATGCCACTGCCGTAGATCAGCAATGAGAAGTGAATTGCTAATTGTAGCTGTGCTATCAGGCAGTTATAATTGTCATAAGTGATGATGGCGATACAAGTGCTGCTGGTTCTTCTGCAGTGGACGTGGCTCAGTGGTTACAGTGTTGCCTTGCAGAACTGGGATTCTAGGTTCAAATCTCTCCAAGAACAACATCTGCATGAACTTTGAAAAACTCAATATGGATGTTGTATGGATAGATTTGAACCTAGAACTCCAGCACTGCAAGGGATTAGTGCTAACAGCTGAGCCGCCACACTTATTCTTTATTCTTCAGAGGAGGAAGAACACAAAGAGAACATAAAAAGTCCATACAGATTTGAACTATCACATCATTATGGGAAAGTCAATATTCTGAAAGAAATCGCTGACCCTATTCTGCAAAAATCGGCCTGATTTTAACTAAGGGCCAGTCATGACGAGTAACACTAGCCATTAATAACGCACATAATATGTGTGAGCAGCTTTCTCTCTTTTTTGGTAATTTTATATTTTCTCAATGGACTAACCATCATCTTCATCTAAACACATTTACTTACAGGGGGTGGACAAAAATATGGAAACGCCATATGAAATGCATGCCTTAAGTTACATGGGATTATAAATCATATTTCAATAAGACATGTAAAGACCGATTTTAAGTGGAGGCAATGTGACACAGATACTGCCAGGCAGAAGTGACCATCTACCAAAGTAACTAGGTTCCATAGGTCAGGGGTTTGAGCCACTCAGCTGCTGTTATCAGCTGTCTCTCAAAACCACTCAGAGCAGGGCAAGAGGTGAAGTAAACACAAATTTGCCGGGAAAGCTCTCAGCCAAGCAGGAGTCAAAAGGGCAGGTCAGTGCTAATTATTAAAGTTCCACGTATTTTGTAGGTGTTTCCATATAACAAGCCTCGTGTGGCGCAGACTGTTAAGCAAGCAGAAATGCAGTCCTAAGCTCTCGCTCACGACCTGAAGGTTGCAGGTCCAGGTAGCCGGCTCAAGTTTGACTCGGCCTCCCATTCTTCCGAGGTCAGTAAAATGAGCACCCAGCTTGGTGGGGGGTAAAAGATAACTGGGGAAGGTAATGGCAAACCACCCCGAAAAACAGTCTGCCGAGAAAATGTCATGATGTGACGTCACCCTAGGAGACAGTCATGACTTGGTGCTTGCACCAGGGGACTCTACCTTACCATATTTCTGTCCTACCCTGTATGAGCCTGAGTTAGGTTACTTTTGAACATAACAGCAAGGTAACAATACTACAAAATCTGTAGGCATTATAACATTTTTATAACATTGAGCCTAGTGTGAGATAATGTTATTTATGGGCTAGAGCTCCAGGTAGGGCCTCGGATCTAAAACCTTTTTAATGTCTTACAAATACTGATGCAAAATATTGACCAGACTACTGCCAAGAGGTTTTTGTTGTATTTGTACCTTATGCAAAACCCCTGCCTTCTGTTGGTCAGCGGCTCGTCTGGCATCCTCAGCTGCCATAATAACCACATAAAGCATAGGCCTTGGGGAGTGATAGATCCTCTTTATAGGGGATGTCCACATTTGAACTACTGATGACTTATCTTTATGATATGTCATCAATAGCTAATTGGTGGGGTTCCAGGACCCAGGACTCCTACCAATCAACTGTTGGCCAAGTCCCTATGTCAGTGTATGGAGTTGGAAGCAGACAGCTTCCTATGAATTCAATGTCAGTAGGGCCTGCTGGATCTGGATGCTTTTGGTCCCATACACTGATTCAGTGGCTTGGCAAACAGCTGATAGGCATTGGGCTGAACCCCAACAATCAACTATTGATGACTCATAAATAGTCAGAATTACTTTAAAGGTGGATGACCCATTTAAGATTTCTGAGCACTGCCACATTGGAATACTACAAGACTTGTATCACAGTGCACCGCCATTCCTTCAGCTCCATTCACAGTAAGCAGGCAGCCATTCATAAGCGGGTTTTTAGCAGTTTTTTTTTTTTTTTGCCACCTGACAAACTAGTAAACTAAATTATTCCTTAGCCCAGCACATACATTTGGGTCTTTTCCAGTTTTTTTTGTACTGGTATTTAGAATTGACACTCGAGATTCAAGGATATGAAAGCTATTATAAAGGGTGGATTGACATATAGCAGTTTTTGGAAAAATGCTGCATTTTTTGTGGATTTTTCCTGGCATGTTTGCACCTTTTTTTCCCCCAAAATAATGTTGTGGTCCGATGTTAGCCTAAAGCTAATAGGAAATTTTTTTTTTGCCACCACTGCAAACAGTGCATTTTTTTGTGATGCTTTTCGTTGCTTTTGGTGTGTTTTTTAAGCCCATGAAGTTTCCTTCCACATGCAGCCCGGCGTTCCTTCAGGTGTTTTCTCATAATTCTCTATAGGAAAAAATATCTATATAAAGAAAAAGCCACAAAAAAGATTTAGCAAAAAACACATAAAATTCATGGTGCAAAGTGCAAAAAGATGCCACAACAAAAGTATGGGCTGCGGCCACAAAAATCAGGCACAAAACACATGAAAAGGCAGACGGGCACCATGCCAGGTTGCCTGATGCTCACTAACTACATACATTACACGTCATATGAAGTCATACATTACATGTCTGTGAAGATGAACGAGAATAAGACATGCAGTGATACAAAATATCAATCTGTGTGAATAGCGTAATAAGCGATTATAGGGCATGTAGGTCCATGGAGTCCACAGACGGGGGCTGTAAAACACTCTGGCTTGTATGGGTCCTGAATGGGTTTCTAGCACATGCTGACTCCTGAGCTTCAAAAACAATGGTATATGGGGATTTCAAAGCACTGATGGAAGGAGTTTCTGACACACTGACCCTTGAAAAGTCCCCCACAGGTCTTCAGGTCACATGACCAGCACTCTGATAACTCTTTCAGCAGTTAATGGGGAAAAGGTATGTCAACCGTCATAATGAAAAACTCTTTCTTGCTCACAGCACCCAATCACAACATTTCAAATTCTACTCTTCAAAATAAATGCTGCATTGCCGTGGGCAAGAAAGCTTTTCTTTAGGACAGTTGACATAAATCTCTCCCACTAACTGCAGGAACACAGAGTGCTGGTCATGTGACCTGGAGGCCAGAGGAAAAGTACAAGATACATGCCTGGAGGGCATGAGCTACAGAACTTCATCCCTCACAGGAGAGATCAGAGATAAGGTGATGATTTTCCCCAAAATAAAAAAAAGGAAGAGTGCTTCTTTAGGAACACCAACACTTGTAATTCTAGATTATTGGCACAATCAACGACTCTTGAGGATACCTAACAGTAGCATACTGATGTTAAAGAGTCCAGACCACTAGTGCTTGGACACTTGAGGGTCCAGAACACTGACGCAGTGCTGCTCAAATGCACTACCCCTTGGGGTTCCAGAAGAGTAGTACATTTTAGCCAGATTTACAGAATCACATGGCATGCATGATACTTGGTATGGTATTCCAATGGAATTTCAAAAATGGATTCTAGCTAGAGATGAGCAAGTATACTCGCTAAGGCTAACTACTCGAGTGAGTAGTGCCTTAGCCCAGTATCCTCCCGCCCGTCTGTAAAGATTCGGGGGCCGGTGGGGGGGGGGGGGGCGGGGAGCGGCGGGGGAGAGAGCGGAGGAAGTTTATTTTGTGATTTGTTACATTTAACCAGTAATAAGCTTGTAGGTAACAGGTTTAGAGGTCACAACAAGTTTGGCCACAATCTCCAGGCTCGGTCTTTGTGTTATTCTGCTGATCTTAATATTTGTTATTTATTTATTTTTTACCAAATGAATTGCATATAGCAACCTATTTTTCCATCAAATGCTTTAAGGGTTCTTATTTTTTTAGTGCTTTTTGTGGTTTTTCACACTTTTTTTCACTTAACTCATTTCTGAATTTGTTTCACCCGAGTTTTACCAGAGGAAAATTACAGCCACATGTTGGAGATTATATGAAATCATTCAGCTGTTTCATTTGATTTACCTGCTCGGCTCAAGATGCTGTGGAGTCGCCCACAACACCCTTGCTTCATTGCTTTCTGTCACCACTCGCATCCGGCCTCGGCCTCTCATACGTAAGAGTCTCAGTTTCTTTCCACAAGTAGAAACAAATGGATGTAAACTGCTCTAAGTTGTCTGCTTCTCGGAGCAAGACAGAACTCAGCGGCTTTTCTCGTCCATTAGAGAATGTCGTGCGGGCCATTTGTTCTCATCGGCACCTGATCTTAATAAGTGAAGCTACTTTTGCTCGCATTGACATGTTGCAGAATCCGTCCTCTTCTTACCCAGAATGTAGGAGGGGATTCCAAAGGGAGGACACATATAAGTGAAAGTTTTGCATTCCTCTTTCTAGTTTTGGGTCTGTTCCAGTTTTGGCAAATTGTGAAGATGATGAAATGCCTCTAGGCAGTCAATAGATACATGCTGTGGGTAAACATAATATTATCATTAGTAGTATTATGTCATTATGACTTGTTTTACTGATCAGTTTCTTCTGTATGGTGCAATGATGCATTCCAATGAGAAAAGTCAAGTCAACAAAGTCCTTCCTGTTATATAAATGTTTAGAGGAAAAAAACAATGCATATAATAAACCCGTATGATAGTTCGTGTAGCTCAATATACAGCACATACTATATGTCGCTGCGACATTTCAGAAAAAAAAGTACTTTAAAAGGCTGCCGGGAACAGGGAGAGGAGTTATGTGGGGTTCCCATTAGCTTCTCCGCACCCAGATTGGGAAGATTGACAACTGGTTTGTGTATATTGAGAAACGTGCCTGTTAGGGCTTATTCAGAGAAACGTATGTGCTAAAACACTTGCTGTAGTGTAATGTACTTTTGCAGGAACGAGCTTTTTGAGGATGATTTTACACGCTTCTCTGCACAGATTACTGTACTTTTTCACATGCAGGACTAGTTCACACTCATGCGACACTCCCTTTTCATGTATTTAAAGGCTAATTAGCCTAATGAGGTCCAGATGTGTTCTTTTACCCGTGTTTTGCACAGTGTTTCATGCTCCCCCTCGCATATTAGCGCACCTCCAATAGACTTCTATGGGAGCCTTTGCTGTGTAAAATGTAGAAAAATAGAGCAGGCGCTACTTTTTTCCGCATGTGTGAAATGCGCTCACAAAACACTCTTCTGGGAGCAAAGCCATCGGGTTCTGTTCTCTGTGTTTAGCGCATGCAGATTTTGTGTGCACAAATACGCGGTCTTGTGAAGAAGCACTAATGTTCGTGCAGCCCGAGTGAACAGCGAACTACACAAACATAATATAAGCATGGCTAAAGGAAAGAATATACGCTTGAGACCGGATACAAACATGGGTTCAAGCGTTAAATGCTACAACTGTCGGAGTTCAGACCAAACAGACATTAACCGAATGGGAAACAAAGAGGGAAATCGCCATGCACTATCTTGGTGTGTATGTGTATGTAATATGCCGAGATAGAGCATGCTGCGATCATTACTGCTCATGGATTTTGTGCAATATGTGTGAGCAGCAACATGGGAGCCTATGGCAGATTGCTACACATGTTACATGCACATAGTATGCTGTCACCACATGTTCGTGTGAAGAAGCCCTAATAAGAGGAGTTAGGAGATCAAAAGGTATAACGACCAGCGCCCCCTAGCAGTAGGGGCTGGTATTTATGTGCACAGATTCCAGGTGATTGGCTGGCTAAAGCAATCCACACAATCAGCCATCCAAATCAACCACACCTGCAGCAATGTGCTCCTAGGAGTACACAGTACTAGAGGTCCCAGGAGCACGACATGACAATGTCAATCCTGTAGGGGCACCGCCACAGTGACTCTTCTCCTCATTCACATCAGATTCTTAATGTATGTTTTCTCTGAAACACCACAGTGCCTGAGAATAAAGCATGCATCCTTGTAATATGAGCGACTGTCTTGACTTCATGCTGCCCATCGTTCAGGCAGCATGAAAATAACGATAGGATCTCCTTAAGTTCTGCACCTGTATTTAATTGTATGTATTACAGACATAAGCCCCAAACCCCCCGCAATACTCCAAACCCCACAACTCCCTTAGGCCTCATGTCCACTAGCAAAATTGAATTGCGGATTCCGCTGCGGATTCGCGGATAGCTAAAGTTAGAGCAGAAGATTTACTAAGCTAAATGTGCAAGAATTCTGGCTCAATTTGCTCCAGATTTGGGGCACATGTTCTATACTTAATATTTATTTTAGACACCTTTTGCACCTCACTAGACAAGGGATGAGGCTTATCAGAAGGATATGCAAAAAGGAAAGATTGAACAATACCTCTGCAGTGCCACCTATTGGATGGCAGCATTCCTGCAAATCAATGTCTGACCTTTTATACAAGTCTTTATAACAAAGATTGGGAACTAAAAGCCAAGCCAGAACCCATACACAGACAACTGTCTCGGGGTGATTGCCCCTCATCAGTGTACAGCAGCTTTCTGGCTTTTTGCTAGTGAAAGGCCTGTGACGTGGGTTTGGATGTTATACAGAGGAGCATCAATGGCCCTTTAAGTCTCCTCACTCACTGCTCTCCCTAAGGAGAAAAGATGGCCTCTCACTAGGGAAGCCAGACTCCTACTGCACACTGATGAGGGGCAAACACCCCAAAACAGCTGTATGTGCATGGAATCTAGCTTGACTTTCAACTCCTAGTCATTGTTACAAGGATTGTATAAAGAGTCTAACATTGATTTAAAGGAATACTGCCTTCCAATAGTTGGCACTGAGGAGGTATTGCTCCATCTTCCTTATCAGTAGGTTTCTGGCTTGGCTAGTGAGAGGCCTATAATGTGGGTCAGGAAGGATATCATCTCTCCTTAAGAAGAGCACCTAGAAAGTGAGTGAGGAGACTTATAAGGCTATTCATGCTCCTCTGGGAAATATCAGAGGGAGGCAAGGCAAAAAATGCAACAACATGCACCTGAATTTTGGTGCAAAATATTTGAGTGATGTAAGTCAACTAATTGGTGGTGTAAAGTTACATAAAAGTGCCAAAAGATGCACCATTTCAGGAATCTTCAGACTATCTAGTCTAAAGGTCCTTCTAAATAGCATGATAATTGGGCTTCAATGCTCTGTCGAACATCAGCCCTAAAACTGGGCCATGTAAAAGGACCACCGATCAGCCAACAAACAAACTGATTTTCAGTGAGCATAAGAATACTTGCTGATATTCTATATCTCTTCCCGTGAACTGGGAGCTGCACAGCCAGAGTAAGGGGACGAACAACTGTACTAATGATCCTTTGTCCTACATAGCTGTGATTTTTGGACCTGTAAATAAAAAAAAACAACAAATGCTTATTGATCTGCGTTCTTTTATATCGGGCCGGGAATCGTCACATGTCCCATGTAAACGGACCTAAGGTCTATACTATTTAACTATCAGAGAGGAATAGGAAATCTGCTTCAATATTTAACTGTTTGGGTTCGTTTTTTTTCCATAGGGAGCAGAAACGTAGCATTGTAGTATTCAGATTGTAGGCTCTTATGGCCGGTAGGGGCTCATTGATTGTTCACCATCATGATCACAACCGTTAGTTTTGAGTAGGGCATGCTCAGGTGCAGGGGCGTAACTATAGAGGGTGCAGGAGATGCGGTTGCACCCGGGCCCAGGAGCCTTAGGGGGCCCATAAGGCCTCTCTTCTCCATATAGGGAGCCCAGTACTATGAATAAAGCATTATAGTTGGGGCCCTGTTACCGGTTTTGCATTGGGGCCCAGAAGCTTCAAGTTATGCCTCTGTGCAGCATGGTTTAGGTATGGGTACGGGTACAGATAGAGGGGGGGGGGCAGCTCACCTTTTGCATCAGGGCCCCTGAGCCTTTACTTACGCCCCTGCTAAGGTGTATGTTCCTTCTGCCCACACCTCTTTAATACACAGAAGATAGCTATTCCAAAAGTATAGAGAATGTGAAACCTTTGCGACATACAGAGGCATCACAGCATGAGGAATAAACGACACCTAGCAAATAACTATAGAGAAGTGAATTGCTCTTAAAAAATGTTTCTTGTTATATAATCGGGCGATTAGACGCTGAAGTTAGACGGAGCCATGGAGACGGGGACGCCAGCGCAGGGAAGGTAAGTGAATAACTTCTGTATGGCTCATATTTAATGCACGATGTATATTACAAAGTGCATTAATATGGCCATACAGAAGTGCTTAACCCCACTTGCTTTCGCGAGACAACCCCTTTAAGGCACTATGAAGATCAATATTAACAATAAAACACTACAGTATACGAAGGCCACATAATACCCCCAAACCGTGATGACATAATACCACCATACTGTTACCTAAAATTCACTATGAAAAGACCATTATTACCCCTATACAGTAACCATACAGCGGTGGATAGCAGTTCTCCAGAGGTATTCTCCAGACTGTATAATTAATTACAGTACCATTGTATTCAGTGATCACAGGCGATGTTTCTTCTGACTGGAGTTGTTTGCTTTTCCTTTCCTTCTCCACCCGGCCCAGTCCATTATGATGACTTACTCCTTGTCTCTGCAGAATTTTACACAAAGGTATATTTGCCTCTTCAATTTTCTAGTATTTTCTTTATTTGAGCACAATGTTCCCATCTACAGCGCTCTAGATAGTAATAACACCATTGTGGTACCCCACATAGTAATAGTATCTCCCCTTTTCTGCGCCTGTAGGCCTCACACATGAAGTGACTTGTTTAGTGCTTCACACACAGTAAAAGTGACTCCACTCAGTAATAATGCTTTCTTTGTGCCTCTACTCAGCAATTTTATACCCTTTTATGCTCCCATTTACTCATAATACTCCCCTTATGCCCCATTCAATAATAATGAACCCTTATATGTCTCCTCTCAGTTATAACTCCCCCTAATATGCCCCAACTCAGTTATATGGCCCCGTAATATGCATTTTAATAAAAAAAAACACACCCCCTGGTCATGTTGTTCCAGTCCTTGCTAACTTCTGGATAAAACAATTACTGAACTACATGATTTCTGTGGCCAATCCCCAGCCTCACCAATGCCACCTCGGTAGCCTGGGCTCCACCTGGGCTGTTCCGCAGCTAAATTGGATGCACAGACTGCATGCTCACCCATGCCATAGCCATTTGTGGTCCAAATTATCACTCTAACGCAAAGTAATGCAAACCATGAAAATCCCTAGAAAAAATATTTCCACGGTGTACAACGTGCTACAGGCAAAAGACCATAAGGCTAGGTCTATATGGTGACTTTAGCCGGGACTCAGGTTGGGTGACTAAAGATTGCAATGTAGCCCTGCAACGTTGAAACCTAATGGATATAAATGAAGTTAGATTCCGTGCAGCCCACAAGTTGCCATAACCCGACAACCATGTTAAATCTAACAGGTTTGAACTTCTTGTGATTGTCAGGTCTCAGTCACAGCAACATGTGAGCCACAACCCAACCTCATTCACATCCATGAGGTTCTGACATTGCAGTGGAATCTGTGTGTTGGCCAAATTCTTTGTGTAGCCTGGCCAAAATCTCTGATTTTTGTCAATGCACGTGTTCACTTACTTATTTGTTTGTTTGATACTTATTTTTTCCTTTCCCAAATATATAAATGCTTGTAAGTAATGTTACAAATATCCCCATACAGCAACCCACGGAAGACTCAGCAGCACTAGGAGTAAAAGGTTGTACAGAATTGGCAGCCTTCCCTCTTATCATCCGAGTGGCCTTATTGCTGCATCTCCTGCATTAAGGAGGGCCACCTATTTCTAGTGACCCATTTATCTTGTAACCTGACTAACAGCCATCCCATGGTTGCTGTAACACTCCTAGCTCGCCAGTTCCAGTAATATAACAGATGAAGGTTTCCTGTGTTATTTTTTCAAGCTACAGCCAACACAAACTTAAACGCGGGTAGTCTTCCCTCCCGAAGCCCTGGTAATAATAGGATGTTTCCATTGACCACTGTATATTGACTCTTGTTCCACCTCTGCTTTTCAAGCTTTTTAAGAGATCCAAGTATAAATAAGCTAAGCTTACCACAGGGGGACATAAAATTCACCGTTTTGACTCATTGTTTGAACTGTTTATGGGTTTTCCTTGAAGAGTATGTTCAGTTTTCTGCCCTGGCTTCCTTCCAGCTCAATGTGTTAACCTTGCATCATTTCCAAGGTATTGTGATGGGATTTAGATGTGGCCTGTTTTCCAGTTTGGGTCCATTTTTTTCCATAAATGACAAATTTTTCTTTAAAAATGTCTCATTTTTATACTTAGATACAATTTTATACTATTAAAGTTGCAGAGCTAAAGCCTGAGTCTGCACTATAATTTTGATAATAACTTACTATTTTCTTCTGCCATCTACAGTGTTATCATTGATACCCCCAAATCTCCACCTACACAACAATTCGTGCATGTCTACAGGAGATCTCCCTTCATCGATCTTCACTGCTTGTCAGCTACTCTCGGGAGCTGAAGATGGACATATAGATGTCTACAGACTTCAATGAGTCCCTCTTCAACTTCCAGGAGGAGTCGACAAGCAGTGAAGACAGTCAAAGGCAGGTGCATTGCTAGGAGGGGGCAGAGGGGTATGTGCCCCGGGTGCAATAAGAGGAGGGGTGCCAAAGCAGCCTACAGTCAAAGATTGCCACATCAGAGTAGAAAAAGGCTGAAGTATTGTTGATGATATCATGAAACTGTGATCAGTCACAGGTATAGGAAGGTTGCTGGAGGAGCTAAAGGACCTTTGGTGATGTTATGAGTTTGTGATCAGTCACCTGTGTAAGAAGAGTCAGATTCCTGGCTGCGATGCTGTGGTGGCAGTTTCTTCTACAGTGCAGAAATTGAAGATCCTCATGAGCAGGTAAGAAACATCTAACACTGTGTGGGAGGACATGGGAGGATGCTGTCTCTGTGGAGGGTGGACATAAAAGGGCATCATCACTGTTTAGGGGTCCCATAAGAGGGTACCATCACTGTGGGGGCAAATAGGAAGACACTGTCACTGTGGAGGGGGCACATAAAAGGGCATTATCACTGTGGGGCAAATAGGAAGACACTGTCACTGTGGAGGGGGCACAAAAAAGGGTACTATCACTGTGGGGGCAAATAGGAAGACACTGTCGCTGTAGAGGGGGCACATAAGAGGGCACTATCACTTTGCCTTCAAAACCGCTCAGCCAATTACAATCAATTGACAAATTGTGCCAACACACCGCTCAGCTCAGTTTTCAGCTGTAACACAACTGGCCAGAAGGCACACTGTGGGGTGTTAACCTCAAATGTCCAGAACCAGACTCCACAATGCAAGAAAAAAGATATAAAAAGCTACATTACATAAACGCAATAATTGATTGGGGGAGAGTTTGCGCCAAACTAAATATCTGCCCAGGTGCAGGAAGATCTAGCTTCACTTCTGGCCAAAGGGGCACTGTGATTGGGTTAGTGCTGCAGCCCCTTAGGTTTGACCAATCAGTGGGGGTTTCAGCAGTGAGATTCCCACTGATCCAAACTCTTGACTTGTTCCTTTCACATGCTAAGAGTTACTCTTTAAGCTCTGGGTTTGTGACTTCAAGCAACCATGAAAGCTAGGCTCTATTCACATTGGCATCATGGTTTCTGTTTAGAATAGAAACCACAATGCTGTTCTGGACTTATAACGAGGTTATTCGTTTTCTGTCATGGTTTACGCCATTTTATTTGGAGTCTGTGATTTAGGATCCAACAGATCCTCCAATAGGACATAGCCTTATATATTAAACAAATAGTTGCCATGTTTTTTAATGTGTACTTTTATAAAATATTGATTTCCTAATAGTACTCAGCAGTATGAGTCAATCATCAATTTACAGTCATCAGATACAGAAGCCCGGGGGCATTAGATCCTCCAGTGGCTTCCAGACTTCATCATGAGACAACTGAAGATTCTATTTCTTTTACATAGCACTAACACATTTCACAGCAGGTTTCAACACACCATAGTATATTTAGTATATACCTTGGACCTCCACAAACAATCACAATTTGTTCAGAGCACCTTAAAGCAGATGAGTGTGATGATAAGATTTATGGATCTCCCGCTATTAATTCGAAGGCTGTGGTTTTAATACTTATAGGAAAAGGGTCAACTTACATAGTTGCAAAGCACTGGCATGATTCTCCAGGCCGGGTAAGCCATGTGTAGTACCCCAGGGTTAGGGTCCCACAGCATTGTTACCTCATGAAAGTGTATATGTATATATTTATAAATGGGTGTAATTATGTTCAATTGTGTGTATGATTTTAAATGGTCAACAAAGGGTTAACTTTTGGTGTTCCTGCTACCTAGCACTGAATGACTGTGCAGAATAAAACCTAACCTGCTCTAACACCTGTCAGTCACCCTTAGCTAGCCTGGGATTGGGTAGAGAGATTTCTCTTAGCTCAGGATTAGTCAGCAGGAAGCGTATAAAAGACAGAGAGTGGGTGGGGTTAGCTAGTCTAGTCAGCTCAGAGAAGTCTGAAGGAGACCAGGGAGGACCCAGGAGACCATCTTCAATAACAGGCAATGGGATGGGAATGAAACATCAAGAGTGAGTACTAACAAAACAAGTGTATAATGGAGAGTTAGCAGAGGACAGAGATAGAAAGAGAGCAAGAGAAGAGGAGAAGGAGCGAAAGGAAACCAAGTCAGCTAACTGAATCCATAGTGAATGATGCACGTAGAGTCTGTGATCTGAATAGTGACAACTTAATGGAAATGGTGTATCTGCTGTGGATACAAGAAATGTTTCTAATAAAGCTTGGAACTTTTTTAATCTAAAGTCTGCTTCCTGAAGTGCTTCCCACCACTTACACCAATTGTACTGAGGTACCACTCGACACTACAGGAGTGCAAATACTACTACCCATTAATATTTAGTTCTCCACTTTTTAAACTTATTATTTTTGTCCGGCATTGGTACCTACCTGTATACGGACTGGCGTGACAACAAATTAACATCTTACCCTATCCGACTCTGTGAGTAGCAGGCCATAACAGCTGCCTATATATATTGTTTATTTGTGTTAATATTTGTATGTGTTTTTACCACCCTGATGCGGCTTACCGGCTCAAATCTCGATTGTATACTTTTCAGGGAGCAGCAGAGCCACCGTTGACAACCACCTCATTCCCCGCTGCTTTACCCTTATCATTGGTTTGCACCCGATCTAGCTCACTGCACATGTACACTTGAAAAGTCCTATCGATATAATCTATATGGACCAAACAATGGCGATAAGCCTTTATTTGAAATGGTGCACAATAAAATATCAGCTGACTCTATTGACTCTGAGATTGTTGTGGGAGATTTTAACTCCATCCTCAATTATAAGGAGGATGGCCAAAATCCTATTTAGCGCACTAATACCCCCTGGCCGGGGGATCGATATTACAAGACTTTTTAGAATCCACAGTTTTGGTTGCTGCCTGGAGATTACTTAACCCAAGGCATAAGGAATATATACATTATTCACATGTACATGATTCTTGGTCTAGGATAGAATACATACTTTTCTCACAGGCATTACTTCATAGATTGAACTATTTTTCTATTGCTGAATTGGTCATTTCACATCATGCTACTTTGATTATGAGTCTGAAAGACCATACTGTCATGGGTGCTGATTACTTATGGAAGTTCCCATTGTATCAAGCCTCAGATGAGTTATTCTAAAAGCAGGTATGGGGCTGGTGGTGGGAATGTACGTCAGATAATGAACAACACTCTGATAACCCCCAATTCTTGAGGGATATAATTAAGGTAGTCTTGCGGGGCAAATTAATATCTCATACAGCTAGACTCAAAAAGAGCTAAAGGCAAATATAGAGGCACATAGCACTTACATCCGAGAAGTCTACAAGATATTTCAATCTTCATCCAACCCACAGTCAAAACAAGACCTATGAATCTTGGTTAAAAAAGAAGGAGCAAATGCTGCATTCACAACAAGAAGCTAAACTATTCCACTTTGGTAGTAAGTCATGGCACCCAATGGCTTGGCTTGCCAAAGGTTCTTTTACTTCTTATACCACGCCCTACTTGCATGATTGCTCTGGTACCTTGCAAACATATCCATAAATTGTGAAAGCTATATTCTGCCAATTCTATGTTAACCTTTATTCTCAGGACCCTGAGGAGCCAGGTACCAATCACAGCTGTATGGGCACAGTGATGTCACAAAGTCCAGTGACCACAGAGCAGAGGAAGTCAGACCTCACTGGGGAAGCTACACAGAACTGAAATCCTGGACTGCTGGCTTGTGAGTCACCACACTGCAGAAAATCTACACAGAGTTATTAATAAGTATAAAGTGTGTAACAAGACTTAGTGTTAGGCAGATTACCCGTGTCTGTCGCCCTCTTGCTATCGGGCAGACATGGGCCTCACTCTGCTCCACCTGTTTGAATGGACTCTTAGCTTCTACTTTCTATCAGCACTGCAGGAATTAATCCTTCTCAGTACTCTCAGCCCAGCTACATGGTAATAGGCAATTACCCTCCTATTTAACTGAGCTGGAGATCCTCTTCCTTGCCTGAGTGTTGGTATGTGTTTGTCTCAGTCACCCAGCATAGGCCTCCTGTTTTTGACTTTATTGCCTGCTCTTTATCCTATACCCTTGTCTGTAGACATTTGTTCGCTGCCTTCTTGACTTTGCACCAGATCCGGTCACTGACTTTATTGTCTGCTCTTTATCCTATACTCTTGTAGGTATACGTTTGTTCACTGCCTTCCTGACTTTGCACCAGATCCTGTTTATAGGTCGGCCTGTTTTACAGTGCCTTGCACCAGTGCTTCTGAATCCCATGGGTCAGCTGCCAACCACACCGGGACTACTCCAGGAGGTGGCGGTCTGCTTGGTTTTCCACGTTGAAGTGCAGATCCCTGTACAGGGATTAAAGGCTGAATACTGGGGAAGCGTCAGATAACACCCTTAGGTGTAGCCCTAAGTCAAACCGGTTGGTTGGCATAGTGGGTCCACACTCACTGTCTGTAACACTTAGGCTGGCTTCACATGGGCGAGATTTGTACGTTGCGAGATGCACAAATCTCGATCAAACATGGACTCCAGTCTTTTGAATGGGTTCATACCCATGAGCGATGCAGGAGAAAAATCATGGCACATTCTATCTTTGGCTTGCCCTCACAGTGCAGTGCTCATTGTTTTTAATGGGACTGTAGACAGCATCGCACCATGTGTTAGGTGCAAGCGAGTGCGATGCGAGGTCTCCCCACTGAAAACAATGGGAGATACTCCTTCGATCCTTTGATATAAAACAACTTACATCTGCAAGGAAATTGCATGTTGACAAACGTGATATTGGGCCGTGACTTATGGCCCGATATTGCACTTGCCCACATGAAGTTGGCCTTAGAGCAGTTTCAGACGAGCGTAGGCACAACTGCACTCACCGGCATGGGGTATAGTTGCTCCTGAACGAGGGGAATTTCTTTCCCTTCACCAGCTTTTCTAACTCTGCACCAGAGCACAGGAGTTTTCAAAAAGCCACCGGAATATTGGTGCCGCTCGATCTTCCCCGCATAATGTATTCACTACATGCAGGAAAGATAGGGCAGGTCCTATCTTTTTTCGGCCATACAAACAACAAGTGACAAAAGAGCTACTGAAAACGAAACCACTGAAATCCTTTGAAATTAGTGGTTTGTCCTGTTATACGGCGTCAGGGGAGAAAGCCACGCTCCTCTGAAGCTGCCATTAATGTCACACTGTGTGTCACAGTGTCATTAAAAGGGTTTTGTGTGGAGAAGGGGAGGATGACACTGATTTTCACAGCCGCAAAATGGGACAAACACACACCCATGTGTTTAAGCGTTAATAGCATATTGTACTGGCAATCACATGTTCAATTTCCCTAGTGGGACTGAAAGAAATTGTAAAAGTTTATTAAATTATTAAACACAGAAAAAAAACTGAAAAGCAATAAAACTTAAAATTAAAAACTCATTCCCCATTTTTCGGAAAAAAATATAAACAATTAAACAAGTAATTGGTATTATCGCATTTGGAAAAGTTCAAGCTATTAAACTATCTGATTATTTATCCTACTTGGTAAATGCTGTAAAAAAAAATGACACAGTGTCAGAGTTGTTTTTGCCCCTTCGCCTCTAAAAAGAAATTAAATACAAATGAATTAAATAGTCATATGTAAAAGCACCTTTGCACAGAGCAGCTAAGGTTCAGACAGTCATTCAGAAAAGTCATTAACCCTTTCCAATCCACTGTCTGATGTCTTTCCAATCCACTGTCTGATTGAAGCTTGTACAGCTCCAATGTCAGATGACGTCAAACAGGGTATTCTTACAGTCTATTGCCAGCCACTCTGCTGCTGGAGCCTCTCTGGTGCATACAGACTGGCTTTAGCCAGCAGATGGCACCGTTGTATAATAGCAAAAAGAGAAAGCCTTTTAGAAAACCCTGAATCCAAAATTGGATTGGAAAGGGTTAAAGTGTACGAATGATAGTCATGCATTTACAGAGAGCACTGATTGTTCAGTTGTAGTTTGCCAGGATATCGTTCATAGAGGGGATCTCCATGCTAACACGTTTACACGGAATGGCTAATGTGGGAATTTGCTCTATTGAGTCATTATTCGGACAAGAGTCATTCTGTGTAAAAATACCCTAACCCATAATGGTACCAATGAAAACTACAGACGGCCCTCGAATAAAGAATCCCTCACATAGCTATGTTCTATGTTAATGGAAAAATAAAATCTTAAATGGCTAAATCACAGAAAATTGGCAGGCTTAGGTGATCGGGGGCCTGATTAGTGCTTAACGGTTATTGTTATGTCCCCTTCCCTAAAATGTAAGGTTTCCCATCTCAAACAGTGTATCAGGAATACCCAGTGATGTAAACCTTGTGCTCGCTTTCTGGGGGAAAATTAGAGTGCGTTTACACGGCAGAATTCACCGTGGAAAGCTCCATATGAATTCCGACTCTTAAATTCCTGTTAAAAT
Organism: Eleutherodactylus coqui; assembly: GCF_035609145.1. NCBI lineage: Eukaryota > Metazoa > Chordata > Amphibia > Anura > Eleutherodactylidae > Eleutherodactylus > Eleutherodactylus coqui. The sequence goes on from NC_089849.1 coordinate 112,469,756, forward strand.
CCGCTGCTTTCTGTCGTGGCTTTTGGGGTAGATCCGCAGGTTTCTGGATGAAGAGTTACGTCACTTCTTGATGCAGAAATGCAGAATTACGCACATTGATTTGACCAATTACCATGTGGCTCTGCACCAAAAAACGTGGCATAAAGCCAAATTTCGTGACACAATTTTTAGAGGTAGAAAATTCTGTGGCCATTTCACCGTGTGAGTATGCTCTTAGGCCGAGGTCAGACGAGTGTGTTTTACACGCTGCTACAGCAGCGTTTAAACCACGCTTCTATAGCAATCAGTAGGTTGCTATGGAAGCACTCACATGGAGCCTTTTTAGCGCTTATAAAAAAGAATGGACAGCGAGTGCCGACTTGCCTGTCAGCTCCGTGGTGCGCTCTGTCCAGGGTGCTTACCATAGGCTCCTATGGGAGACGTGAAAGCAGGCTACCCGCACCACGGACGTTTGAACGGGCTTCTCCGTGGAGCTAGGGGCAGCCCATTCATGCATATAATCCCTGCATGTCAGCAGCGTGGTTTACACGTTGCTTAGCAGCGTGCAAACCACGCTCGTCTGACCAAGCCCTTACTGTGACTTCTATGCCCACTCCTATAAATGTCATTTTTTACATGTATGTAGGGCTTGAGATGGCAAAGCGTTGAGTCCGTATGCAGATCCAACTTCCTCAACACCTGGTTCTCCTCCACCACTCAGCAGTGACAGTCAAGGAGAAAACAGGCAAAGCAACAGCAACAAAGCAACTAAGAGCCACCCTGCTCAGTCCGCTAAAGTGTATGAGCAGCATCTTTACCCTGACTTACCAATATTGGGCATGAGCACTAAAAGTTCCTAGGGCAGCAAGAGCTCTAAGTACAGCCCTGCGTTTAGGAGTAATCTCATTAGCGCTGTATATTATCGCACTGGATCCAGCTTTGGATTCCATCCTTGTCGGAGGTTATCCTCCCAACCAAACGTTTTCTGTATATACAAAAGCTAGAGATAGAACAAAAGCAGAGTCGGCATTTGCAAAATTTTTCAAAAAATTGAGAAATTTTATAGAAGAATTTCTGTCTGTATCGGAACTCAAGGTGTTTATATGCTCTTTCTTGGATATCTACGTTTAAGTAATGCAGGCTCTTTGGAGATTGATACACTAGATTACATTTTATTTATTTTTTCGTCATTATTTATACTCCTGGCTTGTTGTCTATGGCTAGCTGAAGGATGGGGGAGGGGGGGGGGATTTCCTTCTTCTTGCTGAATAGCATTTTCTCTTTTTCCGTGTTAGATGATCGATCACAGTGTATAGCAAGGATTTGTTTCCTATGTTGCAAGGATTTTGGTAATAATATATTTTCATTATTTTGCTTCTGTACCGATTTCTTCAACTCATACTCTGTGCTCTGACGATTCTGTATTTTGAAAAAGCAAATAAAAATGACCGTAATCAATCATTTCAACTCATTTTATATACCTGATATAAAACATTAAAATGTTTCCAAGGCTTAACTAAGCAATCATTCGTAATAGATAACTCATTAGCACATATTTAGCATGCAAATATATGGTCTATAACGCATGCAATACAGTGCATTGTGTTTACATACAGGGTGGGTATGTACATATGGGCAGTATATGCTGTAGATACAATATGTTCTTCTTTCTCCTATTACTTTTTCCAACAGAACCCATCAAAAAACAAGTTGGACTGACATGTGTCAATCAGCAGGGACTCCACCACTACAAACATACTAGAAGTGTGGCCGGTCTCCACTTTGGCTTATTTTACTTATAGCACACTAGGCTTTCTGAGCAATCCCATGTTTAAAGTGACTGCTTCTTTCTGCAGGTTTTGTGTCATGGAGCAGGAAGTAGGTGTAATATATGCTGTTAGACCACCTTCTGTGAGAGGGTTACTTTTGATGAAGTTTGAGTGGATTGTGTTCGGAGAGCACAATGTTCGGGGTCCGACCCCCAACTGTGCCAGCCTGCTCTTTCTATTAGTATTTTGTCTTCGGGAAATTTCATTGCTGAAACAGATAGAGGAGCTGAGACTAAATATCAATATGTGATAGTACTGCCGCAGCCTCGGAGCTCCTCTGGTAACACGGAGTGACCGAATATAGAATGTGTTACAAGCAGGCACCTATGTGTACTACACCTAAGGAAAACATGCGAGACATTATAGCCAAGTGTTTCCCGCTTTCTTTCATTTGCATCAGTCTTGTAAAATAAATATGTTCTGTCTTATTTGTAGACTATTTCTTCTTCATAGCATTGAACCCTTGTACACCTTAACCCTTTCCAATCCACTGTCTGAGGTCTGAAGACATTCTGATTGAAGGCAGTAGAGCTCCGATGTCGGAAGACATCCGGCAGGGTATTCTTACTGTATACTACTGGCCGCTCTGTTGTCGGGGGCCTCTTCAGCATGTTCTATACCGCAGTACTGGCTGTAGCCAGCAGATGGCGCCATTGTATAATGGCAGAAAGAAAAAGCCCCCCAGTAAACCCAGAATCCAAAATTGGATTGCAAAGGGTTAATGGCGGCTTCACACGGCATATTTGCTTGCATTGTTGCACGTGTAAAATTTACGCAGGCAATACGTAGAAAATAAAACCCATTGATTTCAATGAGTTCGTTCGTTCCAATGTCCCAATTTTTCATGGGTACAAATAAATAGTACCTGCTCTAATTTTGTGTGCTTTTCCATACCCAGGGTACTTATAGAAGTCTAAGGGAGGTGCGCAAATGCCTAGCGGAATGTGCAATATGCTGCACAATTCTGTGAATAAAAAGAACACATCTAAGACTCATTAGGCTAAATAGCCATTTAAATCAGGGCCTGTTCGTCTGCGCTAATCCACTGGCCTCAGCGCCACGTATTTGTGCAGTGAACTAGGTTGATTTGTGCGTGTGTCTGTGCATATTACTGTACATTTTTGCGCACACGGGCCCTGTTCACATGCATGCACGACACACCCTCAGGGCTTAAACAGATGGGCGTGATTTTGTCCCGTTACGTGATTATCACGAACAATGAGAAACCACTGATTTCAATGATTTCGTTTTCATTTGCGGTATTCCAGCCCGTCAATAGTACGGGCGACAAAAGATAGGACTTGCCATATTTTTCTAGCAGGCAGTTAATACTAGGCAGGGCCTATCTTCACACTTTTTTCTTCAAACTCCCACGCACTGGCGCAGAGCTTGAATAGTTTGAGAAAAAAAAAAAAAAAAAGGTTCATGCACAACTACGCTGCCTGGAGAAGCCCTTACCCTGATTGAATAGACTATTTAGGCTAATGAGGTCCAGATGTGTTCTTTCCATGCAGTTTTACGCAGCATATTGCACATCCCCTTGCGTATTGCGCGCACATTTTGGTACCTCCCATAGACTTCTATGGAGACCTTTGATGTAAAAATAAGCAGAAAGATAGGGCAAGTCCTAATTTCCAGATGCGCGCAATAAAAAATTGCTACTGAGGACGAACCCATTGACATCAATGGGTTCTATTCTTTGCACATTGCAAGTGTATGTTTCACGTGTCCGTGAAAATCTGGGCAATTCAAGAAAGTGATGGGACCGACACAGAAACGGATAGGGCAGGCGAGGGGCTACATGTTGGGTTGCATCTCAAGTTCCCAGGTCCCACTATTAAGCCACAATAGCGGCAAGAGTGCCCCCCCCTCCCAACAACTTTTACTTCTGAAAAGCCCTCATTAGCAATGCATACCTTAGCTAAGCACCACACTACCTCCAACAAAGCACAATCACTTTCAACAATTCAGGACTTCTGTTCTATGTAAGTTAAGCACTAGAGATGAGCGAGCGTACTCGTCTGAGCTTGATACTCATTCGAGTATTAGGGTGTTCGAGATGCTCGTTACTCGAGACGAACACCACGCGATGTTCGAGTTACTTTCACTTTCATCTCTGAGACATTTGCGCGCTTTTCTGGCCAATAGAAAGACATGGAAGGCATTACAACTTCCTCCTGTGATGTTCCAGCCCTATACCACCCCCCTGCAGTGAGTGGCTGGGGAGATCAGGTGACACCAGAGTATTAAAATCTGCCCCTCCCGCGGCTCTCCACAGATGCATTCTGACAGAGATCAGGGACAGTACTGCTGCTGATACTGCTGCTATAGGGAGAGCGTTAGGAGTTATATTAGGCTTCAAAAACCCCAACTGTCCTTCTTAGGGCCACATCTGACCGTGTGCAGTACTGTTGAGGCTGCTGTGAGCAGTGTTGCACAATTATTATTTTTTTGTATAATCGGGCGTGCAGAGCATTGCGTCCTCAGTCTGCAGTCATTGTACAGAGTATAGGGCCAGTACTGGTGAGGCAGGGACAGTGGGAAAGGTGAAAGAGATATACTGTCTATATAGGCAGTGGGCTTTTTCAAAAAAATTGGGGAAAAATACTATATTTGGGCTGCCTGTGAACGTCTTCAGTGTACTGCGTGTCTGCTGGGGGTAGTAGTCCTAATTAATACGCAGCTAAGCGTTACAGCAGGCTTGCGCAAAATTGTTTCCTGGCTCTGCTGTCTCCGTTACATCACCGCCGTCAGCCCGCCAGAGGGAAACAGTATACATAATATACGCTGCCTACAGTATCTGTCTGCTTTATCAGCTTAGCATTTAAAAAAATAGAAGCAAAATACTTAAAGGAGATGTCCCGCGCCGAAACGGGTTTTTTTTTTTTTAAACCCCCCCCCCCGTTCGGCGCGAGACAACCCCGATGCAGGGGTTAAAAAAACCACCCGCACAGCGCTTACCTGAATCCCGGCGGTCCGGTGACTTCAATACTTACCGCTGAAGATGGCCGCCGGGATCTTCTACCTTCGTGGACCGCAGCTCTTCTGTGCGGTCCACTGCCGATTCCAGCCTCCTGATTGGCTGGAATCGGCACGTGACGGGGCGGAGCTACACGGAGCCGCTCTCTGGCACGAGCGGCTCCATAGAAGAAAGCAGAAGACCCGGACTGCGCAAGCGCGGCTAATTTGGCCATCGGAGGGCGAAAATTAGTCGGCACCATGGAGACGAGGACGCCAGCAACGGAGCAGGTAAGTATAAAACTTTTTATAACTTCTGTATGGCTCATAATTAATGCACAATGTACATTACAAAGTGCATTATTATGGCCATACAGAAGTGTATAGACCCACTTGCTGCCTCGGGACATCTCCTTTAAGGCCTACCACTGCCCTTTGGCGACTTGACTGCTTCTGCGGTGTGAATTCCACTAGCTCAGTCATACGCACCTACGTCTCAGTGCAGGCGTGCGCATAATTATTTCCTGGCTCTGCTGTCTCCGTTACATCACCGCCGTGATAGCGGCAGAGGGAAACAGTATACATAATATACGCTGCCTATAATATATGTCTGCTGTATCAGCTCACCATTTAAAAAAATAGAAGCAAAATACTTAAGGCCTACCACTGCCCTTTGGCCACTTGACTGCTTCTGTGCTGTGAATTCCAGTAGCTCAGTCATACGCACCTACGTCTCACTGCAGGCGTGCGCAAAATTGTTTCCTGGCTCTGCTGTGCGTTCCGTAAGCGAAGTCAGCCTCCAACCACAGGCCAATAAGCGGCACATTTAATTACAGCGTTCTGTTTCTGCTCTACTCGTAATACACCATGCTGAGGGGTTGGCCTAGAGGACGTGGACGCTGGCGAGGACGCGGAGGCCCAAGTCAGGGTGTGGGCACAGGCCGAGCTCCTGATCCAGGTGTATCGCAGCCGACTGCTGCGGGATTAGGAGAGAGGCACGTTTCTGGTGTCCCCAGATTCATCTCACAATTAATGGGTCCACGCGGTAGACCTTTATTAGAAAATGAGCAGTGTGAGCAGGTCCTGTCGTGGATGGCAGAAAGTGCATCCAGCAATCTATCGACCACCCAGAGTTCTGCGCCGTCCACTGCTGCAACTCTGAATCCTCTGCTGCTGCTCCTCCTTTCTCCCAGCCTCCTTACTTTATGAAAATGAAATATTCTGAGGAGCAGGCAGACTCCCAGGAACTGTTCTCGGGCCCCTGCCCAGAATGGGCAGCAATGGTTCCTCTCCCACCGGAGGAGTTTGTCGTGACCGATGCCCAACCTTTGGAAAGTTCCCGGGGTCTGGGGGATGAGGCTGGGGACTTCCGGCAACTGTCTCAAGAGCTTTCAGTGGGTGAGGAGGATGATGACGATGAGACACAGTTGTCTATCACTCAGATAGTAGTAATTGCAGTAAGTCCGAGGGAGAAGCGCACAGAGGATTCGGAGGAAGAGCAGCTGGACGATGAGGTGACTGACCCCACCTGGTTAGCTAAGCCTACTGAGGACAGGTCTTCAGAGGGGGAGGCAAGTGCAGCAGCAGGGCAGGTTGGAAGAGGCAGTGCGGTGGCCAGGGGTAGAGGCCGGGCCAGACCGAATAATCCACCAACTGTTTCCCAAAGCGCCCCCTCGCGCCATGCCACCCTGCAGAGACTGAGGTGCTCAAAAGTCTGGCAGTTTTTCACTGAGAGTGCAGACGACCGACAAACAGTGGTTTGCAACCTTTGTCGCGCCAAGATCAGCTGGGGAGCCACCACCACCAGCCTCACCACCACCAGCATGCACAGGCATACGATGGCCAAGCACCCCACAAGGTGGGACGAAGGCCGTTCACCGCCTCCGCTTTGCACCACTGCCTCTCCCCCTGTGCCCCAACCTGCCACTGAGATCCAACCCCCCTCTCAGGACACAGGCACGACCGTCTCCCGGCCTGCACCCACACGCTCACCTCCGCTGTCCTCGGCCCCATCCAGCAATGTCTCTCAGCGCAGCATCCAGCCGTCACTAGCGCAGCTTTTTAAGTGCAAGCGCAAGTACGCCGCCTTGCACCCACATGCTCAAGCATTAAACGTGCACATAGCCAAATTGATCAGCCTGGAGATGCTGCCATATAGGCTTGTGGAAAAGGAGGCTTTCAAAAGCATGATGGCGGCGGCAGCCCCGCGCTACTCGGTTCCCAGTCGCCACTACTTTTCTCGATGTGCCGTCCCAGCCCTGCACGACCACGTCTCCCGCAACATTGTACGCGCCCTCACCAACGCGGTTACTGCCAAGGTCCACTTAACAATGGACACGTGGACAAGCACAGGCGGGCAGGGCCACTATATCTCCCTGACGGCACATTGGGTGAATTTAGTGGAGGCTGGGACCGAGTCAGAGCCTGGGACCGCTCACGTCCTACCCACCCCCAGAATTGCGGGCCCCAGGTCGGTGGTGGTATCTGCGGCGGTGTATGCTTCCTCCACTAAACCACCCTCCTCCTCCTCCTCCTACGCAACCTCTGTCTCGCAATCAAGATGTGTCCGCAGCAGCACATCACCAGCAGTCGGTGTCGCGCGGCGTGGCAGCACAGCGGTGGCCAAGCGTCAGCAGGCCGTGCTGAAACTACTCAGCTTAGGAGAGAAGAGGCACATGGCCCACGAACTGCTGCAGGGTCTGACAGAGCAGACCGACCGCTGGCTTACGCCGCTGAGCCTCCAACCGGACATGGTCGTGTGTGACAACGGCCGTAACCTGGTGGTGGCTCTGCAGCTCGGCAGCCTCATGCATGTGCCATGCCTGGCCCACGTCTTTAATTTGGTGGTTCAGCGCTTTCTGAAAAGCTACCCATGCTTGTCAGACCTGCTCGGAAAGGTGCGCCGGCTCAGCGCACATTTCCGCAAGTCCAACACGGACGCTGCCACCCTGCGGACCCAGCAACATCGGTTTAATCTGCCAGTGCACCGACTGCTGTGCGACGTGCCCACACATTGGACTATACGCTCCACTTGTTGGCCAGGCTCTATGAGCAGCGTAGAGCTATAGTGGAATACCAACTCCAACATGGGCAGCGTAGTGGGAGTCAGCCTCCTCAATTCTTTACAGAAGAGTGGGCCTGGTTGCCAGACATCTGCCAGGTCCTTGGAAACTTTGAGGAGTCTACCCAGATGGTGAGCGGCGATGCTGCAATCATTAGCGTTACCATTCCTCTGCTATGCCTCTTGAGAAGTTCCCTGCAAAGCATAAAGGCTGACGCTTTGCGCTCAAATACGGAGGCGGGGGAAGACAGTATGTCGCTGGATAGTGAGAGCACCCTCATGTCTATATCTCAGCGTGTTGAGGAGGAGGAGGAGGAGGAGGGGTAGAAGCATGAGGAGGAGGGGGAAGAGACAGCTTGGCCCACTGCTGAGGGTACCCATGCTGCTTGCCTGTCATCCTTTCAGCGTGTATGGCCTGAGGAGGAGGAGGATCCTGAAAGTGATCTTCCTAGTGAGGACAGCCATGTGTTGCATACAGGTACCCTGGCACACATGGCGGACTTCATGTTAGGATGCCTTTCTCGTGACCCTCGCGTTACACGCATTCTGGCCACTACGGATTACTGGGTGTACACACTGCTCGACCCACGGTATAAGGAGAACTTTTCCACTCTCATACCCAAAGAGGAAAGGGGTTCGAGACTGATGCTATACCACAGGACCCTGGCGCACAAACTGATGGTAAAATTCCCATCCGACAGCGCTAGTGGCAGAAGGCGCAGTTCCGAGGGCCAGGTAGCAGGGGAGGCGCGGAGATTAGGCAGCATGTAAAGTGCAGGCAGGGGAACACTCTCCAAGGCCTTTGCCAGCTTTATGGCTCCCCAGCAAGACTGTGTCACCGCTCCCCAGTCAAGGCTGCGTCGGCGGGACCACTGTAAAAGAATGGTGAGGGAGTACGTAGCCGATCGCACGACCGTCCTCCGTGACGCCTCTGCTCCCTACAACTACTGGGTGTCGAAGCTGGATACGTGGCCTGAACTCGCGCTGTATGCCCTGGAGGTGCTTGCTTGTCCTGCGGCTAGCGTCTTGTCAGAGAGGGTGTTTAGTGCGGCTGGGGGAATCATCACGGATAAGCGTACCCGCCTGTCAACCGACAGTGCCGACAGGCTAACACTCATAAAGATGAACAAAGCCTGGATTTCCCCATAATTCTCTTCACCACCAGCGGACAGCAGCGGTACCTAAACAATATGTAGGCTCCACCCGCAGATGGAAGCATCGTTCTCTATCACCATCAAAAACGGGGACCTTTTAGCTTCATCAATCTGTGTATTATATTCATCCTCCTCCTCCTGCTCCTCCTCCTGAAACCTCACGTAATCATGCCGAATGGGCAATTTTTCTTAGGCCCACAAGGCTCAGTTATATTACTTTAGTAAACAATGTTTATACGTTTCAATTCTCATTAAAGCATTGAAACTTGCACCTGAACCAATTTTTATTTTAACTGGGCTGCCTACAGGCCTAGTTACAAATTAAGCCACATTAACCAAAGCGATTAATGGGTTTCACCTGCCCTCTTGGTTGGGCATGGGCAATTTTTATGAGGTACATTAGTACTGTTGGTACACCAATTTTATTTGGGCCCTCACCTACAGTGTAATCCTAGTAATTTTTATGGGCTTCGCCTGCACTCATGGTACAGCAAGGTGTGTGGGGTTGGCCTACACTTTTGCTACATAAATATATTACCAGTCTAACTGGGGCATGCACTGTGGGCCGAAGCACACCTGTATTGTATGTGACGTTAGCTCTGCTGAGCAGGGCACTGCAATGGGATATATTTATGTACCGCCGGTGGGTCCCAGGGAGCCACCCATGCTGTGGGTCCACAGGGACTTCACATTAGGGATTTGTACCTGCCAGTGTCTATGTATTAAAAACCCCAGTCAGACTGGGGCATGCAGTGTGGGCCGAAGACCACCTGCATTTATTCGGACGTTACCTCAGCTGTGATGGACAATGCAATGGGATATATTTATGTACCACCGCTGGCTTCCTGGGACCCACCCATGCTGTCGGTCCACACGGAGTTGTAACTGCATGTGTCCACTTCTAAAGAACCCCAGTCTGACTGGGGCATGCAGTGTGGGCCGAAGGACACCTGCATTAAACCTGACGTTACCTCAGCTGTGATGGGCACTGCAATGGGATTTATTTATGTACCGCCGGTGGGTTCCAGGGAGCCACCCATGCTGTGGGTCCACAGGGACTTCACATTAGGGATTTGTACCTGCCAGTGTCTATGTATTAAAAACCCCGGTCAGACTGGGGCATGCAGTGTGGGCCGAAGCCCACCTGCATTTAATCTGACGTTAGCTCTGCTGTCCAGGGCACTGCAATGGGATGCATTTATGTACAGCCGGTGGGTTCCAGGGAGACACCCATGCTGTGGGTGCACACGGAATTCCCATTGCGGAGTTGTACCTGCCTGTGACTATTTATAAAAAAAAACGCGGTCTGACTGGGGCATGCAGACACCTTGACAGAATGAATAGTGTGTGGCACATGGGTTCCCCATTGCTATGCCCACGTGTGCAGCTCCTGATGGAGGTGGCACAGGATTGGATTTCTCATTTCTTCTGTACAGCATTGTGGGCTATCGCCCCGCCCCTTTTAAAGAGGGTCGCTGCCTGGCCGTGCCAACCCTCTGCAGTGTGTGCCTGCGGTTCCTCCTCATGGCAGAGGCCTTTATAAATAGACATGAGGGTGGTGTGGCTATGAGGGTGGTGTGGCTATGAGGCCAGCGTGTAGCATGAGGGCAGCTTAAGGCTGCGCAGGGACACTTTGGTGTGCGCTATGGACACTGGGTCGTGCAGGGGGGGTTGGGCAGCATGTAACCCAGGAGAAGTGGCAGCGGAGTGTCATGCAGGCAGTGATTGTGCTTTGTTGGAGGTAGTGTGGTGCTTAGCTAAGGTATGCATTGCTAATGAGGGTTTTTCAGAAGTAAAAGTTGTTGGGAGGGGGGGGGGGGGCACTCTTGCCGCTATTATGGCTTAATAGTGGGACCTGGGAACTTGAGATGCAGCCCAACATGTAGCCCCTTGCCTGCCCTATCCGTTTCTATGTCGTTCCAATCACTTTCTTGAATTGCCCAGATTTTCACAAATGAAAACCTTAGCGAGCATCGGTGATATACAAAAATGCTCGGGTCGCCCATTGACTTCAATGGGGTTCGTTACTCGAAACGAACCCTCGAGCATCGCGGAAAGTTCGTCTCGAGTAACGAGCACCCGAGCATTTTGGTGCTCGCTCATCTCTATTAAGCACTAAAGTGAACTTGAAATAATAAATCCTCTGACTGTTCTCACCTGTAATACACAAGTAATAAGCCATTACTGTGACTTTTTGCATGCAGCACCTTCTGTATTAAACAAGCCCTATTTATTGTCATAGGTAAAGTGACTGGGTGGCATTGCTGAGTGCACCAATATCCACAAACCAGATATTTACTGCCTGGTAATGAGTCACTGTGGATTCCCTGGAAAGAGTTAGTGACAGTAACGCTCTTGTGCTACTTTCTGCTCTCTGCAGGAGATCACTATTTTTAAGATGTGGTGAAGCAAGGAAGTGCTCCGCTTGGTTTAGCTACTTGGACCAGACTCAGGATGGCTGTTACATTATTTTGAGATTAACTTTTTTTTTTTTTTAATGTTGGGCCGGATTTCATAGCTGTGGGAGTTTGTTTGAGAAATGTTAGCTAGGAACTCATTTTGCCTAACACAATGCAATGGAACTTTTAGATAAAAGGATGGCTTAAAGCATAAATAAACTTTTAAAAAACATGTCAAAGTGACGTTAGAGGTTTGGATAAGTGGAGGTCCAGTTGCTATGACCCCCATCGATTGCTAAAACAAAGGGGCAGAAGGACTCAGTCCAGAGTTATGCCCCTTCCATTGTGATTGACCGGCAGTGTACAGACTCATAGACTTTCTGTTAAGCCCATGCACCAGACCGAGCAGGGAGGAAAGGAGACAAACAGGCACGGCACTAGATGACCACTTTTTCCACTTCATTTTAGTGATTGGAGGGGGTCTCAACACCTAAACCCCCACGGGTCAAAAACTTCTCACATGTCAGAAGTTTTTTAAAAGTTTAGTTTCACTTTCAGGCTGGGTTCCCACAGGACGGAAATCTTGCAGCCTGGCCGCACCAAAAAGCCGCAAAATTTCCGCAGGGTTTTGGAGCGGTTCGGCCGCCGTCATTCCGTTGCAGCTTTCTCTCCCTATAAGGAGGAGTGAGGCTGCAAGGGGAAAAAAAAAAAGAATTGACATGCAGTGGCTGTCAATTCCACGTCGCATCGCCGATTCTGCCCGGCTTTGCCACGACGGATTGGTCGCCCCGTATGGATGAGATTTTTGCTAAATCTCATCCACATGGCTGGCTTATCCTGGGATTCCGCATGGAATTTCCGTTGCAAATCTGTCCTGTGTGAACCCAGCCTAAGGGGTTTTCTAATGACTTAAATTTGCCGCACAACCACCCTGTCCTTCCTGGTTGCTGCTGAGCAGGACATGTGACTGCTGCAGCCAATCACTGGCTAAAGAAGGTCACTGCTGAGATCAGTGATTGGCGGCAGCAGATACAGGTCCTGCTCAGCAGCAACCAGGAAGGACAGGGTGGGTGGTGAAGTAATTTTAAGTTGTCGAAAAACCCTTTAATGTTTCCAGTTTATTTTAAAAAAAAAAGTATAATACAAGTGGAAATGATAATTCATTAAGTTCAAATGGTCTCAAACAAGTTCTCTGAACCCTTTGTGGCGGTAGAGTTTTGTTTATGATATTCTGCACATCGGCTGCCCATGATGGATGCCGTCCCTGCCTGCCAGCACTTTGACAATCTGAAGAGACTTTCTGTATATATGGCTCTGTGTTCTACTAGTTCATTATGTTTCATATTAGCATCCATAACAGTTTTAGCTTGTTTTCTCTTTGAGAAGAAAAACTTTGTTCTTGCCGTATTCTGCAATTGCAGTGCACCATGGGAGGTTGTTGGTCTATGCAAATGCCGTTGTCTCACTGTGAGCTTGTGGTTTTCCTCCCATGGTGCTCTGCAGCTGGAAGCACGAGTGTGACGGCTGCCACCGGCGCATAGAAGAAACCTCAGAAATGTGGATTGGAGCCAAGATAGCTCGGAAAAGGGACAGAGTTGTAAATGAAGGACAGTCCTGTCCGCACTGGGATTTGCTGGGCACAGTTTAGAGTTCTTGACTTAGAATGACAGACAAATCAGCAGCCTCTTCGTGACTCATCAGTTCAGATGACATTGTGGTCACAACCCCAGATGCTCACATGTTCATCATGTTGTATTTTATCCTCAAACCTCGTGTATTTTGTCTAACCTATTCCTATGCGGGACGGTTAGCAGGAAGGAAATATACATTGACTAGGAACAGTTTGTTTCTCGAAGCTATTAATATTACAGAACATTCAACAAATAAACAGCAAACCTGCAACAACAAACCAAATAAGGCAACAAGCAAGAACAACAACAAACTAACAAAAGTTTAGTCAAAATAAACTCACTTTTCAGAACTTCGTTTTATTGTTTGTATATACAGTTGCAAAAGAAAGTTAGTGAACCTTTTGGAACTTCGCTGAAACAGTCCAAGGCCGGCTGCACATGGGCGGTTTTGCATTGCGGAATCTGGGGTGGGCATCCGCCATGAGATTCCGCAGCATAGTATGCAATGGAAAAGTGATTCCATCTGCAACTGGTTTCCGCTTGCGGAGGAAAAATCGTGGCATTCCCTATTTTTAAGCGGATTCCGCACGGACGGCTTCCACTGAAGCCGTTCGCAATTGACGATGACATGGGAAAAGCGGGAGTTTTAAAAAAATATCTGTGCTGTACATGTCCACCAGCGAGCCATGTGGACCATCTGCAGTACAGATAAGGAGAAAGATAGATGAGTAGATACAGATGCCTCTGCTGCCAGGGACGGATTCCGCTGCAGGATTATACATGCAGAGTCTGGCTCTGCCGTATGCAGACGGCCTTAGGGTGGTCCCACATCTGTGCTGTAACCTCCGTTCTGGGTTTTCATCGCAAATCCAGCACAAAATACTGGAAGAAATAGCTGGGCAGCTAAGCAGAAACTGAACGGGCCCCATTATAGTCAATGGGGTCCATTCAGTGCTTGCATCATAAGCCGATCCATTTAGCCAGGGGATTCTTCTTTCCTACTCCCCGAATAAAGCTCCATATCCATAATCCTACCAGATGGCTGCATAAAAGTATTAATTCTGTCATTGTCTGATGACCCTTTTGGAAATAGAGGTGGTGTATAAGCCAGAACTTATTTGGATCCTCCTTAAGAACCACCCCTAGTGGTGCCACTTGCCAGTTGGGCACCGGCAGCTCAACAAAGAGATCTGCCATCCTGCCCAAAGCTACATCCTTCTCCAAATTCTCAGTCACTACATCCAGGAACTTCCTGTTTAACCGCAAATTTTTGCGCACCAACTGAACCTCAACTGAAACAAATGAGATCCTAAAACCATCCCTAAACCCTCTTCCAACAACACTGCTGCCTCTTTATCTGGGTGCCTACTTATAAATAGCTCCACCTATTGGAGTCAAATTGGAGTCTCCCTTTTTCAGTAGTATCACCCATCTTTTTTGCTTTCCACTCTTGAACCATCTGCAATTTTTCTGTCACCTGATAGCAAAAACACTTCAGCTTGCCGCACAAAAAGTGCACAAGAATGCAATATTACACTAGTCTTCTCCAAAAGAATTGTTTCTGACCTACAAATGCAGCAAACTTTAACATGACATTTAATCCATTATGATAACTCGCTGTGCCACAGTTTGTTTTTACTTTCAATTGACTTGTTATAGATTTGTTGTGTTAAGATAACGTAGAGATAATTTGTTAATAGCTTAATATAACTTTTCGTGAAAAGCTATCACAGACAAGTTAAAGACTGCTACATCTGTATTTTGTAACCCGCCAAGCCAAATCACTAATGCCCTCCCATTGTCAAAGCTGTGCTTCATTATATACTGCTGCCCAAGCATTCCCTGGAGCTTGAAGTCTAGGTTTGACTCTCCCAAAAGAGGGAATGACATTGCAGGGAGATGAGGAACTTGATGGTCACAAAAAAACCTAAACCTCAAGAAGATACATTTTTAAAGATGCAGCAACTTAGGAAATGTTGGAAATGTGGACAGTGAACACAGTACATATACATACAAGGAACATCAGAGCTATATCTATGCTGTGTCATGACAGACCAGATATTCTTAATATATGCTTAAAGGAGTTGTACTAAATTCTTAACTTATCCCATGGAATCATAGAATGGTAGAGTTGGAAGGGACCTCCAGGGTCATCGGGTCCAACCCCCTGCTCAGTGCAGGATTCACTAAATCATCCCAGACAGATATTTGTCCAGCCTTTGTTTGAACACTTCCATTGAGGAAGAACTCACCACCTCCTGTGGCAACCTATAGGATAGGGAATAACTTTATAATCAGTAGGGGTGCAATTGATGGGACCTCCACCGATTCCAAGAACGTATTGGTGGATGCACATGGGCACCACTACTCCATTTATTTAAATTACAGAGCCGGAAATTGTGGATTCTGAGCACTTTGCTCTGACACTATCATTGAAATGAATGGAACAGTGTCCTCCACTGCATTCATGCAAGGAACGCCAGGACCCCCGTTCTCAGGGTTGGTGTAAGTTCCAATGGTCAGACGCCCCAAAATTATAAAGTTTTCTCCCTTTTTCTGTGGATAAAGGATAATGTTTGATTTTTGTACAACCTCTTTCAGCCAAAAGGCCTAAGAAACAGAGGTATGTGCACTCAAAACTGTGAGGTTTATAGTTTATGGAAATGTGCCATCAATCAGTCAAGCACCTTACTGCTGTGGAACTTCTCTGTCTTGGACTTCCAACTAACTTGGCTTTTAGCTTTGCTTCTGTTGGCCGCTGGTCACTTAGAGGGGACCACCCCTTAAAACCCCCAGTCTTTACAAATGGCTTACAAACTATCGCTTTGTGCTTTTCTATTCCATGCAATAGGCCTTTATACTACTAAAAAGAACAGATATTGCACCAAAATACAAGAAGCTGTTCATCTTTTTCTAGAAATTACTTATTCCAACATGGGTCAAAATTCACAGAATCCCACCATGATTTTATCTAGTAAAAACAATAAATATTTTCAGTCCAGCTGCATTATGCAATATTTGTTATGTTGTCTTCAACTTATCCCAGTAGTGCCTTAGGCTGATATGAAGGCTTTATTAGTCGGCGGGTCAGCAGTCTTTTGCCCATTTGAATTGCCAATTCTCTCCTATACTACGTATCTCTATGCATACCCTGTGTATTGTATATGCATAGTGTATGCTCCAGAAATTTTGCATTACAGTGTATGGAGGGTCTGTGAGATCGATTGAGGCAGTGGTGCTTGGATGGTGCTATACACTGGTATAGGGCTGGCCACAGTAGTAAATAAGGGCACATATACTGTGCATGGTCGGCTGGACATTACACTGAATTAGACATGGGCGCTGTAGTAAAATTGGAGGTACAAACACTTGTGCTACTTCATTTAAAGGATTAAGAAACTTCTACACATGCTTAAAGGCATATTATAGGACTATACATACTGTGTTTCCCTCAAAATAGGACCCTGTCTTATATTAATTTTAGCCACAAAAGAGGCACTAGGTCTCATTTTCAGGGGATGCCTAATTATACTTACCTAGCAGGCTCAGTTTAGGTCCCTCCCGCTGCTCTCCGGACCTCCAATGCGCTTCTTGCAGTCCTTGGCCGCCCACAGAAGATTATTTCCAGGTTACGAGATTCATAAATCCCACCTCCTGGAAGCGATGGTTCTGATTGGTTTCCAAGAGCTGCGGCTCAGCCAATCAATGCAGTGCTCGATAAACCAATATGATGACTATGGTTGGTTTATTGAGCGCTGCATTGATTGGCTAAGCCACAGCTCTTGAGAACCAATCAGAACCATCGCTTCCTGGAGGCAGGATTTATGAACTGGCTGAGCTGTAACATTACCAAGCCTGATAGCTAATGTATTCCTCTTGTTTTTTTATGTAATGTGGCTAGGGCTTATTTTCAGGGTAGGGCTTATGTTTTAAGCCTCCCCCGAACATCCTCAAAAATCATGGTAGGGCTTATTTTCAGAGAAAAAGGATAGATATAACCCTTGGCAACAGAAAATTATGCAGGGGACAACGGAGGGTAATATTACAAGAATCCGGCAGAATTTTTCAAAGCAATAGTTTACAAAGTTGTTATGGTTTGCATGTTCGGTTATTTCCAATATGATTAATATAGGGAGACAACCCCTTTAACCAATTATTAAATGCTAAGTTGCCTTTTTAAACTGGAATGTCTACTATTGTCTCCTCAAAGAATAATGGCTGCAGACTGTGGGCTGAACCCATTTGGCTGTAGGTTAAAGGCTCAGCAATGGTCTACAAGATCCCCACAGAGAAAGAGATAAAGTAACATTTCTCCATCTATGAAATATTTGCCAGGCAGCAGTGCTATTCATTAGTGAGGGACAGAATTTTGACTAGATGGCGTCACCCTTGGGTCAATGTCTGTGATTCTCAGAACCCAAAAGGCTTAAACTTTTAGACGAGCGAGGAAGATGAAAAACCAACCAAAACAGCTGTTTTCCCCGTTTTCATTTAGCAATGTCAAAACAGGACATCCACCAGGGACAACTTCACTCCTAAAAACACTTGAGAAAACTGTGTTCCCCAGGTTTATTTTGCAAGTTTCTGAAATTTTAGCTGGAACCAAGAAAAAGCAACATTCAGACTTACTTCTCAAGTGTCTGAGATATTCCTGGAATGAATGAGGTAGCCAATGTTACCAAAGTGGAGCAAGATAGACTTGTTATATGCAGGGATGTATTTCTAGTTCCCTGCCATAACTGCCTCTCGGTGGTCATTTTTAGGGCTAAAAGAAATTCATTTGCATGTAACGGATATGTAAACTAGTCAACTTGTTGGGGTTTTTTACCGACTGACCTAGAGCCATAGTCCCTCGAATGTGCGGTGAAGCTCACAGTGCCCTTCAGTATGGTCCTTTCCCACTAATCCTAGCAAATGTTTCTACATGTAGGATTTTTTTAACTTTTTGAATAAAGTAAGATAGTATTTGACTAGATCATAGATTAAGATATTTAAAAAAAATCATCTCTACACTCTGTGAACCAACCTGTTTCTTTGCCCAACATGTGCCAATTCCACATGTTGTAATTCATGGAATGCACCAAACATTGACATCTAGCTTGGCTCCTGATTCAGACTTTTTATGTGATCAGTTTGATTGTAGCGTGGGATCGGGAGGATTGGTTTCCCTTTTAACGATACATTGGTTTATGCCTAAGGGGAGTTTTTTTTTAACCCTTTCGATGCATAGTGGAAACTAAGATTCTCACTCTTTCCTTTCATGCAACACATTTTCCTTCGCCTGATTGCACATAACGGACTTGTCTTCTTGCACTAATTAAATTTACCCTCCATTTTTTGTTTACCCCTTATGTCTTGTACTTAACACCCTGATAGTCACTGAATTCTTATACCCAAAGGCTACATGGAAATGTTGCGTATTAGCCCTGCATTTTCTTTGCAGTGGGATATAGTACCAGCAATTAGATGAGACTGTAAAACCTTTGTCTACAAATTCTCCATGTGTTTATTGTCTTGTGATTCACATTTATAGTTTATGGAAATGTGCCATCAATCAGTCAAGCACCTTACTGCTGTGGAGCTTCCCTGTCTTGGACTTCCAACTAACTTGGCTTTTAGCTGTGCTTCTGTTGGCCGCTGGTCACTCAGAGGGGACCACCCCTTAAAACCCCCAGTCTTTACAAATGGCTTACAAAGTATCGCTTTGTGCTTTTCTATTTCATACAATAGCCTTTATACCGTGTTTCCTCGAAAATAAGACAGTGTCTTATATTAATTTTTGTTCAAAAAGGTTTAACTTTTTTACATGTATAGCTGCCTGGACACTATTTAAATTGACTTTTTTAATTAACTGTTAGCAGGGCTTAATTTTGGAGTAGGGTTTATATTTCAAGCATCCTCAAAAAGCCTGAAAAATCATTTTGCATCCTCAAAAATTCTGGAAAATCATGCTATGTCTTATTTTCAGGGAAACAAGGTACTACTAAAAAGAACAGATATTGCACCAAAATACAAAAAGCCGTTCTTCGTTTTCTAGAAATTACTTATTCCCTCATTCAGAAGACCGGATAAGCAATTGCGCAACTAACAGCACAACATGTTTGCATAGTGAACAACTTGGATCTGCACGCGTATCGGCGCATGGGATTGTACTTTTTGTGCACACAGGGGCAGTTCACATGCGCACGCAAAACACCCCCGCCCTGATTTAAAAGGTTATTAAGCCTACTGAAGTCCGAATGTTTTCTCTTTTTCACGGAATCGCGCATATTTGTGCGCCTCCCATAGACTTCTATGGAGGCCTTTGCTGCCCATTATGCAGAAGGATAGAGCGCGGCCTATTTTTTTAAAGATACCCTTACTTTTTATATATTGTTTTACCAATTTATAGGTAAAGTCACACTGCCACATATAATAGTCTGGCCACTAAGACTAACTTCACTCGGGTGAGAGAGATATAGGGCCGTGAATCACTCGTACTCACCAACATGTAATTTCCACACATATGTGAGGTGTTTTTATCTCAGGCTCATATTCGCGCGAGATTTGTGCTTTTCGCAACGCATTTGCCATAAACCATATTGTTGCTTCTTCAGCTAACCCCCTAATTGTTTGCACTAGTATCAAATTATATAAAGTTGGCATTAGATGGGCGTATGTGTTTTTGTGCGTGCATGAGCCCTGTGTTTTTGCACGCATTTGCGCACCCCCATTGACTTCCATAGGGACTTTTGGTCAAATGCGCAGGACAACAGAACATGCTGCAATTATTTTGTGCGACCGAAAGGCACAAGAAGAATACACGGATGTGAACAAACCAATTGCACTCAATGGGTTCTATTCTCTGTGTATTGCCTGCGCAAATACGCATGTAAATAAGCCCGTATGAAGCCGGCCTGAGTGTTAAATCTCATTTAGCATTAATAACTCTTCTCAGAAATATGCAGAACGATCCAAAACAATAAATCCTTTCTCTACCTCCTTCGAAATATCATTTTTTTTAAATGATTGGTAACTATATCTGAGTAAATCCCGTAATTCTCAACCACGCTAACCAACATTTAATTACAATAAACATGCTAATAATAGATATAAAATAAATGGATGGAAAGCTTAACGTTACGAGAGATATTAAGGTCATAAAACTTGTCCACCTCTCACTAACCACTAGCCCAAAGTTGGCCATTTGTGCCCAGCCTCTCGTATTTAGAGAACATTTAAAAAGCTGCTTAGGAATATTTCTCCTGTGAGTCATTTAATGGCCTTTCATAGACGCTCCTCTTACCAGCACTCCTGGAAGCGCTTAGAATAGTGCTGGAACACTTCAAGCCCAGCTTTACATTCCTAATTGCTGTAGCTTTATTTGTAATGACTAACCATAAAGCCTGCCACACAGGCTTACAATTACCACGGGGCGCTAATACTTGGTGCGTGGTTATATCTACTACAATATTGTTGACTGTTCCTTTAAAAAAAGTCTGAAAATTAGATAAAGTTTTTATGTTTTTATTCCAATCAAATTCACTAGGACTGCAAAAACCGTACATACACTATGGGGCTGATACGTTAACCATGGCTGTCCACTTTATACAGTAACTTTGCAATTTTAGGGTATATATGTTACATTCACGTCTTATTTATCTTGCCTGCACTGAAGCATGTTATTTCAGGCTGGAGAGAAAAGTTATAGAGATAAGCACTCACGTTTTGACACCGTTCACAGCAAACATAAATAGAATGTGCTATCAACAAAGGAAAAACAAGAACATAGACCCTAAACCAACATCAGACAGACAAATACTAATTGTACTAATACAACACGACAGATGGGAATATAAATAAGTAAGAGGTATTAGCATTTTGGCCAAAGTAACTAAGCTTACAAACCCCTGTCAAGGGTTCTTGTTGTCTTGTGAGTCCCTACACTAACAAGGCAACTAAACTACACAAAAGGAACCCTGGCTACAAGCAGGGTGATCGTCCCAATAAGGACAGCCTCATGCTAGAACCTTAGGACCACCAGTCTTGACCTAGATAGGAATAGACAGGAACACCAGATGATGACATAACACACAACAGGCGTCTGCCCACCAACAAACAGACACTGAACAAGTCATTGTTCACAACAGGTGTCTGCAAACCTACAGACATTGAATAAGTCATTGTTCACAACAAGTGTCTTCACACTAACAAACAGACACTGAACAAGACATTGTTCAAACAAGGTGCCTGCACACCAACAGACATAGAAAAAGACATTGTTCACACAAGGTGTCTGCACACCAATAAACAGACACAGAGGAATCCTACCCAGAACATCATGCATGCATACACCAAAACGGACATAGTTTAAACCTCCACACTCACACATGTGAGGGGCAGAGTGTCAGACATCACCCATCTGACGGAGAAGGAACAAGGTGTCAGACATCACCCATCTGACAGAGTAAAGGACATCTGATGTCTGGAGCCACACCTGACAGAAGGTTAAGGGAGCAGAGGTCCTGCAGAACATACGAACAGGGAAATCAGGTGTCCAGACCATCTCCGAGAAGTGTGTAGGAGAACACCTCAAACTATCCTTACAGCGTGCATGACTTTAAATATCAAAGTTCTGAGAGGGACAGATGAAAAATGGATAATGAACAGCATCCTCTAATAAAAGGGGCTGGTACTTTTATATGCAGACACATGGTGACTGCCTGGCTGGAGAAATCAACACCAGCAGACAGTCAAATCAAGCAGACCTGCAGCAGTATGCTCCTGGAAACCTATAGAACTACAGGTCCCAGAAGCACATACATTACAATATATACATGGTGGAATTTTACTGTGGATTTAACATAGAATCCACATAAAATTTTTGTCCAGTTGACAATTACTGTCAGTTGGAACCCACCCCATTGTCTATACACCAGAATTCTTTTCTGCACATAGATTTCAAATTTCAATGCAAAAAAAGTCACTACTTGATGTGGATTCTGCACCCAATCCATGCTGGGGGTTCTGAAAGAGGGTTTATTCATTACAAAGGACATGCAGATTCATAGACATAGACGTGTATAGACACTCATTTCTGGGGCATTTTTGAGGCAGAATCCCTGCGGAAAAATCCAAGGCAAGTTTTGTGAATACGTCCTATGAGTCAAGTTAAAGATCAGTATGTGAGAGGTGAATGTATCTTAGTGGATTTGGCATTCCAGATTTTCAAAAAGATTAGTGATTGACCCTGAAGACCAAGGTCAATACCGAGATTAGGATTAAAGATGAGTGAGCACTAGAGATGAGCGAGCACCAAAATGCTCGGGTGCTCGTTACTCGAGTCGAACTTTCAGTGATGCTCGAGAGTTTGTTTCGAGTAACGAACCCCATTGAAGTCAATGGGCGACTCGAGCATTTTTGTATATGACTGGTGCTCCGCTAAGGTTTTCATTTGTGAAAATCTTAGCAAATCACCAAAGTCATGTAAAAAACACAGAAATGGATAGGGCAGGCGAGGAGCAACATGCAGGGCTGCATTTCGGGCTCCGAGGTCTCACTATTAAGCCACAATAGTGGCAAGAGTGAGACCCCCTCCACTGTCAGCATAACGATCGTTCTCCTCTGCCACAGCTGTAACAGCTGTGGCAGAGAAGAACGATGTTAGCCCATTGAATTCAATGGAGCCGGCTCCATTGAAAGCAATGGGCTGCCGGCGAGCGCGGGATGAATTTTCGGGAAGGGCTTAAAAATATAAGCCCTTACCTGAAAAAGAAAGATTTTAGTGTAAAAAAGAATAAAAAATGCAGGCATTCTCTTCAATGGAGCCGCTGCTGCTGCCGGCGACTCCATTGAAGACAATAGTCCACTGGCACACCTGAATTCTTTTTCAGGGAAGGGCTTTACATATAAGCCATTCCCTGGAAATGAATTAAAAGTGATTTAAAAAACAAAAAAAATAGATACTTACCTCCCTTCAGCTGCCGGGGCACAGCCGCATCTTCTCCTGCTGTCCCCTGCACTGTGGTGCTGAACTGCTGTCATTCAGCTGAGAGCTGCGCTGAGCCAATCAGAGGCAGCATTCAATCACCCATTCATGAATTCATGAATGGGTGTGAGTGAGATCTGCCTCTGATTGGTCAGGCTGTGACCAATTAGAGGCAGCTCATTCAGCAGGCGGGGATTTTAAATCCCCGGCTGCTGAATACTACTCACAGCTGTTCAGAGCAGTTCGGGAGGACTGCCAGCTGTCCGCAGCTGAACTCCGTCTGCCGGGACCAGGTGAGTATATATATATATATATATATTTTTTTTTTTACACATTTCTGGATGAATTGCAGGGAAGGGTTTATATATTTAAGCCCTTCCCTAAAATTCATCCCGCGCTCGCCGGCAGCCCATTGCTTTCAATGGAGCCGGCTGTATTGCCGGCTCCATTGAATTCAATGGGCTAACATCGTTCTGCCGGGACAAGGTGAGTATATTTTTTTTTTACTTTTTACACATTTTAGGATGATTTTCAGGTAAGGGCTTATATTTTTAAGCCCTACCCGAAAATTCATCCCGCGCTAGCCGGCAGCCCATTGCTTTCAATGGAACCAGCTGTATTGCCGACTCCATTGAATTCAATGGTCAGTGCTCGTTTAATCGAGACGAGCACCGCGTGGTGCTCGTCTCGAGTAACGAGCATCTCGAGCACCCTAATACTCGAACGAGCATCAAGCTCGGACAAGTACGCTCGCTCACCTCTAGTGAGCACCCAAATGCTCGGGTCCGCGTTACTCAAGTCGAGCTTTTCGTAAAATTCGAGAGCTCTACTCGAGTAACGAACCCCATTGACTACAATGGGACACTCGAGCATTTTTGTCTGTGGGACGCCGAGTCCTGAGCTTTTTTTTTTTTCTTGGTTCGTGTGTTTTCTCTTTCTCTCTCTCGCTCACTTTCTCACTCTCTCTCTCTCTCTCCCCCTGCCTGCCAGCCAAAAAATTTGCCATTGACATGCGCACTGCATCGTGGCAGGGAGGGGCCAAAACAGGCACGCCACAATGGGGAGGAGCCAAAAACTGGGGCGGGTTCGAACACGGCGTGATAATCGTTCGAGTAACGAGCACCATCGAGTATGCTAATACTCGAACAAGCATCAAGCTCGGCAGAGTACGTTCGCTCAACTCTAAATAGGATTAAAGGTCCACTGCGTTTGGGGTGCCAATATGGGTAAACATGCTCTACGCTTGTGAAGCTGAGAGTGGAGTTGGCAGGAGGCCCACTGTACCTTTATCACCAAAGAACCTAACATCAGAACTATCCCTACTGATACCAAAACACTGGTGCTATATCATTTCCTAATAATTACTAGAATAGTTACATCAGTTGAAAAAATAAAAAAAGGGATGGCTCTTGGAAGGCGGGATTTAAAAACAATGATAAAAAATGAAAAATGTCTGGTCTTGAAGGGGTTAAAGGAGGGAATGCAATTAATGTCTACTAATATTAATTTGGATGTAGCCGGATGTTAGCTTCATCTGTACCCTACACAACTCATCTTGGTCATCTTGATTGCCACTGATATAATACGAGCATCTTATCATACTGCGCTGGACGCTACGCTCTATACTCTAGGAGTTAAAGGTGTTCAGCATTTCTTGCTTTCTTAAGACGTTCTTTTGGGGTAGCAGTGTGTATGAAAGAGTGAGCATGGTACATGGAGGCTGCAGCCCATGCTCGGCTGTGGTTTTGTACCATTGGAGGTTCCCTGCAGAGCTGAAACTACCTGCGGAAGCTGCAAGCCACGAGTTTACGTAGACTGTGGTCTGTACAGTCCCTACCTAGACCAGTGGAGCCAGAGGAGCGGTCCCCAGGCTCCGGAGCATAGGCGCGCTTTCACCACTGCTTCCAGGAACAAAGAGCAAATTCTTCTACTTTCCATGTAAGCATTTAAAGGATCTTAGCTTCCTCTGTAATCTCTCCTAAGATCCCATTCACGCCTCTGTATATAGACAATCTATGGTGAAAAATAAATCATTTCCTATAGGTGCATTGTCAGGGTAAAGGAGGCAAAAGCGTCCCGATAGACTATCTGCTCTACATTAACCCCTTAGTGACACGGCCTATTTTGGCTATGAGGAGGCAAAGACTTTTTGGGGATGATCACCTCTACTTTTCAAAAGCCGTAACTTTTTTCCCGGCAACATGGCGTTATGAGGGCTTGCTTTTTGCATGGCGAGCTGCAGATTTTATTGGTACCATGTTTTGGGGTACATATACTATATTATATAACTGCAATTATTTTTGGGGGAGGGGAGGGAGACAAAACACCAATTGTTCCATTGTTTTTTCTTTTTTTTACAGCGGTAATCATGCAGCACAAATGACATGAGCATGTTTTTCGGCAGGTTGGTAGACTTACGGCCATACCAAAACTATATATTTTTTTTTTTCTTTTTCGACTTCTGCACAATAAAACCCTTTTTGTAAACTTATTATTTTTTGTATTGCTGAGTTTAAAGTTCCATAACTTTGACTTTTTTTTTTGTGTGTGTGTGTGTGTGTGTGTGTGACAAGCCATAGTTTTCATTGATACCATTTTGGGTTATATTTGGCTTTTTTTGATTATGTCTATTGCTTTTTTGGGGAGGCAAAGGGAATAAAAACAGCATTTTGGATCAGATTTTTTAAACTTCTTTTTAACAGAAGTGGCTGTGCAGGATGAGAAGTGTTTTTAATTCATTGAGTCATTTTGGAAACAGGATACCAAACGTGTTTGGTTATTTTTATTTTTTTAACCCTTTAGTGACCAAGCCTGTTTGCGCCTTAATGACCAGGCCAAATTTTGGAAATCCGACATGTGTCACTTTAAGGGCTCAGTCACACGGGCGCATCAGCACCCGTACACCGGCGCCGATGCGCCCGTGTGACTGAGCCATTACTGCAGAAAGAAGACGGCCGTACCTGAAGACGGACGTCTCTCTGCAGCGCTGATGAAAGAACACATCACCGGCAATGAAGCCGGTCACATGTTATTTCCTCCGGCGCTGCAGAGAGACGTTCGTCTTCATTACGGCCGTCTGCTACCTGCAGTAACACGGGCGCCGATGCGCCCGTCTGACTGAGCCCTAACATAGAATAACTCGGTAAAGGTTTTGTATATCCAAGTGGTTCTGACTTTGCTTTTTCGCCACATGTTGTACTTCATTTAGATAGTTAAAGGAGATGTCCCGCGCCGAAACGGGTTTTTTTTTTTTTAACCCCCCCCCCCCCCGTTCGGCGCGAGACAACCCCGATGCAGGGGTTAAAAAAACCACCCGCACAGCGCTTACCTGAATCCCGGCGGTCCGGTGACTTCAATACTTACCGCTGAAGATGGCCGCCGGGATCTTCTACCTTCGTGGACCGCAGCTCTTCTGTGCGGTCCACTGCCGATTCCAGCCTCCTGATTGGCTGGAATCGGCACGTGACGGGGCGGAGCTACACGGAGCCGCTCTCTGGCACGAGCGGCTCCATAGAAGAAAGCTGAAGACCCGGACTGCGCAAGCGCGGCTAATTTGGCCATCGGAGGCCAAAAATTAGTCGGCTCCATGGAGACGAGGACGCTAGCAACGGAGCAGGTAAGTATAAAACTTCTTATAACTTCTGTATGGCTCATAATTAATGCACAATGTACATTACAAAGTGCATTATTATGGCCATACAGAAGTGTATAGACCCACTTGCTGCCTCGGGACATCTCCTTTAAAGTAGACTGATAGAATTTGTGCATATTTATTAAAAACAACACAATTGGGAAAATTTTTGAAAAAATTCTACTTTTTTCACATTTTCAACTGCAATATGTCAAATATGTGCAAACATACTGTACAGATTTTTGATGAGCTATATATTTCCATCTGTTTACTTTATTCTGGACGCACATTGGAAAACGTAGGCTTTTTTTAACCATTTAGGAGACAGACAAATTTAACATTGATTAACATTTTGAGGAACACTTTGTTTTCCTGCACCAAGCCAAGATTACAAAGGCTCATGGGTGTCAGAATGATAGAGACCCCCACAAATGACCCCATTTTACAAACTACACCCCTTAATGTATTCACTGAGGGGATCAGGAGTATTTTGACCCCACAGTTTCTTTTCAGGAGTTAGTGCAATTTAGAGGAGAAAA
Source organism: Eleutherodactylus coqui (assembly GCF_035609145.1). Taxonomy (NCBI): domain Eukaryota; kingdom Metazoa; phylum Chordata; class Amphibia; order Anura; family Eleutherodactylidae; genus Eleutherodactylus; species Eleutherodactylus coqui. The sequence continues at coordinate 112,496,904 of NC_089849.1, forward strand.
AATAAAATTTCATATTTTTGCAAATATGTCATTTTAAAGACAGTTTTTTTTCTACAGTGCACATGCAAATGAGGATTTCCACCCCAAAATAGATATCCCCGTTTGTCTTGTGTTCAGAAACATACTCACTGTGACCCTAATATTATGTCTGTATGCACAACGGGGCCCAAACTGAAAGGAGCAGCCGGTGGCTTTCAGAATATACATGTTGCCTGACAGTGTTTTAGGCCCCATGGCACGCTTGTAGAGCCTTGAGTGGCCAAAACGATAGAGAACCCTCACAAATATTAATGAAGACTTGCACCCCAAAATGGATCCCCATGTTTGTCCTGTGTTCAGAGACATATCCCTTGTGGCCCTAATCTTATGCCTGTATGCACAACTGGGCCCAAACCGAAAGGAGCATTAAACTTCAACTTTTTTTTAACTTTTACGTGATCGTTATTATCCATTGGATAACGGCGATCACGTGACCAGGGACCACTCAGTGACCGTAGCCCTCGGTCACTGCTTCAGGCTTTCGTCTGCCTTCAGTAGCTAGGAGCAAGGAAATTTTAAATTTCCAGGGCCCTCCCCAACTTCTGCGCTTGCACCTGCCATTTTGCCGACGGGCGGATGCACCGAAGCTGGGGAAAGGTCTGGGGATAAAGATCCTGTTGGGGAATATCGCCGGAGACCTTAGGTAAGTAATTTTACCTCCCCTCATGGATCAGATCCGTGACGGGAGGAGAAACTTTTTTTTACTTCTACATGATCACCGTTATGCATTGGATAACAGCAATCACATGACCAGGGACCACGTACCGCGGCTCTCCATGAAATCTGCAGGCTCTCAGCTACGTTTGAAAACCAGGAGCAGGGAGATTTTAAATGACCCCGGCAATCTGCGGCTTTTGAACATGCATCCGCCATTTTGGCAACAAGCGCAGAAGCCGTGGTAAGGTCTGCTGATAAATCCGTGGGCCTTAGGTTTGTAATTTTATCTCCCCTCACAGATAAATCTGTTAAAGAAAGAAAGGTAAGTGCAGAAAAAGAGTTTTTTAATTACAATTTTTTTTATTTGTTATTTTTAGAGATGAGCGAGCACCAAAATGCTCGGGTGCTCGTTACTCGGGACGAAATTATCGCGATGCTCGAGGGTTCGTTTCGAGTAACGAACCCCATTGAAGTCAATGGGCGACCCGAGCATTTTTGTATATCGCCGATGCTCGCTAAGGTTTTCATTTGTGAAAATCGGGGCAATTCAAGAAAGTGATCGGAACGACACAGCAACGGATAGGGCAGGTGAGGGGCTACATGTTGGGCTGCATCTCAAGTTCACAGGTCCCACTATTAAGCCACAATAGCGGCAAGAGTGCCCCCCCCCCCCCCGCGCACTGTCAGCGTAAAGATCGTTCTCCTCTGCCATAGCAGTAACAGCTGTGGCAGAGAAGAACGATGTTAGCCCATTGAATTCAATGGAGCCGGCAATACAGCAGGTTCCACTGAAAGCAATGGGCTGCCGGCGTGCGCTGGATGAATTGTCGGGAAGGGCTTAAATATAGAAGCCCTTCCCTGCAATTCGTCCAGAAATGTGTAAAAATAAAAAAAATATACCGTATATACCGGCGTATAAGGCGACGGGGCGTATAAGACGACCCCCCAACTGTCACCTTATACGCCGGGAATACAGCGGAGCAAAAAATAAAAATCATTACTCACTTCCCCCGGCGTTCTGCGGCGCTGCTGCAGGATGTCGCTCCCTCCTGGTCCCCGGTAGAGCATTGCTTTCTGGACGCAGGGCTTGAAATCCCCGCCTCCAGAAAACACACGTGCCTTCAGCCAATCACAGCCAATGACAATGATGTCATTGAATGGCTGTGATTGGCTGACGGTTTGTGTTAGCTAATCACAGTAGCTTTCTGGAGGCGGGGATTTCAAGCCCTGCGTCCAGAAAGCAATGCTCTGCCAGGGACCAGGAGGGAGCAACAGCATGCAGCAGCGCCGCAGAACGCCGGGGGAAGTGAGTAATGATTTTTATTTTTTGCTCCGCTGTATTCCTGGCGTATAAGGTGACAGTTGGGGGGTCGTCTTATACGCCCCGTCGCCTTATACGCCGGTATATACTTACCTTGTCCCGGCAGACGGAGTTCAGCGCGGCCGGCCTACAGTGGGTGTGAAGGGGGTGTGAGTCAGACCTGCCCCCTGATTCGCTCAGCGCTGAGTCTGACTAACACCCCCTTCACACCCACTGCCGGCCGCCACGGCTGAACTCCGTCTGCCGGGACAAGGTAAGTATATATATATATATATTTTTTTTTTTATTTTAACACATTTCTGGATGAATTGCAGGGAAGGGCTTATATATTTAAGCCCTTCCCAACAATTCATCCCGCGCTCGCCGGCAGCCCATTGCTTTCAGTGGAACCTGCTGTATTGCCGGCTCCATTGAATTCAATGGGCAAACATCGTTCTTCTCTGCCACAGCTGTTACAGCTGTGGTAGAGAAGAATGATTTGTCTTCTATATGTTCTCAATGGGGTCGCCGGCCCCATTGAGCGCATATAGAGAAGAGAACAGGAATCGCAGATCGCAGATAGGTGCGATCTGCGATTTCTATGGCCTAAGAAGGACCGTTGGGGTTCTTGAAGCTTAAAATCACTCCTAACGCTCTCCCTATAGCAGCTCCAGCAAGACCGCACTTTCCCTGAACTATGTTAGAATGCATCTGTGGCGAGCCGCGGGCGGGCAGATTTTAATACTCGGGTGACACCTGATCTCGCCAGGCACTCACTGCAGGGGGGTGGTATAGGGCTTGAACGGCGCAGGGGGAAGTTGTAATGCCTTCCCTGTCTTTCTATTGGCCAGAAAAGCGCACTAACGTCTCAGAGATGAAAGTGAAAGTAACTCGAACATCGCGTGGTGTTCGTCTCGAGTAACGAGCATCTCCAACGCCCTAATACTCGAACGAGTATCAAGCTCGGACGAGTACGCTCGCTCATCTCTAGTTATTTTCTTTTTTAGTATTTTAGTTTTTTTTTTACATTTTGTTTTGTCCCTGTAGAGCAGCTGAACCTGTGGACTATGATCACTATGATAATACATTACAGTACATCTGCAGTGCATTCATTGCACTGTACTTCGGTGTACTATTGGCAACCCATCGGCCCTCCACAATTACATGGCAGAGGGCTTTTGACATCACAGACGGTCCCTCTGTGAACCCTTTACATAACGCAATCAACACTGATTGTGGGTTGTAAGGGGTTAACAGCAGGGATCAGTGTTCTCACCTCTCCATGCTGTTGCAGGCAGAAGTCGGTTGTCAGTCACAACCGACTCCCGCTGTGAATGGCTCAGAAGCTGAGTCCATGCCGCAAAAGGATTTTGGCGTGTTTGACATGGGCTACAAAATCATCGCTACAAAACGCATGTATGTAAGTCCTCATTCACAAAGGCGACAAAGTAGCGTTGCTACAATGCTACAAATCATATGTATGTGAAGCCCATGCTTTCCTACGGGTGCCTTCACACATATGATGTTTTGTAGCATGCAACAACCCGACACAAAAACATGGGGGTCCAGCGATATGCCCACAACTCGTGAGGTTTTGTAGCCCATGTTTCTCTATGGAGCCTTCCTCTCTGTTGCATCGTGTTTTCGTACAGTGCGATGCAACTTTGACAGTAGGAAATCCTACTGTCAAAGCCATAATCTGAACCCTAGCTGCAGGGAAAAATACACATACATCAACTTAGAAGCGCTGTCACCCCAGCCGCATCTTCTCCCTGGGTCCTGACACTGTTTCTCCGCATCATCTGCTGGCTGGGGATTGAAAAATTCCCGCCTCCTGGAAGCACTGGCTGTGATTGGCTGATGCTTAGCCAATCACAGCTAGCACACGATGAACCAATCACAGACATTCATTGAGTGCTGGCTCTGATTGGCTAAGCATCAGCCAATCACATTCAGCACTACCAGGAGGTGGGGATTTTTCAATCCCCGTCCAGAAGGGAAGAAGTTCAGTGCTGGGACCTAGGGAGAAGTTGCAGCAGCACCCAGGACAGCACGGGAGAGGTGATGTATGCTTTTTTAAAATCTTTTTCTTCAGCTACGGCTGATTTTCTGGGTAGGGCTTTTATTCAAGCCCCACCCCTGAAAATCCTCGCATGTGGTCCTACAAAATCGTGTGACTTTATAGCGCCACATGCGACTTTGTAGCGATACAAAATTGCGGTATTGGCGCGAGAAGACGCAGCAATTTCACGGCGATTTCCAATGGGTTCTTTCAGGGTACAAAACATCTCATGTGAAAGAACCCATGGGCTTCACATATATGCGTTTTGTAGCGATGTCACATTGCTACAAAGTCATGCAATTTTGTAGCGCTTGTGAAAAAGGCCTAAAATGATCGCTACAAAATGCATGTATGTGAAGCCCATGGTTGCCAATGGGTTCTTTCAGACTACAAAACATAGCTATGATTTTGTAGCTCGTGTGAATGAGGCCTAAATTAAGTGTATGCCTCAGGAAGGAAAGAGGTTAATGAACAGATTATAAGAAACCACCTGGCATACATTCAAAGGCACTGGTGTCACAACGAACTTACACAAATTACTGATTGCTCTCACCAAAAATCCCTTTGCAATCCCACCTGCCACACAAGCTACCATCTTAGGCAGAGTAGTCACCACCATGACCCAGCCAGAGGTGGCGCACCCACTCGAACTCCCCCTGCCGACTTCTGCCTGCTGCACAAGTGCCCCAGGCTTCTTAAAGAATAACTGAGTTTCCAAAAATTTTCATAAGCGGCTCAGGTTCATTGGTTGCTGCTTTGCTGCTGTTTGCACCCAGTTTGAACTCTATCAATTTTTCCATCAGTTTCCCATGTAGAGTTTCCTATCTTTTTGCTGTCCTGTTGTTAGTAATCCACTTACAGGTGTGGAGCGGGTCCTAAGCAGCCATTCTGCCAGTACTGTACTGGACTCGATGTCCTCTCCCACCTTGTCCATGCTGCCATGCATAGCCCTCCACCAGTCAGCTACAAAGCAGCATCTGAATTCCTGCTTGTCTGTTGTATGTAGTAACTAACAAGTGCCCTCATGTCCTTATTACTAGAGAAGCCTAATGCCTAACAATAGGCAGTGGATTGCAAAGGTACAGAAAGGGAGACCTTTGTAATTTTTGATGCAGAAAATTATGCGGATTTTATGCTAAGGGAAATTTGCTCCATTGTATAGTGGCCCAGAAATGCTTTCCTGGCCCCCTCCATAATGTCATACGTGTATGTCTTGTGTGGATGCTCCGTGCAAAACTGTCTTGTCATTCTGTTATGTGTATTGCACAGCTGCAGCAAATGAGAGGTTAATGTCTGCAAGGTGTGAGCTGACTGTAAATGTATCAATTTATGTCCCGTAGTGGTATGAGAGAGGTTATAAATGTGAGTGCTTGAGAGCGAGAAGAGATTCTTCAATCTGGTCTTCCATTTGATAGAGAAAGCACAGAGGCACATAGGGGGCACCTTCAGCCCTCATGTAGTGAAGCCTGGAGGAGGTGAGGTTTCCCGAACACAAGGATCAGCATGATCAGCAAGTGAGCCCCCAGAGAGATAGCAAGAGCGTGAGCTAGTCCTAAGCCTTTCCTACACAAGGCCCAATGCAGAGGTACTCTTCTTCTACTCAACTATTCACGCCCAAGTGTCCTGAAGTCTGGGATCGCTGGGTGGAGGTACGCATCTACAGTTGTCACACACACACAGGCATCCTAAAGTGTGGGATCGCTGGGTGAAGGTACTTTTCTTTAAGTTTGTCTGTATAGATTTCTAATTCTACCTGCACTTGAAATACTGCCTATTTTTGCCTTATATTGCTGAAGTTATTTTCCAGTAAAGTTTTTCCAGGCCCTAACCATTCCCAGGGACCTGAGGTACTCTATCACTGTCTGTGGCTCAGTTATTTCCCCGCCAATGTTCATGCCGGGGAGTACCGGAATGTTGGTGTCACCCGTGACAACCCCTTTACCTGTCCTAATGTTTATTGGGCATCCCCATGCTGGGGGTGTCTGGAAGAGGCCCAGTGCTGCCTTGGCCTTGGCTGCATACATCTCTGCAGGAGGGAGCGTGGTAAGTGCCGCCATGACAAGCCAGCATCTTGCCCTCCCAGCTTCTCAGCGTATGCCATGTGTCCGGGGTCACCCTACGTGACGCTGCAGATTGTCTGCAACATGTGAGCGTACTCTTAAAGTGCCCCTCCTGAGGAGGACAAAAATGTAGCCAGAAAATCTCTAGGCAAAACTGATACACTGAGTCATGCCTAGTACATGGCATTATTAAGGGCAGAGGATGGCACTGGAATTCTCTCTATGGCATCATGCTCTGCATTAGGCAACATACAGTGCATTAGTTTTGCCCAGAAAATTTCTTTAAAATGAACTAATCACGTCCCCAGAGCACCATGAACTAAGTTAGGCCGGGCTCACACGAACGGGTTGGATTCTGTATATGGAATCTGTCTATCTGCCCAGACGGTCACCTGCTTTCTCTGCAATGCAGATAACTGCGGCGGCTCGCCAACGGTCATGCACATGCGCAGTACTTCCCCCCCCCCCAATGTTTGTATTTCCCACGCCACCAATAAATCGGGTTCCCGCAGCCCCTTTGCAATGTTAATTGCGTAGGGGCTGCGTGTCGGACAGCCACCATTGACTTCAGGAGGCTGCCCGCGGTAAAATAGAGTATGCTACAATTTTTCAGCCGCTCATGGAATACACAATTCGTATCCACAAATGTGAAGGAAAAAAACAAAAGTTCATGCCTTTCCCACATTAAGCCACGGATCCTCCGTGCAGACGCCGATCGCGGTTCGTGTGAGACGCCCCTTACAGTGCTTTTAGGGGACGTGACAGGGAGTCGGGGGATGTATTTTTTATGCTCCCGCAATCCAGCAGCAATCACCTCTAAACTTGTCAGACGGTACGAAAATCTGACTCTTTTCAGAGTCCTGTGCACCCTCCTATAAAAGTCTATGGGAGAGCACGCCCGTGGGACTCTGAAAAGAGTCAGATTTTCATACCGCCCACCAACTTCAAAAGGTGAACACCGCTAGATTGCAGGAGCAGATGAGCACAAAAAAAACACATCCCAGCTTAATTTATGGTGCTGCGGGGACTGTTGTTTGGTGCCTGAAATGTGTTTTGAGTTTTAAAGGGTTAAGTTGAAACTTTACAGTAGCAGTACATGCCAAGGTCTGAAGAAGTGATTCAAGAGTCAACCTCCCATGTCTTGCATTAGGCAATATAATTTTAGAGTAACTAGTAATAATTTACTGAGATATTGAAACCACAAGGTCTCCTGGGAGTGGAGTGAGTCACTATCTTCTTGCGTGTTTCCTGCTGGCCCTACTGCCATACTGCACATGCTCTGACTCATTGCTCTGCAGCGATGGCGCGCGGCTCTGGAACCGAGGGTGTGCGGTTCTTGACTTGGAAGGCCTCCAGGAATTGGCGTTTGCCAGTATATATATCACCATTTGGTGACTGCAGCTCCATCAGCCTCACATTTTCTTGGGATCATCATTACGCGACGCAGTGAAATGTTAGCAGCCTACAACAATAGATGATGTGCACGATTTTGGTTAACCTCATAAAACTATGTTCTGGGATTTTACCAAACATTCTGTAATCTCCGTGTTAAAAGAAAACATTAGCTGAAAGGAACAGTAACTGCCCCAAAAAGACATTTCTGACATTTGTATCCTGAATGCAAACAAGGATTTCTAGACCTTGTGTGAACCCAAAGCATTTCATGTCCTGTTGAAGACAGTTGCTTGGGCTTCAGCCATTATGGCTCACCATGGGTTAACTAAGGTATGGTCAGTTTTTGGTATTTTTATTCTTTTGCCATTCTAGAAGTTTCTACAAAAGAAATATTCTTAACCCCTTAATGATGTAGGACATAAAGTTACATCCTGGCTGGGAAGCGGTTCCCGCGCCAGGATGTAAGTTTACGTCCTATGGTTGGTATGGGCTTAGAAGCTGAACCTGCAACATCCACAGATGTGACAGACAGCCGGCCTCCTGCTGCAACTGAGAACACCGATCTCCACTGTTAACCCCTTCCAATGCCGTGATCAATGTTGATTGCGGCATGTAACCGGTTCACAGACGTTCTTTGTGATATCATAGACTCTATGATATGTAGTCATGGAGGGACGTCCGGTTCCAAGGCGAACAGAAGCCAGACAATAGTGTCCGGGTCTGCCATGGCCTAAGATTACTCGGGTTCAAGTCCCCTGCAGGGACATAAAAATGTAAACAAGAAATAAAAATAGTAAAAAAATTTTTTTCAAATTGGAATAAAAAAAATCTTTTTTGTGCACTCTAGCCTCTTTGTTTAAAAACATCACATCCGTACTGAACTGTACAATAAAAAAAGCTGGGGACAACTTCATTTTCAACTTCAAGTTCATTTCGCCTCCCACAAAAAAAATAAGTGATCAAAAAAGCCATACATATCTCAAAATGGTACCGATAAAAACTACAGCTCATCATGCAATAAACAAGCCCTCACAGAGCTCTGTCCATGAAAAAATAAAAATTAGAGATGAGCCAGCATACTCGTCCGAGCTTGATGCTCGTTCGAGTATTAGGGTGCTCGAGATGCTCGTTACTCGAGACGAGCACCACGCGGTACTCGTCTCGATTAAACGAGCACTGACCATTGAATTCAATGGAGCCGGCAATACAGCCGGCTCCATTGAAAGCAATGGGCTGCCGGCGATCTCAGGATGAATTTTCGGGAAGGGCTTAAAAATATAAGCCCTTACCTGAAAATCATCCTAAAATGTGTAAAAAATAAAAAAAATGTCAGCATAAAGATCGTTCTCCTCTGCCATAGCTGTAACAGCTGTGGCAGAGAAGAACGATGTTAGCCCATTGAATTCAATGGAGCCGACAATACAGCCGGCTCCATTGAAAGCAATGGGCTGCCGGCGAGCGCGGGAGTGAGACCCCCCCCCCGCACTGTCAGCATAAAGATCGTTCTCCTCTGCCACAGCTGTAACAGCTATGGCAGAGGAGAACGATCTTTATGCTGACATTTTTTTATTTTTTACACATTTTAAAAACTAATAAAAGCTATACAATACATTATATGTACCCAAAAAGGTACCGATAAAAACTACAGCTTGCTACACAAAAAAAAACAAGCCCTCATACGGCCATGTTGACAGAAAAGTAAAAAAGTTATGGCCTATGAAAAGTGGAGATGAAAATCCTAAAAAAAAAATTGCTGTGTCCTTAAGTTCCAAGTAGGCTGATCATGCAGAATCCCCTGCCGGGACATCCAAAGCCCACATGTAAATTGTGGAAGAGCCTTGAAGCTAGTGTTGAATTCTAGAGATGAGCGAGCACCAAAATGCTCTGGTGCTCGTTACTCGAGCCGAGCGTTTCTTAATGCTCGAGGCCTCGGTTCGAGTAACAAACCCCATCAAAGTCAATGGGAGACTTGAGGACTTTTCAAGCTGATCTTGCTCCCCCCCCCCCTCCCTTTGGATACTAATGCTCGATCAAGCATCAGGCTCAAACGAGCATGCTCGCTCATCTCTATTAAATTTTCCCTGCAGTGCCACCAAAGCAGGAATGAACCATTGTGCAGTCCTCATTGAAATGAATGGGTTATCCATGTAATACAGTGAGTTGATGTGCTTAGGTCCTCCAGGATATCCAACTGGAGTTAATTAAGTTTGTTTTCTAAGTCCGAAACCCATTTAAGCAAAGATTTGCCTTCTATTGAGGCAGCTTTTTTTGATCTCCTGATTTTAGGTGTCTTTACACAGCAATAAAATATTGATAAGATCTTAGAAAGCCAACATGCACGCCTACAGGAAGTCTGTTAAATAGAGTACAACTTGAATTGGATTGGGACCATAATGTGTTTACAATGTGGACTCTACAGCCCCCCACCAACCGATGGAACAGAACTCCTGCTCCAAATGGTATGCAGTTATCGGTGACACCATCCTGAACCTGAAATCTCCTATCTAGGCCTATCCCAGAACCCATACAGCCCAACCTACATGTGTTCTGAATACAGAGAGGGTAGAAAGCCCCTGCAGAATGGCCTTAACTTGGAATTCGGTTGGGCAGGATTGGACAGTTATGCATCAGATGGTCAGCTGGACCTGCTAAAATTGGTGGGATCAGTTGACCTCCATCTGGACATAATCATCATAATCATGTCAAAGATAGTCATAGAGGTCTAATTGCCAATGCAACTGCAATAACTCAAGGTGATAAGACTGTGACATGTTCTGGAGGTCTAGATTGGTCCATTACTTCTCAAGGCGAGTATAACCAGAATAAGCCTACCTAAAAATCGTCATTCATCCTTATCAGCAGTTGTCCGCGGGTAGTGCTGATAGCATTGTTTCCCGCTGGAGAACAAAAGAACTGAAAGCTGATAAGAGCCCTCCGGCTATTAACTGCTCTCAGCTAAAGGCTTCATTTGCACTCTTAATTGCTCTTATGTAGCTGAGTAGCTACTTAATAGTTTATGCAAAATGAACGCTCAAAGCTGTCACTGTCGTTTGAGTGATCTTTGAGCGATCATCGCTCCGTGTAAATGGGCCTTTAAGTCTTGGATAAGGATAGGGCAGCTATCGAATGTGTATGTGTAGCCTATAATTGCAGACCAATCTTTATACGCTCAAAGCTTTTGGCCGATAAGGCATTAGTAATTGAATTGTTCTGTAGAGGTGTGGCCTGATGACCTGTTCACGCTAGCATTAAAAAGCCATACAGCATTGTATTAGATTTTCAATGTTTCCCTTTGTAACTAGACTACTGTTTTTTTCTGTGGTTTACTTGTTATTTAGGGTGAATGCACACAGGCAGATTTGAATTGTGGAATCCGAAGTGGGCGACCGCCTCCGGACTCCGCAGGGCATACCGCCCATAACATGGTGGTCAGCAGCACAATCCTTTCCTCTCACCTAGATAAGACAGGGAACCTGCACACCTGCTTTCAGTCAGGATCCAATTCAGACCGTCAATGCATATTCCAAAAAAGAAATAGTGGAGGCAGCAGTTGATGCAAAAAGTAGAGATATTTTTATTCCTCCCACACAGAGAAAACGACGTTTCGACCCTCGTATAAGTGGGTCTTTGTCAAGTATACAACAACATACAACATGGAACATATATATAGTGAAGGACATACAGACTCAGGGTGCGTTCACACGAGCGCATAAACGGCGCGGTTTTGCGCCCAATCGTATAAACGTGACCATCTGAGGCATTGGTTTCCAATGTATTCGTTCGCACGGGCGATTTTACGGCGCGTAAAAACGGCAACCCGAAAAAAAAACGGAACATATGCAACCGAAATACGCGCCAACGCATATTCAATGGCCGAAAAGACCGTTTGAAAAGTAGGAACAAACGAAAATATGCTTTCTAGCTCTGATCGTGATCGGTGAAAAACGTTCTTTCCGGCGATTATACGCTGCGCTCGTGCGAACGCACCCTAAGCCAATAACAAAGTGTTAATTAAAATCATTTGCATCTAATCCACCTGTGTCTATTCACCTGCAATCTGTGTCCCATAATGGCGGGTGGTCTGCAGACTATCGCGTCTTGTATTTGCTATTTGTGCATGTCCAGAAGCCATAGTAATCCTGGGTATCATGTGATTGTCATGTGCCCAGCATGACATGTTTACTCCGCCTCATGGTATTAGCTCTGCCCCTATGTGCATGTCCAGAAGCCATAGTAATCCTGGGTATCATGTGACTGTCATGTGCCCAGCATGACATGTTTGCTCTGCCTCTCGGTATTAGCTCTGCCCCTATGTGCATGTCCAGAGGCCATAGTAAGCTTGGGTATCATGTGATTGTCATGTGCCCAGCATGACATGTTTGCTCCGCCTCACAGTATTAGCTCTGCCCCTATGTGCATGTCCAGAAGCCATAGTAATCCTGGGTATCATGTGACTGTCATGTGCCTAGCATGACATGTTTACTCCGCCTCACGGTATTAGCTCTGCCCCTATGTGCATGTCCAGAAGCCATAGTAATCCTGGGTATCATGTGACTGTCATGTGCCCAGCATGACATGTTTGCTCCACCTCACAGTATAAGCTCTGCCCCTATGTGCATGTCCAGAAGCCATAGTAATCCTGGGTATCATGTGACTGTCATGTGCCCAGCATGACATGTTTGCTCCACCTCACAGTATTAGCTCTGCCCCTATGTGCATGTCCAGAAGCCATAGTAATCCTGGGTATCATGTGACTGTCATGTGCCCAGCATGACATGTTTGCTCCACCTCACAGTATTAGCTCTGCCCCTATGTGCATGTCCAGAAGCCATAGTAATCCTGGGTATCATAACAGCTAATACCGTGAGGCGGAGCAAACATGTCATGCTGGGCACATGACAGTCACATGATACCCAGGATTACTATGGCTTCTGGACATGCACATAGGGGCAGAGCTAATACCGAGAGGCAGAGCAAACATGTCATGCTGGGCACATGACAATCACATGATACCCAGGATTACTATGGCTTCTGGACATGCACATAGGGGTAGAGCTAATACCGTGAGGCGGAGTAAACATGTGCCCAGCATGATACCCAGGATTACTATGGCTATCACATGATACCCAGGATTACTATGGCTTCTGGACGCATATTTGTAGTTTACGCTTAGGTTAAGCAGCGCTGCTGATTAGAGCCACCTGATTGGCTCTTCGGCACCACGTGACTACACACCGTGCACGCGCATTGCCTTCAGCAGCCGTGCACTACACACTACAGTTAAGCAGACGTGCACTACACACTACACTTTAAGCAGCACGGGGTTAGGTTTAGGGTTAGGATTTAGGGTTAGTATTACCTAACCCCAACCCTAAACCTAACCCTAAACACTAAAACTAACCCTACACCTAACCCTAAACGTAACCCTAACCCCGTGCTGCTTAAGTGTAGTGTGTAGTGCACGTTTGCTTAACTGTAGTGTGTAGTGCACGGCTGCTGAAGGCAATCCGCGTGCACGCTGTGTAGTCACGTGGTGCCGAAGAGCCAATCAGGTGGCTCTAATCAGCAGCGCTGCTTAACCTAAGCGTAAACTGCTAATATGCCTTCTGGACATGCACATAGGGGCAGAGCTAATACTGTGAGGTGGAGCAAACGTCATGCTGGGCACATGACAATCACATGATACCCAGGATTACTATGGCTTCTGGACATGCACATAGGGGCAGAGCTAATACTGTGAGGCAGAGTAAACATGTCATGCTGGGCACATGACAATCACATGATACCCAAGCTTACTATGGCTTCTGGACATGCACATAGGGGCAGAGCTAATACCGTGAGGTGGAGTAAACATGTCATGCTGGGCACATGATAGTCACATGATACCCAGGATTACTATGGCTTCTGGACATGCACATAGGGGCAGAGCTAATACTGTGAGGCGGAGTAAACATGTCATGCTAGGCACATGACAATCACATGATACCCAGGATTACTATGGCTTCTGGACATGCACATAGGGGTAGAGCTAATACTGTGAGGTGGAGTAAACATGTCATGCTGGGCACATGACAATCACATGATACCCAGGATTACTATGGCTTCTGGACATGCACAAATAGCAAATACAAGACGCGATAGTCTGCAGACCACCCGCCATATGGGACACAGATTGCAGGTGAATAGACACAGGCGGATTAGATGCAAATGATTTTAATTAACACTTTGTTATTGGCTTAGGGTGCGTTCACACGAGTGTAGGCGTATTTACGTTCGCACGAGCGCAGCGTATAATCGCCGGAAAGAACGTTTTTCACCGATCACGATCAGAGCTAGAAAGCGTATTTTCGTTTGTTCCTACTTTTCAAACGGTCTTTTGGCCATCGAATATGCGTTGGCGCGTATTTCGGTCGCATATGTTCGGTTTTTTTCCGGGTTGCCGTTTTTACGCACCGTAAAATCGCCCGTGCGAACGAATACATTGGAAACCAATGCCTCAGATGGTCACGTTTATACGATTGGGCGCAAAAACGCGCCGTTTATGCGCTCGTGTGAACGCACCCTGAGTCTGTATGTCCTTCACTATATATATGTTCCATGTTGTATGTTGTTGTATACTTGACAAAGACCCACTTATACGAGGGTCGAAACGTCGTTTTCTCTGAGTGGGAGGAATAAAAATCTCTCTACTTTTTGCATCAACTGCTGCCTCCACTATTTCTCTTCTTTGGAATGGGCATACCGCCCATAACATGCTATGCAAAAGTGATTCTTCATGCACATGAGCGGAAACTAATTGCAGTTTCTGCTTGCAGATGAAAATTCGCAGCATGCGGGACCTGCGCGGATGGCTTCCATTGAAGTCAATGTAAGCCGTCCGATCTGCCGCTATTCCGGAATATTAGTTGCAGAATGGCCATGGGATACACGTCATCACCTAGCAACGGCGCGGGGAAATCTGCACCGCGCATGTGCGCCAGCCGGACCATCCGCAGTACAGATTTGAGAAGAAAAAGTAGGCAGGATCACCAGCAGTGGTCAGGGCTGGCTTCCGCTGCGGGAATCCGGACTTGCCGTGTGCATGTGGCCTTATGTGGGTCACCGTGAAAGTGATACTTTCTGTATCGTGCTGTGGAATATGTGTGTGCTACATAAATGATCAAAATCAACAAATACTACATACAAATCCCGGCACCGGATTCTGGCAGATGTGATATGTAGATTGTAGGGGACACATTTTTCCTGGAAGTTAAACTATTTTCTCTGTATAAATCTGAAACCACTTCTGTCTGTTGTAACATTTCCTGCGGCCCAACTTCTGAAGGCTTGATAAATAGAATTCAATGAGTTATTTAAGATAAAAGTATCTTATTTTTTAATAATGAACCTTCCAGAATGTTAATAATGATCAGTACGTTCACTGGGGTCTCTTTATTCACCTCATTTCCTCTGCATCGGCAACACAATACGTGCCTGCCACAATAACTCTAATACTTTAGACTTTGTGCGTATCCCACAGAGGCAGCCGACATCTCGTGCAGGGGAGCACATCTGTCTGTAAATGGATAATTAGTCTAATCAGAGGTAGAAAAAGTCCTAGAATGGATGCGCAAAACGATCAACGTAATTCTAAAGCTGTTATTAAGCAGAGGAATAGACTCTGTTCTGGCAGTAGGTCGGCAGTCTGGATCCTACTGTCTAGTCTGATGATGTCTGTTCCATACATGACCTATGGTAAGCCTTGTGTCTAGTGTTCATTAACAGTGAAAGTAGCTAAATGTGGGAGTCTATAGTAAGTATAGTAGATAAGTCCTTTAGGTGAGGGACAGAAATGCCAGATCTGCCAGACCAAGTCTTGTTAAAATGTTATAAGGTCTTTACTAAAACAATGTAGGCTCTCCATTGGCTAAGTTCCCAAAACAGCACATACCAGACACTCTGTCTCTATTTTATTACCTACATCTACATAGTGTCAATGTGGTTAATTCTGCCATGAAGCTGCTTACCTAGAATCCTTCTAGCACTGCTGAGAGTTATCATGCCACCAAGTGTCACTCCATTGCTTTCGAGTGAATGTTTAAGAACTGCTGTACTCTAGGCGATTCCACTGATACGGCCTGATTCTTCCAATGTCACCGCCAATCTATAATTAGGGTGATTCAAACAGAATGGTGGAAAGGTAAAGCTGATTCATACATGAATTTACATACAATAGCCAAAATGACAACGGTGCAATTTTCGAGTTGATAGTCCGATTCTGCTCAAGGCCCATATACTTGCGATTATACCACAAAATTTGTTCAAACGACCGAATTTGAGCGATAATCGTTACGTGTAAACATGGCATCGGGCACTTTTCGTTTGAACAATGAACTTAAAATCCATTGTTCAGCCAATGGAAATCAAGCAGTTTGCTTTATCTCTCAGTAGACTGCAGGCTATCTCCGCGGTGACACGGCAGTTAACATTGTATTCTGCTGACACCCGCGACGAGAACAATGCAGCTGTACGTGTGATTATTGGCATGCTGGGCTCTACAAACATTTACATGCAAATGAAGATGATAAAGTGTCAATGGCCATCAGTGTCCATTAACACTTTATGCAAAAAACTCTCTAAAACTTTCAATCTTTCGATTGTTTGAAAGATTATCTTTGTGTGTAAATGGGCCTTTAGACATGTCCTGGTATATCTTCTGCTATGGATTCCACTGCACGGAGATGCTTTGTTTTAGGTTGTCTAGTGTTATCAATGGCACCCATATTCAACATCTGTGAAGTGCATTAAAAATTTGAAGAGTTCTTCTAATTTTTCATGTACTTCTGGTTGTTATATGTCAAGTCATGTATGAATAAATCTTCTTTACTTTTGCACCATTCTTTCTGAAACACCCTGTATATTCAAATCTGTTTAAGGAGGGTTTCAAATCTGCATTGGAACCTCTGATCAAAAATTCCATTGCAAAGCCGGACACCTGAGAGGAAAGAGAATGAACCCCATTATAATCAATGGGGTCCATTCTGAGCTGCTCAGTTCCATCCAAAGACAGAGCCATTTGGCCAGGGGATTTCCCTTTCCTGTTGCCCAAATGGAGAAGGAAAGCGGAACCCCTCCACCCTAAATCTTTCAGGCTTCATATAGGGTCTTCTTTATTAAGGCTATTATCATGTTGCTCCTATTTATGATGTCCAACTAGTCTGTACTTTTCATTCACATGTCATCCCTAAACTTTGTTGTTACCATTTCTATTCCTCTCGTCTATTCAGTCTCCAGTATTATCACCTGAAGGTCTTCCCTCAGTTGAGCACAACCAATCTTGAGATAATACTAAAATAGCTTTCAGCTACATTATGGCGAATTATCTCTAACATGTTATGCCAACCTATTGCAGTTTACTAATCTATCAACTTTTGACCATTTCAGGCTGATATTATTTTAGTTGGGGCCGGTAGAGTAAAGATGTTCTATCTAGTATATAAAGCCATTGCCTGAAATATGGAAGACTGAAATTCATTTTGACGAGTGCTGGTAGATCAGGGCAGTTATCACTTCATAGTAATCACAGGAGACAGCTACTTTCGATGTAAAGAGAATATGAAGTCTGTGCTGCATACTCAGACATGATGAGAGGAGCATTCAGACTAAACAGTTATTTTATAAGACCTTTTTATTTACTTTTTAAAGGGGTTTTCTCATTAGAAAACAAAAGTTTTATATTCATCTATTCCTCCCCCGTCTTCTTACCACATCTTCTCCCGATGATTTTCTCCTGTCTCCTGCAGTCCCCCGGGTCACCTCACCTCCAGCTGGACGATTCTTCTTCTTCCGGTGACGAAGTGTCCATTCTCTGCAGTCTCCTTCCTGCAGGTTGGTGTACCCGGCCACTAGTGACGTAGCGTTCACAGCCTACCAGGGAGTGCCGAGCTATGTCAGAGACTGCGCATGTGTGCTGTCTCTCTGTAATAGTATATGAACTCTTGCGGTGAGACGGCGCACATTACTTCTTACGGATAAATCATTTGTTGACTTCCATAATAGTAGAACAAGAGATAAAATTTTGATTGCTACATTTGTGACTTTTTCCGTTAGGGTGGTTTCACATACATCATTTTTTCTCATATACTTTTTTTAGCTAAAGTCTGAAGTAGATCAAGAAGAAAGGAGAAGCATACGTCCTACCTTTATACAGTGTTATTCACTTCTGACACATGTCAAACACAAGGCCCACCGCCTTATTTTAAGTGGCCCATTGGGTGCTTATCAAAATAACAAGAATTATAAGCACCCCACCTGCAGCTGTGATCCCGCGGCAGTGGCAGACGCTGCCAAGTCTGTGACCTCTCACCTTGGCGCAGACCCTGGCAGTGCAGTGTAAAGTCTGTAAATGCTGACCTTTCCCTAACGGTGTCTGTGCCAAGGTGAGAGGTCAGCGGCCACTGACTTAGGAGCGGCAGCCGCCAGACAAGGCTACAGGCAGTGTGAGTGTAAAGCCTGTAGGGATGCTGCCTGGCCAGAGGCAAGTAGGGAGGTGGCTATTGGCCTCTGGCTGGGCAGCATCCATGGGACTACTATTGGAGACACTATTACTACTGAAGCCACTATGGGGGTCACTGTTGCTCCTGAGACTACTATGGGGGACACTGTTACTACTGTGGCCATTAAGGGGTCACTTACTATTGGGGCCACTATGAAGGACACTATTACAACTGGGGCCACTATGGGAGACACCGTTACTATTGAAGCCACTATGGGAGTCACTATGGGGGACACTGTTACTACTGGAGGCTACTATAGGCAACACATTTATTACTGGTGCAACGACCTGAAGTTAGCAGAAGTAACTCGAGGGGTATTCTAACTCAGGCTTAGTCATGGATGGATATTCCGAGTAGAACGTTGCCTCCCTCAGTAGACGGGCTTTCACAAGGGTGATTGGTGATAGCAAAGGGTACAAGTACAACGTGATGCCAGTGCCTCTGAATATGATGTAACGGTGAAATAAAGAGTCCAGACCAAAGCGCTTTAGTAAAACCAGAGGCACACAGTTTTTACTGACTCTTGCAGAAGGACAGGTTAGATTCACTTGACAGTTTTGGCAGGCAGTAGAAACTTTAACAGTTCTTCTCTCAGGCATGAAACAGCAGATTAGACTTCCTGAACTCTCTCTTGAAAGATGAGACTGCCAGACCTAGTTAGGTAGTTGCTGCACTGGGCAGTTATTTATGGAGAAATGGAGGGACTGTTTTCTGGCTACTCAGGTATGAATTACACTCACAGTTGAGCTGACCACTCTTCGAACAGCCTCTGCAGGGTCTGCCCTTGCTCTGGTTTCTTCCAGCAGGGATGAAATAGACTCCACTCCTGTTCTTGGCGTGGTTGGGTCAAGGTGCTGCACTCCTGCACTACTCCAATGCTCACCAGCTCCTCTCCCAGCTTCCCTTTCTCTTGCTCTCCATCCTTTCTCTCCACTTCCTCTAGTTTCCTGCACTTTTCCCTCTCTTGCTGACCCACTTCCACCCACCTAGCTCGCTTTCCCGAGCTTCACTCAACTCCTCCCCCTCTGATAATCAGAAAATTAGCTCTCAACAGCCAATCAGATAGTTAGCTGTTACTAGGCAGACTAGATTTATCTAGTGGTTCAGGGAGAGACAGTGTCTTTCTAACGCAAGGTGCCTCCTACGTCCCCCTAAGGGCTCATAGTGAGGTCCTTAGGACTTATTTACTCTTTTGACTACCCTGTAGGACCCTTCAGGTCACTATACTGGGGCCACTGTTACTACTGGGGCCACTATGGGGGTCACTATTGCTGCTGCAGTCTCTATGGGGATCACTTTTAGGGCTCGATCACACAGGTGTAAGTACATTTCAGTCGTGCAACTATGCTGCATATTTGTGTGACCAAAAATCACTTCCGAATGCGTTTTTCAACTCTGGCGTGTTTTTATATGTGCAATTACACTACATATTTACACATGCAAAAAAAGACACAGACAAGCTCATTCAAACCGTGCGCCAATATGCAGTGAATGCACTGGTTTCCTGAATATTTGCCCACGCCCATACACTGCAATGGCCTATTGCGGTGCATAATCTACATCAAAATAGGTCATGTCAGGTATTTTTTCATGTGTTTAGACATCATGTGAAAGAGTATGCTCATGTCAAAGATTCCATTGAAACCAATGGGTTCTATTTACTGCATATTACACGCACAAAAATTGCACATGCAATACGCTGCGCAAATGCACTCATGTGACCGAGCCCTTACTATACAAGTAGCAACTGACTATTTAGTAGCAAAATAATAATAATCTTTTTTTTGTATAGCGCCAACTTATTCCGCAGTGCTTTTGATGCACGGGGAGCTCAATCAGGAGTGTGCATGGTGGGCGTGATTTGAGGGCGGGGGACTAAATCAGGAGAGTTGGTATGTGTCTTTGAAGAGGTGAGTCTTCAGGACACGTCTAAAATTCCATTAATCAGATGTTATGTGGTAGAGCGTTCCATAGGATCGCTGCTGCTCTGGTGAAGTCCTGGAGGCGAGCATGTGAGGGTTGTATTAGGTGGGAATCTAGTCTGACTTGTGACAAAATCACAATCTAGCCCAATATCTGAAAATAAAGACCAAAAAGCTAATACCTCACCTATATAAGACAAAGCTGTAGAGTTGGATGGGTGGTGGGTACAAAGAAGTGCTAATGGAGGGGCGTACCACCCGATGACAGCAGCATCCCCTTTTATCTTGAAATGTCACATTTGGCAAACTTTCATCAGCTGACATATAGATCTTTTTACATTTTGGTTGACGGTCACTCTGGTAGGATCCAGCGGTTATTCACCTTGTATTACTTGTACAAGATCAGTAAGATTTGATAAATCAGAAGTTTGAATGGATATGGATAGACATGCTCAGAGAAATGTAAAATGTGGATTATCATTAGTCTAGGCCAGTGGTCCCCAACCTTTTTGGCACCAGGGACCGGCTTCAAGCAAGACCATTTTTACAAGGCCCGGCAGGGTTGGGCGGGACATGGGCGGGGCTTTGGTTATAGGGGGCGGGGTTATGAAGGGGGTTGGAGTTTAGTGCATTCTTATTTAGTTATGACATTAGAATGTCCTGGCAGTACACACATAGGGTAGTGTATAATCCCCCCCCCCCCCCCCCAGAACACACATAGGGCAGCATATAATTTATCTCCCCCCCCCCCCCCCAGTAATAGACAGCCCCCATCCCTCAGTAATAGACAGCCCCCACCTCTCAGTAATTAGCAGCCCCTCCCCCTGTAATAAGCAGGTTCCCCCCCCAGTAATAAGCAGGTCCCCTCCCAGTAATAAGCAGGTCCCCCCCCCAGTAATAAGCAGGTCCCCCCCCAGTAATAGGCAGCGCCCCACCCCCAGTAATAGGCAGCGCCCCCCCCAAGTAATAGGCAGCGCCCCCCCCCCAAGTAATAGGCAGCCTCCCCAGTAATAGGCAGCCCCTTCCCCTGTAATAAGTAGTCCCCACCCCAGTAATAAGCAGCCCCCCCCAGTAAGCAATCCCCCCCAGTAATACGCAGGTCCCCCCCCCCAGTAATAACCAGCCCCCACAGTAATAAGCAACCCCATTCCCCTGTAATACGAACACCCCCCCCCCCCAGTAATAAGCAGGTTCCCCCCAGTAATAAGCAGCCCCCCCCCCCCAGTAATAGGCAGCCCCTTCCCCTGTAATAAGTAGCCCCCCCCCCCCCAGTAATAAGCAGCCCCCCCAGTAAGCAACCCCTCCAGTAATAAGCAGGTCCCCCCCCCCAGTAATAGGCAGCCCCCCCGTAATAGGCAGCCCCCCAGTAATAGGCAGCCCCTTCCCCTGTAATAAGTAGCCCCCCCCCCAGTAATAACCAGCCCCCCCCCAGTAATAAGCAGCCCCTTCCCCTGTAATAAGTAGCCCTCCCCCCAGTAATAAGCACACCCCCTCCCCCCTCCCCAGTAAGCAACCCCCCAGTAATAAGCAGGTCCCCCAGTAGTAAGTAGCCCCCCCAGTAATAGGCAGCCCCTTCCCCTGTAATAAGTAGCCCCCACCCCCCAGTAATAACCAGCCCCCCAGTAATAGGCAGCCCCTTCCCCTGTAATAAGTAGCCCCCAGTAATAGGCAGCCCCTTCCCCTGTAATAAGTAGCCCCCAGTAATAACCAGCCCTCCCAGTAATTGGCAGCCCCTTCCCCTGTAATAAGTAGCCCCCCAACCCATAGACTTACCTCCTCCCTGCTGTCGCTCTCTGTCTGCTTGCCCTGACGTCAGCCCGGAACGCTTCCTCCCCGAGTCCTCTCCTGCGGAACTAATGAGCAGGGGACTCGGGGAAGAGTATCCTGGCTGCACAGACGTCAGTGTGCGCCGGCATCAGCGCGATTACCAGCGGGGAGCTGCGGCGCCCTCGCTGGTAATCGCTTCGGTGGTCAGCGGCGTCGGCACGCCGCGGGCCACATAGCACAAGGCAGCGGGCCGGATTCGGCCCGCGGGCCTTGTGTTTAGAGTAAAAGTTCCCGGCGGTGCCGCGGACCGGCGCTAAGCACCCAACGGCCCGGCCCCGGGCCGCGGCCCGGCGGTTGGGGACCCCTGGTCTAGGCGATTATTAGGATTTTTCTCAGCGTTATCGATACATTGAGGAACAGCAAAGGTTCTATGAAGAGTTGCAGCGAAGTAAAACAGGCCAACAGAGTCAAACTTTAAAGAGAACCTGTCAAGGGATAAAATCAGCTCAGCTGCGCGGTCCCAAGACTCTATTCCCCCCCCCCCCCCTTTTTTTTTAAAACTCACCTCCCTTCACCCAACAGGCTCTTCTAAGATCTAGTTTCTGGAGCTCTCAATGTGTAAAGTTGGCGATCCCCGTGTCTCACTCCCAGTCAGTCAAGTCCAATATCAACCATTGAGAGTGACCAATGGGGACCTCCAACTTGACACGTTGAGTTTACTGGGAGCTGGACCTAAGAAAAGTCGTCCAGGTGAAGAGGGAGGGCTATAAAAAAAACAAAGATAGAGTCAGAGGGGCCACAGCCACAGAGCTGTAGAGTCAGCCTTACTGGTTTTATCCCATGACATGTCTTCTTTGAGGGCTGCTTCAGACGAGCGTATTTGCATATGTTTTTTGTGCGCAAAACACAGAGAATTGATTTGAATGGGTTCGTTCTCATCTTCTTGCACATATGCGCACCAAAGGGCCCCATAGAAGTCTATGGGAGGTGTGCAAACGTGTGCGCAATACACACAAACATGTGCAAAATGCTGTGCAAAACCACGGGGAGAAGAATACATCTGGCTAAATAGGCTTTTAAATCAGGGCGGGGTCATGTGCGTATGTGAACTGGACCTGTATGCGCAAAAAAGTACAGTCTGTGCACAGACATGCGCACAAATCAAGCTTGTTCACTGCACATAGGCTGGTCTGAAGCCTCCCTAGGGGGGCATGTCACTAGGAAACCGCAGTAAACTAGTAGGCGCTGCTGCACTTTAAGCTACGCAGGGTCATGCATGCACCATATGTAAAGCAGCAAGTTGGCTTCAGACAAGCATGTAACGTAATATGCCCACTCCTGCGCAATTTTTTGCACAGTGAACAATTGTATTTAGCGCTCATGCCTGTGCAAATACAGAATTAGGCAGCATATTACGTATCTTCTTGCGTATTGTGCGTGCATTTGCGCACCCCCCCCCTTCATTGACCTCTATGGGGCCTTTGGTGTGCAAATGCGCAGAAAAGTAAAGCATGCTGCTTTTTTTTTTTTTGCGTGAATGAAATGCACATGAAAATATGGAAATGTGAACGAACCCTTTGAAATCAATTGTCTGCGTACCGCGTGTGTAAACCTTGTGGTCGCAAATACGTCCGCATAAATCTAGCCTAACAACCCCTTTAACTGAAATGAATCAATTAATAGGATACCCACTAACACTTATGAACATTTTTCATTTCCCAAATCTTTTACCCTGTTTAGACACAACAATTATCGCAATTATCCTCTTTTGAGCCATAATCGTTGAGACTATTCGCTCATCGTTAATTTTCAGCTAGTGTTTCAGCTGGTATCCTGTTTGGAGAACACAGCAGGAGTATGCAGAAAACAGCACTCCAGCTCTATTCTGCATACCCCACTTGGAGCGCTCAGCTGGATACCAGTTGAACGCTCCGAAAACACAGCAGTTCTCGGAGCGCATAAGTGCACTCAACCATTATTGCTCAAAAGATTGCCTTTGAGCAAATCTTGAGTGTTGTGTCTAACTGGGACTTTTCCCATGCCAAAGTATTGGGGGTCCAATCCTCCAACTTGCTATGAGAAAATAAAGGAAAAGCGCCATAATAAAAAAATGTAATCCAACGCTCTTCCTCTGATCACTAAGAGTGTGCATGGTCCAATTATGCTTTATACTAGGTCACATGGGTCACTTGGCACCAATGAGTAATCCTGGTCAGGAATACATTGCAAGATGTCTGCATGTATCACATTGTGCATACAGTATATCAGTCATGTGCATTCTTGATAGGATAGTTGATGAATCGTTACTATCATCTTTACGGTCTTCTCATTAATTTTTCTGGTCACCTTTCCTTAAAGCCTCATTATCTTGCAACAGAGGCGAGACGGGAAGGTTTGACACTTAAGACACGGCCTACCATATCTGTCTATCATTTTTAGATAAGGTTACATTAGTACGGAAATGGCAGGATAGCTTGTTAATCTTCACAAATAAACACGGCCGGGCGGCTCAGAGACACCCAGTCTGAGTAGCCCTGCCATGGGCGTAGTGCAGGTAACGGAGCGAGGAAATATTCCGCAGATACCCGCAGTCCATTCACTTAACTTCTGTTCTATATCCTGTTTTTCTGACTGTGTGGTGTCAAAGGGTGTAAAAATATGTTGTTAACAGTGAGCTGCTGATTCTGGAAATCTTATACCTAGCGGCTCTCGCTACACGTCCACGGCCAAGAAAATACTTCTAAAATAAACAATCTGAGAAAAGGTGAATTACCAGGGAGTGCGATGTATACAATGTTCAGTTTGTATGTCGCCTGATAAAACATATGAATTATGGCAGCACTGAACAGGGGGTCCCTCCAGCTTCACATTCAATGAAAACTGCGGTCTCCATGTGGTTCAAAGTTCAGGATCAATTATGTTCAGCCATATGTAGTGAAAATGAGCTCAACAAGCCCTGTTTATGTTCCAGGTGTGCTATTAGAGCCCTTTAGTATCATATAAAACACATCAATGTCCATCTATAGGACTTCATAGGATAATCTTTAGGTTCTACCAATTATTTTCTGTGTACTTTAAAAACTAAGGCCTCGTTCACGTGACTGTTTTTTTTTTTTTTTACCTCTATGCAACCTATAAGTTATATGGACTGAATATATGCCACACAAAGAAGGTTATGGGCCATATTCTACATTTGGAAGCCTCCAATTTCTTATGAAAGTACCATGTTTCCCCCGAAAATAAGCCCTAGCTAGATTACATTTAAAAAACCGCAATGGCTGTGATTGGTTTTTCGACCTCTGCGTTGATTGACTGAGCAGTGGTCGAAGTACCAATCAACGTCGGGTCACATTATGGTGGTGTGATTGGTTCTTTGTCTGCTGCTCAGCCAATCAATGCAGCGGTCCATAAACCAATGCGATGGCTGTGATTGGTGAATCCTGTAACCAGGAAGTGACGTTATCTGAGCAGCTGAGGATTGCGGGACTCTGGAGAGCGGTGGGTGTCAGGGACCCAGACCATGCCTGCTAGGTAAGTATAAGATATTCTCAAAAAATAAGACCTAGTGCCTCTTTTGGGGCAAAAATTAATATAAGGCAGTGTCTTCTTTTTGGTGAAAAACGGTATGTGTAAGTTTTTCTATTGGATAAACTGGGTGCCATATTTCAGAGGTGTCCTTCCCTAAAGGTAGTCTCTGTATTCTGGAGGGGCTATGGCTCCATATGACTCTATACGGGTTCCATACATGTGGCTTTGGGTTTTAAAATCTCTATGGGATTTATAGGTTGATTGGTTTCCTATAAAATTGACTGTCGTTTGTAATAGGAAAATTAGTCCAGGAGGTTTGCATGCCTGCAGGGGGTGTGAACAGTGGCCTACACAATTGTAATATATTTAGAAGCTAAAGGGAAGAATATACACTCAAGACCAGAGATCACCAAACAGGCCAAATGTGAAACAAACGAAGGGAAAGGGGGAAGTCTGACCCTACACCACAGAAGTTGGGGAACCTTGCCTAAAAGCAGGGTGACTGTCCCGATAAGGAGGACCCCAGACAGGAACCTAGGGTAAATCTGATGGGCACTAGATGGAAATACGGAAAGAGGCAGGGAACACCAGACAGCATCAGAGCAGAATTCAGACACGGCAACTGCAAACAGGACATAGTTGACACCAGGCATCTGCACACCTACAGATAGAGGAAAAATCTGATTCAGGTATCCTATGACCTTAGGGTGAAAGCGCTTAATGTATCCTATGACCTAAGGATGGAAGGGGTTCAGGTGTCCTCTCACCGAAGGTCGGAAGGGGGTCAGGCATTCTATTACCTAAGGACGAAAGGGGTTCACTTGTCCTCACACCTAAAGACGGAAGGAGTACACCAAACAGAACATAGTTCACATCGGGCATCTGTACACCTACAATGGAAGGGGGGGCGCTAAACAGAATAACATGCACGCATGCAATCATCAGGGTTCTGCAAGAAGATGATGAGGCAAGTATAATGACCAGCGCCCTCTAGCAAGAGGGGCTGCTGTTTATGTGCACCGACCCCAGGTGATCGGCTGGCTGGAGCAATCCACATTAACCCACACTTGCAGGGATGTGCTCCTGGAAGTATATAGTACTACAAGACCTAGGAGCACAAACTATCATGGCAAGACAGGAGCCCTATTGAGATCAGAGACTAATGAAAATGTTTGTATAGCATTTTGGAGTATGATGGGAAATAGACGAATGATGATTGAGTATGCAGTGGGATGTATCACTTTATATAAGGCATTCTATAGTCTGGGAAAGAATTAACTAAGAAAGTGTTGAGAGAAAATAGCCATTGTGACTAGAGTTGAGCGAACGTACTCTGCCGAGCTTGATGCTCGTTCGAGTATTAGCATACTCGATGGTGCTCGTTACTTGAACGAGCATCACGCCGTGTTCGACCCCCGCCCCAGTTTTTGGCTCCTCCCCTCTGTAACGTGCCTGTTTTGCCCCCCCGCCGCGACGCTGCGCGCTCGTTAATAGCAAATTTTTTGGCTGGCAGGCAGGGGAGAGAGAGAGAACCAAGAAAAAGAAAATAAAAAAGCTCGGCACCCGGCATCCCATATACAAAAATGCTCGAGTCTCCCATTGTAGCCAATGGGGCTCGTTACTCGAGTAGAGCTCTCGAATTTTACGAAAAGCTCACTCGAATAATGGGTGCTCGCTCATCTCTAATTGTGACTGCAAACAGTATTATAACAAAGCTATGGACCATCTTCATCAAAATCTTTGCATGCCACTGGTTAAACTATATCATGTAATCATCATACACACCAAGATGCTTCCTAGTTTTTGATGCAATCTCACTTTTCCACATTAAGATAAATAACCTGCTATACAATCCCTAAACTGTGCTTGGAGACATAGCCCTCTTTATACTGATAACGTGTCAGACTCCCATATACTCTGTATCAGCATATTTGTCAACTCAGACATATTGATTATCGCTTATGAGGCAGAAAAGCAGCAAGGCTTTCCTTCACCTGGGGAAAATATCCACTTCCCTGTAGTAGCCCTGTATCCAAATAGTCTGGCTAACACAGAGTGGCTTATTGCACAACCCTGGCCAGAGACGTAGCTATGTTTCCCTGCATCCGGGACAAAGATTTGGTTTGGCACCCACTCCCCTTTGCGGTCCCCACAGTGATAGTGCTCTCTTTTGGCCCCATTATTAATAATATTACTTCCCTTGTGGTCCACAGTAGGTAGAGCACTCTCGATGTGTCTTATAGTAGTAATAGTGTTTGCATTGTGGACCTCAGTAGTAATAGTACCTCCACCCAGCCATCCTCCGATACTCTCTGCCTGCACTGTGTATTACACTAATGATGCTCCCATACAGCTCCTGGCCTCTCTCATCACACCATAATAAGTGCATGTTCAGTTCAGCTCTGGACAGCGGAAGATGAACGCAGTGGCAACTAAATAAAAGCGACCAGGATCTGTGCAAGAGCACAGATAATTGACGGTAATGGGGTGAGGAGTGGGTGGGCTTAGCTGTCACGATGGCTGAGCTAGGGCAGTGTAGTAAGGTGCAAGACACAGAGTGCATCTGTTAGATGATTGCTACTTACAGATGCACTGTATGTGCTCAGGCTGGTCCATAGCAATCAACTAACTTCTAGCTTGGTCAGGCCCCCCTGTCCTAATTGTGCCCGGGGCAGATGCCCCATCTGCCCATCCCATAGCTACAACCCTACCCCTTGCACCCAGCACCTCTAGAGGGCACCGTTGGGTGTTACGGTGAGAAGACAGGTGACCAATCCCCTTTAATTGTGTGATACAGAGTAACATTTTTACATCATGTCTTTGTATATCTCATTTGCAGAGATATACAAAAAACTAGGCCCCCTGCCAGCACAATAAGAGTTAATCATTGCCGCAGCCATGCATCATGGATGGTTTTTTAAATGTAGGGAGGTACATCATAATTTCAGAAAAGAAAACTTAGCAAGTTACCGTAAGCTTAACCAAACAAATACTTCAGACTTGCTGCAATATGTCATTTATAAACCGAGCAGTCAACATCATCTTAAATTTCATTTTGGCCGATTGCTGCTTCTAGAACAGCCCAAACCACCGAGAAATTTCCTCACGTCAGTACCACTTTTCTTTGTTTTGTTATTTCTCTTTTTTTATGTATTTAATCCCTAGGCCCTATGTCTAGCATGATGTCAGCAATGCTTAGCATTAACCCTTCAGGGCTCTTGGCCTGCTGGAAATGTGAGTTTGTGCCCACAAATAACAAAGACGGCTGTAAGATATCATTTTGTACAATGAACGATAACAAACATCAAATGATATTTCCCCTTCATTAAATCCACTAGCGGACAGACTAATTAAATTATTAAAGGAGATGTCCCGCGCCGAAACGGGTTTTTTTTTTTTTAAACCCCCCCCCCGTTCGGCGCGAGACAACCCCGATGCAGGGGTTAAAAAAACCACCCGCACAGCGCTTACCTGAATCCCGGCGGTCCGGTGACTTCAATACTTACCGCTGAAGATGGCCGCCGGGATCTTCTACCTTCGTGGACCGCAGCTCTTCTGTGCGGTCCACTGCCGATTCCAGCCTCCTGATTGGCTGGAATCGGCACGTGACGGGGCGGAGCTACACGGAGCCGCTCTCTGGCACGAGCGGCTCCATAGAAGAAAGCTGAAGACCCGGACTGCGCAAGCGCGGCTAATTTGGCCATCGGAGGCCAAAAATTAGTCGGCTCCATGGAGACGAGGACGCCAGCAACGGAGCAGGTAAGTATAAAACTTTTTATAACTTCTGTATGGCTCATAATTAATGCACAATGTACATTACAAAGTGCATTAATATGGCCATACAGAAGTGTATAGACCCACTTGCTGCCTCGGGACATCTCCTTTAAGATAATTAGACACTCCAGCATTTTTTTCCTTTGCAGATTTAATACTAACTCCCCAGCAATACCCGAGCTACGCAATTTGTTTCACATGAAAATAAAGTAGATACACTTATTCACTGGGGGGAACTGGAATAAACCATTGCCCCCCCAAATATAGATGAAAATTGTGGCAGCCTTTAATTTCTCTAATCTATCCATCCAAAATGTAGCATCAGGTATCAAACAAAGTTGCAGGCAACGCATTTCGGGGTCACAACAGGAGCTACAGGTTCAGTACACAGCCGCACATTAAGTAACATACAATTTGGTGAACATCAGCTGTCACTTAAAAACAGTCGGTAGTGCGGCAGAAAGTATTCACATAATCCAGACCTAATTGACAACTGGGTGTTACCATTCCCCTAGACAAGAGGATGTGGCACAGCCTGATACTGTCAATGATTAGTCTACACTGTCAGACTGTGTAGAATCACAGCCTTTCGACAAGGGAATGGTAACACCCAGTTGTCCGTTTATTCAGACATTTCCTGGAGGGATAATGATGAATCAATGCAGAGTTTGATGCAAAGATGGCCCAGAATTGTTATTTCATGGGGAATACATATATTTTACTAGTACGGACCTGTCAAGAGTTTTGACAGGTCATTTAATTGTTCTGTACTATGCTTGTGAGTGCAACTGCTCAGTGCTGTATCTCTTGTATAATATGATAATATTCCGCAGACTGCTGGTGTAGATCTGGTATCTGATTGCTATATGGTCGCTGTATGGCAGTATTATTAGTAATATTGGTACTTGCATAGTGGCAGCATACACTAGTCCATGACTGAAAAAGAGTCGTCCTGAACATGTTATTAGTTGCTTCTAAGTGTCACTTCTATTTTCCTTCTTGCGTTGATGATGGGGAATATATTTGTAATAGAGTGTTGAGAGGCATGGCCAAGTCAAGCTAAACTGGCCTCAGTAAGTTTAGATTGAGCCGCCACTCATAGGTCATCAATAGTTGATTGGCTGGGTTCTACCGCATGCCCACTGATCAGCTGATTGAAGTGACAATGGAGCTTGGGTGAGTACTGCTGTCAATTCAGCCCATACCAGACAAAACGTCGTACATTGTATAGTGGCTGTGTCAGGTATTGCAGCTCAATCAAATTTCCTTGTGACTGATAAACATGATGAGGCTGCAATCATCTAATCGGTAGGGATCATGAGTGACCCCAACTGATCAACTATTGGTGACCTATCCTGGGCATAGGTCATCAATAGTCCCAAAAAACTCCTTTAATCAATTGTTTTAATATTTGGTCTTAAAGAGTTTGTGCCAAGACCACTAACCCCTGTTCACCTCCCCTTTTATGGCATATGAACATCATAGGGCAGGGTTCCCACTCAGGAGCCCCCTTTATGACCCAGCAAGGAGAATTGCTTTGAGCTGTTCTTCTACTGCAGGATGGTCATTCATCGGAATAGTCAGCTTCTAATAATACTATATTTCTATTCTGGCTGGCTGCGGCTTCGCCTTAGGTGCTGGATTCTGAAAGGGGTGGTCTCTGATGAAAAAACCCCTTTAACCCTTTCCAATCCACTGTCTGATGTCTGAAGACATTCTGATTGTAGGCTGTACAGCTCCGATGTCGGAAGACGTCCGGCAGGGTATTCTCTACTGTATATTACTGGCCGCTCTGTTGTCGAGGGCCTCTCCAGCATGTCCCATACTGCAGTACTGGCTCCAGTCAGCAGATGGCGTCATTGTATAATGGCAGAAAGAGAAAACCCCCTAGGAAACCCTGAATCCAAAATTGGATTGCAAAGGGTTAATACCTTTAATGCTATGCATAAACTCTAAAATAATAGACATTTAGGTAACAGTAAACAAGCACAATTTTAATCTCAGAAACTGAAGTAAAACACAAGAAGTAACACAAAATGCGTTCAAAAGAAGTAAAGCAACTGTCAACTGCTGTCTAGCTATGATGGAGGGAGCATATAAGACCATGATCAATAGTAATCAATAATTCCCTTTATGTATTAGGTAAAATCTAGGCAGTTTAAGATAGACTTCTCTTCTTTGATCATTGTGCTCTGGCTGGTTAATCCCAGCTGGACCAGGAACCATGCTGATACTTGCTTCCAAACTGTAATGTCCTGCCAAAAAGATGTAGAGGAATTTGACCTTCATTGCTCCCTAACGGCTCTTTTAATACAGTTATGACGTTAATTAGTGTCCATTTGAGTGACTAACATAAGCATGTAAAATAAAAGTGATGAATAACTCGTAAAAACAGTGCGAAATGTTGGCTGCTATCGCAAATGTTCTTGCACTTTTAAAGGGAACCCCTCACCCCCTATAAGCACCATAAACAAAGTTTTGGTGTTCACAGGGCACCGGACTCCCCGTTCTCCTGCTATCACCCTTAGAAGTTGGTGCTCTGTCTATCAGCGCGACTCTTTTATTCAGTCTCCCATGCACACAGACTGAATGAAAATAGCCAAGCTGCTTTTACATCTGCATTGGGGGTTACATTTTCCTGCTCCATTCTGGGAAGAGGATGGGGGAATCCCCTGGCCGATTGGATGCGTCTTATGACTAGAGTTGAGCGAACATACTCTGCCGAGCTTGATGCTTGTTCGAGTATTAGCGTAATCGATGGTGCTCGTTACTCAAACGAGCATCAAGCCGTGTTTGACCCCGCCCCAGTTTTTGGCTCCTCCTCGCTGTGACGTGCCTGTTTTGGCCCCTCCCTGCAGCGATGCAGCGTGCGTCATTGGCAAATTTTTTGTCAGGCAGGCAGGGGAGAGAGAGAGAGAGAGAGAGAGAAACACACGAACCAAGAAAAAAAAAAAAGCTCGGCACCTGGGGTCCCACATACAAAAATGCTTGAGTCTCTCATTGTAGTCAATGGGGTTCGTTACTCGAGCAGAGCTCTCGAATTTCATGAAAAACTCGACTCGCATAACGCGGACCCGAGCATTTGGGTGCTCGCTTATCTCTACTTATGACAGAACTGAACAGCACAAAACGAATCCCATTGACTGTAATGGGGTCCATTCGGTTTTCGCTCAGCTGCCTGGCATTTCCTCTGTGCCAGATCTGCGACGGACGTTCTGAACAGAGGTTCCAGCGCAGATGTGAAGTTGGCCTCATGCACATAGATAGGGCACCAACTTCCAGGAGGAACAGTACAGGAATGGGGAGCCCAGTAAGTATAAAAATAACTCCCCCGGACTCTGCAGGCCCAGTCCCATTAGCATCATAACTTAGTTTATGGTGCTTATAGGAGGTAACAGGTTCCCTTTAATAGTGACACATAATGGATAAGACTGACAGCCAACTGGGACTGC
Organism: Eleutherodactylus coqui; assembly: GCF_035609145.1. Classification (NCBI taxonomy): domain Eukaryota; kingdom Metazoa; phylum Chordata; class Amphibia; order Anura; family Eleutherodactylidae; genus Eleutherodactylus; species Eleutherodactylus coqui. The sequence goes on from NC_089849.1 coordinate 112,529,395, forward strand.
TGAGTTACATCGCATTTGTATAGGAGCAGCCATATAGTCGTATTGTATCAACAAGTCTGTCCTGCAGACACTGATCTTTCCTCACCCACCTTCCTCCTTGTCTAATTCATTCCCAGTCTTTGGCTTGTGGTCAAGTGAAACACCAACTTACTAGGAGGGTTGACAGAGGCTTCTCTAAGGTCCGAATTTTAATAAATATCTATCTGATCCTGAGGCCCTCAAAATGTTCTTTAGATAGAGCAGAACAGATGGAATTCCAGACTAAATATACTCTGCCACATGATCTGAGGTTTGGGCTGCCCAACGTTTTGGACCGCTGCCTGCACTGAGCCATTTATAGACTTCATTCTTCAGCCCAGAGTGTACTACGTGATTCTTATTGAGACCACAATCGAAAGGAATTAGGTCTTTTCTAAATACAAGATGTGAATTATGCAAATGGAATTGGTCTAACTTTATGCCCTAACAAACACCAGGGAGTCACAGGAGATACTTGTGGGTTTAAAATAGGCCTGCAGTGGTTCATGGAGTGTGAAATTTAGATTATTTAACCATTTTTTTCTCCCCTGTGTAAAAAATACATATCTGTGGTAATAGCGTTACGTTTGGGCTACACAGTGGCTTTAGATGCGACAGGGTTTGTGTGACCAAAGATCACTGTGTAGCTTTGCGGTCTTGCACTCATGTTGAGGTCAATGCAGTTGCAGTGTGAGTTGCAGGTTGCCAGGATCCCAACCTGTAGGTTACAAAAAAATCCAACTTTGGTGTATTTATTGCGACATGGGAATTCAAAAACAATCATTGAAATCCATGTCACAGGACTCTCACTAGCTAAGCCAGAATCCTACTGCACACTGATGAGGGGCAAAACCCCTAAAACAGCTGTCTGTGTATGGGTTCTAGCTTGGTTTTTAATTCCCAATCATTGTTTTAAAGACTTGTTTAAAGGGTTTGACATTGATTTGCAGGAATGCGCCATCCAGTAGGTGGCGCTGCAGAGGTATTGTTCCATCTTCCTTACTTGCATATATTTCCCAGAGGAGCATGGATGGCCTTATAAGTCTCCCAACTCACCTCCTAGATGTCTCAGTGCTGTTGCTATCTTTTTGTATACTTGTATCCTTGTCTATGCAATACAATGATCTCTTCTTTTAACTTCCTTGATCACTCTCTTGACTTCCCAGTTATCAAAGTTGTAGCCAGTCCAAGTATTTGTTGTGTTTTACCTTAATCACACCTGATGTAACTAATCAAGTCCTTGATTAGTTGCTTCAGGTGTGCTTGAGGCAACATCTAATTTGCAAATGTGTGCTCTTATGAGGGATAATATTCAGGGGTTTGAATAATTCTGAGACTGCAGTAGTTATTAAAAGTGGTATTTTGTGTTGAATTTGGAGAAACTACTTGTTTTAGTCATCTTGAGCTAATTAAATTGTTCTTGTTTGATTGTTGCTATTTTGCAAACAGCTGAAGGTTTGTAAATGTGGCAAATAAACCTAATTTACAATGAGGGCTGATTCATTTGGATTGTAACTATATATTGACATAGGATTTTTTGAAATCCTGAATATTTGTGATGTTGTCAGTTGTCTATTAGCCTTCCCGTAAGTGACAAATGTGCGATTATAAGATAAGTTGCCCTTCAAGACACAAAATGAAGGACAATACCACCCCAGGCCTGGTTTGTTTAAAAATTCCAGCTACTACTTTGCAAGAAAAATAATCGTACCCCAAATTTAATTGAAGTTCACATTATTTAGAATAAAACAAAACAAACAGTAACTTGAGGACAGATTTGTGAAGAAGTGCTATCTGCTAATGGGGTTCAGAGATCTTATATGCAAAGTTTTTGGGAAGGGTCTTAGTGCTGTGACAGATTTATCTGCTCAGCTACTTATAGCAACTAGAAAGGAAGCAAAAGGATGATGTGGATTTAAGAGCAGTGGCTATCCAAGTAATATTTGGCTTCCACTCAGAAGAGGATTCTATTTTAAACCATCATGAAATTGTCATCCAAGTGTGCATTACTTTCAATTTACTGGACTGAATCAGCATTTTTTGCTCCCTTGATGCACTGATTTGCAGTTTACTTAGACCTACTTTGGTAGGTTTGCAAAAGTGGAGGACAGATGACAACTCAATACAAAAGGTTATTTCTAATCAAGACTGCAACATTGTCACATTTTTCATTTTAGATGCATCGGGGCAAAAAAAAAAAATTGTGTTGCATCAGTGGACATACCTTCCACCAATTATGTTAATTTATCCTAAACTCCTTGGCACTACATTCCTCATTATCTTCTTTTTATACTCCAAAAACATCTTATGTGAAGCTCTAGAATTGGCAGAAGTAGCGACAGCTAAGTATTGGAACAAACTGCAAAACGAGGCGCAATATGAAATTGGTTGTTTGATTGCAAGGAAGTAGGAGGTAAAAGGTTGATTGGGGACAGAAGTATTTAGGGTGTTGATAGTCATTGGCAGTAGCTCATTTCCTCCTTTCTACCTTCTAAACATCTTCACAAGAGTTGAGCGAACATGCTCGTCTGAGCTTGATGCTCGTTCGAATATTAGCATACTTGATGGTGCTCGTTACTTGAGCGAGTACCACACCGTGTTCAACCCCTCCCCGTTTTGACCCCTCCCCGCATTACCACTTCCTGCTGTGACGTGCCAGCGTGTGCACGCCCACAGCAGTATGTGGCTGGCTGGGGGTGGGGGAGAGAGAGAGAGAGGAAAAAAAGCTCGGCACCCGGCGGGTCCATTGCAAAAATGCTCGGGTCTCCCATTGACTTCAATGGGGTTCATTACTCGAATAGAGCTCTCGAATCTCACAAAAAGCTTGACTCGAATAACGAGCACCTGAGCATTTTGGTGCTCGCTCATCTCTAGTCTTCACCTTTTATACTACTGTAAGAAAAGCCACTCGTGGAATGAAACCTCTCTTCAGTGCATCCAGGCTATGGGAAACCACAATGTACATTAGTTCTTGCTCGGTACTCTATCAAGACTTCATTTTTTATGGAGCCTATTATATAAGCTTACTGTGTTTTTTGTGTGAGCTAAGATTTACAATACGTTCCTTTCCTCTAATCATTTAGGAAAATATATGATTTTATTGGATTTGTGAAATGCAGCTCTCCAGTTACATGAGACTCCACCAGAGAATTTGTGTTAAAGCAAATTTAATTTCTCAGATTATAAACTAAAAAAAGCAAAATGACTTGAACAGCTCATAATGTTAATTGTGTATTTATTGTTTTCTCTCTATTTTTATAGGTTACACGATTTTGGATGTTTTAATGTTATGCGCATTGGTGTATTTACCATTGCCTTCTGTAATTCATTTAATTGTGATGCAATAAACAAAACCTGTTGTTGAAAGCTTCCATATCAGGGTGCATTGGACTATTTTGGACAAACCATTAGCCAAAGAGCAAATACAAAAAATGCGCCTATTCCCTAAATTCAAGTAATTTATGATGTTGCTGTTTTGATGAGCATCATTACTAAAGAAAGTCCATGATATTGGGACCATTTCAATTATTTGAAGACTATATAAAAGGTGTTTAGCTGTAATGGGTTTGCTTGAGATTAGGGCATTTCACACAGCCATATGCACAACTACGCTTGCTACTACACTTCTATGGGACTCTGGGTGTACAAATACAGACAAAAATACAGCCGGTCCTATTTTTTTTTGCATGCGTGCGAAATGAGTGCGCAAAATATGGAGATAAAGATGAATCCAAATGAAGTCAATGGGTTCTATTCTCTTCATATTGCACGGAGGAATTTTGTGTACGCAGAAATGTATGCAAATATGGTCATCTGAAGTCACTTTTAGATGTTCTACTTAGCAAGAAAAAAACTTACTAAAAAGTCCCTGAGTCCTGTAGTTCAAAGTGGTTGTTCATGTCTTTCCTTTCCCTTTATGAACTTGGTTTCTTTGTACTTTTAGAACCCGTTTGTAACTAGTGCCTATTGTTTGGATCCCCAGTGTCGCTGCCTGATGATTTGCTCATCGCAGATCAGACGACGCTCCTATCAGCTAGCCCACAGCAGCTCTTGTCAGCTGCCTACCTGACAATCAGAAATCACTCCTATCAGCTGGTAGTCTGTTGGTCATCTGCTCCTCCTGTCAGCTGTTCTCTGCTGCTCAACTGCTGTTCCTATTAACTGGCTACCTGCCTTTTAGCCACTGGTCCTGTCAACTTGCCAATTGCCACTCAGCTGCAGCTCCTAGTGGCTGGCCACACTCCCCGTACAATGGCACTTTCCAACTATAGTGTCAAGCTAAGCTCTGGTCTGCACTGACACAGAAGACATTTTTAGAGAAGTCATGGTGGAGCAAAAAGGGAAACCCAGTAGAAATTTAAATTGTACTAACAGTGCCAATGGGGTGAGTGACAGGGGTTACCCACCTTAGATATATACCATTGGTACATTTAAACCTCGACCAGTTGTTGACATTAAGCCTTTGGCTTTTTTTGACCACCAGGCAAATTTTAATTAACATGAAATGTTTTTTTTTAGCACAAATACACTCTTAGTTATGCTGTGGGTTCCATATTAGATATGTTTGGTACCAGCTCGGAAAAGCCAATGAATAACACCCAGTATAGTGTGTGTGAACCAAAGGACATCTGCTTTAATTTTGTCGGGAAAGAGCTTATATTGTAACTCAAACAAAAGAAGGTGTGACATTCAGATACATTACAACATATTGTGTGCTGATAGGTCATTCTCATGGGGAGCGTTCATGAGGTAACGTTAGACAGAAAAAGGGAAGACATGCTCAGTAGGGTCTTGCCACATGACAGAGTTAACATTTGCTTCAAAATGCTTGTCTTTTAAAGTGCAAAGAATGATACATTTCTGTTGACTCTTCTCTGGTCCAGTGAGTGCTACCTCAATTATTCTAATGTCAGTCTTTGTGTATTCTTCTCTTTTGAAGACTCTTTGCTGGTTTCCTGCACTGATAGGAGTCTGGCTTTACCTGTTTATGTAAACAATACATATGCTCTCTCATTGTATACGGGGGATGCTTGCTGACATAAGAAGATTCAGACTGAAACACAAACCTAATTACAGAAGAATACAATTTTTAATATATGAAAATATACATACACAATAAAGAACTTTTCTGTCATCTCCCACATTGTGTTTTTCCATTTTCTGGGTACGTCCTATAGTCAGGTGTACCTTATAGTCCCAAAAATATGGTAGTTGATGTAATGAATTTAGGCACAATGTCAAATATTGTTTAAAAAGTTTTATATGCTGTGTTTGAAACCTAAAATTCATGCAGACTGACGGTCAGCTCTTTGAATCCTCCAGAAAATTCTGATGGCTAATAGTTTGACAATTGTAATAAATATTAATTAAAAAGGAAAACGCTCATTTCAACAGAATTTTTCAACCTTCTAGGTCTACAAATTTACTTTGGATATTTCTCTCAAAAGCTGAATTTTAAGCTTACGTCCATTTTGAACACAGTTTTATGTTTCATATAGTTAGAATGTATATAAATTGCTTTTCTTATATGAATCTTGTGACTCTGATCTGATCTTTGACTTTTGGAAATGTAATATTCCAGCTGGTCTATGGAGGTTTATGCATTCCTGATGCTCTAGTAAGGTTAACAGGTTTATAAATAATAACCCTAGTGCCCACTGGTACCTTTCTGTCCACGCTCCAGTGGTCTCAGTGAGGCTGTCACTTTAAAAGGGTAGTCTAAGAAATTACCAAAATGGACACTGTCTGCAGCCTGTGAGAAACCTGTCCCAGAATGTAATTAAGATTGAGTGATGAGACCTGAGAGGAGGGGAAAAAACAAGTTACAAAAGAGCCCGTGTTCCAAAATATGCAGATAAATGGTTAATAGAAATTGTATGTAAACAGAATAACTTACTTGAGTGAGGGGTTTGCAGTCCTCGGTGAACCTCCTTAATAATCCAGGATAGCCTCTTAATTACCACGCATTTTCTTCAGGTTTTCTCTTTCGGGATAGTAGGTTCTCCTGCAATGTTTATTTCATTAGGACAGAAGATACAGTACAGGAATGCAACACGTTTTGGAGGTCTTACACATTTGCCTCCTTTCTCAAGCACATCAGGTATGAGATACATATCTGATATGCTTAAGAAAGGAGGCATATGTGTCAGTAAGACCTCCGAAACACGTTGCATTCCTGTACTGTATCGCCTGTCCTAATGATGAGCACTACTTAAGTAGGTTATTCTGTTTACACACAATTTCTATTCACCATCTATCTGCATATTTTGGAACACAGGATGTTTTGTAACTTGATTTGTCCTGATTGTGGCCGAGGTACAGGCATACCCCGGATAACTCCCACATGCTCTCCCAGGTTTTGAAGACACTACAGGATTTTAGTGGGGTAGCTGACGAGCACTACACTATCCGTAAGGGTGTGGCGGCCTATCTGCGACTGGCTGCCCACACCAGGTGAGTCCGTTTTTTTCTCACAAGAATATTGCTTTCATTCACCTTCTTGGGGCGCTGTCCAAAACTAACTGTACATCTCGGAGGGGAGGGGAAGGGGTTGGAGCCACAGGTGGGGACAGAGCCGTGAAAGAGGGTGCTCAGCTGGACAGTAATTGTGGCATAAGGGTTATTGGTAAATTGTCACCCAGTTTTCCATGTCAACTTGCCATCGTTCTGGACTAGGGAAAACTGGGTTGAACTCCTCAATATTCAAATCCCCTCCCTCACATCTGCAGAAGTCTTTGAGGTACATGTGTCTCTGGAAACAGCCAGGAAGTCCTTTATTCTGATTGTGACAAAGTTACCAGGTGACATGGGGATGTTAATCCCCCATCCACACCAAGCATTTGTCCCATTCTGTATTCCAAAGAGACATTACGGCACCTGTGCCTTGATAGTGTATTTATCAAGGGAAACATTTATAATTTGGATTATGGGGCACCTAAAGGTCCCAGCCCAACAGTGGTTACATTTTTGAACCATGAGGATACTGAGGACCTGGTGCAGTTACTCCCGTTGCTGTGTGACCCCCAGGACCCACAGAATTGCCTGTATGCATAGCCAATCATTGGTTGCATATCATGTTTGATATCCACTTGTAGATGAATTCCAGATGTTGAACATGGCGGCCATATCTTCTATATTGGAGCACCTCTTGGGGAAATATGACTAAAATGTAAGTCAGGGTTCCATCCAGATGATCCATATATACTATGTACTTAACCTGCCCCTTGATGACATCAGATTGCTTCTGCGGAGGCTTTAAAACAAAGTGGGTCCCCTCCCCAAGGTGTCACACCCCAGGAGTGGCATGTAATGTCGGCTGATCCTCGTTCCCAACACCTCTTCGCATATCAGGACTATTGAAACAATAGAGATTGGTATTTCAACTGTTTTAGACCATTTTGTTTTATACTATTTGTGTGTATTTGTATGCTCCTTACCCTTTATGTAAACCATATTTTGTATATTTTATCTAAGCATTGCAAACTCCTTTTTGTAGAAAAAAGATATAGCATTTTATTAGTCTTTCTTGAATGCTTTAAGGGATCCATAACTCTGAAATGTGGTGATTGTGTGTGTGAGGTGGCTGACCTACCTGTCGGACAGGGACAGTGCTGGCAGCGAGGTGTGTTGGGGTGTGTTGGGCTTGGTGCGATTTGGACTGCATCTTGTGTGCAATTGTCACAGTTGGTCGTAATGGAAGCGTGTGATTTGTGACAGTAATATACGGCGTGGTGTTAGGCTCCACTCTATGCCTACACCTCCATCCCTTCCTCTCGTATTTCATCAACCCATCCTAAACTAAAAACATTTTAGTATGGTTTTTTTCACAAGCTGCAGACAGTGGACATTGTTAATTTCCTTGACCACCCCTTTAATGTAAATTGAGTCATCCCAAATCTAATGAGACATATACTATTTACAAATATATGTACTGCCCAAATTTTACAAAACCGGTCTGTTTCCAGTCAACCAGTTCCGTGAAATGTAAAATAAATGATTGAATATACTAATAAAACCTGAACATATAGCAGATAGGATATAAGGACTTTCAGTTTATCACATATTGGTCAAAATAAGTATAAATAAGTCATTTAAGATGTCTGAAATACACAGCAGAGGAAAAATGACATTAGTGTGTGAGCGTAATATCAGGTAACACATAATTTACAGTATTTCCCTCTGTAATTACACAACCACTAAATAACACAGGCAGGAATTGGTTATTTCTGCTGCGTACTATTAAAATATTTAATTGGTTTTGATGTTCTCTAGAAGGTTCAGGCTTCAGTTCAAGTTGACCAGAACTCTCTTGTAACTCAAGATTTAGGAGACTCGGATGTTACTTCAAAAAACTTGTGTGGTTGGAACTCTATTAGTTTATGGACAGAAGCTAACAAATAGCAGTTTGAGATTGTCAAACTGTTAAAGGGGTTGTCCAAGTTAATTGGTTAAAACATTCCTCCCCATGTCTAATAATGATACAAGATGCTGTAGTCACCTTGCCTGGGTCCCTGCAGCTCTAGTGCCACATACTCCAATCTCCCCTATGATGATGAGTCTACCGGCTGCAGCCCACCTGTGTATGGGGCTTCACAAGCTGCTGCAGCCAATCTCAGACCTTATAGGACCGTAACAGCCTGTGATGGTCCCGTAAACATACTGACTGTAGTCTGCCAACACAGATCCAGTGTGGAGAACGGCGCCACAGTGCTGGAGCTTGGAGCGGTGAATATAGGGATCTTTATTATTTTTAGGTATGTGGAGCAGGAATTTAAAAAACTTAACTCAGACAACGATTTTAAAGGGGCTTTCTTGGTTAAAATTATTGTTGACCTATCCTCACGATAGGTCATCAGTAATTAAGCACCGGGGACCCACCACACAGGATCCACACCACACGGGATTCCCGGCAACCACCTGATCGCCCAGCCTTCAGTGTAGCAAGCCAAATGTGCGTCATAGGAGATGGGACCGGAAGTAGCATAGCTGGCTTCACTCCCATTGAAATCAATAGAAACTAAAGCTGCTCTATTACACTTCCAGCACTTCCACCTCCAACACTGGGGACAGGCACAGAACTGTAATAACTGATTCAGCTTCCATTGATCTAAATGTGAGCGAAGTCAGCTCTGCTACTTCCGGTCCCATCTCATATGACGCACGTCCAGCCTGCTGCACTGACACCCGGGCCAAGAGATCCAGTGTGTCATGTCCCTGGCAATTAACTATTAATGACCTATCCTGAGCTGAAGTTCTAAAAGTTTCTGCAATTATCTAGAAAGTTCAGAAGTGAGTAGAGAGTGTTGTGTAAACAAGATACGCTGGTTTTAGAAAACAGTATCTCACATTCTTCCTGGACTAAGTCCTTGAGGAAACGTGGTGTATACTGAAAGCTGCAGACTCCGGGGCTGTGGTGGGAAAACCCACAACAGACAATACAGAGCGGCAAGGTATTAGGGACTACAGCCACCACCCTCAGGACTGGACATTGAACTAGACTGTAAAGCTTTGTGCCTTCATCACCCTCTATTTCACTGTAGTGCAGCCATTTGGAGAGTGGTTCACACTGTAACGACATCCCCATCCCGGCTCATTACATTTTCACCTATGCCACTTTTCTGTTCTGCTCGATTAACTATTTATTTTTTTCTTCCACTTCCACCTACCCCTTTACTTTGTTTCTGCTGTTGCCTCCCATACTTTTCCCTATACTTGCTCTTACACTATGAGTTAATTCCCATGACCATAAGAAAACACATCTGATTTCAGTCCAGGCATGCAGGATATTGTCATCTACACGGAGTTCTATTAGCATGTCTATATTATACCCGTTTGTATTGGATCAAGCCCCTAGAGCAGGGGTGTCAAACTCATTTTCACCAGGGGCCACATCAGGTTTTTGGTGAACTTCAAAGGGCCGATTGTAAGACAGTACAGTAAGGGCTCGTTCACACCAGCGTATTTGCGTACATAATATGCAGAGAACAGAAGCCATTGATTTCAGTGAGTTCATTCACATGATGTATATTCTCACACAGCATGACCTATATTGTTTCAAACTACGCACCCCGATAGGCCATTGAAGTGAATGGGCCGCGCAAATACGTGGTGAATGCGCAGGAAGCCTATGTATTCAATGCATATTTGCGCACCATCTCAGGGGCCCATCTGCGTTCTTTTCTGCGTGCCCAAATACGCAGGCATAAGCGATTTTCGATTGCGCAAATACGTAGCATATTTGTGCGACCGAAATGCAATTACGCCCGTGTGAACGAGCCCTAATAGTGACCCCCATAGTGGTCGCAGTAGTAATAGTGACTCTGATAGTGGCCCCAGTAAAAATATTGACCCCCACAGTAGACCAGTTAGTAATAGCGATCCCCACAGTGGCCCCAGTAGTAATAGCGACCCCTACAGTAATATTACTCCCTCCCAGCAGCAATATTACCCACTCCCAGCAACAATATTAACCCCCCCCACACAGCAACATTAACCCCCACCAGCAATATTAACCCCTCCCCCCTGCACCAATATTAACCCCCTCCCAGCAACAGTATTAACCCCCACCCACCCAGCAACAATATTAACCCCCTCCCAGCAGCAATATTAACCCCCACCAGCAATATTACCACCCCACCCGACCCCCGCAGCAATATTAACCCCCTGCCAGCAACAATTTAACCCCCACCCCCACCCCCCAACACACCAGCAATATTAACTCCCTCAGCCCCGGCAGCAATCAGCATTATTAACCTTCTCCCAGCAACAACAATATTAACCCTCACCCCCCAGCAGCAATATTAACTTCCCCCTTCCCCAGCCATGTGCTTACCTCCACGATCCGAGGAGGAACGGTGCTGAGCCCGGGTGGCATATGAACTTTTCCCACAAGACTTCTGCACTATTGAGCAATTCCAGCAACCTGATTGGTTGTTTGGTTCTCTGGGTTGGCTGATTCCCCAATCAGATTGCTGGAATTGCTGACAAGTGCAGAAGTCTTGTGGAAAAAGTTCATATGCGTCCGGGTGTGCACTGACATCAGTGAGCAGCACGGCACGCTTCCTCCCTGAGTCCTCTCCTGCGGAACTGAAGAGCAGGGGACTCGGGGGAGAAGGGATCAGCGCTGTCAGTGTGATTACCAGCGGGGAGCTGCGGCACCCCAGCTGGTAATCACTACAGTGGTGAGCGGCCGTCGGCACGCCGCGGGCCACATAACACAAGGCAGCGGGCCGGATTCGGCCCGCGGGCCTTGTGTTTGACACATGTGCCCTAGAGCTATCAGCATGGTTTTTTTTAAATATCTATTTCCTTAAGCTGAAACCCCAGAACCCTGCCTCCTATTGCAGGAGTGAGGAGTGGGTAGGGAAGGTTTGCAGAGCTGGGCCAAAGGGGGCACAGGAAGCAGCCATCAAGGGCCCAGCAGGGTGGGGAATGTTCAGCTGCTGATTGGCTGGCCCTTAGAATATTATATTAGCAGGTGGCAGGAAGAGGGGAGTGCTGGGCATCTGGAGCTTCATGCCTATACACACTGCTGGTAGCATCTGCCACATGTTTATGGGAGTGCATTGTAGCTGGACGCTGGCATGGTTCCTCTACGTCTGTTGTGGGGAAGGAGGCACAGGAGGTGGCAGAAGCTCCGCCACTCTCCGTTGAGCTGCCTTTCCTTAAAACTCCTCCCCTCCCCCCGCTGCCGCTGTGGCAGCCCCTCTGCTCCTTCACAAAGAGCATTTGAATTGCCTCACCCATTGTGTAGGTATGTGTGTACATATAATATTTTTATGTATATATGTGTGTGCGTAAAAGTATGCCACTGTATGCATATGAAGTGTATGTAACGGTGTTTATATGTGTTTATGGATGCATACTACTACCAATATATATGTGTATATATGTGCTTGTTCACCAAATTCCATTAAAATGTAGAACACAATATTGCTATGTATAGCACCGTTTCACCCTTCAAAACATTGTACAGCAGGACAGAAACTAAACAAACCCCTTTATAGTCAATGAGGTCTGTTTGATTCCATCATAAGATGGATCCATTCAGTCAGTGGGTGCCATTCATAAATGAACAGAAAAATGGAACCCACAATGCCCGTGTGATCAAGCCCTACTGGCCATTCCACTCTTTGAGGCCTGCCGGCTTCTTGTCTTCTCAAGTAGTTCTGACATAACCTAGAAGTATATTTTGAAAAAGATTCCTGCGCTCACAGGACCCACTTTCCCCATGGGATAGTACATTACAAAGCACTTTCAAATAACTTACTTTGAAGGAGGGGGTTATGATGTCCACAATCCCCTCTCCTATTTCCAATTATTATCTCTGCAAACGTTCAAACGTCAACTGGCTGATTCAGGAAACAATCTCTTCTTTATTCCATCTTGGCACAGCAAGGTATAACAAGGCAACGCGTTTCGGTACTTCAAGTACCTTTTCAAGCCTGCAGAGCAGCTATCATTCATGTGTTCCCTGAAAAACCATCTGGAGGTGGCTCAAAGGCCACATTGTAAATCTCCCCATTTCCCCCAACATTCTAGTTTTTCATGTGGGGTGCAATGATTTTGTACCCATTATTCAGGACATCAAGTTAGAACCTACTACGCTCATGGGCTATGTTTGCAAGTGTAATCATGGTCTGGTTGGCCATAGTTGACAAAAGAGTCACTCATGATGAAGGGTTGTTGGAGGAACATATTTTGGAACAATTTTATTGTGTTTTAAATATATTTTTTACAAATAACAATATTTGTTCATGAAGACAGCTGAGTTGGTTATGAGCCTCGGGACTTGTACACAGGCAGTGCATCATTACCAATATGGATGCCTTTGGGTCAGGTGGTTGGAGCCATGTACATTGGTGTTAGGAGCACTTAGGAATATGATGCAAGTGTTGGAGATATGGTGGATGCCTCTAGAGACTCTTCGGGATTCTGCGCAATTTGTTCTTTAATATTGTTATTAATGCTTTTGGGCAGTTAATTAATATGCCATTTAATAACGTTAAGATTGATGTGTTAGATTTCTGCGTAATGAACGGTCACTGCCGAGGCCATTTCAATGAAATTAAGGTGTCTGTGTTATCACTATTTTAATAAAAAGGCTGGTAAGGGTAGTTACCCTATTGGACATAGTCTTAAATTTCCTTCCAGGCAAAGCTGCAGCAGTTATTTCACCGCTAGCTGCAAAACAATGGCTGGAAATTGCCAATTGTTTTTACCAAACATTGCAATTTTCAAACTGCATAGGAGAAGCAATGGGGAAGCACATCATTGTGAAGCCACTGAATTCAGGGTCCAGACTCTCTAGTTACAACCAGTGCAATGGCCAACAGAAAGTACTGCTTAGTAAGCGCATAGATTGGGTCCTATAGTAGCACTGCTCATTCTAGAATGGTCATTCCTTCCAGAATGGGTTAGTAGACCATCGACAGCCAATTGACCCTCCCTGAATGCTGGATCCTAATGGGATCTTCTGGATCACTTGCCTCATGTGCAATTGTAGTTATGAGAGTTGTGGGCACAGGAAACATATGCTGTAGACTTTTCTGACGAAAAGCTTGGAAGACCAGAGGTGAATCCTCAACTGCAGAATTTCCAGAGCCACAAGATACATTAAATGTACTTTTGGAATTCTCTCCAGTTTAACACAATTTCTTGTTTCTATTGTAATATGGGAAGCTGCACCACAAATGTTACCGCAAATCCCCTACAAGTGAACATTGCATCCATGTCAAAATATAAGGCATAACTCATTTGCTTTTTTTTGCCTTTTCTTTCTCTTCAGCATCCTGCTCACGTCTTGCTACTTCCTTTGTTCCTTTTCCTCGTTCTCCACTTCATCCTTTCTTCCTCATTTTACTCTTCTTCCACCTCCCTTATTCTTCATCTTTGTTCTACTTTTATAATGCACAACATTGCGAAGTATTTCCCATTGTTTTCAATAGGTAAACCTCGCATCACACTTTGTGCATCTTGCATGCCATACGGCCCCATTAAAAACAATGGGCAATGCAAGGGGTTCCGAGGAAATGCCTACAGAGAAAACATGCCGCTACTTTTTCCCCTGATGGGATACCATGCAGGAAAAAAATCGCTCATGTGTATGACTCCATTCAAAAGAATTAGATTCATACCCTGTTTCCCTGAAAATAAGAGCTAGCCCAAAAATAAGCCCTAGCATGATTTTTCAGGATTTTTGAGGATGCAGAATGATTTTTCAGGGTTTTTAGGGATGCTTGAAGTATAATGCCTACTCCAAAACTGAGCCTTAGCTACAATTAATAAAAAAGACAACATAAAAAGTCTCCAGGCAGCTATGAATGTAAAAAAGTAAAATCTATTGGAGCATAAATTAATATAAGACCCTGTCTTATTTTTAGGGAAACTTGGTATTTGTGCGTCTCACAATGCACACATCTCACACGATTTTCTTGGCTGTGTGAAAATGGCCTTACTGTCTTTCTATATAGCAATATATTTACAGGTTTAGGGCGAGCACCCACTGGCGTTTGCGTTTTCCGCGGGAAAAAAACGTTTTTCGCGGCGTTTTTCGCGGCGTTTTTCGCGGCGTTTTCCGTTAATTTCCATTGACATTCATGGGTGCATTAGGAGAAAAATAGGGACACATATGCAACTGACAGTTCCTATGTTAAAAACGCAAACGCAACGCAAAAAAAACGCAAGTGGACAGGAACACATGTTATCTCTATGCCTGTGCAGGAAAAACGCAAAACGCAAAACGCAGGTAAAAAACGCCAGTGGGTGCTCGCCCTTAGGGCGGCTTGAGGCAAGTGTATGGGCAAATATGCTAGCCTCAGCATATTGCAGGCCCTATTCATATATGTGCGTGTCACCCACCATGATTTAAAAGGCTATGTAGCCTAATGAGGTCCAGATGTGTTCCCTTTTTCACGGAATTCCGTAGAGTATTATGCATGTTCCTGTATTTTGCGTGCGCATTAGCGCACCTACCACAGATGTTTATGTGGCGCAAAAATATTCAGGAAAATAGAGCAGGTCCTATTTTTGTGCAAAATAGAACCTGCTCTATCTCCCTGCAGATTTGCACAGCAAAGGTCCCAGAGAAGTCTACGGGAGGTGCGCAAATCTGCAATAAGATGCACAATTCTGTGAAGAATAGATCACATCTGGACCTCATTATGCTAAATAGCCTTTTAAATCAAGTTGGTGGTGTCGCGCCTTCATGTGAGCATGCGCTGCATACAAAAGTACGGTTGTATGTGCAGACACAAATCAGCCTCGTTCACTGCTGAATACGTCGTGCTGAGGCGAGCGTATTTGCGCATATACCCTTAAAGGGGTTGTCCCGCGGCAGCAAGTGGGTCTATACACTTCTGTATGGCCATAATAATGCACTTTGTAATATACATTGTGCATTAATTATGAGCCATACAGAAGTTATAAAAAGTTTTTTACTTACCTGCTCCGTTGCTGGCGTCCTCGTTCCCATGGAGCCGACTAATTTTCGCCCTCCGATGGCCAAATTAGCCGCGCTTGCGCAGTCCGGGTCTTCTGCAGTCTTCTATGGAGCCGCTCGTGCAGAATGCAGGCTCCGTGTAGCTCCGCCCCGTCACGTGCCGATTCCAGCCAATCAGGAGGCTGGAATCGGCAATGGACCGCACAGAAGAGCTGCGCTCCACGGAGACAGAGGATCCCGGCGGCCATCTTCAGCGGTAAGTATTGAAGTCACCGGAGCGCGGGGATTAAGGTAAGCGCTCCGGTAAGCTTTCTTTACCTCCCTGCATCGGGGTTGTCTCGCGCCGACCGGGGGGGGGGGTTGAAAAAAAAAAAAAAAACGTTTCGGCGCGGGACAACCCCTTTAAGACGTGATATTTGTCATATAACTGCAAGTTTAACTGACTTTGATTTATAGATCGATTCACGCTTTGAATAACTCCAGTCTCTGATCCGTGAAAATTCTTGTTCTTGGAGAAGTGTTGGCAGAGAAAGTAAAAGCCTATTAGTACACTGCTGTCTGCCGACGGAACGCGCTCGCCACGGGCGTGAGTCATCTTACCAGGAACAAGCCTCAGAACTGTTCTCTATAGTCACATAAAATGTTACACAGCTGTAGACCCTCCTCTTTCTTTCCCCAGTGATCCTTTTATTGGAAGTGGGATCTTAAGAAAGAGCAATGAGCATACATAGATGGATAGTCAAGGTTCCCATCGGGCTGTTGTGCATCGCGCCCATGTGCTGTCCGACCTGCACAGACACCGCACATTGCATGTCATATTCCTCCATGACAACTGGTGAGAATAGGACATTCAACTTTTTATTATACAGTCCACCAATGGTGCATGTGAAAAATTACCCATGTGCTTCATAGAATAGAATGACATGTCAAAAGATTTCTGAAACTGAAGGCGCTCTTTAAGGTCTACTGCACGTGGGCGGATTATGGCTGCGGAATCTGTGGTGGGCGTCCGCACCAAATACCGTCCATAGCATGCTATGGGAAATCAACTCTTCCTGCCCGCAATGGAAACCAATTGCGGTTTCAGCTTGCAGTGGAAAATTAGCAGCATGCTCTATTTTTGCTCAGATTCCGCGCGGATGGCTTCCCTTGAAGACAATGGAATCCGTTTGACTCGCAGCCCTTCTACCCTTGACATTGCAGAAAGGTTGCAAATTCTGCATCATCGCTTGGCAATGACGTGGGAAAAGCAGGAGTTAAAAAAAAATCTGTACTGCGCATGTCTGATGGCGAGCCAGGCAGACCATCCATAGTACAGATGAAGAGAAAGAAAGACAGATATGTATGGGTAAGGTCACCCTAAAAGCCCTCTTACAGTCAGTTTTATCACAAATCAGCATGGTTTTCAGATTGATTATTAATGGCCATGCAGTTTTGTGGGTAAGACAGCTATTAAAAATCAATTTGAAAACTATGACTTTCTGTCATTAATAAGGATGAGCGAGTATACTCGCTAAGGCACTTCTCGTCCGAGTAATGTGCCTTAGACGAGTATCTCCCTGCTTGTCCTTAAAGATTCAGGGGCCACCGCGGAGCGGGGACCTGCGGGGGAGAGCGGGGAAGGACGAAGGGGAGATCTCTCTCTCTCCCTCTCTCCCCTGCTCCCCGCCACGACTCACCTGTCAGCCGCAGCGGTCCCCGAATCTTTATGGACGAGCAGGGAGATACTCATCTAAAGCACATTACTCGGACGAGTAGTGCTTTAGCGAGTATACTCGCTCATCCTTAGTCATTAACCCTTTGCAATCCAATTTTGGATTCAGGGTTTCCTAGGGGGGGTTTCTCTTTCTGCCATTATACAACGGCGCCACCTGCTGACTAGAGTAAGTACTGCAGTATTGAACATGCTGGAGAGGCCCCCGACAACAGAGCAGCCAGTAATATACAGTAAGAATACCCTGCCGGACGCCTTCCAACATCGGAAGCTGTACAGCCTGCAATCAGAATGTCTTTAGATGTCAGACAGTGGATTGGAAAGGGTTAAGCGGCATGTTGGCTCAGTGTTTTGTAACATAGTGGCTGTTATCTGTGATGTCACCCTTTACAGAATACCCTCCTGACACATTGCACTCAAGACAGGTTTGCACACAAACACAACCACCTTTCCATTGAAGGGTATGGAGAATGAGGCAGCGGGATATTTGCATGTTCAGTGAGCATGCAGAATGGATTTTACTGGTGGGCACTGGGCACCCCAGTCCAACACCATCCTGGGATACTTAGCAGTAAATGTACAATTACCTTACATCACCACAAGAGAAAATAAAGTACAGCCAACTTTTCAGAACAAGCTGCCATGTGTGTACATGAGGAATAAAAGTACTGGATTTCTAGCCATTATGTCTTGTATCTTGTATTTTTTTCCATTTACCCCATTTACGGGCTCTATATCTTAGTCTCTTCTCAGTTATCTCAGGACTGGTGGGAGTCCCCTGCTGCTGTGCTATCTGCTGTCTATACAAAGTGCAAATAAAACCGTCCACTGTTCTCTATTTATAGTACACACAGAGAGACATTTACATGCAGAACAGTGTGAGGCCTCGTTCACTCGAGTGTGTATGTGTGCGCGCATATGTGCACACAAAACCATAAATATTCCCCGCTGGGAGTAAAGAATCCCCTGCCACAGCTATGTTCTCCCATTGCTTTCAATGGGGCCTGCGCTGCCAGCGGTCCCATTGAAAGCAATATGATGCAGGCAACCCCCGCAGTGATTTTCGGGGGAAGGGCTTATATTTTTTGAAATATAAGCCCTTCTCTGAAAATCATCCCTAGCTTGTACCAAAAATTAAAAAAAGTATACTCACTTCTCTGCCGCTGGCGCAACTTGCCTCTTGGCTCCCCGACACTACTCTGAAGCTCTTTCAGTAGGCGGTGATTTAAAAATCCCGCCTCCTGAAAGGACTGTGTCTGATTGGTTGAGCGCTCAGCCAATCACAGTCAGCCATTCATTGAGTGACAGCTGAGCGCTGCCTGTGATTGGTCACAGTTCTCAGCCAATCACAGACAGTGCTCAGCCATTTATTGAATTCGGGGAGCCATGCGTTAAGACATGCCAGCGGTGGAGAGGTGAGTATATTTTTTTTATTTTTGACACAAGCTAGGGATAATTTTCAGGGAAGGGCTTATATTTCAAGCCCTTTCCTGAAAATCTCTGCGAGGGTTGCCTGCATCCCATTGCTTTCAATGGGGGGTGCCAGCCCCATTGAAATCAATGGGAGTGCTTTGCGATCCTCTGCCACAGTTGTGACAGCTGTGGTAGTGGATTCTTTCGTCCCCGCTGCAGTCCCCTCATCACTGAACAGTGTGACAGTATTGTCACAGTGTTCAGTGATGAGGGGACTTGCATGGAGCAGCAAACTTTGCCTGTTCATGCGTGTTACGAGGAGTGCATTTTTTTTCATGCACATAGGTGCGCAGAAAACACGCTCATGTAAATGAGGCCTAAAGCAGTACTGTGCAGTGTAGATGTGAATAAATAGCAACAAAACACTTACCATTAGCTTAAAGGGGTTTTCCGTGGAAAATACTATTGATGACCTATTCTCAGAATAGGTCATCAATAGTTGATCGGGCAGATTTCAATGAGACCCCAGCCTGCAGTTACAAGTGCCAGCCATTTCACAAAGGTTGGCACAGAGACTTCCACTCCGATCTCTGTGTATTTGCACCACTGACAGGATGCACCCTCTCAGCTGATCGGTCAGGGGCCTAAGATGATCAACTATTGATGACCTATCCTGCAAGTAAGAAAACCAAACCCTGGAGTAAAGGGATACCAACTTCCTCTAGCAGATGGACTGGTATATATAAGCAGCAGACAAGTGGAGATTGGCTGGCTGGAGAACATCACACCCAGATAGCACAATTATTCCACACCTGTGGAGGTATGCTCTTGGAAACCTGTAGAACCACAGGTACCAGCAGCACAACCTAACAGCCGGCACTTGCTGCTAATAGTATGGGCACAACTCCTGTATCTTCACCATTCATTAGACGTACAATCATGTTCTTTTTGGTATAGATCAATACAATTAGAATGCAATAGTATGTCCACATGCAGGAAGTGGTTAAACTAACATGGCAGCCTAAAAACCGTACCTGTGCAGAATAAATGAGACACATGTTTTTGGTTGAATCTTTTTACCATAAATCAGAGTAATTATGTTGCAATATTGAACATCATTATAAGACAAAATGTACCCTTTTTATGTGGTTCAATGTTAAACCCCTAATTTCTTTCTAGTTGTGTGTGATAGCTTCTATGGAATGAGAGCTTAAAGTTACGGCATTGGAGAATGAGCAACTCGGAGTCACCAACAGATATGACAAGACCAATCAGACGAGATGTTCTAAAAAGGGATTAACATATCCTTGCAAATTGTGACTCACATGCACACGGTCTCCTTGGTTTGACCTTGAGGTGCTTGAGTTTTGAGCTATGTGCTCACTTATGTCGTTCTCAAGAGTTTCCAAATTTTGTATATCTAGTCCAATATATTCTAGTTTGTATCAATGATGGTATATTGGGGAATAAATGTCCATGGCTTAGGCTGCCTTGACATCTGCGCTGGAGCTTCCGTTTGGAGGTTGAGTTGCATCTGAAGGAATAGTTCTGTATGCAATGATTTCTCTTCCGGTAAAATGTCAACCAGCTGAGCGAAAACCGAATGGACCCCAATATAATCAATGGGGTCTGTTTGGGGCTATTTGGTTCTATCATAAGACGGAGACGTTTGGCCAAGAGATTCCCCTTTCCTGCTCTCTGAATGGAACAGGAAACCGGAACCCCCAACATAGATGTGAAGGCAGCTGGAATAGAACACACTGAGCATCACACAGTTTTTTTGTGTCCTTTTTTTTTTTTTATTCGAAAAAAGGTCACGATTGTCAAGTGTTTTTATACGCATCGCTTGGGTTGCGTTTTCTTTACTATTCATACATTTTTGACATGCGTTTTAGCAGTCCTATAGAGAAGCCTATGTAAAAAGAGATGAGAAAATGAACCAAGAGTGAAGAATAGTGATGAGCGAGCATTGCCCTTAGCGAGTACCTGACCGCTCAAGAGAAAAGGTTCGGGTGCTTCACTGAAAATTGGAAAACTATCTGGGCCCCTGGAGCTGAAGCTTTCACCTCTACCTATTGATTGCATTTTTTGGGCCATGTCCTTTTTGACACTTCCCAAACGCAGCAGGAAAGCGGAACCCTGCCAGCAGGTGTGGAAGCACTCTTACTGCTGTTTTGTTGTTGCTGTTTTCCTCTGTTGATGTCAATAGGTAAAACTTGATAATTAAAGCACATTTTCCCATGGGGCACAGTTTTTAATTCAAGCTGTTTTATGGATATTTTTCAGAACTGATTCTTCATATAGTGTAAAGTGTGTGGTGCTTGGTGAGGGTCAAGGCCATCATAGTGCCTGTCCTCTTTAGCTCTGTTTGCGGGACGAGTAGTATTTTTCAATGGTGCTATTTAATGTACCATATAATGCACTGAAAAACTTTTAAAAAATTCTAAGTGGAGAGAAATGGAAAATGAGGGACGTCCTGTAGTTTGTGTTGGTACCATTTTGGAATACATATGGCTTTTTGATCGCTCTTTATTGCATTTTTTTCTTGGAGACAAGGTGACCAAAAAAGCGCATTTCTGGCTTTTTTTTCTTTTCTTCTGACAACATTCATTGTGTGGGGTCAATAATAAGTTACTTTGATAGATCGGACTTTTATGGACGCAGCGATACCAAACAACAACAACAACTACCGATGCTTTGATCGCTCCTGCAGTAGCATGTAATGCCATAGCATTACATCATACTGTGATCTGGCAAAGAGTCTATCAAGCCACCCCACGGGGATGACTTGGTAGGCATTCTACCATGACAGCCTTGGGCCTTTGAGAAGGCCCTTGACTGCCATGACACCCACACGGCTTCCTGCGATCTCACCGCGGGGGGCCGTACGGGACCCCCCGAACATCATTCAGGGAATTTTAATGGCGCGGTCAAAATTGACAGCAGTATTTAAAGGGTTAACAGCTCTGATGAGCCGCGCAGGTTATCGGTGCTGTTGCTGCCAGGTGTTGGCTGTAAGAAATAGCCGATGCCCGCGTTGTATGGAAGGAGGCTGTCAAAAGGCATATCGGCAGTCGTTAACAGGTATGTCATATAGTTCATAGTTTAATTCTCTAATAACCTAATATAATGAATCACGGTTGCATCTCACAGCCAGCAGCACACACTCTGCCGCACAATCAATCCAAAACTACTAGGTCAGCACACAAAGCTTCCATAAAAAAACTTTTCTTTATTTTATTCATTACAATTAAAAAGATGTTACAATATAACAGAGATGAGTCTCCAATGTGCAGCAGACAGGCGGAAGGTGGGCATACAACATATCAAGGTCATAGAATTAAATATATCCTCAAAAAATGCATGTATGCAAAAAAAACATAACACATATTTAATCATATAAAATGACACATCAATAGAGATGAGCGAGCCTTGCTCTTCTCGAGTAACTGCTTACTGGACCGAGGGGGGCAGGGGGATAGCGGGGGAGGGGGGGAGAGTGAGAGATCTCTCTCTCTCTCTACCCGCTGCTTACACCCGCCGCCCCCTGCTCACCCCCGCTGCCCCCCACCCCCAAGCCTGCTCGAACCAGTAAGCAGTTACTCGAGAAGAACAACGCTCACTCGAGTAACTGCTTTATCTGAGCGTGCTCGCTCATCTCAACACATCAAGCATACAAAGTATTGAATCTATACATATTAGCAGCAGTACCTAATGTGTAAAGCCCACCTTACCACCCGCACCCCCAAAAACTCGCAATATGATAGAATATACACACTCTAGAAACCCTAACGTGTTGCCAACTTCTGAGCACCAATTCTAAATATTTTGGAGTGAAGGCTAATAATGGGAGCAAATTTGTAGAAAAGACCATGAATAAAAACAGTATCTTCAAATTTTTACCCTGGACAATTGGAGTAGTCAGCCATGGAAAATATGAATAAATGTAAAGGGGCTCTCCAAATATCACATGGTCACCACCTAGCCCACAAATGGATAGCTTGGCTCTATTCCAACCTACTGTTTGCTGTTCTTCATCAACTAATTCAACGCGAAAATAAACAGCAGCCTGACAAATCAGAGCAATCTCTCTGACCTATAACCCCTGCCCTTCCAAAAATTCTCCTAGGGCTTGATTTAAACCATGGTGGGCAAAACGTCAGGCTGCAGCTGAAGGTCTGTGTGCAGATCTACCAAATCCTTCTGAAATACTAATCTACTGAACAGGAGTCAAGCAAACAAAGAAGGTCTAAGCTGTACAACTACGGTGCCGACTTTATAGCTACACTACACTGTTACAACTTGCAGTATGATCGTATTCAAAACCAGGGCAGAAACAGACAGGCGCATGCGCCACTACAGAACGTAGTAGCGCATGAGACAGGGTTTTTTTTTTACTATTCCAACTCTGCGCTATTGCATGCGATTTAAAACAAAAGTGGGAAGAGAGGTTCTGCCTTATCTATCTTGCATGTAGAAAGACTAGTCCTAGCTTTTCTTGCACGCAGTATAAGCACGCAAGAATCCCGCTAGTGAAAACAAAACCATTGAAATCAATGCTTTAGTTTCATGTCATTTCTCCGTGATTTTCATGGTCACGGTCATCTGAAGAAGCCCTTAGAAGGTGGTGGTACCTGCTTTCTCTGTGTTAGAGCAGCTGATCACTAATAAATCTTAGGTTCTGCACATGGGTAGAGGAAATACATGTCACCATTGGCATGGTGGGGGCTCAATGGTTAGCACTGTTGTTCTGCAGCATAGTGGTCCTAGGTTCAAATCTGTAAAACTCCATGCAGATGTTGTCTTCAGTCAGATTTGCACCAAGGACTCTACTGCTACAAGGCAGCAGTGCTAACCACTGAACCACCATTCTTCTCCCTTCCTTGGCAGAGAAGAAGAAGAAACACAAGGAGAACATGCAACCTCCATACTATGTTGCCCTTGGTCAGATTTGAAGCTTCGGACTCAGGAGCTGCAAGGCAACAGAAACAATAGCTGACCTCCTCCCTCGCAATCACCTTGCAGGGGTTATCTCAGGGACAGAGATAAGCATCTTCCTGGCTGTTGTATCCGGGTGTCAAAAGCTACAAGTGCTTGTTCTGTTGGATATACCAGCCATCTTTTATAAAAAGTCTACTATAGATAAAGCTGCATGGGCCGGTCACAGCCAGTATCTGTGCATGTACAGGTATGAAGTGCTTTAACCCTTTAGTGATGAGGCCTGTTTGCCACTTAATGACCAACTCCTTTTTTAGTAGTCATTGTTGCACTCCTAGTGCCCCAACTTTTTACATTTTTCTGTTGGCATAGCCGTATGAGGGTGAATGTTTGTGGGTCAAGTTGTACTTTTAATGGCATCATTTTGGGTGCATATAATGGGTTGTATAACTAGTTCATTTTTTTAAGGATTAAGGTTATAGAAGAAATTCTGGCCTTTGTTTTTTGTATTACATTTTTACAGCATTCAGCGTACAGAATAAATAATATGATGCTGTTTTTTTCCGGGTCGACGCGATTCTAGCGATATCAAGTTTATACAGTTTTTTATGTTTTGCTATTTTTGTACACAAAAACTTTTTTTTTTAAGATTTGCTTTTGTGTCGCCGCATTTCATTATTATTTTTCTCTATAAGGGCTTGTTTCTTGCAGGGTGAACTCCAGTCTGCATTTATCCAATTTTGGGGAAAATACAACATTTTGATTGCTTTTTATTCCAGAGGCACGATTAACAAAATCTGCAATTCTGCCATGGTTTTTTTTAAATTTTTAACGGTGTTCGCCGTGCAATATAAATAATGTTAAATTAATTCTTCAGACCGGTACAATTACAGCAATACCAAATTGATATTGTTTTTTTCTTGCAACTTTTTCACACTTCAAAAAAATTTTGTTTTTTTTTAAGGGGGGGGGGGGGGAGAGGTTGCTGCTTTCAAGAACCTCTAACATTTTGCTTTTTCTGTGAGCGTTGCTATGTAGGGTTTATTTTTTTTGCAGGATGAGTTGTATTTTTTTAATAGTACCATTTATTGATCCACACAACGTTTTGATCAGTTTCTATTCCAATTTCTTGGATAAGCGAGATTGGCAAAATTTGCTATTTTTGTCATGTTTTTTGTATTTTATTTTCATGCTGTGCGGGTTATACTTACTTTTTTCTATGGATGATTATAAATGCAGCAATACCACATCTGTGTGTTTTTATTTTTTTGCATAGTGAAAGGGGGAAAGGTGGGGTCTTGACTTTTTTTTTACTATTTTTTTTATGCTTTTTATTTTAGTCCCACTAAGGAACTTGAATATGACTATATTTCATAATTCTTCTAATACACTACTATACTTCAGTAGAGCAGTGTATAATAAACCTTTGAAGCTCAGCCAGAAGCTGCGCCTCCTAGGCCACTGTAGCTGGCAGACCCAGAGGCCATATTCAAGCTACTGGGTGCCATAGCAACTCCTCAGGACCCTGTACTCACATTGCAGGGGTCCGATGAGTGAGAGAGAGAGCCACATCTCTCTGTCAACAGTTTACATGCCGCAGTCGCACTGACAGCGGCATGTTAAGAGATTAAGGACTCACGCACACAGACGGATTTTAATTGCGGAATCCGAAGTGGGCGTATGCCTCTGGGTTCCGCAGCAGCTACCGCCCATAGCATACTATGGAAAAGCAATGTTTCCTGCCCATAAGTGGAAATCAATTGCAATTTTCTGCTCACGGGGGAAAAATCCCAGTATGCTCTATTTCTAGGCGGATTCTGTGCGGACGGTTTCCATTAAAGTCAATGGAAGCCCTCCGACCCGCGGTCCTTCTGCAATCATCATTGCAGAAAGGTCGTGGGATCTGCATCATCGTCTAGCGACGGTGCGGCATTATCTGTACTGCCGGCATATCCACAGTACAGAATAAAGAAGTTACTGGACAGGGCACAGGGTCGGATTCCGCTGTGGGATCCCGCATGCAAAATCCGACCTGGTCATGTGCAGGCAGCCTAAACATCGGTGCTTTCTCCAGTCCCCCTGTTTGAGCAGGTGCCATGCTGTTATCCAACAGCTGAGCACCCTGTCTCCCTGATAAGGGAGACCCATGCCAGGCTTCTAATTCACCCGCTGTAAAAAGATGGCGCAGCAGAATAAAGCCCATTAGTGATCGCCATCAAAAGACGTCTGCGCGGTCTTATGGTGTAAGGGGTGTGGGAAATACTGTTGAATGAAGGGGATCCGGTTCTGAGTGGGACTGTAGAAGAGTGGTAAATGGAGAAAAGTTTATATGGACACATGGTAGGTCTCCATAAGGAGGTGTGTTGTTAGGGTACACCTAAAACTGTGGGTGTTAATCTTATTGTCCACAGTAGAACTGGTGCAGCTCGGAAAAAATCTTGGAGATGGAAGTGGGAGGTGCGGGTTAAGGAAGAACTTAATGTAAGGCCTTGAGCAGAATAGAGACCATTTTTGAGGGTGACTGCACTGTGTTTCACTAGATAATGGCAGTTTTTTAATAGAAAACATGGGAAAATTTGTCGAGACACAACATTCTAGGGACACATATTTATTACCCAATATGCTGAATTTATGCACTCTTGGCCCAAGAAAGTCCCATCTCTTCTGCTCATCGTCACTCCCTGATGATATCAGCACATTAATCACTATTTTGGTGCCCTCTTCAGTAAAGGAACTTGGCAGAAGTATATCCATACCTGCTTACTTATATGTGAACCACTTGACCTTAAGAGTGGCACCTATATTTTATACCCATAGACACCCACAGCTCTGAACACGTTAATATTCCTTTGGCATGTGAGATGTTAGAAAAATATTAGGATTCCGTGTGATGATGTAAAGAAGACATTAGAGATGGACTGCGGCTTCAATAAAAACATCCGCGTAAATCAGTGCAGGGCGGAAGGGGACGGTGATCTGTGGCTTCACTGTGTTGGGTTAGCACACCCAGAACAAGGTGCTAGAGATACATATGTAACCACTCACAGATATCGGCTTCTCTGTAATATTATGGGGCCGGATATTGGGAACAATTCAAGTAAGGATATATTAATCAATCTCAATAGAAAATAAACCCAATGAAAGCAAATACAGATGCAAACACTGACCAATCTGTATTTTAACCCCTTAAGGACCAGGGGGTTTCGGTCCTAAAGGATCAGGCACTTTTGGGGGATTTTGCCCATGTTTTGATTTTACTGCCCTATTTCAGTTTTCCTCAGATACCAAAATTGTTTTTATTGCATTTTGTTTCCCATGATAAATAGGGCTATTTTTATAGGGGTAAAAAGCTTTAAAAAAAACATCTTTTTTACATTTGTAGTTCTTTGTTTTTAAAATTCTATTTCTGCTAAACTAAAGTACAGGAATGCGTCCCTCATTGTTTCTGACATTTTGATATATAATTTGTATGATCTTGGAATACAGGGTGCATATTGCAATGTTTTGGTTTTTTTCTGTAATTTTTTTCTTATTTTTTTTTTACTATTTGTTCTAACATCTATAACCCGTATGATGTCATATAAGACCTCTCAGGGTCAGTCACATTGTTTCCCAGTTATAGGGAAAGCATCCCCCTGTAGTGATAGTAGCCACTGTCCATGCAGCCCACCGCAAAGTGACAACTACCTTGTTTAGTAGAAGGTAAAACAAAAAGTAAGTTCTCTGTGTTGGACATGAAAGCACAACCTGGGAAATATAAATTCTGGATAGAAAGTTTATAACATATAAGATAAGAGCTGCCTGTAGGACAGACAGGTCTTATCAGCCGTCAGGCTCATATAAATCCTTCAGCTTCTCATAGACATAAGTCTCTGCCCCTTGGGCCTGTCTGGAACTGCAGTAAAACAATAAGATCACACCTGATATATATAAGCATCTACTGATCTACTGTGTATATATATAAGCATCTACTGACCTACTATATATATATATATATATATATATATATATATATATATATATGCATATAGTATTACTCACACATGGCCTTGCTGACTTTGCCACTAAATCATCACCAACAAACTTCCCAAATATTTCTTTTCAACATATAAAATAACCAGATAATTTTGGGAAAATATGTGATTGGAGAAAAACATAAATTAAAAGTGGTTTGTGCAGAAGTAATTTTTTTGCCTATTTGACATGATATATGGGTAAAACCATACAGTCGTTCAACTCACAGGCATATTTATATTTCAAGTGTTGCAACGAATCTCATTTACTCCGTGAAGAAGTGGCAACTGTTTTTTTTTTTCATTTTTTCTCGCTTCCAAAATGTGCTCAATTATTTATTGGATCCTGTGGCCCGGCGCTCTGCATATTATTCCACCAGAATCAAGGGAATTTCAGCTCTGACCAACCATTTCTAAAGGTTCTTTGTGGCCAGTAAAGGCCTGAAAAACCACAAATTACCATTGGAAAGGGGCTGGCTCCAGCAACCCCCCCAAATTTTGAAATTTACAGCATCTGTGTAAATAAACATTCCCCGAGCGCACTGTAAGGGAATATTTAACAGGAATACATTCCACACAACATTAGTTGTAAAGGTAAGCCGTGCTCTCCAGTAATTAAACAGGAAAAATCAGCCTGTCTGAGTAATTAAAAAGTAGAAGTGTTGATAGCTAAATAGATAGCAATAGGGGGGTAGATATTAAACGGATAGATATGTGACATGGATATGATATATTAGATAGATTATCAGTTACGGAGGGAGATAGGGAGATAGATATGAGATAGATAGAAAAATAGATAGCATAGATAGATATGAGATAAATAAATAGATAGATAATAGAGATGAGCGAGCACCAAAATGCTCGAGTGCTCGTTACTCGAGTCGAACTTTCAGTGATGCTCGAGAGTTCGTTTCGAGTAACGAAGCCCATTGAAGTCAATGGGCGACTCGAGCATTTTTGTATATGACTGGTGCTCCGCTAAGGTTTTGATTTGTGAAAATCTTAGCAAATCACCAAAGTCATGTAAAAAACACAGAAATGGATAGGGCAGGCGAGGAGCAACATGCAGGGCTGCATTTCGGGCTCCGAGGTCTCACTATTAAGCCACAATAGTGACAAGAGTGAGACCCCCCCCCCCCCCGCACTGTCAGCATAACGATCGTTCTCCTCTGCCATGAATTCATGAATGGGTGTGAGTGAGAGCTGCCTCTGATTGGTCAGGCTGTGACCAATCAGAGGCAGCTCATTCAGCAGGCGGGGATTTTAAATCCCGGGCTGCTGAATACTACAGAGAGCAGTTCAGGAGAACTGCCAGCTGGCCGCGGCTGAACTCTGTCTGCCGGGACCAGGTGAGTATATATATATTTTTTTATTTTTACACATTTCTGAATGAATTGCAGTGAAGGCCTTATATATTTAAAGGAGATGTCTCGAGTAAGCAGTGATTTTTTTTTTTTTGCCCAGTCCCCCTAATTAAACATACATTACTAATTACCCCTGTAAATGACTTTCCTAGCTGGTTTCTACTTACCGTTCCAGCGTTTCAGCAACTTATAAAACTTTTTCCCAAGATGGCCGCCAGCTCTTTTCGCATCGCTTGCTGTAGCCTGACGTGCGCGCTCCCGAGACGCTACCAGCTGTGTCTCCATGGCAACCAGACGCCCCGCAGCCGCCGACCGGACCCCTGGAGTGAACACGGCCGACCAGTCACCCACCGCCAGGCAGAAGGTAACCGGCGCAGCCCCCCCCCCCATCACAGCGACAGCCCCCCCCGGCCTAGCGACAGCCTCCCCCGGCCCAGCGACAGCCCCCCCCGGCCCAGCGCTAGTTCCCCCGGCGCAGCGACAGCCCCCCCATCGCAGCGGCAGCCCCCCCCCGGCGCAGCCCGGCGCAGCGACAGCCCCCCCCCCCGGCCCAGCGCTAGTTCCCCCGGCCTAGCGACAGCCCCCCCCCGGCGCAGCGACAGCCCCCCCCGGCGCAGCGACAGCCCCCCCCCCCCGGCGCAGCCCGGCGCAGCGGCAGCCCCCCCCCGGCCCATCACTTACCAGGACAGCTGGACGGCGGGACAGCTGGGCGGCTTCTCCGGACAGCTGGGCGGCTCTGCACCTTCCTCTAACAGAGCTGCGCAGAAGAGCTGTAGCGGGGAGCACACTGAAGCGGCTCGTGCTGAAAGGAGAAGACCGGACTGCGCAAGCGCGTCTAAAAAAGCAAGCTGCCAGCGAATTTAGACGGAACCATGGAGACGAGGACGCTAGCAACGGAGCAGGTAAGTGGAATAACTTCTGTATGGCTCATATTTAATGCACGATGTATATTACAAAGTGCATTAATATGGCCATACGGAAGTGTATAACCCCACTTGGTTTCGCGAGACCACCCCTTTAAGCCCTTCCTGAAAATTCATCCCGCGCTCGCCGGCAGCCCATTGCTTTCAATGGAGCCAGCTGCATTGCCGACTCCATTGAATTCAATGGGCTAACATCGTTCTGCCGGGACAAGGTGAGTATATATTTTTTTTTTTTACTTTTTACACATTTCTGGATGAATTTCAGGTAAGGGCTTATATTTTTAAGCCCTTCCCGAAAATTCATCCCGCGCTAGCCAGCAACCCATTGCTTTCAATGGAGCCGGCTGTATTGCCGGCTCCATTGAATTCAATGGTCAGTGCTCGTTTAATCAAGACGAGCACCGCGTGGTGCTCGTCTCGAGTAACGAGCATCTCGAGCACCCTAATACTCGAACGAGCATAAAGCTCGGACGAGTATGCTCGCTCATCTCTAATAGATAAATATTAGATGGGGGTATATAGATAGAGTTAGATATGACATATTAGATATGAAATATTGGATAGGTGTAGATATTTGGTTATTAGATGGGTGGATAGATAGATAGATAGATAGATAGATAGATAGATAGATAGATAGATAGATAGATAGATAGATAGATAGATAGATAGATATTAGATGGGGTATATAGATAGAGTTAGATATGATATATTAGATGGGTAGATACAGATAGATATTAGATGGGGGTATATAGATAGAGTTAGATATGATATATTAGATATGAAATATTGGATAGGTGTAGATATTAGGTTATTAGATGGGTGGATGGATAGATAGATAGAAAAATAGATAGGATAGATAGATATGAGATAGATGGGTAAATAGATAGATACTAGTGATGAGCGAGCATACTCGCTAAGGGCAATTGCTCGAGCGAGCATTGCCCTTAGCGAGTACCTGCCCGCTCAAGAGACAAGGTTCGGGTGCCGTCGGCGGGTAGGGAGCTGCGGGGGAGAGTGGGGAGGAACGGAGGGGCGATCTCTCTCTCCCTCTCTCCCCCCCGCTCACCCCTGCTGACTGCCGCTACTCACCGCTCCCCCGAACCTTGTCTCTCGAGCGGGCAGGTACGTGGCGCCGTCATTAGTCATATGTCACGCTGTCCTAACGTTTAATGGAACGCACCGCTGCGCTCCTTATCACACTCTAGAGAGACGTGACTCTGCAATATAAGTCACGTGTCACGGCTTGTGACGTGAGCCACACACGAGGTCC
This sequence comes from Eleutherodactylus coqui, assembly GCF_035609145.1. Classification (NCBI taxonomy): domain Eukaryota; kingdom Metazoa; phylum Chordata; class Amphibia; order Anura; family Eleutherodactylidae; genus Eleutherodactylus; species Eleutherodactylus coqui. The sequence goes on from NC_089849.1 coordinate 112,560,487, forward strand.
TACACTCAATGGAACGCATTGCCACGCTCCCATCTACTTCCTAGGAGGGCGTGGCTTCGAAACCATAAGTCACGTGCTACGGCTTTTGACGTCGGCTATACACACTGTATTCAAGGCGCCGTATGGCGCGTCATAATGAGGGATACGTCATCTCCTATCGCCAAAATGGCGCTGCGCACTGAAACACACTCATTACCAGTGATTCATCATAATGGGTATGTAATTTACTTTAGCTCTATTTATATCATCGTTTGTCTATGTATCTATATGCTTGAGAAAGGGGTTTATTATGCCGAAACGCGTCGCACGGATCCCGCAAGTATTTTGTCATTTTATGAGGTTGTGACCTCTATCTTTTATTTCGATAAATAAATCTTTTTGTCTTTACTCCAGTACTGGCTATTGAGATATCCATTATTGGTTACCTATACGTCAAGCAGCGCAGGTCTATAGTTTTTTCTTGTACTTTCTTTCACATCTGCATTCGAGTGAACTTTGTTTCTTTTTTTTCTTTGTAATTCTTCCATCGCCCATGTGTATAAATGTACAGGAAATACTTGGTCATCTTCTCTTGCCAGTTCCCTTCATATCACAATTGAACAAAACTTGTGCAAGGAAATCACCCATATAATAATAATCTTTATTTGTATAGCACCAACTTATTCCCAGTGCTTTCAAGCATGGGAGAACACAGACAATACAACAATTATATGGGATGTACAATCAGTTTGAAACAAAAGTGGTGGGGGAGATATGGGGGGGGTGAGGTATGGGGGAACAGAGGCAGTATGGGAATTACATGTGGAAATTAGTTATTAGGAAGCAAATGAGGTGGGAGCGGTAAGGAGGTGCAGGGGTAGAGGTCGTATGAGATAGGCAGGGTAGAAGGTGTGTGGAGTCATATGGAGGGGCAGGGAGACTAGGTATGGGGATTTGGTATGTCTCCCTGAAGAGGTCCTTTTTTAAGGCGCGTCTGAAGTTGGGGATCGTTCGGATGCTTGGAGTAGTGCATTCCACTGGATCGGTGCTGCTCTAGAGAAGTCCTGGAGGCGCGAGTGTGAGGTTCGTATTAGAGGGGTGTTTAGTCTGAGTATGCTAGCGGATAAGAGTGTGCTGGCTGGCTAGTGTACGCACAGGAGGGAGGCGATGTACGGTGGCACAGCACCATGGAAAGCTTTGTGGGTGAGGATGAGGAGTTTAAGTTTCATTCTGCAGTGGATGGGCAGCCAATGCAGTGATTGGCATAGTGGAGAGGCGTCTGAGAAACGGCTGGATAGAAAAATGAGCCTAGCTGCCATGTTTAATATGGATTGTAGAGGGGAGAGTCTGGTTTGGTGAAGGCCAATGAGCAGCGAGTTGCAGTGGTCGAGTCGTGAGTGGATGAGGACGACAACGAGTGTCTTTAGCGTGTCCGTGGTGATGAACGCCCGGATTTTAGCAATATTTCTGAGGTGCAGGTGGCATGTTCAGGACATATATTCGATGGGGGGGGGGGGGTAAAGGAGAGGTGCAGTGTGACCCCAAGGCAGCGGGCATGCTGTATGGGGGTTATGGTGGTGCCAGATACTAATATGGTAATGTTTGGGGGAGGTCGGCTGGTTGAGGGCAAAAAGACGAGGATGTCAGTTTTTGAGAGATTACGTTTGAGAAAGAGGGAGGACATGGTGTTAGAGACAGTGGGCAGACAGTCGGTGAGATTTTGGAGGAATGGTGCTGAGATGTCGAGGAAGAGGTGAATAGCTGTGTGTCATCAGCATAGAGATGGTATTGGAGGCTGAATTTGCAGATGGTTTGTAGAGTTGGGGCTGTGTGGATAGAGAAGAGAAGGGGACCAAGGACCGAGCCCTGGGGTACTCTGACAGTGAGAGGAAGTGGAGAGGAGATAGAATCAGCAAAGGAGACACTGAAAGAGTGGTCAGAGGGGTAGGAGAAGAACCAGGAGAGAGCAGTGTCATTTAGGCTGATAGAGTGAAGCATAGTGAGAAGGGGGTCATGGTCAACAGTGTCAAATGCAGCAGAGAGGTCAAGGAGGATTAGTAGGGAGTAGTCGCCTCTCGACTTTACCTTCATCAGGTCGTTTGATACTTTTGTGCAGGTGGTTTCGGTCGAGTGTAGGAGGCGAAACCGGACTGGAGGGGACAGAGGAGAGAGTTGTCAGAGAAAAAGCATGTGACCGGGGAGTAGACCAGGCATTCTAGTAACTTGGAAATGAAGGGGAAGTTTGAGATGGGTTGGTAGTTGGCAACGTCAGTTGGGTCAAGGGCTTGTTTTTTTTAGCAGAGGATATATGATAGAGTGTTTGAATGGAGAGGGGAAGGTGCCAGAGGGTAGGGAGAGGTTGCAGATGGTGGTGAGGTGGAAAATGACAGCTTGAGAAAGAGACCGGAGGAGGTGAGAGGGCAGAGAGTTGCTAGTACAGATGCTGGGGCGAGCAGCCGAAAGAATTCTAGAAACGTCTTCCTCTGTCGTTCATTCTAACATAGAAAGTGAGTAGGTGATGGATGCAGTGCTGAGGAGACTGGGATCAGGGCTAGCCTTGCAGTTTTTGGAGATTTCTTTTTGGATGTTGTGGATGTTTTCTTTGAAATAGGTGGCTTGTTCTGCAGGACTGAGGTCCGTCATGGCAGCCTGTTCTTTGGAGTGGAAGGTGTCAAAAGGTTATTTGGGGTTGTGGAATAGTGATTAGACAAGGGAGGTGAAATAAACTTGTTTGGCATGGTAAAGGGCAAGGTTATAAGTTTTAAGCATGAATTTCAAGTGGATGAAGCCTGCAGGCTGCTTTGATTTTTTTCCACAGCCGTTCAGCGCACCTAGAGCACCGCCGGATGAAGCACGTTTGGGATGGGAGCCAAGGTAGCCGTGGTCTCCAGTCGACAGCTGGGGTTACGGGGGATGCCACTTCATCCAGGGCACGTCTGAGGGTGGTGTAGTAGTGTTCAGCAGCCAGGTTAGGGCAGGAGAGGAAAAAGATGGGGGACAGGGAGGACTGGATGGTGTCTGCAAAGTGATGGGTGTGGACTGTCTGGAGGTTCCTAGAGGTACGATAGATAGGAGAGTCATGGGAGATGCTAGGTTGCCTAATGGAGAAAGAGAAGAAGTTGTGATCTGAGAGTGGAAGGGGGAAGTTAGAAAAAGTGGGATGCAGAGCAGAGGCGAAGGAAAATTAAATTGAGTGTGTTGCCAAATCTGTGAGTGGGGGAGTCTGAGAATTGTGATAGGCCGAAGGAGGAGGTGAGCATTAAAAGCTGGGTGGCAGATGAAGAGTTGGGGTTGTTAGTAGTGATATTGAAATTGCCAAGGATAATGGTTGGGATTTCACAGGATAAGAAGTGGGGGAGCCAGGCAGTAAAGTGCTCAAAGAACAGGTGGTTGGGACCTTTGGGCGGGTAGATAACTGCGACACGCAGGGCGAAAGAGTCATAGATTGTGGACTTCGAATGACTGAAAGGTGAGCGAGGGAGCCTAGCGAATGACCTGGAAGGTACAGTTTGGCAAGAGGAGGACGCGTCCTCCTCCACTGCACTTATTGTCCAATCTGGGGGTGTGGGAGAATTGCGGTCCATCATAGGACAATGCAGCAGGGCAGGTAGAATCGGACTGCTGTATCCACATTTTGGTGAGGGTGAGTAGGGTGAAGGGTTTGGTGGTGAAGAGGTAATGCATAGATGGGAGCTTGTTGCACACAAATTGGGAGTTCCATAGAGCGCTTTTAAATGGGGTAGGGGGGGGCACATGGGGATTTTGGTAAAGAGCAGTACGGGGTGGGCCAGGGTTAGGGGATACTGTATTTCCCTCACAGCTAGGAGTGGTAGGGTAGAAAGGGTGAGCAGATGGTTGGGGGATTTGTGAGGGTGGCTAAGGTGTTTCTTCGTGGTGTGGGGGGGAAAGAGGCATCGGAGGAAGGTGAAAAGTGCATTGGAGCTGTGCCTGCTCTGCTTAACTGCATCATTTGACTCATAAGACACATGCATGGCAATGAAGCTACAACTAGATTTATAGTTCAGGCTACAAGACTACAGCTGGGAGTGGCTAGTTAGATTACACTAATCAACCAGCTGGCCCCTTGCACGGCTAATGAACAGGGTTGGGGGGGGGGGGATGTAGAGGTTTATTGCTCTTTGGATAAACAAAATGTGCCCAGCAACATTAAAATGAGACAGAGATGTGCTCAACAACACTAAGATGATCCAAAAACTGGCAGACATCACGTCCATAATGTGAGGCAGCACCATCCTGCTGAAAGAACACTGGGAATGTGTCATTGAACAGTGTCAGAAACACCTTGTCATATAACAATTGCAGATACTTGGCAGCAGAACAATGGGCCCACTACTTTTTTACCGAACACACGGCACCACACCATGACTTTCTGTGTGCCAACCATCTTGGATAGATCTGGTCAATGTGGGTTTGCGTCGGAACCAGTAGCAAAGCATTTGCTTGTTGACCTCCCCATTCACATAGAAGTTTGCTCAATCACCAAATAATACTGTCTCTGTGAAACACAGTTCCCTTTGCAATTGCCATGACAACCATTCTGGAAATGCAACACTGTGATCAGGATCATCCTCGTGGAGATGATGCAGCAATTGGATCTTTTACGTAGGCCATTTATGCATAGCCACTATCCACCCATTAGAGGTTCGACTCACCCTGCTCTCCTAAGACAGATGCCAAGAGCTACGATGTGGACTCTTGGTGATGGATGCAAGGATGGCCATTGTTGTTGCTTCATCTGTGGCAGTTTTATCATGTCCACTCTTTGGTAGATCCAACACAAAACCTGTTTAGCAAGAATTGATAGGTAATTTGCAAACTGTACCATGGCGGATGGGTTGTCTGTTATGGTCCTGACAATTACATTCCACTGCAATGACCAGATTCTCTATTTATTTGGGCAAGTACTAAGGGTGCACCATGTAGCCATGCATAGCTCCCCTATATATTAGGACAAGTACTAAGGGTGCACTGTGCATTCATGTCTGGGTATCCTATATATTAGGACAAGTACTAAGGGTGCACTGTGTAGTCATGTCTGGGTACCCTATGTATTAGGACAAGCACTAAGGGTGCCTTGTGTAGCCATGTATTGTCCCCTATATATTAGGACAAGTACTAAGGGTGCCCTGTGTAGCAATGTCTGGTTCCCCTATATATTACGACAAGTACTAAAGGTGCCCTGTGTAGTCATGTCTGGTTCCCCTATATAGTAGGACAAGTACTAAGCGTGCCCGGTGTAGTCATGTCTGGGTCCCCTATATATTAGGTCAAGTACTAAGGGTGCCCTGTGTAGTCATGTCTGGTTCCCCTATATATTAGGACAAGTACTAAGGGTGCCCTGTGTAGTCATGTCTGGTTCCCCTATATATTAGGACAAGTACTAAGGGTGTACTGTGTAGTCATGTCTGGGTCCCCTATATATTAGGACAAGTACTAAGGGTGCACTGTGTAGTCATATCTAGTCTACTATAAATTAGGATAACTACTAAGGGTTCTCTGTGTAGTAATGTCTGTTTCCCCTATATATTAGGACAAGTACTAAGGGTGCCATGTGTAGTCATGTCTGGTTCTCTATTTATTAGGACAAGTACTAAGGGTGCACGGTTTAGTCATGTGTGGGTCCCCTATATATTAGGACAAGTACTAAGGGTGCCCTGTGTAGCCATGTCTGGGCCCCCTATATATTAAGACAAGTACTAAGGGTGCCCTGTGTAGTCATGTCTGGGTCCCCTATATATTAGGACAAGTACTAAGGGTGTCCTGTGTAGTCATGTCTGGGTCCCCTATATATTAGGACAAGTACTAAAGGTTCCCTGTGTAGTCCTGTCTAGGTCCCCTATATATCAGGACAAGTACTAAGGGTGCCCTGTGTAGTCATGTCTGGGTCTCCTATATATTAGGACAAGTACTAAAGGTACCCTGTGTAGTCATGTCTGGTTCCCCTATATATTAGGACAAGTACTAAGGGTGCCCTGTGTAGTCATGTCTGGTTCTCTATTTATTAGGACAAGTACTAAGGGTGCACTGTTTAGTGATGTCTGGGTCCCCTATATATTAGGACAAGTACTAAGGGGGCCCTGTGTAGCCATGTCTGGGTCTGCTATATATTAGGACAAGTACTAGAGATGAGCGAGCACCAAAATGCTCGGGTGCTCGTTACTCGGGACGAAATTATCGCAATGCCCGAGGGTTCGTTTCGAGTAACGAACCCCATTGAAGTCAATGGGCAACCCGAGCATTTTTGTATATTGCCGATGCTCGCTAAGGTTTTCATTTGTGAAAATCTGGGCAATTCAAGAAAGTGATGGAAACGACACAGCAACGGATAGGGCAGGCGAGGGGCTACATGTTGGGCTGCATCTCAAGTTCCCAGGTCCCACTATTAAGCCACAATAGCGGCAAAAGTGCCCCCCCCCCCTCCCAACAACTTTTACTCCTGAAAAGCCCTCATTAGCAATGCATACCTTAGCTAAGCACCACACTACCTCCAACAAAGCACAATCACTGCCTGCATGACACTCCACTGCCACTTCTCCTGGGTTACATGCTGCCCAACCCCCCCCCCCCCCCCCCGTACGACGCAGTGTCCACAGCGCACACCAAAGTGTCCCTGCGCAGCCTTCAGCTGCACTCATGCCACACCACCCTCATGTCTATTTATAAGTGCGTCTACCATGAGGAGGAACCGCAGGCACACACTGCGGAGAGTTGGCACGGCTAGGCAGCGACCCTCTTTAAAAGGGGCGGGGCGATAGCCAACAATGCTGTACAGAAGCAATGAGAAATCCAATTCTGTGCCACCTCCATCAGGAGCTGCACACGTGGGCATAGCAATGGGGAACCTATGTGCCACACACTATTTATTCTGTCAAGGTGTCTGCATGCCCCAGTCAGACCGCGGTTTTTTATAAATAGTCACAGGCAGGTACAACTCCGCAATGGGAATTCCGTGTCCACCCACAGCATGGGTGGCTCCCTGGAACCCACCGGCTGTACATAAACGTATCCCATTGCAGTGCCCATCACAGCTGAGGTAACGTTCGATTAAATGCAGGTGGGCTTCGGCCCACACTGCATGCCCCAGTCAGACTGAGGTTCTTTAGAAGTAGACACATGCAGTTACAACTCCGTGTGGACCGACAGCATGGGTGGGTGCCAGGAAGCCACCGGCCGTACATAAATATATCCCATTGCATTGCCCAGCACAGCTGAGGTAATGTCATGTTTAATGCAGGTGGGCTTCGGCCCACACTGCATGCCCCAGTCAGACTGGGGTTCTTTAGAAGTAGACACATGCAGTTACAACTCCCTGTGGACCCACAGCATGGGTGGCTCCCTGGAACCCACCGGCGGTACATAAATATATCCCATTGCAGTGCCCAACACAGCTGATGTAACGTCAGCTTTAATGCAGGTGGGCAAAAAATTAATTGGATTACACTGTAGGCGAGGGCCCCAAAAAATTGGTGTACCAACAGTACTAATGTACCTCAAAAAAATTGCCCGTGCCCAACCAAGAGGGCAGGTGAAACCCATTAATCGCCTTGGTTAATGTGGCTTAATTTGTAACTAGGCCTGGAGGCAGCCCAGTTAAAATAAAAATTGGTTCAGGTGAAAGTTTCAACGCTTTAATGAGCATTGAAACGTACAAAAAATTTTTACAAAAATTATATGACTGAGCCTTGTGAAAAAAAATTGCCCATTCGGCGTGATTACGTCAGGTTTCAGGAGGAGGAGCAGGAGGAGGAGGATGAATATTATACACAGATTGATGAAGCTAAAAGGTCCACGTTTTTGATGGTGATAGAGAACAATGCTTCCATTCGCGGGTGCAGCCTACGTATTGTTTAGGTATCGCTGCTGTCCGCTGGTGGAGAAGAGAAGTCTGGGGAAATCCAGGCTTTGTTCATCTTGATGAGTGTTAGCCTGTCGGCACTGTCGGTTGACAGGTGGGTACGCTTATCCGTGATGATTCCCCCAGCCGCACTAAACACCCTCTCTGACAAGACGCTAGCTGCAGGACAAGCAAGCACCTCCAGGGCATACAGCGCGAGTTCAGGCCACGTGTCCAGCTTCGACACCCAGTAGTTATAGGGGGCAGAGGCATCACGGAGGACGGTCGTGCGATCGGCTACATACTCCCTCACCATCCTTTTACAGTGCTCCCGCCGACTCAGCCTTGACTGGGGAGCGGTGACACAGTCTTGCTGGGGAGCCATAAAGCTGGCAAAGGCCTTGGAGAGTGTTCCCCTGGCTATGCTGTACATGCTGCCTGATCTCTGCGCCTCCCCTGCTACCTGGCCCTCGGAACTGCGCCTTCGGCCACTAGCGCTGTCGGATGGGAATTTCACCATCAGTTTGTCCGCCAGGGTCCTGTGGTATAGCATCACTCTCGAACCCCTTTCCTCTTCGGGTAGGAGAGTGGAAAGGTTCTCCTTATACCGTGGGTTGAGCAGTGTGTACACCCAGTAATCCATAGTGGCCAGAATGCGTGTAACGCGAGGGTCACGAGAAAGGCATCCTAACATGAAGTCAGCCATGTGTGCCAGGGTACCTGTACGCAACACATGGCTGTCCTCACTAGGAAGATCACTTTCAGGATCCTCCTCCTCCTGCTCAGGCCATACACGCTGAAAGGATGACAGGCAAGCAGCATGGGTACCCTCAGCAGTGGGCCAAGCTGTCTCTTCCCCCTCCTCCTGATCCTCCTCATGCTCCTCCTCCTCCTCCTCAACGCGCTGAGATATAGACAGGAGGGTGCTCTGACTATCCAGCGACATACTGTCTTCCCCCACCTCCGTTTCCGAGCGCAAAGCGTCTGCCTTTATGCTTTGCAGGGAACTTCTCAAGAGGCATAGCAGAGGAATGGTGACGCTAATGATTGCAGCATCGCCGCTCACCATCTGGGTAGACTTCTCAAAGTTTCCAAGGACCTGGCAGATGCCTGCCAACCAGGCCCACTCTTCTGTAAAGAATTGAGGAGGCTGACTCCCACTGCGCCGCCCATGCTGGAGTTGGTATTCCACTATAGCTCTACGCTGCTCATAGAGCCTGGCCAACATGTGGAGCGTAGAGTTCCACCGTGTGGGCACGTCGCACAGCAGTCGGTGCACTGGCAGATGAAACCAATGTTGCAGGGTGGCAGCGTCCGTGTGGGACTTGCGGAAATGTGCGCAGAGCTGGCGCACCTTTACGAGCAGGTCTGACAAGCGTGGGTAGCTTTTCAGAAAGCGCTGAACCACCAAATTAAAGACGTGGGCCAGGCATGGCACGTGCGTGAGGCTGCCGAGCTGCAGAGGCGCCACCAGGTTACGGCCGTTGTCACACACGACCATGCCCGATTGGAGGCTCAGCGGCGCAAGCCAGCGGTCGGTCTGGTCTGTCAGACCCTGCAGCAGTTTGTGGGCCGTGTGCCTCTTCTCTCCTAAGCTGAGTAGTTTCAGCACGGCCTGCTGACGCTTGCCCACCGCTGTGCTGCCACGCCGCGCGACACCGACTGCTGGCGACGTGCTGCTGCTGACACATCTTGATTGCGAGACAGAGGTTGCGTAGGAGGAGGAGGAGGGTGGTTTAGTGGAGGAAGCATCGCCGCAGATACCACCACCGAGCTGGGGCCCGCAATTCTGGGGGTGGGTAGGACGTGAGCGGTCCCAGGCTCTGACTCGGTCCCAGCCTCCACTAAATTCACCCAATGTGCCGTCAGGGAGATATAGTGGCCCTGCCCGCCTGTGCTTGTCCACGTGTCCGTTGTTAAGTGGACCTTGGCAGTAACCGCGTTGGTGAGGGCGCGTACAATGTTGCGGGAGACGTGGTCGTGCAGGCCTGGGACGGCACATCGGGAAAAGTAGTGGCGACTGGGAACTGAGTAGCACGGGGCCACCGCCGCCATCATACCTTTGAAAGCCTCCGTTTCCACAACCCTATACGGCAGCATCTCCGGGCTGATAAATTTGGCTATGTGCACGTTTAACGCTTGAGCGTGCGGGTGTGTGGCGGCGTACTTGTGCTTGCGCTCCAACACTTGCGCTAGCGACGGCTGGACGGTGCGCTGAGAGACATTGGTGGATGGGGCCGAGCACAGCGGAGGTGAGGGTGTGGGTGCAGGCCAGGAGACGGTAGTGCCTGTGTCCTGAGAGGGGGGTTGGATCTCAGTGGCAGGTTGGGGCACAGGGGGAGAGGCAGCGGTGCAAACCGGAGGCGGTGAACGGCCTTCGTCCCACCTTGTGGGGTGCTTGGCAATCATATGTCTGCTCATGCTGGTGGTGGTGAGGCTGGTGGTGGTGGCTCCCCGGCTGATCTTGGCGCGACAAAGGTTGCACACCACTGTTCGTCGGTCGTCTGCACTCTCAGTGAAAAACTGCCAGACCTTTGAGCACCTCGGCCTCTGCAGGGTGGCATGGCGCGAGGGGGCGCTTTGGGAAACAGTTGGTGGATTATTCGGTCTGGCCCTGCCTCTACCCCTGGCCACCGCACTGCCTCTTTCATCTTGCCCTGCTGCTGCACTTGCCTCCCCCTCTGAAGACCTGTCCTCAGTAGGCGTAGCAAACCAGGTGGGGTCAGTCACCTCATCGTCCTGCTGCTCTTCCTCCGAATCCTCTGTGCGCTCCTCCCTCGGACTTACTCCAATTACTACTACCTGAGTGATAGACAACTGTGTCTCATCGTCATCGTCCTCCTCACCCACTGAAAGCTCTTGAGACAGTTGCCGGAAGTCCCCAGCCTCATCCCCCGGACCCCGGGAACTTTCCAAAGGTTGGGCATCGGTCACGACAAACTCCTCCGCTGGGAGAGGAACCATTGCTGGCCATTCTGGGCAGGGGCCCGGGAACAGTTCCGGGGAGTCTGCCTGCTCCTCAGAATGTGTCATTGTAATGGAGTGAGGAGGCTGGGAGGAAGGAGGAGCAGCAGCCAGAGGATTCAGAGTTGCAGCAGTGGATGGCGCAGAACTCTGGGTGGTCGATAGATTGCTGGATGCACTTTCTGCCATCCATGATGGGACCTGCTCACACTGCTCATTTTCTAATAAAGGTCTACCGCGTGGACCCATTAATTGTGAGATGAATGTGGGGACGCCAGAAACGTGCCTCTCTCCTAATCCCGCAGCAGTCGGCTGCGATACACCTGGATCAGGAGCTCGGCCTGTGCCCACACCCTGACTTGGGCCTCCGCGTCCTCGGCCGCGTCCACGTCCTCTAGGCCTACCCCTACCCCTCAGCATGGTGTATTACCAGTAGCGCAGAAACAGAACGCTGTAATTAAATGTGCCGCTTATTGGCCTGTGGTTGGAGGCTGACTTCGCTTATGGAACGCATAGCAGAGGCAGGAAAGAATTTTGCGTAAGCCTGCTGTAACACTTAGCTGGCTTCGTATGAATTAGGACAACTACCCCCAGCAGAGACCCAGTACACTTGTGGACAGGAATACAGCGGTGATGTAAGAGGCAACACAGAGGCAGGAAAGAATTTTGCGCAAGCCTGCTGTAACACTTAGCTGGCTGCGTATGAATTAGGACAACTACCCCCAGCAGAGACCCAGTACACTTGTGGACAGGAATACAGCGGTGATGTAAGAGGCAACACAGAGGCAGGAAAGAATTTTGCGCAAGCCTGCTGTAACACTTAGCTGGCTGCGTATGAATTAGGACAACTACCCCCAGCAGAGACCCAGTACACTTGTGGACAGGTATACAGCCGTGATGTAAGAGGCAACACAGAAGTAGGAAAGAATTTTGCGCAAGCCTGCTGTAACACTTAGCTGGCTGCGTATGAATTAGGACAACTACCCCCAGCAGAGACCCAGTACACTGAGGACGGTCACAGGCAGCCCAAATAGATTTTTTTTCCCAAATGTTTTTGGAAAGGCCCACTGCCCATATACACTAAATATGTTTTCTGGACTTCCGCCCAAGACACAGAGGGAGCAGGACGTGTTTCACAGAGCTCCTGCAAGACACAATCCCAAGGATAACGGGACCCTCTGAAGACACAAGTAAAGCAGCTGCGGGGGACGGACATCTCCCCCGCTTGCTTGGCAGAAGTCCCCCACGCCGAAAAGGAGCCCAGAGGACCCCCGGCGCAGACCGCGGGAATCGGAGCGCGGAGGCGCCACATCAGGGGAAGTAAACCCCGCGGCCAAACCCCACAGCCAGCCGGGACCCTACCTTTCCGGGAGATCCCGGTAAAATCGGCTGGTCCGGGCACGCATCCGGGACATACGGAGGGCTCCAGAGCGCCGGGACTTGAGCTGCGCACAGAGCCGTGGCCCGAACTTCCGGTCGCGAGGCCGTGGCTGACTCCGGCCGGGACCGCAAGAGGAGAGAGGACCCTGGGGCACCGCAGGGGGGCGCGGGAGGCCCACCGAGGGTGACGAGCTCACCGGAGGACTACCGGAGCACCCGGGCTGAACGGCGGCGGGAGCCGCGCCATAATCCACCAGCCGCGACAAGCCCTACCTGGGACTACAGGAGGTGAGGAACCCCCGGGGGCGCCCGGACAACCCGCGGGATCCCCCGTACCAGTGATAACTCCCAAAAGCCGACCGGGACATTGCGGCCTAGCGGCACCATAAGCCGCGGCCTAAATTTTCGGCTGAGAGGTCCGCGGCGAACCCCGCCCACAACAAGCCCCACCCATAACAAACCCCACCCACCGCAACAGGCAGGGGAAAGAGCGGAGAGGCACCCACAGAGTGTGGAGATATCACACTACTACAAGGGCATAACAGTGACACAACAGGGCCACGAGAGGCCCAGAAGCCCTGCACAAAAAGCCCCAAACAATACAAAATTGTGAGAGACCACCACCTCATGAGCACCACCCCCAACTATAACAATACAACAAAAAACTAAGGCCACAGGAGAAAGAGGGGAAAAGAAAACCCAGACAACAAAAATACAAACCGCAAACCGAACGAAAAACCCCAAACAAATAGAAATGAAAACATAGATACCAGATGAAAAGCCACATCCACACCAAAAACAAACTGCAACAAAACTAGAACAACTTGAGAAACAGGGAAAAATCCTTTTAAAACAAACAACCCGCATAACCATCTGATTCTGAAAAGTCAAAACATGGACAAATATCTAAACGAAAGAAACGCGGGCACCTCAACGCGAGCAACACGTCAGCCAGATAAAGACAAAACAAACACAGGAGGGAAACAAAAGGGTAAACCCCCCAAAAACACCAAAGAAAAAGAGAGCAAGACCACACACCAACCCGTATCCCCCCTGAAGAGCACCCCACCGCGCACTACAGCCTCACCAAATTCCGATCAAGAGGCAATGGACGCCCCCTCCACGCAAATGAACGAGCAATCAAGGAACAACGACGTGGACATGACACAGGCGACATTAGTGGCACAAGAGGTCTCAAAACTGCTTCTCCCCCTATTTGACAATAGATTAGAAACACTACACAAATCTATAAATTCAGCACTGTCTCAAATTACGGACAATACCCAAAGATTGACAGAACTAGAAACGAAAACCCAGAACACGGAACAAATCATAGCAACCTTAGAAGCCTCGCTACAAAGAAGCCAGTCAGAAACTGAAATGCTGCGGGAAAAAATCGATGACTTAGAGAATAGACATCGCCGCAATAACCTCCGATTTGTGGGAATACCCGAGACAGTAACCAACAACCAGCTCCTAACCTACCTAACCACCGAGCTACCGCAAGCACTTCAACTTGACATGCCCAACGACCCCCTAACAATAGAAAGAGCCCACAGAATCGGCCCACCAGGGGATGGACGTAACAACAGAAATAGACCCCGCCCGGTGATAGCAAAATATATGCACTGGGCAACAAAAGAAACAATCCTGCAAGCCTACAGACGACAAGGAGAACTAATAATACAAGGATCGAAAATCTTGCTATTCCAAGACTTCTCGGTGGCAGTATTACAAAAACGCAAACTATTTACCCCAATCTGCCAAGCTCTACACGAACGAAACACACGCTTCCAACTGCTCTACCCAGCAAAGTTAAAGATCCAAGATGGCAACAAATCCTTAATATTCACCACCCCGGAGGAAGCAAGAAGACACCTACAGATGGCAGAGAACGGAGAACAAGGCTGAAAAAGAATGGAAAAAGGAACTGTACTGTTGCTCTTTATTACAACCCTATTCCAAACACAGTGGATGTGGCGCACGCCACGCAAAAAGAAAAGGCGAAATAGATGTTTAAAATTTACATGTTCATTACTACCATGTTTCTCACATTTTTTATGTTGTTTTCTTTTTTTCCGACCCACCTGACCACCAAAAAACGGACCACTAGGAGGATCAGGAGGCCCCGCAGGCACGGCACGACCAACACCCAGTTGCATCCGCGGCTCGCTGGGACCGAGGGATGCGACAAAAAAAAAGAGGCAAAAGCCACGGTAATTATGACCAAACCACACCAACCAACATGCCTAGAGACCTAGAAACAACAGAATACCAAACACCCACCACAATACAAACACTATCTTGGAACGTAGACGGACTTAACACACCTATTAAATGGAAAAAAGTACTGACACACCTGAAACGATACAAACCAGACATAGTATTCTTGCAGGAAACACATTGGAAGAAAGAGGGGAAGGGAGAACTGAGAGCACCATGGATAGACGCATGCTACACGGCCTCACACACATCAGCATCACGAGGGGTAGCTATCTTGACTAGGAAAAACATGCCACACACAATACTGCAAAATATAGCGGACCCAGAGGGAAGATACCTGATAGTGAGAATGAAAATGGATGAACAGACGTACGCCTTGGTGAACGTCTATGCCCCCAACACAGATCAATCAACATTCTATGCCACATTAATAGAAAAACTACAACCATATCTAAGCGACAGAATAATCCTGGGAGGCGATTTTAACAGCATACAAGACGAAACACTAGACAGAACGGGACCATCTACCCAAGCAACCTCAACCACACATGCACTATTAACACTTAAAGAACAACTCAACGTATGCGACCCATGGCGACTCCTGAACCCCACTAGCAAAGAATACACATGTTGCTCCAATGCCTACCATTCATTTTCACACATAGACTTTTTCTTAATATCAAACAGCATTTTTGAGTATCACCACCAATCGGAAATCCACCCAATATCCCTTAGCGACCATGCACCGATAGTAATGAGACTACAATTGAGAACCCCGCAAAGGCTAACCAAAATATAGCGCTTCCCCTCATTCCTATGGGAATCAGAGGACTTTAGAGCATACCTGAAAATCCACTGGAACAATTATGCAGACGACAATAGAGCGCATATTGACAACACAAACCTATTCTGGCAGGCTGCAAAGGCAGTGATGAGGGGCCACATCATAAGCTACCTGTCCCATAGGAGAAAAAAATTCCAAACGGAATTTGAGGCATTACACCACTCCCTCCTAGAAGCACAAAAAGAACATACGAACTCCCACAACGACAACTCATACCAAACTCTTCTCACAGCAAAGCACTTACTAAATACGTTTGTACACACCCACGCACACTGGCAAAACCAACTAACAAAAAATAAATTTTACAGGTGGGGTAACAAAACGGGATGATTGCTAGCCAACTTGACCAAACAAAGACAACCACACAAGCCAATACTGACCTTAAGACATATTAAAGGGGATAACCTCACAACAAAACAAGAAGAGGTGGCTCAAATACTACACGAATATTTCGAAAATCTATATAGGGCGGAACCAACAAACGTACAAGACATAAATAACTTCTTAGAATCCGTGAACCTACCAAAACTAACAGAAGAGCAAAAATCCCTACTAGACGCCGACATACAAGAGGAGGAGGTACGAGAGGTGATCACAACAGCACAAGGGGGAAAAACACCGGGCCCCGACGGATTTTCGACAGAATACTATAAAATATTGATAGCAGACATAGTGCCAGTCCTGACCCAACTCTACAACACAATATACACAAACAATATACAGACAGAAGACTTTCGAACATCGAGAACGATATTGCTCCCCAAACCAGACAAGGACCTGACAGACCCAAGATCCTACAGACCAATAGCACTGCTAAACTGTGATTACAAATTTCTGTCCAAGATACTAGCCAACAGACTCCAGCTAATCCTCCCATCTCTACTAGACCCAGCACAAAAAGGCTTTACACAGGGGAGGAGTGCTTTAAAGAACATCAGAGCCGCCATAGCGGCGACGGTGGCAGCACAAAACCCCGAGGGCCAGACTACGATGCTACTGAGTCTGGACGCAGAAAAAGCCTTCGATAAGATGGCCTGGCCATTCTTAAACATAATACTGGAAAAAAGAGGCTTTGGACAGATCTTTGCGAATTACATAGACACGACGCAAACGAACGCCACTACGACCCTCACAGTCAACGGCCTTAACACCCCCAACATAGACCTATTTAGAGGAGCTAGACAAGGGTGCCCTCTCTCACCACTGTTATTTAATCTATCAATAGACCCACTACTCAGATACTTGACACAAACGACACTCTTTACAGGGGCGACCTGCGGGGGCACCAAGATAAAAGTTGAAGCATTTGCAGACGACCTCTTATTGGTGATAAACAACCCAAGGGAAACACTAACACCCATATTGCAAGACGTCAAGAAAATCGGTAAACTCTCGGGCTACACGTTAAACCTAGACAAGACAGAGGCCTTGCTTCTCAGAGGACCGGCTAAACCCCCGTGGACAACACAATATCCATTTAAGTGGGAAAAACACGCTATACAATACTTGGGAGTACAAATCACAAGAAACCCACTCAAGCTATATAACACAAACATAGAACCTCACATCAAAAAACTAGAAACTACCCTAAACACATGGAAAAATTTTACGATCTCTTTCTTGGGAAGGATAAGCCTAATAAAAATGATAGAATTTCCTCGCCTATTATATATCCTACACTCGCTACCTATATTTTTAAAACTAAAAGATATAAAAAGAATAAATTACCTATATAGGAATTTCATATGGGGGGGAAAAAGACCGCGTATTGCGCTTAAAACGCTGCACAAATATAGAGAGAACGGAGGAACTAATCTACCAAACATCAGAGACTACAATCTAGCAGCTCAGGCGCGAATCATCCACGACTGGATTCACGATAAGTCATATTTCACAAACAGACCACTTGAACAGGAAATGGTCGGCGCAACGCGACTCCAGAACATCCTCCACCACACATATGCGGAACTCACAGAAAAAACAAAAAAAAATCCTTTGATACTGGTGGCTTGGAAAACATGGAATAAATTGCGCAAAGATAGCCAAACATCGCCACAAATATCACCGTATCTGTCACTAATGAACAACCCTAACTTCCAAGACGGTAACCCCCACAACATATTTGTGGAATGGGAGGCCCAAGGCATACACACTATAGATAAACTATTACATACAAGAGAACGACGAGTCTTAACGCACGACGAAATGAAACAAAAATACCCCGAACTCCGAATTCCACTATTCTCATACCTGCAAGTCAGACATTACATCACAGAACTTATACCACGATTACAAGAACCTGACTGGGTACAAACAGGTGACACATGGATGACCAGGAAAACGGGTCCGCGGGGCATGATCTCAAAGCTGTACAGGGCAATAAGAAACATGAGAGAGCAGGAGGATATTGACCCGGGGGTGGGCAAATGGGCCACAGACAACCCCGACTTCACACCGACACTGATAATGAAATCTCTAACCTCGGCACATAGGTACCTACCATCGGCTAGGTTCCTGGAGATGAGATTACAAATTGCCCATAGGTCATACCTAACCCCAAGCAGAGGATACCACATAGGAATCTATGATACCCCAAACTGCTTTAAATGTCAAGCACCACACGCAAACCTATACCACAGTTTGTGGACGTGCCCCTCAATACAGGATTTCTGGACACGAATAGGCGACTACACAAAAACACACCTGACAAATTTTTGCCCACAAGAGCCAACATGGGCAATATTTGGCTACTTAGACCCCGAAATCTATCACTGCTCAAGGGGTGTCAGAAAATTACTACACTTCATAGCAGCAGCAGGACTAAAGGCCATTTTACAGACATGGATACAACCAACAGGGCCTCCATTCAGACTGTTCCTGGACAAGTTAGCGTTTCTGTTTCAAATGGACTGGGCAGAAACATCGCTTTTTAAAGAAAAAAAGGTACAAGCCTTCTTTGAAACCTGGGGGAGTTTCATTCAACTATTACCACAAAGGGTAAAGGATAGACTGAGAAACTGCTTCTACTACACTTGCTGGTTCCAGGAACAGGTGGCAATGGGAGACACACCTATCTAGGGTGAAACACAGACCGTGCCGTAGCCGTGCGGGGCCTCCACAAATCTTGCAGATCCTCAACATATAGGTCAGTAGACCAAAAAACAAAAATCTGTGGTCAAAATGGGTCAAAGTTTTGATTTAATGTATGTCATTTGTTTGACTTAATGTTTTATTTTATGTTTTATAAAATTAATACAAAAAAACGCAGGTTGACACAAGTCATACCTACACAAAGAAAAACCCTGCAAATCTGTGATAACATTGAATGTATGCTTTACCCTGTTTAATAAAGACAAAGTTTAAAAAAAAAAAATATGTTTTCTGTCCCTGCCTCACCACTACAGGCCCTGGACAATGTATAATTACTGCAGGGCGCAATGCTCTGCACGGCCGATATACAAAAAAAAAAAAAGTGCAACACTGTAAAAAGCAGCCTCCACACTACTGCACACGGTTAGATGTGGCCCTAAGAAGGACCATTGGGGTTCTTGAAGCCTAAAATAACTCCTAACGCTCTCCCTATAGCAGCTTCGGCACCAGCAGCACTTTCCCTGATCTCTGTCAGAATGCATCTGTGGCGAGCCGCGGGAGGGGCCGATTTATATACTCGGGTGACACCTGATCTCGCCAGCCACTCACTGCAGAGGGGTGGTATAGGGCTTGAACGTCACAGGGGGAAGTTGTAATGCCTTTCCTGTCTTTCTATTGGCCAGAAAAGCGCGCTAACGTCTCAGAGATGAAAGTGAAAGTAACTCGAACATCGCGTGGTACTCGCCTCTAGTAACGAGCATCTCGAACACGCTAATACTCGAACGAGTATCAAGCTCGGACGAGTACGTTTGCTCATCTCTAACAAGTACTAAGGGTGCCCTGTGTAGTCATGTCTGGGTCCCCTATATATTAGGACAAGTACTAAGGGTGCACTGTATAGCCATATCTAGTCTACTATAAATTAGGATAACTACTAAGGGTTCTCTGTTTAGTCATGCCCCTATATATTAGGACAAGTACTAAAGGTGCCCTGTGTAGCCATGTCTGGGTCCCCTATATATTAGGACAAGTACTAAGGGTGCCCTGTGTAGTCATGTCTGGTCCCGCTATATATATATATTAGGACAAGTACTAAGGGTGCCCTGTGTAGTCATGTCTGAGTCCCCTATATATTAGGTCAAGTACTAAGGGTGCCCTGTGTAGTCATGTCTGGTTCCCCTATATATTAGGACAAGTACTAAGGGTGCCCTGTGTAGTCATGTCTGGGTCCCCTATATATTAGGACAAGTACTAAGGGTGCCCTGTGTAGTCATGTCTGGTTCTCTATTTATTAGGACAAGTACAAAGGGTGCACTGTTTAGTCATGTCTGGGTCCCCTATATATTAGGACAAGTACTAAGGGTGCCCTGTGTAGCCATGTCTGGGTCCCCTATATATTAGGACAAGTACTAAGGGTGCCCTGTGTAGCCCTGTCTGGGTCCCCTATATATTAGGACAAGTACTAAAGGTGCCCTGTGTAGCCATATCTGGGTCCCCTATATATTAGGACAAGTACTAAGGGTGCCCTGTGTAGTCATGTCTGAGTCCCCTATATATCAGGTCAAGTACTAAGGGTGCCCTGTGTAGTCATGTCTGGTTCCCCTATATATTAGGACAAGTACTTAGGGTGCCCTGTGTAGTCATGTCTGGGTCCCCTATATATTAGGACAAGTACTAAGGGTGCCCTGTGTAGTCATGTCTGAGTCCCCTATATATTAGGACAAGTACTAAGGGTGCCCTGTGTAGCCATGTCTGGGTCCCCTATATATCAGGACAAGTACTAAAGGTTCCCTGTGTAGTCCTGTCTAGGTCCCCTATATATCAGGACAAGTACTAAGGGTGCCCTGTGTAGTCATGTCTGGGTCTCCTATATATTAGGACAAGTACTAAAGGTGCCCTGTGTAGTCATGTCTGGTTCCCCTATATATTAGGACAAGTACTAAAGGTGCCCTGTGTAGTCATGTCTGGTTCCCCTATATATTAGGACAAGTACTAAGGCTGCCCTGTGTAGTCATGTCTGCTTCTCTATTTATTAGGACAAGTACTAAGGGTGCACTGTTTAGTGATGTCTGAGTCCCCTATATATTAGGACAAGTACTAAGGGTGCCCTGTGTAGCCATGTCTGGGTCCCCTATATATTAGGACAAGTACCAAAGGTGCCCTGTGTAGTCATGTCTGAGTCCCCTATATATTAGGACAAGTACTAAGGGTGCCCTGTGTAGTCATGTTTGGTTCCCCTATATATTAGGACAAGTACTAAGGGTGCCCTGTGTAGTCATGTCTGGGTCCCCTATATATTAGGACAAGTACTAAGGGTGCCCTGTGTAGTCATGTCTGAGTCCCCTATATATTAGGACAAGTACTAAGGGTGTACTGTGTAGTCATGTCTGGGTCCCCTAAATATTAGGACAAGTACTAAGGGTGCCCTGTGTAGTCATGTCTGGGTCCCCTATATATCAGGACAAGTACTAAGGGTGCCCTGTGTAGTCATGTCTGAGTCCCCTATATATTAGGACAAGTGCTAAAGGTTCCCTGTGTAGTCCTGTCTAGGTCCCCTATATATCAGGACAAGTACTACGGGTGCCCTGTGTAGTCCTGTCTAGGTCCCCTATATATCAGGACAAGTACTAAGGGTGCCCTGTGTAGTCATGTCTAGTTCCCCTATATATTAGGACAAGTACTAAGGGTGCCCTGTGTAGTCATGTCTGGGTCCCCTATATATTAGGACAAGTACTAAAGGTACCCTTTGTAGTCATGTCTATGTCCCTAGACCCATTTGATGCTCCAGTAATAAGTATGTGAGTTTGAGGCATTGTATATGCATGCAGCTGTCTCCACTGTGGTTAGAACTTATGAACTGCAAGGCCATTACCCCGACAATCATCTTCTATAATGGACAGAACTACTTGTATTGATGATGCTGATTGAGGGGAGGAAGGTAACCGCTAATCGTGGTGAGTCCTGGAAGTGGAATGTGTTCTTTTTTATTATGGATCTCGAAAAAAACTCTTAGATTGGAATACCCTCATAGCCCTTGGACGCGGTTCAGTATGGCCATGTGGCTCTCAGACCAGAAAAAGTTGCACGCTGGTGCGTAGACTACGCTGCTGCAATATAAATAAAGGTTATAGTTATTAACATCTTTGAAATATAAAATGTAATATTGTTCAGGTAATGTTTGTAAAATTGGAATCAGCCAATCAGTAAGCAGCTCTCAATCAGGTAAATTTAGTATGTGAGTAAGGCCCCCTGTCAATGGCAGAGGTGGAATATCGCTAGCGATATTCTGCAAGGGGAGAAGGGGGAGAGTGGTCAGGTCTCTGCGATGAGTCTATCCAATATATAGGCTCACCGCAGAAAATCATGGCAAATCGCGGCTTTCCGCAATATAAATCCCGCGAGTAGAGAATTCTCTGCTCGTGGACGCCGGGGCTGTGCTTTCCATAGCAACGCTATGGAAAGCTTCAGACAGCGCGATTCTCCAGCGATTTATCGCCAGCAAATCATTGTCCGTGGACAGAAGCCCTTACTTGCCGTCATAACTAAACCATGTCTGTATTTCCCACAGTGATCGTTGGATATCAAGTTGATATGCAGGAAACTCCATAAAAAAGCAGCTTTGAAATCAAAATGTTGCCCTTTGTTTTCTAGCTATTTATGTTTGTGGGAAAGCTGGGTTAGAGCCAATATGAATGTCACTCCGTCTCCCACAAGGGTCATAACCCAGCTTGCCCAGATTCTAGAAATGTAATTTAACCAGATTATGCAGCTTTCCATCCTTAGCTGCTATATCCCTGTATAACTGGGTAGGACTGAAGGTGTCTGGGAATGCTGGGGGGGTTGGGGGATCCCATTTTGGAGCTACGATTACAGCAATATCGGCTGTCACCCACTTTTTCAGAAACGGATACAATGTTTAAAAACTTCACAGAAGACGTTTTTAGGAGTGAACTGTATTTATGTATTTTTCATTGCAGTTTTTTTTTTACCTGCAAAACAAATTTCCATCAAGTGGTGGCAGCAGGACACAGGTTACTGTTCAACCTGCCTTGTTCTATCTGAGAAGGTATATACGGGCGTGAAAATGTTAATTATTCCAATGTAAAGTTCATCTATAATGCATCTTCATTTACAGCTTATTCTGAAAATCAATTTATTTTGAATGATAAAATATTATCACGCCTGTCCACCAGGAAAACATTGGGAACATAAAACAGACATAGATAGATAGATAGATAGATAGATAGATAGATAGATAGATAGATATGAGAGAGAAATATGAGTTTGACAGATAGATAGATAGATAGATAGATAGATAGATATCAGATAGATAGACAGATATGAGATAGATAGATAAATCTGAGAGATATAGATAGATATGAGATATAGATAGATATTGGATAGATAGATATGAGATGGATAGATTTATAGATAGATAGACAGATATGAGAGAGAGAGAGAGAGAGAGAGAAAGAGATTGAAATGAGATAGACAGATATGAGAGAGAGAGAGAGAGAGAGAGAAAGAGATTGAAATGAGATAGACAGATATGAGAGAGATATATGAGATAGATAGAGAGATATAGATAGATATTGGATATATAGATAGCTATAGATAGAAAGATAGATATGAGAGATAAAGATAGGGAGAGATATGAGATAGATAGATAGATAGATAGATAGATAGATATGAGAGAAAGAGATAGATAGATAAATAGATATTAGATAGACAGGTAAATAAATATTAGATAGATATGCGATAGATAGATAAATAGATATGAGATAGACAGATATGAGATCGATAGATAGATAAATAGATAGATATGAGAGAGAAATATGACATTGATAGAGAGCTATCGATAGATTTTGGATATCTATATAGATAGATAGATATGAGGTAGATGGATAGATAGATATGTGATAGATAGACAGATATGAGAGAGATTGATATGAGATAGACAGATATGAGAGATATGAGATAGACAGATAGATAGATATCAGAGATATAGATAGATAGATGGATAAATAGAGAGATATAGATAGACAGATAGATATTGGATAGACAGATATGAGAGAGATTGATATGAGATAGACAGATATGAGAGAGATATGAGATAGATGGAGAGAGAGAGATATTGGATATATAGATAGATAAAGATAGATATGAGATAGATAGATATGAGATAGATATATAGATAGGAATGAGAGAAAGTGATAGATAGATATGTTATAGATAGATATATAAATATTAGATAGATAGATAAATAAATAAATATTAGATAGTTTGATAAATATTAGGGCTCCAACACGCTTGCGATTGCGTTTTTTGTTAAGGTAATTGTCAATGGGACTTTCTATTGTAAAAAAAACGCAATTCACGCAACTGCGCTTTTAGTGCATTGCGCTGTGTTGCGTTTTTAACATTAGAAAGTTCCATTGACAATCGCGTTAACAAAAAACGCAATCGAAAGTGTGTGGGAGCCCTTAGATAGATAGATAGATAGATAGATAGATAGATAGATAGATAGATATGAGATATACACTACCGTTCAAAAGTTTGGGGTCACCCAAACAATTTTGTGTTTTCCATGAAAAGTCACACTTATTCACCACCATGCGTTGTGAAATGAATAGAAAATAGAGTCAAGACATTGAGAAGGTTAGAAATAATGATTTGTATTTGAAATAACATTGTTTTTACATCAAACTTTGCTTTCGTCAAAGAATCCTCCTTTTGCAGCAATTACAGCATTGCACACCTTTGACATTCTAGCTGTTAATTTGTTGAGGTAAGCTTGAGAAATTGCACCCCACGCTTCTAGAAGCATCTCCCACAAGTTGGATTGGTTGGATCGGCACTTCTGGCGTACCATACGGTCAAGCTGCTCCCACAACAGCTCAATGGGGTTCAGATCTGGTGACTGCGCTGGCCACTCCATTACCGATAGAATACCAGCTGCCTGCTTCTGCTGTAAATAGTTCTTGCACAATTTGGAGGTGTGTTTAGGGTCATTGTCCTGTTGTAGGATGAAATTGGTTCCAATCAAGCGCTGTCCACTGGGTATGGCATGGTGTTGCAAAATGGAGTGATAGCCTTCCTTATTCAGAATCCCTTTTACCCTGTACAAATCTCCCACCTTACCAGCACCAAAGCAACCCCAGACCATCACATTACCTCCACCATGCTTAACAGATGGCGTCAGGCATTCTTCCAGCATCTTTTCATTTGTTCTGCGTCTCACAAACGTTCTTCTTTGTGATCCAAACACCTCAAACTTGGATTCATCCGTCCACAACACTTTTTTCCAGTCTTCCTCTGTCCAATGTCTGTGTTCTTTTGCCCATCTTAATCTTTTTCTTTTATTGGCCAGTCTCAGATATGGCTTTTTCTTTGCCACTCTGCGCTGAAGCCCAAAATCCCGCAGCCGCCTCTTCACTGTAGATGTTGACACTGGTGTTTTGCGGGTACTATTTAATGAAGATGCCAGTTGGGTACCTGTGAGGCGTCTGTTTCTCAAACTAGAGACTCTAATGAGCTTATCTTCTTGCTTAGTTGTGCAACGCGGCCTCCCACTTCTTTTTCTACTCTGGTTAGAGCCTGTTTGTGCTGTCCTCTGAAGGGAGTAGTACACACCGTTGTAGGAAATCTTCAATTTCTTAGCAATTTCTCGCATGGAATAGCCTTCATTTCTAAGAACAATAATAGACTGTCGAGTTTCAGATGAAAGTTCTCTTTTTCTGGCCATTTTGAGCGTTTAATTAACCCCACAAATGTGATGCTCCAGAAACTCAATCTGCTCACAGGAAGGTCAGTTTTGTAGCTTCTGTAACGAGCTAGACTGTTTTCAGATGTGTGAACATGATTGCACAAGGGTTTTCTAATCATCAATTAGCCTTCTGAGCCAATGAGCAAACACATTGTACCATTAGAACACTGGAGTGATAGTTGCTGGAAATGGGCCTCTATTCACCTTTGTAGATTTTGCACAAAAAAACAGGCATTTGCAGCTAGAATAGTCATTTACCACATTAGCAATGTATAGAGTGCATTTGTTTAAAGTTAGGACTAGTTTAAAGTTATCTTCATTGAAAAGTACAGTGCTTTTCCTTCAAAAATAAGGACATTTCAATGTGACCCCAAACTTTTGAACGGTAGTGTATAGATGAATAGATAGGAGATATATAGATAGATAGATAAATAGATATGAAATAGATAGATAGATGATATGAGATATAATATAGATAGATAGATATGAGAGAGACAGATATGAGATAGGTAGAAAGATAGATAGAGAGATAGATAGATATAGGTAGATATTAGATAGATATGAGATAAATAGATGGATGGATATGAGATAGATAGATAGATGGATGAATGGTGTAGTTTACAGGGTAGTCAAAGTCAGAAAGTCTTTGATACCTCGCTATGGAGACATAAAGGGTATTTTGCAGGAGAGAGACCCTGTTTTTCCCCTAAATCATGAGCTAAAGCTATTCTGCCCAGCAACTGTTCGCTTAGGATTGGCTGCTTGCTAGTAAATTTCTGATTGGTAGGAGGGAAGGAGTTGAGGCAAGCTTGGGGAAATGAGCAGGGTGAGACAGGAAGTGTCGGAGAAGAGAGAAAAAAGTGCCGGAAAGACAACAGGAAGTAGAGGGGGAATACACAAAAATATCACCATCAAAAACAACAGTTCAACACGCAAAAAACAAGCCTGTATACATCCGCATCGACAGAAAAATAAAAAAGTTATGACTTTTCAAAAATGGAGATGAAAATCCGCCAAAAATCGTTGCGTCCTTAAGCCCAAAATAGGCCATGTCCTTAAGGGGTTAAAAACTTTGACCAGGGTTTTAAGAAATTCATCTATGAGTGGGGAATAGTATTGATTAAAAAATAACCAATACTCATTGGTTAAATCCCCAACACCACCACCACTGCAGTACCACGGCTTCAGTGTCCCCCACCAATTATGTAGCATTGACATCATTCTTGTGAATGCTACAGTCAATCTCTGGCTTCTGCAATTATACATGGTACAGGCACTGCTGAGGCTAGTGATTATCCAGACTGCTTAGAGGTGGGGCAGCTAGGATGTCATAAGGTGAGTAAGGCTAATGTTCACATCTGCATTCTTTTATCTGTTTTTACAAATTACAAAAAAACCTGATGATTTACCTGATACATATATTCAAGCGAACAGATCCAGTTTTTGATGGATCCGTTAATCGAATCCAAATAAAAAAGGATATCCATTCAATGGAAGCCACAATGGATACAAATGGAATAGTTTCCATTTATGTTTATCACCTATTAAGTACAATTGCTAAAAAAGAAATGACAAAATTAAAGCTACATTTTGTTTTTTAGACCATAAAAAAATGTCCTGCAACTCAGGCTTCATTCGTTTCAGCATTGGTGGCTCTGTGGATGAAATAGCGCTGCATGTGGTGCTATTCATCTGTGAAAGTGCTAAAGAGCATAATGGTGTAGAACAGAACCCATTATAGCTAATGGATTCCATCAAGCAAAATTCGGATTCGGTGTGTGCCGGATAAGGCACTTCCATGTTTGCCATTGTTCAACTCGTAGAATGGAGCTGAACAATGGAAGGCTGCCATTCAAGTGTAAATGAGCTCTTAGTCTTTTCTTCCATCAAAAAAATGGGAAACCAGATAGAAAGGAAATGGGTAACACTGACATGGAGAAGGACTTAGATTTTAGCTAACTTTAAGCTTAACTAGAGAAACCAGTGTCAGGCAGCTGCTGCCGAAGCAAATAAGATCATGGGGTGGATCAGAAGAGGTCAAGGGGCACATGACAAGAACATTGTTCTTCCTCTTTACAATTCACTGGTTAGACCTCACATGGAATATTGTATACAGTTTTGGGCAATGGTACTCAAGAAGGACATATCAGAGCTTGAGGGGGTACAAAGGTGGGCAACTAAAGTAATAAACGGAATGGGCAGACAAAAATACCCAGAGAGTATATCAAAATTGGAATTATTTAGTTTAGAAATAGGGCGACCTAATAACTATGTATAAATATATCAGGGGGCAATACAGAGATCTCCCCCATCATCTATTATACCCAGGACTGTAACAATGGGGCGACCTAATAACTATGTATAAATATATCAGGGGGCAATACAGAGATTTCTACCATCATCTATTATACCCAGGACTGTGACAAGGGGGCGCTCTAATAACTATGTATAAATATATCAGGGGTCAGTGCAGAGATCTCCCCATCATCTATTTATACCTAGGACTGTGACTGTAACAAGGGGGCGCTCTCTACCTCTAGAGGAAAGAAGGTTTCTACACCGACATAGAAGGGTTTCTTTACTGTAAGAGCAGTGAGACTGTGGAACTCTTTGCCTGAGGACGTGGTGATGGCAAATTCGATAAGAGTATAAGAGAGAGCCGGATGTCTTTTTTTGAATGATACAATATTACATGTTATAGTCATTGATTACTTCAGAAGGGTCGGTAATCCAGAGATTATTCTGATCGTCAGATAGGACTCAGGAAGGATTTTTTCCCCTTAAATTGGGAAAATTGGCTTCTTCCTCACCATAGGACCATATTAAGTACTTTAGTTATGGGATGGGGGCTTCATTCCAAGTTTTGCTGTTCTATGCCATGAATTATTCCCTACTATTTACACAGTGCCAACATATTTTGATTGGTCTTTATCATGGGAGGTCAGTATGTGTGCGGTAGGTACACAAGATTGTGACATTATCCCTTCCTATCACAAATGGTTCCTTACAATTTGCTACCATTGATGTGGCACTGTGCCTGCTGCAACAGGATGCTGGGTAATGTAATACTAAAGGAGATACGGGAAGGAGCCATATAGCTGAAGAATAAGATTGTAGAGTAAAAGGAGAATAGAATCGACAATGAAGAATTTCCTAAAAACTCCAAATACATTC
The DNA here is from genome assembly GCF_035609145.1 of Eleutherodactylus coqui. Taxonomy (NCBI): domain Eukaryota; kingdom Metazoa; phylum Chordata; class Amphibia; order Anura; family Eleutherodactylidae; genus Eleutherodactylus; species Eleutherodactylus coqui. Next base: position 112,588,762 of record NC_089849.1, read on the forward strand.
GTACAAACACACACTATGCTGAAGCCATAAATTACAGGCAAACATGAGCGGCTCCAGCAGGTAAAGAGTTTATACAGCATTACATTAAAAAGACCCAGTTGGAGCCAAATCCCCGGCACATAAAAAATGTAAGGGAGCAAGCAAGACGCCTACCTTCCTTCAGACCTTTCAGACTGTGGGCCAGGATTCAAGTAAAATATTATGTGGGCGTGTACATTTACAGAACACGTTCGGTTGTCAAAGCAAGTGTGGATACGCAGGACATTTCTAGAAATAGGAGATCTATGTTATCCAAATAAAAGAAATGAAAAATTTGTCTGGTTTGGCATTTTTGGGGCTTTTTTTCTGTTTTTATAATTTGTGTTTGTGGAGGCAGTAAGACAGCATTACTGAACTAAATACGTATAAACCGAGACTCTTTAGTGTCTTATGTTCTTAGCAAAAGGTTCCTCTTTTCTAATAATTGATAGACGGAAACAGGGCCACACAATGCCGCTCTAGAGGAAATCTGTGAGTGTAGGTTTGCAACGGAGTCAGTCACTGATTTCGCATTCTCTCTAGTTGTGGGGATGTATTCTTGCACGGGTATTTATTAAAAACCTAATAGTTACATAAGGTAGCTTAAAAAAAGTATTCAACACGGCTAGTGAGATACACCAAATATATTCTACTACGTGTGCTATTTTGATATGTTGTCTAATATCTGGCCCATAAAGTCAAGGTTTTGATCAATGCCCCCTAAGTGTCCTTGAATCAAATTACACAGCCAAAAATAACCTCATAGACATCCAATATTTTTAACATACATTCTGCCTCTTTCTGCTTTGGGACATACATTTATGCCACATGGGTGTAGGGTGGTAAGTAGAGATGAACGAGCACCCAAATGCTCAGGCCCTCGTTATTCGAGTTGAGCTTTTCATAAAATTCGAGAGCTCTACTCGAGTAACGAACCCCATTGACTACAATGGGAGGCTCGAGCATTTTTGTATGTGGGACGTCGGGTGCTGAGCTTTTTTTTTTTTCTGTGGTTCGTGTGTTCTCTCTTTTTCTCTTTCTCTCTGCCAGCCAAAAAATTTGCCATTGATGCGCGCTGTGTCGCGGCGGGGTGGGGCCAAAATAGGCACATCACAGCGGGGAGGAGCCAAAAACTGGGGTGAGATCGAAAATGGCGTGATGCTCATAGGAGTAACAAGCACCATTGAGTATGCTAATACTCGAACGAGCATCAAGCTTGGCAGAGTACGTTCGCTCAACTCTAGTGGTAAATATCAAGTCCCCTATTTCCATAATTGTGAGTTATTAGAGGTGGTCCCCATTGAAGACTACATCTGTAAGAACGGCTTAACATGGAGCAGCCACCATCCACACAGTCACTTGATATAGTGAATGTGACAGTTGTTCCATGGAAGCTTGGCCACCAGTTTGGTGATGAGTGAGAATTCGCTCACTAATCACTAGCCGCTTCACTTCAGCTCACCTAAAAATAGTTGCTGGTTAATTAATCATCATCTGGTGTAACTGTTGTCTTTCAACGACTAACCAACAACTTTGAAAGAAGGTGTGCACTTGTATGGCATGTGCCTCCCACCAAACACTGATTGGCCCCGCACCTTTCTTTTTTAACATTTTATGCTCCCACTTAACCATTTAGGACCAGACACAGTAAATATACAGCACCTGGTCCTGGGCTCATAGCCCAGCTGTATGTAAAATTACGGCAGGGATTAAAGCCTCCTGCCCCTGCAATCAATCAGAGGCAGGATGGGTTGTCAGCTGTTAGTAACAGCTGATACCTGAAGGAGAAGGCAGGAGGGTTTTTTAAGCTTTTCTGCCTTTCCTTTCTCGAGTACACAGCGCTCAATGAGAGCTGCGCACTGAAAAATGAAAGTGGAAGTGTAATTTTCACTACGGGAGCCCAGTGGTCACGTGACCACCAGGATTTCCTGTTGTAGCAGAGTTGCAGGGTCATACTAGACCATGACCAGCTCTGCCAGTGACTAATGGATGCCTCAGCTACATAATTACATAAATAAGTAAAACAAAATTACAAAGTAAAACAACAATACTGTATATACATAAGAAAGAAAATAACCCCAAACCGACGCCAACTAAAACTGTCACTATATGCGCCCTGTAATCCAAAACCGTACATATTATATATGAAAACATCAGAAACAAGATGAGGAACCCATTCCCAAACTTTAATTTAGCGCAAACATATTGATTAAAAAAAAACAACTAGAAATGTTAAAAAATATATTTTTTTTAGCTTTTTACCCCCAATAAAACTAAAAAACAGAAAAAAAGCCAGTGAAAAAAATATTAAAAAAACAGTCCTATATGCCACGGGAAAAAAATGCAGCAAAAATAATTTTGATATCGAAAGTAAAAAAAAAAGGGCAGTAAAACCGTCACATGGGTAAAATCCCTAAAAAGTATCCGGTCCTGAAGGTACAAAACAGCCTGGTCCATAAGGGGTCAATGCTTCTTGTTTCCCCAAAGCACGTAAATACGTGCAAGAGATCCTTGACTAAACAGTCCTCTCTGGTCTTTGAAACAACCCTCACCGCTAGAGTCTTTGGCTGGTTTTGGTCTTCGAAGATACTTGCTGCAGCACCAACTGTTGGCCGAACGAGAGAAAGGACCACTGACTGGTATTTATGTGCCTTTACTGGACTTGACAACTAATGAGCTTGTGCTCGGAAGAAGTTGAAAATTCAAATACTTGTATGCCCAGCAGAGAATCTCACGCCCCTCACTAGTCAGGCCATTTAAATTCTCCCAGCAATTCATTCAGTGGTTGCAAAATTGAACAATTGTTTTGTGTAAAAGCAGATAAACAACAGTCGCCTGTATACTGTAGCGACTACTTTGAGCGAATATTCAGATGATAGTTGGCCTGGGTAAAGCCATTCTTAACCAGAAAAGAGTATTTCTCACCCAGGAGGAGCAGGCACATCTAAGCATTACATAGACAATCAGTCATTTGCCTGGTGGTAGTTGCAGAGAAATGGGCTACTTGCTGCCAGGTTCCCCCGGAGTTAGAGCTGATTGCTGGGGGTCTCACAAGCAGGACACCCTGTGATCATCTTATTGTTTTGGGAGCAAACCGAAATGTCCAAAGTGGACAACCTCTTTAATGGGGTCATTTTGCTGGAAGAATTGCTAGAAGTTGTGTGACCATATAAAACCCATTTCATATGGGAGCTGCTGTACCACAGTTCTTGACAGCTTCAGCCAACACCCGTTCTTTCCAGAGAAGAAGCGACCAATCGGACATTTTCCTGGAGGGTCAATGCACAGTAGTAGTAATTACTTGGCCATGTAGTGCATCGATGGCTCATTTACACCAGAGGGACTCTCTCATAGATGAAGTGTCTCAAGTGGAAGGTCTCCCCTCTCTATGATGTCCATATATGGTAAAAGGGCATGTGCATAGGGGTTGTTCTCCTTACAAGACCCCTTTCCGTTTCTCGAAGCAAATCAAGTACCTGCTTACACTTCATAATATAAGACATGAAGCATAAATCAGCCTTTGAGCACATAAAATGTATATGCATGAAAAGTACTTTTAAGGTAAGTTTGTGTTGATTTTTGTATCTTAGAGAAAGCTTCGTTTCATGGTTGAGCTTGAATTCACCGATCTCACCGTTTTTTCCCAAAAAATATAAATTTTCATTACTGATATCAAAGGTGTACAGGTTTAACTAACCTCCAAATGGTGTCTTTAAAAAGAGCTGTGGTTCCTTCCTTATTTTGCATGTGTGAAGCTTTATTAGATCTGGTAATTTATCCTCCGCTCTCCAAAGTAAACATTTTTATGATATTTGTTGCAGCAGAATTTACATGTCTGTAACGATTCAGCTTTTATCACCTCTTCAAGATTTGTGAGCGGCTTATTCTGAGCAGTCTGGGGTTTCTTCTTTCTTTCCTTTCCTTTTTCTTCCTAAAGATATCCGCCCTTCCCAATATCTTCCATGAATGCAGTACATTGCTGCTCGTATAATTTCAGGTTCAGCATTTTCGGAAAAAGTATAACACATGCCAATCAGCCATAAGATTAAAACCACCCACCTGATATTATGTAAGTCTTCTTGGTGTTGCTAAAACTGCTCTAACCCATCAATCCACAACTTTTGTGGAGTCCAACCCATCTTGGACACCACAAGAGTTGTGAAAGTTTCCATTGCCATCTGGCATCGAGATGACAGCAGCAGATCCTCCAAGGGTGGCTTCACATCTGTGTTGAAACCTCCAGCTGCAGATCTGGCGCAAAAAAAGCAAAAGAAAAAGCACTTTCTGCAATGCTTTGTTTTTTGCTAAAAGCCGGGCAGCTAAGCGGAGACCAAATGGACCCCATTATAGTCAATGGGGTCAGTTTGGTCCTGAGATGAAGCCTTGTGGCCACGGAGATCCCCATTTCCCGCTCCCCAAATGGAGAAGGAAAATGTAAGGTGCTCCACAGATGTGAAACCACCCTACGTCCTGCAGTTTGTGAGGTGGGGTCTCTATAGATTGGATTTGTTTTCTCCGTAGATTGGACTTGTTTTTCCAGCACATCCACTAGATGCTTTATCAGACTGAGATTTGGGGAATTTGAAGGTCACTGTAAACACTTTGTCATTACCGAATAATTTTTGCAGTGTGGTAAGGGGCCTTATCCTGATGGATAATGCCATTGGGTAATACCGTTATCATGAAGCTGTGTACTTCATCTGTCATATTATTTAGGTGGGTGTCACATTCACATGAATGCCAGGACCCAAGGCTTTCAAGCAAAACATAGAAATGACAAGAATTTCCTGCAGAAAGATTGATAATACAGTTTATAGATATGAGACTGATAAACAAACAGATATAGGGGCATAGCTAGAGGTGGAGCTAACAAGGCATGGGCCGAAACCCAAGTTTAACAGATAGATAGGAGATAGATAGATAGATATTATATACATATGAGATAGATAGATAGATATTAAATAGATATGAGATAGATAGATAGATAGATAGATAGATAGATAGATATGAGATAGATAGATAGATAGATATGAGATAGATAGATAGATAGATAGATATGAGAGATAGATAGATATGAGAGATAGATAGATATGAGAGATAGATAGATATGAGAGATAGATAGATATGAGAGATAGATATGAGAGATAGATAGATATGAGATAGATAGATAAATAGATAGATATGAGATAGATAGATAAATAGATATTATATACATATGAGATAGATAGATAGATGGATATTATATAGATATGAGATAGATAGATAGATAGATAGATAGATAGATAGATAGATAGATAGATAGATACACGATAGTAAAATGTTGAGTAGAGCTTACATATTTTATGAATAGTATTAATAGCTCTTTTTCCAAGCTACTTTAAAACAAAGATATTGAACATACATTTCTAAACTTCAGACTGGATTTGTACTCGGTGCCAAAAGATTTTAATCTATAGAACTCTAATGTTCATTCTTTATACAGAATGCAATAAGAGTGCTAATAATTAAATAGTTAACCAAAGTACTGTATGTCAAAGCCATTGGATCAACTGTATTGCATACCAATAATGCGCACCTCATAAAAAGCACACCGGATTTTGTATCTGCAGACAATGGGATATCTTTTTGCTGAAGTTACCTTTGTGATAGGCTCATTTAGTTTGATAAATTAACCTAACTTCATCACTTGGCCACCTCAGAGCTTTGCCTGCCAAAATCTGTCCAAGTAAATAAAAATGAGTGAATCAGTGGAAATGGGAACACTGTCAGAAGAAGTGAATACGGTTCATTTAAGGTGTGGTACATGTCTTTCCAATGCCAACTTGTAGCACTAAGGGATGGGCTGTGTACAAAGTGGAAAAGTCTCATATCACACCCACCCCTTGCCTACATCCAAATGCACAAATCCCTGCTCTTCAGACTGACGGCTAATAATGTACATTTTATGAAAGCAAACTCATATGAGCTAATTAGTCCATATTCATTATCCTCAAGAAGAAGGTACTTTGCCAAGTCATTCATGCAATGCTTTCCAATAATTCGTCCATATGAGTCAGAATGAGGCTAAAAACTGATGGTGATTTGGCTTCATGATTGGGAAGGTTGACGACTTCAAGCTTAGTGTGTTGGCTACGTTGCCAGTAGACCCAGACTGGTGAGAGACAAGTAACAACATAACAATACAGGACTGTTGAATAGTTTTATCTGCAGAACTTCAGCAAGACAGTAGCACTTCTTACAGGTCTGACAGAAATATGAATTGATTTTCTTGGATACATTCTAAGATGAGAATAACAAACTCAGTTAGGATAGAATGTGCATAGAAAAACAGGAGGGGGATTCAATCTTGGAACTTAATTTGCCACTGTTGATCCAAAGGAAGCCAAAAATCCCACAAGTTATGAATTAGCATGCCCTAAAGAGAAAGAAAAGATGATCAGACTAAATCAACATTTGAACAAAGATTCTATATATTTACAGAAATATTTGGTTTTTGCATCAAAAAATCGTCAAAAAACAATTCTGCTTCATTGTTCTGTCACTATAAACGCCTTACCACCATCTCATATTGTAAGCAAAACGGTGATACATATACAGCAATCAAACTACCTGCCTAATATTGTGTGGGTTCTCTTCGTGCTGCCAAAACACCTCTGACCTATTGAGGCATGGACTCCGCATAACCTCCAAAATGGTCATGTGATATCTGGCACCAAGACATTAGCACTAGGTCTTACAATTCCTGTAAATTGTGAGATTGGGCCCCTATGGGTCCAGCACATCCCAACAGGTGCTCGATTGGATTGAGATCTAGAAAATTTGGAGGCCAAGGCAACACCATGAACACTTTGTTATGTTCCTCAAACCATGAACAATCCTGAACAATTTAGGGTGTGTTATCCTACTGAAAGAGTGAATTGCTATTAGGGAATACTGTTGCCTACAACAAGTTTTAGGTAGGTGGTATGTGTCTAAGTAACTCTCACATGCATGCAAGAACCCATGGTTTCCCAGCAAACATTGCCCAGAGCATTGCATTGCCTTCCCCAGGTGGTCACTTTCCCATAGGCACCATCCTGATGCCATATTTTACTCAGATAAATGATGCACATGCTTGGCCATCCAAGTTCATTAAATCAGGCCACCTTCTTTCATTGCTCCTCATTCTAGCTTTAATGCTGATATGTCCATTGAAGGTTCTTTCTGCTATGGATAGACGTCAGCAAGAGCATTCTGACCTATTTGTAGCATCACAGTCCCATACATAGCAAGTGATAATGCATTGTGTGTAATGACATCTTTATAAGTCTCCCCACTCACCATCTAGGTGCTTTCCCTAATGAGAAAAAATAGCATTCCTGACCCACATCACAGGCTTCTTGGTAGCCAAGCCAGAAACCTACTGCACATTGAAGAGAGGCAACCCCCCCCCCATCCCCCGAAACAGCTGTCTGTGTATGGATTCTGGCTTGGCTTTTAATTCCCAGTCATTGTTATAAGGCTTGAATAAAGAGTCTAACGCTGACTTGCAGAAATGCTGTCTTCTCATAGAGGTTTTATCTCCCTTATTTGCATACTACCCAGAGGAGCATGAATGGCCTTATAAGTCTTTTCACTCACTCACCTTCTAAGTGCTCTCCCTAAGGAGAAAATATACCGTTCCTGACCCACATCACAGGCCTCTCATTTGCCAAGCCAGAAACGTACTCAACACTAATGAGGGGCAGTCACCCTGAAACAGCCATCTGTGTATGAATTCTGGCTTGGCTTTCCATTCCCAGTTATTGTTACAAGGCTTGTATAAAGAGTCTAACCTTGGCTTGCAGGAATGCTGTCTTCAAATAGGTGTGGAGGTATTGTTCTATCTCTTTTATTTGCATATTACCCAGAGGAGCATAAATGCCCTTATAAGTCTCCTCATTTGCTCACCTTCTAGGTGCTCTCCCTAAGGACAAAAGATAGCATTCCTGACCCTGTACACCTGCCTATCATAGTAGACATTAAATATCAACTGTTACTGAACATAAAAATCCAGGAGTACAGGGAAGTTTTCATTTTAAGGTGGAGGTTTACTTCAAAGCTTCCAATTTGTCAATATTCCTCCTGGCATAGGGTTACTAATGAGCAATGTTACCTATGTGATTAGAAAAGATGAACTGAGTGCTATTCAGAAAGCCAGTGCCAGAGGACCAGGCAGATCAGACCCTTCTTCTGTCCCAGAAAATAGCCAACCCCTTTTATAAAATAGTCAGCTGGTGATAATACTCCCCATCCCACTAATGGCTTTTGATAGCCAATCAATCCTATCACTCTCAGGGGCTCAAGACAAAAGGAGTAGCCAGGAAAGAGGTTATTCGGTGAGTCCTCCCAAACTGCCTCATAAATTCAACTAATGTAGCCAGAAAAAAGTAATGCACAAAATTCACATTTTGGGTTGAAATATATATATCTTGACAAGTCAAACTACTGTTTGCATTGGAAAAGCTGTCATCAAGGTCTCTTAAGTATTACCAGAACACTTTTGAGATCATGAAAGTAAAGTTGTGTGACCAAACTCCATCTAGATTCTATATTAGCTTATTCAGCAATTTTACCTGGAAGCCACTTGGTCCGCAGTTAGTGGCACTATGGCTGGATGAGAGATATATGCTGGGTATAAGGCTACTAGAATATGATGTCTTATATAAAATACATGGTTCAGCCACAGTGGATTTGTGCTGTGGAATTGTGAAATACGTGTTTAAGAACTTTTTTTTGTACATCAGTATTGTTGTTGTCAAACTTCTATAAGACGACGGCTTATAATGTCAGCAGAAGGGAGATGCCAATGACACACAACACAAGAAACGCTGATGAGGTTGATGAGTCATAGATCAGGAAGAAGCCTGGTCCTACAGGACCATGGACAGCAGCAAGACTTTCCTGACCTGTTGTGGGTTGCTAGTGCTGAAAAGGACCGTTCTTCCCCTTTAACTATATTATGATACACATTGAAAACCTGACACCTTCGTGGCATAATGGATAGTAGACATAGTAGATAGTTGACTATCATATTTAATGTCCATTGAGGAAGACTTACATGCTCAATGATCGTATGTGACAGTATTTGCTCCTCTTTTGTGGGTTTTACATAATCTTATTTTCATTGATCTGTATTAACCCCTTAATGACCATAGAGCTTTGGTCTCGAAAGACAAGACACTTTCTAGTAATTTTGGCACATGTAGTTAATGGCCTGTAACTATTTTGGGAACCATGGGCTTCATTTTAAGATTAGTGGAGGGTAAAATGTATAAATAGTCTAAAAATATTCTCCCCACTTAGCTGCAGCTGTGTTGATACATACACTTCTGGGTAGTGATCAGTTATATCTATAGGATAGGAAGAGTTGTTTAAGCTCTTCAAGAGCAGAGATTTTTCATTTTTTTGCCCCTGCTATCTAAGAGCCGTAATAACCTTTTTTTTTCCTAGCTGTATGAGGCTTGTTTTTTTGCAGGCCAAGTTATAATTTTTTAGTGGTACTACTTAATGTTTTCAAATTTTTCAAGTGGGGGGGGAAATGGAAAAATGCTATTGTGCCAACTGGGGGATGGAGGGTGGGGGATGTTAGGTTGCTGCTCGGGTGAGTACACAGGTACTCAATAAGACTGCTACTCGATGGAGTAGCAGCCTTAAACGAGCGTGCTCGCTCATTTCTACTAAGGGCCTAAAGAAGTCTCATTTATTAATGGCCACTGTGAACAGCCCATAAGACACATCTGCCTTTTATTACACCCATAAAACATAACTCTTATTATATAACTTAAGACCACCTTATATCTGTATATTAAAATCTGCAGACTGTGTATGCACTCTATTAAAGGGACCAGTATCCCTACCGGATGCCTACGTATCTCAATGTGCAGTCCTTATTTTTAACCATTAAAATGTTGTACTCTTCCAAGATTGCTTCCCTTTACAGAATATATTACACATAAATCTTTGCTTCTAACTAAAAAATGGGATCATTCTAAATGCCTGAACTATTGAGAAGACAGAGCTGATATGATACACCTACATTCCTGCTGCTCCAAGTTAAAATGTTTTTCAGTTGATGCTACACAGTACATTAATGAAGTTTTCGGATTATGTTCTGCACTGATCTCCAAAACATTGTATATTGGGTTTAGGAGAAAATATTCATGCATGACAGCACAATAATATTCTTATTGAATGTCATTTAATACCTAAATATGTAATGGTAAAACCTTGGATGTCTCATATATCACTGATAGTTATGCAATGGACAAGACGGTGATGATATGATCAACCATGTAAGAGGGAGAAGCAAAGTAAATGGGAAGAATAAACTTCTATCAATATATGGGAAGTGAAAATTGTAGAAAAATATAAAAAATAATATATATAACTCCTTCCCCTATAAATACAATGAGCGGGGTGTGTGTGTGTGTGTGGGGGGGGGGGGGGGGGGCTATATAAACTGTGTAATTTCTTTTTTCTTTCTTATATAAGGTTTGTACAACTGTTGATTATAAAAATAACAATTTTGGTGTAAGTTGTTGAAGCTTTTAATACCACGATTGGAAATATTGATGTATTCCCATTTTTAGGATATCTTTCATTGTATTATAATGCCATTGCTAAGTAAATGCTGGGTAGACCTATTTTCTTGTTTAGTAGCCTTTTTCATTAATATTTTTCCATTCGGCATGTATTTTATGGCTGATTGATCTGTCCTAGTTATCATAGTAATGGGGTTTAGGCTGCGTTCACACAAGTTGTCCCGATTTAGCAAAAGTGTTCCATTCTGGTTGCGGTTTTGTCAACATTGTAGCAAAACTATGATAAAACCATGTTGCGTTAACACAGCCAGCTTTAGATGTAATACATACAATGTTGTTATTTTTTTGCTCCACTCTTTCAATCCTAACTTTTTCACTTTCATGTCAGAGTCCGTGTACGAGGCCTAGATTTTTTGCACGATGAGGTGACAAATAAGCCTAGCATTTACTGTATAGTAATATTTATTCATGACGGAATGTATAAAAAAGGAAGTTCTGGAATTTCCTTTAGTCCAATCATCAATCACCAGAAATAATAGGATTGTATGTTTTGTGACTTTTCTATTATTAAAGCTTATTTTTAATCAAATTTTGCTTAACTCAGTTTTGCAATGTTTTTTAATTTATTACTGTTTTTTTTTCTTTTATACTTTTTCTCCTATTAGAGGACTTTTACCATTAAACTTCAGATTAGTCAATAGTGTAAAAGGGATGTCTATGACTATGAGTACAGATTCTACAAGCTTGTCTAAATTGTTGCATCAGTCTTCTGATATCAGTGCCCCAAACTGGTGCTAAGTCAATGCCAATCGGCATGAAGACCTGGTTCTGTTCATCTACAGTCATTCCTCCGCAGACCTTAAATAGGCGCTTAGCTGTCAACAAACTTAGCATAAATTAATAGTAAAGATTAATATAAGAAGCTTTGTAATAAATCCTATCAGAGAAAAATGCTTCATTCACCACTTATCAGGCTCCGCTTCTCCTCTCTTCTAAACTGTTCACTCACTCTATAGAACTGCTAAGATCCTTCTTGGTAAAGAAGACAGACTAGTAGCTCGCTCACTCACAGATCAAACTACATGCTGCCTATAGAAGTATATGAAGAATGCAAGGAGAAAAAGGAGAGAGCCAAGTGAGATAGAAGCAGAGAGACTCACACAGAGATGCTGCTGCAGTTAATGGTAAGTGTTTTACTGTCACCCCGCTACTGGAATCACATCTATACTGCTCAGGACATCTCTATAACATATTCATGCTGGTACTTTTCCATATATGAGACATAGTGGTAGAGGAGGAGCAGAATATCCTCCTTTCTATGTGTGCAGTTTATGGGACACATCATAGCAGTTTGTCTCCACCCATGAGAACAGTAAAAACTTAGAATTTAAGATATTGACTGCAGAGGGCAAAACTGCTAAAAACACAGGATACAAGTTATATAATGGCCAGAAATAGGGCTACCCTTCCTGTACATACATGACAGCTTATTCTTAAAAGTGATTCTAAAGTTTACATATGCTTCAAAGTATATGCTATCCGGTACTGTTACCAGACTGTGGGCAAAGATGAGTCCTGGTGGTGCTACGGTTCACTGGTAGGTATCACAGAAAGCCCCTACTTTGTGAGTCCCTTGATTAACATTGAATGATAACGTAAAATGTGTTAAATGGCCTGGATCAGAATGCTAGTATCAATTATTGCTACCGCTCGGTAATTGATAATGTTGGTTCACCCATATGATCACCATAATATATTGTATGTTGGAAAGTGGGAAATACCACTTGTTGACATAAATCTACCTCCTCATGGGTTCCAAACAATTCAGTGGGGCAAACTTGCAAAAGCAGGAGGTATCTGAAAGAGGGTGAAAAGTTTTTAGAAGCACTGAAATAGCACAATATGTCCAAATATCTCCATAGCATGGTCTTACTGTACTATTTCCTTTGACCCAGATGCAACTGCAACATCCGAAATCCTTATAGCTATAGCAGTGTGCAAAATGATTATGTTATCAAATCATGTAGCAAATACTGTATATCCAATGACAATACAAATGTACTTGATAATACTCGGTTGGTCTTCTACTGAGGACAGGACTGAAAATTCCAGTTTCCATATATTTCCTTCCAATTATATGATGTGTCACTTTCTAGAAATATCCCCCAGATCGCGGAGTCACCGGCATTCTGATCTCTACTGTTTATAAAATCATCATGAAAAGCAGATGTTTATGGAGAAATCATTGTGTCCCCATTAATGTCCAGAACAGTAATTATCATTTCTCTTGTTACCAACGTAAACCAGCTGTCTTAGGACATCGGACCCCCCCCCCCCCCCACACCCCCAGCCCTCCCCTCCCGAAAGCCCAAGATGAAACATCATAGTTAATTTCAGTCACACACCAGTCCAGCAACACAGTACAGGAGCCAGAGCCGTCTAGTCAGGTCTGAAATTTGACTCACGTAACAGAATATGAATAGCTGCAACTTGTTAGCCAAATGAAAATGTAGATTTTGGCACCGTCCGACGGAGGTTTTTATTTTTTATTTTTATTTCATGCTCTATGTGGAGTCCCAGCGCTCTCACTGAGGCCATATTAGTAAAAAAAGAGATTATTTTTTTTTAAATATATCTTACTGCTACTTGACATACTTCTAAAATCAAATTAACCCCATAAAGGCTAACATACGTGTGGAATAATATTAGATGCATGCCAGATTTAGCACTTGGCAGCAGGCGCAGCAAACAAAGTCGAGATTTCTACAGTAAAAATAAAGTCCTGTTCAGCGTGTAATTTACAGCTTACACAAATCTGGCCGTAGCCCTGTATGGGAGGATTTGTATAACATAAAACAACAAAGTTGTACATTTCAATGTGAAAGACATAGTCAATGCTTTCAGTAAGTTTTATGTTGTACAAATAAGAGCTCGATCATCCCGCTTCTCCACTGCACCTGGACTATGTTTGGCTCTTGAGGATTCTTTATTTTTGTAGCTTCTAGATGGTTATAAGCTATTTTGGGTTGGCAGACCGTTTGGATGGCTACATTTATTTAAGGCGACACTTGGTTTGTAGACTCAACCCAAAAAAATTTTTTGAGCAAGGTTGAAGTGACAGTTGGGGACCAGACATGATTTATTGACTTTGGACCGTTTGATGGTGGCACTAATAAGAATATTGAGTGGATGGAAAGATTTCCACTCTTATGATGAAGTGAAAAAACCTACAGAAATGGAGATGGGACGATCTCAGCTGTTCAGTTTTGGCAAATGATTGGCAAAATTGGTGTCATCATTATTTCTTTACTTATATTTTATGCTTTTTAGTTTAGTTTTTTTTTTTGTTTCTTAAATCAATGGAATTTTAAACTTTATGTCCATCAAAAACTTGATAAATCGATGTAATATTAATTATGCACCTAAGGGCCTTTTTTAAACTTATTAAGAGTACTGTAATAAAAAAATAAAGCTTAAGATAATACTAGCCCCTCTACACAAAAGATGTCCTACCAATATTTTTTCAGTTCTTAGAGGGGTGTTGCAAAACCTTAAGAGCAGTATAGAGCAAACCAGACAACTCGTTTAACTAGTTAAAGGGCAACTCCAGTAAAAACAAATTTTTCAATCCCTGTACCCCTCGCCTGATTGCCTGTCACATTCTGGACATCTCCCATGTATATTGCACTCATTTCCCTGCATTACGGCCTCCTGTCTGATGCTTATCAGACACTGTCTTTATGCTGAGATGTGTCCCTGTTTTCTCTTTTATTACTCCATTATCAATCCCATGATGCATCAGCACTGCATCACATGAGCAGTTAGAGCCTGTACCATTTCTGCCTGCTGGCAGGACAGTGTGATTATCAGTACTCTGTATATTCACCTAAACAAGCTACAGGCCATAAGTACACAGCTAGAAGGATGTACTGTGATTTCATTATAAGTGTGTGACAGGAACCTCTAATCATCAGCAGTACATGTGATAGAAGTTTCTGGCTCCCCCTCTAAAGAGCTCCCCCTCTATTGAATGTACAATTTGTACAATACGGTCTTAACAAGTTGACTGTTCTCAATATCACTGCATTTCAAATGCATATAACTTTTTTCAGGCTGATTTTAGGAGGATGGGGGCGGGTCATTGAATATGAACATTTTAATAACAAATTCATAATAAATTATTAAATATAAATTCACTGACATGCCAAAAATCATGGGACAGGAACTAATGTCATGTAGGACCCCTTCCAGACCAGCAAAATGCAGAAACGTGATGCAGCATCAATACCACAAGTGTACAGAAGACATCTGGAGTGATGTTAAGCCATGTCATCTAGATAGTCACCAACAGCTCGGTGGTATTTACAGCTGCAGGATCTTGTGTGCAAATGGACCTTTCCTCCACTGCCCATAAATACTCAAATGGGCTCATGACAGGCAAATGCCATTCATTGGAAGTTTCTAGAATGCTCCTCAAACCAATTCTGGACAATTTGGGATTGATGGTACAGTGCATTAATCCTGCTGGGCTATTCCATAATTGTGGTGGCACATGAAGTCCATAAAGAGCTGCAAATGGTCACCAAGCAGTGAAACATAGTAGGTAAATGGCATGTTTAGGTGGACCAGTGGACCCAACCCATTCCATGGGAACACATCCCACATCAGTATGCAACCACTACCAGCCTGCCCACTGCCTTGTTGACAACAAGAGTCCATGACACATGAACCTTACCAACAGCCCAAAATAATTGGTACGAAGACTCATTGCACTATGACGCATGTTGCCAGTACTCTAGGGTTCAGTCAGTCTCACGAGCCCAGGTGAGGCCCTGTATTCAATTGTGGTGTTAACAAAACTACTCTCATGGGTCTTCTGTAGAGATGAGCTAGCACCAAAATGCTCGGGTGCTCGTTACTCGAGACGAATTTTTCGCGATGCTCGAGGGTTCGTTTCGAGTAACGAACCCCATTGAAGTCAATGGGCGACTCGAGCATTTTTGTATATCGCCGATGCTCGCTAAGGTTTTCATTTGTGAAAATCGGGGCAATTCAAGAAAGTGATGGGAACGACACAGAAACACAGTTCCCAGGTCCCACTGTTAAGCCACAATAGCAGCAAGAGTGGCCCCCCCAACAACTTTAACATCTGAAAAGCCCTCATTAGCAATGCATACCTTAGCTAAACACCACACTACCTCCAACAAAGCACAATCACTGCCTGCATGACAGTCCGCTGCCACTTCTCCTGGGTTACATGCTGCCAAATCCCCCACGACCCAGTGTCCACAGCGCACACCAAACTGTCCCTGCCCAGCCTTCAGCTGCCCTCATGCCACGCCACCCTCATGTCTATTTATAAGTGCATCTGCCACAGGAAAAGCAGGCACACACTGCAGAGGGTTGGCACGGCTAGGCAGCGACCCTCTTTAAAAGGGGCGGGGCGATAGCCCACAATGCTGTACAGAAGCAATGAGAAATCCAATCCTGTGCCACCTCCATCTGGAGCTGCACACGTGGGCATAGCAATGGGGAACCTATGTGCCACACACTATTCATTCTGTCAAGGTGTCTGCATGCCCCAGTAAGACCGCGTTTTTTTATATATAGTCACAGGCAGGTACAACTCCGCAATGGGAATTCCGTGTGCACCCACAGCATGGGTGGCTCCCTGGAACCCACCGGCGGTACATAAAAATATCCCATTGCATTGCCCATCACAGCTGAGGTAGTAATGTCATGTTTAATGCAGGTGGGCTTCGGCCCACACTGCATGCCCCAGTCAGACTGGGGTTCTTTAGAAGTGGAAACAGATGCATTTACAACTCTCTGTGGACCCACAGCATGGGTGGCTCCCTGGAACCCACCGGCGGTACATAAAAATATCCCATTGCATTGCCCATCACAGCTGAGGTAGTAATGTCATGTTTAATGCAGGTGGGCTTCGGCCCACACTGCATGCCCCAGTCAGACTGGGGTTCTTTAGAAGTGGAAACAGATGCATTTACAACTCCCTGTGGACCCACAGCATGGGTGGGTGCCAGGAAGCCACCGGCGGTACATAAATATATCCCATTGCATTGCCCAACACAGCTGAGGTAGTAATGTCATGTTTAATGCAGGTGGGCTTCGGCCCACACTGCATGCCCCAGTCAGACTGGGGTTCTTTAGAAGTGGAAACAGATGCATTTACAACTCCCTGTGGACCCACAGCATGGGTGGGTGCCAGGAAGCCACCGGCGGTACATAAATATATCCCATTGCATTGCCCAACACAGCTGAGGTAGTAATGTCATGTTTAATGCAGGTGGGCTTCGGCCCACACTGCATGCCCCAGTCAGACTGGGGTTCTTTAGAAGTGGAAACAGATGCATTTACAACTCCCTGTGGACCCACAGCATGGGTGGGTGCCAGGAAGCCACCGGCGGTACATAAATATATCCCATTGCATTGCCCAACACAGCTGAGGTAGTAATGTCATGTTTAATGCAGGTGGGCTTCGGCCCACACTGCATGCCCCAGTCAGACTGGGGTTCTTTAGAAGTGGAAACAGATGCATTTACAACTCCCTGTGGACCCACAGCATGGGTGGCTCCCTGGAACCCACCGGCGGTACAAAAAAAATAACCCATTGCATTGCCCATCACAGCTGAGGTAGTAATGTCATGTTTAATGCAGGTGGGCTTCGGCCCACACTGCATGCCCCAGTCAGACTGGGGTTCTTTAGAAGTGGAAACAGATGCATTTACAACTCCCTGTGGACCCACTGCATGGGTGGGTGCCAGGAAGCCACCGGCGGTACATAAATATATCCCATTGCATTGCCCAACACAGCTGAGGTAGTAATGTCATGTTTAATGCAGGTGGGCTTCGGCCCACACTGCATGCCCCAGTCAGACTGGGGTTCTTTAGAAGTGGACACATGTAGTTACAACTCCCTGTGGACCCACAGCATGGGTGGCTCCCTGGAACCCACCGGCAGTACATAAAAATATCCCATTGCATTGCCCAACACAGCGGATGTAACGTCAGCTGTAATGCAGGTGGGCTAAAAATTCATTTGATTACACTGTAGGCGAGGGCCCACAAAAATTGCTGTATCAACAGTACTAATGTACATCAGAAAAATTGGCCATGGCCAACCAAGAGGGCAGGTGAAACCCATTAATCGCTTTGGTTAATGTGGCTTAATTGGTAACTAGGCCAGGAGGCAGCCCAGTTAAAATAAAAATTGGTGGAGGTGAAAGTTTCAACGCTTTAATGAGCATTGAAACGTATAAAAATTGTTTAGAAAAATTATAAGACTGAGCCTTGTGGGCCTAAGAAAAATTGCCCGTTCGGCGTGATTATGTGAGGTTTCAGGAGGAGGAGCAGGAGGAGGAATATTATACACAGATTGATGAAGCGAAAAGGTCCCCGTTTTTGATGGGGATACAGAACGATGCTTCCATCCGCGGGTGCAGCCTACCTATTGCTTAGGTATCGCTGCTGTCCGCTGGTGGAGAAGAGAAGTCTGGGGAAATCCAGGCTTTGTTCATCTTGATGAGTGTTAGCCTGTCGGCACTGTCGGTTGACAGGCGGGTATGCTTATCTGTGATGATTCCCCCAGCCGCACTAAACACCCTCTCTGACAAGACGCTAGCCACAGGACAAGCAAGCACCTCCAGGGCATACAGCGCGAGTTCAGGCCACGTGTCCAGCTTCGACACCCAGTAGTTGTAGGGGGCAGAGGCGTCACGGAGGACGGTCGTGCGATCGGCTACGTACTCCTTCACCATCCTTTTACAGTGCTCCCGCCGACTCAGCCGTGACTGGGGAGCGGTGACACAGTCTTGCTGGGGAGCCATAAAGCTGTCAAGGGCCTTAAAGAGTGTTGGCCTGCCTGTGCTGTACATGCTGCCTGATCTCCACGCCTCCCCTGCTACCTGGCCCTCGGAACTGCGCCTTCGGCCACTAGCGCTGTCGTATGGGAATTTTACCATCAGTTTGTCCGCCAGGGTCCTGTGGTATAGCATCACTCTCGAACCCCTTTCCTCTTCGGGTATGAGAGTGGAAAGGTTCTCCTTATACCGTGGGTCGAGCAGTGTGTACACCCAGTAATCCGTAGTGGCCAGAATGCGTGTAACGCGAGGGTCACGAGAAAGGCATCCTAACATGAAGTCAGCCATGTGTGCCAGGGTACCAGTATGCAACACATGGCTGTCCTCACTAGGAAAATCACTTTCAGGATCATCCTCCTCCTCCTCCTCCTCAGGCCATACACGCTGAAATGATGACAGGCCAGCAGCATGTGTACCCTCACCAGTGGGCCAAGCTGTGTCTTCCCCCTCCTCCTCATCTTCCTCCTCCTCCTCCTCCTCACCGCGCTGAGATATAGACAGGAGGGTGCTCTGACTATCCAGCGACATACTGTCTTCCCCCGGCTCTGTTTCCGAGTGCAAAGCGTCTGCCTTTATGCTTTGCAGGGAACTTCTCAAGAGGCATAAAAGAGGAATGGTGACGCTAATGATTGCAGCATCGCCGCTCACCACCTGGGTAGACTCCTCAAAGTTTCGAAGGACCTGGCAGATGTCTGCCAACCAGGCCCACTCTTCTGAAAATAATTGAGGAGGCTGACTCCCACTGCGCCGCCCATGTTGGAGTTGGTATTCCACTATAGCTCTACGCTGCTCATACAGCCTGGCCAACATGTGGAGCGTAGAGTTCCACCGTGTGGGCACGTCGCACAGCAGTCGGTGCACTGGCAGATTAAACCGATGTTGCAGGGTGCGCAGGGTGGCAGCGTCCGTGTGGGGCTTGCGGAAATGTGCGCAGAGCCGGCGCACCTTTCCGAACAGGTCTGACAAGCGTGGGTAGCTTTTCAGAAAGCGCTGAACCACCAAATTAAAGACGTGGGCCAGGCATGGCACGTGCGTGAGGCTGCCGAGCTGCAGAGCCGCCACCAGGTTACGGTCGTTGTCACACACAACCATGCCCGGTTGGAGGCTCAGCGGCGCAAGCCAGCGGTCAGTCTGCTCTGTCAGACCCTGCAGCAGTTCGTGGGCCGTGTGCCTCTTCTCTCCTAAGCTGAGTAGTTTCAGCACGGCCTGCTGACGCTTGCCCACCGCTGTGCTGCCACGACGCGTGACACCGACTGCTGCCGACGTGCTGCTGCTGCTGACACATCTTGATTGCGAGACAGAGGTTGCCATGGAGGAGGAGGAGGAGGAGGGTGGTTTAGTGGAGGAAGCATACACCGCCGCAGATAGCACCACCGAGCTGTGGCCCGCAATTCTGTGGGTGGGTAGGACGTGAGCGGTCCCAGGCTCTGACTCTGTCCCAGCCTCCACTAAATTCACCCAATGTGCCGTCAGGGAGATATAGTGGCCCTGCCCGCCTGTGCTTGTCCACGTGTCCGTTGTTAAGTGGACCTTGGCAGTAACCGCGTTGGTGAGGGCGCGTACAATGTTGCGGGAGATGTGGTCGTGCAGGGCTGGGATGGCACATCGGGAAAAGTAGTGGCGACTGGGAACTGAGTGGCGCGGGGCCGCCGCCGCCATCATACTTTTGAAGGACTCCGTTTCCACAACCCTATACGGCAGCATCTCCAGGCTGATAAATTTGGCTACGTGCACGTTTAACGCTTGAGCGTGCGGGTGCGTGGCGGCGTACTTGCGCTTGCGCTCAAACACTTGCGCTAGCGACGGCTGGACGCTGCGCTGACAGACATTGCTGGATGGGGCCGAGGACAGCGGAGGTGAGGGTGTGGGTGCAGGCCAGGAGACGGTAGTGCCTGTGTCCTCAGAGCGGGGTTGGATCTCAGTGGCAGGTTGGGGCACAGGGGGAGAGGCAGCGGTGCAAACCGGAGGCGGTGAACGGCCTTCGTCCCACCTTGTGGGGTGCTTGGCCATCATATGTCTGCACATGCTGGTGGTGGTGAGGCTGGTGGTGGTGGCTCCCCGGCTGATCTTGGCGCGACAAAGGTTGCACACCACTGTTCGTCGGTCGTCTGCACTCTCAGTGAAAAACTGCCAGACCTTTGAGCACCTCGGCCTCTGCAGGGTGGCATGGCGCTAGGGGGCGCTTTGGGAAACAGTTGGTGGATTATTCTGTCTGGCCCTGCCTCTACCCCTGGCCACCGCACTGCCTCTTGCAACCTACCCTGCTGCTGCCCTTGCCTCCCCCTCTGAAGACCTGTCCTCAGTAGGCGTAGCAAACCAGGTGGGGTCAGTCACCTCATTGTCCTGCTGTTCTTCCTCAGAATCCTCGGTGCGCTCCTCCCTCGGACTTAATGCCCTTACTACTACCTCACTGATAGACAACTGTGTCTCATCGTCATCGGCCTCCTCACCCACTGAAAGGTCTTGAGACAGTTGCCGGAAGTCCCCAGCCTCATCCCCCGGACCCCGGGAACTTTCCAATGGTTGGGCATCGGTCACGATAAACTCCTCTGGTGGGAGAGGAACCACTGCTGCCCAATCTGAGCAGGGGCCCGAGAACAGTTCCAGGGAGTCTGCCCGCTCCTCAGAATGTCTCATTTTCATGGAGTGAGGAGGCTGGGAGGAAGGAGGACCAGCAGCCAGAGGATTCTGAGTTGCAGCAGTGGACGGCGCAGAACTCTGGGTGGACAATAGGTTGCTGGAAGCACTTTCTGCCATCCACGACAGGACCTGCTCACACTGCTCATTTTCTAATAAAGGTCTACCGCGTGGACCCATTAAATGTGCTATGAATGTGGGGACGCCAGAAACGTGCCTCTCTCCTAATCCCGCAGCAGTCAGCTGCGATACACCTGGATCAGGAGCTCGGCCTGTGCCCACACCCGGACTAGGGCCTCCGCGTCCTCGGCCGCGCCCACGTCCTCTAGGCCTACCCCTACCCCTCAGCATGCTGTATTACCAGGAATGCAGAAACACAACACTGTAATTAAATGTGCCGCTTATTAGCCTGTGGTTGAAGGCTGAGTTCCCTTACGGAACGCCAGGAAATTATTTGGCGCAAGCCTGCTGCAACACTTAGCTGGCTGCGTGTTTATTTGGAGAAATACTACCCCCAGCAGACACGGACCCAGAACACTGAGCAGAGTGACAGGCAGGCCAAATAAATTTTTTCCAAATATTTTTTTCAAAAGGACCACACTGCGTATATTCAATCTATAATATGTCTTCTGGCCCTGCCTACACAATTCTGTCCCTGATGTGTGTGTCATGGAACTGCAGTGTTGCACTGTTATTAACTGCAACAGATCGGTGATTTCAGAGCCAGGAAATAATTAGGCGCAAGCCTGCTGTAACACTTAGCTGGCTGCGTATTTATTTGGAGAACTACTACCCCCAGCAGACACGGACACAGAACACTGAGCAGAGTGACAGGCAGGCCAAATAGATTTTTTTCAAATATTTTTTTCAAAAGGACCACTGCGTATATTCAATCTATAATATGTCTTCTGGCCCTGCCTCCACACTTC
The DNA here is from genome assembly GCF_035609145.1 of Eleutherodactylus coqui. Lineage (NCBI taxonomy): Eukaryota > Metazoa > Chordata > Amphibia > Anura > Eleutherodactylidae > Eleutherodactylus > Eleutherodactylus coqui. The sequence goes on from NC_089849.1 coordinate 112,610,788, forward strand.
TGTCCCTGATGTGTGCCACGGAACTGCAGTGTTGCACTGTTATTAACTGCAACAGAGCGGTGATTTCAGAGCCAGGAAATAATTTGGCGCACGCCTGCTGTAACACTTAGCTGGCTGCGTATTTATTTGGAGAAATACTACCCCCAGCAGACACGGACCCAGAACACTGAGCAGAGTGACAGGCAGGCCAAATAGATTTTTTCCAAATATTTTTTTCAAAAGGTCACTGCGTATATTCAATCTATAATATATGTCTTCTGACCCTGCTTACACAATTCTATCCCTGGAGTATTACTGCAGGGCGCAATGCTCTGCACGGCCGATATACCAAAAAAAAAAAATGTGCAACACTGCTAAAAGCAGCCTCCACACTACTCCACACGGTTAGATGTGGCCCTAAGAAGGACCGTTGGGGTTCTTGAAGCCTACAATAACTCCTAACGCTCTCCCTGCCTCCACACTTCTGTCCCTGGACTATTACTGCAGGGCGCAATGCTCTGCACGGCCGATATACCAAAAAAAAAAAAATGTGCAACACTGCTAAAAGCAGCCTCCACACTACTGCACACGGTTAGATGTGGCCCTAAGAAGGACCGTTGGGGTTCTTGAAGCCTACAATAACTCCTAACGCTCTCCCTATAGCAGCTCCGACACAAACAGCACTGTCCCTCAGCTATGTCAGAACGCATCTGAGGCGAGCCGCGGGAGGGGCCGATTTATATACTCGGGTGACACCTGATCTCGCCAGCCACTCACTGCAGGGGGGTGGTATAGGGCTTGAACGTCACAGGGGGAAGTTGTAATGCCTTCCCTGTCTTTCAATTGGCCAGAAAAGTGCTCTAACGTCTCAGAGAGGAAAGTGAAAGTAACCCGAACATCGCGGGGTACTCGTTACGAGTAACGAGCATCTCGAACACGCTAATACTCGAACGAGTATCAAGCTCGGACGAGTACGTTCGCTCATCTCTAGTCTTCTGCTCCCATATCCCATGAAAGCTAAAGAACATAGCACTGACTTGTAGGGTATGTGTTTGCAGCCTCTTGCATTAAATGTGGAAGTGATTTCTGCTGCAGTCACTTGTCTGTTCGCACAGACAATTCTAGCCAGATGCTGTTGGTCGTGATTATTAAGCAACTATGGGTGGTCACTGCACTGTCCACTGTCTATGGTAATACCTTCTATGATGTTCTCGACTGGTACACATTTGACACTATGGATGGAGGAATGGTAAATGCCCGCACAACTTCGGAAATGCACCTACACCTACTATCATGAGTTCTTCGAACGCCGATAATTCACGTCACTCACAATATAACACTTTAGAACTTATACAGGCGTGTACATTCCCTATTTGCCACCTGAGGTAACACCACTTCATAATCAATTTCCATATTGCTATCCCATGACTTTTGGCATGTCAGTGTATATGATGTGAATGTGTAAAAAAAATTTATAAATCCTAGCCATTCCCCAAATCTACGTAGACACACTGCGTAGGACAGATTACATGGACCTACAGGCGCCTTTTCTCCTGTCATAGCTATCCATCTGTATAATAGTTAACTGCATTTCCTCCTATATTTTACCTCATTTCAGTAAATCCTGAACGTATATTTTTATTTTATTGATATCTATGTAGTTTAATTTCATGTAACATTTTCCTCTATTATGGAAGATCCTTTTTCATACAGATGGGAAATCACACTTGGAATATAATTCCGAACAGTAGATGGAACAATATTACTCAGCTTTCAAACATAACTCCCTATAAGTCATAACATTACTGAATACACACTATACAGTAAATCACACTTTAAGTCCCCATGCTTTCAGACATTGTATTTTACAAATAAAAAGCCCTTCCATTATTTGATTCATTATTGAGGTTTATGCGCGATCACTTTTTGGATGAATGCTACGTTTTACTTACTTTACCACTAAAAGGGATACACAAGGAAGAGAAATAAATCTTTGCTCTTTACTGTTTGTTTTACTTATAGTAGCAATTCCTCGGAGTGTATAACCAAATGGCTTACTTCCACCAGCCGCGACCTTCTTGTGCTCGCTGTATAGGCACTTTACACTTTATGGCAGATCAATAAAAAGAAATGCAAGACCGATATCAAAGAGAAGCAGAACTGACGATTTCAGAACATTTTCAGAATATTTTTAATTTATTTTTAACGTGTCATTAATTCCAGGGCGCTAAACATATGAAAATGAGGGTTTGAATATATTACATAGGGGAAAACAAAAAGTAGAACAGCCATGAACTAAATGAGTTACAGACTGGTACAGAAGGAGAGAGGAGCCAGCCCAGAGGGCTTACAATCAACAAGGGAAGCGGGAAGTTGATGGTAGAAGCTGCTTATACTGTGTAGAGTGGTGGCAGTAGGATTTATTGTGGGATATAGGCTTTATTGAAGAGGTGGGTTTTCGGCTTACTTTTGAAAGTTTCGAAGGTGGGATAGAGTCTGAAGGGTTGGGGTAGTGTGACCCAGAGTGTAAGTGATGCACGGGAGAAATCTTGGCTATTATTGTATGAAGTGAAGATCAGAGAAGGAGGACTTGTGAAAATTGAAAATGTTGGTATTTGTGGATGGCATAGGGAGATTAGGTCAAAGAAACGGCACAGAATCTGCATCAAGAAGTGGCATGTCCTTTCTTCTTTTTGTGGATTTGACATTTGCATGCAGAAATCAATCAGTGCCGTAGTCTACAATGAGATGTGGATTTGACGTGGAATTGGTGCAGTTTCCAGATCTAATTCTGTGGCAAAAATTTGGCAATTTTTGCCACAGAAACTATGGCAGAAATCCGTGGCTATTCTGCCACGGTTTTTGCCACGGATACATATGCGGATTTAGCCTTATCAATGGAATTTCTGATGTGTCTCTGTACAGATCCACATGAAGAAGTGACACTGCTAAATCCATATGTAGATTGGTGCCAAAAGCCAGGAGTAACAGCTTCACCATGTAATGCAAACTAATGGCCAACATTTTATATGGCTGAATCTTTACCCAAGGCATCTTACATTACCAGTGTCGTAAATATATTAGTTGGAGTGGTTGCAGTGGCAACCAGGCCCCAATGTCCAAGGGACTGCAGGTTTCTCTCCCACATCAGGCCCTTCAAGCCCAGGACCACAAGGTCCTGACACTGACTGACATCATGACCCGTTTGCAGGACTCTGAAGAGGGAGATAAAGTCAATTTTAAGTAGAAAGAAACTGAATTTTTTTTCTTCTGATCTGGGGTCTAATTTAAAGACTGATCTGTGCTCCCATGTCCTGTAGATTGGGGGTGAGGAGAAGTCACATTTTTTGGCATGTGGCCCTGTACATTGCACTTAAAAATGACAGCATCAGAAGCTTTAAGTCGTACTGACATGAACTAAGGTCCAGGTAAGCGTTTCTTACTATACGTTCCCAGTTCAAATGCAGCCAAGTAAAACATGTGACGCCTTTAGTTTATAACTATATGTTGTTCTCTTTATTTTCACATTGATTATAACTTATTTTTAACACACACTACCCTGAAATATGACATCATTGTGAATTATGTAAGCTTGCCCAACCCTCTTGCCCGCAATCATCATCACTCTTAGCCTTCCCTAGCTCATTGTAGCCCTGGGAGATTTTACGGCGAAACTAAACTGCAACTCCAGAATAGGTATGCTGAGATGATTGATGACTACAATGATTTGTTTAATTCATAAAGAAATAAAACGGTTCTTTGGTTTCATACGACTCAGACAGTAAAACAATGTTAAACTCTTCCCAAGAATGACATGGCAGACATGAGCATTAGCATGGCTTGGGGCCATTTTGCCCACCATGTGCCAAAACTCCTTCTCATTTCTCACACATTTAATTTGATGCTTGTCCTGTTAGACAGGAATTATAAACCAACTCGCACGGTAAGATCTCTGGCATATCACTATAACATTTCGTTTTTTCCTTTCTTTCTGGACAAGACATGAGAAAAAACATATGAAACAAATCATCTTATTTTAGATAATCAGTTAAGATTAAGGCTCTTTCAATTTTAATGCCCACTCAGATATGTACCAACTGTACCATGCATGCATACAGCACTTTCAATCTCTAGACTTATTTCTTTGTTGCCGAATGCTGTGTAGAGAGATCTAGAACTGTGGGTTGTGGTACCCAGCTCCCATCCATCACCATATCCCTCTTCCAGAGCATTGATTCCTGAATCATTGCATTAATCAGGGTTTTCATCATGTCTCCTTTCCATAGCTAGCAGAGCTATGTGATACTACACATGCCAGACTGTTCATTTTAAAGGAGGCTAGACATATTTGGAATGTGTGTGTGTGTGTGGGGGGGGGGGGGGGGGGGGGGGCAGTCTATTCCTCTTAAGTAAAATATCTCAAGATACTAACCTTGTTATTTTGATATATATTAGGTTCTGAAAGTCAAAGAGCATTTATTAATGCAGAGAAGTTATAATATGGAAATGGGATTCAAGTACTTAACTTATCTGAGGACTGTGTCCTCCTTAATGTAATAACTTCCATTAAAGGCTCTTGCACAGATTCCATACCCTGGTGGCATGCTGGAAACCCAATGGACCCCATTATAGTCATTGGGTCCGTTAGTTGCTGTTTGTGCCGATCCTGTCTCGGAAGCAGCACTTCTGTTATTTTCATTGCTCTGCTCTTATAACTGAGCTAAAGAACAAAAATGATAGCGAAATATAAAAGAGGCCTAAAACTGTTCTTAGAAAAATCAGATTAATCATGCATCGTAAGAGGAAGACCTGCATATCATCACTGCTGCCAACCTGCTTCTCCCGTTCTCTGCTGACAGCACAGTTCCAATCCATCCAATGAGGTTGTCAAGCAGCACATCCCCAGCAACCATTCTGCCTCACATTACGTATTCATTGCCAGCCAATTAGTAAAACGAGTCCATAGAAATAAAATCAGACTTTGATATATTCATGTTCTGAGTCAATAATTGTTTTGAGATTTTGTAAATCGATGTTTTTTTTTCAAATTCCAGATGGAGAACGAATAATTTCCCAAAGAAACTCAGAAAGATGTGTGGTCCAGTGTTCACCGCAGTCTATCCTATCCACTTATGTTTTTTTCCTAACGGTTTATTTGGCCACTTTTACCAAAGCATATTACATCTGCATTTATATGTCCGGAATATGGCCAAGTGTCCTGACCTGACTGCCAAGCATCATAGGTTCCTATGGTGCCTAGAGTTAAGGCCCTTTTACACATGATTATATTTTTTGAACGGCCAAACGACTGAATGAATTAACGACTTTTTTGCATAAAATGCTGAACATTTAGACTTAAAGATAATCCCTAGAAATCCTCTCCATTTCCCTGATTAGCTAGAGTAAAGACTGTGTATGTTGTTTGCTCTGCTGGGCGTGTGTTTATACGAGGAAACTCTGGCAGCAGGATTTTAAATAGTGTGAAGAAAAACCATTGCCTTCTGCTAACATGAGTAAAAAAGAAGTCCTTTTTCTTAGCACGGCAAACAATCACCCTTCCCCTTCAGTCTTTCAGTCTTACAAAGACTGAACGATTGCCATTTAAACCACAGGATAAGCGAACTACCCATCGACTATTTTTATGCAGGCTGAAACTCAGTGATAAGCGACAAGTGGATGAATAGTGCACGATGGCTGCGCGTTTACACGCGACGATCATAGCTCACTTTCACTCATTTAAATGATTCTTGAGCGATATTCATTGCGTGTAAATGGGCCTTTAAAGTCAGGATACTCTGAACCACAAAATAGTGGCAACATCAAAAAGAAAATAGAAGGAACAGAAGACGAAACTGAACAAAAAAATTCTAAAAACATTTAAAATAAACACTCAACGCCGGAAAAAAAATATAACTATTGGCCACTGCAGGGCTGTCCCAAAATACGGGTACGACAAATACAATGCACACAAACCTTTTCTGACACAGACAAGCTGAACAGTCAGGCTACCTGTGTCGGACCGAGACACTCATCCGTGGTACGGACGCAGAAATGTGGCTATAAAATGCTCGCGTGAAACCAACCTTTCCATGCTTCAAGTCCTTCAGCTCTCATCCAGGAGCACTAAGCTTTGCCGTTGGCATCACTGGGTAGATTTACCATCCTTTACTTTCCACATAAGTAACTGCAATTTTCTTACACCTTGAAAACACGACTCCAGGTCTACAGAAACGTATCCAGGGAAAGAAACCTGTAACAATTCCACTGACGAGATCCGTCAGAACAGAACCACAAACCAAGCCCTGGAAAAGAAAATAAAGAACGCTCGGGAGCCTCACTGCCATCATTGAGTGAAATACATCAAGAGCCTCCAGCTCGAGACTTTGATATAAATTAATCACTCGCCTAATTTGTTTCCCCTGCAGAGAGGAGACAGCAAGCGAATGTTATTCTAGCAATGTCTGGAGCCATTATGGTAGAACTATTCCATGTCCGTGTTTGCAAATGCTTCATTCCAAGGCCGGCTTCAATGCTGTGATATATCGATGTTTTATGCACATCTGCACGGAAAATAGATATAGCAGATGTGAGTTTCAGGCCAGGAGGATTCTCTTTGTCTATGTATTTTTCTTATGATACTAGCCGAATGGGAAGTGAGCCCAGGAGTCATTTGTCAATGAGTTTGTTCTGTAATGTATTTCTTATACAAATTACATTGTCTTGGTGTCACTCGAAACTTCCCTCATGATGTTCTCACTCTACTATTTAACTCCTTTGCTGTCAGTAGTGTTAATAAACGGGCAGATAAGTAGCAAGCATTGACTTTTATGACAATACGTAAAGACAGTTTAATTTCCTGTCATCCATTCTTCTTTTGGCCTGAAACTTCAGACTCCGTTGTATTGCCATAGCCAAAAGAGACAGGTTATTTACACCATTAGATACTTGATGACAGAAGTTCTTACCATTAGGCTTCGGCACTTTAGTCTATTTTTTAATCCGTGGGTAGTCTGTTAAAAAAAAATAGACTACCCACGAACATCAAACTCACCCGTTAAAATGAATATGGATAGAAATAGAAATGGACAGCGCTCAGATGCTATCCGTGTGCAGTCCGGGTGTTGTCCTTTTTTTTTTTTAGAAAGATGCAGAAAAAAACAATGGGGCTTGTTTCAATTTTTTCTCAGACGTAAAAACGAATAGCATACACAGTAAAAAAAATGGACGCATGAAACAAATATGGAGGCCAGATGGAGCTGCATATGGATGGAAAAAAAAGTCAGTTTTTGGCAGACATTACACTGGCTTTTTTTTAAACGCAAGCCATGGTTGAGTGATTATTCACCGTGTTACAAGGGGATGTTTTCTTGTGTACAAGTCAGTGCTCTTTCCTATATTCAGCGTGCTGAATCCAAATATGGAAACCAAGAGGGTCAGGCAAGATAATGAAGTTATAGACATAATAAGAAAGTAGGATATTCAGTATTGGACCATTTTGTTACAGAATATTGACCATTAACCCGTTGCATTCCAATTTTGGATTCACGGTTTCCGAGGGGGCTTTCTCTTTCTGCCATTATACAAACGTCTGCCGGCTAGAGCGAGTACTGTGGTATGTGACATGCTGGAGAGGCCCCCGACGACAGAGCGGCTAGTAATCTACAGTAAGAATACCCTGTCGGACGTCTTTCAACATGGGAGCTGTACAGCATTCAATCAGAATGTCTTTAGACGTCAGACAGTGGATTGGAAAGGGTTAAAACCACGGGCCTCATTTATCTAAGCTGTCCTAGGGCAAGCTTGCACAAGCGCATGCGTAAAATACTGCATGCACAATGCAGCGTTTTACCGCTGTGTGAGCTGGCGTTTCACTAGGTAGGGCAGTGATTTTAGACTGCTCATAACAGCGTATCTCACGCACGCTGTTAGGCGCAGTCTTCCTGGTTTCTTTTTTTAATCTCCCGCATGCACATACGTAATGAATTGAGAATGCACAGCATTTATTATGTGCCTGTAGAGAACAGTAGGGTTGCACGCAATCATATTGAAGTTTTTTGATCGCGTTTTTTGATCGGGGGGAAGGGGTTGAACTTGCTTGTTACTAGCTTTGTTACACACAACCAGCCAATAGCATCAAAACTACAGTAACCTCCGTACTTTGACAGTTTCTGTCTCTTGAGCGCTTGACTATGCAGGTATTAACCCATTGTTCACGCATGATCTTCTTGATAGGGAACAAGCTTAGCTATTGTTTGCTCAAATAGGATTATAGAAGATTGAGTGGACGTCTGTGTTTCTTTAAGAATGGTTTCAAGTCTGGCTCTGGAACAGTAGTGTTATTGTAGCCCGCTTCCCTATAACAAGCGCCTTGCTGTAATTCTATGTTTCATCGCACACGGCACACTTTCCGGCTGATGCCTTCACCCCCAGATACGCTGCTAAATGGGACCTGTCATCCTGAGTGCGCTTTCCTCTTGGTAAAATATTGTTCTACATTTATAAAACAAATATACAGAACCAATATCGGTATTGGTATTTTCTTGCCAAATTTAATAACCCTTTTTATTCAAGCTCTGAACACTTTTTTCTCCGTGTGAATTGGAAGGTAGCAGGAGAAGGATTCTGAAATAATGACCTGTAATCCTTTCATCTCCAAGGGGGAGGACAAATATGGTGCCACGCTGTCTGTTTGTAGGTAACTGCTGAACTCTGTTAGCTTTATCTGTGCAATTAGCATGACTGACAGCTGTACTGGGAGGAAGTGCTAAAACTGCACGATCTGTTCCAATAAAAAGGGATAGCATAACAGAGCGGAAGCAAACGGAAAGCAATGGGGAGAAGAACGGATATATCTATATATATATATATATATATATATATATATATATATATATATATATATATATATACACACACACATATAAAAAGATATAGATAAATAAATAGATTAATACATATGAGATAGATAGACATGAAATAGATTGATTGATAGATAGATATGAGATAGATAGATAAATAGATATGAGATAGATAGATAGATAGATATGAGATAGATAGATAGATAGATATGAGATAGATAGATAGATATGAGATAGATAGATAGATAGATATGAGATAGATAGATAGGCAGTTAGATATGATAAAGATAGATAGATATGAGATAAATAGATATGAGATACATAGATAGATATGAGATACATAGATAGATATGAGATAAATAGATGTGAGATACATAGATAGATATGAGATAGATAGATATGAGATAGATAGATTAATAGATATGAGATAGATAGATTAATAGATATGAGATAGATAGATATGAGATACATAGATAGATATGAGATAGATAGATAAATAGATAGATGTGAGATAGATAGATAGATATGGGATAGATAGATCTGAGATAAGAATGATAGATAGATACATATGCCCTTCACAGACGAGCATGTTTATGTGCGAACATACTTGCGCACATAACCATGCGTCTATTAGAACCATTGGTTTCCTATGGTGTGTTCACATGTCCATGTTTTACAGGTGTGCAGACGCGCACATCTATAAAAGATAGTACATGCGTGCACCATAGGTCAATGGTGTGTGTCAATATTCCCCACGGGGAGTCCCCTCAATGAATTCAAAGATATACATATGAGATAGATAAATAAATTAATACATATGAGATAGATGGATATGAGATAGATGATTGATAGATAGATATGAGATAGATAGATATGAAAGATGGATAGATAGATAGATAGATAGGTAAATAGATAGATATAACATAGCTATGAGTTAGATAGAGAGAGAGAGAGAGAGATAGATATGACCTAAATAGATACATAGATATGGGATAGATAGATATGAGATAGATAGATATGAAAGATGGATAGATAGATAGATAGGTAAATAGATAGATATAACATAGCTATGAGTTAGATAGAGAGAGAGAGAGATAGATAGATATGACCTAAATAGATACATAGATATGGGATAGATACATATGAGATAGATAGATAGATAAATAGTTAGATATGAGAAAGATAGATAGGTAGATAGATATGCCCTTCACAGACGAGCATGTTTCTGTGCGAACATACTTGCACACATAACCACGCGTCTATTAGAACCATTGGTTTCCTATGGTGTGTTCACATGTCCATGTTTTACAGGTGTTCAAACGCGCACATCTATAAAAGATAGTACATAAGTGCACCACAGGTCAATGGTGTGTGTCAATATTCCCGACAGTGAGTCCCCTCAATAGATAGATAGATAGATATGAGATAGATAGTAGATAGATAGATAATTGGATAGATAGATATGCCCTTTACAGACGAGCATGTTTATGTGTGAACATAATTGCACACATAACCACGCGTCTATTAGAACCATTGGTTTCCTATGGTGTGTTCACATGTCCATGTTTTACAGGTGTGCAGACGCGCACATCTATAAAAGATAGTACATGCATGCACCATACGTCAATGGTGTGTGTCAATATTCCCCTATGGAGAGTCCCCTCAATTAATTCAATGAATGGCTGAGCGCTCACGGTGATTGGCTGAGTGCTGCCTGTGATTAGCTGAGCGCTGTGACCAATCACTGTCAGAGCTCAGCTGTCATTCAATAAATGCTTTAGCACTGCCTCTGATTGTCTGAGCACTCAGCCAATCAGACACAGCCCTTTCAGCAGTTGGGGATTTTAAATCTCCACCTGCTGAAAGAACTTCATTACAGTGATGGGACCCAAGCGTCTAGACGTGCCTGAGCCCCGACAGCAGCGGAGAGGTGAGTATTTATTTATTTCTATTTTTTACACCAGATATGAATGATTTTCAGGGAAGGGCTTATATTTAAAGCCCTTCCCTGAAAATTACTGCAGGGGTAGCTGGCAGACTATTGCTTTCAATGGGGCCGCTGGTAGTAGCCGTGGCCCCATTAAAAGCAATGGTGCACGGACCTGCATTCATGCGTGTTTGTGCACGTACGTGGTCGTGCCGATTGTTTGCGCATCTATGTACGCACCAGCACATGCTCGTCTAAATACACCCTAACAGACAAAACAAACACAGACTAAGTCTGGGAAAGGATTACTAGAAAAGACTGCCTTGGAGAGTTCCCTCCTGGTAACACATACTTTGAATCCAGAGGAATGAGGCTAAGATTAGTCGTCTAATGCTCCCTGTTTAGGAGAGATGGTGAGAGGTCGCTAAAATTCACTCAATAATGAGTGATTGACAACAGAAGATGCTCTGATGCAGTGTCAACGACGGCTCCTGCGCACATCATTCAGTTGAGCAGAAACATGTTCATCGCTCCACCATCAGGGCTGGCGGTCTTGCTACCTCTCTATTCTTTATTTTTTATTTTTCTTTGGCTACCAAGGGATTGTGCTCTTAGCCTAGATTAGAATAGAGTCCGGGTGTGATTGAATCTTTGGAGATCTGAGGGAATATTTTTAGGGATCCAATGGTAGTTTCTCAGGGTGTATTTCGCTGAAGCCCTCTATTTATCTATAGTTTATACTCTATCAAGACCTATTTGGGTTCCTAATCAAATAGATAGATAGATAGATACTACACACAAATCTATGTTTGTTAACGTTCCAATTCACCTTGTATCATATATGATAATGTTCTGTGACGGGATATGAACTTGGCTCCAATGTGTCTATGCCATATGTAAAGACTTTAATTTTGCCACTTTCTATTTCACTTACCAAATTATCAAATTACCCATAATTCCTATTATAAATTATCCATAATTTCTATTACAAAAAGAGAGATTTCCCGATGAATGTCTGTGTGGATCATCTTGTAAAGCGCAGTACATCGTCTCGTTACTTTCTAGTGTAAAGTAGACTGGCACTATGAACAAGGGGACATCTGCAGTGCAGGAGAAAAATGGACCCTTGAGACTTAAGGCCAATTTACATGGGACGATTATCGTTGGTAGTTGTTCGGCTCCTGCGCTCCAGAGGGGTTTTGATTCTGAACGATAATCGTCCCATGGAAAAGCATGCAGAAACTGAATGACTGGACGAGAGTCGTCCTGTAGCTCAGTTTTAAGCATGCTTAAAAACGGAACAACCATCGTTTAGTGCAGTGATGGCGAACCTTTAAGAGACCGAGTGCCCAAACTGCAACCCAAAACCCACTTATTTATAGCAAAGTGTCAACATGTCAGGGGGCGGGGCTTATCACAATGTATGATTTTACCCCCGTCGTTCTAAAAAGAACAAGGCCGCTTCAAGATAGACAGCGTGTGGATTTTGACTGCGTTTTGGATGTGGAAATGCTGCCGAATGTCCTCAGCGGAAATTTCTGTGGAAAATTCAGCAGCATTTCCACATCCAAAAAGCAGTCAAAATCTGCACCCTGTCTATTTTGAAAAACAGCCCTGCCCATTTCTGCCACGTGTAAACATACCCCAGCGGTAATAGTGACCCCCCCCCCCCCCCCCCACAGTGACCCCAGCAATAATAGTGCCCCCCCCCCCCACAGCAGCCCCAGCAATAATAGTGACCCTCCCCACAGCGGCCCCTAGTATAATAGCGACATCCCACAGTGGGCCCCAGTATGATTTGCGACATCCCACAGTGGCCCCCAGTATAATAGTTACACCCCACAGCGACCCACAGTGTAATACTGACACTCCCCACCCCCATCCCCGAGACCCCTCCTCCTATACTTACCCCTCCTCCACGTGGAAGCTCCACTCCTCCTCTGCACAGCGTGGCTGCTGGCACTGATCCCGGTGCACACTGTGATGTCAGTGTGCTGCTGTACGCCTCCTCCCCTGCTCTCGCGGAACCAAGTAGTAGGAGAAGTCGGGGGAGGAGGATCCCGGCTGCACACTGACGTCACAGTGTGTGCCGGGATCAGCGTCGCTAACAACGCAGCTGAGTGAATGCTGGCAGGGGAGCTGTAGGCCCTGTCAGTATTCACAAGTGGTGAGTGGCCGATGGCGGAACGTGTCAGCAGGGAGGGCCCTGTGTGCCACCTCTGGCACATGTGCCATAGGTTCGCCACCGCTGGTTTAGTGTAAACAGCAGCCATTCAGTACTGACAGGCTGCTGCTTACAGTGCATGTAGAGGGGCAAGGGGAGAGCGAGGAGAGAACTCACCTCCAGCCACCCCACCTCCCTGATGGTCGCGCTGTGAGTGATCCAGCGATACTTGCTCCTGTGTAACAGCTCAGGATCGAGTATACACGGGGACAAGTGTTGGGCAAGCGACTGAAAAATTGTTTAATCACATACTGGAAGTAATACAGGTAAAATATCAATTTAGCAATGCTTCCCGCCCCATAATGTACATGTAGGTCATGCATGACCAGGGTGATTCTCCCCCCTGCTCTCCAGCTGTAAGTATAGTGTGTCCTGGAAAGCGGGTTTGTGAGGGGTGCGGTTATGCCATATATAGAACCACGCTGTCTAGCAAGAAGATTCAGTGTTGCACTTGAGAGGAGTTAGTCTACCAGGGATCGGCACTGGGGGGTGGGGAGGAGAAGGGGGGGCATGTGACCTCTCAAGATGGCTGGACAGCCCTCAAGATTCATGACTGTCTCACCAAATCTGGGTTTGTTGGGAACCCTAGCCTAGGTTCAAGCCATAGAGGGGGATCTCAAGTGAAAGAGTCCACTCTATAACATTCATATGCCCTACTAGGGCATGTGGACAGGGGTTGCTTTCTTTGCTCAAGGGGCACAGCGGGGAAAGGAGGAGTCAGCGAAGTATAAAAAGTACATTCTTGGACTCCACGTTCCCTGTCCTATAACTTAGGACTTAGTTTATGTTGCTTATCTGACATGCCAGACTCCCTTTAAGTTTGTGCTTTATTAGATAATATCAAAATAAAACATTCAACTGCATTTATTTATTTGCAATTCTGTAAAATAAAAAAATAAAAAAACTACATTTAGTGCCCCTCCCTTATTGTAACCATGTAAAGGTAACTTCAGTTTATGGTAAAATTGTACTTACCAATATTACTCCTGGCATATGGACTAACTTTTCACATCCATTTAGTGTAATATAGTATCTGTACCATTAAGAGGTCAAACTTCCCTGGAGTTACCTGAGGTGAAAAAGATTGGAATTGTGACTCTTTCTGTAAAGTGCCAGGAAATGTAACCAGAGACGGAGAACCGAGGGGTCTGACACACACAAGCGGGGGCCAGAAAGTATGTCTAGTTTTCATGGCACTGAGAAGGGGGGCATACAGTAATATTCTGGGTTTTGATAACACAATTCCAGTCCCTATTAAATATCCATGAATAGTAACTGAGCCTCTTTGTCAAGGTGGAACAAATATTATATGAAGAGATCGAATGACAAAGAACAACAAAGGTTTTCTTCCAGCAAAGTTGTTTAATGTGCTGATATGCTGTATTATATAGCTGTGTGCCTTCCATTATTCATTATGGAAATCAAGTATATGCCTACAGGTACTCATTACTGGGTCAAGTGTAATTAGACAACTAGAGATGAAATTTGGAAGAAAGGAAGTTGAGACAGAGAAACCAGTAAGGCTTTAATTCTTGTACAGTTAGGAGGTATGAAAACGTCTTCATTGTTAACTCCTTCACATTTTTTAATAGCACAAACATTTGTGTTGACCCATAAGAGAAGGCAATAACCTCTTCGGTCTCCTCAAACTCTCCGGACTGGGATGTGGGATAGGAATGATGATGGGAATGCTGTATGTGCTCAAATATCAAGAGTGCATATTGAGATTAGTGGGGTAAGGAGGGCACAAGAGGCAAATAAATGGATGATTGCCCACCCAACAAGTTAATAGTGGCGGGCCACATTCTGAAATAGCTGCCCTGTGCATCAAAACAACTTCTCCTGCTGAATGATACAATAGAGACCAAAATGAGTTCTTTACTAGAGATGAGCGAGCACCAAAATGCTCGGGTGCTCGTTGCTCGAGTCGAACTTTTCGTAATGCTCGAAAACTCGTTTTGAGTAACAAACCCCACTGAAGTCAATGGGCAACTCGAGGATTTTTGTATGGGACCGATGCTCCGCATAGGTGATGGCTTGTGAAACACCAGAAAACATCAGAAACTCATAGAAACACCACAGAAACGGATAGGGAAGGGCAGGGAAGCATGCATGGCTGCATCTGAGGCTCCCAGGTCCTACTATTAAGCCAAAATGGGGGAAAGAGCCTTGCGTTCACCCCCCTAACAATTTACTTGGGACAAATCCTCATTAGCAAGGCACATGCACTGGCACATCTTAGCCAAGCACCACACTACCTGCAACCAAGGACAATCACTGCCTGCGGGTGACACCACTGCCTTTTCTCCTGGGTTACATGCTGGCATTGCAGTCCAACCCCCACCCCCACCCCCCGCACGACCCTGCCTCCACAGCGCACACAAAAGTGTCCCTGCGCAGCGTTCAGCTGCCCTCATGCCACACGCTTGCTTCATAGCCACACCGACCACATGTCTATTTATAAGTGTGTTCTGGATGAGGAGGAACCGGAGGCACACACTGCAGAGGGTTGGCAGGGCCAGGCAGCGACCCTCTTTGAAAGTGTGGGCGATAGCCCACAATGCTGTTGAGAATTGATGATAAATTGATGTACGATCATCATTCCAATCCCGTGCCACCTCCGCCACAAAATTGTCAGGAGCCGCAAACATGGGTATAAAGGGGACTCAGGTGACAGCACTTCACGACAATGCAATACTCTGTTTGAAAGGCACTTGAGTGGGCCCAGCGTCAGGCACCGCGAGTTACATTGCAATGGGAAATCCAAGTGTCCCCACACAATTCATTCTGTGTAGGTGTCAGATAGCTCAAAACCGCAATGGGAAGTCTTTGAGTTCCTTGGACTCGCCTATGCTGTCGGTGCACAAAGATGGTATTACACAGGAAGAAATCAGAGTGCCCAAACATGGCAGAGTTTCACCCCGCCAAGGACCTCGGCCCACATTTCTACCCTAGTCTGTCAGTGTATTTGTGCCAGACAGGTAAAACACCACAATAGGAAGTCTTTGTGCACCCACAGCATAGGCGAGCCCCTGGAACCCAAGGAAAGTATTACACATAAAGAAATCAGAGCACCCAAACAGGGCAGTTTCACCCTGCCAAGGACCTCAACCTCGGCTTACACAATCATTAATCATGGGCATAAAGCGTACTCCGATGCTAGTACAGCTGTGAATGTCTCATTAATGCAGTAACGCTCATTTTGTTTGGTCCAAACCACTGTCTCAGATAACTGTGGTAACACGAAAGAGAATACATGTTGCCCAGCGCTGATCCCCAGACCCCAAGCAAGAGGAGGAGGTGGCATAATAAGGCCGAGAAACCATGACCGATGAAGGACCCTCAATACTCTGTGTGGGAAGTACGTGAGTGGGCCCTGGGTCAGGCTCGGTCCCAGCCTCCACCTTGTGTGACCCAAGGTGCCGTGAGTTAAATAGCTATGGGAAATACATGGGTCCCCACACACTTCATTCTGTGTAGGTGTCAGATAGCTCAACACCGCAATGGGAAGTCTTTAAGTTCCTTGGGCTCTATGCTGTGGGTCCACAAAGATGGTATTACACAGGAAGAAATCAAAGTTCACAAACATGGCAGAGTTTCACCCTGCCAAGGACCTCGGCCTTGGCCCACATTTCTGCAGCAGTCAGTGTTTTTGTGCAAGATAGGTAAAACACCACAATGGGAAGTCTGTGCACCCACAGCATAGGCAGATCCCAGTAACATTTCTGTAGCAAGAGTATAGGCGGACCCCAGTAACATTTCTATAGCAAGAGTATAGGCGGTCCCCAGTAACATTTCTGTAGCAAAAGTATAGGCGAAACCCTCAAACCATTCAGTAGAAACTGCATAGGCAGACCCCAGTAACATTTCTATAGCAAGAGTATAGGCCGACCCCAGTAACATTTCTGTAGCAAAAGTATAGGTGAACCCCTGTAACATTTCTGTAGCAAGAGTATAGGCGGACCCCAGTAACATTTCTATAGCAAGAGTATAGGCCGACCCCAGTAACATTTCTGTAGCAAAAGTATAGGTGAACCCCTGTAACATTTCTGTAGCAAGAGTATAGGCTGACTCCAGTAACATTTCTATAGCAAGAGTATAGGCGGTCCCCAGTACCATTTCGGTAGCAAAAGTATAGGCGAACCCCTCAAACCATTCAGTAGAAACTGCATAGGCGGACCCCAGTAACATTTCTATAGCAAGAGTATAGGCAGACCCCAGTAACATTTTTATAGCAAGAGTATAGGCGGTCCCCAGTAACAATTCTGTAGCAAAAGTATAGACAAACCCCTCAAACCATTCAGTAGAAACTGCATAGGCAGACCCCAGTAACATTTCTGTAGCAAAAGTATAGACGAACCCCTAAAACCATTCAGTAGAAACTGCATAGGCAGACCCCAGTAACATTTCTGTAGCAAAAGTAGAGGCAGGCCATAGTAACATTTCTGTAGCAAAAGTATAGGTGAACCCCTCAAAACATTCAGTAGAAACTGCATAGGCGGACCCCAGTAACATTTCTGTAGCAAGAGTATAGGCGGACCCCAGTAACATTTCTATAGCAAGAGTATAGGCAGACCCCAGTAACAATTCTGTAGCAAACGTATAGGCGAACCCCTCAAACCATTCAGTAGAAACTGCAAAGGCGGACCCCAGTAACATTTCTCTAGCAAAAGTATAGGCGAACACCTGTAACATTTCTGTAGCAAGAGTATAGGCGGACCCCAGTAACATTTCTATAGCAAGAGTATAGGCGGTCCCCAGTAACATTTCTGTAGCAAAAGTATAGGCGAACCCCTCAAACCATTCAGTAGAAACTGCATAGGCGGACCCCAGTAACATTTCTATAGCAAGAGTATAGGCCGACCCCAGTAACATTTCTGTAGCAAAAGTATAGGCGAACCTCTCAAACCATTCAGTAGAAACTGCATAGGCGGACCCCAGTAACATTTCTGTAGCAAAAGTATAGGCAGACCCCTGTAACATTTCTGTAGCAAGAGTATAGGCGGACCCCAGTAACATTTCTATAGCAAGAGTATAGGCGGTCCCAGTACCATTTCGGTAGCAAAAGTATAGGCGAACCCCTCAAACCATTCAGTAGAAACTGCATAGGCGGACCCCAGTAACATTTCTATAGCAAGAGTATAGGCAGATCCCAGTAACATTTCTATAGCAAAAGTATAGGCGAACCCCTCAAACCATTCAGTAGAAACTGCATAGGCGGACCCCAGTAACATTTCTATAGCAAGAGTATAGGCCGACCCCAGTAACATTTCTGTAGCAAAAGTATAGGCGAACCTCTCAAACCATTCAGTAGAAACTGCATAGGCGGACCCCAGTAACATTTCTGTAGCAAAAGTATAGGCAGACCCCTGTAACATTTCTGTAGCAAGAGTATAGGCGGACCCCAGTAATATTTCTATAGCAAGAGTATAGGCGGTCCCAGTACCATTTCGGTAGCAAAAGTATAGGCGAACCCCTCAAACCATTCAGTAGAAACTGCATAGGCAGACACCAGTAACATTTCTGTAGCAAAAGTAGAGGCAGACCATAGTAACATTTCTGTAGCAAAAGTATAGGTGAACCCCTCAAAACGTTCAGTAGAAACTGCATAGGCAGACCCCAGTAACATTTCTGTAGCAAAAGTATAGACGAACCCCTAAAACCATTCAGTAGAAACTGCATAGGCAGACCCCAGTAACATTTCTGTAGAAAAAGTAGAGGCAGACCATAGTAACATTTCTGTAGCAAAAGTATAGGTGAACCCCTCAAACCATTCAGTAGAAACTGCATAGGCGGACCCCAGTAAGATTTCTGTAGCAAAAGTATAGGCAGACCCCTGTAACATTTCTGTAGCAAGAGTAGAGGCGGACCCCAGTAACATTTCTGTAGCAAACGTATAGGCGAACCCCTGTAACATTTCTGTAGCAAGAGTATAGGCTGACCCCAGTAACATTTCTATAGCAAGAGTATAGGCGGACCCCAGTAACATTTCTGTAGCAAGAGTATAGGCGGACTCCAGTAACATTTCTGTAGCAAACGTATAGGCGAACCCCTGTAACATTTCTGTAGCAAGAGTATAGGCTGACCCCAGTAACATTTCTATAGCAAGAGTATAGGCGGTTCCCAGTACCATTTCGGTAGCAAAAGTATAGGCGAACCCCTCAAACCATTCAGTAGAAACTGCATAGGCGGACCCCAGTAACATTTCTATAGCAAGAGTATAGGCAGACCCCAGTAACATTTCTATAGCAAGAGTATATGCCGTCCCCAGTAACAATTCTGTAGCAAAAGTATAGACAAACCCCTCAAACCATTCAGTAGAAACTGCATAGGCAGACCCCAGTAACATTTCTGTAGCAAAAGTATAGACGAACCCCTAAAACCATTCAGTAGAAACTGCATGGGCAGACCCCAGTAACATTTCTGTAGCAAAAGTAGAGGCAGACCATAGTAACATTTCTGTAGCAAAAGTATAGGTGAACCCCTCAAAACATTCAGTAGAAACTGCATAGGCGGACCCCAGTAACATTTCTGTAGCAAGAGTATAGGCGGACCCCAGTAACACTTCTATAGCAAGAGTATAG
This sequence comes from Eleutherodactylus coqui, assembly GCF_035609145.1. Lineage (NCBI taxonomy): Eukaryota > Metazoa > Chordata > Amphibia > Anura > Eleutherodactylidae > Eleutherodactylus > Eleutherodactylus coqui. Next base: position 112,630,360 of record NC_089849.1, read on the forward strand.
GCAGACCCCAGTAACAATTCTGTAGCAAACGTATAGGCGAACCCCTCAAACCATTCAGTAGAAACTGCAAAGGCGGACCCCAGTAACATTTCTGTAGCAAAAGTATAGGCGAACCCCTGTAACATTTCTGTAGCAAGAGTATAGGCGGACCCCAGTAACATTTCTATAGCAAGAGTATAGGCCGACCCCAGTAACATTTCTGTAGCAAAAGTATAGGCGAACCTCTCAAACCATTCAGTAGAAACTGCATAGGCGGACCCCAGTAAGATTTCTGTAGCAAAAGTATAGGCAGACCCCTGTAACATTTCTGTAGCTAGAGTAGAGGCGGACCCCAGTAATATTTCTATAGCAAGAGTATAGGCGGACCCCAGTAACATTTCTGTAGCAAGAGTATAGGCATACCCCCTCTAACCATTCAGTAGAAAAGGTATAGGCAGACCCCTGTAACATTTCTGTAGCAAGAGTATAGGCGGACCCCAATAGCATTTCTATAGCAAGAGTATAGGCGGACCCCAGTAACATTTCTATAGCAAGAGTATAGGCGGACCCCAGTAACATTTCTGTAGCAAAAGTATAGGCAGACCCCAGTAACATTTCTGTAACAAAAATATGGGCAAACCCCTCAAACCATTCAGTAGAAACTGCATAGGCGGACCCCAGTAACATTTCTGTAGCAAGAGTATAGGCAGACCCAGTAACATTTCTATAGCAAGAGTATAGGCAGACCCCTGTAACAATTCTGTAGCAAGAGTGTAGGTGAACCCCTGAAACATTCGTATATCGAGAGTATAGACGAACACCTGAAAAAATTTGGTTACCAAGAGTGTAGGCGAAGGCCGGAAAAATTAGTTAGATAACAGTATAGGCGAAGGCCAGAAAAATTAGTGTACCAAGAGTACAAGTGTACCCCTGAAAAATTGCTCAACCGCGAGGGCAGGTGAAACCCATAAACATTTCTTAAAGAAAGCTTGCTGTTGCTTAATTTGTAACAGAGCCTGGGGGCAGCCCTGTGAAAAAAAAATTGGTGTCTGTTAAAGTATCAATACTTTTGAAACTTTGAAAAATTGTAAAAAAACTTTTAAACAGAGCCTTTTTGGGCAGCAGAAAAATTGGCAGTTCAGCGTGATGAAATGCTGTTTTAGGAGGAGGAGTAATACTATCCAAGAGTGATTGACAAAGCTAATTCCCCCTTTTTTGTGCTGATAGAGGATGCATTTTTCTCCCGTTGCAGCAAAAAGAATCATTAGGTTCCACTGCTTTCCGCCGGTGGATAAGAGAAGTCTGGGGAAATCCAGCCTTTATTCATCTTTATGAGTGTAAGCATGTCACCACTGCTTATCTGTGATGATTCCACCAGCTGCACTAAACACCCTCTCTGACAAGATGCTAGCAGCAGGGCAGGCCAGCACCTCCAGGGTGTACAGTGCAAGTTCGTGCCACGTGTCCAGCTTTGACACCCAATAGTTGTATGGAGCAGAGGCATCACGGAGGACGGTGGTACGATCGGCTACGTACTCCATCGGCTACGTACTCCCTTTTTACAGTGCTCCTTCCGATTCAGCCTTGACTGGGGAGTGGTGACACAGCCTTGCTGGGGAGCCATAAAGCTGGCAAAGGCCTTGGAGAGTGTTCCCCTGGACATGCTGCCTCATCCCTGTGCCTACCCTGCTACTTGGCCCTCGGAACAGTGTCTTCTGCCACTAGCGCTGTCAGATGGGAACTTTGGCATCACTTTTTCCACCAGGGCCCTGTGGTACTGCATCACTCTCGTACCCCTTTCCTTTTTGGGAATGAGAGTGGAAAGGTTCTCCTTATACCGTGGGTCGAGAAGGGTGTACACATAGTAATGCATGTTGATCAGAATGCGTCTAACGCGAGGTTCACAGGAAAGGCAGCCTAACATGAAGTTAGCCATTAGAGATGAGCGAGCGTACTCGGAAAAGCACTACTCGCTCGAGTAATTTGCTTTATCCGAGTATCGCTGTGCTCGTCCCTGAAGATTCGGGTGCCGGCACGGAGCAGGGAGCTGCAGGGGAGAGCGGGGAGGAACGGAGGGGAGATCTTTCTCTCCCTCTCTCCCGCCCGCGCTCCCCTGCTCCCCGCTGCGACTCACCTGTCAGCCGCAGCGGCACCCGAATCTTCAGGGACGAGCACAGCGATACTCGGATAAAGCAAATTACTCGAGCGAGTAGTGCTTTTCCGAGTACGCTCGCTCATCTCTATTAGCCATGTGTGCCAGGGTCCCAGTACACAACACATCGCTGTTCTCACTAGGAAGATGACTTTCAGGATCCTCCTCCTCCTCCTCTTAAGCCCATACACGCTGAACAGATGAGAGGCAAGCAGCATGGGTACCCTTTGCAGTGTGCCCAGCTTTCTCTTCCCCCTCCTCCTCCCCCTCCCCCATCATCCTCCTCCAAAATGCGCTGAGATATAGACATCAGGGTGGTCTGGCTATCAAGCGACATACTGTCATCCCCCATTTCCTGTTCCAAGCCAAAAACGTCTGCCTTAATGCTTAGCAGCAAATTTCCCAGCAGGCAAAGCAGCGGGATGGTAACGCTAATGATTGCCACATCGCCGCTCACCATTTGGGTAGACTCCTCAAAGTTTCCGAGGACCTGGCAGATATCTGCCATCCATGCCCACTCCTCAGTAAAGACTTGCGGAGGCTGACTACCACTCCACCACCCATGTTGCAGCTGGTATTCCACTATTGCTCTATGCTGCTTGTACAGCCTGGCCAACATGTGCAGTGTAGAGTTCCAGCGTGTGGGCACGTTGCACAGCAGTCGTATTCTGGCAGCTGAAACCGACGCTGCAGGGTCCACAGGGTGGCAGCGTCTGTGGTGGACTTGCGGAAATGTGCGCAGACGTGGCGCAACTTGCCGAGCAGGTCAGACAAGTGCGGGTAGTTTTTCAGAAACCGCTGAACCACCAGATTGAAGACGTGGGCCAGGCATGGCACGTGTGTGAGGCTGCTGAGCTGCAGAGCCACCATCAGGTTACGGCCAATGTCACACATGACCATGCCCGGTTGGAGGCTTAGCAGCGAAAGCCAGAGGTCGGTCTGCTCTGTCAGGCCCTGCAGCAGCTAGGGGGCCATGTGCCTCTTGTCAACTAAGCTGATTAGTTTCAGCACGGCTTGCTGACGCTCAGCCACTGCTGTGCTGCCGCGCCGCGCGCTACCGACTGCTAGCGACGTGCTCACACTTCTTAATTGAGAGGTAGAGGTGGCAGAGGAGGAGGAGGGGGAGGGTTTGGAGGAGGTGCCATAACACGCCGCAGATACCAGCACCGAGGTAGGACCCGCTATTCTGGGTGTGGGTAGGATGTGAGCGGTCCCAGCCTCTACCAAGTTCACCCAATGTGCCATCAGGGAGATATAGTGGCCCTGGCCACCAGTACTTGTCCACGTGTCCGTGGTTAAGTGGACCTTCCCAGCAACCGCGTTGGGGAGGGCACGATTGATGTTGCGAGAGACGTGCTGGTGTAGGGATGGGACGGCACACAGGGAAAAATAGTGGCGACTGGGGACCGAGTAGTTTTTGAAAGCCTCTGTTTCCACAAGCCTGTACGGCAGCATCTCCAGGCTGATTAATTTAGCAATGTGCATGTTTAAAGCTTGTGCATGTGGGTGGGTGGCGGCGTATTTGCGCTTTCGCTCCAATGCTTGTGTTAGCGACAGCTGAACGCTGCGCTGAGAGACATTGCTGGATGGAGTGGAGGACGGTGGAGGTGATGGTGTAGGTGCAGGCCGGGAGGCGCTCGTGCCTGTGTTCTGGGAGGGGGGTTGGATCTGTGTGGCAGGTTGGGGCACAGGGGAAGAGGCAGTGATGTGACCCGGAGGCGGTGAACGGCCTTCGTCTCACGTTGTGGGGTGCTTGGCCATCATATGCCTGCGCATGCTGGTGGTGGTGAGGCTGGTACTGGTGGCTCCCCGGCTGATCTTGGTACAACACAGGTTGCACACAACTGTTCGTCGGTCGTCCGCGCTCTCACTAAAAACATCCACACCTTTGAACACCTAGCCCTCTGCACGGAGGTTTGCTGCGAGGGGGTTCTCTGGGAAACTGTTGGGGGATTCTTCGCTCTGGCCCTGCCTCTACCCCTGGCCACTCCACTGCCTCTTCCAACCTGTCCTGCTGCTGTACTTGCCTCCCCCTCTGAAGCCCTGTCGTCAGTAGGCTTAGCAAACCAGGTGGGGTCAGTCACCTCATCGTCCAGCTACTCTTCCTCCGAATCCTCTGTGTGCTCCTCCCTCAGACTTACTGCCCTTACTACTACTTCACTGACAGACAACTGTGTCTCATCATCCTCATCCACAAAATCTCCTGAGACATTTGCAGGAAGTCCCCAGCCTCATCACCCGGACTCCGGGAACTTTCCAAAGGTTGGGCATCGATCACGACAAACTCTTCAGGTGAGGGAGGAACCGTTTTTTCCCACTCATGGCAGGGACCCGAGAAGATTTCCTAGGAGTCTGCCTGCTCAGAATATGTCATTTTCATGGAGTGAGGAGGCTGGGAGTAAGGAGGAGCAGCCAGAGGATTCAGAGTTGCAGTCCCTAGGCCGGGAGTAGTGGACTGCGTAGAAGACTGGGTGGTCGATACATTGCTGAACGCGTTTTCTGCCATCCATGACAGGACCTGCTCACACTGCTCTGTTTGTAATAAAGGTCTACCACGTGGACCCGTAAATTTTGATATGAAGCTGGGGAGCCCAGAAACTTGCCTCTCTAATTCCTTAGCAGTCGGCTGTGATTCACCACGACCAGGAACTCGGCCTGTGCCCACACTCTCACTTGGACCTCCGCGTCCTCGTCCGAGTCCACATCCTCGACCCTTACCCCTACTCCTCATCATGGCAGATTAAGAATAGAGCAGGGCCCAAATAAATTACCCCACTGTACAGCACTGACAACTGGGCCTTAATTCACCGCACACAGAGACTTGTAGATAGCGGGGGCTCTATGCTGTGACTTGAAAAAAGGAACCCGCTGTCTTGCCCTGATACCTTGGGGTTATTTACCGCGCGCAGAGACTTGTAGATAAGAGAGGCTGTATGGAGTGGGAGAAGACTGTAAAGCCAGTGGATAGTGCTGGTAACTGCGGCTATCTCAACCCCACGAACGGAAATGGTATTGTGAGACGCTCTGCACAGCGGCTGAGCTGAAATACTTTGCAGTGGCCTAGGTAATATTACAGTACTGTTTAATGGTGAGACCTCTGTCTAATGCACTGCCGACATAGAACGGTATAACTGAAGTAGTTTGCAGTAGGCTAGGAAATGTTAGAGTGCAGTTTCACGGTGAGAGCTGGTTGTACGGCACTGCAGACTGAGAACGCTATTACTGACAGGCTGGGAACAGGCCTAGATGCGTAATACAAAAATTGATGCACTACTGCTCCCAGCCAGCCACAACTGTAAAGCACACGGTCAGATGTAGCTCTAAGTAGGACCATTGGGGTTCTTGCATGGAGGATCAGGACTGTATAACTTTACCTATGTAAGTGGCTGTGTCCCTAAACTCTGCATTATGCAGTGCAGCCTGCACAGCCCGAGATGCTTAAAAAATAAATTGGTGCACTACTGCTCCCAGCCAGCAACAACAGTAATGCACACTATGAAGAGTAGCCCTAAGAAGGACCATTGGGGTTCTTGAAGACTGGATCCTACTCTAACACTGTCCCTATATCAGCAGCAGCACTATCCCTAACTTCTGCCAGCATGCATCTGAGGCGAGCCGCAGGCGGGACCACTTTAAATACTCGGCAGTCACCTGATCGGCCCAGCCACTCACTACTGTGGGGGGGCTGGCACATCACAGCAGCAAGTGGTAATTCCTTCCCTGCATGTCTATTGGCTAGAAAATGGCGCTAAACATGCGTGGAAGGAAATGGAATTGACTCAAGTACCGCGTGGTGTTCGTCTCGAGTAGTGAGCATCTCGAGTACCCTAATGCTCGAATGAGCATCAAGCTCAGACAAGTGTGCTCGCTCATCCCTATTCTTTATGTCCAGGGGTTATTGGCTGGTGAGAGTTGTCATGGTGCTCCAGGGATCCAATTCAAGGCTTGCTATGATGTTCCCAAGTACCTCTATTGCGAGGAAGCAGCACTTGTGGGACACTTTTAACCCATTCCCGCTGCAGGGCGTAAGTTTACGTCCTGGGAGCGGGGTACTTCCCGCAACAGGGCGTAAACTTACGTCCTGGAGATAGCGCGGGATCACATATGATCCAGCGCTATCCCGCAGCGGGAGCCGGCTGTCAGTCACAGCCGGCGTCTCGCTGCAGCAGCGGGGGGACATCAGAGATGCGCCCGCCACTTTTAACCCCTTCCCTGCCGCGATCTAAGTAGATCGCGGCAGGGAAAGAGTTCACAGCGGGAGCGCGGCTCCCTCTGTGTCTCCGGCCGGAACTCGCGATGTCATCGCGAGAGCCCGGCCTGTCACCATGGCAACAGGACGCCAGACACTGGCGCCCTGTATTGCCTATGCCTGAGATCGCTGTATGAGCGATAAGGCATGGGAGAGCAGTAGCTCTGCCATGCCTTATGACAGCGATTATCAGGGCAGTGATTAAAGTCCCTCAGAGGGACTCAAACAGTGTAAAAAAAAGAAAGATTTAAAAAATGAATTAAAAAAAATGTAAAAAAAAGAGTAAAAAAACCATTTTTTATGCTTTTTCTCAGATTAGCATAAAAAAAGGTAAAAAAAAAATAAAACCCCACATATTTGGTATTGTCGCGTCCGTAACGATGCGTACAATAAGTTGCACATGCTTTTGACTGTGCACCGAAAAAAACGCTAAAAAAAAAGCTAAAAAACTGAGGCAAAATGCTCATTTTTAGCATTTTGCCTCACTAAAAACGCAATGAAAGTGATCAAAGAAGTCGTATGTACGCCAAAATGGTACCAATAAAATCTACAGCTCTTCTCGCAAAAAATAAGCCCTCATAGAGCGCCGTACATCAAAAAATAAAAAAGTTACGTGAAAAAAAAAGGGTTTTTATTGCAGAAAAGTGGGAAAACCTAAAAAAAATGTTAGAATTTTGGTATCGTTGTAACCGTACCGGTCTGCATAAAAAATGGAAAGTCTCATTTATGCTGCATGATTAACGGTGTAAAAAAAAAAATAAAAAAATCTATGGCAGAATTGATGCGTTTTCTCTCTCTGCTATCATTAAAAAAAAATAAAATAATTTACAATATAGTCTATGTACCCAAAATTGGCATCGATAAAAACTACAGTTCGCCACGCAAAAAACAAGCCCTTAGACGGCCGCGTCCACGGAAAAATAAAAAAGTTATGGCTTTTGAAAAATGGAGATGGAAAAATACCAAAAAATCGCTTGGTCCTCAACGCCAAAATAGGCCATGTCATGAAGGGGTTAAACTAAAGCTCCCAAATAGTCTGGAAATGCCCTAAAACTTCACCAAAGTGCTTACTGTTCTGCCAATTTTGTAAGCTCTATCCATTTTGTGATGCATTTTTGAAGTGCTAAATGCAGGGGTAATATACTGATATACTAGGTCCCGAGTACTTCTATTGCGAGGAAGCAGTACGTTGTTGGTAGCTGAACAGTAGTGTTTCCCAAACAAAACAGTAAAACCCTATTTCTAGTCAAGCTTTGCTAAAAGTTCAGTTCAGCGAGAATCTGAGCCTTGAGTTCATCTTGGCCAAACCTGCTAGAAGATGTGGGAAAAAGAAGAAAGAAGAAGAATAGAGATGAGCGAACGTACTCGTCCGAGCTTCATACTGGTTTGAGTATTAGCGTGTTCGAGATGCTCGTTACTAGAGGCGAGTACCACGCGATGTTCGAGTTACTTTCACTTTCATCTCTGAGACGTTAGCGCGCTTTTCTGGCCAATAGAAAGACAGGGAAGGCATTACAACTTCCCCCTGCGACGTTCAAGCCCTATACCACCCCCCTGCAGTGAGTGGCTGGCGAGATCAGGTGTCACCCGAGTATATAAATCGGCCCCTCCCGCGGCTCGCCACAGATGCATTCTGACAGAGATCAGGGAAAGTGCTGCTGATGCCGGAGCTGCTATAGGGAGAGTGTTAGGATTGATTTTAGGCTTCAAGAACCCCAACGGTCCTTCTTAGGGCCACATCTGACCGTGTGCAGTACTGTTGAGGCTGCTTTTTGCAGTGTTGCACTTTTTTTTTTTTTTTTTTGTATATCGGCCGTGCAGAGCATTGCGTCCAGAGCATTGCGTCCTGCAGTAATTTTACATAGTCCATGGCCAGTAGTGGTGGTGAGGCAGGGACAGAGAAAGACATATCCAGTCTATATAGGCAGTGGGCTTTTCCAAAACAATTTTGGAAAAAAAATCTATCTGGGCTGCCTGTGACCGTCCTGACTGTACTGCGTCTCTGCTGGGGGTAGTTGTCCTAATTCATACGCAGCCAGCTAAGTGTTACAGCAGGCTTGCGCAAAATTCTTTCCTGCCTCTGCGTTGCCTCTTACATCACCGCTGTCATCCTGTCCAGAGTGAAACAGTCTGCAGTAATTTTACATAGTCCACGGCCAGTAGTGGTGGTGAGTCAGGGACAGTGAAAGACATATCCAGTCTATATAGGCAGTGGGCTTTTCCAAACAAATTTGGGAAAAAAAATCTATTTGGGCTGCCTGTGACCGTCCTGACTGTACTGCGTCTCTGCTGGGGGTAGTTGTCCTAATTTATACGCAGCCAGCTAAGTGTTACAGCAGGCTTGCGCAAAATTCTTTCCTGCCTCTGCTGTGCATTCCGTAAGCAAAGTCAGCCTCCAACCACAGGCCAATAAGCGGCACATTTAATTACAGCGTTCTGTTTCTGCACTACTGGTAATACAGCATGCTGAGGGGTAGGGGTAGGCCTAGAGGACGTGGACGCGGGCGAGGACGCGGAGGCCCAAGTCAGAGTGTGGGCACAGTCCGAGCTCCTGATCCAGGTGTATCGCAACCGACTGCTGCGGGATTAGGAGAGAGGCACGTTTCTGGCGTCCCCACATTCATCTCACAATTAATGGGTCCACGCGGTAGACCTTTATTACAAAATGAGCAGTGTGAGCAGGTCCTGTCGTGGATGGCAGAAAGTGCATCCAGCAATCTATCGACCACCCAGAATTCTGCGCCGTCCACTGCTGCAACTCTGAATCCTCTGGCTGCTGCTCCTCCTTCCTCCCAGCCTCCTCACTCCATTACAATGACACATTCTGAGGAGCAGGCACACTCCCAGGAACTGTTCTCGGGCCCCTGCCCAGAATGGGCAGCAATGGTTCCGAATCCTCTCCCACTGTCTCAAGAGCTTTCAGTGGGTGAGGAGGACGATGACGATGAGACACAGTTGTCTATCACTCAGGTAGTAGTAATTGGAGTAAGTCCGAGGGAGGAGCGCACAGAGGATTCGGAGGAAGAGCAGCAGGACGATGAGGTGACTGACCCCACCTGGTTTGCTAGGCCTACTGAGGACAGGTCTTCAGAGGGGGAGGCAAGTGCAGCAGCAGGGCAGGTTGGAAGAGGCAGTGCGGTGGCCAGGGGTAGAGGCAGGGCCAGACCGAATAATCCACCAACTGTTTCCCAAAGCGCCCCCTCGCGCCATGCCACCCTGCAGAGCCCGAGGTGCTCAAAGGTCTGGCAGTTTTTCACTGAGAGTGCAGACGACCGACGAACAGTGGTGTGCAACCTTTGTCGCGCCAAGATCAGCCGGGGAGCCACCACCACTAGCCTCACCACCACCAGCATGCGCAGACATATGATGGCCAAGCACCCCACAAGGTGGGACGAAGGCCATTCACCGCCTCCGGTTTGCACCGCTGCCTCTCCCCCTGTACCCCAACCTGCCACTGAGATCCAACCCCCCTCTCAGGACACAGGCACTACCGTCTCCTGGCCTGCACCCACACCCTCACCTCCGCTGTCCTCGGCCCCATCCACCAATGTCTCTCAGCGCACCGTCCAGCCGTCGCTAGCGCAAGTGTTGGAGTGCAAGCGCAATTACGTCGCCACGCACCCGCATACTCAAGTGTTAAACGTGCACATAGCCAAATTTATCAGCCTGGAGATGCTGCCGTATAGGGTTGTGGAAACGGAGGCTTTCAAAGGTATGCTGGCGGCGGCAGCCCCGCACTACTCAGTTCCCAGTCGCCACTACTTTTCCCCATGTGCCGTCCCAGCCCTGCACGGCCACGTCTCCCGCAACATTGTACGCGCCCTCACCAACGCGGTTACTGCCAAGGTCCACTTAACAACGGACACGTGGACAAGCAGAGGCGGGCAGGGCCACTATATCTCCCTGACGGCACATTGGGTGAATTTAGTGGAGGCTGGGACAGAGTCAGAGCCTGGGACCGCTCACGTCCTACCCAGAATTGCGGGCCCCAGCTCGGTGGTGGTATCTGCGGCGGTGTATGCTTCCTCCACTAAACCACTCTCCTCCTCCTACGCAACCTCTGTCTCGCAATCAAGATGTGTCAACAGCAGCACGTCGCCAGCAGTCGGTGTCGGGCGGCACGGCAGCACAGCGGTGGGCAAGCGTCAGCAGGCCGTGCTGAAACTACTCAGCTTAGGAGAGAAGAGGCACATGGCCCACGAACTGCTGCAGGGTCTGACAGAGCAGACCGACCGTTGGCTTTCGCCGCTGAGCCTCCAACCGGGCATGGTCGTGTGTGACAACGGCCGTAACCAGGTGGCGGCTCTGCAGCTCGGCAGCCTCACGCATGTGCCATGCCTGGACCACGTCTTTAATTTGGTGGTTCAGCGCTTTCTGAAAAGCTACCCACGCTTGTCAGACCTGCTCGGAATGGTGCGCCAGCTCTGCGCACATTTCCGCAAGTCCCACACGGACGCTGCCACCCTGCGCACCCTGCAACATCGGTTTCATCTGCCAGTGCACCGACTGCTGTGCGACTTGCCCACACCGTAGAACTCTACGCTCCACATGTTGGCCAGGCTCTATGAGCAGCGTAGAGCTATAGTGGAATACCAACTCCAACATGGGCGGCGCAGTGGGAGTCAGCCTCCTCAATTCTTTACAGAAGAGTGGGCCTGGTTGGCAGACATCTGCCAGGTCCTTGGAAACTTTGAGGAGTCTACGCAGATGGTGAGCGGCGATGCTGCAATCATTAGCGTCACCATTCCTCTGCTATGCCTCTTGAGAAGTTCCCTGCAAAGCATAAAGGCAGACGCTTTGCGCTCGGAAACAGAGGCGTGGGAAGACAGTATGTCGCTGGATAGTCAGAGCACCCTCCTGTCTATATCTCAGCGCGTTGAGGAGGAGGAGCATGAGGAGGATGAGGAGGAGGGGGAAGAGACAGCTTGGCCCACTGCTGAGGGTACCCATGCTGCTGGCCTGTCATCCTTTCAGCGTGTATGGCCTGAGGAGGAGGAGGAGGATCCTGAAAGTGATCTTCCTAGTGAGGACAGCCATGTGTTGCGTACAGGTACCCTGGCACACATGGCGGACTTCATGTTAGGATGCCTTTCTCGTGACCCTCGCGTTACACGCATTCTGGCCACTACGGATTACTGGGTGTACACACTGCTCGACCCACGGTATAAGGAGAACCTTTCCACTCTCATACCCGAAGAGGAAAGGGGTTCGAGAGTGATGCTATACCACAGGACCCTGGCGGACAAGCTGATGGTAAAATTCCCATCCGACAGCGCTAGTGGCAGAAGGCGCAGTTCCGAGGGCCAGGTAGCAGGGGAGGCGCGGAGATCAGGCAGCATGTACAGCACAGACAGGGGAACACTCTCTAAGGCCTTTGACAGCTTTCTGGCTCCCGAGCAAGACTGTGTCACTGCTCCCCAGTCAAGGCTGAGTCGCCAGGAGCACTGTAAAAGGATGGTGAGGGAGTACGTAGCCGTTCGCACGACCGTCCTCCGTGACGCCTCTGCCCCCTACAACTACTGGGTGTCGAAGCTGGACACGTGGCCTGAACTCGCGCTGTATGCCCTGGAGGTGCTTGCTTGTCCTGCGGCTAGCGTCTTGTCAGAGAGGGTGTTTAGTGCGGCTGGGGGAATCATCACGGATAAGCGTACCCGCCTGTCAACCGACAGTGCCGACAGGCTTACACTCATCAAGATGAACAAAGCCTGGATTTCCCCAGACTTTTCTTCTCCACCAGCGGACAGCAGTGATACCTAAACAATACGTAGGCTGCACCAGTGGACAGCAGTGATACCTAAACAATACGTAGGCTGCACCCGCGGATGGAAGCATCGTTCTCTATCACCATCAAAAACGGGGACCTATTAGCTTCATCAATCTGTGTATTATATTCATCCTGCTTCTCCTGCTCCTCCTCCTGAAACCTCACGTAATCACGCCGAACGGGCAATTTTTCTTAGGCCCACAAGGCTCAGTCATATAATTTTTGTAAACAATGTTTATACGTTTCAATGCTCATTAAAGCGTTGAAACTTGCGCCTGAACCAATTTTTATTTTAACTGGACTGCCTCCAGGCCTAGTTACAAATTAAGCCACATTAACCAAAGTGATTAATGGGTTTCACCTGTCCTCTTGGTTGGGCATGGGCAATTTTTCTGAGGTACATTAGTACTGTTGGTACACCAATTTTTTGGGGCCCTTGCCTACAGTGTAATCCAATTAATTTTTTGCCCACCTGCATTAAAGCTGACGTTACATCAGCTGTGCTGGGCACTGCAATGGGATATATTTATGTGCCGCCAGTGGGTTCCAGGGAGCCACCCATGCTGTCGGTCCACAGGGAGTTGTAACTGCATGTGTCTACTTCTAAAGAACCCCAGTCTGACTGGGGCATGCAGTGTGGGCCGAAGCCCACCTGCATTAAACATGACATTACCTCAGCTGTGATGTGCAATGCAATGGGATATATTTATGTACCGCCGGTGGCTTCCTGGCACCCACCCATGCTGTCGGTCTACACGGAGTTGTAACTGCATGTGTCCACTTCTAAAGAACCCCAGTCTGACTGGGGCATGCAGTGTGGGCCGAAGCCCACCTGCATTAAATATGACATTACCTCAGCTGTGCTGGGCACTGCAATGGGATATATTTACGTACCGCCGGTGGCTTCCTGGCACCCACCCATGCTGTCGGTCCACACGGAGTTGTAACTGCATGTGTCCACTTCTAAAGAACCCCAGTCTGACTGGGGCATGCAGTGTGGGCCGAAGCCCACCTGCATTAAACATGACATTACCTCAGCTGTGCTGGGCACTGCAATGGGATATATTTATGTACCGCCGGTGGATTCCTGGCACCCACCCATGCTGTCGGTCCACACGGAGTTGTAACTGCATGTGTCCACTTCTAAAGAACCCCAGTCTGACTGGGGCATGCAGTGTGGGCCGAAGCCCACCTGCATTAAACATGACATTACCTCAGCTGTGATGGGCAATGCAATGGGATATATTTATGTACCGCCGGTGGCTTCCTGGCACCCACCCATGCTGTCGTTCCACAGGGACTTCACAATAGGGAGTTGTACCTGCCTGTGTCTATGAATTTAAAAACCCCGGTCAGGTTGGGGCATGCAGTGTGGGCCGAAGCCCACCTGCATTTAATCTGACGTTAGCTCTGCTGTCCAGGGCACTGCAATGGGATACATTTATGTACAGCCGGTGGGTTCCAGGGAGCCACCCATGCTGTGGGTGCACACGGAATTCCCATTGCGGAGTTGTACCTGCCTGTGACTATTTATAAAAAAACGCGGTCTGACTGGGGCATGCAGACACCTTGACAGAATGAATAGTGTGTGGCACATGGGTTCCCCATTGCTATGCCCACATGTGCAGCTCCTGATGGAGGTGGCACAGGATTGGATTTCTCATTGCTTCTGTACAGCATTGTGGGCTATCGCCCCGCCCCTTTTAAAGAGGGTCGCTGCCTAGCCGTGCCAACCCTCTGCAGTGTGTGCCTGCGGTTCCTCCTCATGGCAGACGCACTTATAAATAGACATGAGGGTGGTGTGGCGTGAGGGCAGCTGAAGGCTGTGCAGGGACACTTTTGTGTGCGCTGTGGACACTGGGTCGTGCGGGGGGGGGGGGGGGTTGGGCAGCATGTAACCCAGGAGAAGGGGCAGTGGAGTGTCATGCAGGCAGTGATTGTGCTTTGTTGGAGGTAGTGTGGTGCTTAGCTAAGGTATGCATTGCTAATGAGGGCTTTTCAGATGTAAAAATTGTTGGGAGGGGGGGGGACCCACTCTTGCCGCTATTGTGGCTTAATAGTGGGACCTGGGAACTTGAGATGCAGCCCAACATGTAGCCCCTCGCCTGCCCTATCCGTTGCTGTGTCGTTCCCATCACTTTCTTGAATTGCCCAGATTTTCACAAATGGAAACCTTAGCGAGCATCGGCGATATACAAAAATGCTCGGGTCGCCCATTGACTTCAATGGGGTTCGTTACTCGAAACGAACCCTCGAGCATCGCGAAAATTTCGTCCCGAGTAACGAGCACCCGAGCATTTTGGTGCTCGCTCATCTCTACTTTTGACCCAAATTCAGTGAACCAGCAGAAACAAACTTTTCAAAATTTCTGTCACGTCTCCTTCATCTGTAAACTGCAGAACTGCAAATGATACTAACAGACAGACATTAACCAATAGCTGACAAACGCTCAAGACACTAACCATACATACCTGCACACATAACAGATGAAATTGCTATAGAATGTACAAGGTATTAGTTCATGAATTGGCCAATACTTTTAAGCCCACAAACCTACTTTAAGTGTCTTCTTTGTCTCGCGGGTCCCTACTCTAATGAGACAACTTCCACATGAAACCTGCCTGCAAGCAGGGTGATCGGCCCAATAGGGAAGGCCCCATGCTAGAACCTTTGGACTTAACTCACCCAGGATGGAAAGCGATCAAAAGCAGGACAGTACACAGTTCACACCAATACACTAGGGATTGCATGCAACACAGAGAAGGACTGTTCATACCTCATGTCTGGCCACGTGTGCAGACCAACAGAACACATCACTGTTCAGATACATGTCCAGCCACTTGTGCAGACACACGCAACACATCATGCATGAAAGCAAAACCCTAGAGTGAAGGGAAACCAGCTTCTTCTAGCAGAGGGCTGGTATATATATGCAGCAGACCACGGGGATTGGCTGGATGTTGAACACCCCACTCAGCCAACTCAATTATCCCACACCTATGAAGCTGTGCTGCTGGAAACCTATAGAACCACAGGTCCCAGCAGTGCAAACTAACAGTTTCACTTATCATTACCGAACAGTCCCTCAACACCTTGAGACTGTTCACAAGCACACTTTCTTATTGACACAGTCTATAGCAGTTAATCAGTAAAATTAGTTAAAAGTGTAACTATAATTTCCAAAACCTGTTGGCATGTCATGTTTGGCAGGGACCTGTTAAAAGTTTTGATCGGTGAGCGTCTGAGTGCTAAAACCCTCACTGATCGCTAGAACGAAAGAGCAAAAACGCTCATCCAAGTACTGTCTCTGCCTGCTAGTTGAGGACTAGCTGAATAGAAAGCCTATGAGCACAGACAGCACACGGATGATCATTTCTAGTGATTATGGAGGGTCTCACCACTCAGACCCCACCAATCAAAACGTTGACATGTCTCTATAGCACAGTGTTTCTCAACCAGGGTGTCACAAGAGGCTGCCAGGGGTTCTACTGGTATTCTTCTAATCATGTCTTATGTCGCCACAGGTAGTTGCGGGCGGTGACATAATGTACGCAGCATAAATCTAAAAAGGTTAACGCCCCCAGCTTCTGATTGGCTAGGAGCATGTTACATCTACAGCCGGCGGCAAAAGAGCCAGCGCGCGAAAACATCAGCCGGAACTCTGCGCACCCTGCAACGAGAGAGAAAGCTACTCACCGGGTACTGCGGGGCACTGAGAGGACCACGGTGGGTGCTGAGAAACTACTGTGGTGCCGACTGTTGGAGCACGAACAGGAGCAGGCAGAGGCCTGGGGGTCAGCGGCGGAGCGCCGACAGGCGCAGGTAGAGAGTCGGGGGTGACTGTCAGGTGTGGCCGCATGTGAAATGGGGGGGGGGGAGAGAATGGCTGCATATGAAATGGGAGGGGAAAGAGAATGGCCGCATGGGAAATGGAGGAGGAGGGGGGGAGGGAAGAGAATGGCCGCATTGGGAAATGGAGGAGGGGGGAGGGAAGAGAATGGCCGCATTGGGAAATGGAGGAGGGGGGAGGGAAGAGAATGGCCGCATTGCGAAATGGAGGAGGGGGGAGGGAAGAGAATGGCCGCATTGGGAAATGGAGGAGGGGGGAGGGAAGAGAATGGCCGCATTGGGAAATGGAGGAGGGGGGAGGGAAGAGAATGGCCGCATTGGGAAATGGAGGAGGGGGGAGGGAAGAGAATGGCCGCATGGGAAATGGAGGGGGGGGGGGGAGGGAAGAGAATGGCCGCATGGGAAATGGAGGGGGGGGGGGAGGGAAGAGAATGGCCGCATGGGAAATGGAGGGGGGGGGGGAGGGAAGAGAATGGCCGCATGGGAAATGGAGGGGGGGGGGGAGGGAAGAGAATGGCCGCATGGGAAATGGAGGGGGGGGGGAGGGAAGAGAATGGCCGCATGGGAAATGGAGGGGGGGGGGGAGGGAAGAGAATGGCCGCATGGGAAATGGAGGGGGGGGGGAGGGAAGAGAATGGCCGCATGGGAAATGGAGGGGGGGGGGAGGGAAGAGAATGGCCGCATGGGAAATGGAGGGGGGGGGAGGGAAGAGAATGGCCGCATGGGAAATGGAGGGGGGGGGGAGGGAAGAGAATGGCCGCATGGGAAATGGAGGGGGGGGGGGAGGGAAGAGAATGGCCGCATGGGAAATGGAGGGGGGGGGGAAGAGAATGGCCGCATGGGAAATGGAGGAGGAAGGGGGGGGGGGAAGAGAATGGCCGCATGGGAAATGGAGGAGGAAGGGGGGGGGGAAGAGAATGGCCGCATGGGAAATGGAGGGGGGGGGGAGGGAAGAGAATGGCCGCATGGGAAATGGAGGGGGGGGGGGGGGAAGAGAATGGCCGCATGGGAAATGGAGGGGGGGGGAGGGAAGAGAATGGCCGCATGGGAAATGGAGGGGGGGGGGGAGGGAAGAGAATGGCCGCATGGGAAATGGAGGGGGGGGGAGGGAAGAGAATGGCCGCATGGGAAATGGAGGGGGGGGGGAGGGAAGAGAATGGCCGCATGGGAAATGGGGGGGGGGGAGGAAAGAGAATGGCCGCATGGGAAATGGAGGGGGGGGGGAAGAGAATGGCCGGATGGGAAATGGAGGAGGAAGGGGGGGGGGAAGAGAATGGCCGCATGGGAAATGGAGGGGGGGGGGAGGGAAGAGAATGGCCGCATGGGGGGGGGGGGGAGGGAAGAGAATGGCCGCATGGGAAATGGAGGGGGGGGGGGAGGGAAGAGAATGGCCGGATGGGAAATGGAGGAGGAAGGGGGGGGGGAACAGAATGGCC
Organism: Eleutherodactylus coqui; assembly: GCF_035609145.1. Taxonomy (NCBI): domain Eukaryota; kingdom Metazoa; phylum Chordata; class Amphibia; order Anura; family Eleutherodactylidae; genus Eleutherodactylus; species Eleutherodactylus coqui. The sequence continues at coordinate 112,647,789 of NC_089849.1, forward strand.
GCATGGGAAATGGAGGGGGGGGGGAGGGAAGAGAATGGCCGCATGGGAAATGGAGGGGGGGGGGAGGGAAGAGAATGGCCGCATGGGAAATGGAGGGGGGGGGGGAGGGAAGAGAATGGCCGCATGGGAAATGGAGGGGGGGGGAGGGAAGAGAATGGCCGCATTGGGAAATGGAGGAGGGGGGAGGGAAGAGAATGGCCGCATTGGGAAATGGAGGAGGGGGGAGGGAAGAGAATGGCCGCATTGGGAAATGGAGGAGGGGGGAGGGAAGAGAATGGCCGCATTGGGAAATGGAGGAGGGGGGAGGGAAGAGAATGGCCGCATTGGGAAATGGAGGAGGGGGGAGGGAAGAGAATGGCCGCATGGGAAATGGAGGGGGGGGGGGGGGAGGGAAGAGAATGGCCGCATGGGAAATGGAGGGGGGGGGGGGGGAGGGAAGAGAATGGCCGCATGGGAAATGGAGGGGGGGGGGGAGGGAAGAGAATGGCCGCATGGGAAATGGAGGGGGGGGGGGGAGGGAAGAGAATGGCCGCATGGGAAATGGAGGGGGGGGGGGAGGGAAGAGAATGGCCGCATGGGAAATGGAGGGGGGGGGAGGGAAGAGAATGGCCGCATGGGAAATGGAGGGGGGGGGGAGGGAAGAGAATGGCCGCATGGGAAATGGAGGGGGGGGGAGGGAAGAGAATGGCCGCATGGGAAATGGAGGGGGGGGGGAGGGAAGAGAATGGCCGCATGGGAAATGGAGGGGGGGGGGGAGGGAAGAGAATGGCCGCATGGGAAATGGAGGGGGGGGGGAGGGAAGAGAATGGCCGCATGGGAAATGGAGGGGGGGGGGAGGGAAGAGAATGGCCGCATGGGAAATGGAGGGGGGGGGGGGAGGGAAGAGAATGGCCGCATGGGAAATGGAGGGGGGGGGGAGGGAAGAGAATGGCCGCATGGGAAATGGAGGGGGGGGGGAGGGAAGAGAATGGCCGCATGGGAAATGGAGGGGGGGGGGGAAGAGAATGGCCGCATGGGAAATGGAGGAGGAAGGGGGGGGGGGAAGAGAATGGCCGCATGGGAAATGGAGGAGGAAGGGGGGGGGGAAGAGAATGGCCGCATGGGAAATGGAGGGGGGGGGGAGGGAAGAGAATGGCCGCATGGGAAATGGAGGGGGGGGGAGGGAAGAGAATGGCCGCATGGGAAATGGAGGGGGGGGGGGAGGGAAGAGAATGGCCGCATGGGAAATGGAGGGGGGGGGGGAGGGAAGAGAATGGCCGCATGGGAAATGGAGGGGGGGGGGGAGGGAAGAGAATGGCCGCATGGGAAATGGAGGGGGGGGGGAGGGAAGAGAATGGCCGCATGGGAAATGGAGGGGGGGGGGGGGGAGGGAAGAGAATGGCCGCATGGGAAATGGGGGGGGGGAGGGAAGAGAATGGCCGCATGGGAAATGGAGGGGGGGGGGAAGAGAATGGCCGGATGGGAAATGGAGGAGGAAGGGGGGGGGGAAGAGAATGGCCGCATGGGAAATGGAGGGGGGGGGAGGGAAGAGAATGGCCGCATGGGAAATGGAGGGGGGGGGGGAGGGAAGAGAATGGCCGCATGGGAAATGGGGGGGGGGAGGGAAGAGAATGGCCGCATGGGAAATGGAGGGGGGGGGAAGAGAATGGCCGGATGGGAAATGGAGGAGGAAGGGGGGGGGGGAAGAGAATGGCCGCATGGGAAATGGAGGGGGGGGGGAGGGAAGAGAATGGCCGCATGGGAAATGGAGGGGGGGGGGGAGGGAAGAGAATGGCCGCATGGGAAATGGAGGGGGGGGGGAGGGAAGAGAATGGCCGCATGGGAAATGGAGGGGGGGGGGAGGGAAGAGAATGGCCGCATGGGAAATGGAGGGGGGGGGGAGGGAAGAGAATGGCCGCATGGGAAATGGAGGGGGGGGGGAGGGAAGAGAATGGCCGCATGGGAAATGGAGGGGGGGGGGGAGGGAAGAGAATGGCCGCATGGGAAATGGAGGGGGGGGGGGAGGGAAGAGAATGGCCGCATGGGAAATGGAGGGGGGGGAGGGAAGAGAATGGCCGCATGGGAAATGGAGGGGGGGGGGGAAGAGAATGGCCGCATGGGAAATGGAGGAGGAAGGGGGGGGGGAAGAGAATGGCCGCATGGGAAATGGAGGAGGAAGGGGGGGGGGAAGAGAATGGCCGCATGGGAAATGGAGGAGGAAGGGGGGGGGGAAGAGAATGGCCGCATGGGAAATGGAGGAGGAAGGGGGGGGGGAAAGAGAATGGCCGCATGGGAAATGGAGGAGGAAGGGGGGGGGGGGAAGAGAATGGCCGCATGGGAAATGGAGGAGGAAGGGGGGGGGGAAGAGAATGGCCGCATGGGAAATGGAGGAGGAAGGGGGGGGGGGGAGGGAAGAGAATGGCCGCATGGGAAATGGAGGAGGAAGGGGGGGGGGAGGGAAGAGAATGGCCGCATGGGAAATGGAGGAGGGGGGGGAGGGAAGAGAATGGCCGCATGGGAAATGGAGGAGGGGGGGGAGGGAAGAGAATGGCCGCATGGGAAATGGAGGAGGGGGGGGAGGGAAGAGAATGGCCGCATGGGAAATGGAGGAGGGGGGGGGAGGGAAGAGAATGGCCGCATGGGAAATGGAGGAGGGGGGGGGAGGGAAGAGAATGGCCGCATGGGAAATGGAGGGGGGGGAAGAGAATGGCCGCATGGGGGAGGGGGGGAGGGAAGAGAATGGCCGCATGGGGGAGGGGGGGAGGGAAGAGAATGGCCGCATGGGGGAGGGGGGGAGGGAAGAGAATGGCCGCATGGGGGAGGGGGGGAGGGAAGAGAATGGCCGCATGGGGGAGGGGGGGAGGGAAGAGAATGGCCGCATGGGAAATGGGGGGAGGGGGGGGGAGGGAAGAGAATGGCCGCATGGGAAATGGAGGAGGGGGGGGAGGGAAGAGAATGGCCGCATGGGAAATGGAGGAGGGGGGGGGGGGAAGAGAATGGCCGCATGGGAAATGGAGGAGGGGGGGGGAGGGAAGAGAATGGCCGCATGGGAAATGGAGGAGGGGGGGGGAGGGAAGAGAATGGCCGCATGGGAAATGGAGGAGGGGGGGGAGGGAAGAGAATGGCCGCATGGGAAATGGAGGAGGGGGGGGGAGGGAAGAGAATGGCCGCATGGGAAATGGAGGAGGGGGGGGGAGGGAAGAGAATGGCCGCATGGGAAATGGAGGAGGGGGGGGGAGGGAAGAGAATGGCCGCATGGGAAATGGAGGAGGGGGGGGGAGGGAAGAGAATGGCCGCATGGGAAATGGAGGAGGGGGGGGGGAGGGAAGAGAATGGCCGCATGGGAAATGGAGGAGGGGGGGGGGAGGGAAGAGAATGGCCGCATGGGAAATGGAGGAGGGGGGGGGGGGAAGAGAATGGCCGCATGGGAAATGGAGGAGGGGGGGGGAGGGAAGAGAATGGCCGCATGGGAAATGGAGGAGGGGGGGGGGGAAGAGAATGGCCGCATGGGAAATGGAGGAGGGGGGGGAGGGAAGAGAATGGCCGCATGGGAAATGGAGGAGGGGGGGGGGGGAGGGAAGAGAATGGCCGCATGGGAAATGGAGGAGGGGGGGGGGAGGGAAGAGAATGGCCGCATGGGAAATGGAGGAGGGGGGGGGAGGGAAGAGAATGGCCGCATGGGAAATGGAGGAGGGGGGGGGAAGAGAATGGCCACATGGGAAATGGAGGGGGGGGAGGGAAGAGAATGGCCGCATGGGGGAGGGGGGGAGGGAAGAGAATGGCCGCATGGGAAATGGGGGAGGGGGGGGGGAGGGAAGAGAATGGCCGCATGGGAAATGGGGGAGGGGGGAGGGAAGAGAATCGCCGCATGGGAAATGGAGGAGGGGGGGATTGGAGAGAATGACTGCATGTAAAATGGTGGAGGGAGAGAGTTGGGGGTAATGACCACATGTGAAATGGGGGGGGGGGGGAGAGAATGCCTGCATATGAAATGGGAGGGGAAAGAGAATGGCCGCATGGGAAATGGAGGAGGAGGGGGGGAGGGAAGAGAATGGCCGCATGGGAAATAGAGGAGGGGGGAGGGAATGACCGCATGTAAAATGGTGGAGGGAGGGAATGACCGCATGTAAAATGGTGGAGGGAGGGATTGGAGAGAATGGCCGCATGTAAAATGGTGGAGGGAGGGATTGGAGAGAATGACCGCATGTAAAATGGTGGAGGGAGGGAGTGGAGAGAATGGCCGCATGTAAAATGGTGGAGGGAGAGAGTTGGGGGTAATGACCACATGTAAAATGGTGGAGGGGGGGCGGAAGGGAATGGCTGCATGTAAAATGGTGGGGGAGGCATATTGGCCCTTTACTCCCAACCTCTACATGAGCCAACCAATCACCATGAATGTGTAAATCCAAACAACAAAAGTAACATGTCAAAAGTTTTTGAAAAAAACCAATTACACTTAAACCTTTACCACTCTGATGGTCAATAGTGACAGCCTCATCTTTTCTCTGGGTAATGCAATAGGCATAGAATAGTTCAGGTTTGTTCCAATGAGCTTGTAATGGGAATAAAACATGCATTTCTCATCTTGCGTAACTGATGTGCATTTTACTTTAAAGTGAAGTTCTTATTAAACTTTTTTTTAATATAAATGAGATGCACCAGGCATTTATTAATGTGTGCCTCCGTGTTATAGCTGATGCACCGAGACATAGTGCAACGGGTACTCAGAGAGCAGGAGGGCCTTGAAGAGAAACTGAATGCAGATTTTTGTTGAGAGAGGAAGGATTCTCTGGAGCATGCTCATGGCCGGCCAGAAACAGAAGAAGATAAGAGTACAATAAAGCTATTATAGATATAAACACCATAAATAATACAAAAGGTATATATCCAGAACGCTGCCTAGAATAGTGTTGCTGGCTGAAAGCCCACTGAAGGAGATCTCCCCCATTGTCAGCTGCAGTATTCAGCTACGCAGTTGAAGACAGATTTTCCTTAACGATGGTCTTCAGCTGCGTAGATGACTCAGATAGGGACAGCTTTTCAAGAGAGATTTCCTATTAAAAACATCCTGAACCTGGAAATTAGATGCCTGGGAATTGTACATGGTTACCTTCTTCTTCTGGAGAAGATTCTGGCTTTGGCTCACAATTCCCAGTCATTGTTATAAGTAGAGATGAGTGAACGTACTCGTTTTGAGTAATTACTCGATCGAGCGCCGCGATTTTTGAGTACTTACTGTACGTACTCGGGTGAAAAGATTCAGGGGGCGCCGGGGGGGCGGCGTGGCGGAGCGGGGGATAGCAGCAGGGAACAGGGGGGAGCCCTCTCTCTCCCTCTCCCCGCTGCAATCCCCCACTCACCCACGGCGCCCCCCCGAATCTTTTCGCCCAAGTACGGAAGTGCTCCGGCAAAAAAGGGGCGTGGCCGAGTAGGTTCGCTCATCTCTAGTCATAAGGCTTGTTTAAAAGTCTGACATTGACTTGCAGGAATGCTGCCTTCCAATAGGTGCCGCTGCAGAGGTATTGTTCCATTTTCCTATTTACATATTTCCCAGAAGAGCAAGGATGTCGTTATACGTCTCCTCATACCTTCAAGGTGCTCTCCCTGAGGAGAAACAATGACCCACGCCTCACAGAGAAAAGATTAGTCTGAAATCGCTGACAGTCAAAGCAGTAAAGTTACACTCAAATTAACTTTTTTTGCAACATCAATAATAGGTGACAACTAGAGATTAGCGAGTACCAAAATGCTCGGGGGCTCGTTATTTGAGTTGAGCTTTTCAAAACATTCGAGAGCTCTATTCGAGTAACAAACCCATTGAAGTCAATGGGAGACCCGAACATTTTTGTATTTGACCCGCCCGGTACCGAGCTTTTTTTTTTTTTCTTTTTCTCTCTCGCTCTCCCCCCAGCAAGCCGCATACTGCTGTGGACGTGCACACGCTGGCACGTCACAGCAGGAAGTGGTAATGCGGTGAGGGGTCAAAATGGGGAGGGGGGCGAACTTGGCGTGGTACTCGCTCAAGTAACGAGCACCATCGAGTATGCTAATACTCGAACGAGCATGTTCGCTCAACTGTAGTGACAACCTAGTATGAAAGATACAGTCTAAGGTAACCACCTAGTTGTGATTTTAGGTGGGTAAGATAAAAATGGTCAGAGGGTCTTGCAAAAGAAGGAAAAAGTGTAAGGAGACAGCAAGAAACACTAAGCCGTTTGGTCCAGGGATGGTGAGGACCCCATGATATAAACAAGGGGCCCCATTTTAATTACTGCACTGGTAGCCAGTATGCTCTATGAATACATCTGTATATTTGGAAGGGTACATGAACACACAACATGATCTAGCTGGTTTTGTTATTTGATACACCCCAACATTGGTATGTGTTCTCTGGGGTTTCACACAGGGCTGCAGTATTAATAATGCAGGCTATATATGCTATTTATATTAGTTTTATTATTATTTGTATGACTGCTACACGCTTGGAAAATTCCAGTAGTATTTTGTCAGTTCATTTTTTTCCTAAAGTTCACGACCAGCTATAACTTTTACGACTCCAGTGTCAACTCATCGCTCTGCCTTCATTTCAAATCCCCATTTACTCCTCAGATGTTTTTGAGATTAAGAGAAAGGTATTAATAAAGAGGAAAAAAAAAAAACTTCAGCAAACTTCAAAAACATAACGAAAGCCAAGTTTTCTTTCCCAGCAGTTTGCGGCAGCTTTGACAAATGAAAGAATCTCTGGAAGATTAATGGGCACTTCTCATGAATTAGCATATTATCGCGACAAGCAAAACACAGAGCGCTGCTTGCTGCCCCAGGGAACCATTGGCAAATTCTTTGAAAAGGACGGATGATTGACCATCCATTGGAAAGAAAAAGGATTTGAATGTCTGCTCTGGAGCCCATAGGGACTGAGTGAAGACACTTCGGGTCAAACAAAAAAGAAAAGCGAGCCAAGAACAATTTTCTCCTGGGCTAAGTGGATAATGATTTAATGGCTACCTATAGGAAACACCATGTGTACGATAGCAAGGAAAGATCATGTAACATGTTCTATACGTTGGCGCTTTCCAGCTGGTAGATTGCTAGACTTCACTCATTTTCTCCATGGAGAACCTACCACCTGCTGATTAAATCTCACTCACATTGTGTAACTTACTATACAATTTCCTTTGCCCTAATGCTTTGTGTTGACATAGCCCGATTCGGCCATACCAATAATCAGCGCTACTAGACTTTTTTATGTCTTTGCAAGGCTTAATTCATACTATACTCCATAGCAAACTTTTATGTTTAGCCCTTTAGCCCCCTCATGGCTATGGTTCTCCACTTCCCCCAAAACACACAGAAGATATATATATATATATATATATATATGCGCCATGACTTCAGATTAGTCTGCGCAGTAGAGAGTTAATAATTCCCTCGGCTGTTTAGCTGCTGGGCGGGTTGAGGTGATCATCAGCTCAGGCGGTCAATCAGATTCTTTCTCATGGTATTTAGTCCAGCTCCTCTGTATACTAGTTGTTGGCTCTACTGATTGTATACTGGCCGTAACCTGTGCCAGAGAATCCTGTATTAGTTCTCTGTTTATTGGCACAGCTTCACATGAGCGTACGTGTATTTATGTGCCATGTTTTTGTGGAACGCTGTTTTTTTGCATGCACATCAGCGTATTTTACTGTACTTATTGCGTGTACAAGGAATTCAATGAATGGCTGAGCGCTGCCTGTGATTGGCTGAGTGCTGTGACCAATCACAGGCAGCGCTCAGCTGTCATTTAACAAATGGCTGAGCGCTGCCTGTGATCAGACGCAGCTCTTTCAGGAGGCGCCTGCTGAAAGAGCTTCAGTACAGTTCAGGGAAGCCAGGCGGCTACACATGCCTGATCCCTGATATCGACGGAGAGGTGAGTATATATTTTTTATTTTTTTACACAAGCTAGGGATGATTTTCAGGGAAGGGCTTATATTTAAAGCTCTTCCCCGAAAATCATTGCAGGGGTTGCCAGCATCCCATTGCTTTCAATTGGACCGACGACAACAGCATTTGCCCCATTGAAAGCAATGGGAGAAGATTGCTATTCTCTGCCACAGCTGTAACAGCTGTGGCAGGGGATTCTTTACTCCCCACGGGGAGTTCCCATGTCACTGAACACTGTGAGAGTGCTGTCACAGTGTTCATTGATGAGGGGACTCCCCGCAGGGAATATTTATGCGCATCACAGGCCTTCCCGGCATGTGGATGTCCTATCTTTTGCAGGTGCACGAATTTGCATGCTTGCAAAAGACAGACATGCAAACACACCATTGGAAACTAATGGTTCTAATAGACGCGCTGGTTGTCACGCACACATGCTCATGCAAAACAACACTCGTGTGAACGAGGCCTTACAATGTATTACACTGCAATATGGAAGCTATAACAATACACAGCAACACAGAAGTGTGCTCAAGTTGCCTAACGGTAGTTGGACAAAAAAAAAAAAAAAATAAGTTGAATAAGAAATGTTTAAAGTATAAACCACGAACATTAAAATTGAAAAGTCCTACTTTTTACAATTTTTCGCATAAGAAAATCTCAACAATATTGCCACTTTCATAAAAGTCTACAATATTAAAATGTAGCAATATTAATCCAGCACAATGAACACCATGAAAAAAAATGCCAGTAATGTATTAGTTTAATCACCATGTCTCCTAATTGGAATAAAAAGTGATCAAAAAGTCATATGTACTTCAAAATAGTACCAATGAAAACTGCAGTGTTAGGTTGTGCTCCTGGGACCCATAGTTCTATGGGTTTCCGGAAGCACACCTTCACAGGTGTGGGATGTTTCAGCTGGCTAGGTGTGGTTTTTCCCAGGTAACCAATTCCCACTGGTCTGCTGCCCTCTGGCTATAGGGTGCTTGTTTCCTCATTTCCCTTGTGTTTGTATCCATGCATATTTCTCAGTATGATGTGAACAATTATGTGCTCTGTGGGTCTGTGCAGTTGGCTGGACGTGGTATATGAACAGTCCTGTTCTGTGTGGGATGCATTCTCTGGTGTGTTGGTGTGAACTGTGTCCTGTCTGCTTGGATCATTTACCATCTAGGGAGAGAGTTAGGTTCTTAGGTTTCAGCGTGGGGCCGTCCCTATTGGGACGATTGCCCCACTTGCAGGCAGGATTCATGTGGACGTTGTTTTGCAAAAGTAGGGGCCCACAAGACAATGAGAACCCTTGTCGAGGGCTCGTGGGCTTAAGTATCTTGGACAAGATACGAACCAATACCTCGTGCCGTATCTCTTCCATTTGTGTATGCATGCAGGTATGCTAGGTGAGAGTTTTGGGCATTTGTTAGTCATTGTGTATGTCTGCCTGTGAGTCCAGTTCGCAGTTTACTTGCTCTTGGTGTTCCATGCATGCATTAGCATAGTATTTTAGGTTACGTAACCAGCGCATTCTTTGTGGATGTAACATGCAGCTTGCCCTGCAAAAAAACAAAAGTGCACATGGCCAAATTAGAGCATTACTTCCTATTGTCATGCTATTTTCTTCACCCAGTTGAGTTCAATAGAGAAAACTACACATATGAGACCTACATGTAAAGAGGTAGGCAGGTTTAGGGGTACGCTGGAAGACTCAACCTACCCATACTTTCAGTTTGTGCTGTATATGTATTCCTTCCCCTGCAACATTACTTCAGATAAAGTAAGGATATCCTCTGGTAATAATAACAGGACTTCTGGCAGATCAGCTCGTTGTCGAAGGGACCTACTAAGGGACTGAGCAACTCAATGACTTTAAACGTGATTACAGCTTTAAAATGTAATACCATATTTATCATAAATTTGGAAGTTTTGTCCAAACTAAACAAAAAGAGGGGAAATGAGACTTCTGTTTCTCTTTCTTCTTCAATTGTTTTATTTGTTTTCACAGATCTGACAACATTTAATGATAGCCACTTTGGCTCCAGAAAAGTCATCTATGAATTGTATACAGGAAGAAGGGGAACACAGAACTACATGAAATCGTACTCCGCTCTATCGCCACTGAATAAAAACAAACTGCAGTTCTGAGGGCGTTCAGTCATAATTGCGGCCTGTTCTATGAAGGTGAAAATAATGTGGTTTGCCATTAATCTCTCCAGAAGACACACAAGGGCTGAGTTGTTAAAACGTTGAAGGCTTCTGTTTACAGAAATAACATGATAAATACGAAAAAAGTAAAAGTGAAGAACATTAGTGTGAGGGAAGCCTGATCCATGTCAGGAGACGTGATCATTCCTGCTGGGGAGAAAAAAAGATGCAGAAATAAAAAATGCATTAGAACACACGGCAAAGGACTTTCGCCATTTAATGTCCTTAATTAATATTTGATCTGATGTACGTCAGTTTTCCTCTTTTTGGGTCCGTTCAAATGTAGCAGAAATGCTGCATGATTTCCGCATCAAGACCCCAGACTCGGATTCAGTTGTGGATCTGCAGCTGATTGTACCTGAGGACGCGGTGATGGCTAAATCGGTAGAGGAGTTTAAGAGGGACTAGATGGCTTTCTAGAGTGGAAGGATATTACAGGTTGTAGACATTAGGTGACCAGCGGGGTTGTTGCTCCGGATCTTGGAGTTAGATAGAAACTTTCAAAACGTTGATCCAGGGATTATTCTGACTTCCATTATGGAGAAGGGAAGGAATTTTTTCCTCCAAATGGGCTAATTGGCTTCTGCCTCATTGGGGTTTTTTGCCTTCCTCTGGATCAACAAGGGGGTGGGGGGTAGAAAGAGGCTGAACTAGATGGACATTGGCTACCTTCAGCCTAACATACTATGTTACTGTGTAACTTTTCATCTACTAGGATCTAACAGGAGTCTGTAAATACACCTATAAATGGCTTCTGACTGCCTGCATGGTGCTCCTCTCACATCCAAATACTGAGCACTAACTGCCAGCACCAAGAGCGCACACAGTGCCACCTGGCAAACACTACTGAACGCTGCCACTGCTGGTCAATTGATGCACAGTGGACTGCCTGCTACCGTGGGAAAGATGCTGGCGCTCTGTAGTGTGAGTGTGTGTGTGTGTGTGTGTGTGTGTGTGTGTGTGTGTGTGTGGGGGGGGGGGGGGGTGCTGGGCTCTTAGTGCTGGCAGTAAGTGCTCAGTAGTTCCTCATTCAACCCCCCCCCCCCCCCCCCGCCATAGAAGAAAGAACCTATACTGATTGTGGACTAAACTAGATAATTGAGTTATGGTGGTGAAGGACTAGCAAGTCTACAATGTGTAGGCTATTGTAATTTCTACTATTCCTACCTGCTCTGATTTCCATGCTGCACGGACACTCCATGCGTTTATGCTATTGTTTGGAATAAAGATTTGAAATGTAATCCAAGCTTCATCTGCTTCTCTATTGGGGTTTTTCTGCCCTAATTAAAGGAATGATATCCTTTTCTTAGAGAACACATGGACGTCTGAGCCATACTAAGCCATGCAGGACTATAATGCTCCATTGGGTGCTCTAGGTATGCAGATATTCTTTTAGAGGGATGGTGATAGTGATAAGCGACTATTGGAATAATTACTTTCTGTCAGGATCGGGCCAATTTAATCAAAATCATCTTGAATCAGGAAGGCCGATTATGACTCCATTTAAAGTCAATGGGAGTAAAAATCAGGCTCACTAATTTGCTCTCCAGAAGGTCCTTAATGCAGCCAAAGCCCCCCAAGTTGGATGATAAATACAGCCACACATCTGTGTTACTGTTTTTCCCTGAAAGTAAAATGTACCTCGAAAGTAAGCCCTACCCTGGTTTCCGGGGGAGGCTTAAAATATAATCCCTCCCCCGAAAATAAGTCCTGGCTAAAGTACATGAAAAAAATCAATCTAAAGTACATCAATACTCACCTGGCCTGCGGCATCTGAGTCCCTCGCGATGGTCCCTGGCACTGCGGCAAGCTGCTGTGTCCTTTGTGCTGAGATATCCTCTTCTTTCTGGTAATGGGGCTTTAAATACCCCGCCTCCAGCAAAGTGAGCGCTGTGATTGGATCGAGCGCCAGCCAATCAGAGCCGGTGTTCGATCATTCTCAGCCATTAAGTGAATGATTGGTTCATCGAGCACTGGCACTGATTGGCTGGCGCTCGACCCAATCACAGCACTCACTTTGCTGGAGGTGGGGTAATAAAACCCCGTCACCAGAAAGAAAAGGATATCTCAGTGAGGAGGACACTGCAGACTGCTGCATCACTGCCGGAGACCAGCAGCATGAGGCGCGGGGACGCCACGGACCAGGTGAGTATAACACCCCCCCCTGAAAATAAGACACTGTGCCTTTTTGGGGGGGAAATTAATATAAGACAGTGTCTTATTTTCGGGGAAACACAGTACTTCTAAAATTGATAAAAATAGTGTACAATGATATATAGCCACTTGTAGCACAAGGGTGTCACTGAAATAAAAAAAAAAAGTCCCACATAGGGTGTCCTAGATCAAATATTGCACCGAGGGAGAGAGTAGATGTGCTGCTTGTTTTAAAAGCAATGTCATAAATTTTACCAGAATAAATTTTACTAGGTGAACAGAACACCCAAGCACGGGCCTCCTCCAAGGAACAGCTGTACAGCTACCAAAAATTACGCTAAGCAAGACAGCCGGCATACACCTCTAGAGCATGTTGTGTAAGCTCCTGCCACTTGTCCAGCTTAGACTCCCAAAAGTCAAAGAGGCCAAAGCCACGTCTGAGTACATCCACTCTTCAGCTGACATACTCTTGGACCATCATGAATTAGTGCTGCCTATGACTGCATTGTCTGTCTGCTTTGCTGCTATATATGGTGACAGCAGTAAAAATATACTCTCTCCCAATGTTCAGACCACATTTTGTACAGGCATATAAATGTGATGCAGCTTCTTTCTCTGCTCCCTCTAGTACAACCCTGTTTAACTTCTCTGCTGGTATACAAGCTTTCACACCAGCAGCAATATGTCCTCTGCAGAATATCTCTACCTAAGAACTGACCATGTTTTATATAGGCATATAAAGTTATGAAGCTTCTCTGTCCAGTGTCCAGCTGTAAAATGGGTGCGGGTTACACTGTGCCTTTGTTATATATGGCTAGGTCACGTGATGTGTGTGTGTGTGTGTGTGTGTGTATATATATATATATATAGTATCACTGGTAACTGGGTCAGTCCTGTAAAACAGAAACATACATCTCACAATGTAATGCATATTTCATTCATGAAAGGGTTAACACTTCACTTTCTGTGGTCAAAACCCTATTTAGCCTTAGGAATGTAATTCCTGAAGCCAAGTACACTGTCTCTTTAAATATCATAGTCCATAGCCCAGATTCAAGCACCCGGAATTTAACCCCTTAGCGCTATAGGACATACAGTTACGTCCTGTGGGGTCGGGGAATGTAAGAAAAGAGATCGCGGGGCGACCTCTCTTCATATAGTGTGGGCGCCGGCTGTTTATTACAGCTGACACTGTTGGCAGCGCAGCTGATCGGCGCTATTAACCCTTCAAATGCCACTGTCAATTCTAACAGTGGCATTTAAATCCCTGAGGGATGTTCGGGGGTCCTGTAAGCAGCCCCCCCCCCCCCCCCCGATGAGATAATAGCAAGCCATGTGGGTGTCATGGCAGCCAGGAGCCTTCTGAAAGGCCCCAGGGCTGTCTTAGCAGATTGCCTATCAGTATAAAAAAGTAATAAAAATTAAAAAAAAAACCTTTTGCCATATTCACAATAAAAGAATCTCAATAATAAAACAAAAATACATATTTGGTATTGCTGCGACTGTGAAAGTCCGATCTATCAAAGGAATGCATTATTTACCCCGCGCGGTAAATGTCGTCCGAAAAAAAAGCAAGCAAGCTAGAAATGAACGTTTTTGGTCACCCTGTCTGCCAGAAAAAATGCAATAAAAAGTGATCAAAAAACCATATGTATCCCAAAATGGTACTAACACAAACTACAGGATGTCCTGCAAAAGATGCCCTTTTAAAATTATGTTGATGGAAAAATAAAAAAAAATTTGCGAGCAGTAGATGGCGCAGAGAATAATTTAAAAAAATTTAATGTCTGAAAAAAAAAGTAGTACAGCAAACTTAACCCCTTAATGACGCGGGCATTTTTCTTTTTCCATTTTCGTTTTTTCCTCCCCCCTTTAAAAAAAATCATAACTCCTTTATTTATCCATCCACGTCGCTGTATGAGGGCTTGTTTTTTGCGGGACGAGTTGTATTTTTCAATGGTGCTATTTAAAGTACCATATAATGTACTGAAAAACTTTTAAAAAATTCTAAGTGGAGTAAAATGAAAAAAAAAACGACATTTTGCCATCTTTTAGTGCGTCTTGCTTCTACGGCGCACAAATGGCAACAAAAACGACATGATAACTTTATTCTATGGGTCGGTACGATTACTACGATGCCAAACTTGTATGGGTTTTTTTTTACTATACTCCTCTTTTTTTTTTTTTAAAGACATAAAATTTTTTTCAATTATTTTCTGCGGTCATTTTGTGCGCGCAATAACTTTTTTATTTTTCCGTCGACGTAGTTGAGCAAGGTCTCATTTTTTGCGGGATGTCCTGTAGTTTCCGATAGTACCGTTTTGGAATACATACGACTTTTTGATCGCTTTTTATTGCGTTTTTTCTGGGAGACAGGGTAACTAAAAAAATGCATTTCTGGCGTTCTTCATTTCTTTTTTCGAACGACGTTCACCGTGCGGGAAACATTATGTGGTACTTTGATAGTTCGGACTTTTACGGACGCGGTGATACCAAATACATATTTTTAATTTATTATTTAAATTTTTTTATAATAGATATGGCAAAAGGGGGGTGATTTAAACTTTTACAACTTTTTTTTTTTTTCAATTAAAAAAAAACTTTATTGATTTTTTTTTTTACTTTACTTTGAAGTCCCCCTGGGGGACTTTAAGATGCGATGCTTTGATCGCTCCTGCAGTATGACGTAATGCTATAGCATTACGTCATATTGCTTTTTGACAGGCAACCTATGAAGCCACCCCACGGGGACGCCTTGATAGGCAGTCTGCTAAGGCAGCCCTGGGGCCTTTCATTAGGCCCCCGGCTGCCATGACACCTGCACGGCTCTCCCGATCTCACCGCGGGGGGGCCGTGCGGGACCCCCGAACATCGTTCGGGGGATTTAAATGCCGCTGTCAGAATTGACAGCGGCATTTAAATGGTTAATAGCCGCGATCGGCCGCTCGCGGCTATTGCCCGTGGATGTCAGCTGTTATAAACAGCTGATGCCCGCACTGTATGAAGAGAGGTTGCATCGCAACCTCTCTTCATACATACCCCGACGCTCCATGACGTACCAGGTACGTCATTGGTCGTTAAGGGGTTAATAACTACACAAGTTTGGTATCGTACTGACCTGTAGAATAAAGTTATCAGGTCATTTTTGTTGCAGTTTGTGCTCAGTAGAAACAGGACGCACCGAAAGATGGCAAAATGTTTTTTTTTTTTCTGATTTAACTCCAAAATGTTGTTTTTTTTCTGATTTAACTCCAAAATGTTTTTTTTTTTTCTGATTTAACTCCACTTAGAATTTTTTTAAAGTTTTTCAGTGCATTAAATAGCACCATTGAAAAATACAACTCGTCCCACAAAAAACAAGCCTTCATGCAGCATTGTTGATCGATAAATAAAGGAGTTACGATTTTTTAAAAGGGGGGAGGAAAAAGCAAAAATGGAAAAAAAAGGGGGCCGCATCATTAAGGGGTTAAACAATGTGAGTGTCTGTATTATTAGCCCTTCCTATAGTAGACCTTCTAATTTATCGTCCCTAGCGGTGTGCATACTTAGTGGTTTTTTCAAGGTCAGCCTCATTTACAACTTGCTGCTGATAGACTCCTCCATGTCCTCTTTGGTCGTGATCCGTGACTCTACAGAACAATCCTGCGCTCTCTCTTGCTCTATGCACTATGAATTTCATCTTAATGGGAAGAGCTATAATATTAAGCACAACCCACACACAAGAGGGCTACTGTTTTGTATGTAACCCCAGACAACTCCAAGTATGTCTATTCTGGACCCCTGTTCTAGTGATCAGTGGGGGTCCCAGATTTAAGACCCTGACAACCAAACACTTTTTAAAAGACTCAGCTTTTCTTCCAGAAAACCATCTGATTGCAATATTATTCAAGCAAGTTGTGCTAGTACGTTGGTTTGTGGACTGGAGAAGCCATTGTTTCTCTTCTATCTGCACTTCACTTTATCCAGAGGTCTCCCATCAAGGATATGCATATCCATAAGGCTGGGTTTATACTTTGTGGTTATTTCTTGTGTTATTTGCTTTTATTATCAAAAACTAGGTTGTATCCAAAGGAGAGATAGAGAAATACTTCCTGAGATGAAGCACTTTACGTGAAACATGTCAGGTATGGTAGGTTCACTGGTGTGTGTAACCATTACTACCACATTTACTTATTTTTATGCCTAGGGCGCCCTCATCTCTGTTTTTGGAGTGATATTATTTATAGTTGTTTTTTGCTCCTGCAGCTTTCTGAATATTTACCGCATTAAAGGCAACCCGTCATCACTTTTAAGCCCCATAAACTATGTTATGGAGCTCAAAGCTGAGGGAACGGCAAGCCAAGGAGACGTATGTTTCATAGCCATCGGGGTCCCCCATTCCTGTGCAGTATCCCCGTGAAATTGACGAATGCATACAGCCTGAGTGTTTTCAGACGTCTCTGTACGCACATCCCCATTCTACTCTATGGGAGAGCATGTGCACAGAGCCATCTGAAAAGAGTCAAGCTGTGTGCATAAGCCAACTTTGCGAGGATATAGGTATTAAACATGCCTCTTTGGACTTCCTGTTCCCTCACCTTTGAGCCCAATAGCGTAGTTTATGGGGCTCTAAGATGATGATAGGTACCCTTTAACTACTTATACAATTCAAGGGTTTGTCTACCTCTACACTACTGATGACCTATCCTCAGAATAGGTCATTAATGGTTGATCAGCGGAGGTCAAGTGAGTGGGTTTGTGAGTGACTTACATCTTCCACCCCTGATCACATGATGGTGGTGTCATCAGAGGTCCTTCATCCCTAGTGAGGGAGTTACATGCTCTGCCGCTGATCACATGATGATGACATCATCACAGGTCCTGTACATACACGGCTACTGTCCGGCTAGGTGTTCATTAGTAGTCCACAGCAACTGACGCTGCAGGGGGTTTGTAGTCCGCCCGTAATCTGCACAACAATACAGGACCTGTGATGACATCACCATCATGTCATAAGGAGCAGTGCATGTAACTCACTCACTGGCAATGAAGGACCTTTGATGACATCACCATCATGTGCTCAGGGGCGGAGCATGTGAGTCAATCACTTGGAATGAGCGTCACCATCATGTGATCAGGGGCAGAGCATGACAATGACGTCATCACAGGTCCTTCATCTCCAGTGCTGTGCTGCTTCTGATCCCTGTTGTATGGAATGAACAATGTACGTAGCAGAGCTGTGTGTGTGACCTGTACGTAGCAGAGCTGTGTGTGTGACGTGCATGTAGCAGAGCTGTATGCGTGTAACGTGCATGTAGCAGAGCTGTGTGTGTGTGACGTGCATGTAGCAGAGCTGTATGTCTGTGACGTGCATGTAGCAGAGCTATGTGTGTGTGTGACATGCATGTAGCAGAGCTGTGTGGTGCATTGCGCCACCAGAAACACTGGTACTATAATTTCCTAATAATTACTAGTACAATAAAAAGCATGAATGGTATAATCATTTATGTGCAATTAGTTTAGTTAGATTGTGTTTGTCAATAATTCTGACTTGGATAAAAATAAGACCTCATTTTTTAGTAATCCATGTAGAAATCCAGGTCATTCCAAAGAGTTAATTTAGTGTTTCTTGTAGCTGTATATCCCATGTCTTGTGGGGGCTGCTGTGTTATTCCTTTGCACATCCACAAGCTGCAAGACCCAAATGTAGCGGGCGCACTTGAACAGCAGTGGTTTAGGCAGACACACACGCACATACATATATGTGTATAAAAGTAAATGAAGCATTTAGAGCGAATAGAGCTTAGCAGAAAAAAAATAAACTCTAAGCCCTACGTTCTTTCCTATGTATGGAACAGGCGAGCTTGGAAAGGATGTTAGAAAAACAAACAGAAGATGCCAGGGTTTCTTTATCGTACCTGAAGCTGGACAAGCTAAATTCCACCAGGCTGTCTGTGGCGCCGGGCACTGTGTTTATAAGGCGATGGTAACCATGGCTCAATAAAATGATCAATCGGAACTTCAAAGTTTCTGCAGCTCAGTGTGGCACAGGATTTGCACAATTAATTATGTGATTTTTAAATGACAGGGTTTAGGAAAAAAATCTAAAAAAAAAGCTCTAAACTAAACTGCACTGAAAGGCCTTGTTGTCTCTGCGCCAATCTCCAGTAGCAGATAAGGGCCTGAGTTCACCATGGAAACTAAGGGACCCAGGAGCCAGAATTCAGTTTCAGAAACCACAAAATCAACACGAACGTGTGCAAAACTAGGGGGGAAATGTTGCTTTGGCAAGTATGAAATTTAAGGAAAAAAAAAGCACCAATGTATAAAACAGATGAACCGAGGCAACCTTGACCAGCAAAAAGCCAAGATAATGATGTTCCATTTAGATTTGGCATCCATAGAATGAGTGGTAACACAACCCAGGCCTCACATATAATGAATGCTGTGTATAAGATGAGGTGTCACTATTAGTAAAGTGTAAGTGTCTAGCAAAAAATTGCTTATTAAAGTAACACCCCAGCTACCGATACTTCTGTAATGCTAATTAATAGAACTGCATAAATAGCAACCCCCTTAAATATTACCTAGAGCTACATAGCTTCCTATAGGTTTACTAGTGGAAGAGTTTTGCCAATATTGTGCAGGACTCTGATGAGTCAATATTGAAATGTTGCCCATGGTCATACTTTAGCAATGTAAACTGAAGCTGCAAACTCGTGTTAATTTCGGTGGAGATAGAAATATAGTTGGGTGCAAAACCATAGGAAAGAGCTTAGAAATTTCCAGCAAATGCCAGAGAGGGTCTGGCAGCCTCCATACCTATTAGATCCCCTGGAAATCAAGCCCTGATGGGAACCTATCATCAACTGCCAGCCAAAGGGCTCAAAGGTGAGGGAACGGTTAGTCCAGGCAGATGTGTTTCTTACTCACCAGATGCCCCATTCCTGCACTGTGTCCCCGCAAAGTTGGTCCATGCACACACTGTGACTCTTTTCAGGCAACTCTGTGCATGTGCTATGGTGTAAGCGCCTTCTGTAAAGAGTCATTGCGTGTGCATGTGCCAATTTCGCGAGGACATAGTGCGGGAATGGGGCAGCCAATGAGTAAGAAACACAGCTGCCTGGACTAACCATTCTCTCATCCATATTTATTGCAAGTTATTGAAAAAGGCCCTGCCCCTGGATGAAGTCAGCAGGCTGGCGGTATGACTTTGCATCTTTGGTCCTGCTGATTTTATTCCCATTTGTTTTTTTTCAGTCCTTATCTCCCATCGCCTAGATGGACTCTTCTTAGGTCCAACTTCTGATGCTGTCAATGTGTCTAGTGGGTGAAACCCACCACTCCCCCCCAGTGAATGATGCTGGACTTGATTGACAGTCTGACATCATCTATTGAGAGTGTGCAGGGAGGACCACCTACTTGACACATTGGCAGCATCGGGAGCTGAACATAAGAAGCCCCATCCTTGTGAAAGGAGGTGAGTATTAAAAAGAAAAAAAGTAGTCAGCCAGGCAGTGATTGCAGAGCCATGAAGCCAACGCACCGACTTTATCCAGTGACACATCCTCTTTAATATAATACCCTCAGTCTAGGATTGTAGCAGTGATCACTCAGTGACAAAAAATATCCTTGCACTACTGCATAGTACAAAAGATAAGGGGAATAGAGGAACGGACTTACTTCACTGGGAGGAGTTTGGGTGGCAACCAACTCCCCCCTAAATCCAGATCAGCCAAACGCACGTTAGAAAAGTAATAGTAGAAAATCTTCATCGAAGAGTTTACTTCCAATGCAGCCAATATATCACATTAAAGTCCACATAACGAATCTAAGGCAACGCATTTCAATCTTGAAAAAAAAAACGGATTCAGATCGCCCCAAAACGCATTGCCTTAGATTCATTATATGCACTGCAATTTGAGAGATTGCAAATAAATACTTGGATGAAGATTTTTTTCTATTACTTTCCTAATGTGTGTTTGGCTGATCTGGATTTTGGGGCGGGGGGGGGGGGGTAGATCATTCACCCCCCCCCCCCACACACACACTTTCCCCCAGTGAAGTAAGTTCTTCTTCTATTCCTTTTGTGCTATAATTAGCACAAGGATATTTCTTGTCACTGAGTGATCACTACTACATTGTTTATTACCGAGGCCGACAGACCCCGGATCCCTTCCTATGCTGCTCTCCTGGCTTGTGGCTCAGCGGGATAATCTATAAGGATATTTGGTTACTAACTTGGACCATAGGTGTGAAGTCCTGTCACTGAACGAGCTCCATACCAGGTGAGTCCATTTGCATATTAAATACTTATATTGCACACTAATTGATAAAGACCACGCATATAGTATTATCATCAATGCAATATCATTATTTATATATCTTCTCTTTAGAGCGTGGACACTATATTATATATAATATTTCTTTATTTCAGGTTAGGGGAATGGCAAATAACTTGTTCCCTTTTTGGGGGGGGGGGTGACCGTGTAGACATTTATAAATTCCGTACATGATGCCAGCATTAATAGTCAATGTGGGCGCCATAGGCGGATCTTCACCAGAACATGAAAATGTATCCTTTCCTAGGCGCTCCACTGCTTACATTGCTGTGCAAAAGCCCCCAAATACTCAGGTTCTTGCTTTGCAAACAACACAGACAATTGGGAGGCGTAATCAGAAACTGAGCCTTACTTTCATCAGTTCTTCTAAAGCATAAATGTTCAATATCCTGTCCAGTACATTGGAGGGCATGTTACAGTTTTTTTCCCATATTACAAAGACTTCGGCACGCTCATAATAGCCTAGGTTTAACCATTTGACTTTGACCTTAGTTGCCATGTAATGTCGTAATGTGCAGAAAACATCATCCAATGACACAATGACTCCTGCAGAGACGAGGACAAACTGCTCAACCAGATATAATCCCTTAAAACAAAGCAAAAGGAGAATTTTACTGCAGAAGCGCCTTGTTGTTCAGACCTTGAAACGCTTTAATAATGTTGTCCTCCGTTCTTAGTGGTAATCCCTGTTTTTACCCTAGTGGGGTCTTTCCTGTCAGCCCTTTCTACATATTGTCATTCATAACTTTGCTAACACCACCACTAAAACCATCAGGCTTAAATTAATACAACAATGAGTACAAGGGTGGGAGGTGAAAGGATTATTCTCTTTACACTTCACCTGCATTTCCTCATCAAGTCGGAATTCTAACACAGTAGCAAATCCACCTATTGGGAGTTGTGGTTCATTTATTAAAGCCAAGCTGGGCTCTCTTCTGTTTGGTTGCTCCTTTTCATGGTTTTGGGCAGCAGGAATGAGAATGCACACAGAGAAGCTTCTAAGACCTCATGTCCTAGTCTGGTACCACCTCTTGGGCTTTGTTAAAGTAAGACCAACAGAGACAAGTCATGAAAAAAGTCAATTAGTAGAAGCGTCCCAGTTGGGGCAGCCTAATCTCTCTGTCCTGTAGTCATACAAATTAATCATTGCTTGGCTTTTCATTCCAGCTTGTGTTTTCTGTATCACTGGAGAGGTTTAATTCCTTGGCTCACTGTGTTATGTCAATGGGCTTGTGGATTTTTAACACGGCGTAGTAGGCTGTTAAGGATCAGCCTCTCCTGTTTTCCTTTCTTAATATTTAAAAGAAAATGCTTTGTCAGCTTGACGGGGAATGTTGGTGGCCTCATCGTTGCCTCAATGACATAATCCTGAATGGCCTAGCCTATGAGCCAAGCTAGGTTGATACCGTACAGCAGGGAGGGTGGAGAATCAAAGCTAATATACACCTTTGGGATATTGTTATATTTTCCAGATTAAATAGTTTTTTTGCTTTTATGCTCTCTAATAAATATTATCAACATCATCCATGTGTTGTGGATCCAATTGGAAGCCACATCTCTTGTTTCTCCTGACTTGAGTTGAAGAGCAAGGTAAGACCATGCTTGTTTTAGCCAAAGAACAAGAGAACCCTGCCTGATGGAAGGCCCTTGCACGTTAGCAAGCCTGAGTTGGTCATCACAACTAGGTTGGCTCTACTGACATTCTGTGTGGATAGGTGAACATGTGTAATTCTCTTCTCTACAAGTACCATAAAAGAGGATACCTTGACCTGAGGGGTCTAACCATTCTTATCTCTAATAAGGGATTCTATCCTGGGATAGAGAAGTGCTGGTGGTGTAAACCAACTTTTTGAATTCCTCACATGGCTATTAGTTCTTTCTTCTTTATGTGCATTGTGCTGACTTGACATCTAAAGTGTCTTGGGAGAATAACATCAATATGCTTCCTAATCTTAGAGTACGATTCCATAATCAAGCTCATGTCTGGTTCTAATTGTGAACTAGAGAGCCTTCTCTATGTATTGCGCAATTGTACTGTGTGACGGATAAAGAAGTAAGCCAGTGTAGCGTATGCTTCCACTGAGAAATATAGTACCAAATGATGATATGAGTTATCATTACACTTTCCATGTAGTGTTTGAAATAAACAATAGTTTGTTCATTACTAAACATGGTAGATTGATACAAAAACAAATAGTACAGGGTGTGCCATAGAAAAGGAGAAGAGTTAGGACTCAGATGAGCGTTTTTTTTTTTTGCACAGCCAAAAATGAAAATGCGCATGACCTCATCTCCGACCTCATCTCCGTGCCCATTGCTTTCAATGGGGCCAGCGTTACAGGCAACCTCCGCAGTGATTTTCAGGGAAGGGCTTGCAATATAAGCCCTTCCCTGAAAATCATCTGTAGCTGCTGTAAAATATATATATATATACATCACCTTCCGCCACTGTCGGAGCTGTGGCGTGTCTTCTCCCTGGCTTTTTAAATCCCCAGCCAGGAGAAAGAGCTTCACAACAGTGCCGGGGAGTCAGCAAGAAGACGCACTGGAGCAGCACAGCAGCGGAGAGGTTATGTATACATTTTATTTCAAGCCCTTCCTCGAAAATCATTGCAGGGGTTGCCTTCAATGGGGTGACTGCAGCGCCGACCCCATTGAAAGCAATGGGGGAAAGCAATGTGACAGCTGTAGCAAGAGAATCTTTTGTCCCCACGGGGAGTCTAATCATCTCTGAACACTGTGACAGTGCTGTCACAGTGTTCAGTGATGAGGGAACTCTCCGTGGAGAATCTTTACGCGCAGTACGGACCATCCCGGCAGGTGCAAAGATTTTGCGCTTGTAAAAAACGAACATGTGAACACTGCATAGGAAACCAATGGTTCTGATAGACACACACATAGGCATGCACAAAAAAAAGCTCGTCTGACTTTGCCCTAAGGTAGCACAACCCTGGAAAATGTGAATATGGTGCTCAGCTAAAAGCCACACTATCAATTGCATAGAAAATAGAAAAAGTGAGCACCCACAAATAGTAATGAAAAAAAATATTTTGTCTATTGTGCAATTCTAGAAAATTCAACGTTTCGGATCAGCAACAAGTTTTGAAGCTAAAACGCAATGCCTGAATATGTCATAGGGACCACCGGTCGCAAGGCATTACATTTTCTGAAGTTGTACAATAAAAAAATTAATTTTTTTGTATTATTATTTGTGGATTCTCGTTTTTCTTATTTTCTATGGAAAAGTCGCCCGGCACCACACTCCTATGAAGGCTAAAAGACAATAAGAATAAGATCATCTTTATTTATATAGCGCCAAATTATTCCGCATTGTTGCCCATAGCAAGCAATCAGTGTGCAACTTTCATTCCTCAGTGCCCCTTCACATGGATGTATGCACATTTGCAGGCACCTCAGTACAACATGTTTGCGCCGTGAGATTTTTTTGTGCGTGCATCAGCGTATTTTAATGTACTTTTTGCGCTGGCAGGGTATGTTCATTTGCACGGAAGACAAACACCTCCCAATGTAGTCTAATGAGTTCCAGATGTGTACTTTTTCCAGTGGAATTACGCAGCACATTGCATATCTCCTTGCTTATTGCATGTGGATTTACACATCCGCCATAAACGACTATGGGGACCGTTGGTGTAGAAATGCGCACAAAAATGGAGCATGTTTTGTGGTTTTTTTTGTGCGTGTGAAATGCACAAGAAAGATATCTGAACAAACCCATTGAAATCAATGGGTTCTATTCTCTGCACATTGTGCGTGATACGTGTGTTATTACGCTCGGGTGAAGCCACCCTTATACTGCTGAGGTAAAACAATAGCTGTGCTGTGATTGGTTGCTATGGGCATCAAAGACAGATTTTCTTCTAGGCAGCTATCATAAGGCCTTCATCACACGATCATTGTTTGCACGCACATATGTGTGTGCAAAACAGCCCTGCACGGATGTGCAAAAAAACGTGTGAACGAAGCTGCATGCCTATTGTTTTCAATAGGGACACCGCTGCTGCCGGCAGCTCCATTGAAAGAAATAAAAATGACGGCAACCCCTGCGGTGTCAGCTAATAAAAGGCGGCGTTATGTTAGCCAATCAGAGTCATTTAATGATGTTATTGAATGGCTGTGATTGGCTAACGAACGCCGACTTTCTTCGGCTGACGCCGCGCTAAGTTAGTCAATCAGAGCATTAGCCCTCTGGAGGCGGGGCATTCAAGCCCCGCATCCAGAAAGCAATGCTCTGTCGACGTGGAGGAGGGAGCGACAGCCTGCAGCAGCGCCGCAGATCATCGCAGAATGCCACGGGAGTTAAGCATTAATTTTTTTTCGACTGCTTATTCCCCGTGTATAAGACGACCCCCGACTTTGGACAGGATTTTCTGGGGTAAAAAGTTGTCTTATAAGCCGGAAAATATGGTAGTTTTTTACCCTCTATGTCCCCCACAACACTATATAAGACCTCTGGGGGTCATTTACATTGTCTTTTTTCTTCAAACTTTACCACTGTAATTGGGGCATCCATAGGAGCCGCATCCATAGAAGCAGCAGTTGCAGAGGAAAACATTCCCCCAGTGTAACAGTAGTCACTAACAGAACTGATCTGGGACTCCTAAAACCCTGCTGCTCTGCCTTGGCAGGGAGCACCCATTGGTTACATGATCCCTGGGTCAAATAGCAGAGGTGAGACTTTCGCTTTCTCTATTCACTACAGAGCGCTCATTGAACATTATGTAATCTGCAAGAGAGAAGGCACTAGTAGTTAGAAAACTGCTTCTTCTTTCCCCTTTGGGTCCTCAGCTGTCACCAACAGCTGAGGACCCGACCTGCTCCTGCTACATTGCAGGAGTTTTAATTCTGTTCTGTATTTTTACTATCAGGTGCGATTAAGGCATAGGACCAAGTGCCGTTAATTTATGATTAGAGATGAGCGAACGTACTCGGTAAGGCCGATTTTGCAATCGAGCACCGAGATTTTCGAGTACTTCACTACTCGGGTGAAAAGTACTCGGGTGCGCTGTGGGGCGGGGGGTTGCAGAGGGGAGTGGGGGGTAGCAGCGGGGAACAGGGGGGAGCCCTCTCTCTCTCCCTCTCCCCCCCACTCCCCGCTGCAACCCCCCGCTCACCCACAGCGCACCCGAGTACTTTTCACCCGAGTAGTGAAGTACTCGAAAATCGCGGTGGTCGATTGCGAAATCGCCCTTACCGAGTACGTTCGCTCATCTCTATTTATGATATTTGGTTCTTAGTGGGTTAAGATACAAGTAATAAATACAACTTTGCCTTAAATTTATGTAGAAATAGCAAGTCCTAAAAAATAGCTTTTATTAGTTGGTAATGAAATGCTAATCCAAGGACAGGCTGACACCAATCCTGGCATCAAGGCTAAGACGTGTTACATTAAATGATATTTTTGCATCTATTAATAATTTTAAAGCGGTTTTCCCATTTAACATATTTAGGGCATATTCTATTAGAATTGGACAAATATATATCTTTATAGCTTTTTTACAGTACTGAAAAACATAGAGTTCTACAGTTATCAGAACTGCGCAAACCACAGAAATAGTTTGTTTAGCTAGTGTTCTCTAGTCAAGATGAATAGCTATTTATCTAGAAGCATCATTTAAAGCTTTTGTGACCCAAAGCAAAGTCTGTAACACCCCAATCTAGTATATGAGCAGAATGGTATCATCAGCTCTTAGGTCTCAAGTTGTGCACTCCTGCCCCATCTATCTATCTATCTATCTATCTATCTGTCTCTCTCATATCTATCTAATATCTATCTATCTATCTCATATCTATCTATCTCATATCTATCTATCTATCTATCTATCTATCTATCTATCTATCTATCTATCTCATATCTATCTATCTATCTATCTATCTATCTATCTATCTCATATCTATCTATCTATCTATCTATCTATCTCATATCTATCTATATATCTATCTATCTCATATCTATCTATCTATCTATTTCATATCTATCTATCTATCTATCTCATATCTATCTATCTATCTATCTATCTATCTATCTCATATCTATCTATATATCTATCTATCTCATATCTATCTATCTATCTATTTCATATCTATCTATCTATCTATCTATCTCATATCTATCTATCTATCTATCTATCTCATATCTATCTATATATCTATCTATCTCATATCTATCTATCTATCTATCTCATATCTATCTATGTATCTATCTATCTCATATCTATCTATCTCATATCTACTGTGTTTCCCCGAAAATAAGGCACCCCCTGAAAATAAGACACCCCCTGAAATTTGCAGAAGTCCCAAATATAAGGTACCCCCGATAGTAAGGCATAGTAAAGTGTCCCCTGCTGCCATCCCCATTGTCTCCTACCTCCGGATGTATAGGTAGATCTGCAGACAGTCTGCTGATATCCTGTCCCTGCTGTGCTGTACGAGTGTGCTGTTGTGAGCTCCCCTTGCTGGCTGGAAAAGTCCATACCGTACGTTCTGTTCCTGCTGTACATGTCTGCTGTGATGAGCTCCCCCTGGTGGCCGGAAGCTGCAATACCATCCCTGCTTTCAAGTGGTACAGAACCTTCTGTCTGCAGACAGGTACGTTACTTTACAGCCCTTATTTTTTGATGGCTCTGTGTGTGAGTCAGGCAACCTGTGTGTGATTCTTAAAGGGGTTGTCCCGCGCCGAAACGGGTTTTGTTTTTTTTTTAACCGCGCGAGACAACCCCGATGCAGGGGTTAAAAAAACAACCCGCACAGCGCTTACCTGAATCCCGGCGGTCCGGCGTCTTCATACTTACCTGCTGAAGATGGCCGCCGGGATCCTCTGTCTCCGTGGACCGCAGGGCTTCTGTGCGGTCCATTGCCGATTCCAGCCTCCTGATTGGCTGGAATCGGCACGTGACGGGGCGGAGCTACACGGAGCTACACGGAGCCCCATAGAGAACAGGAGAAGACCCGGACTGCGCAAGCGCGGCTAATTTGGCCATCGGAGGGCGAAAATTAGTCGGCACCATGGAGACGAGGACGCCAGCAACGGAGCAGGTAAGTATAAAACTTTTTATAACTTCTGTATGGCTCATAATTAATGCACAATGTACATTACAAAGTGCATTATTATGGCCATGCAGAAGTGTATAGACCCACTTGCTGCCGCGGGACAACCCCTTTAAGGCTGGGTTCTCACAGAGCGTATTTCCAGCGGAAATCTCGCAGTTTGGCAACAGCGATAAACAGCGAGATTTCCGCCGGGAAAGCGCTGCTTCAAAACCCACGGTATTCAGCCGCTTGTTTTGAAGCGACCTGGCTGCACGCTTTTCCGTTTCTGTGGCTGGTGAATCCACACCACAACACCGGCTTCTCCCAGCTTTGCCGTGACAGATTTGCTGTCCCATGGGGACGAGATTTCTGAGAAATTTTATCCACAAAGCAGGCCAATTGAGGGATTAGCGGCCACAGACGGATTTGCCGCGGCGAAATAAGACACCCCCTGAAAATAAGACGTAGCGCATATTTGGGAGCAAAAAATAATATAAGACGTGTCTTTTTTTCGGGGAAACGGTATCTAGCTATGTATCTATCTATCTCATATCTATCTATCTATCCATCTCATATCTATCACATATCTATCTATCTATTACATATCTATCTATCTATCTCATATCTCTCTCTCTCTCTCTCTCTCTCTCTCTCTCTCTCATATCTATCTATTAGGGATGAGCGAGTATACTCGCTAAAGCACTACTCGCTCGAGTAATGTGCCTAAGCCGAGTATCTCCCTGCTCGTCCCTAAAGATTCGGGGGCCGCCGCAGCTGATAGGTGAGTTGCGGCGGGGAGCAGGGGAGAGTGGGCGGGAGAGAGAAATCTCCCCTCCGTTCCTCCCGGCTCTCCCCCGCAGCTCCCCGCCCCGCGCCGGCCCCCGAATCTTTCGGGACGAGCGGGGAGATACTCGGCTAAGGCACATTACTCGAGCGAGTAGTGCCTTAGCGAGTATACTCGCTCATCCCTACTATCTATCTATCTCATATCTATCTATCTACCTATCTATCTATCGCATATCTATCTATCTCATATCTATCTATCTATCGCATATCTATCTATCGCATATCTATCTATCGCATATCTATCTATCTCATATCTATCTATCTATCTCATATCTATCTATCTATCTCATATCTATCTATCTATCTATCTATCTATCTATCTATCTATCTATCTCATATCTATCTATCTCAAATCTATCTATCTCATATCTATCTATCGATCGATCTATCTATCTAATATCTATCTATCTATCTTTCTATCTATCTCCTCAGAATACTGGTTGATATGGTTTTAATGGAGTCATTTGGTTCCCACTTATTACAGGGCCAACGATGTCTGTTTATGGTAGGTTTACTAAGTAATCTTGTTAATTATTCCGAAAATAGATCTCATTTCTAATTCTGTCATCATTTTAGGCAATGACATGCTTAACGATTTCATCCTATCTGTGTTTGTATAAGATGATAAGACACATGGACTGGTATCATTGTCCAAGCAATGCTGTTCTCCACCTTAATCTTCCTGACATTTCCACTTATTCTTTAAGGTGAACTTAAGAAATGGTGAAACCAGTGCACAAAAGCCGGGCTGAAGAAGAGGGGATGATTGTGAATCTCTGAACCGTCTGCATACAATATGCACTTTCCATGGAGAATGATGTCTGAGATGTAACGGAGGTGAACTCGTTATTTTACTATTTAAGACTACATTGTTACTGCATCATAATAATAACTAGGTCACTTAGAGTAAGGCCTCATCTCCACGGGTGGATTTGATTTGCAGAATGCCCTGCACGGGCAATCAACCCATAGGGATGCATGGGTGTCCGCAAATTGATTAAAACATATGGAATTGATTGGCGGACCTTCCGGTCTGGAAAACTAATCACAGCATGCTCCATGCTCCAAGCCAATAGAAGCCATATGATCCACGGCACACTCACAGCCGACACTGCAGATGTGCCACGGATCTGCGGGAAGGCAGGAGTTTAAAAAAACGTGCCCTGTGCATGTGTGTGGCCGGGCGGCGTGCCCGCATGCATCCACAGTGCTGAAGAATGAAGATCTGGACAGGAGGGAGAAGACCCGGACAGGTAAAAAAATGTCCTTGGCCGCCGGCAGGGTTGGCTACTGCGGGCGGAATCTGACCCACCTGTGGACATGAGGCCTAAGGCAGCCTTCATGCCTGCATCAGGGTCAGTTCAGAGTTTCCATCCCTCTGCTCCATTTTTGGAGGACAGAAACTGAAATCAAACTGAAAAAAACAGATCAGTTTTTTTCCCCATTGATTTCAATGAGGTTTCAAAAAAACACAAAGCAGAGAGAAGCGCTTCTGTTTGCTCTCCTTCCTTATGAGGCCGTATGAGAATTTGTCTTTGTATGACGAACTGCAGTTTTTATTTGTACCATGTTTTGGACATTTTTCGTTTTTCTTTGGAGGGCAAGAAGAAAAACACATTAGCCCCGCCACTGTTTTTATGTGTTTTTTTATTTACAGCGTTAGGCATTTTAAAAAGTGCTAATCATTTTATTTAGCTGTTTCCACTTTTGCACAACAAAACCTTTTTTGGAGAATTTTTTATTTTTTTTTGCATTGCTGCATTCAAAGTCCCATAATGTTTTTATTTTTCCATCAACGGAGATCGGTGAGTGCTTGCTTTTTGTGTGACAAGCTGTAGTTTTATTAGTACCACATTGGTGTACATCAGGCTTTCTTGGTTACTTTTATTGAATTCTTTTTGGGTGGCTAAACAACAATATAAGCATTTTGGCTTTTTTTTTTTTACAGTTTTTACCATGCAGAATGAATAGTGTGTTCAGTTTGTTCTACGGGTCATTATGGATATGATGATACCAAATATATGTTTTGGTTTTTTTTCATACAAAGAGGGGAAAGTGCACAAAAAAGGCTTTTCTTTAATTATTATTGTTTTTTTAAAACTATTTTTTATGTTTTTACTGGGGACTTCAACAAGAATGATTATGATAATAAATTGCAGTACTTCTGTATTGCAATGCATTATCACTTACATGAGTAATCATAGGCCATGGCAGGCCTGGACGCCACTGTCCGCCATCTGATTGCATTTGCAACCCATCGACGCTCTGTGATTACATATTGGAGGGACGATAATGTCAAAGAGGGAGTGTAATCCCAATGTGAACCCTTTACATGCTCTAATCTACATTGATTGCAGTATTTAAAGAGTTAACTAACAGAGGGGATTGGTGTTCTCACCAATCCCTGCTGTTGCTGCGGGAGGCTGGCTGTCAGTGACAGTCAGCTTCTGCTGCAGGATTGTTCAGGCTCACTTCTGTTACATTAAGTACCAAGCACCCAGGACAAAAACCATATATACTCGAGTATAAGCCTAGTTTTTCAGACCATTTTTATGTGCTGAAAAAGCCCCCCTCGGCTTATATTCGAGTCAGGGAAGGGTTTGTGTTCCAGGCGGCAATGCGGCAAGCTGCTTGAGTTCTCCCCACTGTAATTCCACAGCATCCTCTCTGCTCGGCTCTGTCATCCACTGTCGTCAACGCTGTGATTGGATCGAGAACCAGCCAATCACAGCCGGAACTCAATCATTCACAGCCACTTAATGAATGACATTTACTGATTGGCTGTGAATGATTGAGGCCCAGCTGTGATTGGCTGGCACTCAATCCAATCACAGCGCTTACTTACACAGCGCTGATGGCGGGGGATTTGAAAGTCGAGCAGGGAGATGACAGCGGGGAGAATTCAAGCAGCTTGCCGCACAGACACAGACAACGGCTGGGAGGTGAGTATGGAGGTTTTTTTTTTACCCAGTATATACTGGAGTATAGCTTGGCTTATACTAGAGTCAATAAGTTTTCCCAGTTTTTTTGTGGTAAAATTTGTTGACTCAGCTTATACTCGGGTCGGCTAATACTCGAGTATATACAGTATGTCCTGTAGTGTTAAGGGGTTAATAATACACATGGCTGCTCCCTTTTATTTAATGCAGAAGTTTGTGTTCCAAGCTGCATTACCCTCTGCTACTTCAGAACTCCATGTGTTAATAATGTCTTGAGAAACCGGCAAGTATCCCCAGGGTATTGTTAGAAGTGCCTATTATATTGTTTATACCTCTAAAATTGTATGGAAATTCAAGCTACAAACTGGCGATTACTCGAATTTTGGAAAAACTCTATTTTATTGTGTCTTAAAAAATGAAACTGTAAATGAAAGTGGTCCAACGGCCCGCAGCGCGCCACGCTATAACTCACATATTCCTTTCCCTCACACTATGAGCTCAGCTTCTGGAAAGCCGTCCGCATTGTATTGTTGTTGTTTTGTGATTTTCTCTCCAATCCTATTTTTCCCGTTTTACTTTTCAGAAAGAGCAAAAGAGGAATAAAAAAAATATAAAATCTGCCGGAGGCGTCTGGCCAGGCCGACCGCGTGAAGAGGTGGGTTCCATTGTAGGTGTTGACAGTTTAAAATAAATCCAGGGCCCTACCTAACATTTACAGGAAAGTTATAAAATCAGTGAAACAGCATGAGTGCGTTACTGTGGAGACCAGACACACACAATAAACAGCCCACTGTGACCGGCTATACCGACCGGTAGGCCTGAAATCCATCACTTTGCAAAAGCATTATATGCTGTTGAAAGCTCTTTATTCGGAGGCAGCCGCGTGTTGAAGTCTTAAGAAGCATTAACCATTTCAGAGCCATGCCTACAATACTAATATCTTCATAACAAGCTCATATGTGTGTGCATGACAGAGAGATAGCTAAATTAAGTAGATGATAAGTAGATAAATATTGAATTGATGGATGAATGAATGGATGGATAGATAGATAGATAGATAGATAGATAGATAGATATGAGATAGATGGATAGATAGATAGAAAGATAGATGATAGATACGTAGATAGATAGCAAGACAGATAGCTAGATTTTAGATAGGTACTTATATAGATATTAAATACATACATACTGTTTAAGAGACAGATGATAGATATAAGATAAATAAATAGATAGATAGATAGAATGATATATATGAGATGGATAGATATGACATAGATAGATATGTAATATATATTAGATAGATAGATAAATAGATAGATATTGCATATATACTGTATGAGAGATAGATAGCAAGACAGATTGATAGATTTTAGATAGATACTGATATAGATATTAAGTAGATACATAATGTATAAGAGATAGGTAGCTAGACAAATAGCTGGATGATAGATAAATATAGATAGTTAGATATGAGATAGATAGATAACTAGATAGAAGTGAGATAAATATATATGAGATAGATATGCAATATATATGAGATAGATATGCAATATATATTAGATTGATAGATATTACATACATACTGTGTGAGAGATAGATAGCAAGACAAATACCTAGATGATTGATAGATAGATAGATAGATAGATAGATAGATAGATAGATAGATAGATAGATAGATAAATAGATAGACATGAGATAGATATGCAATATTTATTAG
The DNA here is from genome assembly GCF_035609145.1 of Eleutherodactylus coqui. NCBI lineage: Eukaryota > Metazoa > Chordata > Amphibia > Anura > Eleutherodactylidae > Eleutherodactylus > Eleutherodactylus coqui. Next base: position 112,680,917 of record NC_089849.1, read on the forward strand.
ATATTACATACATAATTTCTGGGAGATAGATAGCAATATAGATAGATAATAGATACGTAGATAGATAGCTAGACTTTGGATAACTAGATAAATACTGTATGAGAGCTTGATAGCAATAAACTTAGATAGATAGATATAAAATAGGTTTGAAATAGATAGATAGAAATGAAATAGATAAATAGACGGATAGATAGATGATAGATACATAGATAGATAGCAAAACAGATAGCAAGGCTATAGATAACTAGATCTATATATATATTTGATAGATAGACAGATAGATGGATAGATGGATGGATAGATAGATAGATATGTAATATATATTAGATAGATAGATATTGCATATATACTGTATGAGAGATAGATAGCAAGATTGATAGATTTTAGATAGATACTGATATAGATATTAAGTAGATACATAATGTATAAGATAGGTAGTTAGACAGCTGGATGATAGCTAGATGATGGATAAATATAGATATGATATAGATAGTTAGATATGAGATAGATAGATAAATAGATAGATGTAAGATAAATAGATATGAGATAGCAAGATAGATAGATATGAGATAGATAGATAGATAGATAGATAGATAGATAGATAGATAGATAGATAGATATGAGATAGATAGATAGATGTGAGATAGATAGATAGATATGAGATAGATAGATAGATGACAAATAGAGATGAGCGAACACCAAAATGTTCGGGTGTTCGTTATTCGTAACGAACTTCCCGTGATGCTCGAGGGTTCGTTTCGAACAACGAACCCCATTGAAGTCAATGGGCGACCAGAACATTTTTGTATTTCGCCGATGCTCGCTAAGGTTTTCATGTGTGAAAATCTGGGCAATTCAGGAAAGTGATGGGAATGACACAGTGACGGATAGGGCAGGCGAGGGGCTACATGTTGGGCTGCATCTCAAGTTCCCAGGTCCCACTATTAAGCCACAATAGCGGCAAGAGTGGGCCCCCCCCCTTCCCAACAACTTTTACTTCTGAAAAGCCCTCATTAGCATGGCATACCTTTGCTAAGCACCACACTACCTCCAACAAAGCACAATCACTGCCTGCATGACACTCCACTGACACTTCTCCTGGGTTACATGCTGCCCAACCGCCCCCCCTCCCCCCCCACAGCGCACACCAAAGTGTCCCTGGGCAGCCTTCAGCTGCCCTCATGCCACACCACGCTCATGTCTATTTAGAATTGCGTCTGCCATGACGAGGGACCGCAGGCACACACTGCAGAGGTTGGCACGGCTAGGCAGCGACCCTCTTTAAAAGTGGCGGAGCGATAGCCCACAATGCTGTACAGAAGCAATGAGAAATAGAATCCTGTGCCACCGCCATCAGGAGCTGCACACGTGGGCATAGCAATGGGGAACCTATGTGCCACACACTATTCATTCTGTCAAGGTGTCTGCATGCCCCAGTCAGACCGGGCTTTTTAATTCATAGACACAGGCAGGTACAACTCCCTATTGTGAAGTCCCTGTCGACCCACAGCATGGGTGGCTCCCTGGAACCCACCGGCGGTACACAGAAATATCCCATTGCATTGCCCAACACAGCTGAGGTAGTAATGTCGTGCTTAATGCAGGTGGGCTTCGGCCCACACTGCATGCCCCAGTCTGACTGGGGTTCTTTATAAGTGTACAGATGTAGTAAAAACTCCGTGTGCACCTACAGCATGGGTGGGTGCCAGGAAGCCACCGGCGGTACATAGAAATATCCCATTGCATTGCCCAACACAGCTGAGGTAGTAATGTTGTGCTTAACCCTTTCCAATCCAATTTGTATATGGTTTTCCTAGGGGGCTTACTCTTTTTCTGCTGTTATACAACGGCGCTATATGCTGGCTAAAGCCAGTACTGCATGAGCTGACACGTAGGATAGGCTCCGACAGCAGAGAGGCTGGCAATATACAGTAAGAGAACCCCGACGGACGTCTACCAACAACGGAGCTGTACAGCCTTAAACCCTAATGTCTTCACAGGTCACACAGTGGACTGGAAAGGGTTAATGCAGGTGGGTTTCGGCCCACACTGCATGCCCCAGTCAGACTGGGGTTCTTTACAAGTGGACACATGTAGGTTTAACTCCCTGTGGACCCACTGCCTGGGTGGGTGCCAGGAAGCCACCGGCGGTACATAGAAATATCCCATTGCATTGCCCAACACAGCTGAGGTAGTAATGTCGTGCGTAATACAGGTGGGCTTCGGCCCACACTGCATGCCCCAGTCAGACGGGTTCTTTAGAAGTGTACAGATGTATTAAAAACTCAGTGTGCACCTACAGCATGGGTGGCTCCCTGGAACCCACCGGCGGTACACAAAAATATCCCATTGCATTGCCCAACACAGCTGAGGTAGTAATGTCGTGCGTAATACAGGTGGGCTTCGGCCCACACTGCATGCCCCAGTCAGACTGGGGTTCTTTACAAGTGGACACATGTAGGTTTAACTCCCTGTGGACCCACTGCCTGGGTGGGTGCCAGGAAGCCACCGGCGGTACATAGAAATATCCCATTGCATTGCCCAACACAGCTGAGGTAACGTCAGCTGTAATGCAGGTGGGCTAAAAATTAATTTGATTACACTGTAGGCGAGGGCCCACAAAAATTGCTGTATCAACAGTACTAATGTACATCCCAAAAATTGGCCATGGCCAGCCAAGAGGGCAGGTGAAACCCATTAATCGCTTTGGTTAATGTGGCTTAAGTGGTAACTAGGCCTGGAGGCAGCCCAGTGTAACGAAAAATTGGTTCAAGTTAAAGTTCCAACGCTTTTAAGCGCATTGAAACTTATAAAAATTGTTCTGAAAAATTATTTGAGTGAGCCTTGTGGCCCTAAGAAAAATTGCCCGTTCAGCGTGATTACGTGAGGTTTCAGGAGGAGGAGCAGGAGGAGGAGGAGGAGGAATATTAGACACAGATTGATGAAGCAGAAATGTCCCCGTTTTGGATGGTGAGAGAGAACGTAGCTTCCATCCGCGGGTGCAGCCTACGTATTGCTTACATATCGCTGCTGTCCGCTGGTGGAGAACAGAAGTCTGGGGAAATCCAGCCTTTGTTCATCTTGATGAGTGTTAGCCTGTCGGCACTGTCGGTTGACAAGCGGCTACGCTTATCTGTGATGATTCCCCCAGCCGCACTAAACACCCTCTCCGACAACACGCTAGCCGCAGGACAAGCAAGCACCTCAAGGGCATACAGGGCTAGTTCAGGCCACGTGTCCAGCTTCGACACCCAGTAGTTGTAGGGGGCAGAGGCGTCACCAAGGATGGTCGTGCGATCCGCTACGTACTCCCTCACCATCCTTTTGCAGTGCTCCCGCCGACTCAGCCGTGACTGGGGAGCGGTGACACAGTCTTGGTGGGGAGCCATAAAGCTGGCCAGGCCCTTAAAGACTGTTGCACTGCCTGGGATGTACATGCTGCTCGATCTACGCACATCCCCTGCAACATGGCCCTCGGAACTGCGCCTTCTGCCACTAGCGCTGTCGGCTGGGAATTTTACCATCAGCTTGTCCGCAAGGGTCCTGTGGTATAGCAACACTCTCGAACCCCTTTCCTCTTCGGGAATCAGAGTGGGCAGGTTCTCCTTATACCGTGGATCGAGCAGTGTGTACACCCAGTAATCCGTAGTGGCCAGAATGCGTGCAACGCGAGGGTCACGAGAAAGGCATCCTAACATGAAGTCAGCCATGTGTGCCAGGGTACCTGTACGCAACACATGGCTGTCTTCACTAGGAAGATCACTTTCAGGATCCTCCTCCTCCTCCTCCTCCTCCTCAGGCCATACACGCTGAAAGGATGACAGGCAATCAGCCGGTGTACCGTCAGCAGCGGCCCAAGCTGTCTCTTCCCCCTCCTCCTCATCCTCCTCATGCTCCTCCTCCTCCTCCTGTACGCGCTGAGAAATAGACAGGAGGGTGCCCTGACTATCCAGCGGCATACTGTCTTCCCCCGCCCCCGTTTCCGAGCGCAAAGCAGCTGCCTTTATGGTTTGCAGGGAATTTCTCAAGATGCATAGCAGAGGAATGGTGACGCTAATGATTGTAGCATCGCCGCTCACCACCTGGGTAGACTCCTCAAAATTACCAAGGACATGGCAGATGTCTGCCAACCAGGCCCACTCTTCTGAAAGGAATTGAGGAGGCTGACTCCCACTGCGCCGCCCATGTTGGAGTTGGTATTCGACTATAGCTCTACGCTGTTCATAGAGCCTGGCCAACATGTGGAGCGTAGAGTTCCACCGTGTGGGCACGTCGCACAGCAGTCGGTGCACTGGCAGCTTAAAGTGATGTTGCAGGGTGCACAGGGTGGCAGCGTCCGTGTTGGACTTGTGGAAATGTGCGCTGAGCTGGCGCACCTTTCAGAGCAGGTCTGACAAGCATGGGTAGCTTTTCAGAAAGCGCTGAACCACCAAATTAAAGACGTGGGCCAGGCATGGCACGTGCGTGAGGCTGCTGAGCTGCAGAGCCGCCACCAGGTTACGGCCGTTGTCACACACGACCATGCCCGGTTGGAGGCTCAGCAGCGCAAGCCAGCGGTCGGTCTGCTGTGTCAGACCCTGCAGCAGTTCGTGGGCCATGTGCCTCTTCTCTCCTAAGCTGAGTAGTTTCAGCACGGCCTGCTGGCGCTTGCCCACTGCTGTGCTGCCACCCCGCGCGACACCAACTGGTGGCGACGTGCTGCTGCTGACACATCTTGATTGCGAGACAGAGGTTGCGTAGGAGGAGGAGGGTGGTTTAGTGGAGGAAGCATACACCGCCGCAGATACCAGCACCGAGCTGGGGCCCGCAATTCTGGGGGTGGGTAGGACGTGAGCGGTCCCAGGCTCTGACTCGGTCCCAGCTTCCACTAAATTCACCCAATGTGCCGTCAGGGAGATATAGTGGCCCTGCCCGCCTGTGCTTGTCCACGTGTTCGTTGTTAAGTGGACCTTGGCAGTAACCGCGTTGGTGAGGGCGCGTACAATGTTGCAGGAGACGTGGTCGTGCAGGGCTGGGACGGCACATCGGGAAAAGTAGTGGCGACTGGGAACCGAGTAGCGCGGGGCCGCCGCCTTCATCATGTTTTTGAAACGCTTGAGTGTGCGGGTGCGTGGCGGCGTACTTGCGCTTGCGCTCAAACAGTTGCGCTATCGACGGCTGGACGCTGCGCTGAGAGACATTGCTGGATAGGGCCGAGGACAGCGGAGGTGAGGGTGTGGGTGCAGGCCAGGAGACGGTCGTGCCTGTGTCCTGAGAGGGGGGTTGGATCTCAGTGGCAGGTTGGGGCACAGGGGGAGAGTCAGTGGTGCAAACCGGAGGCGGTGAACGGCCTTCGTCCCACCTTGTGGGGTGCTTGGCCATCATATGCCTGCGCATGCTGCTGGTGGTGGCTCCCCGGCTGATCTTGGCGCAACAAACCTTGCATACCACAGTTTGCGGTCGTCTGCACTCTCAGTGAAAAACTGCCACAACTTTGAGCACCTCGGCCTCTGCAGGGTGGCATGGCGCGAGGGGGCGCTTTGGGAAACAGTTGGTGGATTATTCGGTCTGGCCCTGCCTCTACCCCTGGCCACCGCACTGCCTCTTCCAACCTGCCCTGCTGCTGCACTTGCCTCCCCCTCTGAAGACCTGTCCTCAGTAGGCGTAGCAAGCCAGGTGGGGTCAGTCACCTCATCGTCCAGCTGCTCTTCCTACGAATCCTCTGTGCGCTCCTCCCTCGGACTTACTGCCCTTACTACTACCTCACTGATAGACAACTGTGTCTCATCGTCATCGTCCTCCTCACCCACTGAAAGCTCTTGAGACAGTTGCTGGAAGTCCCCAGCCTCATCCCCCGGACCCCGGGAACTTTCCAAAGGTTGGGCATCGGTCACGATAAACTCCTCTGGTGGGAGAGGAACCATTGCTGCCCAATCTGGGCAGGGGCCCGAGAACAGTTCCTGGGAGTCTGCCTGCTCCTCAGAATGTGTCATTTTCTTGGAGTGAGGATACTGGGAGGAAGGAGGAGCAGCATCCAGAGGATTCAGAGTTGCAGCTGTGGACGGCGTAGAAGACTGGGTGGTCGATAGATTGCTGGATGCACTTTCTGCCATCCACGACAGGGCCTGCTCACACTGCTCATTTTCTAATAAAGGTCTACCGCGTGGACCCATTAATTGTGAGATGAATCTGGGGACCCCTGAAACTTGCCTCTCTCCTAATCCCGCAGCAGTCTGCTGCGATACACCTGGATCAGGAGCTCGGCCTGTGCCCCCACCCTGACTTGGGCCCCCGCATCCTCGCCCGCGTCCACGTCCTCTAGACCTACCCCTACCCCTCAGCATGGTGTATTACGAGTAGAGCAGAAACAGAACGCTGTAATTAAATGTGCCGCTTATTGGCCTGTGGTTGGAGGCTGACTTCGCTTACGGAACACACAGCAGAGCCAGGAAACAATTTTGCGCACGCCTGTAGTGAGACGTATGTGCGTATGACTGAGCTAGTGGAATTCACAGCGCAGAAGCAATCAAGTGGCCAAAGGGCACTGGTAGGCCTTAAGTATTTAGCTTCAATTTTTTTAAATGGTGAGCTGAAACACCAGACAGATACTGTATGCAGCGTATATTATGTATACTGTTTCCCTCTGGCGCTATGATGGCGGTGATGTAACGGAGACAGCAGAGCCAGGAGACAATTTTGTGCAAGCCTGCTGTAACGCTTAGCTGCGTATTAATTAGGACTACTACTCCCAGCAGACACGCAGTACACTGAAGACGGTCACAGGCAGCCCAAATATAGTATTTTTCCCGCGCTTTTTGAGCGCTTCAGCCAATCACAATCAGAGCTACCAGCAGGCGGGGATTTTAAATCCCTGCATGCTGATAGCTCAGCAGCGCTACAGAGCCAGGGACAGCGGCAGAAGTCGCCGCTGAGCCCCGGCAGCCGTCAGTGGCTTTTTAGGCAAGGGCTTCATAAGCCCTTCCCTGAAAAGCCATTTTTAAATAGTGTAAAAAAAATTAATAAATAGAATACTCACCTGACGGGGCTCAGCCATGGCTTCTGCCTCTGTCCTCGGCTCTATAGTTCTGAGCTACCAGCATGCTGGTAGCTCTGATTGTGATTGAAGCGCTCAGCCAATCACAATCAGAGCTACCAGCAGGTGGGGATTTTAAATCCCTGGCTGCTGATAGCTGAGATCTACAGAGTCGGTGACAGCCAGGAGAAGACGCGGCTGAGCCCGGCAGCCAAAAGGAGGTGAGTATGTTTTTTTTTTTACCACTTTTCTTTGTTTTTCAGGGAAGGGCTTATATTTAAAGCCCTTCTCTCTAAAACATTTCAGGGGTGCCGGCAGCAGGATCCTCCAGCGCAGCAGGATCCTCCTGCGCAGCTGTCATGTGTGACAGCTAAGGTAGGGAATCCTTTATTTCCTTTGCTGCATATGTCACAGATGTGGCTGGTGCAGCAGGGAATTCTTTTTCCTTGAGGGGATGCAGAAAACATCTGTCGCTCGCATTGACTTCAATGGGGTTCGTTACTCGAAATGAGCTCTCGAGCATTACAAAAAGCTCGGCTCGAGTAACGAGCAACTGAGCATTTTGGTGCTCGCTCATCTCTACCAGGGGTACATTTTAAGCAGCAAATGTTTTTCAGGGAAGGGCTTATATTTAAAGCCCTTCTCTCTAAAACATTTCAGGGGTGCCGGCAGCAGGATCCTCCAGCGCAGCTGTCATGTGTGACAGCTAAGGTAGGGAATCCTTTATTTCCTTTGCTGCATATGTCACAGATGTGGCTGGTGCAGCAGGGAATTCTTTTTCCTTGAGGGGATGCAGAAAACATCTGTCGCACGCAGAAAGTTTTTTAAAATTTATTCATCTTTTTTACACTAAACTTTTAGTTTTTCAGGGAAAGGCTTGTATGTAAAGCGATTTCCCTAAAAAACATTTCAGGGGTGCCGGTAGACTATTGTTTCACATGAAGCCGCCGGCAGCAGCCGTGGCTCCATTGAAAACAAGTCAGGCAGCTACCGAGCATAGGTCACCCTGAAAAATGCTTGGGTCTCCCATTGACTTCAATGGGGTTCGTTACTCGAAACGAGCTCTCGAGCATTACAAAAAGCTCGGCTCGAGTAACGAGCAACTGAGCATTTTGGTGCTCGCTCATCTCTACCAGGGGTACATTTTAAGCAGCAAATGTTTTCAAGTTCATGATTTCTTGTTTTCCACATTTGATAGGGCTCTCTTCCATTGTTTTTTTTTTTAAACAAATTTTTTATTGACATTTTGTATTTTCCACAATCAGAAAACAAACAATAAGATAACGTCTCCAGTGACATGAAAAGTAAAATGACATGAGCACAAAAGAGATCAAATGACAATGCACATCACCCGTTGTTAATTTAGAGACGATCACAACAACAAAGTGACGAGAGCCACTAGGGGAGACATCTCGCCAAACAGGGCGGCCGCCCTGTCCGGGATGCCACCAGAGAACATCAAGATTAACTTCAAACACGGGATAACAGGTACAGTAGGTAACGAAACACAGGGGGAAGGTTAGGGGGGGAAAGGGGGGGGGGAATAGTCTCGTGCTTCATCTGTCTCTGCGTATGGTGAGAATCCGAGTGGAGAAGACTAGAACGGCTAGGGGTGCCGACTACGAATCGTGAGGGCTGAGCCGGAGGGTCTCTATGTAGTAGGCGGGGAGAACATGAATCAAGACTCTGCATGTTGAAAGATGGTCGGGTGTCCCCCCTAAAACGTACGGAGGGTCCTGTTATTTTATCACAGAGCTACTCTGATAGAACGCCACGGGCTCCAGGTTTCCAGGTATTTCTCATGGGAACCCCTGGCGTAGCTAGACAACTCCTCCAGGCTCGAAAGGAGATCAACCTTCTCCCTCCACTTAACCAGGGAAGGGGGGTCCTTTCTACACCAGAGAAGGGGGATGAGAGACTTAGCAACATCTATCAAATGTGCTATTAATTTGTGTTTCTGCGGATGGAAGGTAGCTGACGGCTTCCACAGTAATACCACCTCAGGGGAAAGGACTAACCCTGGAGCAAGTCTGCTCAGCACGCATCCCACACCTTTCCAGAAAGGAGTCAGCACCGGGCACTCCCACCACAGATGTAAATATGAACCAGTTGCGGAGTCACACCTCCAGCAGGAGTTCTGAGATGTAAGTTTGTGGTCCGAGAGCCACTGGGGAGTCCTATACCATCTAGATAGCAACTTATAGTGTGATTCCTGCGAAGTAACGCAGGGGGAGGAGCCAAAAGAGTTTCTGAGTATGACCCTCATGTCGCTCTCCGATAGGGAGATCTTGAGCTCCTTCTCCCAGGAGGTGATGAACACTGGTTTAGAGTTGCGCGGAGGTGAGACAAACTGTTTGCGGATGACAGCCAGTTTCCTCTTGGATACATTCTTGTCGTTAAGGGATTTCTCAAAATTAGTTAGAGGTCTGGTCGACCTATGCACGGACAAGAACTTTTTAATGATATGTATTATGTGTGCTGTCATTAGAAAAGGAAGCTTATGTCCGGGTAATAGTTCCCCCAGAATATCCGAGGGGGGCAAGTGAGCCCTCGTCTGTAAGTCTGATATTTTTTTATCGGACAGAATTTGCCAGCTGCCAGCAGAGCAGGGGTCAAGCTGAAGACCCACTGTCATGTGTACCGCGTTTAAAGGGGTGAGAGGAGAGGGGGTAGGGGCCAGCTCCCCTCCCAACTTAAGCCAGGTCTCCATAGCTCCCTTCAAGAGGGGACTGGCCTTTCCTCATCTCCGTAAGATCTGCTTAGGAAACCATAAATCCTGGAGGAGGGTGGGGCCATAAGCGGCCAGTGCGAGGTCATGCACTAGATGGTCTTTGACAGGATGTACTAGCTCCATCCAATGACTTAGATGGGTTGACAGGTATATGTCTCTTGGGTTAGGCAAGTCTATACCTCCATCTGTCCTTCCCCTCACTAGCATGCTGTGGGCTAATCTCGGTCTTCTACCCCTCCAAACATAGTTCAGGACAATTGAGCGCAAAGACTTGAAAAAAGAATTAGGAATATGGATCGGGAGAAGTCGCATTTTATATAAAAAAATTGGCATAACGTAAGATTGAAGAATGTTTTTTCTCCCAACCATGATAAGAAAGGGAAGTCATATGAATGCAGCAAATCTCTTATCCTAGGCAGGAGAGGAGAAAAATTGGCCGAGAACAGATCTTCTACTTTTTTAGTCAGCCGTATACCCAAGAAATCAATGTCTGCTGTGGCCCATGAGAAAGGTGAATTTGTCTTCAGTGCACGACTGCGGTTAGAAGAGATCGAGACACTCAGGACCTTTGACTTTGAATAATTTATTTTGAAATTAGATAAGGTCCCGAATTCCTCTAAGAGAGTGGTGAGACGCGGCAGACCCTCCTCCGGGTTCGTGACTAGGAAGACAATGTCGTCTGCATAAGCTGCCAGTGAGAGGGTCTTCTGGCCCACTTTTAGACCCCGGATGCCCGAATCTAGTCGGATCCTCTGTAAGAACGGCTCTAGGGCGAGGATAAATAGCGAGGGAGATAGGGGGCATCCCTGACGAGTGCCGTTACTAATATTAAAGGGGGGCAAAAGGATTTCGTTTATTTTAAGTCTGCATATGGAGCGGCGTATAGAGAAAAATGGCGGTAATGAAAGTGGGAGGTATTTTGAATTGGGAGAGAACTGTTTGCATGTATAGCCAATTAACCCGGTCAAAGGCTTTTTCAGCGTCAGAGCCGACCAAAGCCAATGGAATGTTTAATGTTTGTGCGTGTCTTATTGCATGAAGAAGTCTGATACAGTCATCTTTACCTTCCCTGCCCCTGACGAAACCAGCCTGCTCCACGTTTACTAAGGATGGGATATATCTTTCCAATCTTTTTGCGAGAAGTTTAGCCCACATCTTCACGTCAAAGTTAATTAGAGAAATAGGCCTGTAACTTCCGCAAGCTTCAGGATCTTTATTCTCCTTATGTATTAACGTGATGTGCGCTTCTTGCGCTTGTTTGGGCAGTGAGTCTCCCCGGAGTAGGGAGTTAAATAGTTCCGTTAAATGAGGAGTCAGACAGGATTTAAAGGCTTTGTAATACGCGGCCAGTAATCCATCGGGGCCAGGGCTTTTACCCGAAGGGGATGATGTCAGGAGGTCATCCACCTCTTGAGAGGAAACTGGTCTCGTCAGGGCTACCGCTGCATCTTCGTCTAAACAAGGGAGGTCCAGCTCGCTCAAAAAAGCCTGTATCTGAGTGTGTGCTATCTGTCTTTCTTCCGGGGTGTGGGGTTGGCGAATATTATACAATTGGGAGTAGTAGGCTTGGAATTCCGCCGCTATGTCCACAGAGGATGTGACAGTACCTCCCGAGTTGGTCCTTAGTGAACTAATGAAGTTTCTTTTCTGAGCTTTTTTAATAAGAGCAGAGGTCCATTTACTCCCTCTATTGCCCTGTACAAAAACTGTTTTTTGCAAGTATAGATGTTTCTTATTGTACTTTGAATCGAAGTCTCTCTTCAACTCATTCCTAAGGCTAGTTAGTTTATCTAATGAGGCCTTGCATTGAGAGCTTTTTGCGGCTTGTTATAGTTTAGTTATTTGCTGAAGCTTTTCATCTGTCTCTTTTTGTTGCCTTTTTTTAATTCTAGAGCTCAGCGCAATTAATAAGCCCCTTGCGTAGGCCTTGTGAGCTTCCCATGTCATTGGAATTGAAACCTCTTGAGAATTACTTAGTTGGAAGAATTCTTCTAATCGGGACCTAAGATATTGTTTATCCTCCTCTGCGTCCAGGAGCGAGGGGTTTAATTTCCATCTCCATTCACGAGGAGAAGGTGGGATGAGGTCTACGTCGATGTGGAGTGGAGCATGGTCTGAGATTAAGATGGGGTCTATTTTAGCTCCGATGACGGTGTTTAATAGGGACGAGGAAATAAAAATATAGTCGAGGCGTTGGAAGGAGAGGTGTACGTGAGAGTAAAAGGTGAAATCCTTCGTGGACGGGTTGAAATGCCTCCATGCATCTACCAAACCCAACTCCGAGAAACCACGGTACAGTCTTCTAAGTTTAGTCTGAGAGATGTGGGACCTTCCGGTCGATGAGTCGAGAATGGGACTTAAAGTCAAATTTAGATCACCTCCCAGGAGAATTGGGCCCTCTGCGAAATGCTTTAAGATCTCGAGATGTCCCAGCAACCAGGGCACCTGCCCCGCGTTTGGAGCGTACAAATTAGCAATCGTCACTTTTTGATTTAGAAGTTTGCCTCTTAAAAAGAGGACTCTTCCCTCATCATCTGAATGTTGGGCTTCACATGTAAAAGCTACTGAATGATGAAACAGTACAGAGACCCCCCTAGTGGCGGATGTCGGATGCGTGCTGTGGTATGCCTGCGTGAAATGTTTTCCAGGGAGTGATAAACGTCTATTTCCCCTGAAGTGGGTTTCCTGCAGGAATGCAATTTTAGTACCGTACCTTCTCAGCAGCAACGCTATGTGATGCCTTTTGGATGGTGAATTCAGTCCTTTCACATTCCACGTGGTCCATTTCATTGGTTCATTCATGCTAATGTAGATTCTAGCACACCTAACTCTGGAGAGCGTGGAAAAAGAAAAGCGTCAGTCGTAGGCAGATAAAAGACTACTACAACTCCTGTATTCGGATTCGCCTATCTGGGTACCCGAGACTGATGGGTGGAGGGAAAGGGGGAGGAAGAAGAACACCTGGGGAGAGCTGAGGAGGGAGGACCAACTTAACAGAGACAAAAGGGAGGGAGGTAGACTGTAAAAAAACCGTATGAACGAGAGAACTAGGCTATTCTCTCCAGATGGAAAGTACTGCGGGGTCTCACGTCGACTGGATCGTCTGTTCGTGAGATGATGGAGGGGGGGAGGGTAAGATGGGTGTGAGGCGGGTTGGTCGGCCTTTACTCGGATAAAGACCGATCAACTATGGACAGCCTGAACTGCAGGGGTCCGACGGGGTCCTTTAGAGAGGACAACCATGAAGGGGGGTATAAGGTCATGGATCCCATCTCGAGTTAGACGAGAGAGGGATGCAATAATAGCGGAGGAGTCAACTTTAACCTGATAAACATATCATAACATGCTGCGACACTATATAGTAATTATACTAAGCCGTTTCGGTGAGTTCGAGGTCGGTCGGAAGCCGAAAAGCTTGAACGCCGGCTTGAGTCAACACGGACACTTTCTTAACGGCGCATAGCCAGGCCGTATGTGTACAGCCTGTAAAGAAAAAAGGCACACAATAACAACAACATACGGAAGCTTCAAGTGTCCTCGTTGTTGATGGTTTCCTTTGCCTTCTTTCGCTTCCCTCTAGGAGACTTCGCATTGGAGGCTGGTTGCCAAGCATCAGGCGGAGGGAGTTTTGGCAGGTTCGGGAACCCTGGAAGCGGGAGCCAACACGGCAGATCGAGAGGAGGTATATCCAGCAGGGGCCAAGCTTTGTGCAGATCCTCTGGGGTTCTTATAGTGAGCCTGCGCCCCCCTACGGTAATCCCAAGTCCAAAAGGGAACAACCAGGCGTAACGCAAGCCTTTAGCCCTGAGGGCCTCAAGCAACGGTCGCAGGAGTCTCCTCTTGTACAGAGTTGAGGGCGCTAGGTCTTGATAAAACTGCAGTGCGTGCCCTCCAAACTTTAACCCTTTGTGCTCTCTCGCAGAATTTAAAATAGCCAGGGTGTCTTGGTGAGAGAGCATTTTACAAATAATGTCCCTGGGAGGATCATTTGTGGGAGGGGGGGGGGGGTCTAAGAGCCCTGTGAATGTGCTCAATACCCATATGCAGAGCTTTCTCAGGTCCTAGTAGAAGTTCAAAAATTTCAGCTCCTACCTTAAGGAGGGAGTCCGCCTCGTAAGACTCGGGGAGCCCCTTTATGTGTACGTTACATCGCCTATTCCGGTTCTCCAAGTCTTCCTGGGCAATTATGGCGTGGTTCAGGTGCTCGTGTTGTTCCTTCAACACCAGCGTCAGAGCCCGGGCGTGAGATGTGATGGCGGAGGAAGAAACCTCCAAGTCTTCAACCCTGCGCCCCAGATGTTTTACATCATCCTTTATTTCAGATAGGTCTGATATTAGGGGCTTCAGGGCGTTAGCAAGTAGCTGCTTCATAAAACCTTTTGAAATAGGTTCGTTATCCTCCTGTTCTTCAGATGAGGACTCCTCTTCCATTTTTTAAAGGGCTACTCTGATAAAAACACATTTTTCCATCTCTGACCCCCTCACTCGATTGCATGCCACATTTTGGACGCCTCGTCTTCCCTGCAGTATAGCCCCTTATGGCCCTTTTACACCAAATGAGAATATCATAACTCTTGTTTGCCCAAGCGAATGAGTTGCTGACGTCATCACCACCTCATTCGCACTCATTCATCTTGTTTAGACAGGCAAAATATCGCTGGGAATCGTGAACTTCTTGTTCACTTCTCATTCAGTGTTTCACATTCCTATGTGAAATACTGAGTGATCAATGCAATAAGAAGCCAACGAGCTGACAATGATTTTTACTCCGGCTGAAACTGAATGGCGAACAAGGAGTGCATAATTCTTGTTTGCCATTCACTCATTGGTTGACATTTCAGCTGTACAGAATCTTTCACTTTCATTCACTTGAACGATTCTTGGAAAGATAATCATTCACTGTAAGTGCACCTTTATCAGTCAACATCTTGATGTTGAAAGATTTTTGCTTCACTTTCACATCTATCCCATGATTCATCAGCCCATGCATACCATTTCTTTCTGCAGGTGGGGGTACAGTTTAATTATAATTAGCTCCTATAGTTTTTAAAATAAGCTACAGATGAGCTGTGCCTGTGATCTCCTCTATTATAACTGTGTGACAGAAGCTGCGTGATCATCATCAGTAACTGTGATCGGAGTGGCTCTGCGTTAGAAAACAACCACATAACTTCAAAAAGATCTGAGCTGGTCAGAACTGAGGTCACATGTCCATCTAAGGAAAAATAGGCCAGGAGTTTCAGATAAAGAGAAACAACTAACTAACACACTTTATATACTAGTGGGAGGGCTACATAATGAATGAATAATAAAAATCCCTGGAGTGGCCCTTTAATTTAATCTGACTCCTGACTGTCACCTAAAGTTGCATATGACTCTCAAGGTACAAAAGGTTGGGGACCTCTTAGGTAGCTAAGGCAGCTGCTGTAAAGCCCATGAATGCAAAAAATGCATTGTCCTATTCTTCTTCTTCATGGATAGTGTGATCCTATACAAGATTCCCTCTCTACAGGGACTTCCACATTAGCAAACACTATAAATGTATGGAAAAGTAGCGAGAGAACCACAAGGCACTTCATGTCTACAAGAGTTGGGTCAAGGCATGACATCATGACAACAACCAACACCAGGAAGGGGGCCTGGAGCTCTCTAGAGTCATTCTTGTTCATATCTTGTTGGATTTAGTCTGTTCTTCGGTTCCTGTCCTAACTAGTACCCACTACTTGCCTTTAACTAGTCCTTTATCAGATTATCTGTGTTTCAGATTTGTGATATGTTGACTTTACTTCTCGAGATCTTTTTCACTGGAACTACAGACTAAAAATACATATTGGAAAATGTTCTAAAATAATACATAAATACCCAGTACATGTGTATGTTGGATATCCGTACACCATTGTATATCCTAGCGAGTCTCCTAACACGTGTAATGGACAGATTAGCATTAAATCTTTGCAGATGGCACGTCTTCCCTCGTCTCCTCGACAAGCTCGCTGCTGCGTGTTTTCATTTACCATTTTAACTGAAAGAACATCGAATTTCATCGAGAACCCACAGCAAGAAAAAAAAAGTAAATTACAAAACTGCAGGCGTCTGAACGGAGTCTCCCCCTGGACCAGTAAAAGACTGTTATGCAGACAGGAAAGAAAATAAATCATAAAATTAATACCTTAGCTATATAATGCCTATATATACTTCATGTTTCAGCTGTCCCATACCTCAAAGTCCATATTATTCTCCTTATTGCACTACGGCAGTCATAAAGGTCTACCAGGTACAAAGCATATTGAAATGACAAGGAGAGGGAGGATGGATCCCAAAAATGATACCATGGCTCATTTGTATTCGTAAGGCCTTATTCACACAACTGTTGCGACCAGAAATCGCATGAACGAGAAAAAGCCGTGACCAAGTCACGGCTAAATCTTGCGTTTTCTTGCTCATTCATATGGCCAGGGGTGGCGTATATATGTCACAGTCCAGAATTCCTTTGGCCAGGTGAAATCTTTCAAGTGGCTCAACAGAGCCAGCTGACATAGTTTAGCCACTGCTAAACCCCCCTCCCGCGCCCTCCTTTGCCGGTAGCTCCCATAGAAGCCTATGGTAGCTGGCGGCTGATTGGGGCCAAAGGATAGGGCAAGACAAATGTTCTCCAACTGCATAAAAACATCGTCTGGCATATTTGGCCACCAATTTCCTATCTCCACCTGCCACACATTTTTACGCGGCTAAGGGTGCATTCACACGAGTGCGTGCTGGTGCATACATAGGTGCGCACAAAACCAGTGCACCCACGTACGTGCACAAACACACGTGAATGCAGGTCCATGCAGTATTGCTTTCAATGGTGCCACTGCTGCTACCAGCGTGATTTTCATGGAAGAGCTTTAAATATAAGCCCTTCCCTGAAAATCATACCTATCTGGTGTAAAAGTTTTTAAAAAATACATACTTACCTCTCCGCCACTGCCGGAGCTCAGGCGCGTCTAGCCGCTTGGGTCCCGTCACTGTAATGAAGTTCTTTCAGCAGGCGGGGACTTTAAATCCCCGCCAGCTGAAAGGTTTGCGTCTGATTGACTGAGCACTCAGCCATTCATTGAATGAAAGCTGAGCGCTGCCTGTGATTGGTTACAGCGCTCAACCAATCAGACACAGCCCTTTCAGCAGGCGGGGATTTTAAATCCCCGCCTGCTGAAAGAACTTCATTGCAGTGATGGGACCCAAGCAGCTAGACGCGCCTGAGCCCCGGCAGCGGCCGAGAGGTAAGTATATATATTTTTTTTTTTATTTTTTACACAAACCAGGGATGATTTTCAGGGAAGGGCTTATATTTAAAGCCCTTTCCCAAAAATCACTGCAGGGGTGCCGGCAGCACATTGGTTTCAATGGGGCCGCCGGCAGCAGCGGCGACCCCGTTGGAAGCAATGGGAGAACATCGCGATAATCAGCAACAGCTGTCACAGCTGTAACAGCCATGGCAGGGATCGCGGGGAATATTGACATGCACCCCGGACCTATGGTGCATGCATGTCCTATGTTTGGCAGGTATGTGTGTTTGTACACCTGTAAAGCACGGACATGTAAACACACACATTAGCCGCGTAAAATTGCTCGTGTGAATAAGGCCTAAGGAAATTAAAGGAAAACTAATTCTGTAGCTCACGTAAAGTTCTAGTGGAGTTACCCCAACATCCTGTTGACACTCATGGCAATATACACCATATGATAGGCATAAATGTTTTTGTCAAGGTTTGATTTATGCAGTTTCCGAGCTTCTGCAGTGTTTGGTCCTCATACCATGTAGGCTTCATGTCCTTTACCCATATAAACCTTCACTGACCTGCATATAGTATTATACAGGTAATGCACTGCTAGTAAACAAGGATGGAGAAAACTGTCCTTCCTCCAAAGCATGGGAGGAAGAGTGGAAACATAGAATAAGGGCTTATTCACACGGGTCAACGTACGTTTTTCACAGCAATGCAAAGCATTATTTTTTAATAAAAACCGCATTGTCTTATTTCTGTGAAACTTGCGATCCTCCTGCGCAAATGTTTTCTATTGACGTCAATGGAAAACATCACATCACCCTCACATGCACATTGCATGGCATGCAAGTGCAATGTGTTGGTTTTTAAGGTCCCATTCAAAGATAGAACATGCTGTGACCTTTTTTTCTTGCAGCAATGTAAGGAAAGAAAGGATTTCATATTCGTGAGAGTTTTGGGCGCATGACATTGCAGAAAACTCGTGCGAAAATATCACTTGCATGAATTAGCTTCAACTGTGGTAGGGCTGTACAAACCAGCAGCCAGAGAGGTAAGGGGTTATTTAGGGGCGTAACTAAAGGTTCAGGGGCCCTGATGCAAATGTGAGCTGGGGCCCCCCTCTATCTGTATCTGTACCCGTACCCATACCTAAACCATGCTGCACAGAGACATAACTTGAAGCTTCTGGGCCCCAATGCAAAACCTGTAACAGGGCCCCCAAACTATAATGCTTTATTCATAGTACTGGGCTCCCTATATGGAGAAGAGAGGCCTTATGGGACCCTTAAGGCTCCTGGGCCCGGGTGCAACCGCATCCCCTGCACCCTCTATAGTTACGCCCCTGGGGTTATTCACACGAGCGACATTCCCTCAGGGATATTACTCTATCTAGAAGCTATTGTAGATACATCTTACCTGCTGTGGTGTAAATGAAAGTGACAACGGGTGCCCTGGAGAGCCAACAGCAAGACACCCCCAAGAAGGGAACGATTTTACAAGTTGTGGCCGCACACATTTGAAGAGATGAGTACCATAGTGGCTAATATCCATTTTGAAAAAACATTGAGTCAAGCGTGATTAGATACTTTTCATGATTCTTGCCGAATCATTCGCAACATTTTATAGACAAAATCACTCCGATATCTACAAAACATTCACTGTTAAGATCAAGTTTTATTTCAAAGTGTCCAAAGTCACACCACAGAAAGTCCTGATTTATGGAAATTGGCATTTGTTGGATTTAAGCCACTTTGGAAATCACCTCTTCGATGACTCTCTTCTTATCCTTCCTCGATGATTCTTGTCTAGTTTGACTACTGGTAGACTGCACTACCTGCAGCCCGATTAGGTTGCATCGGTGGTCCTGCTCCTCCAGGACGGCACATCCACGCCGGTCGTCATTAACAGGTTTGCTGTGTCTCCCAGTCCAGTCTGAAGAGCATGGAGCAGACGCTAGGTCTCGGGCCATTACACAATACAAGCTTATCAGGACCATAAAATGACATCAACTAACATCAGGACCATTATCTGGTCCTCTGTGTGAGGAGGTATAAGCTGCTAAAACCCTAAAAAAATGACATCTAACTGGCTAATGGTCTCCATGTTTCTTACCAAGCTGTCAAAAACAAACTCTATGAGGGTGGCTTGACGGCTTGACATCCCGTAGTTGGACCTGTGCTCATAACCCAGCACTGTAGAGCTCTATTGGCATTCACTAGAGAACACCAGCAATGGGAGGTCCACATCCACGCGGAAAAACTCTCGAAACCGCGATAGTCCGCAAGCATTTTAAATTAATTTCCACAATGAATCATAGGTCTTCCGCGGTGGAAATCCTCACGCGGAATCCAGATGTGCCATGCGCAGGCATTCTAAAGCGAAATTTACATTGAACAATTCTCATTTGCACGTCTTCGCTGGCTCGTTCACTCTCATGCAGGCTGTTTAGAGAGGCAGATACATCGTTGGCTCGTTCAACGAGCGTCGTTCAGAATCTGTCTGTGTTTCACATAAGCAAATGTGAAAGACTGAAGACCAGAGTTTAAACTGAATGAGAAGTGAATGAACCAACAATGATTTATATGCGGACTGAAACTGAATGAAGAGGGAGAAGCGAATGTTCTCATTCGTTGTTCATTCGTTGGTTCGAGTTTAGACCGATTTAGATTTTCGTTCACTTTCGCTTGTTTGAACAAAAATCATTCTGTCTAAACGCACCCCTACAAATCAATCAATGACCATTGTCAGAGCGAACCTGTGCGCTTTCCAAACACAAAAGGGATGTCTAAGGATCCTATTAGATGAACCGTTTTATCATGTGAACGAGGGAGTGACGTCACCGCTGGCTCGTTTGCTCTCAAGCAGCCTATTTACACAAATACATTGTTGGCTCCTTCCAACGAGAATCGTTCAGCTGCAACACCCCTAGAGGGATGACTTCAGACACTTGACTAATATGCAGAGCTGGAAGGGGTAAGTGTTGACTTGTCACGGCGGCACTTACCAGGCTCTGGTCCCAGAGGGATGACACATAGCCGAGGCCAGAACAGGACAGCAGGGCAGCTTCAACACCCCTAGGATAGGGAATGCCAATAAACGGGTTGATGGGGGTAATAGTAGTTATCACTCGTGACGCCACCATCCCCACACCCCAGTATACTACGCGGCGCAGAATAAGCACAGAGACTTGTGTATAGTACCTTGGGTCCCCAGGAACGGTTAGGGCCCGGTATAACTTTACTTAAAGAATAAACTTTTACAAACAGGTATTTAAGGCAATGCAGGTACAAATGTAGTCAAGAATAAGTCAACTGCAGCACTTCAAGGATAACTCCAAATCCTCTGGCGTCTTTGGAAGCCGTATTATTCGGCGAGGAGAAAAACAATGCAGAGCCCAGCAGGGTCCAGATCACAACCCAACACAGGAATCCAGAAATAAATGTAGACCAGGCAGCGTCAGATGTCTCAAGAGTATCTTTCCAGCGTTCTGTTAATGATATGGTTAAATGACCGATGTGCAGTCAATTTGTGATGATTTGTGTTTACACACCTGCAATGTTTTAGTCATTATGTAGTTTGTATATATGTATGTTATATGGTCTGTACTAACTGAGCTTGATAAAGACCCCAAGAGGGGTCGAAACGTCGCCAGTCTTTTATGGAGGAATAAAGAAAGATACTCTTGAGACATCTGATGCTGTCTGGTCTACATTTATTTAATGCAGGTACAATTGTCTTTAAGTGACAGCAGACTAGAGCTCAAAGGTCAGGGAGGATACGCAGGATGAAACCGGTCCTACAGTCCACATTATCTGTACGACACCGCTTCTGGACTGTGAGCTCTCCAGAGGGGGAAGGGGGGTAGAAGTCGCTCCACTGACACTCCGGCAGACAATTATTGACAGGAAGGCTTATAAACAATAACCCCCTGTGCGGCAGACGCGTGGGTATGATTTAGTCACCTAACTCTGTGCGGTGATCCTAACTATGGATGGCCACACAGGAAAAGCCTGTAGTGTGAACTGGTACCTGTATGGTGGGTTCCTCTATACAGAATTATTTGAATTGCTCTCGCTTTCTAGGATCTTGGGACTCACTCCACTCACATCCACATCTCCGTTGCTGTGGGATATCTTTCCTCTTCCTCCATCTTCATCACAAAGAAGCTGAAGGTGCTTCCATGTGGCTCTGTGTTAGCACTCTCTCAGCAGACAAGATGGAAGACCTCTTCCCGCTCTCAAGCACTGATATTTACACCTTCTTACACACCACATGACAAGACAAACACCTACATGCAGGCAATGATTTTATTACAGTTAACCTCTCAAGCGCCGCAGCTGTGCAACACACACACTAGATATGACATGGCAGCTTTGCACAGTGCATTCACATAGGACAAACACGTATGACATTTATGGAGGGGACCAGGATGATGTCCTGGGCCACTACACAGTCTTTCACATTCGCTGTATAAGTGATGAGAATGACTAAACGAGCGCCGGTTAACCCGAACAATAGGCGAACGAGGTAATGATTTTTATGCTGCATAAACAATAAGCGAACGATTTATTCGTCGTCCTGTCATTGGCTCACGTATAGAGTGAACGATTATATCATTCAATTTCGCTAATTTGAATAATTTCTTTGAGCGATAATCATTCTGTCTAAATTGGGTGGCTTCATGAGAGCTTATGTGCAATTGCGAGCAAATCAGCACAACTTTTTGTGCCCGCAGGGTAATGAGTTGCATCTGCAATAAGTTGTAGATGTGTTATTTTTTTCACGTATTTGCGCAGCATATATATTGCGCATACCGTTGCACATTGAACACAGACTTGTGCACTCCCCCCCCCCCCCCCCATAGACTTCTACGGGGACCTTTGGTGCACAAATGCACACAAAAATTAAGAAGGTACTATTTTTTGTCACGTGCAAAAAAGTAAATGTGAGCGAACCCATTGAAATCAATGGGCTCTATTCTCCCGTGTGAAGCCGCCCTAAGGCAGGAGACCCTCTCATATGGCACTACTTCTGCCCACTATCATTCATGCTGATTAGATAGATAGATCAGATAATGTATTTCCTCAAAAGGGCTACATTGCATTTTGCTTTTTTTGGCAAATCGCATTGCCCTGGACCCAGCACAGCCGATATTTGCTTACATTTTGCCAACCTGCATTATCCAAACGGGTGTTATAAAAAGGAAGCGTCTGAATATTTTACATTTCTGGCTGGATAAAATAACAAAGTATATTTCCAGGAAAGACTTTTTCGACTGTAAAAGACTACAGACAAAAAAAACGAAAAGTTTTAAAAAGTACTTTAAAAACAACTTTAATGAATTTCTGGCCAAACTGTGATTACGATTAACAATCATTTTGTGGATGGCAGGAATGATAAAGTGGTAGGGCTAGTGACATAGCCGGGGTAAATACCCAAAGGCAAAGCCATATGTAAGACTTCTTTCATCTGTGATCAGCTTTTGGTTTATGGACTTTGCTGCACTTTCTGGTGGCTGCAGCTCTTCACAGTCCTAATGTATTCTCTGTCCTGTCTGTATAGCTATACAAGATGCATAGAAATGATATAGAAGTAAGATTTATTTCATTAGCCAGTTATTCCCCCAACTTCCTTACTCTTGTATCTGTGTCCTGGATTAATTAATAATTAAATTAATGCTGAACTCAAGCTAAAAAAAAATCTATATATACATAATAAAGCATCTCCTATTGCTGCCAATAAAAATGCCGTCCACACTTGGGGGTCCCACAACTAGTAGCCGATCACAGGGTATTCCTGGGATAGGAGCACTCTTTCACCAACTTGAAACATTATACTGTATATGCATATGTTCCTGCATTGTCACTTTATACTGTCAACCCCCAACATCCCCCTGTAACTTACCCCATAACTTAATAGGGCATAGGAGATGGGTTTTCTATATTATAGACTACCTTGAGCTGTTTTTAAATTGTCCTCCATAGTCAAAGCCAACATATACGAATTTTTTTTTCAAATTTTCTAATTGATGCTTAGCCTAAAAGATCAGTCCGTAAGGTTGGATTCTGGGTAACTGCCTATTAGAACACTTTGTTCAGCAATCTTAATACAAAGACATAGAAAAAAGTTGCAGATCACATCTTCCTATGTTCCCCGAGCCCCCTCTGCATCGTCCTCATCATCCTGCACCCCCTCTATGATGTCATTAACGGGAGTGAAACCCAGTTTAGGGGGAAAGTATGCATGAATCTTTAACATTAAGTGATTTTATGGATCCTCTAATTTAATCTGTATGTCCAAGTGACAGATTCCATCAGGGGTGTAGCTAAAGGCTCTGGTGCAGAAGTTCAGCTTGCCCTCCTCTCTAGATGCTGACCAGTAGCCAGGGGTGTTTTTAGGGTTTTATATTAAATACATTTGCTTTTCTAGGGGCGTTGATCATGACTACTGTGCAGTTACCTCCAGTGGTCATAGGTGATGTCTCCTCTGACTGGAGTTGCCAACTTTCCTTTTTCTTCTCTAACCAAGCCCAGTCTACCAAGAAGACTTCTTCCAGCCATGAATTAACTTTGCACACTCTCCATTCTTTTGCATTCTGTGCCTCCACAAGTTGATAGTGACCCCTTGTGCACTTAAAATATTAGTGCCCTCCTATGTGCTCCCTCTGAGTAATACTGCCTCTCTTCCCCCTTAAAGTGATAATGCTGCTTTCTTCCCCCACAAATTACAACTGTCCTCTTCTGTGCTCCTACAAATTATTAGTGCTCTTCTCTGTGCTCCTTCAATATGATAGTGCCCACCTCTATGTTCCTCAAAGAAATAGTGTTCCCCCTCTATCCTTCCACCAGTCCACAGACTCCAGAGCTCCGACCAGTTGAGAAGTAAATGCCCCCGTGAGCAACCCAACTCCTCTTTTTGTCTCCTGCTAAATCGGGGGGAGACAGATTACGCACAAAGGTTCTCATTGTAATCAGGCGGCAGTGCCAGTAAAAAGGTAAGTTCTTCTCAGTTGGCTGACCTGCTGACCAGAACATGTGACTGCTGCAGCCAATCACTGGCTATAGAAAGTCACTGCTGTAGTCAGTGATTGGCTACTGCAGTCACAGGTGTTGGTTATCGGCAACCAGGAAGTACAGAGAGGTTGTGGAGCAGTTTGAAGTAATGGAAAAAAACCCTTAAAAAAATACCCCTTCCATGAAGGAATTAAGGAATTTGTGGTAAGGGAAGACACATTGGCAATAAAATAGCCTTCAATTGATATAGCAAAAGCCAGACAGACAGTATGGAAACACACAGAACAAAGTCATACAGAAAGTATGGGATATATAAACTACGAAGATACATTATTCACTAACAAAATATACACAGCATTGTAATGAACATCTGTAGTTTTACCGCTCGGAAAATACTGTACTTCTGTGCTTCATATACATATTTAAAGCTTATGTCTTAGGCCGGGTCCACATCTGTGTTGGAACCTCTGGTCGGAGGTCCTGTCACAGGCCTGGCACAAGATACCAGAAGAAAAAGTGCTGCATGCCGGGCAGCTGAGAGCAAACTGGACAGACCTGATTATAGTTCATAGGATCCATTCCGCGCGGTTTGTTTCCAGACTCGTTCGGCCTGAGGATTCCCCTTTCCCGTTCCCCAACTGGAGCAGGAAAATGGAATCCCTACCACAGATGTGAAGGCTGCCTTAGTTGGTCATTCTAGCACTGTGTGTTTTGATATGTGGTGAGAAAGCAGACGCCCAAGGAAACCAGTGCAAACAACAGGACAACATCTAATATTCATGGTGATGCCGCCATATTTACAATCATAACTAAACTCCTGATAACCACAACTCGAGTTTTACCATTTGTAGGCAGAAAGATGCAAAGGAGTACTTTGCTCAAAGTCAATATGTGCCAGGAGAGACTCTGATAAGTGCATAGAAGGAAAAGACCAGGTTAGATGATAATGGTACCATGGAGCAAACCAGGGAAAAAGTAAAAAAACGAGGAGCCAAAGGAAGTTAGAAGATGAGATGTCAAAAGCAGAGATAAGTACAGAAACAGAAACCATGACCGGAGCAAGAGTCAGGGACAAACACAAATCTAAGTGATCATGGCAAGAAGTAGACACAAGGGACAAAGACACAAGGGAAACACTAGTTTAAGATTTTCATTGTATGACATGAAGAAATGCTGGCTACGGTGGCAATGCAAAAAAGTCGTCCAATACAGATGGAGAGGTGGGGAGAACCCAATAGAGAGGAGTGGGGAGAAGTAACATATTCTGTGTCAAAAAAGAACCATACAGGATTTTCAGGAATTTAACTAACAGATTAGAAAATGGCGAGTCCCTGCTGCGTCAGTGACAGATCTGTAGTGCACTTGAAGATCAAAATGAAGTGCGGGTACTGAGTTATGCAACAAGTTTTTCCTGCTATTTCAGCCCAGCCCGAACCCTTCAGAAACGATATAAAGAATGTATATAAAACTAAATATTCCTACATAGAAAGAGACAGATTACAAAAAAAACCCTGCTCCAAGTTTGTAAATGGGTGATCGGTAGAGAGTACATGTATATAAGAATTACTTAATTGAAGGAGGAGGTCACGGAGACAGGCAAGCCTCCTCAAAAATTGGGTTGGCTTTTAATAATAATAATCTTTATTTATATAGCACCAACTTATTCCGCAGCGCTTATGAGCATGGGAGAAAACAGACAATACAACAATTACATGTTCTATACAATCAGTTTGAAACAAAGGGGGTGGGGGATACAGGAAGTACAAAGGGGGGGGGGATGAAGCATGGGGGAGCACAGGCAGTACAGGAATTATGTGTGGAAATCAGTTATTAGGAGCCAAACGGGGTTGGTAAGGAGGTGCAGGGGTAGAGGTCGGGTGCGATAGGCAGGGTGGACAGTGTGGGGATCCAAACAGAGGGGCAGGGGGAATAGGTCGGGGGATTTGGTATGCTTCCCTGAATAGATGCGTTTTTAAGGCGCGTCTGAAATTTAGTGCATTGGGAATTGTCCGGATGCCTTGGGGTAGAGTGTTCCAGAGGATCGGTGCTGATCTGGTGAAGTCTTGGAGGCAAGCATTTGAAGTTCGTATTAGAGGGGTATTTAGTCTGAGTATGTTAGGAGAGTGAAGGGATGGGTGATGTAGGGACAGGAGGGAGGCGATGTATGGTGGTGCAGCGCCATTGGGAACTTTGTTGGCGAGGGTGAGGAGTTTAAATTTAGTTCTGGAGTGGATGGATAGCCAATGCAGTGACTGGTATAATGCAGAGGTGTCTGAGAAATGACTAGATCACACATTATCCAGGTTTCTTTGGAAAGTAGATTCTCCTTCAGTATTTATTCCACAAGTTTACGACAATTGGTACAGTACAGGAAATGCAATGCGTTTCGGAGGGTTTACTGACAAATGATATATGACATATGGCCTATTCAAGTAAGTACATTTTATATACATATAATCTCTGCCGATCACCCACAGATTTTTTGTAATCTGTCTCTTCCTAAATTGGACTGGACTTTTCCCAGATGCTCTCCCAATCCATGTGGCCCCCTACAGGGATCTAGTGGCAGAGTGGTCAAGACCATGCTATGTATAAGGCGAACTAGGACCAGCTGGAAAAAGACATTTGCCCATCCAGTTCAGCCAGTGACCCCACCCCCCACCCCAATGTTGATCCAGAGGAAGTAATAGAAGCCAATTTTCCTAGTTTAAGTTTAGAGCCGTGTGAAGTTACATGTAGGATAGAATGTCAAAGTTGTGGCTTTTTATCCTGCCACTATCCATAGCATTAGCACTGCATCAAGTCTTTTAATGTCTGGATGTAATATAGTGAGACTGCAGACCGCTGTGTCCCACTTCATACAGAACACAATGTCATAGCTGGAACAATCAACAACAGCCAGTCTTGATGCACTTACTGACCAGTGGTGCTGCCATTGCCCTGTACCTACGACTTACTTTATAGACCTTGTCTTGCTGACATTATTTCAAGAATTTGAAGCCTACTTGGATTGAAGCAGATGAGTAGATAGAACAAATGTCTTTTTTGAAATATATATATATGTTGTTTCATATTGTAACACCAGCGATATGGGCAATTTCCTTAAGAACCTCACTGGCTTCATCTTCATACTCTGTGGATAGTAGTTTAGCTGTCTCTATGTTCTTGATGTTCTCCTCAAGGTTCTCCACTAAACGTATCTGATCCAGGTATCCAGTATTGACCTCCTTTATTTGGTTAGCCATTTCTCCTTGTATCTGATTCACAGAGAACACCAAACCTCCCAGCTTGGTCTGACTACCAATAAGAACCTTGGTGGCCCGACTCAACTCTTTCATGAGTTTCTGGGAGTCCTGCAAATTGGCTGGGATGTCCTCTGTCGCTTCAACCAGTAGAGTAAAGTTGTAGCCTTTCATTTGTACCTGGATATCATAATTGCCTGCAAAAAAAGCATGATATGTAATGTAAGGTCAAAGTGGGAGTAGAATGCATGTAGAGTAGTATGGATATACATGGGAGCAGAATGCATGTAGAGTAGTATGGATATAAGTGGGAGCAGAATGCATGTAGAGTAGTATGGATATAAGTGGGAGCAGAATGCATGTAGAGTAGTATGGATATAAGTGGGAGTAGAATGTATGTAGAGTAGTATGGATATAAGTGGGAGTAGAATGTATGTAGAGAAGAATTGATATAAGTGGGAGCAGAATGCATGTAGAGTAGTATGGATATAAGTGGGAGCAGAATGCATGTAGAGTAGTATGGATATACATGGGAGCAGAATGCATGTAGAGAAGTATGGATATACATGGGAGCAGAATGCATGTAGAGTAGTATGGATATAAGTGGGAGCAGAATGTATGTAGAGAAGTATGGATATAAGTGGGAGTAGAATGCATGTAGAGAAGTATGGATATAAGTTGGAGCAGAATGCATGTAAAGAAGTATGGATATACATGGGAGCAGAATGCATGTAGAGAAGTATGGATATAAGTGGGAGCAGAATGTATGTAGAGTAGTATGGATATAAGTGGGAGTAGAATGTATGTAGAGAAGTATGGATATAAGTGGGAGTAGAATGCATGTAGAGAAGTATGGATATAAGTTGGAGCAGAATGCATGTAAAGAAGTATGGATATACATGGGAGCAGAATGCATGTAGAGAAGTATGGATATAAGTGGGAGCAGAATGTATGTAGAGTAGTATGGATATAAGTGGGAGCAGAATGTATGTAGAGAAGTATGGATATAAGTGGGAGTAGAATGCATGTAGAGTAGTATGGATATAAGTGGGAGCAGAATGTATGTAGAGAAGTATGGATATAAGTGGGAGCAGAATGCATGTAGAGTAGTATGGATATAAGTGGGAGTAGAATGCATGTAGAGTAGTATGGATATAAGTGGGAGTAGAATGTATGTAGAGAAGTATGGATATAAGTGGGAGTAGAATGCATGTAGAGAAGTATGGATATAAGTGGGAGCAGAATGCATGTAGAGTAGTATGGATATAAGTGGGAGCAGAATGCATGTAGAGTAGTATGGACATACGTGGGA
The DNA here is from genome assembly GCF_035609145.1 of Eleutherodactylus coqui. NCBI lineage: Eukaryota > Metazoa > Chordata > Amphibia > Anura > Eleutherodactylidae > Eleutherodactylus > Eleutherodactylus coqui. The sequence continues at coordinate 112,709,495 of NC_089849.1, forward strand.
GCAGAATGCATGTAGAGTAGTATACCCAGGATATGACTTGCATCCAGAGGTGTAACTTGAAGCTCCTGGGCCCCAATGCAAAACCTGTAACAGGGCCCCCAACTATAATGCTTTATTCATAGTACTGGGCTCCCTATATGGAGAAGAGAGGCCTTATGGGCCCCCTAAGGCTCCTGGGCCCGGGGGCAACCGCACCCTCTATAGTTACGCCCCTGCTTGCAACATTACCGTCTTGTGGATTCCTATTGAGGCCATACCCTTCTAGATAGCGATACATCTTGGCTCTACATACCATTTACACAACAATTATTTTAAAATCCATGATTTTTTCTTTATTTACATATATAATTATAAAATTGATTATAATGGATTTTTTAATCACCCTGTGGAAGATTTCTTTTCCCACCACTGCACATTTCAGAATGTGAACGTTACACCTCATATTGCACCCTGCACATTGGATCGGCTGCAGTGCGATTATATCTTGCGACCTGAAAACAGTGGGGAAATCTGCAGAGTTTAGAATGCAGCACTGGATGTGACTGGAGGAGAAGATATGAAGTAATGCAAAAGGGCTTCAATAGAACAACATATGCGCAAATACGCTTGCTTCAATGGAGCATATTTGCGCACGAACAATGTTTGGAGTTAGCAATACGCAGGCTATTACATGCATGTCTGCGCACAGTACTGTAATTTTTACGCTCGCAATGCCAGGTCACACGCGAGACACTCCCTTCCGGTGGAATAGAATGGCTATTTAAAGCCTAATAATGGCAGCTGTCTTTTTTTCCTGCGTTGTCCGCCGGTCAGACCCTTCCTCTTGATTTTTTTTTACCCAGCCATAGACTTCTATATTAGCTTGCTACATAAAATGCAGAACAACAAAGCAGTTCCTATCTTTGCTCGCACACAGGAATTGCGCAAGAGAAACATGCTCATGAGAATGAACCCATTTAAATCAATGGGTTCGCTTCTTCACGTTTTGCCGGTGCAAACATGTTCGTAAGCCCTAAGGCCGCGCAATATACAAAGAATAGAGCCCATTGATTTCACTGGGTTTGCTCACATGTGCGTAATTTTCCACATACAAAAAAATGCAGCATGTTGCACTTATGCGCACCAAAAGTCCCCATAGATGTCAAAGGGGATGTGCAAATGTGCATAAAATATGCTAGGAGATGCGTGAAACACTGTGCAATTGCGCAGGAAAAAGAACGCATCTGGATCAATCGGTCCGTTTTTTTTACCGCATGCAAATGAACATGTTTATGCAGTGCAGTAAAATACGCTGATGCGCTTGAATAAAGCATTGTTCATTCCACAAAAATGCTGCGCTCGTGCATACGCTTGCATGACGCTGGCATAAGTTAAACGAAGCTACTAGAGATGAGCGAGCATACTCGGTAAGGCGATATACTTGAGAGAGCATCACCTTTTTAGAGTACCTGCTGGCTCGTCCCTGAAGATTCGGGGGGACCGCGGGGGTAAGCGAGGGGGGTTGCGGAGGGGATCGTGAGGGAGAGAGAGAGAAAGGGATCTCTCTCACTCTCCTCCCCGCTCCCCTTCACTGCCCCGCGCCGTCCCCCGCGGCCACCCCGATATCTCCAGCTTCTTCTTGCAGCTTCTAGTTTAGGATGCCACAAGTTTATCACACTGGCAATTATACAGCCATGAATTATAATTGATAGTAGTTCAATATAGAATTACATAATAATAAGAGGAAATAGTGTCATATAGACTTCTGTCGGTGTTATCTTCCTTCCAGCCTCTGTCTTTTCAATCATTCTGTTAATTAATTAGTTGACCAGTGAGAGTTTTCCTCCGTGTATCAGACCCTAACCTAATGGAATTGCCTCATGATCCGCCTGGAACTCTGCGAGCTGCTGGTTTATTTTCTTTAACGCGGGTTTGTTTAAGAGTCGTATGTATTTTGGCCACATGTTTGCCTCTTTCTGTGACTGGCCGGACAGATTTATGGCCAGCGAGGAGGTTTTGATTTGCACACACCACCAAAAAATAAAACCTGTAAACTGGACTGGGTTGAGGAAAGTTTGAGAAAGCCTAAAAAGGCCCCTTAAGTCTCTTACGGAAAAGTTATGATACTGCCATGCTGCCGATTGGATCGAAAAACATACCTTCAAATAGAAGTGTAAACAAATATAGATCTCTTAGAACTAATTATCGAAGAAAAAAAAGAAGAGCAAGAACTTCCTGCTGCGAAAACAAGGTTATTGGCACACATATCGAAATGAAAGCCTCACATCCCAACTGGATGCTTTAGCATTGCCTAGACACTCGTTGACTCTTTCAGGGAGGTAACGTCTTATCCTCGGTTTCCTTCTTATTTAGTAGAAGATGAAGGAAGGAAAAAGTGCAGTATACCGGGTGCCACCGTTGTTGAGGTACATCATGTAAAAGATGGAACCTTCTACGTCTCCAACGAAAAGAATTCATTACATTTTTTGTCGAAAGGCACAAAAGGTACAGATGCAATGCATTTTAGGGCAGACCTAGATCTAGACTTCATGACGTGTAGTAGTTGAAGGAGGCGGCTAGATGTGCCCTAAAAAACAATCTGCACCTTTATTAAAGCAGTACCCTGATCTGAGGACAAAGAATCAAGAAGGAAGTCGCAAGTTTAAGGATATATATATATATAATTTTCTATAATATGTTAGAGTATTTTCATGTAAAAAGCTGTTAAAATGCTGCCAGGATGTGTAGAGAAAGCTGAGTCCTCGTTCAGATGAGCGTGGTTTACATGCTGCTACAGCAGCGTGCAAACCACGCTGCTGAGATGCGGGAATTCTGCAGTGAACAAGCTGCTCCATGCTCCGCGGAGCAGCCTGTTCACATGTCCGTGCTGCGCGCAGAGTGCTGCCATGGCTCCCATAGGAGCCTGTGGTCAGCACCATTGACAGCACCACAGCATGGAGATGACGAGTGAGTCAGCACGCGCTGTCCTATCTTTTTCACCAGTGCAGATTCTGTGTGAGCGCTTCCAGGGCAACCTATTGGTTACTATAGAAGCATGGTATACACGTCTATTGCTGTGTATCCCCATTGAGGATAGGTCAACAGCTCTACCTCATACCCCGTTGATCTTAAACTGCTTGGATGTGTAGGACAGGCTGACCACCAGGGGGGACATTACGATTTGTACGATTCATAGGGGGCCTTGACCCCCCCTTTTTTACAACCCCATGTTCCCTCTGGGGCGGGATAGACTGAGTTTTCTCTGATGACGGGAGGAGGAGGACATGCGGTGTGGCCAGATTGTGTGCTCTGAGGGTCTTCCATCATTTAACGAGCTACAGGCATCTCGGCCACATCAGAAACTGATGTGGATAGAGTATCTCCAGCTGTCTTCATTCTGGAGGACCTATTTTTGTGAGCTAGTTCTCCAGTCCAGCTCCTCTCTAGGATCTACGGAATCATTTTTGGAAGGCTCACACAGGGTCTTCCACAGTACATGAGAGGCTGGGAGAGGGACTTGCAGGACTCATTGGGTGGAGCTTTCAAGTTTGCACACAAACTACCCTTAGCCTCTGTGGCACAAGAGAAAAATTTTAAGCTCCTCTCTAGGTGGTGCAGATGCCCAGAACTGGTTCATCGTGTTTTCCCCTCAGTCTCAAATGTAAGTTAGAGATGTGGGTCCGACCCTGGTACCATGCTAAATATATGGTGGGAATGTCCACTCATTCAACCTTTCTGGGAAAAGGTGTTTGAGTTATATGGGTGGGCATCCCATGACACAGTGGAGGTCACTCCGCAGCTGGCACTGCTTTCTGTCAATCCTGGCCCTTATGCTACAATTAAAAAAGGTCTGTTACACCATTTCCTCATTACGGCCAGGGCTGTAATCCCACGCCAATGGCGGAGTAGTGTCACTCCCTCAAACTCGGTATCTATCCAGGAGCTGACTCAATTGATGTATATGGAGGAGTTGGTTGACGAGGGCTCTGGGGCTGCATGCTCAAATGGACGCACCTGGGTACTTTGGAGTGCATTCTGTGACTCACCCGAGTTCCAAAATATAACGGGATGGTAGAGATATGGGTCCCGGGGGTTTATAAGGAGGCCTGGATTGGGGCCCCCATCTTGGTGACACATAGCGAGGTTTTGATCAGCTATATCCCTGCCGCTACTAGGTTTTTTTTTCTTCTTTTTGGCGAGCTACTACCGCCCCCCTCTTTTTTTTTTCTTTTTTCTCTCTCCTTTTTCTCCTTTCACCCAAGATCTACTAATTCTCTTTTTGGTTAATCTAGATTTTTTTTTATTTTTTCCATTGTATATGGCGGTAGGTGTTTGAAAATTGTGCTATTCTGTGAGCACACAAAATCCTTTTTTTCTAATCTATAAGCTATTATTGTGGTCCTGCGAGACCCGCTATATGATGCTCTTTTTCCTTTGCAAATTTTCAATAAAAACATATTAAACATGAAGAGACCTAAGGAGGCTTGAAAGCTTGCTGCTTAGCACTATTTCTTTTTGTTGTCCATTAGAAAGTATCATATTTACAAAATTATTATTATTATTATAACAACTGCAAATACAGGTAGTCCCCGACTTACGAACAGGTTCCGTTCCAGGAGCCTGTTCGCAAGTCGATTTGTTCGCAAGTCCGAACAAATGGTTGAATGGAGCGGGATCGCTCTGACAGGGGTATTTAAAGTGTTAACCGTTCTGACGAGCGGCGCGGCTCATCGGAACTGCTGCCGCCGGGTGCCCGCTGTAAGAAACAACAACAACGAAGTTTGACCAAAATATAGAAAAATAAAATTCAGCGCTCCAAAGACGTATTCCGATCCTAAAGCAATCGACTGATAACAAGTTTATTTGCAACACGTTTCGTCGCTATACGCAACTTTTTCAAGCAAGATAACATTACACAATATACACCAACATATAGTCCTATGTGAACTCACATGTCTCTACTCCACGGCATTTCACCCAAACGGACAATTACACTTCCGGGTTCGGGAAGCCGTCCGGGAAAAAACGGAGGGACGCAACACTCTCCTTCCTCCGTCTATCCCCGGACGGCTTCCCAAACTCAGAAGTGTAATTGGCTGTCTGGGTGAAACGCCGTGGAGTAGAGACATGTGAGTTCACATAGGACTATATGATGGTGTATATTGTGTGATGTTATCTTCCTTGAAAAAGTCGCATAAAGCGACGAAACGCGTTGCAAATAAACTTGTTATCAGTGGATTGCTTTAGGATCGGAATATTTCTTTGGAGCGCTGAATTTTATTTTGCAATGTAACAGGAGCAGGTCAGGTTCCCAGCCATCAAGACAGCTGAGGACCCTAAGGAGAAGACCGAAATGGTTTACAACCGCTTCTGTCTTCTTGTTCTCCAGTGTACATAATGCTCTTGTGCTTCAAAATACACACGTCCATGAGTCTCTCGGGGTTGTGAACATTCTCTTTCAATTTAAGGGAAACTATCAGTTGGTCATGTACCTTAGGACGTATATAAAATATCCAAAACAACTTACCTAGTGGCCACAAGGACTCAGCATAAACATTCCACCAAAGTGCCAGTAAGAGGACCAGAAAATGATGAAAATATTGTCTGTAAGTCTTCACTGAAATATTCAAGGCATTGGGGAAATATGTCACTGGCCAAGAGGGATCATAGAGAAGAGCTAAAATATAGTGGTGATTGGGGAGTTGTTCAGTTGGTGCAACTACAACCACTAACTCAGCTATGTGAGTACTCCATATACTGGTCTAAAGATTGCTGTCCAAGGTAAAGGTTACTTTACAGCCATGCAGCTGTATACTTATACTATCAGCATATCTAGTACACTTTAGAGTGCTCGAAATGTTTAATCTGTACTTTTCACCCAGTGAACATATATTTTCACTTACTGTACTTTTCCTTTATCTCCTCCATACAACTGGTGAGGCCGGCAGAACGGTTGACCTCATTAAGTTCGGATAAGCACTTTTTCATAGTCATGTAATTTTCCACCTGGTTGTTGTAGAGCTCAGCAATCTCACCAAATTTGTTATCATATTCCTTGATGTTTACATTCTTCACAATGAGCGTCTTTCCTTTCTCCAGCACTATAATTACCGGAAAAAATGTAATGTGAGCTTCATAGTCATCGAGAACTAAGGTACAGCAGCAAATCACAACGGTAGAAATGGCTTTTTGGGCATTCTGGCGAATGCTCTCATTGACCACTGATACATGACGTGGAGGAGCCACCTGCAGGTCCCCCAGTACTAATATGGCTGGCTTCTATGATAAATAAGCCTCTGCCTAAGATTCAGTGGTGTAAGAAGAAAAGGCTGGGTTGCATAGCAAAGTTTCTACTCCAACCCCCCCCCCCCCGTCCCCTACCCGCTTTTTACGCTGTTCTCCGCACAGTTTAAATAACATATTAACTTTATGCTACAGGTTGCTTTAATTGTGGTGATATATGTTGATTAGAGATGAGCGAACGCGTTCGTCCGAGCTTGATATTCGTGCGAATATTAGGGTGTTCGGGATGTTCGTTATTCGTAACGAACACCATGCGGTGTTCTGGTTACTTTCACTTCCTTCCCTGAGACGTTAGCGCGCTTTTCTGGCCAATTGAAAGACAGGGAAGGCATTACAACTTCCCCCTGCAACGTTTAAGCCCTATACCACCCCCCTGCTGTGAGTGGCTGGCGAGATCAGGTGTTCGCCTAATATAAAAGTCGGCCCCTCCCGCGGCTCGCCTCAGATGCGGTGTGAGTTAGATGAGGGACAGTGCTGTTTATACCGGAGCTGCTGTAGGGAAAGAATTGGTAGTTAGTGTAGGCTTCAAGACCCCCCAAAGGTCCTTATTAGGGCCACTGATAGCTGTGTGTTGGCTGCTGTTAGCAGTGGGATTTTTTTTTTTCTCAAAATCGCCTCTGCAGACCGTTGCACCTGGCATTAGGGACAGAAGTGCTGCATAGGCAGGGAGAGTGTTAGGAGTGAGTGTAGCCTTCAAGAACCTCAACGGTCCTTTCTAGGGCCATATTTATCCGTGTGCAGTACTGTCCAGGCTGCTGTTGGCTGTGCTGCATTTTTTTTGGGCTTCTCAAAATCGCCTCTGCAGAGCATTCCACCCTCCATTGATACTGCAGGGAAAGAATTGTATAGGCAGGGCCACAACACCGTTATTATTCATAGAATATACGCAGTGCTGCCTGTTGGTGGGAAAAAACTGAAAACAAATCTATTTGTCCAGCCTGTGTCCGTCCTTACGGGCGGTGGAGACGTGTGAGCTGCGTGAAGAACAGTGCTAAATCATACGCACCCAGCTACGCTTTACTGCTGGCTTCGCCATTTGCTTTCCTTAATTGGGAAAAAAAATACCTGCTCTGCCAGAGTTATAATAACTCTGCTACCCTCACGTTCTGTGACACATAAGCAGGGACACAGCACAGTTATTAAACTTCTCATGTTCATAGAATATACGCAGTGCTGCCTTTTGGTGGGAAAAAACTGAAAACAAATCTATTTGTCCAGCCTCTGTCCGTCCTTACGGGCGGTGGAGACGTGTGAGCTGCGTGAAGAACAGTGCTAAATCATACGCACCCAGCTACGCTTTACTGCTGGCTTCGCCATTTGCTTTCCTTAATTGGGAAAAAAAATACCTGCTCTGCCAGAGTTATAATAACTCTGCTACCCTCACGTTCTGTGACACATAAGCAGGGACACAGCACAGTTATTAAACTTAGATAATTCATTCACTAGAGGCAGTGGGGCCTTTCGTTTTCCAAAAAGGGCAAAAATTATATTTGGCCTGCAGTCTTGCGCCAATTTATTTCCTGCCTGTGAAATCAAATCACTGGTAATACAGCATGCTGAGGGGTAGGGGTAGGCCTAGAGGACGTGGACGCGGCCGAGGACGCGGAGGGCCAAGTCAGGGTGTGGGCACAGGCCAAGCTCCTGATCCAGGTGTGTCGCAGCCGACTGCTGCGCGATTAGGAGAGAGGCACGTTTCTGGCGTCCCCACATTCATCGCCCAATTAATGGGTCCACGCGGGAGACGGTTATTAGAAAATGAGCAGTGTGAGCAGGTCCTGTCCTGGATGGCAGAAAGTGCTTCGAGCAACCTATCGTCTACCCGCAGTTCTGCGCCGTTCACTGCTGCCAATCCGAATCCTCTGTCTGCTGCTCCTCCTTCCTCCCAGCCTCCTCACTCCACTACAATGACACCTGCTCAGGAGCGGGAACACTCCCAGGAACTGTTCTCGGGCCCCTGCTTAGATTGGGCAGCAGCGGTTCCTCTCCCACCAGAGGAGTTTATCGTCACTGATGCCCAACCATTCGAAAGTTCCCGGGGTCCGGGGGAAGAGGCTGGGGACTTCCGCCAACTGTCTCAACAACTTTCTGTGGGTGAGGAGGACGATGACGATCAGACACAGTTGTCTTGCAGTGAGGTAGTAGTAAGGGCAGTAAGTCCCAGGGAGCAGCGCACAGAGGATTCGGAGGAAGAGCAGCAGGACGATGAGGTGACTGACCCCACCTGGTGTGCAACGCTTACTCAGGAGGACAGGTCTTCAGAGGGGGAGTCAAGGGCATCAGCAGGGCAGGTTGCAAGAGGCAGTGCAGTGGCCAGGGGTAGAGGCAGGGCCAGACCGAATAATCCACCAAGTGTTTCCCAAAGCGCCCCCTCGCGCCATGCCACCCTGCGGAGGCCGAGGTGCTCTAAGGTCTGGCAGTTTTTCACAGAGACGCCTGACGACCGACGAACAGTGGTGTGCAACCTTTGTCGCGCAAAGCTCAGCCGGGGAGCCAACACCAACAGCCTCACCACCACCACCATGCGCAGACATATGATGGCCAAGCACCCCGCAAGGTGGGACAAAGGCCGTTCACCGCCTCCGGTTTGCACCCCTGCCTCTCCCCCTGTGCCCCAACCTGCCACTGAGATGCAACCCCTCTCTCAGGACACAGGCACTACCGCCTCATGGCCTGCACCCACACCCTCATCTCCGCTGTCCTCGGCCCCATCCAGCAGTGTAGTTCAGCGCACCGTTCAGCCGTCGCTTGCGCAAGTGTTCGAGCGCAAGCGCAAGTACGCCGCCACGCACCCGCACGCTCAAACGTTAACCGTCCGCATCGCAAAATTCATCAGCCTTGAGATGCTGCCGTATAGGGTTGTGGAAACGGAGTCCTTCAAAAGTATCATGGAGGCGGCGGCCCCGCGCTACTCAGTTCCCAGTCGCCACTACTTTTCCCGATGTGCCGTCCCAGCCCTGCACGACCACGTCTCCCGCAACATTGTGCGCGCCCTCACCAACGCGGTTACTGCCACGGTCCACTTAACTACGGACACGTGGACAAGCACAGGCGGGCAGGGCCACTACATCTCCCTGACGGCACATTGGGTGAATTTAGTGGAGGCTGGGACAGAGTCAGAGCCTGGGACCGCTCACGTCCTACCCACCCCCAGAATTGCGGGCCCCAGCTCGGTGCTGGTATCTGCGGAGGTGTATGCTTCCTCCACTAAAGCACCCTCCTCCTCCTCCTCCTCCTCTGTCTCACAATCAAGATGTGTTAGCAGCAGCATGTCGCCAGCAGTCGGTGTCGCGCGGTGTGGCAGCACAGCGGTGGGCAAGCGTCAGCAGGCCGTGCTGAAACTACTCAGCTTAGGCGATAAGAGGCACACGGCCCACGAACTGCTGCAGGGTCTGACACAGCAGACCGACCGCTGGCTTGCGCCGCTGAGCCTCCAACCGGGCATGGTCGTGTGTGACAACGGCCGTAACCTGGTGGCGGCTCTGCAGCTCGGCAGCCTCACGCACGTGCCATGCCTGGCCCACGTCTTTAATTTGGTGGTTCAGCGCTTTCTGAAAAGCTACCCACGCTTGTCAGACCTGCTCGTAAAGGCGCGCCGGCTCTGCGCACATTTCCGCAAGTCCCACACGGACGCTGCCACCCTGCACACCCTGCAACATCACTTTAAGCTGCCAGTGCACCGACTGCTGTGCGACGTGCCCACACGGTGGAACTCTACGCTCCACATGTTGGCCAGGCTCTATGAACAACGGAGAGCTATAGTCGAATACCAACTCCAACATGGGCGGCGCAGTGGGAGTCAGCCTCCTCAATTCCTTTCAGAAGAGTGGGCCTGGTTGGCAGACATCTGCCATGTCCTTGGTAATTTTGAGGAGTCTACCCAGGTGGTGAGCGGCGATGCTACAATCATTAGCGTCACCATTCCTCTGCTATGCATCTTGAGAAATTCCCTGCAAACCATAAAGGCAGCTGCTTTGCGCTCGGAAACGGGGGCGGGGGAAGACAGTATGCCGCTGGATAGTCAGGGCACCCTCCTGTCTATTTCTCAGCGCGTACAGGAGGAGGAGGAGGAGCATGAGGAGGATGAGGAGGAGGGGGAAGAGACAGCTTGGGCCGCTGCTGACGGTACACCGGCTGATTGCCTGTCATCCTTTCAGCGTGTATGGCCTGAGGAGGAGGAGGAGGAGGAGGAGGATCCTGAAAGTGATCTTCCTAGTGAGGACAGCCATGTGTTGCGTACTGGTACCCTGGCACACATGGCTGACTTCATGTTAGGATGCCTTTCTCGTGACCCTCGCGTTGCACGCATTCTGGCCACGACGGATTACTGGGTGTACACACTGCTCGATCCACGGTATAAGGAGAACCTGCCCACTCTGATTCCCGAAGAGGAAAGGGGTTCGAGAGTGTTGCTATACCACAGGACCCTTGCGGACAAGCTGATGGTAAAATTCCCAGCCGACAGCGCTAGTGGCAGAAGGCGCAGTACCGAGGGCAAGGTAGCAGGGGATGTGCGTAGATCGAGCAGCATGTACATCCCAGGCAGTGCAACAGTCTTTAAGGGCCTGGCCAGCTTTATGGCTCCCCACCAAGACTGTGTCACCGCTCCCCAGTCACGGCTGAGTCGGCGGGAGCACTGTAAAAGGATGGTGAGGGAGTACGTAGCGGATCGCACGACCATCCTTGGTGACGCCTCTGCCCCCTACAACTACTGGGTGTCGAAGCTGGACACGTGGCCTGAACTCGCGCTGTATGCCCTGGAGGTGCTTGCTTGTCCTGCGGCTAGCGTCTTGTCGGAAAGGGTGTTTAGTGCGGCTGGGGGAATCATCACAGATAAGCGTAGCCGCTTGTCAACCGACAGTGCCGACAGGCTAACACTCATCAAGATGAACAAAGGCTGGATTTCCCCAGACTTCTGTTCTCCACCAGCGGACAGCAGCGATACGTAAGCAATACGTAGGCTGCACCCGCGGATGGAAGCTACGTTCTCTCTCACCATCCAAAACGGGGACATTTCTGCTTCATCAATCTGTGTCTAATATTCCTCCTCCTCCTCCTCCTGCTCATCCTCCTGAAACCTCACGTAATCACGCTGAACGGGCAATTTTTCTTAGGGCCACAAGGCTCACTCAAATAATTTTTCAGAACAATTTTTAAAAGTTTCAATGCGCTTAAAAGCGTTGGAACTTTAACTTGAACCAATTTTTCGTTACACTGGGCTGCCTCCAGGCCTAGTTACCACTTAAGCCACATTAACCAAAGCGATTAATGTGTTTCACCTGCCCTCTTGGCTGGCCATGGCCAATTTTTGGGATGTACATTAGTACTGTTGATACGAAACCCACCTGCATTAACCCTTTCCAGTCCACTGTGTGACCTGTGAAGACATTAGGGTTTAAGGCTGTACAGCTCCGTTGTTGGTAGACGTCCGTCGGGGTTCTCTTACTGTATATTGCCAGCCTCTCTGCTGTCGGAGCCTATCCTACGTGTCAGCTCATGCAGTACTGGCTTTAGCCAGCATATAGCGCCGTTGTATAACGGCAGAAAAAGAGTAAGCCCCCTAGGAAAACCATATACAAATTGGATTGGAAAGGGTTAAGCACAACATTACTACCTCAGCTGTGTTGGGCAATGCAATGGGATATTTCTATGTACCGCCGGTGGCTTCCTGGCACCCACCCATGCTGTAGGTGCACACGGAGTTTTTACTACATCTGTACACTTATAAAGAACCCCAGTCAGACTGGGGCATGCAGTGTGGGCCGAAGCCCACCTGCATTAAGCACGACATTACTACCTCAGCTGTGTTGGGCAATGCAATGGGATATTTCTGTGTACCACCGGTGGGTTCCAGGGAGCCACCCATGCTGTGGGTCGACAGGGACTTCACAATAGGGAGTTGTACCTGCCTGTGTCTATGAATTAAAAAGCCCGGTCTGACTGGGGCATGCAGACACCTTGACAGAATGAATAGTGTGTGGCACATAGGTTCCCCATTGCTATGCCCACGTGTGCAGCTCCTGATGGCGGTGGCACAGGATTATATTTCTCATTGCTTCTGTACAGCATTGTGGGCTATCGCTCCGCCACTTTTAAAGAGGGTCGCTGCCTAGCCGTGCCAACCTCTGCAGTGTGTGCCTGCGGTCCCTCGTCATGGCAGACGCAATTCTAAATAGACATGAGCGTGGTGTGGCATGAGGGCAGCTGAAGGCTGCCCAGGGACACTTTGGTGTGCGCTGTGGGGGGGAGGGGGGGCGGTTGGTCAGCATGTAACCCAGGAGAAGTGTCAGTGGAGTGTCATGCAGGCAGTGATTGTGCTTTGTTGGAGGTAGTGTGGTGCTTAGCAAAGGTATGCCATGCTAATGAGCGCTTTTCAGAAGTAAAAGTTGTTGGGAGGGGGGGGGCCACTCTTGCCGCTATTGTGGCTTAATAGTGGGACCTGTGAACTTAGGATGCAGCCCAACATGTAGCCCCTCGCCTGCCCTATCCGTCACTGTGTCATTCCCATCACTTTCCTGAATTGCCCAGATTTTCACACATGAAAACCTTAGCGAGCATCGGCGAAATACAAAAATGTTCTGGTCGCCCATTGACTTCAATGGGGTTCGTTGTTCGAAACGAACCCTCGAGCATCACGGGAAGTTCGTTACGAATAATGAACACCCGAACATTTTGGTGTTCGCTCATCTCTAATGTTGATAGATAGATTTTTTTCCATTGGAGTCTTATTTTTTCCTCATCAGTATAGAGTTCGAGCAGCAGTAGACTGGACTTTGTTCTCCCCTCCTGCCCTCCACTTTACCCTCCCGCTCTCCCTTGCACCATCACATCCTCCATGTTTTGTTCTTTTGCTTCATTGGAGCTGCTGCAGTCCACCCCTTGCTGCTCTGTGCTTGGGGGCACTTGTAACGCTGTTGCTTTGGGTCCTGTGCAAAAACGGGTATTGTAGCCAAGGAAAAAGAGAAACTGGCTAGCGTGAGATCCTTGCTGGTCTGCCCCAGTGACCCTGCTGCCAGGGTCGTGAATTACATCAAGAAGCAGGCTTTTCTGCTGCAGCTCCTCCCCCTGTTCTCCTCTGGCCTGACCGTTCCTTCCGAAGTCGGGTCTCACTAGCTTCTTCTCCTATATATGTCCTTAGGCTGGCCAGAGTTAGGACAAAGGTCGTGGCACTGACTAGTGCAGAGGTCAGATTTTTATGTGGTTGGGCCCCCAATGGTGCCAGTTGCAGCTACTATGACTTCTATGGCAGTAGTCCCGCCGCTGCTAGAATTCATAGAGTCCATGAAAGGTCCTTCATTTTTTAGTATTCAAGGACTCATAAATCTAATCTTTCAGACACCCTAATAAATATTATTTGCAAGAGTTATGCTCCCTAGACAGCACCCCAATAGGTTTATTAGGCACTGCTACTGTTGCCTAACACTGCCAGATGTTAATATATCCACTCCTAGTGGATATCCATCAAGGTCACTTAGGCGGTATCTTGTCACCACCGGAAGTTAGGGCTTTGACTGGGCTTGCATGGATGAACGCCCCTGTTACGCTCCCGATTGACTGAATTCCTGAAGGTCCTAGCAGCGTGTGTGTTGATTTTTGGCTAGGCTGGAGGGTTAGGGGTTAGTTTTCCTGTTAGGCTTAAATTATGAGCTCTGAATGCTTCCATGTTACACCTGTGATATTAAAGCAGTTAGAGCTAATAATATAAGCCTAACAGGAAAACTAACCCCTAACCCTCCAGCCTAGCTAAAAATCAATAGACACTCTGTAGCAATCACTGTCCCCAGAGCAGCCGTCCCCCTTCCATCTCTCCTGCTTAACTGCTAGCAGCCACCTCCGCTCACAGTGTTATTGTGGTGACGCTGGAGGAATCCCCCTGCAGTGAGGCAGTGCCTCTGCTCCCTCACTGCTCTGTGCGGCGACTTCTTAGCAACCGGTGTGCCGGCTCTCTGCTCTCTCTCACCCGCCAGGCTGTATGCCGCTGACAGGTGGGTGCCCTGCTCCCCCAGTGTTCCACTCTGCCTGTGTCTCTCCTGCCGCCGCTGCCTTTGGCTCTCCTGCTGCCGCTGCCTGTGGCTTTCCTACCGCCGCTCCCAGTCTTGCCACTGTCCTCCCCGATTGACTGCTGTGTCAGAACGGCACTTGGGGGATTAAACACGCCCCCAGCCAATCAGAAGCTGGTGGCGTTACTAAATTTGAAGAGTGCTGCATTATGTTGCCACCCCTAACTTCCGGTGGTGACAAGATACAATAGTACCCACTTAGGCTTTGTTCACATCTGCTTGTTCAGAGCCTCTGATGTAGATCCAGAACGAAGTCCTTGGCAAAAAAAATGCAGCATGCTATGCTCTTTTGTCTAGTAAAATGCTGCCATAGTGGAAAACCAGCGGACCCCATTATATCTTGATGTTATTTGTATAGCACCAACTTATTCAGCAGCATTTTCAGGTAATTTATGTATTACCCCCACCAAGCTGGGTACTCATTTTACCTACTTTGGAAGGATGGAAGGCTGAGTCAACCTTGAGCCGGCTACCTGAACCATGCGGGGATTGAACTCGCAACCCTGAGGTCATGAGCGAGAGCTTAGGACTGCAGTTCTGCTGCCTTAACACTATAGTCTGTGGGGTCCATCAGGTCCTGTTCATGACTATCATGTTCTGGATCTGGGACTTCCATTATTTTTCTTTGTTCTGCTCCTATAACAGAGTAGAACAATGGAAGTAACTCAGCCTTACTTTATGCAGAACCAGAAGTTGTACTCTTTCTGCATGATACAGTCCCCAGCATCGGTGCGAAGAAACTGAGGTCAATGTTTTTCTAACTCCAAGGCTTAGTTGAGGAGGGTTCGGGAATCCGGCAGGACGCTGTCTTGCTATGCAGATTGTTTCTGTAACAAATAGCCAACTGTGAAAGAGTTGCCTGCTCAACATAAAGAGAATATTTGAAGATTTTCTCCTTCACATCCAGCCTAATAAGAACGCTGAGTAAACCATTGTAATCCCATAGTAGCTACAAAAGGTGATACATGAATTGGAAGCTCTTCTACTGGTAAGATCTTAGTTGGTCGTTAGGACTATGATGAAAAGCAGTATCAGTGCTGCTTACCCTTCACTTGCTTTGGGACATGGGCAGCTTTAGAGAAAGGTTCAGTCTGCAAAAGAAATAAGGATGACATGATTAAAGGTTAACAGAAGTCAGTGAAGTGTAGAACAATGTCCCCTACCTCATCACCGTTATCAGGCTTTATAGAGATGGAACGGGTTGTCATAGGAGAATTACATTTGTTGGCTTGTTTCAGGAATAAATACAGTATTTTCCCAAAAGACAAAATAATCAATGTCAGTTAAAAGCGGTTTTCCATGGAAATATTATTGATGGCCTATCTTCAGGATAGATCATCAATAGTTTATCAGCTAGAGACCGCCACTTGGGACCCCGACCAATCAGTTGATCAGGAGCCTGCTGTCAGCACTGCTGCACACAGGGGAATGGAGCGGAAGCTGCTGCTCCGACTCCTGTGTAGTGGCTGGCGCTTGTAACTGCAGGCACAGTTCTCATAATGGGAGCTGCCGCTGCACTTACTAGTGCCGGCCACTACACAGGGGTTGGAGCAGCGGCTTCCGTTCCATACCTCTGTGTCCTGAGCGGCACACCTCAACTGATCAACTATTAATGACCTAACCTGAGCTTTCATTTCTTATAGTGCCGAGATAAAATGAAAGCTGCTCCGTGATTGGTTGCTAAGGGCAACAAAGACATATTTTCTTCTAGACAGTTTTCATAAGATCGTGGTGCCGGGATAATTCTGCATTATTTTCTCTTGTATCAATGTACCATGAAGAATAATCTACAAACTATCTGAGATACAAGCAAGTGATGTGGCTTAGTTCTTTATCCTGCACAGATTTTAGCTCCAATCATGGCCATTTAACTGTTTAGAGGCCACGGTTAATCCCAACTAAGCCAATAGCCAAAGTGGGGTCTTCCCTGCAGCGTCCTATCAGCACCCAAGCAATGCCATCACAAGTTGCTGATGAGTTCGCATGGCAACCCGAAGCCTAGAGAAGACTCTGAGGGCCGCTGTACATGGATGCCCTGTAAGAGGGATGTGCAAGACTAGAAAAAACAGTGCCCGCTAACGGCATACATCATCTTGTACTCTGTGATCGCTCTCTGCCTCTGGCTTAGCCTCTGCAATATATGAAACGTGGAATTCCACGTGCTACAGATAAGGCGGTTGGGTGATTGGACTTTCGCTGCACCTGTGGCATATGAGAGGGCACTGGGTGTGAATGCCGAAAGTATGAGCATAGTTTTCTGGCCTTTTCCAGCAGTGGGTGTAAACCTGGGTAATTGTTTAGGAAGCGCTGCACTGCCAGACTCATCACATGGGCCTGGCAAGGTATGTGGGTGAGATTTCCAAGACGAAGGGTTGCCAGCAGTTGGCTCCTTTGTCACACACGACCCTGCCTGGCTTCAGATTTTGTTGGGTCAGCCTGGGCCTGCAGAACAGTCAACAGCTCTTCAGCCGTGTGGCTGCCCTTCCCTAGACACATGAGTTTTAGGAAAGCATGTTGGCATTTTCCACATGCAGCGCAGTATGGAGGCCGGGTTTTATTACATACGGATATCTATGGCAATGTGGAGGGTGTTCAAAAGTGGCATGAAGAGCTGGAGAAGAGAAGGAGGAAGGGGCTAAGGAGGACACAGACATGAATGAATGTCCCGTAAGTTTGAAGGTAAAGCGTTGACCACCATTTTCGGCTTCATGCCCCACCTGCAGGACATTGACCCAGTGTGCTGTTTAGCATATGTAATGCCCCTAGCCATGCTTGCTGGATTACCTGTCCATGGTCAGGTGTGCCGTGCCACTGACAGCGTTCTGCAACGCCAGGGACATGTTATCACTTGCATGGTGGTGCAGGGCAGGGACAGCATTTTGAGCAAAAAATGGTGACTGGGCATCTGGTATTATAGAGCAGCACAGAGCATCATGTTGCAGAAGTAATCTGTATCCACTAGCATGCAGGACAGCATTTCCATAGCAAGCAGCTGTGAAATGCTTGCCTTCAGGCTCTGGGCTTATGGATCTTTAGGGTGTTTTGTTTTATTTAAGCTCCTGTAGCTGGGGGATGGAGGACTGGCTGCTGACATGGGACAATGCTGGAATATGGGGTAGACGTCAATGTTGGTGAAGATGGTGGTGATGGCGGCTCAGCGTCTGCTGTCCACTTCCCACTCGCGGCTCTGAAGCCTGCAGCCTGATCGTCCATTGTGGAGGAGAGGCCTGAAGTAGACGTGCTACTGTCCCTACACAATACTGCCTGTCTGTGCTTAGAGGTTACTGCATGACCAGGGAGGGAGAAAGAGGATGAGGCAGCTACAGCAGTGGAAAAGGGAGCAGGATGAGGCTGACTCTCTGCCATCTGGCCCAGGTGGGCTCTCCAAGGCAGCGGGTGATTGGAGTTCATGTAGATGTTCATACACATTGTGTTGAGGTTGTTTACGTTTTTGCTATTTTAAATGTTTACTGCAGATCTTACAGATGGCCACCCAGACTGCACAAGTCCTGTGAGCAGACCTAGCTGTGGGCCTGATGTTGGTGCTGCCATGACTAGAAGTGGCTGAGGGTGACGGTACAGCCTTTATGTTTGTCTGAGACATCTTACTCCTTGTCTTAGCATGGTGCTGCCACCCAACATCCGCTTCTTCCTCCTCCCCCTGCGATCTGCTATGATGACTCTCCCTGCCTCTCCATGTCAGATTGAGTACTTCATCCACTTCCACCTTCTCTTCCTCTTTATCGTCCTTCTCCTGAGTAGCCTCTATGCTACAGCGAGCTTCGGGAGCTGCACCTCCATTTCCACATCCCCCTGAGTACACATTGCCTGTGAAGGGCTGACTATGCACACTGACACACCCTCTTCCTCTTCGGAGGAGGAGAAAAATGGTTGCTGCCTCTGTCTTGGTTTTCTCTCTCTGGCTATTTGCACTGCCCAGTTGACATCCATGACACTGGATGATCAAACAGCACCTGAGACTGATCTATGCGGCACGGGTTGAAGTAGGGGGTGGATAATAATGGCCGACTGGAGCAGACTGACAGCTTTGTGCCTTTAACTGGGAAGAAGAGGAAGTGGCGGTAGTGAAGGCATGCTGTGTTATCCACTCTACGACTTGTTCTGCATGCTGCAGATGTAATGCAAAAACCACTTCTAAGGAATGGAAGCAAGCTTGCCTCGCCTCTGGCAGAACATGGAGCTGTTGGTTCAGTGGGAGCCGCTTGAAGTGCCAACTACAGCCCTACCCCTTGCTTTCTTCATGTTTCCTTTTATTATTTAGTTGGTTTTTTCTTGTTTACTTTTGAGTATAGTTTTATGAAACTTTTCAGCTAACTATGCAGATTGCAAAAAACCACATGTAGCAGCGTAAAGCCTCCTAATAAAACGTAGTTGCCAGAACCCGTTTTGAACAACGTCTGAGGCCACTGACACACACTATGTGTATTTACTGTTTCCCTGTTTGGGATTCTCCTTGGTTTATATTTACCAAAAACAACTGAAAACTAACTGGGCTGCAATCCCTGGGCGGCAAGATATGTGAGGACAGAAGGCCACAGAGAATAGCTTGTATGCAGCACAATTTAATTCCCCAAACCCCACTTCTAGCTGCATGAGGCCTGCAAATAATTTATAGTGGCTGAACTCCTGACTTTGAACAACAGCTGAGGCCACAAACAGAGAAGTGCAATATTCCACACACTAAGACATAGTTTGTCTGTCTGCTTTGCTGCTATATATAAAGTGACCACAGCAGAGATATATCCTCTGCAAACTATCTCTCCCAATGCACAACCCACATTTTGTATAGACACACAGAGCATCTTTCTTGGGTCCCTCCCATACAACCTTGTTTAACTTCTCTGCTGGTATGCAAGCTTTCACACCTGCAGCAATATATCCACTGCAGATTATCTCCCCTAAATACAGACCACATTTTACGTTCTGTGTTCAACTATATAATGGTTGCTGGTTACACTGTGCCTATGTTATATAGGGCTAGGACATGTGATGTAATCAGGTCCTGTGATATCCAATGAAGCTGCTGCCCATACGCAAGTTGGAGGACACATTTGGTGACATCATCAAGCTGCCCTGGCTGCTGATTAGCTGACCTCTGTAGGAGGCATTTTGGAAAATTTGCATTTTCCACAATTCTCACCAAAAATTGGGTCAAACTTACCCAATTCAGTGAACATTGGGGTGATTTTTCTATGCGACCCACCAAGACGGGTAACACTAAACACCAGGCCTCAGTTCATGAATGTGAATCAGACTAAAAACAACTATGTGACTCTGAATCCCAACCCATTTTTTTCCTTACAGCTGTATATATCAAGAGAAGTGGTCAAAAGCTTCTGAAGTATAAACTTTGGCACAAACACCATTAATTCTTGTACAGCTGATTTTTATCGTACAAAAGTTAGAACTTATTTGGCAACTTTTGGTATTTTTAAGTTAGCTTTTGAAATGTTTCTAAAAGTGGGTGGGGCCAGGCAAAGGGGGTGTGGCTTCATAGGTCTGTCAGATTTATTATAATTTATGCCAGAAACTAGTCCAAATTATCGCTGCATCGTTCACCAGCTCCTAGCGGGAGTAGACTTCAGTCTTGTGCATGGAGGTGCCACCAAGATAGTGAGAGGCGTCTCTTGATACATGTGTTGCACTTATATCACCACGCTGGTCTTAGTAAATATGGCCCATATTTTTCTATGTATTTAGACAAGAAAACTCACATTCATAAATAAGTTCTAATAGATTTTTTATTCCAATGTTCGTTTCAGCCACATAATTGCTTCCTCTTGTGCTCAGGTTGATGATTTAAAGGGTTCAGCGACTTTTACCTTACAGTCACTGGACAGATTTCCATAAGAGGAACTTCACATTGTTTGCACAGTTGGGCTTGGACCTGTCTGCTCCTGTAGTCATATGACACAGAATACCATCTGATTGTCGTCATGATGTCTTTGCTACCTGCTTCCACTCTGCAAGCCATAGATGTTATAACGCATCACCCAATGCAGTCTAGAGAAATGAGAGGCCTGCAATATATTATTATGTGTTGTGCTGCGATCCCTTGTCTCTACCACTGTTATTGCTGCCCTGTAATTACTCCTCTAATACCCAGTTGTATGTTTATTACTATGCTAAACTATATTAAGCTGTGGTTAAGGAAGCCAAAAAAGTTTATAAAATACTCATATTTAGCCCCATTTATGTAATTACATATGGAATATCTATGTCAAATATCCTCTAGACAAAAGAAATGCATTTGTTTTATCTCTGAGGCATGTAGAGAGTATATGGGTGTCATAGCAAAAATCAAAGTGGGGCTCCCCTTTTGTTTTTGGTACAGATATCACATAATGCCTATGGCCAATGCATGCTAATTGGCTCCTAATTCTTTTTCGTCCCTAAAAGGGTAGTATGCCTTGGAGAAGCCATCAGTAGTAGATTAGTGGGATCCTGTTGATCAGCTGTTTGTCAGGTTGATTTGTTTGTGTACTGAACTGATTTCTGCAGGACTGCTTCCTGCAGTGGCCCGGCTTGGTCTTATAGGCAAATTTCCTAATCACTTCAATTGAAACTTGACCTCCAATACCAACCTGGCTACTGTAGAGAAAATGGAACTATCTGCTTCCTGCAGATCTCAGCTCCATTCATGAACGCACCAGCCCGGTGAACAACTGAATAGCAAACCTCCGCTGGTCTAATATTGATGGCCTATCTTACGGATAAGCTAGCAATAATTTACAACTGAACAACCCTTTAAAGGTCATTGTGACCCTCTGAACTTTCCTACCATACTGTTTGCTAATGTAGCATTGCCAGTAGCGCTCTTAGGGAAAATCTGGTGGGGCATGTGACCTGGGTGCAGCATGCCAGGGGGTTCCAACAAAGTAGTTTACTTTGGCCAGGTTCTTTGGATAAATGATTTGCAAACTGTTGAATCTTTGCCCCTGTTGAAGTATAGCCTAGTTTCAACTCTAACAATGACCCTTGAGAAAAAGGGCCACACTTCTTCATGGACTGCCTGATTAGTATGTACACCCATGTTTGAGAGTCTTTGTCTGTCAGTCCCCTGGCATAGGAATCTTGTTAAATTGAAACCCATCTCGCTAAGTCGCTGCACTGTTTCAGGCTGATGCCATTGTCTGATGCATGTACTACCTAAACAACCAGGGCACAGCTCTATAGTGGAAATACGTTCACTAAGGGATCTTTGACACGGGCGTATTTTTGAGCACAAAATTTGCATGCGCAATATGCAGAGAATAGAATCCACTGATTTGTATGGGTTCGTTCACATTTGCTATTTACTGCGGGCAGCTTTCGCGCATGAGAAAAGAAATACAGAGCATGCTTTGTGCGCAAATGAGCATGCAATACGCAAGGGTTTGGCCAATAAAAAGTGAAAAAAAAGACCACATCTGTATCTCATTAGGCTAAATAGCCTTTTAAATCATGGTGGAGGGGGAGTGTTGTGCGCCCATATCAACAGGCCCCGTGTGCGCAAACAAGTACAGCACAATGTGCGCACATGCGTGCAAAAGTGCCTTGTTCACGCCAAAAATGCTTTGTTGTGCGGTGTGCGCATTTACGCATACACCCGTGTGAAGGAGCCCTTATCGTTCAGATCAAATAGCATTCGCTCAGTCTTTCTCATTCGCTTAGGGCTTCTGCAGATGAGCAATTTTACTTGAGCAAAATCGCTTGTGCAGAACACAAAGAGTAGAACACATTCTGGGATTTTGTGCCTAATTTTCGTCTGCGTGAAAATATACGCGACATGCTCTATTTTTGTGCCCATTTCTGCACCTAAAACACCAAAGGAGTCTATGCGGGTGCGCAAATGTGCCCCCGATCCGCATGAAATTGTGCATTGAATTTCATGATTTTGCAGGTACATCGATAACACTGGGGACTCATTAGGCTGCACAGTCTGCTCTATCACACTGCGGATGCATCCGGTGCCAAGGTGAACGGTCCTGGCAGCACATGACATTGTTCCTTCGATCGATCAATCAAAATATCATTTGGTGTAAATGGACCCAGCTGGACAGAAGGTGCGCCGGCCCTTTAAGTGACACACAGTATACAAAGTATTCTTACCTCCGATACTATTTCCTGTAACATTACGCACCTCCATACTTGTGTCCCTCCCAGAGATCATTTCACAAGAGCTGATATAGTTAACATGAAATACAATGACAACCGTAACACAAGGAAGGTGACACCATTACATATATCGCTCAGTTATATAAGTGCCAGCTGCTGATAACAGTCATATTATACTCTATATACATGTAAATGTCCCTGAAGGCTCTCAGAGCCAGAGATATAGGGTATAAAACAGAGATCAAAGCCGGAAGCCATTGATATTGTGGTCTTTCGGTCATCCCATTGAAGAGCAGTCAGCCTCTCCCCCAGCTGAGATGACTGATAACAGGGAACAATAGTCTGCATTCAATATATCTAAGTAAAGATTTCTCGTTCTGCATGCATTTATACTGAACGATTCGTTCAGATTCTCGTTGGATCTGGGAATGCCAATGTTAATCATTCTGTGTAAAAGCAGCTTTACAGAGACTTCAGGTTTACTGTCTCTTTAAGGCCTGCGTCCTCGTGATCAATTAGGTGGTATACAGTATTAGCAATAAGTTTGTTCCTACCTCATCGTCATTACTTGCTTGTAAGCAGCAGCAGAAGGCGGACATACTTCACCCCTGGTAAGGCTGCATGAGGAGAGGCACTTTATTGGAAAAAGTCACTCTGACGGCGATCACAAGACAGTACAAAGGGAAACAAGCGAGTGACGTGACCACAGAAAGGAGTTTAACCAGTTCTGTGTCACAACTGCCTTTTGCTTTCCTCTTTAATCGAGCAAGATTATTCTCAAACTATTTTACCTAGTGGTGGATTAAGTGTACTGCAGGTACTACTTGCCCCCCTCCATTGAGAACGCCTTAAAAAAAGGCAGAATTACTGTTTACAAATGTAATAGTTATTAAGTGTTCATAAGTGCCTCCTTAATAATAATAGTGCCCTCTGAATAGTAAAAGTGGTCTTAACTGCCCCCAAGTTGTAATTGTGCCCTCCGACTTGTAATAGTGCCCGAAGTGCCTCCTTAATAGTAATAGTGCCTTCAAAATATTAAGTGTCCATAAGTGCCTCCTTAATAATACTAGTGGCTTCTTAATAGTAATGGTGGTCCTAACTGCTATCTTAGTATTAATTTGCCCTCCGGCTAGCAATAGTGCCCCAAGTGCCTCCTTAATAAGAATAAAAAAAAGTAAAGAACAAAAAAACATATTGCAATAGGATTCCCCATAGGAGGTGTGATCAGCCTGGTGCCACCGATGTCTGTCTATAAATTAGTATGTTTATAAATCTGTCCTTCTCTTTATGTATGCCATGCTTGATAAAGGCAGCTGTTAGCCCCGAAATGCGTCACATCAGTGTCACTATCTTGTTGGAGTAAAGTCACATGCCCTCATCCTGTGGACTCTTCTTAGAAAGATGTGCCTCACTCACGAAAAGAGGGTGGGGGTATTTGCTTCTTGGTCTTATATACCCCTTCCTCCATCAATGTAAGTCACTAATGCCCTTATATACTTTGTACCAACCCTTATAAGCGCAGTATTTTCTTGTTCTTTACTATTTTTAGCTTAGACCAATATTCTTTTTTCTATTTTTGGCTTATCTGCTGCTCTCCAACCCCATTGGATGTCCCACGGGACATAAGGAACTGTCGGTTTATCTTTCATCTACTAGGACTATAGATGCCCGTGGGCAGGTTTCCCTTCCTGCATTACCTCTCCGCTTGTGCCAGGGAAGTTTTGTCCCGCCCCGTGTTTATCCATTCCACCTGTCTGAGGCGCTTTCCTGTTCACACCTGATCATTAATAATATTAGTGCCCTCTTAATAGTATTGGTGGTCCTAACTGCCCCCTTAGTAGTGATTGTGCCTCCTGACTAGTGCCCCTAGTGCCTCCTTAAGGCCTCATTCACACAAGCGTTTTTATGTGGCTATTTCGCCACAATGAAATGTCGTCCGATAATCGCAACCATTTGAATTCTTCATTAATTCCCATGGGCGATTTTCGGGCGAGTGAAATAGTCAAAACATCAAATCGCCAACCATTTTGGGTCGACAATTTTAAACGCTGCGTCAAAAGATAAGTCTTGATCTATCTTTTGATGAAAAATGCTGGTGGCTCCCATAGACTCCTATGGGAGCTGAAAAAAAAGGAGGGGGAGGAAGCTTACCTGCTTCCAGTGCTCGAAAACTATTTAAGCATGAGAAGTCTTTACAAGGATTTCTGCCGACTGACGGAATTCCGCGCTGCAGCGCTATTTTCACGTGTAATGGCCGTGTGAATGGACGAGAAAACACTAATAAACTAAATTGCGGTTATTCTTCACTGATGTGATTTTCGGCTGCGATGCGGCCAGTGTAAAGTCGCATCGCCCATGTGAATGAGACCTAATAGTAATAGTGCCATCAAAATAGTAAAACTGCCCCGTCAGTAGTAATAGTGCCCCCTCAATAACTATGATGACTTCTTAATAGTAGTTATGCTCCCAAGTGCCCCCTTAGTAGTAATTGTGTTAGTTAATATTAGTAGCTGTGGCTTATACAATAGAAACAAAATGAATAAAACTATATTGACCTATCCATGACTGGCACCGAGTCCTCTTCTGGCATGGGTGGCACAATGGAATGAAGTTATCAGGCTGTTTGTGCCGAGATGCTGAAGGTCCCAGCCTCAGTCTCTATGCCCTTGTATGCCTCAGGGTTGCCTGGCATCTCAACTTTATGCCACTGAGGAAAGCAGCCAAAGTAGAAGCCAGGACACCCGGCGGCCCTAAACATCTGCTAGGAGCCTGAACTGGGGAATCATTTGCCTCCCTACCCCCAGTCCAGCTTGCTACCCAATGATGTCATAGTTTCTCCATTGCGCAAGCAATGTCGGTGGCTTCAGACAGTGGACTAGAGCTTTGTGCTTTAGGATAATGGGTCTGCCCAATGGATGATTATTAATAGGGGCAGTTTGGGTGACAATGGGCCCCCTTGGAGCTTCAGGGAGCCTATAGGAGAGCCCTTGCACATGACTTTGAAAAGAATCAGATTTTTGCCCGGCATGTGGACTTCAGTGGTGGACACTGCGGGAAACAGAAAGCAGGTAAGTGTGAAAAATACATTCCCCGGCTCCCTGTCAACTACCCTAACAGCAACAGAAGTTAGTTCATGGTGCTTTAGACAGGTGACAGCTTCCCTTTAGCAAGATACCGGAGCGAGGAGGGTAAGTATGTAGTTTGGTCTGGGGACCAAATATTGTTTTTTTTTTTTTGCCTGATCTAGGGTCAAAATGAAGTTAAGGGTCTGGTCTGTGGTCACAAATTAATATAGGTGTCTGGGGTCTCAATATATTTAGGGTGTCTGGTTTGGGGTTTGAATATATTTAGAGAGTGTGGTCTAAGGTCTGAATTAAGTTACGAGTCTGGGGTCTAATATTAATATAAGGGGTCTGAAATTACCTTAGGGGTCTGATCTCTGGGTTTGATTTTAACATAGGGGCCTCATTAAACCTTGAACTTTTTATCAACCACAATCCCTTGAAAAGTCCACTCCTATTTTGTAAATATTTTTAAACATTATTCTTTTTTTGGCTCTTTTTAGGGGATTTAACCATGTGACTGCATGATCGCTCCTATAATATACTGGAATCATTCTGTATTGCAGTATATTATGCCCCAGGCTGGCATAGCAACCCTCCGTTTAACTACTTGCATGCCATATTTGCTAATGAAAGCGGCACCTAAGGGATTAAACGAGCAGAATTAGAGTTATCTTTAATATAGGCCACAGCAAGTCAATATCAGCTGTATGCTACATCTGTCACCCAATGCTGATCTAGCGGGCTCAGCTCCTGAGCAAGTGAGATCGTAGTGCCACAAATGTACGGTAACTCATGAGGAAGACTCAACATTTACAACGCAGGGTTAAAAATCTCTAGCATGTCTTTAATTCAAATTAATAAAACTTACTAACTTCATCAAACTTCATTCACATGTTCTGTACTGACAATTTAAAGATACAGAATCCACAGCACAAACCTATGGTACTTCTGCCGCGTCTGACCGGCACGGTTGCCAGTTTGATTTTGATTTTTTTTTCTGGTAAGCTTGTTTTAAACCAACAAATTGGAAAACACGACGGAATCATAAAGTTTATGTTGACAACTCAGAATAGTAACATGAGCACATTAGTAGTATTTACTGCGGACTGTAAAACTCTGTTAATTACAATCACAATAAATCTCACCATTTCCAAAAAAATCGCAGACATCAACTTTTATTACCAACAAGAAAAGTTTAAAGGACTTCCAGGAATTTCCATACAGTTGGTTACTCTATGGAACATTCACTAATCTTGCACTAGGAATGCCAACACCACTGGTTACAGTACACGTTCCTAGTTAATGCTGTCTTCCAGTATGAGAGCGTTGTCCATTGTCCACAGATCACTCTTGTGGGGAACCAGATGGGGTTAACCAGACAGTAATCATCTGGTAGGTGGGTGGAAGGCTGCTGATAATTTTGCACATTTTGTGATGGTTTTGGACATCTGCCAGACTTTGCACGCATATGTAGAAAAAAAAAAATAAGACTGGCAGACGTAGGTTAAACAATACGGTCTTTACAGTGTTGTAAAATGTTCCGCTGCGGTTAGTACTGTGGCTATGCATGAGTCTGCAAAAAGCCGTGTTCCAGATAGATGTAACTTGGAATCGAGAAGCCTCCTACATAGTAGTGAAAGTCACTAATAGTTGTTATACGTTTGCAACAGCATGTTAGTATGGACTTGGAAAAGGTGGCAACTGGCTACAATACTGCAGACAAAAGACACTCATTGTCAAAAAATATCGCTCCCCTGGAAGTTGTGGAACGGAATGAAACTTCCTCTGTGTGATTGTAACGTCGATATAAGGAAGTGATTACAGTATCAGGGCAAAATGAGAATTTATTATAAGAAACTGAACACTCAAAGTAATGTTCTAGTACTCTGTTGTACAGTCTATAGCTTGGATACAAGATGTGATACGGGTGGGCATGGAGGCTCTAGTACCCTGTTGTACCACCTCTAGCTTGGATACCAGATTGATACAGGTGGACATGGAGGCTCTAGTACCCTGTTGAGCTGCCTCTAGTTTGGATCTAAGATGTGATATGGGTGACATGGAGACTCTAGTACCCTGGTATACCACTTCTAGCTTGGATATAAGATGTCATATCGGCGGGCATGGAGGCTCTAGTACCCCGTTGCACCTCTTCTAGCTTGGATGCAAGATATGATATGGGTGGGCATAGAGGCTCTAGTTCCCAGTTGTACCACCTCTAGCTTGGATATAAAATGTGATACGGGTGAGCATGGAGGCTCTAGTACCTTGCTGTACCGCCTCTAGCTTGGATACAAGATGCAATACGGGTGGGCATGGAGACTCTAGTACCCTGTTGCACTGCCTTTAGCTTGGATGCAAGATGTGATATAAGGTGGGGAGCATGGAGGCTCTAGCACCCTGTCAAGCCACGTCTAGCTTGGATACAAGATGTGATATGGGTGAGCATGAAGGCTCTAGTACCCTATTGGGCTGCCTTTAGCTTGGATGCAAGATGTGCTACACCCAGGCATGAATGCTTTAGTACCCCGTTGGGCCGCCTCTAGCTTGGATACATGATGTGATATGGGTGGGCATGAAGGCATACAAGTTCTGTATGGTATACTGTGGCAAATCGCTCTACATTTGCTGTAACTGAGCCTCTAGATCATGCACACTTGAAGGCTGTCAAAGTTTGCATCCAAGATGGTCCCATAAATGTTCTATTGGCAATAAATCTGGTGATCGCGCAGACCACAGAAGGGTGGTAATGTTGTTAGTGCTTTCTGTGACCCACTTGTGTGCAGCTGAGCATTATCCTGCTGCCTCTTGGAAGCCGACGTGAGAGAAACACATGTGGCTGCAGGATGTCTTGAACATACCTGGAAATGGTTTCAACAGACATGGGGGTGTAACAATGGCGCCCTCTGTCTCTGCATGGCAGACAATGAAACAATTTGAGCTGCTTGTACTTGTCGGACAATTAGATGCTCCTCTCTACTGGTGGTCTGTAGGAGGGTCCTGAGCCCGGTCACCTTGTGTGCCCTCACACATTCACTGGTCCCAGAACCTCCTAACAGTCTGGTCAGACTCTCCTCTTTACTGGTGGTCTGCAGGGGGCATCCTGAGCTCGGTCACCTCATGTGCCCCCATCCACTGGTCCCAACACCTTCTAACAGTCTGGTCAGACTCTCCTCTCCACTGGTGGTCTGTATGGGGCATCCTGAGCACAGTCACCTTGTGTGCCCTCATACATCCACTGGTCCCAACACCTCCTAACAGTCTGTTCAAATGCTCCTCTCTACTGGTGGCCTGTCGGGGTCCTGAGCCTGGTCAACTTTTGTGCCCTCATGTACCCACTGGTCCCAACACCTCCTAACAGTCTGGTCAGACGCTCCTCTCTACTAGTGGTCTGTAGGGGGTGCTCTGAGCCCGGTCACCTTGTGTGCCCCCATCCACTGGTCCCAACCCCTCCTAACAGTCTGTTCAGATGCTCCTCTCTACTGGTGGTCTGTTGGGGTGTGTCCTGAGCCAGGTCACCTTGTGTATCCTCACACATCCACTGGCCCCAACTCCTCCTAAGAGTCTGGACAAAACGTCCCGGTGGGGGACAATTCATCGATACGACCATCCAGCTTCTCCCATGCCAATAATGCGCCCATGTCAGACTGGTAACGAGGTGAAATCTCTTCTCTGAATCATAGAGGCGTCTAGTGGTCAACAAGCTCTACACAAGTGGAAGAAGAGGCCACTACACACAGGGAGCCTCCGAGAGCCTCTTATAGGCCAAGGGAGGAACCACTGTTAATCACCACAACTCTCAGCATTTACATATCTGCCTGAGATGGAACCGCAAGACGGGGTCTGCAGCAAAACAACAGCTCCTTCTAGGGGTCGGGAATATTTTTTTCTTACGAAGAGTGTAATTGGATTAATTGGAAACAAGCAAAACAATGCAATAGAATAATGTTTTGCAGGGAAGAATCATAAGGAAGAACTACTGAAATACTGTAGCAATAATCAATATTGTTATCTGCTCTGCAGATGAGGGGACTCCTCAAGCGCCATTTTCAAAGATAATGGAACTTTGTCCTAGATGCCACAGGACCTAGAGTTGTGTATCTAAGATCATTATTATAAGCAGCCTGTTGTGTCATTATAGTGAAGAAATATGAGAAATCCTGTGCACACCATACAGCTGTAAGCTATGTAGTTTTTAAGATATGCTGTCATTTTTTTTAAACCTCACAGTTTTGATATAAAATTGTCTTACATTTTCCCCATTAAATTCATTGGGAAAAACTGTAGCATTAAGGTTTGTTTCTATAGATGAGCGAGCACCAAAATGCTCGGGTGCTCGTTACTCGAGTCAAACTTTCCGCGATGCTCGAGGGTTCGTTTCGAGTAACGAACCCCATTGAAGTCAATGGGCGACTTGAGCATTTTTGTATATGACCGATTCGCCGCATAGGTCAGAACTTGTGAAACTCTGGAAAACCTCAGAGAGTCATGGAAACACCACAGAAACGGATAGGGCAGGGCAAAGGCAGCATGCATGGCTGCATCTCAGGCTCCCAGGTCCCACTATTAAGCCAAAATGGGGGCAAGAGTCTGCCCCCCACCCCCCCCTAACAATTTTAACTTCGGACAAACCCTCATTAGCAAGGCACATCTTAGCTAAGCACCACACTACCTGCAACCAAGGACAATCACTGCCTGTGGGTCACACCGCTGCCTCCTCTCCTGGGTTACATGCTGTCCAACCCCCCGCCCCCCCCCCCCCCGCGCGCGCACGATCCTGCCTCCACAGCGCACACAAAAGTTTCCCTGCGCAGCGTTCAGCTGCCCTCATGCCACACGCTCGCTTCATAGCCACATCACCCTCATGTCTATTTATAAGCGCGTACTGGATGAGGAGGAACCGGAAGCACACACTGCAGTGGGTTGGCAGGGCCAGGCAGCGACCCTCTTTGAAAGTGTGGGCGACATCCCACAATGCTGTTGAGAACTGATGATAAATTGACGTACGATCATCATTCCAATCCCGTGCCACCTCAGTCACAAAATTGTCAGGAGCCGCAAACGTGGGCATAAAGGGGACTCAGGTGCCAGCCCAGCACTTCTACACATCTCCACAATGCAGCAATACTCTGTGTAGGAAGCACGTGAGAGGGCCCAGGGGCAGGCTCGGTCCCAGCCTCCATCTTGTGTGACCCAAGGTGCCACGGGTTGCATTGCAATGGGAAATTTCATGTGTCCCCACACAATTCATTCTGTGAAGGTCTTAGATAGATCAACACTGCTATGGAAAGTCTTTGAGTTCCTTGGGTCTATGCTCTTGGTGCACAAAAATGGTATTACACAAGAAGAAATCAGAGCGCCCAAACATGGCAGACTTTCACCCCGCCAAGGACCTCGGCCCACATTTCCACCCTAGTCAGTCAGTGTATTTGTGTCAGCCTGGTAAAACACCGCTCTGGGAAGTCTTTGTGCACTCACAGCATAGGCGAACCAAAGGAACCCAAGGAAAGTATTAAACATGAAGCAATTACAGTGCCCAAACATGGTAAACTTTCACCCTGCTAAGGGCCTCGGCCTACATTTCTGCCCTAGTCAGTCAGTGGGTTTGTGTCAGACAGGTAAAACACCGCAATGGGAAGTCTTTGTGCACCCGCAGCATAGGCGAGCCCCAGGAACTTAAAGATGGTATTACGCACAAAGAAATCACAGCGCCCCAAAATGGCAAAGTTTCACCCCGCCAAGGACCTCGGCCCACACCCTCAGCAATCATGGGCATGAAGCGGACTTCGGTGCTAGTATAGTTGTGAACGTCTCATTTAATTATTTGCGGTTGCTTTCACTGCTACAAAGACTGGATTAACCAGGAACAAGTTTTACAGGCCCAACCTGGTGCAGTTGCATTTTTCCCAGGACATAGGCCTCTGCCCACACCCACGGCAATCACGGGCATGAAGCGGACTCCGATGCTAGTACAGCTGTGAACATCTCATGAATGCAGTAACGCTCTTCTTGTTTGGCCCAAACCAGTGCCGCGGATAACTGTCGTAACACGAGAGAAAATACATGTTGCCCAGTGCTGATCCCATGACCTCAAGCTGGAGGAGGAGGTGGCATTACAAGGCAAAGAAACCATGACCAGGACCCGCTATAGTCTATGTGGGAAGTACGTGAGTGGGCCCAGAGTCAGGATCTGTCCCAGCCTCCACCATGTGTGACCCAAGGTTCCCTGAGTTACATAGCAATGGGAAATGCATGTGTCCCCACACAGATAGCTCAACACTGCAAGGGGAATTCTTTAAGTTCCTTGGGCTCGCCTATGTTGTCAGTGCACAAAGATGGTATAACACAGGAAGAAATCAGAGTGCCCAACCATTGGAGAGTTTCACAACGCCAACGACCTTGGACTCGGCCCACATTTCTGCCCTAGTCAGTCAGTGTATTTGTGCCACATAGGTAAAACACTGCGATGGGAAGACTTAGTGCACCCATAGTATAGATAGATGCCTGTTACATTCCTGTAGCAAAGGTATGAACAGACCCCAGTAACATTTCTTTAGTAAAAGTATAGGCGGACCCCAGTAACATTTCTGTAGCAGAAGTATGGGCAAACAAACACCAGTAACATTTCAGTAGCAAACGTATAGGCGGACCCCAGTAATATTTCTGTAGCAGAAGTATAGGCAGACCCCTGTTACATTTCTGTAGCAGAAGTATAGGCAGACCCCAGTAACATTTCTGTAGCAAAGGTATAGGCAGACCCCTGTAACATTTCTGTAGTAAACGTATAGACAGACCCCTGTAACATTTCTGTAGCAGAAGTATAGGCAGACCCCAGTAACATTTCTGTAATAAAAGTATAGGCAGATCCCAGTAACATTTCTGTAGTAAAAGTATAGGCAGACCCCTGTAACATTTCTGTAGTAAAAGTATAGTCAGACCCCAGTAAAATGTCTATAGCAAGAGTATAGCTGAACCCCTGAAACATTCGTGTACCATGAGTGTAGGCGAAGTCCGTAAAAATTAGTTAGATAACAGTATAGACGAGGGCCAGAAAAATTAGTGTACCAAGAGTACAAGTGTACCCCTGAAAAATTGCTCAACCGAGAGGGCAGGTGAAACCCACAAGTATTTTTTAAAGATACAGCTCACTGTTGCTTAATTTGAAACAGAGCCTGGAGGCAGCCCTGTTAAAAAAAATTGGTTTATGTTAAAGTATCAATACTTTTGAAACTGAAAAATTGTAAAAAAAATTGTAAGCAGAGCCTTTTGGGCCGCAGAAGAATTGGTAGTTCAGCATGAAGACATGTTTCAGGAGGAGGAGGAGTAGGAGGACCAATATCCGAGAGAGACTGACAAAGCTAATTCCCCCTTTTTTTCCGGTGATAGAGAATGCTTTTTTCTCCGCTTGCAGCGAAAATAATCTTTCGGTTCCGCTGCTCTCCGCCAGTGGAGAAGAGAATTCTGGGGAAATCCAGCCTTTGTTCATCTTTATGAGTGTAAGCATGTCGGCACTGGCAGTTGACGGGTGGGTACGCTTATCCGTGATGATTCCCCCAGCTGCACTAAACACCCTCTCTGACAAGACACTAGCCGCAGGGCAAGCCAGCACCTCCAGGGCGTACAGCGCAAGTTCGTGCCACATGTCCAGCTTTGACACCCAATAGTTGCATGGAACAGAGGCATCACGGAGGATGGTGGTATGATCGGCTACATACTCACTCACCATCTTTTTACAGCGCTCCCTCCCACTCAGCCTTGACTGGGGAGTGGTGACACAGTCTTGCTGGGGAGCCATAAAGCTAGCAAAGGCCTTGGAGAGTGTTCCCCTGCCTGCGCTGAACATGCTGCCTGATCTCTGCGCCTCCCCTGCTGCTTCGCCCTCGGAACTGCGCCTTCTGCCACTAGCACTGTCAGATGGAAAGTTGAGCATCACTTTGTCCACCAGGGCCTTGTGGTATTGCATCACTCTCGTACCCCTTTCCTATTGGGGAATGAAAGTGGAAAGGTTCTCCTTATACCGTGGGACGAGAAGGGTGTACACCCAGTAATCTGTGTTGGCCAGAATGCGTCTAATGCGAGGGTCACAAGAAAGGCAGCCTAACATGAAGTCAGCCATGTGTGCCAGGGTACCAGTACGCAACACATCGCTGTCCTCACTAGGAAGATGACTTTTAGGATCCTTCTCCTCCTCCTCTTCAGCCCATACCCGCTGAACAGATGAGAGGCAAGCAGCATGGGTACCCTCTGCAGTGTGCCTAGCTATCTCTTCCCCCTCATCCGCCTCCTCCTCCTGCTGCTCCTCCCACTTCTCCTCCTCCTCCAAAACCCGTTGAGATATAGACATGAGGGTGGTCTGGCTATCAAGCGACATACTGTCACGCCCTGTCTCCTGTTCCAACCGCAAAGCGTCAGCCTTTATGCTTTGCAGCTAACTTTTCAGCAGGCATAGCAGTGGGAGGGTAACGCTAAGGATTGCAGCATCACCGCTTACCATCTAGGTAGACTGAGAAAAACATTCACACCTTTAAATACCTAGCCCTCTGCACGGAGGCTTGGCGCGAGGGGGTTCTTTGGGAAACAGTTGGGGGATTCTTTGCTCTGGCCCTGCCTCTACCCCTGGCCACTCCACTGCCTCTTCCAACCTGTTCTGCTGCTGCACTTGCCTCCCCCTCTGAAGCCCTGTCCTCAGTAGGCTTAGCAAACCAGGTGGGGTCAGTCACCTCATCGTCCAGCTGCTCTTCCTCCGAATCCTCTGTGTGCTCCTCCCTCAGACTTACTGCCCTTACTACTACCTCTCTAACAGACAACTGTGTCTCATCATCATCATCCTCCTCACCCACTGAAAACTCTTGAGACAGTTGCCGGAAGTCCCCAGCCTCATCACCCGGACTCCAGGAACTTTCCAAAGGTTGGGCATGGGTCACGACAGACTACTCAGGTGAGAGAGGAACCAGTTTTTCCCACTCATGGCAGGGAGCCGAGAACAGTTCCTGGGAGTCTGCCTGCTCAGAATATGTCATTTTCATGGAGGGAGGAGGCTGGGAGGAAGGAGGAGCAGAAGCCAGAGGATTCAGAGTTGCAGTCCCTAAGCCAGGAGTAGTGGATTGCGTAGAAGACTGGGTGGTTGATACATTGCTGGATGCGTTTTCTGCCATCCATGACAGGACCTTCTCACACTGCTCTGTTTGTAATAAAGGTCTACCACACGGACCCATAAATTGTGATATGAAGCTGGGGACCCCAGAAACTTGCCTCTCTCCTAATCCCGCAGCAGCCGGCTGTGATTCACCTGGACCAAGAACTCGGCCTGTGTCTTCACCCTCACTTGGACCTCCGCGTCCTCGCCCGCGTCCACGTCCTCGACCCTTACCCCTACTCCTCATCATTCCTAATCATCGGATTAAGAATAGAGCAGGGCCCAAATAAATTACCCCACTGTACAGCACTGACAACTGGGCCTTAATTCACCGCACACAGAGACTTGTAGATAGCGGAGGCTCTATGCTGTGACTTGAAAAAGGAACCCGCTGTCTTGCGCTGATACCTTGGGGTAATTTACCGCTTACAGAGACTTGTAGATAATAGAGGCTGTGTGGAGTGGGAGAAGACTGTAAAGCCAGTGGATAGTGCTGGTATCTGTGGTGATCCTAACCCCACCAATGGAAATGGTATTGTGGGACGCTCTGCACAGCGGCTGAGCTGAAATACTTAGCAGTGGCCCCGGTAATATTACAGTACTGTTTAGGGGTGAGACCGCTGTCTAATGCACTGCAGACAGAGTACAGTATAAATGAGGTAGTTCACAGCAGGCTAGGAATTATTTGAGTGCACTTTCACGATGAGAGCGTTATTGTACGACACTGTCGCCCAATGAAGGAGCTTTGCGGCTTTTGCACGGAGGATACGGACTGTATAGTGCATAGAACTTTCCCTCTAGAAGTGGCTGTGGCCCCAACACGTTGCGTCTAATTCACTGCAAACAGAGAACGGTATAAATAAGTTTGTTCGCAGCAGGCTAGGAATTATTTGCGTGCACTTTCACGGTGAGAGCGTTATTGTACGGCACTCCAGCCAGAAAAAAAAATTATGAAAGGCTGCAAACAGGCCTAGCTGTGTAATACAAAAATGAAAGCACTACTACTCCCAGCAGGCACCAAGTAA
Source organism: Eleutherodactylus coqui (assembly GCF_035609145.1). NCBI lineage: Eukaryota > Metazoa > Chordata > Amphibia > Anura > Eleutherodactylidae > Eleutherodactylus > Eleutherodactylus coqui. Next base: position 112,745,178 of record NC_089849.1, read on the forward strand.
AATGCACACGGTGAGATGTAGCCCTAAGGAGGACCATTGGGGTTCTTGTAGACAGGATCCTACACTACCACTTTCCCTATCTCAGCAGCCCATCCCCTATACTCTGTATAACAGACTGCAGCCTGAGAACGCTATAGCTGTAATGGCCTGCACAGCCCGAGATAAAAAAAATAAAATTGTGCACTGCTGCTCCCAGCCAGCCACAACAGTAATGCACATGGTCAGATGTAGCCCTAAGAAGTACCGTTGGGGTTCTTGCAGACAGGATCCTACACTAACACTTTCCCTATAGCAGCAGCAGCACTTTCCCTAATCTCTGCCAGCATGTGTCTGAGGCGAGCCGCGGGCGGGACCGCTTTAAGTACTTGGCAGTCACTTGATCTCTCCAGCCACTCATTGCAGGGGGGTGGGATAGGGCTGGATGAAGTGGTAAGGCCTTCCCCGCATGGCTATTGGCTAGAAAATGGCGCTAAATATGCAGGGAATGAAGTGGAATTGACTCGAGTACCGCGTGGTGCTCGTCTCGAGTAACAAGCATCTCGAACACCCTAATACTCGAACGAGCATCAAGCTCAGACCAGTGTACTCGCTCATCTCTATTAGTTTCACATGAGCGTATTACGGGTCCATTTATGTGCATGTAATATGGATGAGTGCCCCAGTCTGACTGCGGGTCTACTAATCCAAATTCAAAGCATCATAGATTCTTCTGATATTCTGAGCTCGGATCAGTAGGCCCACAGTCAGGCAGGTACACTCGTTCCTATCATGAATGCATAAATGTGCTCATAATACCTTTGTGTGAAGATTGTTTATAAGCCATCTGAAAACTAAAAGTGATTGGGTCCCCATTGCAGAATTTCAAGGAAAAAACTGTTAAATCACATTTATTTTTGGGCACACTACATTCCTATAAAATAAAGTATCCTAATGTCTCTATAGATTCATGTGGACAGCTATATTACAGCTGTTTTATACAGGGCCATGATAGGGCTGCCATAAAGGCGCAGAAGGCCTCTACTCCATTTTTTTTGTAGGATCATAGAATGGTAGAGTTGAAAGGGACCTCCAGGGTCATTGGGTCCAACCCCCTGCTCGGTGCAGGATCACCAAATCATCCCAGACAGACATTAGTCCAGCCTTTTTTTGAACACTTCCATTGAAGGAGAACTCCCCACCTCCCGTGGTAACCTGTTCCACTCATTGATCCCCCTCACTGTCTAATATCTAATCTGTGTCTCCTCTCTTTCAGTTTCATCCCATTGCTTCTAGTCTTTCCTTGTGCAGATGAGAATAGGGCTGATCCCTCTGCAGTGTGACAGCCCTTAAGATATTTGTAGACCGCTATTAAGTCTCCTCTCAGCCTTCTTTTTTGCAAGGTAAATATTCCCAGATCCTTTAACCGTTCCTCATAGGACATGATTTGTAGACCGCTCACCATCTTGGTAACTCTTCTCTGAATTTGCTCCAGTTTGTCTCTGTCTTTTTTAAAGTGGGGTGCCCAGAACTGGACATAGTATTCCAGATGAGGTCTGACTAAGGAAGAGTAGAGGGAGATAATGACCTCACATGATCTAGACTGTGTGCTTCTCTAGATCATTTATAAAAATGTCTAACAACACTGGGCCCAGCACAGAGCCTTGTGGTACCCTACTTGACAGTTACATATATAACCCAAAGAAAAACAAATGGTGGCACGCTACAGCAGACTTTGTACGTGTTGAGGTATTCTCCACAGTCTCTATGGCAGTGCTCCATACTAAGAACCTTTACATCCACTGCTGTACAGGCTCTGCACGTAGGGCTCTTTCATGTGCAGGGGCTTATGCCCTAATGTTATCTGTGAAGCATCTCACATGAGGTTCCCAACATTGGTTAGATTGAAACTATGTGAACTAATCATGACTGACAGCATCTGGCTAGAAATCTCCATACCATCAGACAAGCAAGTCTGTCAGAAAATCACATCCACATTCAATGCAGGAGGTCCCACATGCATATCCCGCAGGTCAGTGCAGCGTTCTTTAGTTTCCATGGGATATGGGAACAGAAGACCCACCAGAGTGCTTGTGTTAACACCACAACATTGGACACAGTGCCTCACCTGGGCTCATCAGGTTCCTAACTGGACCCTACAGGACTGGCAACATGTTGCGTGGTCCAATGAGTCATGGTACCAATTGTTTTGGAGTTTTAGTAGGGTTCTTGTGTGGCACAAACCCCATGAATCCATGGATTCCAGCTGTCAACAAAGCACAATGCAGGTTGGTGGTGGTTCTATACTAGTGTGGGGTGATTCTCATGGCATGCGTTGGGTCCACTGCTCTGCCTAAACACATCATTTACTACCTCTCAGTGCTTGGTGACCATTTGCAGGCCTTCAGAGACTTCATGTACCCCCACAAAGGCATGATATTCCAGCAGGATAATGCACTATGCCATCAAGCCCAAGTTGTCAACAATTGACTTGAGGAGCATAGTGGAGAGGTCCTACGAATGGTGTGGCCTGCATGCTTGCCTGACATGAGCCCAATCAAGCATTTATGGGATGTGGTAGAGAGGTCTATTCGCACCCAAGATCCTACTAAATACCAAGGAGCTGTGAGTGGCTATCCAGTCGGTATGGCTCAGCATCCCTCCAGTTGTCTTCTGTCCACTTGTAGAAAAAAATGGAGTTGCTGGCCAGTTGCTTCACTAGGCTAGAGGGGGTCCTACATGATATTTGTTCCTGTCCCATGCCTTTTGGCGTGTCATTATATAATACAGGGTTATTACAAATGATCTTCCTTATTTGAACCCCTCATAAGTCCCTATATTGAAATTCAATGGAAACAGAAACTCAATTTTTTTTTATTTAGCAAAATTGTCAAACAGTAAGAATGACCTTTTTGCCCATAGCAACCAATCACAGTGCAGCCTTCATTTCTCAAGCTGCTGAGGAAAAATGGAAACTACGCTGTGATTGGTTGTTATGGACAACAAGGACAGAATTACTGTTAGACAGTTTTGCTAAATGATGCCACAAAAGATTTATGTAGTCATCGCTAGGGAGATATGAAACAAAATGTATGCCAATGAAGACATGAAAGCGTTCTGTGTCCTTGATTTTCACGTCTACCAGTTTGTCATTGGTATGCAACTACATTTTCACAACTGATCGTTTCTTGATGGTTAGGTTTCCTGCGGAGCTCCAGTTTGATTGTCTCCTACATGACTGGTCCCGAGGACAAGGGTGACCCATCCACGATTTCCATATGAATTGGTATGGGCGTAAGTCTGGTTGCAATGTTTTTGTCAAGAGCGAATCTTAAGTCCATGAAGTTTCTTCCTGCTCCTGAATCCAATGTTCCTGAGCACTGCGTCCTCTGATTTCCCATTACGATCTCTATTGGGAGGACAACATAGTGAAGCTGGGGAAGGGTTTTAACACCGTCTTGAACTACCGGTGCAAAGGTGTGCTTGGTGGCATTCCCTTCTTTCGTGATGGCTGGATTGGTCGTGGTCTTAACGTTGGCTAGGTTGAGAGTCCTTTTGAACTAGTTTGAGCAGTTTAGGGCATAATGTCCCGAGATTCCACAATAGAGGTACAGATTTTCGGCACAATGCTTTTTTTTATCAGTGGTGGAGAGGGGTTTGTGGATAACATCAAACAGTCCTCAGCTGCGGGCTCAACATGGATTAACTGAAAGAGTAAAGGGTGTTGGTGTTCAAACCCCACAGTCTCTCTTTCTGATGTTCTGAAAATCTCTGGTCAATTCGGATGCACCACTGAATGAACTCTTCCAGGTTATCAGTGGTCTTCACTCTAGCAAGTTCATCCTTTGCCCACTCAGATAAGCCCCGATGGAATTATCTCTGTTGTGCAGCTGGATTCCATATGGTATGATTTGCCCAGCATCGAAACTCCACTGTATACTCTGCAACATTCTGTTGCTCTTGTCGTATATTATGTAACCTCCCTTCGGCCGTGGCACAGCAGTTCAGATCATCAAAGATTTGACCCATAGCAGTCGTGAAGGCTTCAAAGCTATCAAGAAGATTATTGTTGATCTCTACATATGGTAAGGCCCAGGCAAGCTCCTCTTCAGTAAAGAGTTTGATGATAGGAATACTTTTTTTCAGTCACTGGTAAACAAGGCGTGCTGCATCTGAAAATAGATTTAATATGGATGTAGGAAACCTCGTTATTGGCAAGGATCTCCCACAAATTTCTCTGGCAGTGGCATGCATAGGTCTGGTGCTGAATTGCACATCTCCAGGAGTTGCCTCTGTAATTTCTCGATCTCTCATTACATACTAGCAATCTTTTGCTGGTAGGACGCACAAAATTCCTGAAGATTCGTAATCTGTTTTCTCAGAGTGGCCACTATGGGCACCATATTTGGGCATGATTATTTTGTAACTGTTTCAGGCACAGGGTTGAAGCCTCAGGTGTAATAGCCGTAAGTCTGGAGAGTAGTCAGGGATAAGCCAGGAGTCAGCAGGGAGAAGTCTCGGTTTGCATTACAGATGGATGAGGCAGGTAACGTGTTTAGAAGTGAAGGAAAAAGTCGGTATCAAGAGGTCTTGTAGCAATATCAAAGGAGGATGCAGAAGTTCAGCTTGATCAATGAATACTGTGGAGCAGAATAATCACTCGCTGGTGCAGTGGCAGGGTCAGGCTTTTATAATGAGCCCAATCAGGAGCAAAGGCGGGGTCAGGATCAGGAGGCAGGAACTAGATAACTGGAATCATAGAACAAGGCTGAGAGTCATGTAAGGGAACTGTCCAAAGGCTGGATGGCTCAGTAGTAAGAACTACCGACTGGAGCACAGGAGGTCCCCCATTCGATTTCTTTCATCCACCTTTCAAGCACAGTTACCAAACATAATGCAGAATCTGGGGGAGGGAAAACCCACTTGTCTACATGTAGCACATGCGTGACTCCCCCAAGGTGAATGTGTTTTGCACAGCAGGGTACTAGAGCCTCCATACCTACCTGCATCACATCTTGTGTCCAAGCTAGAGGTGGTACAATAGGGTACTAGAGCCTCCATGCCTGCCCATATCACATCTTGTATCCAAGCTAGAGGCCGTACAACAGGGTACTAGAGCCTCCATGCCCACCCGTATCACATCTTGCATCCAAGCTAGAGGCAGTATAACAGGGTACTAGAGCCTCCATGCCTGCCTGTATCACATCTTGCATCTAAGCTAGAGAAGGTACAACAGGATACTAGAGCCTCCATGCCTGCCTGTATCACATCTTGTATCCAAGCTAGAGGCAGTACAATAGGGTAATAGAGTCTCCATGCCTGCCCGTCTCACATCCTGTATCCAAGCTAGAGGTGGTACAATAGGGTACAATAGCCTCCATGCATGGCTGTATCACATCCTATATGCAAGCTACACGTGGTACAACAGGGTACTAAAGCCTCAATGCCTGCCGTATCACATCTTGTAACCAAGCTAAAGGTGGTACAACAGGGTACTAGAGCCTCCATGCCTGCCCGTATCACATCTTATACCCAAGCTAGAGGTGGTACAGCAGAGTATTAGAGCCTCTATGCCCGCCTGAATCACATCTTACATCCAAGCTAGAGGCAGTACAACAGGGTACTAGAGCCTCCATGCCCCCCGTATCACATTTTGTATTGAAGCTAGAGGTGGTACAACAGGGTACTAGAGCCTCTATGCCCCCCGTATTACATCTTGTATCCAAGCTAGAGGTGGTACAGCAGGGTACTAGAGCCTCCATACCCACCTGTATCAAATCTTGTGTCCAAGCTAGAGGTGGTACAACAGGGTACTAGAGCCTCCATGCCCACCCGTATCACATCTTGTATTTAAGCTAGAGGCAGTATAACAGGTTACTAGAGCCTCCATGCCTGCCCATATCACATCTTGTATCTAAGCTATAGAAGGTACAACAGGATACTAGAGCCTCCATGCCTGCCCGTATCACATCTTGTATCCACGCTAGAGGCGGTACAACAGGGTACTAGAGCCTCCATGCTCATCCGTATCACATCTTGTATCCAAGCTAGAGGTGGTACAACAGGGTACTAGAGCCTCCATGCCCATCCTTATCACATCTTGTATCCAAGCTAGAGGCAGTACAACAGGGTACTAGAGTATTACTTTGAGTGTTCAGTTTTCTGCAATAAATTCTCCTTTTTGCTCTGATATTGTAATCAGTTACTTATACCAACGTTACAATCAAACTGAGAAAGTTTCCTTTGATTCCGATAACTTCTAGCGGAGGGGTGGTTTTTACACTGAGTGTCTATATGTAACTAGTTAGGTACCTAGTTTGCTTCAATCACAAGAAGTACTAAAGAAACAGAATAACAACAGTAATGACCATAACTCTCCATGTGTTGTGTACGTCTGGCAGTCTTCAGTCTGTGTAACCGTTACTTGTGACCAGCTTCTTGTAAAGTGAAGGTCTCGCTGCAGAGGGAGGTATTGGTCCTCCGGAGGTGTGTGCGAGCCCAATCAGTCCGGTGAATGAGAGCCATATGCCTTGGGCTCTGTGGTTTCAGTGCACACCACAAACACCCATGCGAGCTGTCATTTCCCTCACACCCCGTGCCCAGGCTGAGCAATCACAGGCTCTTGTGTGACAAAATGTGGGGTGATTAATCAGGTGGCTCGGCAATCAAGATACATATTCTCTAATTTGTTTAGAATAGATAAAAGCGTTTATTCATTACATTGGTATGGCAACCGTGAAAACTGCAGGCACAGCGAGAGATGGATGATGACCAGGTGACCTCCCTTTTATTAACTCTGAGAGTCCAATAAAGCAGGACTGAATAAAGTCGATATACTATAATGTAGATTTGTAGAACATTGTGTGATCATAACTTATCACATAAAGCTTAAAAGCCTAAAAATAATCAAAAACCCAAATCTCACATGGCTTATTTCTTAATAAATCTGACATGTCACAGGATGCCAGTTGTGTTGATCTTTGGCTGTGAAAGCAGCAGTTTCTACTTAAAGAGCAATTTGGCCCTTTTCCGAATTTCCACTGTGGGGTCTATGCAGATCGTTACTCATTTGATGCCCATCCTTCTCAGAGTGGCCTTCCAATTGGTCAAAGCTTTTCTTTTAGGTTCTGTTCACATTTAGCATTTTTCATGCAGTTTTTTGCATCCATAACAGAAGGCCGGTTTCATATGAGTGCATTGTAACATGTATGTATGTCATGTATCTAACCATATGTCATCAGTATTTGCTGTCATTGGCTTTATTTTCTACTTGGTAAATACGGGTCCATATTTGCCCAATAGAAACGATTACCAATAGATGTAAATACAAAGGCATATACAGTTCAGATACAACCATTTACATAGAAACCAATATGCAGATCAATGCGAGATAATAATGTGCCCATCTGAAAACAGCCTTGTAGTCATCTTGCCTTTAATCTCCACAGGATAAGGGATAGCTAGCTGATCGTGGGGTACGACTGTTGAGACCCCACCAAATGGCTATCTCCACCACTCCAGTTGAAATGAATAGAGCGGTGGTCGAACATGATGTTCCAATTATTTACCAGTCTGTCAGAGGGACATGGAGTCTATTGGTGATCACTTGGGGTCCCAGAGGTTGAACTTCCACTGATCAGTTTGTTATCCCCTATGATCTATTCAGGGGTCCTCAACTGTGAATCTGGATAGGGAATACCAACTTTCAGGACCCCACAGACCTGCTGCATTGGAAGAAGGTAATGTCTTTGATGACCGGTCTGCCTTCAAGATCAAAACTTCTGCTGGACTGGTGCCCTGCCGACAAGTTCCAAATTTTGGGGATGGTTACAGATGCAAGAAAGTTTAAGTTTAACTATTACGCCTTAAGATAATTTTCTGTGCCAAAGTTTATTTGCATATCAATTGTTTTTCACTGGCATGTGATGTGTCAATGCAAGGTAATAATGGATTTTCAATGGCTTAAAGCAACCCTGGGGTCGTGGAGAAACCAAGATGGTCAAACTGCTTCTCTACCTACTTGATACATCAGTTGTCTAAGACACTACATGCTGATCTAACCCAACAGCACTGGTCAATCAAAGCAGGTGTAGTGCATACTAGTGCACAGTGGGCATCAGGTAGTCAAAGAAGCGGTTCAGCCATCTTTGTTACTTGACCGGGGGGCCACTTTAAGATTAGATAACTTTTTGCTGTAAGTTATGATGGTTGAGTTAAACTTTGCTGTATTTGTACATTTTCTTGTTGTCGTCCTTTTATTTTATCTCTCAAGGAGGGTAAAACAAGTCAAGAAGCAAGATTTTGGAAATCTTGGTTATCTTCGGCATGGGACCCTTGCTTGAGAACCTTCACGGCCTGGGAAAGCTACATGACCTCAAAGAGTTTATTTCTACAGTATTTTGGTGTTAAGAAGGTTGCTTTATTAAAATGATGTTAATAATAGGTCCCATCTGTATGTTTATGGGTTTCAGTCTCTCAAAATATCTACAAAAGACCGGACCCAACACAACAATGTATTATAGACACGTTGCGTAACCCCTCTGTGTGTAACCATCATTATCTGTTTGGATTTACTGGTTTTCTGTGATGTTCTTCCCTATTACGGTAATTTTATGTTATGTTTGAAAGGCGGAATGGGGATGTAGATAGCAGTGACACCTGCAAATGTATAAATAGCAGGAAAATAAAATGTTTCTGGGAATCTTAGAACCAGGGAACCATAAATAGGACATTTAGCAAGTGTTTCTCTAAACCAAAAATGCGTAGAGTAAAACATTGACAATTTCCCACAATGAATCTTTTGTCACAAAGTACATTCTATGTATGTCATGCGGTAGTATTCTATGGTTCAGATTAATATTCGGTCCACAGAATAGAACTATGCAGTTATATACGTAGATTAGGCCATTTTCACATCTGCGTTGGACCCTCCGTTTGGTGGTTCCATCGTAGATCTCGCACAGAATGCCCGTAGAGTAGGCTCTGCATGCAGTGCTTTTTTTTGTCCGGTGAAACCAAACTGACCCCATTATAGTCAGTGGGGTCCGTTCAGTGCTGTTCGGTTCCATCATTACACGGATCCATTCATCTAGGGGATTCCCATCTTCTACTCTTATAAAGGAGTAGGAAACGGGACCTCCGAGTGCAGATGTAAAATCAGCCTAAGACGGGTCTCGCATGACCAAATTTGAATTGCCTTGTCCGCGATCGGCGTCCGCATGAACAATCCTGATTTACGCAATTAATAGTGCGTATGGGCTGCCGGTACCTGCGTCATCGCTACGTGATGGCGTGGAAAAAACAGACAAAGAAAAAACCTTTACTGTGCATGACTGACTGCGTGCCTCCGTGGTCATACTTAATACAGTTAAGGGCTGTACGCAGGGTCACCGGCCGGGCCCACAGCTGGAATCTGCTGCGGGCCTCTCGCATGCTGAGCCTGACCTGCTTGTGTGAGCCCAGCCTTAAAGAGGTTATCACATGAATCATTTTCTATAACAGCCTAAAAGTCTGTTATGAAGCAATTTGCAGTTTTTTGGTTTCAATGTGTCCATCCTGGTGCTACGCCTAAACTGTGCTTCTGGAGGTAGACGTTTGGCCAAATCAGTCTACTTCCCCCTCTGGCATCTAACAATACAGTTTTTCATTATTTCCTTGTACAAGGGGTCTTTTCAGCAATACTACCATGTATATGTAGAGACTCTGGTCCTTTCTGGATTGCAATGGAGTACAAAGAGGATCGATATGCAAAGTCCTGAGCATGTGTGTTCACCAGAAGTCAGTTCATTAAGTGGACGCACACATTGCTATACACTGTTAACTCCAGGTGGTGCTGTATTAATAAAGTCGATATGTGGTTCACATTGTTTGTAACAGCCTGAAAATTAGTAACTGGGTCCATATTTTCTGATCTATAAGAGGAATGTATTTAATGGAGGGACAACCCCTCTAAATTACAGACACATTCTATCTCATCAGTTTCACACTTTCATACTTCATATAGATGTAGTTAAGTTTAACTTCACTCTTAACGCATTAAGATAGCTTTCTGTGGCACATTTTACTTGCCATTTTAATAGCTTTACAATAGTTTTTGCTGTGCGAAGAGAAATAGAGACTTCAACGGCTTATGAGTTTGTCACAGAAAGTTATCGTAGTCAAGTTAAACTTTGCTACATTCGTAAATAAACAAATCCTAGTTGATTCTCTCTCCCCCGTGAACTGCATAAACTTATTGCTTTTAGGGTGGAAATCTCCCTTTCTTACCCATTATTAGCAATCGCATTTCATCCCCGGGAAAACCTTCTCTACTGTTAGGGCGGATTCAGACGAATGTGTATTTCTTCCTTATGCAGCTGTGATTTCTGTAGTGGCGAGCGTAGTTGTGCCTATGCTTGTCTGAAACCACCTTTAAAGGCATGCTCCAATCTCATAAAGTAAAGGCATATTTCTAGTAGATGCAATTACTTTTTAATTGGCGGGGCCGTGACTCAGGGCTCCTTCACACGGGCAGATTTTTGTGCACGAGGAATACACAGAGAATACAACCCTACTGTTGTGCGCACACTGCGCAATTCAGTGGGGAAAAAAAAAACATCTGGACCTCATTAGGCTAAATGGGCTTTTAACCCCTTAAGGACGCGGCCCTTTTTTCCCCCATTTTTGCCCCCCCCTCCCCCTTCCTTTTCTCAAAGGTACCATTTGATGTATCATATGATGTACCAAAAACTTTTAAAGAATTCTGAGTTGAGTGAAATGGAAAAAAAACACAAATTCCGCCATTTTTGGGTGCGTCTTGTTTCTACGGCGTACACACTGCAACAAAAATGACACGATAACTTTGTTCTAATTTTAATTCATTCAAATTTTAGGACTTTTTGATTGCTTTATGTGACATTTTTTCTTGGAAACAGTGACCAAAAAAAGAGCAATTCTGGCATTGGTTATTTTTTTTTTGGACCACATTTACTGTGCGGGATAAATAATGTGTTACTTTGATAGATCAGACTTTTGCAGATGCAGCGATACCAAATATGTCTTTTGGTTTTATTATTTGGATTATTTTATTATAAATATGGCAAAAGGGTTTTAAAACTTATTTTTACATTTTTTTAGTTCCCACCGGGGACAAGAACTGCAATGCTTTGATCGCTCCTTCAGTATGATGTAATGCCATAGCATTGCATTATACTGCGGTCTGACAGGCATTCTATTAAGGCATGGCTTAATAGTAGCCCTGGGGCTATTCAGAAGGCCCCCGGTTGCCATGGCACCACACAGTAACCTGCGATCTTATCATGGGGGGCAGTGCAGGACTCTCAAACATCGATAGGGGCATTTAAATGTTGCTGTCAGAATTGACAGCAGCCTTTAAAGGGTTAGCAGCTCTGATGAGCGTTGCTACTTATCGGAGCTGTAACGAGCAGCTGCCAGCTATAAGAAACAGTGGGCACCTGCATTGTATGGAGCGGGATCCTCCATACATACCCTGAACCTGCAGGACGTAACTGTACGTCCTGTAGCGTTAAGAGGCTAAATCGGAGCATGGTAGTGTTTCGTGCCCAAAAAACCCTGCCCTGCTTGTGCAAGAAGTACAGTAAAATGTGATAATACACAAACAAATCTGCCTTATTCATAGCGCAAATACATTGCGCTGAAACTGCGCATACACTTGTGTGAAGCCGCCCTTACTGATCCTGAGGCCATAGGGGCTGCAGTGTTAATTTAGCGCCCCATGTACTTTTTAGGCTTTATTCCCACCTGAGGCTAGAGCACAGATCTGGCACAAAACTCTTGATCAAATAGCAAAGCGAGCTGCATTATGTCATTTGGGTAGATGCTGGGCCACATGACAGAAGTCCAATGGACCCCATTATGGTCAATGGTGTCCATTGGATGTCAGTCATCTCCATCCTAAGACAGATCTGTTCCCTGCCTGCATTCCATTTTCTTGTTCCCATGAAGTGATAGGAAAACGGAATCCTCAAGTGCGGATGTGAACGGATGTGAACGGATCCTTAGTATTCCATGCCTAGTGGCACTCCTTGCTACCCGACTGCGCAGGGAATTCTAGCACTTCCCCATTAGTTTGAATAGGGCCATTCTGCATTTTGCTGCTCAGCGCATTTCTCTGCCCTCTGCAATGAAAAATAGTGACGGGGATCCAGCGCTAAAATAATATCATGGCCCCTTCATTCCCAGGATCACTGGGGTTTTAAAATTCATGACTCTATGAATTGCCACTGCTTTAAACAATGGCAATAGCCCTTTACTATCAGGGTTACTTTTTGTATTTTGCAAGGAATATGTCTAAGCCTTTTTGGAGATTTCCAAATTTATGGTGATTACCAATTTTTGATGGATGGATGCATGTCTCTTCCCTTAGCCACAACGAGAGCTCACAATGAGGTCTACAAATAGAATAAGTTATCCCAAAAGTGTTGATACAGTCCATTTTCCACATTCATATAAACATATCATTCCTGACCATTCATTTTCGCTTTTCCCTCATGGCTGCCATGTTCTTCAACTTATACTAGTTTAGTAGTACATGTCTATGTTTAATTGCATTATAATCTTAGTTTTTATCATTGTGAACACAGAGCACATAATGCATAAGGTCAATTAGGTTATAGAGTCAACCCATAAGAACAGACTCTATGGAAAGTGATTGTCCCCAGAGTCAATTCCAAATCAAGTTCCCTTCTGCTTGGTAGCAAAAGGAGGAACCAACTCATTGTCACCACGACCCCCATCCATCGCACGGACCTCACGTTAGTGCGGTGGGTACAGTAGAATCTGAAAAAAGTCTTTGACCAATACCAAGCAGAATCTTCTGCTTGACTTTTGGTTCCTTTATAGTGTTAGAGCATGAAGACAATGGTACTTGGATAGTTCTTCTTCCATGACTGACAACATACAAAACCTCACGTCCTTGTTGCTTAAATTTGTGGCTCTCGCTATAAGCCTTGAAAGGATATCTAAAGGAAAGTGTATCAATTACAAAACCACTTCAATAGTATTTATTGGATACAACCGAACATCTAGATTGAAGTTCAGCTCCATTCTAATACATTGGCCATAACTGAATTAGAGTTGTACCAATACAGAAATTAAACCGAATACACAAATAATGCATTCATGGTAGTAGAAGCATACAGAAAGCCCCATTGCCTCTATGTTTCACTGTTTCAAGCCTTTGCCAAAGCACAGCAAACAAGAAGTCATTTTAAACAAGGACGTGAGGTCCTTTGGTTAACTTGACAGCTATACACATTTATGACTGGGAAAGCCAAAGAAATAAGGGGATTAAATCAAGGATTAACAGAGATTGCCAAAAAAAGAGTGAGGGCAACGTTATATAGTCGAGAAACAATCATAACTTTGAAAGGAAACATTAGGATAAAGTTACTTTCCATTAGGGACTGCTCATGGCTCGAAATCTACAAAACCACAGGAGTATAGGGAAGAGAGAGACGTTAGTAATGAACATCAGTCATTTTGGCGATTAGGACAACGGTGATGCATGCCAAAAGTTGGAGCAGACTGTGCTACCATTTTCCACGGTCTCTCTAAATTTTCGGTTCAGCATGGAGCCTTGCGCCTATTACTGCACATGGGAAATAAATGAGTTTAGGGAGCTTTAATAAAGTCTCTAGTGAGTGCTTAATGTCACACACACACACATATAAGACGTAATACAGAATCAGCAGCTCCCAGCAAGTGGGACCCAATTGCTGGGATTGAGGTGATATTACAGGTCAGGCTTGAGGTTCTCTGGCACAGTTGTTCTTGGGGAATTTTATTTGGCTACTTTCGAGCTACTGCTATTAGTTTCATATGTGTCTACTTCGCTTTTCCATTTTACCTTCAAACCATCTAGTCTTCAAACAGCACATATTTTATGATTAGCTGACACAGGGTAGAGTGCCTGTATCTTATACCAGTGGGTTTAGAAACCTGAACACCAACATAACAAACTGAAGGGGAGAAAGGGGAGATTAGTGGTAAGGAGGTATTGGCAACCTGGCTCACGTCATTTGGAGGCTTTGGTTTCAGCTTCCGTAGAGCAAAGCCACAATCTCAATACATGACAGGAGTCAAAAGTAAACTACGACTATGAATGCAAATTTAAAATGACACGGGGTACATGCATGAGAAACCTTGGATATCAGGTCATGCCCAGGACTGAGGACATGCTGAGAAATGTAGTGTTCTATGCATAGAGTATAATAGAATGGTATTAGGGTCATGCCCTGCGGTTGGGTCTTGTTGGAGGCTATAACGATAAATTGTATCATGGTCATGTCCACTGTTCAGGGCACATTAGGAGGTATAGTGTTCTATATAATACAGTTGCGTTGCTACACTGTCCAATAGTGGTTATGAATGGTGATTAGGTTATTGATACTACATATATCTCTATAACTTGGACTAAAACAGCGTCATGATTCTAGTTGTAAGGACCTGTGAGGGGTAAATCTTGCTATGTTTGCACATAACATACCCAGCATTGTATTCCTTGAATATACAGAGTCGAGTCACATTATTAAGACCACCAGCTAATACCCAGAGGAACCAGTGTCTGTCGCATGGACAGCAGCTAGACGGGCTGGGAGTGACTCAATAAGGTACTGGTAGGTTGTCTCCGGCATTTGGAGCCATGCTGACTGCATCCTACAGTTGTTGGATGGTGTGTGGGGAGGGTTCACTGAGTGAACACAATGATCGAGGTTATCCCACAGATGCTCAATTGAGTTCAAGTCTGGAGAATTAGGCGGCCCGGGAAGTATTCCGAAGTCTTGGTCATGCTCTTCCAACCCGTCGGACATTTTTAACAATGCAACATCTTGGATTGTCTTGCTGGAAGATCCCATCTGCCCCAGCATGTATGGATCTACATGATGTGTAATGATAGAATCATAATCTAATCGGTTCCCTAGACCATAACGCTGCCGCCACCAGTTTGTGTTCTTCCACCAATGGCTGCAGGGTGTTTGTTCGCTCATGTTTCTCTCCTGACAAGCCAACATCCATTTGCTTGTTAAAGCATAAAACATGACTGGTTGAAGAAGGCAACCCTTTGCCAATCAGTGGTGGTTAGAGATGAGCGAGCGTACTCGGAAAAGCACTACTCGCTCGAGTAATTTGCTTTATCCGAGTATCACTGTGCTCGTCCCTGAAGATTCGGGTGCCGCTGCGGCTGACAGGTGAGTCGCAGCGGGGAGCAGGGGAGAGCGGGCGGGAGAGAGGGAGAGAAAGATCTCTCCTCCGTTCCTCCCCGCTCTCCCCTGCAGCTCCCTGCTCCGTGCCGGCACCCGAATATTTAGGGACGAGCACAGCGATACTCGGATAAGGCAAATTACTCGAGCGAGTAGTGCTTTTCCGAGTACGCTCGCTCATCTCTAGTGGTGGTCCAATTATGATACAATTTGCCATGCAAATTGAAGCCTTTACTTCCAATTAGAGATGAGCGAACGTGTCCGTTACGGACACATCCGCACCCGGACACCGGCTTTAGCGAACACTGCAGTGTTCGCGCGTAAGTGTCCGGGTGCCGCCGGGGGGCGGGGAGATGCGCGGCGGCGCGGGCGGCAGTAGCGGGGAACAGGGGGGAGCCCTCTCTCTCTCCCTCTCCCCCCCACTCCCCGCCGCACCCCCCCGCGCTGCCACGGCGGCCCCCGAACTTTTTCGCCCGAACACCGAGGTGTTCGCAAAGTTCGGTGTTCGGGCGAAAAAGGGGCGGGGCCGAACGTGTTCGCTCATCTCTACTTCCAATGAACTTTTATTAGGTGCAGTGATCATGCATCTGCTTGGGAGTCAAATGTGCAGAAGGGTTCACTAAACTATTGTTTTAGACATGTCTGGTAGCCCCCTGGTTCATTTTCATGGTGAGCTGCTCAAATGTAGCCTATCTGTCCATCCTCATGCACCTTCGTAGTCAATAACTCACCTCTCACATCAATGGCACGTGGTACTTCGCAATTTCCACGTTGGTAATTCCCAATGGTGCCACACACAATACACTGTCACCACAGCAGCATGCGAACAGTTCACCAACCTCGCTGTTTGAGAAATACCGCCACCCTTGGCCCAAAAGCCAAGAATTATTGTTTGCAACTCTGATAAATTGCCCCTTTCCCCATACCTACGAGTGATATGTGAGCAGACGGGTTTTCATACACCTTATATAGCCACCAAATTTTGCTGGGTGTAATTTTCAAGGGCTTATTCACATGAGTATATTTGCGTACGTATTTGCGCACAAAAAATTGGCACCTGCAGTACGCAGTGAATAAAACCCAGTGATTGCCATAGTTAGTTCACATAAGTATATTTTGCGCACACATTTTGGTCAAGTAAAAAATATGCAGCATTCTCCATTTTCCCGCACATTTCCGCAGGGAGGAGCACATATAGAACTAATGACACTAATTGCCGGTTTCAAACCATGGGAGCGTGCATGTGTGGTTTTTTTGTGCAGAATTGTGCATGACTTGCGCATGCAAAAACTACAAAAAAAAAAACGCTGAGGCGCACACAATTACGTAACGCCCAATCTGCAAAAGAAGCACGCAAATACACTTACGCCTGCATGTATTTGGCCTAAAATGCAACAAATGTGTCAAGTGTCGGGCAATGTTAATAAATTTGTTGCACCTTTAGATATGTGGAGATGTGGAGTCACTTTGTACGCCACCCAACCACTGGGGTGAGATCGCAGCAAATTTTGCAACTTTTTAAAAAGTCTACTTAAATCTGATATTAAATTCTTATCTGCCACGCTAAAGGTGAGAAGAACAGTGCTGTTCATCTGACCTATAGTACAGAAGATAATAAATGCTCATTTTCCGCAGACGTTTCTGAAGAAGGGTCTGCGTCTCCGAAACGTGTTATTATTGGCTGTTTTTAATTATCTAATAGAGAAGACCTGTGTTAATTACCCACTGGAATGCTCTACAGGAGGTGTGCCCTTGATGTCCACGTTTGTTTATATTTTTCTTCGGTCTTCTAAAATCTGGACACATTTGAAACGCAGAGTAAGAGGCGTATCATCTTTTTTTTTGGCACAAGCACAAATCAATAGTAAATCTGTGTAAATTGATTTGGGCCAAAAAAAGAGGCAGAATTCTGGCGCAGTAGTAAATTCTTTCACTGCCTTTTTAAGGCACAATCGTGTAAAACTGACAGGAATAATACACTGCAGTACAGAGCAATGTGATTGGCTGTAGCAGTCGCATGTTGACATGATGCGGCACTGCCGGACGCCGATGAACAGAAACTGGCTAAGGACCCAGTGAAACGTGGGCACGGAAACGGGAGAGAATTTGTAAGGTGGGTATTGCTTTACTAATTTTATAGAGCTTTTTTATTGCTTTACTCAGTATTATTTGCATGCATATTTGCGCATACACATGAAAATGTCTTGTGAGGGCAAAATGTAAAGTAATATACACCCTATTTCCACAAAAACGCAGCGCTCAGGCGTACACAAATCTACTAACACATTTGTGAAGCCGGCCTAATTATCGGATTGCGCTGTGGTGGGCTTTCACATGTATCCTTGCATTCTATTGTACACTGCCAGACCCATTCACATTGGAGAGGGACACAGCCGCACCATGATTGTACTGGCTGGGCCGCCTCATTAGTTCCCGCTGCTACTGATTAACACTACAAAATTGCACGATTTTGTGTGGGCAAGGTGTGAATTTGCGCACCTCCATAGACTCCTATGGTGCCTAGAATGCCACATATATTTTAACAAGGGAGATGGAACAATACCTCTGCAGCGCCACCTATTGGAAGGCAGCATTCCTGCAAGTTATTGTTAGACTCTTTATACAAGCCTTGTAACAATGACTGGAAGTTGAAAGCCAAGCCAGAAAACTATACACACTAGACACGAGAAAACTCTGAATTTGATGGAACACATTGAAATCGATCATTTCTACTGTCTGCGGTTTGCCTGAGCGATTTTGCGAACACGAAAACACAAGTAAAATTGTTTATCTGCGGGAGCCCTCAGTCCGAGTTTCTCAGACCAATATTGCGAATGCCCCCTTAGGCTTGCTGTCTACGGGCAAAGTATAATTGCGAGATCCACAGCGATAAATCGCACGCAGAGCTTGCATGACACGCTTTTCATTGGATAACTATGGAAAGCGCAGCCTACTGCACACGAGCGGAAAATCATAGCGATTTTCCACTCGCATGATTAAAATCGCAGCATGCCGTGATTTGCCGCGATTATCCGCAGTGAGCCTATCATTAATATAGGCTCATCGCGGAGACCTTTTAGTGCTCCTCCCCCGCAGTGATATTCCGTTGCGGCCGTGGACAGGCGGCCTTACTGTATTCTACTACATATCTTCCGCATGCAGATCTGCACAGAAAATCCACAACATTTCCAGCCCATTCTGAACGTGCCCTAATGGTGCTGGATAGAAAAGGTCAAAATGGCTAATTACTAAATAGTGTTCCCAGTTTATCAGCAGTAGTGTGTTTCCCTGTGAATCCTTGATACAAAGGAACTATTCTTGACCTTTTCATCAGTCCCAGCAATATGATTTACCCAATAAGCCTGTAAGGCACAGGGGATTGGTAACACAGTACCTGATACAGTCCTACAATCTCAGTTGACACGTTATAGAGTAGACAAGAGAAGCCCTTCCTTAGTGGTTTGTGCATGTTACAGAAATGTTACATGATATGTAACCCCAACCCACACTTTCCAATAAACTTTTTTCTTCTCTTCAGTAGCTTCGCCTTGCTGTCTTCAGGGCTGAACCAAAACTTAATTATGCCAATGTTTGCTTTCTTTGCTTTTTTGGTTTTCCACCCCTCTTTATATCATTCCCAATGGTCAATGTCTCCTTAAGTGAAAGCGAAAGATTATTTTACTTCACCTTAAAGGTTTCTTTGTGTCTCTTTTACTTTATCAAATAACCACCAGATTATTTGATTTTCCATGGACAATGAGAAAATGAATTGCACTGGCAACCAGAAAAAATAACATTTTCATACCATAGTGTAATATTGCTACTATTCATATGGTAGGAATGCAGAACAATCTAGCAAATCTCTTATTGGAGATGTCATCTACCTCGATTGGAAACTACAGTGCTATCAGCTGGTGTGATAATTCTGATAATTTGCAGAGACCTCTTCTTGTGAGAGTCAAGTGTTAAGCCACAGCACAACTTTCATAAAGTGCTCACCACTTACATGTGCCTCACCCATCAAAAAAATGAATGGCATGATTGGAAATGTGGGGTGACTTCTTGCTGCTATGCATTACGATAATGAAAAGGCATGTGCAATCTTTTTGAACATTACCCACAATGCTGATATTATATATGAAGGCGCGTGGCATCCGTAAATCAGCAATGTGTTCATGGAATCACTCTCTATAGGGACAGCCTGGGTTAGACAAAAACTTTCCAAATTGCAAGTCCAACTGAGATCAAATAGTCATGGGCAGTCCAGTTATCAAAGCCATTGTGAGAAGGTGCTCCAGTACAAATGTGAAGAAGCTGCTACAGTATATCTGCTGGGAAGGGGCTACAGTATCTCTTGTGAGAAGATACTACAGTATCTCTAGTGCGAAGGTGTTACAGTATCTCTAATGAGAAAGTGCTACAGTATCTCTGGTAAGAAGCTGCTGCAGTAACTCTTGTGAGAAGATACTACAGTATCTCTAGTGCGAAGATACTACAGTATCTCTAGTGCTAAGACGTAACAGTATCTCTGGTGAGAAGGTACTCCAGTATCTCTGGTGGAAAGGTGCTACAGTATCTCTGATAGGAAGGTGCTACCATATGTCTGGTGAGAAGGTGCTCCAGTATCTCTGGTGAGAAAGTGCTACAGTATCTCTGGTAAAAAGATGCTACAGTACCTCTGTTGGGAAGGTGCTACAGTATCTCTGATGGTAAGAATCTACAGTATCTTTGATGGGAAGGTGCTACAGTATCTCTGGTGAGAAGCTACTACAGTATCTCTGGTGAGAAGATACTACAGTATCTCTGGTGAGAAGGTTCTACAGTATCTCTGGTGAGAAGGTGCTACAGTATCTCTGATGAGAAGGATTACAATATCTCTGGTGAGAAGGTGCTACAGTATCTCTGGTGAGAAGAAGTTACAGTATCTCTGGTGAGAAGGTGCTGCAGTATTTCTAGTGAGAAGGTTCTACAGTATCTCTGGTGGGAAAGTGCTACAGTATCTCTAGTGAGAAGGTGCTACAGTATCTCTGGTGAGAAGGTGCTACAGTATCTCTGATGGAAAAGTGCTACAATATCTCTGGTAAGAAGGTGTTCCAGTATCTCTGGTGAGAAGGTGCAACAGTATCTCTGGTGAGAAGGTGCTACAGTATCTCTGATGAGAAGGATTACAGTATCTCTGGTGAGAAGAAGTTACAGGATCTCTGGTGAGAAGGGGCTGCAGTATTTCTAGTGAGAAGGTTCTACAGTATCTCTGGTGGGAAAGTGCTACAGTATCTTTGGTGAGAAGGTGCTACAGTATCTCTGGTGGGAAGTTGCTTCAGTATCCCTGGTGAGAAGGTGCTACAGTACCTCTGGTGGGAAGTTGCTTCAGTATCTCTGGTAGGAAGGTGCTACAGTGTCCCTGGTGAGAAGGTGCTGCAGCATCTCTGGTGGGAAGGTGCTGCAGTATCTCTGGTGGGAAGGTGCTACAGTATCTCTGGTGGGAAGGTGCTACAGTATCTCTGGTGGGAAGGTGCTACAGTATCTCTGGTGGGAAGGTGCTACAGTATCTCTGGTGAGAAGGTGCTGCAGTATCTCTGCTGCGAAGTTGCTTCAGTATCTCTGCTGAGAAGGTGCTACAGTGTCCCTGGTGAGAAGGTGCTACAGTATCTCTGATGAGAAGGATTACAGTATCTCTGGTGGGAAGATGCTACAGTATCTCTGGTGAGAAGGTGCTGCAGTATCTCTGCTGCGAAGTTGCTTTAGTATCTCTGCTGAGAAGGTGCTACAGTGTCTCTGGTGGGAAGTTGCTACAGTATCTCTGGTGAGAAGGTGCTGCAGTATCTCTGGTGAGAAGGTGCTACAGTATCTCTGGTGAGAAGGTGCTACAGTGTCTCTGGTGAGAAGGTGCTACAGTATCTCTGGTAAAAAGATGGTACAGTACCTCTGTTGGGAAGGTGCTACAGTATCTCTGGTGGGAAGGATCTACAGTATCTTTGATGGGAAGTTGCTACAGTATCTCTGGTGAGAAGGTGCTACAGTATCTCTGGTGAGAAGATACTACAGTATCTCCAGTGAGAAGGTTCTGCAATATCTTTTGTGTGAAGGTGCTACAGTATCTCTGGTGAGAAGGTGCTACAGTATCTCTGATGAGAAGGATTGCAGTATCTCTGGTGAGAAGGTGCTACATTATCTCTGGTGAGAAGAAGTTACAGTATCTCTGATGGAAAGGTGCTACAATATCTCTGGTGAGAAGGTGCTACAGTATCTCTGGTGAGAAGGTGCTACAGTATCTCTGGTTAGAAGGTGCTGCAGTATCTCTGGTGAGAAGGTGCTGCAGTATCTCTGGTGAGAAGGTGCTGCAGTATCTCTGGTGGGAAGGTGCTACAGTATCTCTGGTGGGAAGGTGCTACAGTATCTTGACTCCATTTTGAAATCAGTGAGCATTCATTACTTTCAATGGACACTGATAGTCTTCCAGAGTGCAGAATCACTCTATCATCTTTATGTAATGTTCACAACCCCTAATAGATCATATAGATCATTTAGCCTCTTTGCGTTCTCATGAATGTTCCTCTTCTCTTAGACCGGATTTACAAGAGTGCATTTACGCCTGAAAAAATTGTGCGCACAATATGCAGAAAATCGAACCTATAGATTTCAATGGGTTCGTTCACATGCACGTATTTGCAATTTGTTTGTGCAAAATAATATGCAGCATGCTCTGCGTACTTGTGTTCATTTGAACTCATTAAACTAGTTGCTGAGAGCATCGGTATGTGTTTTTTTTTTTTGCGTCCACAATTGCCCATGGACACAAAAAGTACAGTATTGATGTTAAATACACTACGCCCGCTCCGCAAAAACATGCACAAATACGCTTACCCTCATGCGAGTCCAGCCTAAGGGCTTCTTCACATGCGCATATGTGTTTTTGCATGCTCCTAAGCGCAACACATTTGCGCTATGAATGAGGTGCTTTTGCTTGCATATTGGCGCATTTTACTGTGCTTTTTGCTCTCACAGGGCATGTTCACATTAGCACGGGACACATCCCCACCGTGATTTAAAAGGCTATTTAACCTAATGAGGTCCAGATGTGTTCCTTTTTTTTCATGGAATTGCACTGTATTGTGTGCATTGCTTATCGCGCGTGCTTTTGTGCACCGACCATAGATTTCTATGGGACCCTTTGGTGTGCAAATGCGCAGAAAATAGAGCAGGTTCTATTTTTTTGTGTGCGCAAAATATGAAAAAGGAGAACAAAGCCATTGATATCAATGCGTTCTATTCTCTGCATATTGCACACACAATCTTTGCATGGACAAATACACTTGCACATAGGCTCATGTGAAAGACCCCTTAGTCTGCTCAAAAATTCACCTACTAAGGGCTTATTCAGACAAACCCATTTGTGCATCCTATTGCACATGCAATACACAGTGAATAGAACCAATTGATTTCAATGGGTTTGTCCACATGAGCCTTTATTGCGCACATTTCATTTGCAGAAGAAGATTAGCAGCATGTTCTGCTTTCATGTGTATTGCGCACAGGCATAGCACATATAATACTAAGTTAGGTTAATTTTCCATTGAAATCAAAGGAAACATGCTTGTGTGTATTTTTGTACGTGCAAATACGCACCACATGTGCACAAAAATACAGTAAAACACGCACGGTACGGGCAAAAATGCTACGCTTATCGTTCAAATGCACGTGTAAATGCACTTCCACCCATGTGACACCGGCCAAGTGGATGTTTGTGCAGTTAAACTATTCTTTTCTTTCTAACTGGAGATGAAAAGTTACAATTTGCAATCTTGTATTTATTACTTTAACCCCTTAAGGCTGAATCGGTTTAAAAGGGACAGACACTCTTGTGTAATTTCTGTCATTTAGTTTTGTAACTACTTTTTTAACACCTTTGTCCTTCAAGATGTCAAACAAGACCTCTGCCGGTCATTCACATACAGATTTTTTTTCCCCCACCTTTTTCCACTTCAACTGGGGCATCCATAGGAACTACATCCAGTTACTGGGAAAAAACATCCCCCTGATGTGACAGCAGTTACTAACAGGGCTGATGTGGGTCTGATAGGCCCCTACATCTCTGCTGTGGCAGGGCGCACCCGGCGGTTACATGTTCGTTTCTACTTTCTCTATTCACTACATAGCACTCATTCAAAGGATGAAAAAACACCAATCTTCCGCGCTCCTGTTGTCGATCCCTGGGCGCTATAATGAATCTCTTAGGGTCTGTTACCCAATTTCCAAAAATGTATTAAAAAATATTCAAATACAAGTAACATTGACGTTACGGCGTTCAAATCGACGCCCTTCTCAAGCATATAATGTGATCAAGATATTCTCCTTTATATACATCTACTCGCTTACGTTGTGGAGCTGAAGACCAAGCTGAATAGCGCTGAACGCCAGTCGACCATACACTGATGTAATCGATCAGCGTCAAGTCTTCCGGCTTGCCGTACTCAGAGCTGTACTGCGCATGTGTCTAAGGTATTGGAACGCACTTGTGTAGCACTCATTGAGAAGGCAGAAGGGGTTAAAAACTGCTTCTGCCTTTTCCAGTTCCTCGACTGCATTGCCGGAGCTTTAGGCCGCATGCACACGGGCGGGTCGGATTCTGCATCCGGGAGCCCGCAGCGGAATCTATCCCTGTACCTAGCTGGCATCCACACGTACCTGTATTTTCTTCTTTTCTGTACTGTGGATGGTCCGCAGTACAAATTTTTTTTCTTAAGCTCCTGCTTCCTGTAGAATCCGTGGCCCTTCCACGATGTCAATTGCGGACAGGCCGTGGGTCAGATGGATTCCATTGACTTCAATGGAAGCTGTCTGTGTGGAATCCTTAGGATAATGGAGCATGCTGCAATTTTTCATCCACGAGCGGAAACCGCAATGGGTTTCCTCTCGTGTGCATGAAGAATCACTTTTGTATTGCATGCTATGGGCGGTATTTCCTGCAGAATACAGAGGCGGTTCAAATCCGCCTGTGTGTTTTCACCCTTAGTACCACGACTTATTTTTACTATCGGACGGCATTAAAGTCCAGGACCAAGTGCTGTAAGTTTGCGGTGCTTGGTCCTTAAAGGGTTAAAAGTCCAGAAGGAGAAGACACTATTACAGTCCATGCCCTCATATTTTATGGGACGTAAAGCTATAATTTATAGATAAAACCCCTTCTGCAGGAATTAAAATAAGAAGTGATATACTCACCTCACCCCGCCCCGCTGTGTCCCCTGGCACTGCTGCAGGTCTCTCCTCTGACTACACGTTTACAGGCTGTCCCAGCAGGATATAGTGGTAGCTGCGAGTATATCACTATTTGTTATGTACTTCATACAGAAGGGCTTTTGCCTATAAATTAGAACTTGGGCAACCCTTTAACAATGGAAGTTCTTCATCGTAGGATTACTAAGTATTTCATGATTTTCATGCTACTGTATGACGACAGGGCAAAATCATTGCTTAGTGCTCTTACTCTGCGCTGATTTTGGACAATCCTAATATCCTGCTTGGATTTTATCCTTGCGCCACTAAATGATGGATCCACTAATGAAGGACGCACTAATGATGGACCCTCTAATGATGGACCCTCTAATGATGGACCCACTAATGAAGGACGCACTAATGATGGACCCTCTAATGATGGACCTACTAATGATGGACCCACTAATGAAGGGCCCACTAGTGATGGACCCTCTAATGATGGACCTACTAATGATGGACCCACTAATGAAGGGCCCACTAGTGAAGGGCCCACTAGTGATGGACCCTCTAATGATGGACCCTCTAATGATGGACCTACTAATGAAGGACCCACTAGTGATGGACCCTCAAATGAAGGACCTATTAGTGATATACTCCCTAATGATGGACCCACTAATGATGGACCCACTAGTGAAGGACCCACTAGTGATAGACCCACTAATGATAGACCCACTAATGATGGACCCACTAATGAAGGAACCACTAATGATGGACCCTCTAATGAAGGACCCACTAGTGATAGACCCTCTAATGAAGGACCCACTAGTGATGGACCCACTAGTGATAGACCCACCAATGACGGACCCACCAATGATGGACCCACCAATGATGGACCCACTAATGTTAGACCCACTAATGATGGACCCTCTAATTATGGACCCACTAATGTTAGACCCACTAATGATGGACCCACTAGTGATGGACCCTCTAATGAAGGACCCACTAATGATAGACCCACTAGTGATGGACCCTCTAATGAAGGACCCACTAGTGATGGACCCACTAATGATAGACCCACTAATGTTAGACCCACTAATGAAGGACCCACTAATGATGGACCCACTAATGATGGACCCACTAATGATGGACCCACTAATGATGGACCCACTAATGTTGGACCCACTAATGATGGACCCACTAATGATGGACCCACTAATGATGGACCCACTAATGTTAGACCCACTAATGAAGGACCCATCTGTTCTGAGCCGTGTTTTGTCTTAATATTACACATTTTAGCTCAAAATAACTACATTTTAATTGTGCCAAGACTGACTGGGTGTAAATTATCTTCTTTGCAGTTCTAAGAAGTTTGTTTCCTTTCTAAGAATCAGTTAGGAAATGTTCTGTCTTCCTAGCTATCACTTACACTAAGTGTAAATCTCCGGGAGGGTTTGCGAATATGTTCCATGAAGCTACTGTGCGGTTTGGGCAGGAAGACGTTGCTGTACTGAAGTAATCTGCAATCACTGGGAAACAGCACAAGATTCTCAGCTGATCTGAAATGAAATACACTGTGCCTTCCATGAGCCGGCATTACCAGCGCCCCACTCAGCTGTCATCAGGGCTATTCTGATCTTGCATCTCTCTAATCATACGTCCTCCAAGTGCAGACTCAGTTTAGACTTACGGGACTATTAATTATTCAATTACTATTTAGGGTATGATGACCCCCTTCACCATAAGGTGGAAAAAAATCCTTTGTTACCCCTGCTGGCAATCAGACAGATCCAGGTTCAGCATTCTACATTACTACCAAATAAGGAAGATAGAACAATACCTCAACAGCGCCACCAATTGGAAGGCAGCATTCCAGCAAGTCAATGTTAAACTCTTTATGCAAGCCTTATAAAAATGACTGGGAATTAAAAACCAAGGCAGAATCCATAGACATACAGCTGTTTCGGGGTGTTTCAGTGTGCATTAGGTTTCTGGCTTGGCTAGTGAGAGGCCAGTGACGTTGGTCAGGAAGGGTAGCTCTAGGTGCTCTCCTTAAGAAGAAGCGATACCCTTCCCGACCCATATTACTACCAGTAACAGTGTATATTGCATTTTAATAGTATGAAATCAAGCACTTTTTTTTCTTATACTCTATCTGTAAGGACCCACACTGATGTGTAACATCGCCATAGAGCTAGAATGGAAAAGATGTGCCAGAAATTGCACCAAAATTTGGCACAACGGAATTGAACATTTTCCTTGGACACTTACTGATTAGTTGATGCACTAACATAAAAAGGACAATTTTCTGCTGCATAGTAAGCTGAGCAGGAAGGAAAGGCTCAGGAAGCGAGTGCCTGCATTGCGTAGAGCCAGTAGAGAAAACAGGATCACAACGGCCCTAAGTTGGTTGGGTAGGTCGAACTCATTAAGCTAAATAGCCATTTGACATGTGGCGCGTTCATCTGCCGCATGCAAATCAACATGTCCTGCATGCACGAAAAGTACAGTAAGATATGCCGATATGCTAGCAAAAAAGCAAATACGTTGTGCTGAAGAGTGCGCAAAAGCACATAAGCCCATATGAAGGAGTCCTAATGGTCAATTTACACCAAACGATATATCATTTGAATGACCCAACCGTGTCAGAGTTCGCTCATTCGCTTGGGCAGCCTCTTTATACAGCAGGTACATCATTGTTCAGTCGTTCACGTTCTCTGTGGAAGTGACTCATAACGACTGAACGAGCGCCGGTTAACCGGAACGATTAGTGAACGAGCAACGATGATATTTATACTGCATAACATGAACGACAAACAAAAAACAAACGTTTTATCTTTCATTGTTGGCTGCGTTTACACTGAACAATTATTGCTCATTTTCGCTCATTTGAACGATTTTCTGAACGATACGCGTTCCGTGTAAAAGGGCCTTGAGTGAGAGTATTGCCAATCTGTTAGTTGTGTGATGGGAAATGACAAATACGAGGAGTGACTTAAAAGTTCTCGGCCCACCCATGGAATACTTGTCCTAGCCGAATGTCAGTTCAGCAACTAATAGTACATGCCTTTGCTGGGTTACATACCAAATTTTTCATTAATATCTTGTTTTTGTTTCAGATGTTGGAGTTTGAAGTGTCCGAGGTGTACACAGCCTGAAAAATGGAAAAAGAGAGCAAGCGTGCGGTCATCCAATACCTGCTGAAAAAGGGCATGAGTGCACAGGAGATCCATAATGACATGATCGAAACATTAGGGGAGAATACCTCTTCCTATTCCACTGTGAAAAAGTGGGTGGCAGAATTCAAGCGGGGCGACACCTCTGTCCAGGATGCACCTCGCAGTGGAAGACTGGTAACGGCCAGTACGGGGGAAAACGTCACGGCGTGTGACAGAACGCTACATTGCTGAGAGGGTGGGCATATCTCAGGAACGCGTTGGACACATCATAAGAGTTGTACTTGGCATGCACAAGGTCTCATGTCAATGGGTCCTAAGAATGTTGACAGCAGAAAACAAACACCAGAGACACGTCAGGTCCACCGAAAACTTGACCCTATTTGAGGCAGATCCTGTGACATTTCTCAAACGTTTTGTGACAATGGATGAAACATGGGTTCACCACTTTCAACCTGAAAACAAGGTTCAATCGAAACAATGGAAACACCCCTCCTCACCCACCCCTAAGAAGTTCAAGTCAGTCCCATCAGCTGGCAAGGTGATGGTCTCTCTTTTTTGTGGGATTTGAGGGGTGTTATTCTGACTGAATACCTCGAAAAAGGTAAAAACAGTGAACGGAGCATTATATGCTGCTCCACTAATGCCTTTGAAGGAGGCCATCAAAGTGAAATGCGTCAGATGTTGAAAAACGAGTGTTCTTTCATCAGGACAATGCGCCCGCACACATATCCACCATCGCGATGTCTGCCATTGAGTACAGTGGCTTCGAACTGCTTCGGGACCCACCTTATTCACCGGATTTGGCCCCCTCTGACTTTCATCTCTTCCCTAAGCTCAAGAAACATCTAGCTGGAACCCATTTTCGATCAGATGATGACATCATGGCTGCAGTGGAGGACTTTTTTGCCATGCAGGAAGAAACGTTCTACAAATAGCCATAAACATTTGGACTACTGACAACTTTTATTGGGTGGGCCAAGAACTTTTCAGTCACCCCTCATACAGCTTTTCATCTGCACACATAAGTTTACAGACTGTATGGTAGTTGGCCATTAAGTGCCCATACCCTTCCAGGTAATACATTCTGCTTTAGGAAATCGGCTTGCATATTTTTTATGCTTTAGCCTTGTTGTATTACAGACCCTGGGGCCATGCTCTATCCCCCAATATACTAATTATATTTTATGTGTTCCTCCTACTCTGCTTTTATTTGTGTTAAGACAACGATTTCCTAATCTCATTTTGGCCATCACTCATCCAAAAGTCAAGGATATGATTAGCTTAATGAAGAATGGTACCTGAATGAGTCCTTGTCTACATGCCTTAACTACAATAATCACGTGTCTGATCTGCTGATTTTATGTTGTTTTCATAACCAGAACAAGCGGAAATCTTAATCATAGACCAGCCAGCAAAACTGCAAAAGACTGCTCGAAGCTGGACTTATCCTTCACACAACTCTCTGAAACTGCTGTGTGCCTGACAGTAACTTTTTGATAGACTGAAAAAATAATCCACCTAAAATGCTTTCAAGCAAGCTAGAAGTATCGTTGGACTTTTGCATTTTATGCAACCGTGCATAGAGTTTTATTTCATAGATAAGGGGGTTACAGGCAGTGTTTTTAGGGAAAAAACTCAACTTTTGTGGTAGTTTTTAATGACATTTTTTGAGACAAATCCAGAAGCGGATACAGAAGGAACGGTAAACATAAAGAAAGGGCTTATATACTTCTCCCTCCTGCTGGATCCACTTCTGGCTTTAGCTCTAAAAAACGTCAAAAACTACAATAGAGCTTCCCCCCAAAACTGTGTGAAACTACCGTTACTGTCTTGTTACAGTAAAGCCCACTGTAATGACTTTTTGGCTTGATAATGATATCAGTAACTAAAAATGTTAAGTTTGATTAACCAAGCTAACAAAATATATGTAAAAAATACAAAAAAAATATCTTCCCCTTACTTAAGTTGCACCTCTTCTATTCTGGGCACAGTCTAGTGGTTGCCCTTTTGATGCCCACCATGTAGCTCTGTTCCCAAGGGAGCACATGGAAGATATCTGTTTACCGACTTAAGGATATTGCCTCAGTCTTAAAGGAAGGAAAGAAACACAGACTCTAAAAGTTGCCAGGGCACTTGCAAGTTTTTCTGTGGTTTCCTCCTAAAGTCATATCAAAACCATACCTCTGCCAATTCCAAGCACTGGCAAATTCATGGTGTCTGGAGAAGGTTCAGCTTAACTCGGGAATGAAGACAGAGTCATATCCTTATAGCTATTTAGGTAATATTCTGTAAATCATCGGCCAACAAGAATTGGAAGGGAACATTAGTTTCTACCAACAGTGCAAACAAGAGAGTCTGGAATACATTAAAATCCTATTACAAGCATAGTTCTCTTCCCGAAATTTAAATAATGACTAAGCCATTTATCAGCTCTTGAGCATAAAAGTTCTATATATCGTAAACCCTAGAGTACACGCTCCGCCCAGTCTGGAAAGCTTGTCAGCTCGATTTCGCTGTGGATGATGCCATTCTGTTTTTCAAACATTAGCTGAAGTTGAATGGTGCCTCCGCTAAAGGTAAACTCCTCCACAGAAGCCTATAGAAGCGATCTCTGTGTTTCGGAGCCAATAAATACAATATGTACTCTGTCTACCATGGCAGCGAAACGTTGGCATTGACATGCCCTGCAGTTTTGCTCTTCGGACACTTTCAGATGTCAAGCAATTATTAACAGATTTATAATGCTTTACATCAGGGATCAGCAACATGACACGTTTCAGGGGTCTCCAAAGTGGACACTGGTTCCAGAATGAGACCGAACAAATCTGAGACTTCCCAACTATTCACAGAGATCAAAAAAGAACTATAACATGGAACTTATTACGTGAATGGCTCTATAATACCAGAGGAAAAGTAAGGGAAAATCCAATGATCTGTCATCCATGAAGTATGGGTTCTAAACTGAAATCTCTGATGGCCTAATGGTTCGGAATTCTGTAGGTCAAGGAGTAGACATCAAAGTAGCAAAGTAGTATAGTAGCTCATAACATCATTAAAGGACCAATCCGGTGATTTTTTTAAAATTAATTTGTTATGTAGCTGTCCGCCCAGTATATATAAGTGTACTAGTGTAACCTAGGTTAGTTATTTCTTACTATCTGCAAATAAAGGAGATGGAACAATGCCTCTACAGCGCCAGCTATTGGAAGGCAGCATTCCTGCAAGACAATGTTAGACTCTTTATACAAGCCCTGTAACAATGACTGGGAATTGAATCCATACACAGACAGCTGTTTCACGGTGATTCCTCCTCATCAGTGTGCAGTAGGTTTCTGGCTTGGCTAGCCAGAGGCCTTTGACATGGATCAGGAACGCTATCTTTTCTCCTTTGGAGACACCTAGAAGGTGAGAGAGTGAGGAGACTTATTCATGCTCCTCTGAGTAATATGAGATATTGTTCCATCTGCCTTATTTGCATATTACTCAGAGGAGCATGAACGGCCTTATAAGTCTCCTCACTCACCTTCTAGGTGCTCTCCCTAAGGAGAAAAGATAGCATTTTTTACTATCTGAAACTCCTGGCCTATTATTCCCTGGGTGGTCATGTGATCTCAGTTTTGGCCAGCTCAGACCTGCTTGGGAGTTATGTATTAATGTTCTAGTCATTTTCTAATTCTGTGTGATGCTGCTACACATGACCTTATTGATGATGATCACACAGCTCCTGTTGCACAGTTATAATAGAGGAGATCATGGCTCATCCCCCTGACTGCATAATTATGTAGCTGTAGCTTACTTCGAAGACTACAAGAGATAATGATAATTACACACACCCCTCCTCTCTGCAGAAAAAAATGGTATAGCTGATGCATCATGGGATAGATGTGAAAGCGAAGCCAAAATCTTTCAGCACCAAGATGATCTCTGATAAGGGGCTACACTGCAGGGAAGTGGCTGGGATACACAGGAGACCTTCAGAGTATCCCATGCAATCACGTGAGGACGGTAAAGATGGAAAAATGTGTTTCCACCAGTGTGGCCCTTTAAGGTTATTATTTTTCTTACCATCAGTTCTATAAACTCTACATTCCATCTACCGAATCTCATCCATGCTGCATTATTAGACTTTAACTATATGAGATGCAAGAGTACCTTACAATTGTTGTCTGGTTTAGTAAACCAATTTTCAAAGACCGTATTAGGACATTCTGATTCGGCAGACACCATCATTTATAACCCTCCTCTATTAAGCCTGGTTCTCACACGTTCTTTGATTCCGGAACTGATCCAATAGTTTGCAGTGGGATAACTCATAGAATCCAGCATATATCTGTGCCGGTCACAAAAACATCGTATGAAGCATTTTTCTTTCGGGCAATGGACCAGTGTAAAAATTGCACCAAATTAGCATGAGTTGTGTCTGGTTCTAGCATGAAAACACTGGCCAGGCACAACCGATATACGGACAGCTGGCCTTATTTAGAACTGTGGCCACCTACAAGGCCTTGAGCTTCTTTGTAGAATCCAGCGGCAGAGAGGTGAGTATATATATTTTTTTACACATGCTAGGTATGATTTTCAGGGAAGGACTTATATTTAAAGCCCTGCCTCGAAAATCACCGCAGGGCTTGCCGGCAGCCCATTGCTTTCAAAGTGTTTTGGCACGTCCGCAGACACATGGATTTGTGTGCACATACGTGCGCGCAAGTGCAAGCTCATGTGAACGAGGCCCAATAGACAGATCACTATTAATTAGATTTAAGGACTCTATAGTAATAGGGTCTGCTCCACTGGATTGGCACATTGCCAATATGGTGTATTATTCAAAAAGGGATCAAAAAGTGACCCTGGAAATTACAGGCCAGTAAGTCTTACTTTTATTGCGGGTAAAATGTTGGAAGGGTTTCTAAGAGACGCCATCCCGGAGCACCTCAAGGAAAATAGCTGTATAACTCCATATCAGCACGGATTTATGAGAGATCGTTTCTATCAAACCAATCTGATCAGCTTCTACGAGGAGGTAAGTTCTAGACTGGACCGAGGAGAGTCACCACATCTTGTACTGGAATTTTCAAAGCATTTGATACTGGTGCACATAAAAGGTTGCTATATAAGATGAGAATGCTTGGTCTGGGTGATAATGTGTGTAAATAGAAAGCAGAGGGTGGTTTTTAATGGTACATACTCTGATTGGGTCACCGTTACTAGTGGGGTACCACAGGGGGCAGTATATTAACCACTTGGTAGAAGGATTGTACAGTAAAATATCAATATTTGCAGATGATACAAAACTATGTTGACTAATTAACACAAGAGAGGAAAGAATGTGGTTGCAAGAGGATCTGGATAAGTTAGGGCAGAAAAGTGGCAAAGGAGGTTTAACGCTGATCAATGTAAGGTTCTGCACATGGGCAGAGGAAATACATGTCACTATTACACAGTATGGGAGGCTTCACACGAGCATGGTTTTGTGCGTTCATATGCGTCTATTAAAACCAATGCATTCCCTATGGTGAGCCCACATGTCCGTGTTTTACAGGCGTGCGCCTGCAAAGATAGGTCATGTGTGCACCACAGGGAATGCACGCACTGTCTTCAATGGAGCTGTGGAATTGTTTTCAGGGAAGAGCTTTACATATAAGCCCTTCCCTAAAAAACAACCATTTTAGTGTAAAAATAAATAAAATTATACTTACCTGTCCGCTGCCGCCATGCCCTCCGCGGGGATGAAGAACACATCTGCCACATGCGGCAGTTGTTTTCTTCATCCCCGCGGGGAATAAAGAGTTCTCTGCTGCACCTGCCACAGATGACAGCTGCGGAAAGGGATCCAGCTGCCGGCATCCTGATATTGTTTTTTAAAAACAAGGCAAAGTAGTGTTAAAAATAATAAAAACACATACTTACCTTCCTTCAGCTGCCGGGGCTCAGCCGCGTCCTCTCTGTACTGTCCCCGGCTCTCCACTGCAATTCTTTCAGCAGGCGGGGATTTAAAATCCCCGCCTGCTGAAAGAGCTGCTTGTGATTGGCTGAGGCGCTGAGCCAATCATAGGCAGCTCTCGCCTGTCATTCATTTAATAACTATGTATACATATATCAGAGGACAATACGGAGATCTCTCCTATCATCTATTATACCCAGGACTGTAACAAGGAGGTGCTCTAATAACTATGTATAAATATATCAGAGGACAGTACAGAGATCTCTCTCATCATCAATTTATACCCAGGACTGTGACAAGGGGGCGCTCTAATAACTATGTATAATATATCAGGGGACAATACAGAGATCTCTCCCATCATCTATTTATACCCAGGACTGTAACAAGAGGGCGCTCTAATAACTATGTATAGATATATCAGGGGACAATACAGAGATCTCTCCTATCATCTATTTATACCCAGGACTGTAACAAGGGGGCACTCTAATACCTATGTATAATATATCAGGGGACAATACAGAGATCTCTACCATTATCTATTTATATCCAGGACTGTAACATCTTTCTTGAGCGATACAATATTATATGTCACTGATTACTTCAGAAGGGTTGGTGATCCGGAGATTATTCTGATTGCCAGATTGGAGTAGGGAAATAAATTTTTTTCCCTTAAAGGGGTTGTCCCGCGCCGAAACGTTTTTTTTTTTTTTTTAACAGCCCCCCCCCGTTCGGCGCGAGACAACCCCGATGCAGGGGTTAAACAAGAACACCGGACAGCGCTTACCTGAATCCCCGCGCTCCGGTGACTTCTTACTTACCTGCTGAAGATGGCCGCCGGGATCTTCTCCCTCGGTGGACCGCAGGGCTTCTGTGCGGTCCATTGCCGATTCCAGCCTCCTGATTGGCTGGAATCGGCACGTGATGGGGCGGAGCTACACGGAGCCCCATTGAGAAAAGAAGAAGACCCGGACTGCGCAAGCGCGTCTAATTTGGCCATTAGACGCTGAAAATTAGACGGCTCCATGGAGACAAGGACGCTAGCAACGGAACAGGTAAGTGAAAAATTTCTGATAACTTCTGTATGGCTCATAATTAATGCACAATGTACATTACAAAGTGCATTAATATGGCCATACAGAAGTGTATAGACCCACTTTGTTTCGCAGGACAACCCCTTTAAATGCGGATAATTGGCTTTTACCTCGTTGTTTTTTTTTACTCTCTCTGCATCAACGTTGAGGGGTAATGGGTTAAACTAGATGGATGTAGTTTTTTTTCAGCCTAATATACTATATTTCTATATTATATCTGGTTCATAAGGTTGGCACTTCTAAAGACTTTTCAGCCAATACCATGACAAATTCCCAGGATATATTTAAAGCACTCACACTATCTAGTATAGAAGTCATTAGGGGTCTAATTGGGTAGAGTGATTCTTCATATTTATCTGAAGATACTTTTAAGTAACACCCTGTATATTTGATTTGCACTCTCCGTGTTTTTTTAATGCCCCTTTCTACGTTAATTTTAAAGCATGAGGTTAATTTCTCCAGTCTCTGGTCACATCACATCACTGACCAAACTAAACAGCAGACATTTTAGTCCGGAACATAGTGTTTGGAACATGGTGAGTTGCTGCCTAGACTGCGATGAGAGCACGGACTGCAAACTGACCACTTGTTACGCCCTCATCTCGGTCATGTTTACCCTTCGAGAGAAGAATTAATGGGAGCCAGTGACATTCTTCAGCAGCCTATCATTACTACTCTTTAATAAAGCATTACAAAGTTATTACCATGCATATCATTATTTCCCGATTCTTGGCTCCTAATTACAGAGTTAGGGATGGAGCTCAATAACGTGTCTGTTATACCGAGGTTTTGACTGCAGAGAAACTGGCGCATGGAAAAAAGGAAAACGTCCATTTATGCCTCAGATTTAATGAAGTCAAATTATCACAGGCGACAGTCTCTAGAGCTGCAATTTAGCAATGCGGTCTGTCTTTCACGAGTGAAGGGTGAATTTAAGTTATTTTCATTGCATATAATAATAATTGGAATATAAAGCTGATATATTACGGCTTATTTAATACCTCGCAATTTCCATATTGACAGATTCTAAGAGAAGAAAAATAACAGAAATATCCATATATCATTTCATTTAGGCACATGTGTAATAAATGTATAGATTCTATGTGTCTGTAAGGCACACTTTCCGTTATTTGTTAGAGGTGTTCTGTAAATATGCCTCAGAGCATTTTTCATGGAAGGCAGAAGTTGTATAACTTTTTCTCGAAATGTGTCTAAAAAAGTCCTAAGAGGAGGAGCTCGGTACATCTCAGTGTAGGAGAGCCTTTGCTTTTTTCTCCCAATACATGTTGGCACTTTGGGAGATCACATAGGAGATGGGATTGTACGTGCCGTACAATTTTGAAGGCAACCTATGA
Source organism: Eleutherodactylus coqui (assembly GCF_035609145.1). NCBI lineage: Eukaryota > Metazoa > Chordata > Amphibia > Anura > Eleutherodactylidae > Eleutherodactylus > Eleutherodactylus coqui. The sequence continues at coordinate 112,781,154 of NC_089849.1, forward strand.
CCAGTGATATGGTGGCCTGTCTCTGATGGACTGTCCACACCAGGTGAACCCTAACTCCTTATAACCCTTATTACGTGTACCTCAGGATGTCGTGTTCTTATGTCTGTCCATCCTTTTGCTCTCGTGTCACCTGGGGAGTCACCTAGACTTTGCAAACGCCACAGTCTCCTCAACATACTTTGAGGAGTGACCACTAGTCCCTAATGCTTGCAGGGCTATTGTCCACTCTGCCATTAAATCCCTGCATGGTTCCATATGGACTAGGAGAGCATTCGGGGAAAGTCCAGTATGCTTGTAACCCGTCGCAATTTAGGAAAAGGTAGATTACAAAAAATCTATATATTCTCTTCCAACCAACCACTTATACACTTTGAGGACAGGATTTTTTGTAATCTATCTTTTCCTAAATTGCGACGAGGTACCGGCATACCCTGGACTTTCCCTAGACGCTCTCCTGGTCCATATGGAACCCTACAGGGATGTAGTTGTGGAGTGAAAAAGTGCCATCCAATTTTGGAGAACTCGATCATTATCCAGGTTTCTTTGGAGAGTAGATACTCCTCCGGTGTTCACTATATTTGTCAGTAAACCCTTCGAAACACGTTGCATTTCCTGTATTGTACCAATTTTCCTGTACTTTCCTGTGTAATGTTATAAACACCAGAGGAATATCTACTCTCCAAAGAATTCAGGATGTGATAGTTTAGGAGCCAACCTGGATTTTTGAGGTGGTTCGTCTCATTCAAGGGAGTACATCTTATATATATGTTCTCTACCGACCACCCACTCACACTCTTGAACTGCGGGGTTTTCTGTAATCTGCCCTTTCCTGGGACACCTGTGATAGAGCCAATATAGAAAGAATACATAAACAATCATAAGATCATGGTTCACTTCTCTGACTGGAATGATAAAAATGTATTGACAGTGTACATCTAGGGTGGAAGGAGCTGTCATGTGAGACGCTGACCGCTATGGGGTGGCGAGAGGAGGCACACGAGTTTAATAACATAAGGCGCATAGAATATTTTGCCCCTTTATCAGAAACATATTTGTTCTGCTTTATGATGGTCTATTTAAGCTATTTGCCTTATAACATAATCTTTTGTGCAATGCGTTTCATTATTTCTTTTCCAATAATTTACCCGGGTATATATATATATATATATATATATATATATGTGTGTGTGTGTGTAAATCTGTTCTAACTTTAGCAGACCCGTTCTTCAATTAAAATGAGAACTCTTTGGTGTCAAGCCAGAAATGAATCTCTTGTTGCAAATCCTTGTGAAAGTGACGGGTTAAGCCAAAAGTGATTAATTTTGAGTTAGCCAAACTTGTTTTGAGGAACTGGGGTGTGAATGCTGTTCTTTTTTAACCTCCTTACAACACATGCAGGCTGAACACTAGAGAGGCTTGTTCAGCTCGGGTCTCATTTTCAAACCCCTTGAGTTTAATATGCTTCTAAATGAAGTGTTACAAATTTGTATTTTATCTGTGGCGAGAATTAACTCCAACTGTTTTGTTTCCCTGCCTAAGGAACATATCTCCCAGGGACAGCTCATGCTCGCTCCAAAGGGATACAAGCCCTCTCTGCTAGCTGCATATTTAGGCTACTTGTACACGGATGTTTTTTCCAGACCTATTCATTTCAATGAGTGTAGGCGCACTTTTTTTACTGGGACTATAGTCTTAGTAAAAAAAAATCTCAGCGTGTCCTATTCATGTCCAATTCTTGGGCGAGAATAGCTTGCACATGTCAATGTGCGGTGTTCAATGCGATTGTAAGAGAAATCAAGTAATCTTGTAGATATGAGACCTTTTAATGGCTAACAAAAATATATGATGTTATAGCAAACTTTTGGACCTCAGGGTTCTTCTTCAGGCATAATCGAACAAATCTAAAGACGTATTTACCATAACACGTGATCACATGGGAGGGCAGGAACATGGTAAACTTAATTTGCACTATATAAATGCCAGAATGATGCAAGCTATTAAGTCAAGTTACAGCTGATCATTAAAGTGCAATAGTGCTGAACTCTGGACTGGAACTATAACAGGCCTCACCTGGACTAATTACCTAGACTGTTAACCCTCTAGTTGTGACTATGAGGCATGCTCAGCAGACTCCTAGCCACCATCCAAAGGTGAGTGTGTGTGGTGTGCAGAGGGATGTGAGGCGTTGGTGGTAATGGCGGCGGTGTCTCCACTGCTCTCCTCACTACCTGTGGCAGCTGACAGTCCGGTAGGGTATGGTGGTAAAAATAATTAAGTTGTTTGTGATGCCAGCCCGTTGTCAGGCCAAAACCTGATGTGGGCAAAAATAAATAAAAAGGAGAAAATAAAATGGGGGATGTAGTCTCTTTCCCTGGAGGGTGGTGTAGTACACAGTGCAGATGTTAAGTGGTAAAAGGTAACTCCAGGAGTCAGGCGGAACGGTAAAAGAAGATCTTTTATTTATTGAGAGTGATCTGCAATTAATAGCATTCATTTCATACAATGGGTATCATTCTTTGCTGAGGTAAATTATGAAAATTGCAGGACCTGTTCTGTTGACTTCACTCAAGGTAGGTAAGCACAGGAACCACTTCTGTATACTTTGGACACAGGTAAGTACAGGAACCACGTTTGTACGCATTACTTTACTGCTGCTTTAATCTTTGGCTTTTGGCTATATAGATCTCCTTGTCTTCTCCGATCTATCAATTCTTTCTCTGCCTGTCCATTCATCCTTTTCTCATAAACTATTTCTCCTGGTCTTTTTCCTCTCTTAAATACAATCCTTCCTTGTGGTACTCACACCTTCTTCTCACCGCACTGAATTTCACGCTCCTTCTCTGGTCTTTACTTCCGCTCTCTTCAATGGCTAAACTCCAACTCCCCCTTCTAACTGACACTGCTCCAACTGGAATTCATCTACCAACCCATGCAGAGAGCTAATCCTCCAATCATGATTCTCCTCCCTCCTAACTACTCTGCCAGCCAATCCCTACCCTGTTGCTCAGGGATGGAACATCCAATAGAAACTGAACAAATAACAGCCAATGAGCAATACGGGCGGTTGTTGATTTCCAGTCAGTAACAAGACAGGAAATCAACATTTTAAAGAGGTAGACACGCTTTAAATAAAGTAACCACATTTACTTTTGTGGTGCCAAACCCTGGGCCAATAGAAGTGGAATATGTAGAAGGTAGCAGTAACTCTGCTAAGACCTACAGAGATGCTAGTGTTTCCTGCTTAGGACAGCTGACATCACGTCAGTAATTAAGGTCCAAGAACGTAGCCCTATTGTAAAAATCCGAATGGGGCCCTCTTCTGCCTCCACTTCATAAAATGACAAATGATTGTCCACCCGGGCGCATGCCTTTTCTTTATCTTTTTCTCATCTCTTGTAGGAAATGAGAACCATAACCGTGTTGGTCCTTCCACCAGTTTGCTAATACTGGTACTGTTGTATCCAGTCTACTCCGGAAGTGATGGTTGTAGACATGGGTTAGGCTGCTTGACAGACAGGTGACGCCCCCAGTTCCTGATTGGTTGCAGATGGTTTTTACTGGCTATTCCTTACTCACCCCTCCGCCACTATGCCTTGTGATGGGCTCTTGTAATTTGTCCCTGCTGGTTGCGGTGAGTGCCCCTGCCGCTGTGGCTTGTCCTTGGGTCCTCCTTTCCCCCCTCACGCCTCCAGTCATGTTCGGGCTCTGGCCTACTGTCAGTCACGCTGCCGCATTTGGCCTCCCAGGTCCTGCCACTCATAACCCCCTGTCTCCCTTCTTTGCTCATGGCTCCTCCGCTGTCAGTCTGCGAGGCCGCAGTGGCATGGGCACAGTAATCAGTGCTGCTGTCCTCCTCCTGCGCAGCTGAATCGAGGGCACTCTCTGCATGGCTGCATGGAGGGCCGCAGCCCCGGTAACAGCTTGCCAATGATGGGGGTTAGAGGCTGGAGGGGAGATGAGGTTACACGGCAGTGTGGAATGAGTTTTGGCTGGGATGGAAGGTTAGGGTTAGTTTCAGTGTTAGGCTTACATTATTAGCTGTAAATGCTTCCATGTTACTGTGGCCCACTCTCAGATGGAAGCATGTACAACTAATAATGTAAGCCTAACGCTGAAACAAACCCTAACCCCCCATCCCAGCCAAAACTCATTCCATGCCTCTAGGACCTTGCACCAGACAGCCAATCAGCAGTTTGTGGGCGTATACTGGGCGGATGCAGTCCATCACTATGTCTCCACCCATACTTGTGGTGGAGACAAGATACAACAGTACTGTTAATACTAAAGGTCCCTTATTTAGTTTCATAACAATAGTAAAAATGATGTTGCCAACCTTTGTGCTGCCTTTTAACATAGTATGTAAGACTGAAAAAAGACATATGTCCATCCAGTTCAGCCTCCCCCCCCCCACCAATGTTGATCCAGAGAAGGCAAAATATTTGTTCCCCATTTAATGGAAAATGATTCCTTTCTGACTCCAATCTGGCAATTGGAATAATCCCGGATCACTGAACCTTCTAAAAGTAATCAATGATATAACATATAATATAGTAATGCTCAAGAAAGGCGTCCAGGCCCCTCTTATACTTTTTATCGAGTTCTCCATCACCATGTCCTCAGGCAGAGAGTTCCATAATCTCACTGCTCTTACAGTAAAGAACCCCCTTTCATGATAGTGTAGAAACCTTCTTTCCTCTAGACATAGAGGGAGCCTCCTTACTACAGTCACAGTCCTGGGTATAAATAGATGATGCGGGAGATCTCTGTAGTGTCCCTGACATATTTATACATAGTTATTAGAATGCCCCCTTGTTACAGTCCTGGATATAATAGATGATGAGAGAGATCTCCATATTGTCCCCTGATATATCTATACATAGTTATTAGAGCGCCCCCTTGTCACAGTCCTGGGTATAAATAGATGATGGGAGAGATCTCTGTACTGACCCCTGATATATCTATACATAGTTATTAGAGCGCCCCCTTGTTACACTCCTGGGTATAATTGATGATGGGAGAGATCTCTGTATTGTCCCCTGATATATTTATACATAGTTATTAGAGCGCCCCCCCTTGTTACAGTCCTAAGTATAAATAGATGATGGGAGAGATCTCTGTATTGTCCCCTGATATATCTTTATATAGTTATTAGATCGCCCCTCAACCATCTTTTTTCTAAACTAAATAATCCCAATTCTGATAACCTCTCTGGGTATTGTAGTCCACCCATTCCTTTTCTCATTAGTCACACGGCAGATACAAGGGCTGTTTCTATATATTTGCCTAAAACTGCTTGCCAAATTAAGTAATTTAAAATGGGGTATAAATATTCTTTATAAGTGGGGATAAAAGCATCGAACACTGAGTTACAGCAGTATAAGGGTATGTGCATGCAGAGTGCATACAATGCGCATCACAGAGTTTGCATAGTAAATAAGGTTTAAGGAAATTGCATCCACAATGCAGAAAAAATATGCAATGCAAATTGCCCTGCAGTGTGCATTTTTATTTTCATAGCAAGTTAATTTATGCTGAAAATTTTCACTATGGATTTCATCCCTTTAAATGAGCAGAGTGGAATCCAACAAGGTAAGTTTGCAACAATGTAACAAATGCAGATTTTGCCACAGATTGAGGTCTTACATACACGAGAGTATATCGGCCGGTGTTTTTACGGCCAGCCGATATACGCTTCTCCCCTTTTTCCTCCCTCTCACCGTCTCTTCTCGGCTCCGGCGTTTGCAATGGGAAGGGGCAGGGGCGAAACTAAGCTCCACTCTGTCCCGCCCACTCCCCTTGCTGGCTATGGACAAGGGGCGAATAGGGAGTGGGAGCTTGGCTTAGCCCTGTCCCACCCACTCCCATTACAAACCGCTCAGAGGGGAGGAGAGAGGCAGAGAGCCGGTGAGTGGGAGGGAAGGGGGAAAATGCTGAGATGGAAGCGTTTATCAACCGGCCGTGAAAACACCGGCCGATATACGCTCATGTAAAAAAAGCCCTCACTGTGGATTTTCCGCTGCAGAAAATATGTCACATGTGAACATACCCTAAATGTTACAGCTTATTAAATATAGTTCTGGCCTTCTCAGCCCTCAGATTGTAATCAAGGTACTGAAAAAAATAAGTCGGATCGTTAATGGGATAATGGACAAATAGCCATCATACACATGCCAGATCAGAACAGCTTACCATGTTTGCATTTCTATGGTGATGGCAAAGATCAACGGCCTCCAGAGAACTCTGTAATCGCTCATCTCAGGAGAAACAGCAATTTTGGACCGGTTGAAATCCAACCTGTTAATCCCCGTTTCCCCAATGTTAGACATCAAAGGGCGGTCTACCAGACACCAGTGAGATGAAATTTTCATGCACTGCAGAAAAGTGGTGTAGACACAAAAGCACATTTTTAATCCTACTGTTCGATATATTATTTTTATGCTTGTGCCCATTTTTTTATATTTGGAAGAGAAATTCCTCCATATTCATATCTAGAAATTAATGCAATCAAACTCTATGTGGAGATTGATAGGACCAAACAACTAAAATCACAAGTTTAGCTCTAGCAGACCAGCTGAGTGCATGCCGAACAGCATGCTTTTTAGGTCCAACTTTGTGTGCTAATTAATTTCTTAACCCCTTATGGATAAGGTTTTTTTTTTTCATTTTTGTTTTTTTTTCTCCCAACTTTTAAAAAATCATAACCTTTTTATTTAGCCATCAATGTAGCTGTCTGAGGGCTTGTTTTATGCGGGACGAGTTGTAGTTTTCAAATGTCCTATTTAATGTACCATATAATGTACTGAAAAATGTAAAAAGAAATTCTCAGTAAAGAGAGATGGAAAAAAAAAAAATCAATTCTGCCATCCTTGAAGGGTCTTGTTTCAACGGTGTACCCACTGCAGGAAAAAGAAACGACATCATTTCTTTCTATGGGTCAGTATCATTATTACGATACCAAATTTATATAGTTTTTTTTTTGCCATACTACTTCTAAAAAATAAAATATCTTTGGAGAAAAACTAAACTATTTTCTGCCGCCATCGTCTGACAGCCAGAACCTTTTTATTTTCTGTCGATACAGTTGTTTGGGGGCTCGATTTTTGTGGGATGTCCTGTACTCACTATTGGTTTACAGATGACTCTTTGATCACTTTTTATTACATTTTTTCTTGGAGAGGCGGTGACCAAAAAAAAGCGCAATTCTGACACTGTGTTTTTTTTTTTTCTGACACTGTTCCCCATGTGGGGTAAATAATGCATTACTTTGATAGATTGGACTTTTTGGGATGCAGCGATAAAAAAAAACCAAGGAAAACATTTTTACTAATTCACATTTTTTTTTATTATAAATATGGTAAAAGTTTTTTTTAACTTTTATTACCTTTAATTTTTTTTAATAATTAAAAAAACTTTTTAAAACTGATTTTTGTATTTTTTTTAGTTCCCAAAGAACAAATGAACTTGTGATGGTTTGATCGACCTGCACTATGATGTAATACCACAGTATTACATCATACTGCGTTCTGGCAGGAAATCTATCAATCTATCAAGCCACGCCACAGGCAGATCTTGATAGGCAATCTACAGTGGCAGCCCTGAGGCTTCCAGGTATCATGGTAACCAAATTGCACTACCCAATCTCATCGCAGAGGGTCGTTCGTGACCCCCAAACTCTGATCGGGATATTTAAATGCTGCTGTCAGAATTCATAGCGGCATTTAAAGGGTTAACAGTTGCGATCAGCGGGACTACTGATTGCACCAGTTTCAGAGACAACCGACATCCCCATTGTATGGTGCAGGATCGACCCCCCGATCCCACTCCATACAAACCATAAACCTCCATGACATAACTATACATCATGGAGCGTTAAGGGCCTTCGTTGTACCAATGGGAGCTCTATTTTTATGAAACAGAATTTCAAATACTATAAACCTAGACAGGTAGAGTTGGAAGGGACCTCCAGGGTCATCGGGTCCAACCCCCTGCTCAGTACAGGATCACTAAATCATCCCAGACAGATACTTGTCCAGCCTTTGTTTGAACACTTCCATTGAAGATGAACTCACCACCTCCAGTGGCAACCTGTTCCACTCATCCACCATACCCCTTAGGAGTTTACGGTACAACTTGTCTTTTATAATTGAGTTTTATGGTCAAGCAGTATGCAGTAAACCTCTAAACTTCCCCAAGTGATGGCTGTAGACAGCGAGCATCTTATAGTTTTTTCTCTATGTGTATACTAGGGATTTCTAAGCTCGGTTACATCAAAATAAAGCTTTGATGGCTATTAAGATGTGTTATCAAATTCATCTGCAAAGAATTACCTATTTCGATATTAAAAAAATGGTGTTCAGAGGGGAACATTCCCTTCAAGCTTTTTTTGCAGAACCAAATCCTTTATCTCTTCCATAGAACCAAAAGACCATGTAGTTGTCATTCGGCACATTGGCCGGCAATGTTATTTCCACATTACCCATGTACTTGTCTCCCATTCAAGTCTATGTGAGGTGGCCTGGATGTGTTTCCTCCACTGGTCCATATCCAGTTTATTTGACATCACTAATTTTTGAAGACCTTTTCCATAGAAGGTAAAGAATCATCTATCAATTCGAGGACCACCTCTAATATCCAAACATTTTCTTTCATTCCTCATACACCAAGTTCTCTCAGACAGCCAGAGTAGAGAAGTCCTGTTCCAAACCACAGTAGATCATCAATATCTCATTACTCTTTCCGTAAATGAACAAGCACTATACTTGCCTTACCGCTATGCAAATAAATGGCAAAGTGTCTCGATTTTCTTCAGAACATTGACTTGTATTTACTTTGTTCTCCAAAAAATTGTTTCCGAGAAGCAAGAAAAAAAATAATAAATCAATTACTCAATTAATTAGCCAACATTGTTTCAATGTGAGGGCAATTAAGCCTGTAACTCTCGAAGACCTTTCAGCGGCGAAAACAAATAAACAGTTTGCAGAGCAGCCATTGAGCCGTCCTACGTAAGTAAATCCCGTTTGTTTCTTCTCTTGGCCTCTCTATGGGCACAATCAGGACCTTGTGAGAGGCAGCATTTATTAAGCAGGGATAGTGCCAGCCCGGCCTGCGCTCCAGGTAACTTAAGATGCTAACTAGCAAGTGGATGTTTCAATCATTTACTTTCTCTGTACGAAAGGAAAAGGCCAGCCTGCCAGCTTTCTTAGAAATATTGCTCCTTTCCATCTCGCAAATGGATCTGAAGACTTCTTGTCCACCGCCTCAATCAATTATAGAGTTATTCAAGATAAAGCAAACAGTTTTCCAGGGAGCTGCGTACATATTGGTGGTTAGGTATGTGGGCAGGGCCGAGGAAATAAGGAAATTGTTGGAAAATCTAACTTTTTAGACACATACAAATGGAGATTACTCTGAAAGTATGCAGTGAATTAATATCGCTAACCTCAGACCTAGAGCTGTCAAAGCTTCGGCTAATACCACAATGTGCTAGTTGAAAGCTGTCAGGATTATTTTAAATCAGGAGTATTAACCCATTTGCGGGCTGAAGATAATACATAGTAACAGTATGTTGGGCTGAAGAGAGACAACGTCCATCTAGTTCAGCCTGTTTCCACCCCCTTCCTTGTTGATCCAGAGGAAGGCAAAAAAAAAAAACCAATGAAGCAGAAGCCAATTTAGCACATTTGGGGGGAAAAATTCCTTCAAGTGTGCTTTATTGTCTATTATCTACCCCAGACCTTGTTCACACGACTGTGTATACACCGCTATTTAGCCGCGTTATAAAATCACTAGAGATGAGCGAGTATACTCGCTAAGGCACATTACTCGAGCGAGTAGTGCCTTATCCGAGTATCTCCCCGCTCGTCTCTAAAGATTCAGGGGCCGACGGGGGTGACAGGTGAGTTGCGGCGGGGAGCGGGGGGGAGAGAGGGAGAGAGAGATCTCCCCTCCGTTCCTCCCCACTCTCCCTCGCCGCTCCCCGACGGCCCCCAAATCTTTACAGACGAGTGGGGAGATACTCGGCTAAGGCACTACTCGCTCGAGTAATGTGCCTTAGCGAGTATACTCGCTGATCTCTAAAAATCACCCAAAAATCAGAAGCATTGGATTCCAATGTATTGATTCCCAGGACCGATTTTGGAGTGTGTTTAAAAAAATTGCGTTGCCAATTTTATATGGCGCGTCAAAAGATTGGTCTTGTCCTTTTTTCTGTCGAGATAAGCAAGAAGCTCCCATAGACTTCTATGGAAGCAGAATAAAAAAGGGAGGGGGGGGGAGTTACTCAACGCACAACGCTCGGAAAAGAAGACAGCTGGCTCTATTTATCCATTACATCCCAGGGATTTCTGTCGATAGAGTGATTTCTGCACTGCAGCACATTTTTTTGCCAATACGCTCAAGTGAACGGCTGAAAATACGCGACTAAAGATTGGCACTCGATCGTGGCAATTTTCATTCATACGATTTTATGACACATATGGGTAAAAACACATGTGGTCATGTGACAGAGGCCTTAAGGACATATGTACAATAAAGGCAGCCATGCAGCTGCTATGGGACCCCATTCTATTCCAGATTGGTTGCATCCCCATCTTCATTTGTGGTGAGAACCAGTAGAAGAATGTAGTCTCCACAGGTTCTGTAATGTAAGGCCGGCTTCACACAGACGCGTGGGCAATTGCGCGCACCTTTATGCAACTTTTTCTTTCCACTATAAACAAAGCTTTTTTGCCCACATGTTAGCGCACTCTGCCGCACTCTTTCTGCCCGCAGGAAACGCTTTATTGCACGTAGATCACAAACACTCCGAGTTACCTGGCTAATTAGACTTCTTTTTCCAGCAGAATTACGCAGTGTTTCACGCATCTCCTTGCGTTTTTGCGCACCCACATCGACTTCTATAGGGACCTTTGGTGCGCAAATTCGCAGAAAAATAGAAGATATTAATTTCCTTCTTGTATAGCCAAATTGTGCCAAAATACGGAAATGTGACCGAACCCAGTGAAATCAATGTGCTCTATTCTCTGCATATTGCGCGTAGAAGAAGGGGGTGAAAGGTAGAAGTCAAGAATCATAAGAGGGCTTGTATTTTGTGACACTACCATGTTTCCCCGAAGATAAAACAGTGTCTTATATTAATTTTTGTTCAAAAAGGTTTACCTTTTTTACATGTCTAGCTGCCTGGACACTATTTAAATTGACTTTTTTAATTAACTGTTAGCAGGGCTTAATTTTGGAGTAGGGCTTATATTTCAAGCATCCTCAAAAAGCCTGGAAAATCATGCTTTGTCTTATTTTCAGGGTATGTCTTATTTTCAGGGAAACGGGGAAGTTGCAGTTTTTAATAGCATAATTTGGGGGTTCCATAGAAGGTATCGCACAACTTAAATTAACTTTTTCAAAAGCCATAACTTTTTTATTTTTCCATTGGCATGAGCATATGGGGGCTTGTCTTTTTGCGCGGCATGCTGTGCTTTTTATTGGTATCTTTGAGCTGATATGAAGTATTGTAAAACTTTTATGAAATAATTTGGAGGGCAGAGAAAGAACATCCCTTCTCACATTGTTTTTTTTTTTATAGGGTTAAATAATCACGCAACATAACTGACACGATAACTTTTTTCTGCGTGTTGGTAGGATCACAACAAAAACAAAATTATATTTTTTAGGCTTTTCCACTTTTGTGCGATAAATACCCTGATTATCATGTTTTTTGGCAACACTGCTTTCAAAGTCCCATACCTTTTTTACTTTTTCCATGGACGGAGCTTCTTTTTGCATAACAGCTGTCATTTTTATTGGTGCAACTTTTGGATGCATACGGATTTTTTGATCAATTTTATTCCTTTTTTTGGAAGGCAAAATGAACAAAAGCATTTTGGCTGCATTTTTTAGTTTTTTTTTTTTTTTTTGTTATGTGTTGTCGTTTAAACAGTATGTTCACTTTCTTGTAAAATTTGTTTTGGAAGCAGCAACGCTAAACATGTGCGTTTTTTTATTTTTATTTTTTAAAAGGCGAAAGTGCGCAAAAAATGTTTTTTAATTACTAATTTTTTTTACACATTTATGTTCCTTTAGAGGACTTTTTATATGATTGCTATGATAATACATTGCAGAACATCTGTACTGCATTGTATTATTGCTATTGCTAGCGATCATATGCCATGGTGGACCCGGATGCCAAGCAAATGGCATCTCCGGCCCTCTGCAATGGCATTGTGGTGTAGATTCCAATAGGAGTTGAACTAATACTGTGACAATATTGGCCCATGCCGACAGGAAGTTCTTGCAGTTGCAGCAAATTAGCTGGAGGAACTGACCTGCTCTGAGCTGCTGACAAGAAGGGTTCATTGATTCATGCTGCTTGCGACAAGTTCTGACTCTCCCATCAGCACGCAATAGAAATCTGCGGTCACCTGAATGGTGTTTTCCTCCGCTCAGGGATCCCAATTTTTGCTCTTTTGTCCACTAGAGTTTTGTCCGTTTCTCTCAAACAGCAATGGCGCTGGAACTGGTTGTCTGCTGTTATAGCCCACATAAATACATGCAAATGAAGCTAGTTAGCTACTAATGGGCTGATTAGCCCATTAGTAGCTAATGCAAAATGATTGCTCAAAACTGTCAGTTTCTGACGAATTTTGAGCGATCATCTTTGCATGTAAATAAACCTTCAGATCGCTCGATAATCCCATACGAATACTGAGGGCTTGTTCACACAGGGGAATTTGCGCAGCTAGGTTAGCTGTGCAAAAAATGTGACTATTAGGAACAATGGTTTTCTATAGAAGGAATTTTAGGCGTGCAAAAAAAATTTTGCACCTAAAAAAATAGGGCAACAGTGACTAAAATTCCCTGCTGTGTGAAAATATAGGTCTTCTTGACCGATCCGCGGTGCTCAAAGTGCAGGAGTTTCCATAGACTCCTATGGGAGCTGGAAAAAAAGTGAGCAAGAGAGCTCTGCCGCGCCACTAAAACCAAAAGCACTGTGTCTCAGTGGGGATGAAGGGAAGCCCTGCGGCAGGGAACTCCTTTCATGCCTGCGGTGGGGCTTCCCTTCATTCTTGCAAAGAAGGGATGCCCCAGAGCTCCCCTTAACCCCCCGGGGGGTTCCCTTCATCGCAGGGATGAAGTGATGCTCGGGGAGATGAAGGCAAACTCAGGGGCATCCATTCATCTCTCCAGCAGAGCATTTTTTCAGCAACACACCGGTCATGATCGTGTAAATAGGTGATTTTAATGCTAATGAGGCTCGCGGAAAATCATCTATTCATGCAATTTTTGGGTGATTTTTCTGCACAGCTATGTCACGCCCGTGTGAATGAGCCCTGAAATTGATCAACTGAATACATACTTCATTTTATGCTGCACTTTGGGGTTACATGTCTAAATTCTATACAGGGACGCTCCTATTGGGAAAGGGCGAGTGTTTCTAATAAAGTGGGCGCTCAGTGTGTGGATAAAAAATCCCATCAGCATCTTTGTGTGTATATATAAAGCACGAAATAAGCATTAAATATGGAACATATAAAATGCAGACCTGATTTTTGTTTAAATATGTAAATTAGTTCACATTAAATTTCCAAATTGAGCGGCTCCAATCTTTGCTAGTTTTCAAAAATGAGTTTGTTTTAACTTTTGGCTCAGAGACTCGGACTTTTCCCACCTTGCAGGTTTAATATTGCAGACCTGCCAACCTTAATATTCACACATTGAAATAGCCCAAACCATGAAAAGTGGGAGACTGTATTCACAGATTGTGACCTAAAGCCTTCGCTACGACCAGAGTGCAAACAACAAAAGTGTGTCCTGAAATTGTAGGAATATGGAGGAGAAAATATAAAAATGGGCAAAAAACCCTATAAAAATACATATTTCTGTATATCTCAGTCAAAGTTTAATATTGTTTCCACATGGATGTGTTTATATATACACTATATGGTAAAAAGTATGTGAACACCCTTCTTAATTATGAAGTTCAGGTGTTTCAGCCTCACCCATGGCAAACAGGGGAATAAAACTAGGCATGCAGCCGCGTGATCCTCATAGACAAACATTGGATATAGAGCAGGTCATACTGAAGAGCTCAGTGACCCTAAATACTGCAGTGTCAGGGATACCAACTTTGCCACCAGTTTGGGCCCTTTTACACAGAGCGATTTTCATTTACTTAACCCTTTGCAATCCAATTTCGGATTTAGGGTTTCCTAGGGGGCTTTCACTTTCTGCCATTATACAATGGCGCCATCTGCTGACTAGAGCCAGTACTGCGATATGTGACATGCTGGAGAAGCCTCCGACAACAGAGCGGCCAGTAATCTACCATAAGAATACCCTGCCGGACGTCTTCCAACATTGGAGCTGTACAGCCTTCAATCAGAATGTCTTTAGACGTCAGAAAGTGGATTGGAAAGGGTTAATGGTCGGATTGTGCAAAATTGAGTGATATTGTTCAGTGTAAACACGGCCAACGGATGAACGATAAATGATAATCTGTTCGCTTCTCCTTCATTGTACATTTTACGTAAGCATGAAAATCATCGTTGGTTGTTTGCTGGGCGTTTCGAGTAAAAAGCAATTGTTCATTGATACTGATTGGCGATACAACTTCCCTGACAAACCAATGACCGACTGAACGCGCAAAATGATGTGTAAACAGACATCGTTTAAAAGCAAAGCATCATTTGCTTGTTCTGATAATTAGTCGCTTTGTGTAAAAGGACCTTTAGTTAATAAAATTTTTCATCTACTAGATCTGTGTCAGTCCCCCATAAAGACTCATTCACATGAGCGTCAAAATCACACCGAAGATAGCCGCGCAAAAAAAATTGCGGCTAACTGCACTAAAAATCGTGTGAATAGGTGATTGTCTGTGAGCCTCATTAGCATTAAAATCGCTCGTTCACATGATCTGGAGCGGCGTGTTGCCAAAAAATGCCCTGCTAAGGTCTCTTTCACATGAGCGTATATCGGCCGCCGTTTTCACAGCCAGCTGATATACTCTACAATGTGAGGTGTAAAAACTTGTGAAAACAGTGAGCCGATATATCGGCCCGCCGTTTTCACGGTCATCCGATATACGCTGTGATCTGATGCATTGGATTCCAATGCATCAGTTCACATGGCCGTATTCCCGCGACGTAAAAGTGCCCAGCCCGGCCAATATGGCACCGGGCATTTTTACTTCGGGCCCAAAAGATAGTCCAGGAACTATCTTTCCGGACGGAATAAGTCGCCTGCTGCATGGGCTCCTATGGAAGCCAATAACAGCGGCCAGAGAAGGGAGGTGGGAGGGAGTTTAGCAGCGTGACTGATAAACTCCCTCTTCTCTCCTCCCCTCCGGCTGATTGCAATGGGAGGGGGCAGAGCTATGCTTCCTCCCCCTCCCCACCCCTTGTCCGCAGCCAGCAATCACCCGGAGTGGAGGAGAGAGGAGTTGAGCCAGTGTGGGGGGTAGGGAAGGGGCAATGGCACAGCAACCTCGGCATATATGCGAGGTGCCCATGCCGTCTGAACGGGCACACAAACGTTAGATTTCTGTGCCTGTTCAGGAGTTTTTACACCTCACATCGTAGCGTATATCAGCCTGCCGTGAAAACGGAGGCCGATATACGCTCATGTGAAAGAGCCCTGAGAGAGAGATTTATATTTCCTCTGGCCATCACAAACCCTTCACTACATGCAGTCCATACATACAATTGGATGTTTAGTTTAAAGCTGCTAATCTCCCTCCACCCTCCCATTGATATTGTTCAATAGTTTAAGATAAACACTCCTCTCCCATTCCCATTGTTTAGCAGTTTAAGATAAACAATGGGAATGTTTAGTTAATCTCCCTCTCTCTAGCTCCCATAGAAGTCTATGGAATCTGCTGCGTTTTGTGCACCAAACATCGGTCAGTTTCTATCTGTTCACACAGCAGAGAATTTCAGTCGATGATGTCTAGAGTTGAGTGAACATACTCTGCCGAGCTTGATGCTCGTTCGAGTATTAGCGTACTCGATGGTGCTCGTTACTCGAACGAGCATCAAGCCGTGTTCAACCCCGCCCCAATTTTTGGCTCCTCCCCGCTGTGCTCACTCCTGTGTTACCCAACAGATTGTCCCATGTAAAAGCACCCTTAGTCTACCTACACACGTCAAGCCCAATTTTGGGCCATGAAACTCGGCCTGATATCACGCTCGTAAACATGCGATTTACCAGTTTTTTATACAAAAATGCCTCACTTTGCATCTGTGAAGTTCCAATCCTCTCAAGGGAGTTTCACACGCTATAGAGGATTGGAAGGGTTCCCATTGATTTTAATGGGCAACCTCACATCGCACTGGCATGTACAGCGCATGGCATGTGATAGCCATGCAAGGCATTAAAGGTCCCATTGAAATTAATGGATGATGTCTTCCATAGAACGTGAATAGTTAGAGCTCCTCTTAAAAATAGTATGACTCCTTTCAAAAGAATGGGGTTCATATTCTTGTAATACACAAATCTTGCGTGATTTTCTCGGGGGTATTAAACTGGCCTTAGAGTCTATGAAGAAATAGGGGTGATGCAAGATGTAAAAGTGCTTGTTCTGGCCAATGATATGGCCATCACTTTTCGTTAAAAGAAGGGGGTGGGTTCTGAATGAGAATCTAGAAGAGGGGTAAGCAGAGACAAGATAGATTGGCAATGTGATAAGCCTGTCTTCCCCCGCCACCGTTTCCGAGTGCAAAGCGTCTGCCTTTATGCTTTGCAGGGAACTTCTCAAGAGGCATAGCAGAGGAATGGTGACGCTAATGATTGCAGCATCCCCGCTCACCATCTGGGTAGACTCCTCAAAGTTTCCAAGGACCTGGCAGATGTCTGCCAACCAGGCCCACTCTTCTGTAAAGAATTGAGGAGGCTGACTCCCACTACGCCGCCCATGTTGGAGTTGGTATTCCACTATAGCTCTACGCTGCTCATAGAGCCTGGCCAACATGTGGAGAGTAGAGTTCCACCGTGTGGGCACGTCGCACAGCAGTGGGTGCACTGGCAGATTAAACCGATGTTGCAGGGTCCGCAGGGTGGCAGCGTCCGTCTTGGAGTTGCGGAAATGTGCGCTGACCCGACGCACCTTTCCGAGCAGGTATGACAAGTGTGGGTAGCTTTTCAGAAAGCGCTGAACCACCAAATTAAAGCCATGGGCCAGGCATGGCACGTGCGTGAGGCTGCCGAGCTGCAGAGCCGCCACCAGGTTACGGCCGTTGTCACACACGACCATGCCCGGTTGGAGGCTCAGCGGTGCAAGCCAGCGGTCGGTCTGCTCTGTCAGACCCTGCAGCAGTTCGTGGGCCGTGTGCCTCTTCTCTCCTAAGCTGAGTAGTTTCAGCACGGCCTGCTGACGCTTGCCCACTGCTGTGCTGCCACGCCGCGTGACACCGACTGCTGGCGACGTGCTGCTGCTGCTGACACATCTTGATTGCGAGACAGAGGTTGCGTAGGAGGAGGAGGAGGGTGGTTTAGTGGAGGAAGCATACACCGCCGCAGATACCAGCACCGAGCTGGGGCCCGCAATTCTGGGGGTGGGTAGGACGTGAGCGGTCCCAGGCTCTGACTCTGTCCCAGCCTCCACTAAATTCACCCAATGTGCCGTCAGGGAGATATAGTGGCCCTGCCCGCCTGTGCTTGTCCACGTGTCCGTTGTTAAGTGGACCTTGGCAGTAACCGCGTTGGTGAGGGCGCGTACAATGTTGCGGGAGATGTGGTCGCGCAGGGCTGGGACGGCACATCGGGAAAAGTAGTGGCAACTGGGAACCGAGTAGCGCGGGGCCGCCGCCATCATGCTTTTGAAAGCCTCCGTTTCCACAAGCCTATACGGCAGCATCTCCAGGCTGATCAATTTGGCAATGTGCACGTTTAACGCTTGAGCGTGCGGGTGCGTGGCGGCGTACTTGCACTTGCGCTCAAACAGTGGCGCTAGCGACGTCTGGATGCTGCGCTGAGAGACATTGCTGGATGGGGCCGAGGACAGCGGAGGTGAGGGTGTGGGTGCAGGCCAGGAGACGATAGTGCCTGTGTCCTGAGAGGGGGGTTGGATCTCAGTGGCAGGTTGGGGCACAGGGGCAGAGGCAGTGGTGCAAACCGGAGGCGGTGAATGGCCTTCGTCCCACCTTGTGGGGTGCTTGGCCATCATATGCCCGCGCATGCTGGTGGTGATGGCTCCCCAGCTGATCTTGGTGCGACAAAGGTTGCACACCACTGTTCGTCGGTCGTCAGGCGTCTCTGTGAAAAACTGCCACACCTTAGAGCACCTTGACCTCTGCAGGGTGGCATGGCGCGAGGGGGCGCTTTGGGAAACAGTTGGTGGATTATTCGGTCTGGCCCTGCCTCTACCCCTGGCCACCGCACTGGCTCGGCCTGTGCCCACACTCTGACTTGGGCCTCCGCGTCCTCGCCCACGTCCACGTCCTCTAGGCCTACCCCTACTCCTCAGCATGCTGTATTACCAGTAGTGCAGAAACAGAATGCTGTAATTAAATGTGCCCCTTATTGGCCTGTGGTTGGAGGCTGACTTCGCTTACGGAACGCACAGCAGAGCCAGGAAATAATTTTGAGCAAGCCTGCTGTAACACTTAGCTGGCTGCGTATGAATTAGGAGGACAACTACACCCAGCACAGACCCAGTACACTGAGGACAGTCACAGGCAGCCCAAATAGATTTTTTTTCCAAAATGTTTTTGGAAAGGCCCACTGCCTATATTCAATAAATATGTCTTCTGTCCCTGCCTCACCACTACTGGCCCTGGAGTATGTAAAATAACTGCAGACTGTTGCACTGTGGACTGGAATACAGCGGTGATGTAACAGCCAACACAGAGCCAGGAAATAATTTTGTGCAAGCCTGCTGTAACACTTAGCTGGCTGCGTATGAATTAGGAGGACAACTACACCCAGCACAGACCCAGTACACTGAGGACAGTCACATGCAGCCCAAATAGATTTTTTTCCCCAAATGTTTTTGGAAAGGCCCACTGCCTATATTCAATAAATATGTCTTCTGTCCCTGCCTCACCACCACTACTGGCCCTGGACTATGTACAATTACTGCAGGGCGCAATGCTCTGCACGGCCGATATACAAAAAAAAAAAGTGCAACACTGCAAAAAGCAGCCTCCACACTGCTGCACACGGTTAGATGTGGCCCTAAGAAGGACCGTTGGGGTTCTTGAAGCCTAAAATAACTCCTAACACTCTCCCTATAGCAGCTCCGGCACCAGCAGCACTTTACCTGATCTCTGTCAGAACGCATCTGTGGCGAGCCGCGGGAGGGGCCGATTTTTATACTCGGGTGACACCTGATCTCGCCAGCCACTCACTGCAGGGGGGTGGTATAGGGCTTGAACGTCGCAGGGGGAAGTTGTAATGCCTTCCCTGTCTTTCTATTGGCCAGAAAAGCGCGCTAATGTCTCAGAGATGAAAGTGAAAGTAACTCGAACATCGCGTGGTACTCGTTACGAGTAACGAGCATCTCGAACACGCTAATACTCGAACGAGTATCAAGCTCGGACGAGTACGTTCGCTCATCTCTAATAATCACATTTTGTAGCCACCACAAGAAATAAGAGTTTACTGCACTCTGAGTTTAATGGATAACATAGCTGTAGCCTACATAAAGTCCAGTATAAACAGTGCAAAAAAGCTGAAGTAAAAGACATCTGTTTAACTCATTAAGGGCCAAGCACGGTAAATATATGGCGCTTGGTCCTGGGCTTTGATAGTAAAAATACAGGGCGGGATTTAAGTCCCTGCTTCTGCAATCAAGCAGAAGGAGGTTGGGTTGTCAGCTGTTTTTAACCACGTCTGCCTTCTCCTTTCCCGGGTACATAGCACTTAATTAGTGCCATGTACTAAGTAGTGAAAGTGGAAGTCTTTCTTCCACTACGCGAGCCGGCGGTCACATGACCACCGGGATCCCCTAGTACAGGGTCCTAGCAGACCATGATCAGCCCTATTAGTGACTATTGTCACTACAGGCAGATGTTTTCCCCTGTAACTGGGGCTCCTATGGATGCTCCAGCTACAATGGAAAAGTGTCAAAAAAAAGTAAATAAAAAAAAAAGTTACACAATAAAAATAAAAATATATACATAAAAAAGATTATGACCCAAACCCGACGCCAACCAAAACTGTCGCCGTATGCGCACTGTAATCCAAAACCATACACATTACCGTATATATAAAAACGTCCAACACAAAATGAGGAACCCATTGCTGTAGTTTATTTTAGTGTAATAAATATACTAATTTTAAAAAAAAACTATAAATGTTAAAAAAAAATCTTTTTTTGGGCTTTTTACCCCAATAAAACTGAAAAAACGGGAAAAAAATGATGAAAAAGATATTTTTAAAAAGCTGTATATGTCACTGAAAAAAAACGCAGCAACAATAATTTTGGTAGCTGAAGGGAAAAAAATAGGGCAGTAAAACCAGCACATGGGTAAAATCCCTAAAAAGTGTCTGGTCCTTAAGGAGTTAATCATGAAAGCTGCCAGTCGTATTACATGTACATCTGCAGTATTTCTATAGAGCAGCAAGATGTAAGTCAGGTTTCTGGCGAGTGCATGCCATAGACTGCAGAACATTTTCTTCTCCTCCTGCCGTACAGCAATGGTTAATGGGAAATGATGCGGCATCCCTCGTCTCCTGACAGCGCACGCCTCCTTCATCACCTTTAATTTGGCACCCGCACGTTTTCATAACAAATGCACCCCGCCAGACCAGTCTGCTCCCATTTGGATCCTACTCTGCCCAGACAAATCGGCGACAGCAGATTTAACCTGCAAAAACATTTGCAGAAGAAAACACTGATTTGTTTGCAGCTCGGAGAGGGGAAGGGGGGGGGGGGGGACTGGACCGATTTTCTAGTTCCACCTAATTTCTTTCTCAAATCTGTTTCTTATTTTTTTTTCCTTCTTTTTTTTTTTCCTAGAGAAATTATTGGTAGCAGGCCTTATGAGTAATTAGTGTTACATCACTCCTGTTTATACAGATTTAAACAATTTAAAGGGAATATACCACGGCGAGCTAGAAGAGCAGCAGACTGCGTATCGCTGCAGTAATGTGGGGATGGCAAACATGTTACAAAAACACTAATCTGCTCTATACGCTCCGTGTCATCATTCTACAACACCACCTGTAAGGTCATGAAGGAGTTAAAATGATAACCTCAAGGAATTGCAACACAATGTCAATGATGTATAAATGTTTACAGGAGTGGAACAGTTGTTTGATTATTCCTGCAGCCTTTTCTTTTAACCCTTTAACTACTGGCCAGTTTTCAGGTCTTCGTTTTTTCCATCTTCGACTTTCAACTTTCTTATTTTACCGTTGCCATAGTTATACGAGAGCTTGTTTTTTTTTTTTACTGGAAAGGTTATTTTTTTAATGGCAGCGTGTAATATATCATATGGTGTATTTAAAAACTTGAAACAATGTGTAAGTAGGTGAAATGAAAAAAAAACAACATTTCTACGTTTTTTTCGTAGTTTTGCTCGTACGGCGTTCATGATGGAGTAAACAGGACATAACTGTATTGTACAGGTCAGGACTGCTATGGCAATATAATGTCTAGAGATTTTCTTTATGTTTTATGACTTTAAAAGAAATTGGCAACTCTTTTTTTTAAGAAAATAAGTTTTTTGTCCCCGTATTCTGAGATCCATAACTTTTTTTTTGTCTTTCATCAATGGGGCCATGTGAATGCTTGTTTTTTTGCAGGGCAAAGTGTAGTTTTTAATGTTACCATGTTTGGATACATGCAACCGTTCAACACTTTTTATTCCTTTTTTAGAAGATAAGTTGACAAAACAAAAAGTTTTGGAGTTTTTTCTACTTTTTCACTTTGTTCACCATATGGGTTAAATAACAGGATACTAATGTTATTAATGTTACACTGTTTGGGATTTTATAAACTTGCTGATAACGACTGTGTTTGTTTATTTTATTGTTTAGATTGTTTTGTGGTGGTGGTGGGGGGGGGGGGGGGGGGAGCTGATGATTTAGTACCACAATCAGCATTGTCTGTGGATGTAAGTTGTAAGGCCCCCTTAATACGGGCATATCTGCATGCGCAAAATTTACACGCACAATATGCAGAGAATAGAACCCGTTGATTTCAATGGGTTTGGTCACATTTCCAAATTTTGTGTGCACAGTTTGGATGCACAAAAGAAAATAACAAATACGCAGCATGCTGGGAGCAGCGGCGTCCGCGCGTACCTGTCACTTTCAGTTTTCTCATCTGTACTGTGGATGGTCCGCAGGTCTCGTCGTCGGAAATGCGCAGCACAGATGTTTTTTAAAACTACTACTTTTCCCATGTCATCGCTAAGCAATAACGTGGAATCCACAGCCTTTCCGTATTGTCATTGCGGAACGCCCGCGGATTGGACAGCTTTCATCGACTTCAATGGAAGCCATCCTCATGGAAAAATAAAGCACGCTGTGATTTTTCCTCTGCTTGCAGAAACCGTAATTGTGGAAGAAGAATTGGTTTCCAATAGCATGCTATGGGTGCTGCAGATTCCGCAGCAAATATCCGGGCCCTACAACATGCCAATATGTGTGCAAAAAAAGCCTAATTTGGTGCACAAAAAAAGTATTTAGGCACGCACAAATATGCATACGCTCATGTGAAGCGGCCTGGAATGGATGCATCTGAGCTGGCTCTACTTGTGGTCATTCTCTGGGGTGTCAGCTGTTTCAGTTAACCAGCACCCACTGGGTATACAGGGGGCTCTGCCCCCAAGCCCACTTTACACCTGACCTGCAGGTCTGTGAAATACGTGTAGGTCACAGAGGATGAACGGGCTAAATTATTTCTGGCGTCTAATTATTACACTATTGTTGGAACCACAAGGGCGGCGTCACACGCAGCATTTTTTTGGAAAACACACTTGCATTTTATGACGTAGTTTTTTGAGCCAAAGCCAGAAGTGATCCAGCAGGAACAAGAAGAAGTCGTTCTTTCTTTATAGTTCTCATTTTTTTCCAATCTACTTCTGGCTTTGGCTCAAAAAACTGCATCAAAAACACTGCAGATTCTAAATCCACAGCTCGTCTATTGATGCTGCGGAATTCAACTCTTGAAATACAAGGGGTTAAATTCCACAGCTGATCCACAAGTTACTACACAGACAAGACCGTAACATTCAGGCCAGCTGCACACGGGCATAAGCATATTTACATGCGCATTTGTACTACCGTGTTTCCCCGAAAATAAGACAGTGTCTTATATTCATTTTTGTTCAAAAAGGTTTAACTTTTTTACATGTATAGCTGCCTGGACGCTATTTAAATTGACTTTTTTAATTAACTGCTAGCAGGGCTAAATTTTGGAGTAGGGCTTATATTTCAAGCATCCTCAAAAAGCCTGAAAAATCATTTTGCATCCTCAAAAATTCTGGAAAATCATGCTATGTCTTATTTACAGGGTAAGTCTTATTTTCAGGAAAATATATTTGCACAATGGGTTTGTGTTTTTGTGTGATTCTAGCTGTATTTTACCGTGTTTTTTGCATGCATGCCTGCATATTTGTGCTCGCAAAAAAAAAAAAAAATGCAAGCACGCTCCCATTGATTTCAATGGGCAATTCTGTTTAATTTGTTTATTATGTACTAATTTTGTGCGCAATATGCACGAAAATAGAACAAGTCGTGTTTGGGATCTTTTTAGTGACTCAAATGCGCACACAAAAAAGCACGTCTGACCGAACCCAATGAGATCAGGAGGTTGTATTCACTGCGTATTACGCACACAAATGTTGCATGCATAAAGGCATCTTCGAACGATGAGGATGTCGATGAAGTAGATTTGCGTACGTATCTGCATAGTACTGTACTTTTTGCGCACACAGGGTTCGTTCAGATGCATGCGGACCCCCCCCCCTACCCCATACTCCTCCAGTTTAAAGGGCTATTTAACCTAATGAGGTCCAGCTGTCACAGAATTGTGCAGCGTATCGCGCATGTTCCTGTGCATTTGTGCACCTCCCATATACTTCTACGAGGGCCTTTGCTGTGCGAAGCGAAGAAATATAGAGCAGGTCCTTCTTTATTGCATGTGCACGAAATGTGTTCGCTAAACCCCTTCTTAAAAATAAACCCATTGACATCATTGGGCTCTATTTGCTGCCCATTGCACACTTTATTTTACATGCGCAAAAACATGTGCAAATCCGGTCGTCTGAAGGAGCCCTAATATGCCACACAAAAGATCAACATAAAAGGCTGTTTTTAAAGACTGTGTGAACTTCCAAAAATTAATTGTATCAACAGAAAATGTTACATTGTGTCTAATAATCGATTCTCCAGTATATTGTTACAGTAAATCATCCCCTGAGAGACCCTGATAACAACCCTACGACTTATCTGGAGCCCCACAGGTGCCATTTGGGGTAGTCTGCATTCTATTAAATGGGTACAGCAGGATTAGGCATGATGCCCCTCAGAATAGCTGGACACAACTGTTATTATTAGGTCCCCTTCACGCACCCAATACATAGAGAATAGAATCCATTATTTCAATGGGTTCGTTCACTTGTGTGTATTGTCCTGTGCGTTTTAATCGCGCCAAAAAAAAAAAAAAATACAGCGTTGTCTATTTTCCTGCTCATTTGCACCTTCAAAGTCCCCATAGAAGTCAATGGAGATGTGCAAATGTGCGTGAAATATACTAGAAAATGGGTGAAACACTGCATAATTGCGCAGAAAAAAGAACACATCTGGAACTCCTAAGACTAATTAGTCATTTCAATCAGTGTGTTTTTTTATTTTTTGCCGCATGCAAATAAAAAATGACTTGCAAGCGCAAAACGTACAGTGCAATACGCCGGTGCACGTGCACAAACGCATCGCTCGTTCCCCAACATGTCACATTCATGAGCACGCAAATCGTGTGAAGGGGCCTTATTAACTATTAAATGTTGTAAGCAGTTAAAAAATATATAGACAAACTCACTGTACTGAGAAAGTTGTAGAACCCATGAAGAGCTTCTCAGTATTCGAGATGGTATGCAGAGAATGGACCCCGCACGTACTACAACGCAGTCGTTTCATTATTGTCTACTCACAGTCTGAAAAATACCTAGAATCATGCAAAATGTAATCAGCAGCGCAGAAGAATAGTGGAAATCCCTGCCTCTCCCCAGTAACCACCAGGTGGGGGTGCACAGGTCCTTTCTAATCAGCGTACAGTAATAGTGCGCGGTGCGAGGCTCATGTTAATGGCTGTGAATCACATGGCAGAGCTTTATGGTGTAGTGCTGTATGAGCGCAGTCAGCGACTCATGTTAGGTAGAACTGTACAGTCTGGCAGGATAAGGGTTCATTCCATCTTATGAAACATTGTCTGTGATGATTTCCTCTTCAAGGAAAATACTTGAAAAGTTACTTTCAAAATATAGTAGCGACAACTATGAGGCCGGCTTCACGCGGGCGTATTTGCACACAAAACAGGCATATCATGGAACTCATTGATTTTAATGGATGGGGTCAGATTTTTGTATTTTGCACATTTCAGTTGTAGAAAAAAAATGTTCAATTTTTCTGCGTATTTTTACATAAAAGGTCCCCACAGAAGTCAATGGGGGGTCTGCAAATGCGCATACGATACGCAAGGAGACGCGTGAAGCGCTGCATAATTCCATTGGTAAAAGAACACATCTGGAACTCATTAAGACTAATTATCTATTGGAGCGTCTTTGTTTGCTGCTCGCAAATGAACATATCTTGTGGGCATAAAAAGTACAGTAAAATACGCCAATGATCGTTCATTCCACAAAACCACTATGCTCATGTGCGCACAGATACGCTCATGTGAAGCCGGCCTTCACCTAATGTACTGGAGCGTACTGTGGGATCTGGAGCTCCGGATCCCGCAGCAAATACAGCCCATAGGACATGCATTAAAAATGCCTTCCCATGCCCACGAGCGGAAATCAACTGCGATATTGGAAATCGCAGCATGTCTTATTTCTATGAGGCGCCGGCTGGCACATGCACAGCGCAGAGTGAAGACGCTGGACAGGTAAGCCGGGTCACTGCAGGGGCACAGGGTCGCATCTCGCAGTTGGAATCCCACCCGTCCGTCTGCATTCGGCCTAACTATTAACTATTATCTTCATGTTTGTTTGTTTTTAACTTATTTGTTTATTTTTTGATGAAATTAAACACTTTTCTGAAATATTTATTTACACTTTTCTGGCAGTGTATCCAGTCCATCACGATTTTACTAGTTAACCCCCAAGCAGTGGTGTACAGCCTTTTTACGACTGCCCATACTCTATATCTGTGTGTGACTGTGTGTGTGCCATGGGCAGGGTTAGCTTTGGAAAGGTTTGTTTAATTCCTATATTTTTTTTCTTACGCATGAAATGAGGTATCCCTTGGGACAGGCAGGAGCCTGAGGTTGCCCCACCTGAGTCTGTCTTGGGACACAGCCCATTAAGAGGGGAAGCAAAAAAAAAAATGCAATGCAGCCAAGAAAATCAAGCGGTGCTAAACAGCCAAGCTGGGTCCGCCTCGAACCTTGTCTGCCGTCCAAGTGGGTAGCAGCCTCCTACCTCCATACAGCAGCATATTCATCTGTGCTTGTAAGGGGGGCAGCAGTAAGGCTGATGAGCAAGCCTGCAATTACATGACATGTAGTCAGCTGTCCACCATGTCTGACACATCCATGCTGCATGGGCAGCTCCTACTTTTGTATAGGTGTGTGTATAAGCAATTTTAACATATAGAGCGGTTTCACACCTGCATTGGAATTTCCGATTGGAGGTTACGCCGCAGATCCGGTACAGAATACCGGAGGAAAAGGCTCTGCATGCAGCACTCTTTCTTCCGACTAAAACGGGGCAGCTGAGCGGAAAGCGAGTGAACCCCATATAGAGAGGGGACCCAATAACAGACCCTATAGTCAATGGGGTCTGTTCGGTACCATCATAAGAAAGAGCCCTTCAGCACAGGAATTCGATTTTCCTACTCCATGAACGGAGCAGGAAAGCAGAACCCGCAATGCAGATGTGAAACTTCCCTTCATTCAATTAGAAAATCCATAAAATCTTTAAGATCAGATGGACAAACATTTACCTTTAAAAACCCTAGGCTAAGGCAACAGAGCGCATGTGGCCGCGACGAGCGTTGCATGACCAAAGGTCGCTGTGCAGTACTATGACATCACACTTCCATTGAACTCAAGTTATCCTAGTTCTCAACAAGTTATCCTAAGCCCACTAGCTGATTGGTAGAGTCCGACCACTGGGACTCCCACCGATCTCTGGATCCGGTTGGTCCTAGAATGAAGGTGCATGTGCATCGTCGCTCCATTTATGACATCACCAGAGATTGCTATGGGCTTGAACTTCACAACTTCTGGTGCTGTCATTGCAATGAATGAAGCGATGGTGCACATGTGCAATCTCTGCTCCATTCAGTCTGGGACTAAATGGAGCCCCGCTATCTGGATTAGTGGGAGTCCCAACAGTCGGACCCCTACCGACAATCTAGTTATGTTGTCCCCATGGATAGGGGATAGCTTAAAGGGGTTTTCCCATAACTTAAAATTGCTTTACAATCATTTTGTCCTTCCTGGTTGCTGTTGACCAGGACATGTGACTGTTGCAGCCAATCGCTGGCTGTAGAAACTCCCTGCTCTGGCCAGTGATTGGCTGTAGTAGTCACATGTCTTGGTCAACAGCAACCAGGAAGGACACAGTGGTTGTAAAGCAATTTCAAGTCATAGAAACCCCCGTAACACTCCTTTGATCCTCCTTCGTTTGTCATACAGCTTCACACGGGCGTATTTGCAATATGCAGAGAATAGAACCCATTAATTATGTGTTCGTTCACATTTCCTTATTTTGCGTACGCATTTCGATCGCACAAAAAAAATACAGCATGCTCTATTTTCTATGTATTTGCGAACCACAGGTCTCAATAGAAGTCCACGAAGGGGGCGCAAATGCGCACATAATACGCAAGCCGTTACATGAAACACTGTGTCATTCCACTGGGAAAAAAAAAACACATTTGGAACTCGTTAAGACTAATTAGCCATTTCAACCGATGCATCTTTGTTTGCTGTGTGCAGATGAACATGTCTTGTGGTTACAATAAGTACAGTAAAGTCCGCTGATGCGTGCGCAAAAAAGCATCCTTCAGGACTCATTCGGACGTATTTGCATGCGTTATTGCGCATGTAAAAAACACAGAGAATTGAATCCATTTTTTTTTTGAGTGTGTATTCTGTAAAAAATAGGACTTGCTCTTTTTTGGGTACTCGCGCACCAGGGGGCGCCATAGAAATCTGTGGGGGGTTCACAAATGTGTGCGCAATGAGCAAGAACATGCACAATACGCTGCGCAAAACTGCGGGGAAAAGAACACCTCTGGACCTCATTCGGCTAAATAGCCTTTTACATCTTGGCGGGGGTGTCATGCGCAAATGTGAACCGACCCTGCAAGCCTGAAAAAGTACACTTCTATGTGCGGACACATATCAGCCTCATTCACTGCGTAAATACATTGCACCGAGGCGAGCACTTTTGTGCGTATGCTTATCTGAAACTTCCCTCATTTTGCAAAAACGCTCATGCACACGCAAATAGGCATGCGCTCCTGTGAAGGGGGTGTAATAATTCACCCGTATTGATTACCGCTGATATTATGAATATTACGGCTACATTGTAACATTTAGGGAAGCAACAAACTGCAATTGTTTACTATCGTAAAAAAAAAATCCCAAGCAGCCTCACAACAATCCCAGCATTTCCAACACTGGGGACGATTTACTAAGCCTTATGTGGCAGAATAAACGTGCCAGCGAGCGTTTCACACGTGCATGGGATGCATTTTTTATTAAAAACCGCCTGGCTTCGCTCCTGTGAAATAGCGATCCTACAGCGCAGGCTTCACGCATATCAGAGGATCGCAAGCGTTTCCCATTGATTTCGATGGGAAACATCACATCGCGCTCGCTTTCACATCGCACAACATGGGATGTCTGTAAAGGTCCCATTACAAAGAATTGGCGAGGCGTT
This sequence comes from Eleutherodactylus coqui, assembly GCF_035609145.1. Taxonomy (NCBI): domain Eukaryota; kingdom Metazoa; phylum Chordata; class Amphibia; order Anura; family Eleutherodactylidae; genus Eleutherodactylus; species Eleutherodactylus coqui. The sequence continues at coordinate 112,810,205 of NC_089849.1, forward strand.
CTGAGGGAGCGCCAAAAAAGTAGGACATGCAGTGATTCTTAACCTGGCAGCATCGCTGTGGGGGAATTATCTGTTCATGTGAGTAAGTCCATTCAAAAGAATGAAGTTCATATTTGTACGACTTTTGTGCATCTCGCAACGCATGAAATGCTCGCAAGATTCACGCTCGTGTGCATGTAGCCTTATTATGTGCTTTAGACTCTTTCTGTGCCTCGTACAACAAGTAGGCATGGCGTAGCTGAAAAGTGGCAACGGCGTGGCTTAAATGTGACAACATGCACTAAACTTTACCAAGAATTTGCGGCAACTTTTGTGCAAAGTAAGCCAGCCAATCAGTGATGCAGGGACAAAAGTGTCTAAAGTTGCACTAAATGTATCATCCAGCATTACCCACTGTGAGACAGTCTAAGTTTACACTGATTGATTTCAGTGAGAGCTGTGCCAGCCAATTACGAGCGCCGGCCACTGCACAGGGGTCAGAGCAGCACTTCCATTCCGCCCCCGATGCATCCCGCCGGGGTCGCTGCCTAGTACACCCGTTTAATGTTGGTTGAATGATTCCCGCGGGACGCCAGTTTGGAATCACTGGTCTAAATATTAATAATAATCACCTTTATTTATATAGTCCATAAATATTACATCACATGACATTGGCGCACAACCTAAAGTGTGGGAGGAAACCCACATGAGCATACAAGCTCCATGCAGATGTTGTCCTTAGTGGGGTTTGAACCCAGGCTTTCAGTGCTGCAAGGCAACAGTGCTAACCATTAAGTCACAATGCTTCCCTCTATTAGGATGGCCTCACAAAAGCACATTTGCAGCCATAAAATCTGCGCCCGCAGTGCACAGCAAATAGAACCCATTGACTGCATCTTCAGGACGGGAAAAGAAATGCGACATGCTCTATTTTCGGGCACAGTTGAACATGAAGGCTCCAGTCTGCATGAAATCCCGCATTGGAACTGCGTAATTTCGTTAAACGATACCATCTGGGCCTACTAGGTCAGCTGACCCATCTACCAAGTCCACTGACATCAGCTGACCTGCCTACTAAATAGGCTCCCCCGCCTACTCAAACATGGCATTGCTGGGGCTGCGCCAATGTGAGCAGTCCCAGCAGCGCAATAAAGTACAGTAAAATGCGCTGATACAGAAACAATAGCCGCGATGGTGCGCCCAGCACAGTACATATACATCTCGCGATACGCCTTAGAGGCCACCCTTAAAGAGTGGTAAAATATCTGCTCTACTGCCTTCGCCCCCATAGGGAACAAGCAAAGTTTTTTTTTTTTTTAAATTTACAACTGTTTTACTGGGCACGGAAAGCTTATTAATTATTTACCTACTGGCTCTAATACAGAACGCCAAATCTCCCTCACAGTTAAAGAGTAAAACGCTAACATTCTGTCTGCCTGCAGCCACCACTAGAGGGAGCTAATGAGATACACTGAACTCAATAACTATCCAGTAACAAGAAAATACTACAAAATGAAGCAACTGAACTAAAAGTTTGCTGCGGACTATGTCGTCACTGTATAAATAAAGATGATTAGAAGAAGAAAGTGATGTAACTAGTATTTTTGGTAAATCGCATGATGTATTTGGCTACTTCTTGTGCGGTGCGACTTGGCGACGGGGAATCATGTGAAACAAGTTGCTTTGTAAACCCAGCAGAAAATTTTGGTAGGAGTGGACCTGTTTAAGTTGCCTCACTCCTGTAACGGGCGTATCGCTGTAAAGTCATTTTTTTTTCTTTCTAGAAGCCCCCCTGACCCGGCAGCCAATCGTAGGTGTAAAATGGTTTGACAGGTTGAAAAGCAAAAGGTCATCTGTTTTGCTGTAGTTTTACAAATGGCACGGCGCTGACATCACAACCACAAGAATAATCATCAGGAGCCGGAGCGTTCCTCCGCCTGCAGGACCCCTGATTCATCGCCACCAAGCTCTTTATTAATATAATTTATCCCAGAACTTTAGGAGGTTACGAAAGAGTTTGGCTGCGCCTGACCTCCCTCCCTCCCACAATGCCGATCCTGTGAAACCAGACCTCAGGCATCCTCAGGCAACGCAGCAAAGCTGCAACCCAATCTGCCCTCGGACTCCTGTGAAAATTAAACCTTTTTAGAGGATTATGTATAAATGCAATAGGTTCTCTGCTCACCTCCGCGATGACAGATCCTCTCTTTCCTGCAATGTCAAGCGCCTTATTATTACACCACCTGTGTACCTGATGAACGTGTACGGAGGAGCGGACAGACTCTCATCGCCGGTACTGCAGGCAACCCTAAGACAGAAGAAAATAGAGGAAATAATGGAGTACATGTGGAATAAAAATGGTCCGGCAATAATTACCAAAAACTAATAAATAACCTCAGGAGGGTCGGCGATCTGGAGTTGGGCCAGAATTTTAAATGGGGGAAATTGGCTTCTACCTCATTGGTTTTTTTTTTCCTTCCTCTGGATCAACATTGGGGTAATAGGCTGAACCGGATGGTCATATGACTTTTACATACTATGTCAGGGCTCTTTCTCACGGGTGTAGGCGCTTTTATGTGCGCCTGCCAGCACCGTAAAAATGCATGAAAGGGGGCACAAATCTGTTGTTTGTGCGCCTGTTCAGATGGCGCAGATCTGGCACATATATGCTGAGCCCGCAATGCCATTGGGGGGGTGGGGGGGGACACAGTTTAGCGCTGCTAAACTGCCTTCCCCCTTTCTGCCTCTTCGCCGGTGGGACAGGGTGGGAGCTAGTGTTCTAAGCTCTCGCCCCCTCTCCACCCGTTGTCAGCAACCAGCAATGGGAGGGGCAGTACGAGGCGAGAGCTTAGCAACTAGGACCCACCCCCTAACATTGCAAACAGCTGGCAAGGGGCGGAGAGAAGGGGGAGGGAGCTTAGCAGTCATGCTGCTAAACTCCCTCCCGCCCCCCCTTCTCCGGCGGCTCCCATTGGCTCCCATAGAAGTCTATGCAGCCGCCGCCATAGTCCGGCCCAGTGTAAAAGCACCCGGACAAAATGCGCTATCTTGGGCGGCCAGGTGCTTTTACGTGGCAAAAAATTGTCTGTCTAATCTGATGCATTGGAATCCGATGCATTTTCTGGCAGCATTTATCGTCCGGCCGTGAAAACGGCGCCCAATATACGCTCGTGTGAAAAAGCCCTTACTATGCAGCTATTCTTGTGTGATGTGCGCAGCGATGGGGTCTCGGGTTCAGATCTAGACACAGTTTCCAGCATACATTCTACTGGTGTCCCTATAGCTAGCATAGTATTGCCATGTTTTCAGGATTTCCTCAGTGTTGTACAGGTGATGTAATTATTGTCAGCACCTCAGACATTGCCACAGGGGTTTTTACTATAGGAGAGCCTGAAAACATGACCTGTGGGGGGCGCTGAGGACTGGAGTTGGGGAACACTGGTCTAGCTCATCTAGCTGTGCAGCAGGGTGGTATCATCTATGCGTCTTGGCTAGGTTGGGGTATTGCAGCAAGCAGAGGTACTGACGTCATTACAGCTTAGCCGGTATTATTTTGTCAGTGCTCGTAGTTTAATCCTATCTCTCATACAAGATACTCTGAGGTACGAATCCTTTGTGAACGATAATAGGAATCTATTAGGTATTATATAATATATATTTATATATATAAACAAGCAGAAACGACCGATAATCATTCAGTCTAAATGCAGCCGACGATCGAATGGCGAAAAAAAAATCGCTCACTTTTCGTTCGTCGTTCATTTTCTGCCTGTATAAAACCCATCGCCGGCTCGTTCGCTAATCGTTCGGGTTGAGCGGCGCTCGTTTAGTCATTCTCCGTCACTTATACAGCAAATGTAAACACATTAATGATTTCTCGTGTGAACTCGCCAACGATGTATCTGCTGTATATGCAGGCTGGGCGAGCGAATAAACCACCTCTGACATCGTCTGCAAGTAACACTTCAGGCCCCCTTCACATGGGCACATGCGTTTCTGCACACACCTCAGCGCAACGTATTTGCACTATGTATAAGGCTTTTTTTGCGTATATTGGCATATTTTACCGTACTTTTTGCACACGCAGGGCAGGTTCATTTGCGAGGCGGTTTTGTAGAAAAGTGCCTCGTATCCGCAACAAAATTCATGATTCATGTGAAGTTAGCTGCGGGTGTTTTTACAAGTGGCGGTAAAATCTGCCACTGATAACTCCACACCAAAATCTGTATCTCTAGCTTGCATAGTTTGCTGTGGATTTGCCACAAATTGGTAAAGAGTGAAATCTGCAGCAATTCTAAGGCAAATCCACACCAAAATCTGCATAGTAGAAATGCAGAATTTGGAGCGGTATTTTTGTGGCCATGTGTAAAAAGCTTATTCAGCCATACATGCCAATGACATGGCGAGCTGAACTCTATGGAGTGCCCTGTTCTCAGCCGCCTTCATTCTGCCTGTCATGGCTGCCCTCTCGAGCGCACACGTGGCGGCTCTTGGTTCTTAAGGGGCCAGCTGGCTCTAATGCACTTCTACTTTGGCCAATACTCTACTGCCCCAGACTCCTTAAAGGGGTTTGTACTAGAATACACTTTTATCACTTCCTTACCGTAGTGAGAAGAAGGTTGAATGGAATATAGGTCATGCATTCGCTGTTCCGCTCCATCCATTTTCAATGGGACTGCCGGACCTAGCCGAGTGTCTCATTGAAATAAATGGAGTGGCAGCCGTGCATGCTTGGTTACTGGTACATTAAGTCTGATGCCACTGTGGGTAGGTGCAGCTAGGGGGACCAATCAGTGTTTATCACCTAACCTATGGATAGGTGATAAAAGTGTATTCTGATATAAGCCCTTTAAAGACCCTTCCCCTATCGCTCTGTACGTGAGTAATAAGTTCTTTAGGGTCACAGTACTCTCCTGTGCAAAGTAGTCTTCTGTCCTGACATTCTGGGGTAGCAACCTGAGGATTCCCAGCAGCAAAGTCCAGATCCCTGTATAGGGGTCAAATGGTGAAGACATGGGATTCTTATGGTTGGTCATACAGATTAGATGTAGATTGGCCATGTTGTTGGGTCTAACCAATCATCTAAGTGGCCTCTTGACTATCCTGCAATAGCAGAAGTCATGAGATAAGTTTGACGCAGTTGGATTCCAATGGCAACAACGTTATCCCCTATTTGCATTGACAATACATGCACATTCAGCCAAGCCGATCGTTCACAAGTGTAGGGGTGATAGCAAGATAGATGTCGGCCAAACGAGTGTTCAGAAGATACCTACTAGTGTGTAGGGGTAGAGTTAGAGTCTGCCAAGCCAAAGCCATAGTAACCATTGGGTCATCTACAGAAGGTGTGTGACAGCAATGCACAGGTGATATGGACATGCCCCTTTTTCACATCAAGGTCAGGAAATCCCTTCACTCCAATGTCTTGTTAGGACCATCAAATCGCAATACAAGAGGGGGAACATCCCACAATATTTTCAGAGCTACAGCATGGGCCCCTAAATTCATAAGGGCCCCGTATTAAGGCAAAACTGTAATACAGCAGTGACCAAAATACCCGATTCTAGCCTACAAGATGGTAATGCCGAAAACCCTATTTTCCATCATAATTCAAGCTGCAGTTTATATTGTACCTCATCCAAGTTTTGAAATGTTTTGCATTTTTTATTGCTCTAGTTAATTTTTTATTCCCCTCATACCGGCTCCTATAACCGAAATACCTGCCCACCTGTCCAAATAAGTCCGTGTTATCAAATAAAATCACTCGTTAACAAGTTTGTATTAATTTCTAATGCTTTCGTCATCATACGCAGGATCCTAAAGTGCTGAATGTGAGCCGCGAGGCTCGGGCGCGCACAGATGCAGCAGATGGAACATATTAATATAGTATTTTCTTTTCTTTTAACCCTCTGAACCCTGTTATGGCTACGGGGCTGACTACCTGCTGCTTCTAATAAGGGCAGGTGTGAAAAATATTTTTTTTCATTCAAATAAATACTTTGTCTGTTTATATTTCTGGCTAATCTGAAGGCCTCCGTGGCAGCTATGTGTGACAGCTGAAACCCAAAAGGGACCATTTACCAAAGGTCTTTCCAAAACAGGGGACTTCGCAGCTGATGCAAAGTGGCAGACATGGCTATTAGCTGTTTTCCGAACTGCATGTCACGCTGCACCCATAACATAATATTTACCAGTAGCGGTTTGCAACAGAGCTAGACGCCAACTTTAATTTACTGGATTATGGAAACTAAATTCCCACTTCTTCGCAGTGACAATTGACAATTGGTGAGCCATCTCATGTTCCAGCGTGGACCGTTAGCTCATTATTTCACTACTAACTAAAGACAACTAGGAGATGTGGGAACATTTTATTTTTAAAAAATCAATTGCCCCCCCGCCCCCCCAAATGACATTTTTATTAAATAACACAGTAACATAGTATGTTAGGTTGAAAAAGACCTCCGTCCATCCACTTCAGCCTCTTACCCCCCCAATGGTGATCCAGAGGAAGGCAGAATAAAAAACACTGTGGTAAGCCACTTTTCCTCATTTTAAGACCGCTTTCACACGGCCAAGAAAATCCCGTGAGATTTGTGTGCTGCGAGACGCACAACTCTCCCACAAATGTGAACCCCGTTCTTTTGAATGGAGTCTAGAGATGAGCGAGTATACTCGCTAAGGCACATTACTCGAGCGAGTAGTGCCTTAGCCGAGTATCTGCTCGCTCTTCTCTAAAGATTCGGGGGCCGGCGGGGGGCGGGGAGCGTCGGGGGAGAGCGGGGAGGAACGGAGGGGAGATCTCTCTCTCCCTCTCTCCCCCCCGCTCCCCCCTGCTCCCCGCCGCAACTCACCCGTCACCCCCGCCGGCCCCTGAATCTTTAGAGACGAGCGGGGAGATACTCAGCTAAGGCACTACTCGCTCGAGTAATGTGCCTTAGCAAGTATACTCGCTCATCTCTAATGGAGTCATATACACAAGCGATGAAAAATCGCGGCATGTCCTAACTCTTCTTGTTCCTCAGAAGACATCACCCACTGATTTTAATGGGAGCTTCAATGCTTCGCATGGCTCTTAGGTTTCCTATTGAAATCAATGGTAAATATTGACGATCCTCTATCGCGCGTGAAACTCCACGAGAGGATCGGAATTTCATAGATGGGATGTGAGGCGTTTTTGCATGAAAATCATCGCACATCCATTGGTAAAACGCACTCTCACAAGCGAAAAGTCAGGCTGAGGTGCTTGGCCTGATATCACCCTCGCCCGTGAGTAGGTAGCCTAAGGAAAAAATTCCTTCCTAACTCCAATCTGGCAATCAGAATAATCCCCGAATCACTCTTCTGAGTAATCAGTGACTATAACATGTAATATTGTTATGCTCAGAAAAGACGTCCAGGAGACTCCTATACTCTTATTGAGTTCACCGTCACCACGTTCTCAGGCAGAAAGTTCCGGAGTCCCAGTGCTCTTACATTAAAGATCCCCCTTCTATGTCCGTGTAAAAGCCTTCATTCCTCTAGGCTTAGAGGCCGCCATCTTGTTACATCTGTACTGTCTCCTGATATATTATACATAGTTATTAGAGCGCCCCCTTGTTACAGTCCTGGGTATAATAGATGATGAGAGAGATCTCTGTATTGTCCCCTGATATATCTATATATAGTTATTAGAGCGCCCCCGTGTTACAGTCCTGTCCATCAGTAGATGATGGGAGAGATCTCTGCATTGTCTCCTGATAAATTTATACATACCTATTGGAGTGCCCCTTGTTACAGTCCTGGGTATAAACAGATGATGGGAGAGATCTCTGTACTGACCCCTGATATATTATACATAGGTATTAGAGCACCCCCTTGTTATAGTCCTGGGTATAAATAGATGATGGGAGAGATCTCTGTACTGACCCCTGATATATCTATACATAGTTATTAGAGCCCCCCCCCCCTTGTTACAGTCTTGGGTATAAATAGATAATGGAAGAGATCTCTGTTTTGTCCCCTGACATATTTATGCATAGTTATTAGAGCGGCCCCTTGTTACAGTCCTGGGTATAAATAGATGATGGGAGAGATCTCTGTAATGACCCCTGATATATTTATACATAGTTATTAGAGCGGCCCCTTGTTACAGTCCTGGGTAGAAATAGATGATAGAAAAGAGCTCTGTATTGTCCCCTGATATATCTATACATAGTTATTAGAGCACCCCCTTGTTACAGTCCTGGCTATAATAGATGATAGGAGAGATCTCTGTATTGTCCCCTGATATATCTATATATAGTTATTAGAGCGCCCCCTTGTTACAGTCCTGGGTAGAAATAGATGATAGAAAAGAGCTCTGTATTGTCCCCTGATATATCTATACATAGTTATTAGAGCGCCCCCTTGTTACAGTCCTGGGTATAATAGATGATGGGAGAGATCTCTGTATTGCCCCCTGATATATTTATACATAGTTATTAGAGCGCCCCCTTGTTACTGTTCTGGGTATAAATAGATGATGGGAGAGATCTCTGTAGTGTCCCCTGATATATCTATATATATATCTCTATATATCTATTAGAGCGCCCCCTTGTTACAGTCCTGGGTATAATAGATGATGGGAGAGATCTCTGTAATGACCCCTGATATATTTAAACATAGTTATTAGAGCGCCCTCTTGTTACAGTCCTGGGTATAAATAGATGATGGGAGAGATCTCTGTATTGTCCCCTGATATATTATACATAGTTATTAGAGCGCCCCCTTGTTACAGTCCTTGGTATAAATAGGTGATGGGAGAGATCTCTGTATTGCCCCCTGATATATTTATACATACTTATTAGAGCACCCCCTTGTTACAGTTCTGGGTATAAATAGGTGATGGGAGAGATCTCTGTAGTGTCCCCTGATATATCTCTATATATCTATTAGAGCGCACCCTTGTTACAGTCCTGGGTATAATAGATGATGGGAGAGATATCTGTATTGTTTCCTGATATATCTATATATAGTTATTAGAGCGCCCACTTGTTACATTCCTGGGTATAAATAGATGATGGGAGAGATCTCTGTATTGTCCCCTGATATATCTATATATAGTTATTAGAGCGCCCACTTGTTACATTCCTGGGTATAAATAGATGATGGGAGAGATCTCTGTATTGTCTCCTGATATATTTAAACATAGTTATTAGAGCGCCCCCTTGTTACAGTCCTGTGTATAAATAGATGATGGTAGAGATCTCTGTATTGTCCTGATATATTTATACATGGTTATTAGAGTGCCCCCTTGTTACAGTCCTGGGTATAATAGATGAGGGAAGAGATCTCTGTATTGTCCCTGATACATCTATACATAGTTATTAGAGTGCCCCCTTGTCACAGTCCTGGGTATAAATAGATGATGGGAGAGATCTCTGTATTGTCCCCTGATATATCTATACATAGTTATTAGAGCGCCCTCTTGTTACAGTTCTGGGTATAAATAGATGATGGGAGAGATCTCTGTATTGTCCCCTGATATATTATACATTGTTATTAGAGCGCCCCCTTGTTACAGTCCTGGGTATAAATAGATGATGAGAGAGATCTTTGTATTGACCCCTGATATATTATATATAGTTATTAGAGCGCCCCCTTGTTACAGTCCTGAGTATAATAGATGATGGGAGAGATCTCGGCACTGAACCCTGATATATCTATACATAGTTATTAGAGCGCCCTCTTGTTACAGTCCTGGGTATAAATAGATGGTAGGAGAGATCTCTGTACTGACCCCTGATATATTTATACATAGTTATTAGAGCGCCCCCTTGTCACAGTCCTGGGTATAGATAGATGATGGGAGAGATTTCTGTATTGTCTGTAACTGTCTTTTTTCTAAACTAAATAACCCCAATTTTTGATAACCTTTCTGTGTATTGTAGTCCGCCTATTCCATTTATTACTTTAGTTGCCCGCCTTTGTACCCGCTCAAGCTCTGATATGTCGTTCTTGAGTACCGATGCCTAAAACTGCTCACAATATTCCATGTGTGGTCTGACCAGTGATTTGTAAAGAGGAAGAACAATGTTCTCGTCCTGCGCCCTTAGACCTCTTCTGATGCCCTCCATGATCCTATTTGCCTTGGTAGCAGCTGCCTGACACTGGTTGTTTCTCGTGTGTCAGAAGATCACAAGTGTTTCCCATTGATTTCAGGGGAAAACATCACACTTGCATGCACATCATACGGCTTGCGACTGTCATGGAACGTCTTTTAAGGTCCCACTGAAAACAATGGGCTGCAGGGGGAAAAAATCGTCTCACAACTCACAAAACTGGCTTGAGATTCTCGCCCATGTGAAAAAGTCCTGAGTGAAGAAAAACCCCATCATAACATCTAGGCAAGTCCAGAACACTTTCTAAAAGGTCGGCATATCTGTAACGTCTTACCGGCATGTGAACTGCAGAACCGCGAACTGGACACGAAACTCAAAGACATGTCTGAGAAACAGACATTAATGTTACACTCACGAACTGGCAAAACCAGACCAAACAGCAGAACTGCGAAACGGACTTCATACTCGCGGACAGACACAAACCAATGGCTGATAAACACTCAAAACACGAACCAAGCATACCTGCATGTATAAGCCAATGGAATAGATACAATACGAGGTATTAGGGCGCCCACCCACTGGCGATTTTTTTTTCTTTGCGTTTTGCGTTTTTTCTCAAGAGCAATTAGAATTGAATGTACTCCTGTCCACTGGCGTTTTTTTTTTCGGTCCGTTGCGATTTTTAACATAGGAACTGTCAGTTGCATATGTGTCCTTATTTTTCTCTTAATGCACCCATGAATGTCAATGGAAATTAATGGAAAAGGCGCGAAAAAGCCGCGAAAACGCCGCGAAAAACGCGCCGAAAACGCTGCGTTTTTCACGCACGAAAATCGCAAACGCCAGTGGGTGGGCGCCCTAAGTTCATATTTTGGCCAAGATACTTAGACACATTAGCCCATTTTAGTGGGTCTTCATTGTTTCGCGGGTTCTTACACTAATGAGACAACTAACGCCAGGAAACCTGCCTGCAATGCGGGGTGATTGTCCCAATAGGGACGACCCCGCACTGGAACCTAGGTACCTACCTCATCCTAGATGATAAAGGACCCATAGCAAGACACAGTTGACACTACACGTTCCGAGAGCCACACAGACATGCAGGAGAATGTCACTGTTCACACTGAACATCCTGAACGCTGCACCGACACCTCATGTGCAGCCACATGCACAGACAAAGGAGCATGACACTGTCCACACTGAACAAACCGAGAAAAGGCATGGTGTTTTGATGCATTATCACAATTTTCTACTCTATTTCTGCACCCTTTTGAGTAGAGCTGTTTAGGATAAAATCACAGAGGTGAGAGAAAAAATCTACAAAGACATAATTCACAGAAAAGGAGTTTTGAGCGACTTAGGTTACTTCAGGTGCCAGCTGGAGATCAGGGTCGCCTTTTTCAGGGTGAGTGCTCCGAGTTTTGAGGGTTATAAAGGGGTTTAATGGAGCTATTATAGTTCGTCCCTTCTTTTGTACATTACATGTCCTCTTACTTCTTAGTAACAGTTATATTTTATTACAATTATTTCACTTTTTGGACCAGTATTATTTTTCTTCTGCAATTTGTCCGTCCATTGAGTGTGTGACCTGAATTAAACAAATCTGCCTGATGACCAATTTGCCATAAATTATTGGGCAGCATTGTTGTATGTCATCATTATTATGCACTTTGCATATTTACATATATTACCAAGGGCAAATCCTGAGAACAAGGACTTGTCTGTAATTACCGCCAAGTGAGCATGGAAGAATCTGACACTTACAATGTGGATTCCGCTTAACATTTGAGCAGCGGAGGTAAAGCCAGTGACACAGAGGTTGATATATTAAGGGAAAACTAATATTATTTTTCTGGATAGCGAGAAGTTGATTGTCCAGGACGCTCCCGCGCATAAATTCATGGCTCATAAGTGAATGCGGTAAAATGTTATTCTGCTAGAAGATTTGCATACCTCGGCTGTAGAAAAACAAAAGGATGGAATTGCCGATAATTATGACATTTCAGCCACATTGGGAAGGGGTCGCAGAGGAAATGTAAAGACTGCATGCATCTGGGAACAGGTCAGGAAAACGTGTTATTGCTGGGGCCTTGTCACAGGCAATATCTATCACAAGAGTGTGAGGGATGAGAGCATGATGTCATATGCAGGAGATCTTACCCCTCCAAACCCACAGGGCTAAGGGGTTAATAGTACCTATTACTAGGCATTTCCAGCAGAGCCTCTATGTGAGGCGTTAGGTAACCCGCAGTTTTATTTAACATGGGAGTGAGGGCTCATTCACATGGATGTATTCCTGAATACGCAACGTATTCAAGGATCGAAACACTGCAAATTCCGCGTGGAAATGGCAATGGTTGCAGGGTTTTTTTGCGCACCTACTGCACAGTTACACATGCAAGAAAAAACGCAAGCAGGACCCATTTATTATATGTACAAATATGCAGTGGATACGTGTATATATATATATATATATATATATATATATAATGCACATTCACTACGTATTTGCACACTGACATAATACGGTCCATAATACGGACTAAGGCTGCATTCACATGGGGCAGTTCGGTTGTAATAGAAATCGCACCAAAAAATGCATTTGCAAAACTACATGCATTTTGTGCCACATTTTACTGAAAACATAGTACAAAAAACGCACATAGTTTCATCAATCCACTTTTTGAAATATAAGCCCTACCCTGAAAATAAGCCCTAGCTGCAGGAAAAAAAAAAAAGAATACAACACCTAAGAAGTGCTGTCCAGCTGCCAAGGACCAGGGAGAAGATGGGTCGGAGCCGGACGGCGCTTCTAAGGTGATGTATGTGTTTTTTTTTATTTTCCCCCTGCAGCTAGGGCTTAGTTTATGGCTTTGACAATAGGATTTCCTCCTGTCAAAGTTGCATTGCACTGCACAAAAAACGCGTTTTCATGCGATGCAACAGAGAGGAAGGCTCCATAGGGAAACATGATGCTTGCATAAAAGTGCCTCATTTGCAACACAAATGCGCTGCACTGAAGCGTGCAGAATCGCGTATACATACGTTTGAAGCCATTCTTAACCCCTTAACGACCGCCGATACGCCTTTTGACGTCCTGTATCAGCGACCTATGTATGAAGAGAGATCATAGGGCGACTTCTCTCCATACAGCACGAATATCAGCTGTTTATTACAGCTGAAACCCGCAAGCAAAAGCTGCAATCAGCCGCGTAGCTGATCAGTGCTATTAACCCGCTAAATGCCACTGTCAATTCTAACAGCGGCCTGTTCGGTGGTCCCATACCCCCTGCGATGAGATCGCAGGGAGCCGTGCGGGTGTACTGGCAACTGGGAGCCTTCTGAAAGGCCCCAGGGCTGTCTCGGCAGACTGTCTATCAAGCTGTCTTCATGGGGTGGCTTTATAGGCTGCCTGTCTGCTTTCAGTATGATGGAATGCTATGGCATTCCATCATACTGCAGGAGCTAGTTGTGGTCCCCTAAGGGGACAAAAAAAAATTAAGTAAAAATTAGATCAATAAAGTTTTACTAATTGTAAAAAAAACAAAACGCCATATCTATCATAAAATATCCAAATCATAAAACAAAAATACATATTGGTATCGTCGTGTCCGTAAAAGTCCGATCTATCAAAGTAGTGCATTATTTACCCCGTAACTGTGAACGTTGTCTGAAAAAAGAAAAAAAAAGAATGCCAGACATGCGCTTTTTCGATCACCCTGTCTCCCAGAAAAAATGCTATAAAAATCGAACAAAAAGTCATATGTATTTCGAAATGGCACCAACGTAAACTACAGGTTGCTTTACAAAGAATGAGACCTTGCAAAACTACGTCAACAGAAAAATAAAAAAGTTATAGCGCGTAGTAGAAAATAATTAAAAAAATTAAATGTCTTTGAAAAAAAATAAAAGTAGTATAGTAAGAAAAAAAACTATACAAGTTTGGTATCATAGTAATCGCACTGACCCACAGAATTAAGTTATCATGTCATTTTTGTTGCAGTCTGTGTGCCATAGAAACAATACGCAACGAAAGATGGCGGAATGTTGTTTTTTTTTTTTTATTTTACCCGACTTAAAATTTTTTTAACGTTTTTAAGTACATTATACGGTACTTTAAATGGCACCATTGAAAAATACAACTCGTGCCGCAAAAAACAAGCCCTCATACAGCGACGTTATGATTTTTTAAAAGAGGGGAGGAGAAGACGAAAATCTAAAAAAAAAGGGCCGCGTCTTTAGGGGTTAAATCTGCAATTTAAAACAAATTCTAACAAAACGCAAAAAATAGTGCCCACAAATTGTAGAGGCATAAGACTGTAATTGCGGAGTATTACCATAATCACATGCTGGAAATTACATGAGGAAATTCAATTATATGGAATTTATTGATAAAAACACATTGGATCTAAGTAATTGTAAAAATGACGTTTTGTGGGGTGTTCCTGGTGCGCCGTGGTTAGTACATACCAAAACTGGTCCAACTAATAACAACCAGATCGGGTCAAAGACACCCAAGGCTCATTGATGCGTTTAGGAAGGGAAGTCTAGCCTGCTTGGTCCAATCTCACAGAAGAGATAGTGCAGCACAAACTGTTAACAAGGGTTTTATGAATAGCAGACAATCATGAAAAATAATAAAAGATCACATACTTCAGACTCCCGGGGCTTCAGAGCTCCGTCTCCAGTTGCACTTGGTGGCGTTTCATAAGCACACTGTCCGCAGCCGCCATTCACAGGCCTTATCAGTGCACAGTGATTGGCTTTGGACAGTCTCTGTATGTTTGGACCCAATGACCCTGGAGGTTTCTTCCAACTCAACCATTCGAGAATTCTACACTACCTTTTACATCATGTTCTGCTGAGGAACCTTGGGCCCCAGCATTCATGTGAATGTTTCTATGACATGTAGCACCTACCTAAATATTGTTGCAAACCAATTACACCCCTTATGGAAGCGATGTTCCCTAATGGCACTGGCCTCTTTCAGCAGGATAATGCGCCCTGCCACATTGTAAAAATGGTTCAGGAATAGTTTGAGGAAAATGACAAAAAGTTCAAGGTGTTGACTTGTCCTTCAGATTCCCCAAATCTCAATCTGATCAAATATCTTAGAGATGTGCTGGAAAAACAAGTGCAATCCACGGAGGTCCCACCTTATGACTTACAGGGCATAAAGGATCTTCTGCTGATGTCTTGGTGCCAGATACCAGGGGTCTTGTGGAATCCAGGCCTTGATGGTTTAGAGCTGTTTTGTAGGCATGAGAGTGAACCACACAATATTAGGCAGGTGGTTTTATTGTTGAGACTTTTATATTATGGTGTATAATATTCTATACTTCTTAAAGGGGTCTTCTGGGCTATCTTTATTAAGATAGGTCATCAATAGTTAATCGGCCAGGGTCTGCCACTCAGAACCTCGACCAACCAGCTGTTCGGGTGCTCACTGTCCCTGGCAAAATACACAGGGTATGGAGTGGAAGCAGATGGCTCCGCCCCATCTAGTAGCCGGCGCTAGTAATTGCAAGTGTAGCTCTCACTGACTATAATAGGAGTTTTGCCAGCGCAACCCACTACACAGGGATTGGAACTATCTGCTAGGCAAGTTGGTCGGTCAAGGGCATGAAATATGTTCTCTTTCTGAACCTGTCTATAACTATCCAAATGGTATTCCACCCTCTTAATTTAGGCTACTCTACAATAAAGTCCATGGGTATGTGCATCCATGGTCTCATGGGAGTGGATAAAGGATTCAGTTGGCCAAACGTTTAAGCCCTGGATGCCCTTTTGCAGGTACAAGTGTCACACTTGCCAATAAACCTCTCCACATCCCTTCTCATATTGGGCCACCAAGCAGAATGGGACAAGGTCTTACACTTCTTAGTGATACCTAGATGACAAGCTACCATGACACTCACAGTGGACCTAAGATTGAAACTCCTTTGCAGATCCGGCATAAAATACCAGAAGAAATATTGCCGCATGCAGGACTTTTTCTTCCAATAAAATCCAAGGCAGCCGAGCAGAAATTAAATGGACCTCCGTATGCTCAATGGGGGTCCGTTCGGCGCTGTTCAGTTACATCATAAAAGGGACCCGTTCAGCCACAGGGATTCCCCTTTCCTGCTCCCCAAATGGAGCAGGAAAACAGAACCCCCACTGCAAATGTGAAAGCAGCCTAAATTGTTTTTAAATTAGTGTGTTTTTATATCCATATGTACCGAAGCCTGTTTGCACCTTAATGACCAAATAACTTTTTAGCTTTTTTCATGGGCGCATTCCTAGAGCCATACCTTTTTAATTTTCCCGTCGACATGGCCGTATGAGGGCTTGTTTTTTGTGGGACAAGTTGTATTTTTTAATGGCATCATTTTTGGGCACATTTAATGTATTGTATAACTTTTATTGATTGTTTTCTTAGGAGGATTGGGCAAAAAAATAAATACTGCCTTTTGTTTTTGGATTCCATTGTTACGGCGCTCAGCATGCAGAATAAATAATGAGATGACACTCTCTGGGTCGGCACGGCTACGGCGATACCGATTTTATTCAGTTTTTTAAGTTTTGTTATTTTTGTACATGAAAAACACTTTTCGTACACTTTTTAAAGATTTGCTTTTGTGTCGCCGCATCCCAAGAGCCATAGCACATTTATTTTTCCATCTCCGGAGCTCAATGGGGGTTGTATTTTGTGGGATGAACTCCAGTCTTTAGTTATTCCATTTTTAGGAACATAAAACATTTTGATTGTTCTCTAGTCCATTTTTTTCTAGAGGCAAGATTAACAAAATCTGCAATTCTGACATGTTTTTGATTTTGATTTCTAATGGCGCCCACTGTGCAGTAAAAATAAGCTAAATTAATTCTGCAGGCCGGTACAATTACACCAATACCAAATTTATGTAGGTTTGGTTTTTTCACAACTTTTTCACCCATCATTACATTTTTATTTTTTATCGCTGCATCCAAAGACCCCTAACATTTTTCTTTCTTTGTCAACGGTGCTGTGTAAGGATTTTTTTAGGGAATATCTTATACTTTTCAATGGTACCATTAGCAACCAATTGGGTCCCCATAATCACATTGGGTTCAATGGGTGACAGAAGGCATCCCCTCACTCTGTCAACCTTTTACATGCTGCAGTCCCATAAACCACTACAGCAGGGGTACAATTACCAGGTGGGACCCCAGTGGAGACACTATTAACTAGTAGGACTATGGTGGACACATTATTTCTGAGCCCCGGCAGGTAAGTATTTTTTTTTCTTCTTAACACTACTTTTAAATGGCTTTTCAGGGACCCATGGGGGTCTCGGCAGTGGCGGAGAGGTAATTTTTTTTTGTTTTGCACTAAAATGTTTCTTTTTCAGGGAAGGGCTTATATGTAAAGCCCTTCCCTGAAAAAGAATGCAGTATGCCGGCAGAGCATTGTTTCAAATGGAGCCGCCGGCAGCAGCTGATTTTGGTACAGATTTTAGTGTGGATTTTCAACTGTGGAAAATCAATATCAAATCCACCATGTGTGAACCCACCCTTAGGCCGGCTTCACACGGGCACATTTGCACACACAACACATACTAAATTGAACCCATTGATTTCAATGAGTTTGTTCACATTTGCGTATTTTGTGTGCGTATTCCAGCCAACTGCTTTATTTTCCTGCAATAACGCAAGGAAATGCGTGAAACACAGCGTAATTGCGCTGTAAAAAGAAGACGTCTGGAATTAATTAGCCACTTCAGTTGGTGCATTTGTTTGTTGCGTGCAAATGAACATGTGCGCAGAAAAAGTACAGAATTATACGCCAATACGCGTGAAAAAAAGCCTTGGACAGAACACAAAAACATTGAAATCATTACAATTACACTGATGTGAAGTCGGCCTCAGGTTGGGCTGCTACACATGGGTCAGTGCTGTATGCTTCTTCCCCCGGGGTAAAATCTGCCAGCCAAATCCTGATGGGAATGATGGATATAGTGGAGTACAGTGCTTCCTTATCTCCATCAGACCCATGGAATCTGATTGGCTGCACTACGCATACATGACCACCACTCCATGCAAAGCCTGAGTAATGGCGTCATGGGAGTGGGGTCCCCAGGAAGCATACATTTATCATAAAAGCTATCCATAGGATAACACCTTTATTTCTATTCACGGGTCTCTTTACCCCCTAAGTTTACCTATATAATCCCTTAAAGGGGTTGTCTCGCGGCAAACATCAAAATTTTACATTACCCCATTCCCCCTGTCACCCCCTGGCATAAAATAGCAATTTAAAGCGGTTTTTAAGCTGCTTGCCACTCACCGATCCGACGAAATATGAACTTTAAAAGATCTTCTCCCCAAGATGGCCGCCGGTCCTTTCCCAGGGATGCACTGCTGTTTTCTCCCATGGTGCACCGCGGGTCTTCTCCCATGGTGCACCATGGGCTCTGTGCGTTCCATTGCCGATTCCAGCCTCCTGATTGGCTGGAATTGGCACACATGACGGGGGCAGAGCTACGCGATGAAGCGTAGAAGGGGGAGGAGCCAGAACGCCGCTCGTGCCGGACCGAAGAGAAGCCAGAAGACCCTTCTGCGCAAGCGCGTCTAAAAACGTCAGAAGACAGCAGAATTAGACGGATCCATGGCGACGGGGACGCTAGCAACGGAGCAGGTAAGTGAATATGGCTCATATTTAATGCACGATGTATATTACAAAGTGCATTAATATGGCCATACAGAAGTGCATAACCCCACTTGCTGCCGCGAGACAACCCCTTTAACTGTATAGTCCCATCGATGATAACGGTGCTATATGAATTTAGTGGTAAAAATACATAGTAAAATAGTATGTTAGGCTAAATGAAGAAAATGTCCATCTAGTTCAGCCTGTTTCAACCCCTAGTTGATCCAGAGGAAGGCAAAAAACCCCAAGAGGCAGAAGCCAATTATCCCATTTGGGGTAAAATTCCTTCCCAACTCCGTAGCCAAATAGGCAATTGTATTTCATAGAGTTCTAATATTTGGGATAAGAAGCAAGAAATGTATAGTTTTAGCATTTAGCAATGAGGACCTGTGCAGTGAACGGGGTAACAAGTGGAAGTGTTGCCCTTTTAAGTAAATAGTGAAGAGCAAAGTTTCCAGACTAGTTAGCAGTGAGTCACTTACAAGGTTCTACTATTAATATAACTGAGACATGGATGTGTCATCTTTCCGTTGTACCTTGCACACGTGTGTGCTCTGAAGCAGGAAGCACAGTTATGCTTCAGGGGTGTCTAAAAATACCTGCACATAGTTTCCCAGAGACCTGTTCCTGCAGGAATGTCAGCGTGCGTAATAAGGTGCTACATAGTACAAGGATAGCACTACCATTCTGCAAGCTCTGCCATGTGGAAGGGGACCGTAGGCATATCACCAGATAGAATGGTGTCGGGGCTGCTAGATGCATCCTTGTTGGGCTTTAGAATTCCTATGAACAGGCTCTGTGTGCGCAGAAACGTACATTTGCATGCGCACGCAAATCAACCTCGTTCACAGTGCAAATATGTTGCACTAAAACCTGCCTATTTGCGAATGCGCTTGTCTGAAGCCGCCCCTAATGCGTTCCAGGTTTGTTCTTTTTCCTGTGCAGTTACGTAGTGTTTCATGTTTGTCCTTGCATATTGCGTGCTTATTTACGTACTACAGATTGACTTCTATGGGGACCTTTGTCGCGCAAATATGCAGACATATAGAACTTTTTTTTTGTGTGCAAGCGAGATACAGGAATGTGAACAAGCCCACAGGAGTTAATGGGCTGTATTCGCTGCGTATTACACGTGCAAATTTTTTTGCACCCATGTGAAGGCGGCCTTAGTTGGGGGCTTATTTATACATGTCTAAATCAATTATTAGCTGCCAGTATTCTTGCAAGCGATTCCATGGTGAAAACAAAAATTAAAAAGTCACATTTAACAAACCTGACAGCATTTCCATTTGGTTCCCATAAAATAAATGCAAAACTGCAGACCTCGGGGAAAGCGGGGTCCGAACTCCCCCCGACCGTTGTGAGAATTCTCCTGCCTCTTTGACCTGTCAGTGCATAGAAGTTGTTAGGAGCGATTGTCTAATTGTTTCAGAATGAGCGACCCAATCTGTTAGCTTAGAGACCGGCAAAATGATTCCAGTTTTCTTTGAAATGTCTTAACTCCTAATCTATTAACCAGCGACCTGCTGGTGCCCAATGGATGTGACAGAACAATCCAGGGAGAAACGCAGTTTGCAAAGTCAATAGAGCTACCAGGGTGGCAGCCTGGAGGCAGATAATTATTAGAAATGTCCTTGCAGCAGAGCTTGCAGTCTAATATTGATGGTTTAGTTTAGGGTCTCATTCAGGTTAGTGTCTGCAATTCTGCTCCATAAAAAAATGACCCAGTAGTTACCCGTGTGTCTGCGCGTCATCGGTACGTGTGGTGTGTGTCTGCACTTATGTGTGTCATGCATTTATCCTGTGTACAAAAAAACAGGGGGGTCACAATTGGTTTTTTTAGTGTTAATTAATAATAATCCATGAAATGCAGAGAAGTACAAGTATGTTAATACATGTGCCCTTTTTTGCACATCAATTGTCATCTGGGAAATAAGACTAGAATAGGACATGCCGCAGCGGTCTGTGTAGAAGAATGCATGAGATAGATAGATAGATAGATAGATAGATAGATAGATAGATAGATAGATAGATAGATAGATAGATAGATAGATAGATAGATAGATAGATAGATAGATAGATAGATAGATAGATATGAGATAGATGGATAGATATGAGGTAAATAGGTACATAGATATGAGAGAGAGAGAGAGAGAGAGAGAGAGAGAGAGAGAGAGAGATATGGGATATATAGACAGACAGATATGAGATACATACATGAGATAGATATGAAAAACATAGATATGAAATAGATAGATAGATATGAGATAAACAGATATGACAGAGATAGATGGATAGATAGATGGATGGATGGATATGAGATAGACGGATAGATATGAGATAGATAAATATATAGATAGATAGATATGAAATAGATAGAAATATATGAGATAGCTACATGAGATAGGTAGATATGAAATAGATAGAAAGATAGATATGAGATAGATGGATAGATGATAGATAGAAAGTTGTGAGCTAGAAAGATAGATAGACAGAGACAGATATAAGATAAATCGATGGATAGAAATAGATAGATAGATATGAGATAGATAGATAGATAGAAAGATAAATAGATATGAGGTAAATAGATGCATAGATATGAGATAGATAGACAGATAGATAGATAGATAGATATGAGATAGACGGATAGATAGATATGAGATAGATGGATAGATAGATATGAGATAGATGGATAGATAGATGTGAGATAGATAGATAGATAGATATGAGATAGATAGATAGATAGATAGATAGATATGAGATAGATAGATAGATAGATAGATAGATAGATAGATAGATAGATAGATAGATAGATAGATAGATATGGGATAGATAGATAGATAGATAGATAGATAGATAGATGTGAGGTAGATAGATAGAGATAGATAGAGATAGATAGATAGATAGATATGAGATAGATAGATAGATATGAGATAGATAGATATGAGATAGATAGATAGGAGATAGATAGATAGAGATAGATATGACATAGATAGATACATGTGAGATAGATGGATAGATATGAGGTAAATAGGTACATAGATATGAGAGAGATAGATATGAGATAGATAGATAGATATGAGATAGATAGAGAGATAGATAGATAGATATGAGATAGATAGATATGAGATAGATAGATATGAGATAGATAGATATGAGATAGATAGATAGATAGATAGATAGATAGATAGATAGATAGATAGATATGAGATAGATAGATAGCATTATATAAACTGTTTTTGGTGGAATTACGATTATGATCTGGGCTGAACATGGTATACTATAAAGCCAGCCTTGGATTACATGACTTAGGCTCTATTCACACGGGGCAGTTCGGTTGCAATAAAAAAACATCACCAAAAAGTGCCTTGGTGAAACCATGTGTGTTTACTATGTTTGTAGTTAAATGTGGCAAAAAAAAGACACGCAGTTTTGCAAATGCACTTTTTGGTGCGTTTTTTTTTTTTTTATTGCAAGCAAACTGCCCTGTGTGAATGGAGCCTGAGGGTGTTTTTAGGTGGGACAATCTGTCTGGCAACAGATTTCCGACAGGTCATCCCAGCAATCATCGTTCCTGTGTAAAATGTGTAAAATAAATGGAGGTGGAGCGGAGGCGAGGATCGTTTTGGCCTGCCCACCTCCATTCACAGTAAGGCCGCCTGCACATGGCAGAGCCGGATTCCACGTGTACCTGGTTACTTTCTCTTTCATCTGTACTGCGGATGGTTCGCACGGCTCACGGTCAGACATGCGCAGTACAGATTTTTTTTTAAACCACTGCTTCTCCAGCGTCACCACCTAGGGATGACACGGAATCTGCAACCCTTCCGCGGAAGGGTCGCAAATCGGACAGCTTCCATTGACTACAATGGAAGCCGTCCGTGTGGAATCTGCCAAAAAATGGAGCATGCTGCGATTCTTCTGCTGCTTGCAGAAATTGCAATTGGTATCCGCGAGTGTGCAGGAATAATCGATTTTCCATAGCAGGCTATGGGCAGTATTTGCTGAGGATCCGCAGTGCGGACCCCCGCCACAGATTCCACAGCAAATAGCCGCCCGTGACCAAGAGCCCTAAGCTGGCAGTCGTTCATAAGTGATCAGCTACCTGTTTACACAGAATGATACATCATTCTGTTTCTGCATGCAAGAATGCAAATTCTTGATCATTCTTCAGTTGGCGCATGCATTTACACTGAGCAATAATCGTTTAGCTTCATGCTGGACCGCGGGAATCCGAACGATAAATGTACCCTGTAAAAGCACCTTAATGAATGGAGTGCTTAGTTGGGCGGTTTCTCCGTAGTCATCGCCATAGGACTATTAAACTGCACTGCAGATCTATGTGACATGTAATATGATTCCTCAGCTGTTCTTGTACATGGAACAACATTACAGGCTCAAAGGAGCATTGGACAGCTCCCTTGTATAGTTATGTTTATGAGAACAAAGTTGCTTGGAAGTTTCTAGAACTTAGCAGCAAGTTCTTTTTCTAGAGCTACTTGTAACATAAGTTGTCTAAGGTGAAACATGAAATGCCACCTCCTCTCTCCTGTACACCTGCCAAAATGCTGCCATCTTCCAAGGTCCCCCCATTGGTGACACCTGAGGTGAAGTTCTCATGGATATGCCCCCCTGTAAGTGTCTCTGACTTTTAATTGCAGTTTATTTTTTAGCTCCTTTGAGTCCAATGATGGCAACATGTTGATTAATTTACATTGGTCTAGTATACTTTTTGATTTGCAACCTCCTGAACCTTTATTCAGCTCTCCGGGAAGACAAAGTGCTGCTGAGGCTCTCACTTAATGAAACACCAGTATAATTGTAGAACTATTGAGTCAGCACTTTGCTGTTTCTATAGGAACCCTGCAACGTTTCTTTTTTTTGTGCAGGAAACCACACAAATAGCAAAATTTATATGATTTTTTCCAGGGTTTTTTTGGCCCAGCACAGGAATAACCTGATTCATTGGCCATCATCCTCAGCAGGGGTGTGTATGAGCCTTGCGTGTAATAAAACGCTAATGTAACGGCCACTTCATATTTACCTTGGCTTCTCCCTCCATCCAAATCCTATTTATACTATGTTTTTAACACGTGAATTGCTTGAATCCAGCTGAGGAAAGATAAATAGACCTCGGCAAACAGGAGATACCTTTTCATAGTAAGAAAAGGGCACAGTTTTTAGTTTCGTATTAAGATTGTTCAATGGTGAAAGGATGCAAATTAATTTTTAAGCACCATACAAATTACCATATTTCAGAAAAAAACTTGTAGAATTACGCTTGCAGGCAAATATAAGTGAACCTTTTGAAATTACAAGATAACTAATGAAATGTAGTTTGATTTGATATCTACAGTAAGGCCGCCTGCACACGGGCGGAAATCCCGCGGCGGGATTTCCCGCGGGATTTCCGCCACTGAAAGCCTGCATAGGAGTGCATTACAATACGCACTCCTATGCAGACGGCCGCAGTTTGGCCGCGCGAAATGTCGCGCGGCAAATAAACCGTGGCATGTCCTATTTCTGTGCGGGGCTCGCAGAGCCTCGCACAGAAACGTCACTCACCCGGCCGCCGGCTCCGGTCTGCGCATGCGCCGGCTGCCCGGCAGCCGGCACATGAAAGAGCCGAGGCCGCCGGGCGCGGGTGAGTACGCGCTCATCTCTGCAGGCGCTCGGGTCCCGCGGCGAGAATTCTCGCCGCCGGATCCGACCCGCTCGTCTGCAGGCGGCCTAAATCTCAATTATAGATAAATACATTCTACCTAAACTAATAAACAGTGAACCTCTGTGTTAATACCTTTGTCTGATTCAAAAAAGGTGGTTCACTTAAAAAGAGAAGATCAAAAGTGTGAGTTTTACAGGTGCTTTGCTCATTACATAGAAGCACACAAATCCTGGTTACTGACAAATGTCTTCTTCTCAAGAAAAATTGGATAGCATGCACCATGCCTCAATGTAAACAACTTTTAGAAAACCTCAGAAGGCATGTTTTAAAGAAAGCTGGAGAAGAGTACAAAAGCATTGCTAAAAACCTTGGTGTACAACAATTTATGGTTAGACAAATTGAGAAAATTGAGGACTGTTGCTACTCTGCCTGCGAGTGGGTGTCCTGCTAAAGATTATGCCAACAGCACATTAGGGAGTTCTGAGAGAAGCGAAGAAGAACCCAAAGATAACTGCAAAAGACTGACAATACATTCTACAAGCCCCACTATTCATGTATCCACTATTAGAAAAAAACTGAAGAAGAGGGATGTTCATAAGACATAGAAAGAAACTGCTACTATCCAAAAAAAACATCTGGACAATCTCAAGTTTGCCTGAGACCATCCATAATGCTTCAGTTGAACACATTGTGGGGATCAGCAAAGTTGGAGGTGCGCGACCTTGTTCCTCAAGGAAGCAGAAAAGACTGTAAGGCCACTCTTACACATCCGTTTTGTACTGCGATTGCAAAAATGCACAGCATGCCCTGTTTACACACCAAAAGTGAATGGGACTGCGCAACAGGCAGTGAATGCATGTGTAATCGTTGCCAATTTGCGCAAGAAATGAATGGGCCACTAAAATGGCCGAAAAATGTCTGTGAAAATGTTGCGTATCCTCTGCCAAAAATACACTTACACCGTGTGAATGAGCCCTTAGACCGTTTTTCCAATTGAATGTTTGTTGGGGATTCATCATCATCCCTCTTGAGTGGTGTCAGTATTTGGTGTGTGTTGGGGTATGATTTATCATCATTGCAACCTGAGTGGAAGGTGAGTGCAAGGTTAAGGGAGTGGAAATAGATTCACCCTTGCAATCACTGTGCCATTCTGTGTACATGGCAGAAATTTAAAGGGGTTGTCCCGCAAAAGCAAGTGGGGTTATACACTTCTGTATGGCCATATTAATGCACTTTGTAATGTACATCGTGCATTAATTATGAGCCATACAGAAGTTATTCACTTACCTGTTCCGTTGCTAGCGTCCTCATCGCCATGGATCCGTCTAATTTCAGCGTCTAATCGCCCGATTAGACGCGCTTGCGCAGTCCGGTCTTCTCCCTTCTGAATGGGGCCGCTCGTGCCGGAGAGCTGCTCCTCGTAGCTCCGCCCCGTCACGTGTGCCGATTCCAGCCAATCAGGAGGCTGGAATCGGCAATGGCACGCACAGAGCCCACGGTGCACCATGGGAGAAGACCTGCGGTCCACCATGGGTGAAGATTCGCAAGGTAAGTAAGAAGTGACCGGAGCGCGGGGATTCGGGTAAGTACTATCCGTTTTTTTTTTTTAAACCCCTGCATCGGGTTTGTCTCGCGCCGAACAGGAGGGCTATGGAAAAAAAAAAAAAACGTTTCGGCGCGGGACAACCCTTTTAAGTCTTTACTTTAGTGTGCTTAAGGCACTCTGTGCAGCAAGGCTTTTTGCATGCACATCAGCATATTTTACTGTACTTTTTGTGCCCGCAAGGCACAAAAGGACATAGACACACCAATTTATATGGCTAATTAGTTCCAGATGTGTTCTTGTCAGGGCTCAAACCCACAACCTCCTGCACTCCAGTCAGTAGCTCTCCCTGATGAGCCATCCAACCTTCTGGACAGCTCCTTTGCTGGACCTTAGCCTGGTTTGTATTTTTCTGATCCAGTTGCCTTGTCTTGTCTCTACCCTGCTCTTGATTAGGCTAACTATAAAAGCTTGACCTTGCTTCAGACCCAGCGTTTGATTATTGTGCTCACAGCCTTCATCAAGCTTCAGCTCTACCTGCTCCTCTGCTATCAAACTGAGACCTCCTGGTACTAACTTCTGGCTTCCCCTCTGACAACACTACCTGCCTCATCCAGTTGTACTGTGACACAAGACCTCCTGTTGCTGACCCTTGGCTCTTCCCTCACTACTCTCCAGACCTGTGGCTGCTACACCTGAGGCTCCAACCCAGTGCCTGAAACCACTGCAGTTCTTTTTTCCAGTGAAATTATGGAGCATGCAATACCTCTCCATGCGTATTGAGCACCCCCATTGACTTCTATGGGGACCTTTTGGAAATTAGAGCATGCTGCATTTTTTTTTTGCACAATGGAAAAGTGCAAGAAAAATTTGCACAAGTGAACATCTCATTGAAATCACTAGCTTCTTTTCTCTGCATATTGCGCACACAAACATGTCCATATGAAGGGAAACTGTCACCATTTTTTGCAGCCCTCACTGAGAGCACCATATGCTTCTTGCTTGTATCTGTGCAGTAGTTCGTGAAAGACTTTTATTTTAATAGTAGCAGCCAGATGCAGATGTAGTCCTCCAGGCTGGCCACACCCACCGCGCCATCCAGCCAATTATTGGCAGCTCTATCACTATGCACAGTACTAGGCAGACAGCAGTCAATCAATCAGTGACTGGAGGGTGGGGTGAGTGGAGCTAGCCTGCAGTTCATGAATATCCAGGACTACTTTGAGTAGTCCTCTATGCATTTGCTGCTACTGATAAAATGCAAGTTTCTCCAAAACTACTGCACAGATCACACAACATATCACTGTAATCAGCGTGACAGGCAATACCTTATGCCACCCTCAGAGAAGGGTGCAAAAAATGGTGACAGGGTCTCTTTAAAAGATAAAATGTGAAGGACAGAGACTTTTCATTAACTTTTTATTGCATAGTTTCCTACTTTGCAAAACACTAATACAGAAAAATAAATAACACAAAATAACATACAAAATTGAGGTTGTTTCATAATAGAAAAGGTGAAAAACATTGAACAACCTTAAAATGTGTAAAACAAAAAAAAAACCTACTAAACTTTATCTGGTCATTAACAGAGTAACAATACATTGTCCAGGGGGCAGCTGAAGAAGCTAAAGCACTTCTACAACCTCTATCCGTCCGTCTTCAGCTGCCAAAAGGTGCCGAAAAGCAGCAAAGACAGCTGCAAGGGAACAGCACTTGGGTGAGCGCTGCGGCACACAGTGGGGGTCTCAGCAGTTGGACCCCCACTGATCAATACTTTGACATGTCCAAAATTAGTTGACAGTGCAAGTACTCTTCAAGGAAACAATTCTAGCAAATTTTCCCCAGAACTGCTTCTACTTATTGATGTCGCTTATATTCTGTAGAACCAACATATTCTGCAGTGTTGTATTAGCATCTGTCTAATCAGTCCCCGTCCTCAGTGGGGGTCACAGTCCAAATTCCCTTTGTCATATTCATGAGGGTCAATTAAATTCTGTGCATGTTCTGAGGTATGGTAGGAAAGCAGTGTACCCATAGGAAGCCCACACAAGCACAGTGAGAACATACAAACTCCAGCTCTACGGTGCTAACCACTGAGCCACTTCTTCTATGGAACATTACACAGCATATAAAAACACGTTTACAGTTATTACACGGGGTTTACTCCATTTTAGAACGCCGTGTTCCTAGAGCAGCTTCTATGGAACGTAAAAAACAAAAAATAAGAGTGTGATGGGGGTTTAGAAAAGTCCATTGACTATAATAAAAAGTTTTTCCAATATACTTGTAGCAAGAAAAACCCCATGGAAACTCTAATGTGTCAGTGTGATTATTATTCTGATACATATTATTAGCTCTGCTATTACCAGAATCTAATCTGATGATTATTATTACTCTCCTGCACATTTCCCGTGCCCCACTTGTTTGTACCACACTCACCACATAAAGCGGCCGGCACACTCATGTGTGGATCAAGTTATCCGTGTGTATTTCTCTCTGCTTATCCTGGCACATGACTATAATATATGCACCATAAAGGCGTCTGCGCCGCTGCTACTGTTTTCGGATTTGTCCGCCCCCAGAGCCTGTCTCTCTCCCAGCAGGACACCGTCTTCGTAATGCAAGCTACCCAAACAAAAATCCACGCTGACTGATATTGAACTGTTTTCCTTTGCCCATGGCATGGCTAAAAAAAAAAAAGTTTATGTTACTGTTGCTGTTAGCGTGTCATTTATTTTTTTGCCAACTGCAATACGCTACTCTCTCAGGGCGTCACTTAAAACCTTAACAGTGTTTTGTTCGGAGTGGCACAAGTTACTGGTTCTGCCCTTCCGTATAAATCAGGACCTTGTACACAGCGTCCTAATTTACCTTTTTTTTTTTGGAGTCGAGTAAGTAGCCGAGAGCCAGATTTATTTTACCGTGTCTGTCAGACATGATTCAGTGGGATTTGGAATAGGAGCTACTGTACGAGCCTCTTATTAGGAGTTGTTCAGGGTTCGGGATTATTTAATTTGGGCTAATATTTTATGAAATGGATTATAGGAGACAAATCAGAGATGACGATGCAATTGCAATAGAATTTAAAGGGACAATAAGCTTAAAAAAATGTGCTTGTAAAATTTTCTAAAAACATTGAGAATATGAAAAAATACTAATAACACAATTTATGTTACTGAGGGCTCAGTCTCCCGGGCGCATTGGTGCCCGTGTTACTGCAGGAGGAAGACGGCCGTACCTCAAGACGGACGTCTGTCTGCAGTGCCGGGAGAAAGAACATGTGACCGGCTTCGTTGCCGGTCATGTATTCTTTCTTCAGCGCTGCAGAGAGACGCCCGTCTTCAGGTACGGCCGTCTTCTTCCTGCGGTAAGGGCTCAGTCACACAGATGCATCGGTGCCTGTGTACGGGTGCCGATGCGCCCGTGTGACTGAGCCCTTAAACTGTTGCCAGATATTGTACCTGTATGTTGCTAGATTGTATAGGGATCATCACTAAAGACATCAATGAAATTGGTATATATGTCATTTTTTTACCTACATGGCAACCCAAAGGCCTCCATCATAACTTAGATAAACTGAAAAAATACTGCGCTCATAAGAGCTTCGCTCAGGGAGCAGGAACGGGGAATTTCCATGTACGAATGGCTCCATCTCAGGACGGAACCGATTGGCACTGAGCGGACCTCATTGACTATAATGCGATCCATACGGTTTCACACGGAAGAAAAAGTGCTGCATGCCGGATCTATGACGGAACCTTCGACCGGAGGTCCCAATGCAGATGTGAAGCCACCCAAACACATTTACATCTCTTGGAACTTGCTCTCTTTATATTTGAAGAATTAGTAGATTGTTCATAAACAGCAGACTGTAATGTATGTTTAGTGCTATTTTTTTTACCTCTCCTTGAAGTAGTAGACAGAATAACATGTCATGAAAAAATGTTTGCTTTCCTCTTAATTGTTTCTAGCACCCACTAGAGATGGCTTGTTGGCCAACACCAGTCTCATGCTCTTCAGTTAAAGTTCAGTTAGCCTATCATGCAACAACAGCTACCACAGATCAAAGACTATGCGGGGGATGTGGTTAGGACCCCCATCAAAGTCCATGCCTTGTGAGTTAACGGTGAAGTCAAGGGCTCACTTAGACACCACACCCCAGCTTCACCCACCTTGGCATCACCATGGTTCCTGGGATTCCATAATAGGGCATCATACAAAAGCAGTTTCCTATGATTACCATCATGCAGTGTGAGACTGTCCTTCACATTAGGAATTTATTTTCTGTTATTTGTATAACATATTAATCAACACTGTACACAGACTAAATCTACTCACAATCTACTCCCATTTTCCTCAGACTTACAGTCTACACACGCATACATGCTTTAGGGCCACAAATTCTGTTGCATACACACATACTGGGGCCACATATTAACCAAATTGCAATACTGGCTCATGCATCCACTTTAAGATGATTAAGATGATGCCTACCTAACCATGGACCTTATCCTCCATGTAACATTGAACATAGAAGGGGGTTCTTTACTGTAAGAGCAGTGAGACTATGGAACTCTCTGCCTGAGGACAGGGTGATGGCGAACTTGATAAAAAAGTTTAAGAGATACAATATTATACGTTATAGTTAGAGATGAGCGAGTATACTCGCTAAGGCACATAACTCGAGGGGGGCCGGCGGGGGGCGGGGAGGAACGGAGGGGAGATCTCTCTTCCCCCCGCTCCCCGCCGCAACTCACCTGTCACCGGCGCCGGCCCCCGAATCTTTAGAGACGAGCGGGGAGATACTGGGGTAAGGCACTACTCGCTCGAGAAATGTGCCTTAGCGAGTATACTCGCTCATCTCTAGTTATAGTCATTAATAACTACAGAAGGGTTGGTGATCGGGACTATTCCAATTGCCAGATTGGAGTCAGGACAAATTTTTTTGTCTTCTACTTCATTTTTTTTTTGCCTTCCTCTGGATCAACATTGGGGGGGGAGTAATAGGCTGAACTAGATGGACAAATGTCATTTTCCAGCCTCACCTACTACGTTACTAAGAGGGTCATTTTCAATCCTTTTCTCCAAGCCAGGCTTTTAATATTTCAGCTGCATTTCAATTCCAGCAATGCAGAAAAAAAAGGAAAGTGTGAGTAATTACTATATTTTGAGTTGACAGATGCCCCATTAAAAATTTGGAGTCAGGAACTGAATAAACTAGAACTGAAATTAGTTGCTCCATAGTAGTCATGAATACCTGTGATATAAAGCACATACGAGTGTACGTTTCCTTCCTATGTAATATACTCATTAGTGTTCTACAAGGTATTAGGTTTCTCTGATATCTGAGCGTATTCCGTACCAGAAGATTTTGTAGTTTGTAAGAACCCGCTGCCCTTTTAGAAAGTCCCACATTTTATGATAAAATCTGATCATGTTTACGGTCATGAGTATTAATCCTATAACCGAACATAAAAAAAAAAACACAAACAGGATCCAGTGGCAGACTACATAATACACCCTAGAGCAACACTTTGAAATGCAGTTCAAAAATCCATGGTTCAAAAACTAAGCAGCCGGATGTACTGTTGCCTATGATCCCCTCAAGTCAATATTGAGAATGATACCTTGCTCGGAAGGAATAGGTGCCAGCTCTTAATATGGCATTACTAAAGTAAACCTGTCATTTTCCCGAAAACCCGTCTGTATTTTAAAAAAAGAAGGCTTCCCCTGGGGCAAGGGAGGTGAAAGCCATAAAGTTGTAGGTTTCCAAAAAAAAATAATTTTTGTAAAAACAAAATATTATTTGTAGATTTAAACATTTGGTATTTCTCTGCAGCCGGCACGCTTAGAATTTCATTTTCTATCAAATATTTATTTGGTTTTTAACATAACTCTTCTGACCACAGAAAATTCAATTACTGAAAACTGTAGCTATCAAATTGATCGAATATGAACAGGTCTTTATGGAGAGTTGGCAGCGGGTTTCAAAGTTCAGAGAGTCCCTTTCTTTGCGGAATGAGAACACTTATCTCTTGGGAATCATTAGTGTTTTATTTGTACTTTTTAGTTAGGACTTAACTATTTGATAACTACAGTCAATTTCAAAGTTGCAGTCACCATTTATGAGACATTCCAGAAGGATTAAAGGGGTTGTCCCGCGCCGAAACAGGTTTTTTTTTTTTTCAATAGCCCCCCTGTTTGGCGCGAGACAAACCCGATGCAGGGGTTTAAAAAAAAAAACGGATAGTACTTACCCGAATCCCCGCACTCCGGTGAGTTCTTACTTACCTTGCGAAGATGGCCGCCGGGATCTTCACCCACGGTGGACCGCAGGTCTTCTCCCATGGTGCACCGTGGGCTCTGTGCGTTCCATTGCCGATTCCAGCCTCCTGATTGCGCGTCTAATCGGGAGATTAGACGCTGAAATTAGACGGAACCATGGAGACGAGGACGCTAGCAACGGAACAGGTAAGTGAATAACTTCTGTATGGCTCATATTTAATGCACGATGTATATTACAAAGTGCATTAATATGGCCATAGAGAAGTGTATACCCCCACTTGCTTTCGCGGGACAACCCCTTTAAAGTTTTTCCAAGATTTGAAAAATGGGCTTACTTCCCTCCCCCCCCCCAGAAACAGAACATCCATTTGGATCAGGATGAGTCGCAATACCAGATTCAGTCTGTGGACAAGAGAGGCGCTATCTCTGAAAAAAAAGCAGACCCTTTTAATGAATCACAGACAGCCACTTTAGGTTTTCAGTTAAATGGACTAAATCGCATCATCATTTCTAAAATGTTTTATACATAAAGCTATTTAGTCCCACGGAGAAATCCCTTACAGAACCCTGACAGAGGGAAATGCTAATAATGAAATGTTCTCATATTGACTTCACAATCAACTTGCAAATGAACACAATGCACTAATGTGGTCCTCAGTAACTTCCAAATGAAATCTCCCATGATTTCACATGACTTGATGCATACTATGTAGCCTGGGTATACTGAGCCAATTACCAGATTTACCCTGTATCTACTAAATGTTATCTATTGGGATTGAAGCTTAATGCACACAATTAAAGAGGGAAAGACGGAATTACCTGTTGCGAAGCATTTTTCTTGTCACAGACAGAACATACAACATATGAAAGGTATTATACTTGAAGGCAACTTCAAAACCCAACGTCATTGAAGAATTTGGGAATACAAGTTTATAACCATTTTTGATGCTATCAAAAACGGAATGAATCTCGGAGGGGGGCTTTTTGCATCAGTGGAGGATATGAGAATATGATAAACCTAAAGTAGAGCTAACATGCTGACCTGGTGATCTTCTGACATCAATTTAGAGACCCTAAAACTTTCACATCCCTTGTCACTGGACTAATCAAGTATTTACTGTTCTGCTTATCCCTTTCTGCTATTTATCTAAGTTCTAATTAATCACACCATGTCTGTGCCTTCTTATCTTGCTCTGGAATTCTTTTTAAGTGCACATTAATCTTACCATGTGTTTGCCCTTTCATGTGATCATGTGTAAATGCATTATATGCATATGCCTTCAGACCTGTTCCATTATGCCTGATGAAGAACCCTGAGTAGGTTCGAAAGCTCGCTATAACATCATGTATTTTTGTTAGCCATTAAAATGTATCAAAACTACAAGATTACTTGGTTTCTCTTACTGAGAACAATCACATGAAGCGGAACGGAGTTGGCAGACTTCCAGTGATCAAAGATGGAAAATCTAATAACTAGAGATGAGTTTACCGAACCTATAGAACCAAAATTTGCGACAAACTTTACTAAGAATTTAGTTCGATGAGAACCCAAAGTTCAGGCAGCCGGTTTCTCCTGAACTAGAGGATCATAAAACCCCCTAAAACAAGTATTAATAGGGAGGTGGAAAAAAAAAAAATAGGGGTGGAGCTACCTGAATGAGTGAGTGATTTGGATAGATATAGGCAGAGGAACGCACAGAAGATATGATTCTTCTCTCTCGTTAAGATGGTGGATCATGGAAAAGACCTAGTTTTTTGGGTGCAGCCAACCCAATGATAGTCGCACTGACTGAAATATAAAGTTCAATACAATACAAGAAGTAAACTCAGCTTCTCCATTTTATTTTATACCACCATAAAAAGACACGTTTCGGGGCAATGCCCCTTCCTCAGTTAGACCATGTACATACCAACTACTAACACAAGGTGTATCCCAGCTATAATTATTGTAGAGAACAGAAAGTTACAGGCTATTATTAGGCTTAGTGGTCAGAATGAAAACTGCAAGATATTAGAATTTTTTAAAATATACATAGGTAGTGATATAAAAAAAAAGAAAAAGGCAAAATTAAAAAAAATAAAAAATAAAATATATATATATATATTTATATTTAACATATAAACTGGATGTAACACTTATTAATTATATTGACACATTCCCATTAATGTTATGACGTAAACAAGTATTAAACCCCTAGATTTTTGTGGATTACAAATATCAATTAGGGCTCCAACATGGCACCAATAGATTTCTATGTACCTCTATATGCTTTTGATTTTATACTACTGTATGTATAATATAAAATACGGTATGCTCCATCAGATGTTGGCTTACAGTTACTGTCCTCTAGAAGCATTGCTTTAAAAGGAGAATAACTCCATAATACAGTACTGTATGGAGTGCTATACAGTAGCTCACATTGTGCTACAATACAGACTTGTAATTTATATTTTTTCTTACATAGAAGTGGAGAATAAACAGAAATGCAACGTTTGAACATGTCCCATGCATAATTATAGAGGAAACCTTTAAGAAGGATGTCTGGGACTTTGGCCAATCCTTTTTCATTAGGCAGGTTCCTCATTTCAGAGATCTGAAATCAATGGTTGGCCATGTAATGTGCAGATTACTGCAGGCCTCTGGAATACAGAGCTGCTCTTTGCAGGAGTCATCTGCTCTCTCTAATATAGGTTAAGAAGGTTACATTTGCGCTAGTAAGCAGACATACCTATTAGTAATAATGGTGTTAATTCATTTTTCAAGGCACTGTTGGACTTAAATCTTAGCAAATTCTGACAGTCAGCGTAAACTGATGGATTGTTTCTCAGCTCCTTCCTTAGCATGCTTCCTTGTTGTGAAAAGGAATTCACTGCCTTTCCACTGAGCTATTAAAGAGGGCTATATGATAGTGTCAGGGAATAATAGAGGAGATCAGAAGAATAGAGTGCAGGGGGAATAGGATCAGCAGCTACTCAGAGAAAGGATGAGATAGACAGAGAGACAGCTGTGTAGTATTGAGTGGGTGTGGTTATACTACACAGCTTCTGAATGAGAAGATAGGAGGAGTTAGTTGCGCTTGTGCAGGTTCATGACAGAGACAAACTGAGACAAACAGATCAGTACTTGGAATGCCCCACAGCCAAAAATGTAAATATGGGAGAGCTTGCAAATTAAGGATGATGCTTTCTAAATGAAT
Source organism: Eleutherodactylus coqui (assembly GCF_035609145.1). NCBI lineage: Eukaryota > Metazoa > Chordata > Amphibia > Anura > Eleutherodactylidae > Eleutherodactylus > Eleutherodactylus coqui. Next base: position 112,845,621 of record NC_089849.1, read on the forward strand.
GAAAAGAAAAACTCAATGCAAAAATCACAGATAAGTCTATTATTTTTTGCAAGGACTTAGTAAGATATGTGTGTATTGATTTTTCATGCATATAAGTTTCTAGGGCCTTTAAATCTATTATTTTAAATGATTTCCTCTTTAAGGTAGTAACAAGTTCTTATAAATGTACAAGTTCTTATAAAAGTATTCCCAATTTGCATTAGGTTAGGTTGAATTATGCATTTTTGATCATCCTGTGGCAGCAGAAGTACAATTTTTTAGGTCCCCTAGATACAACCAAACAGACAGGTAACAAGCAGTAATTAACTAATCAATCAAGTAATCAATTAGCATATCACTTAAAGAAAGGCAAAGGGCTTAGACTCAGAGCTCATTCACACAGGCTACAAAATCACACAGCCATTAGCTAGTGCTGCAGAAAATCATCTGAATGGAAGATCTTCTGCAGTGCTAGTTGCGAGGGTTAGGGCTATTCACAGGGCTGGGACTGACTGCAAAGATGCACTGCTAAAGAGAGAGAGATGGAGGGAGTCCCCCCCCCCCTCATCTCTCTCTCTCTCCAGTGAAGGGAAGCCCCACGTCGGAGATGAACGGGGTTCCCCTGGGCTTGCCTTCATCACCAAGGATGCCCTCCATCTCATTGCGAGGCAGGGGAGAATAAGGAAATCCCCAGCAGCGTAATGCGGGGATTCGCCTGCAGGGGAGAATAAGGAATTCCATATTCTCCATTGCAGGGGAACTCCAGCATTGTACTGCTGGGGAATTAATCTACCTTTGCCAGCCGCCTTGTATATTCCCCCATAGAAGTCTATGGAGGCTTCTGCGATTTCCTGCCAAAAGATATGTCAAGACTCAAGACATATTTCTTCACGCAGCAGGGAATTTCAGTCACTGAACTCCACCTCTGATGTCCTATCTTTTTTGTTGACACTGCTACAAATCATTCATCTGAAGGTTTCCATAGGAAACCATTGGTTCTATTAATCGCAATTTTTTGAAGCATGTGACTTAGCTGCAGAACATCATCCATGGGAAGGAGGCCTCAGTGTATTTTTTTCTTCTCTCCAAGCAGGATCAGGAGACAGGCTTCTTCCTTGTTAGGAATTGTTGGTAATTGTTTGTAGGATTCTTCTCAGCGGTCAAAGACCTCATCAGACACCTGGGTCTCATCAACTATAAAAACAATTATAATGCTTTCTCCAGATCATTTGTGTGTCAATACCAGCTAGAATCCAGTTCATTTTTCTTTTTATTCCTTGAAGAATTCACAGTGAAGTCTGCTCTTGAGTAAGACTCTACAGATAGGGAACAAGGAGTCTATTCCAAAATATTCGTAGTCCAAAAGTGAGAAGGCAAGTGAAGTCTGGTCGTAGACCTTGCCTTCCTCAACCAATTTGTTCACAAAAAGAAATTCAAAATAGAGACCATCAGCTCAGTCATCACAAGAAGACGACTGCCTTGCCACCGAAGAATTCACGGATGCTTACCTACAACACCAAGGTCCTAATAAGGTCCTAACAAAGGACAAAAGGCAAGCAAAGCCACTCTCACAAGATGGATTAGAGGGCCAATTGAAAAAGTTCAGACTTCTCAGGGCCACATTTCCCTGTGTATATCAGTGCACATTCTAGAGCTACATCCTGGGCTGAAATTGCACATATACTATTAGACCAAACCTGCCAAGCTATAACTTGGTCACCTTTACCCTTACTACAGGCTGGACGCAGGCGGCATTGATGCAAGATTATTCTCAGGAAAAAGCATCAAATTGCGGAAACAAAGATGCGAGTTTGCCAAGTTTTTCTCGCAGCAAAATCGTGATTGCCAGTGTGAAGAAGCCCTGAGGAGCATTCACAAGATTGCGTTCCTTGCATAAGTTTAGTGCGATGTGCACAAAACCTCCACGGATATGAAATCCATTCTTTTGAATGAATTCACACAAGCGATTCCACAGCATGTTCTATCTTTGGGCGTTCCCTCTGAAGGCCTCTCCCAGTGTGACCTCCAAAGACATCACATGGCGCTTGCATACGAGTGCTATGCAATTTTTTCATGTGCACAATTAATCAAAGATGCTTTGCTTCACCATGAAAATCACATGATGTCAAGAGCGATATGGCGACACGTTTCTGGGCCGGGTATCACACTTGCACATGTGAACGTAGCCTAACTGGGAATGTAAGCCAAAGCCAGAGCCTTCTCTAGAAGGTAAAGCGAATCATACATACTACTAGGTGCTCTTCCTAAGGGCACATTCACACGAACAATACTCGCACACACGTTTTTTAGGATAGAACGCGCGCAAGACTCGCACGAATATAAAGTACATTCTTTTGAATGGATTCACACGGGCGATTTCGCAGCATATTCTATCTTTGGATGTTCCCTCAGGACACTTCGCCCATTGTTTTCAATGGGACCTTCAAAGACAATAGCATGGCACTCGCATGATGTGCGATGTGCATGTCAGTGCGATGCAATGTTTTCCATTGAAGTCAATGGGAAAGACCTGCGATAGTTTCATGTGTGTGAAAGTCGCAAGTTTACAGAAATGATTCAATGTGATTTTTAACCAAAGATGCATTGCCACGAAAATCGCAGGTTGGCAAGCAGGATATCGGCCTGAGTTTCTCAGCCCAACATTGTGCTTGCCTGTGTGAACATAGCCTAAGGAAGAACTTTTACCTCTTTTGACCCAAGGGATACTCTAGTTATAGTGTCTGGTGATATGTCATTATTTCCTTCCCTCAAAATGACAACATGAATACTGGAATCCATTTGTTGTGGAAAGACGTGAGGTCCCAGCAATCCATGGTTGGAGCGGTCCACTAGAAGACCAAATAATCCTCGAGTGGGCCTAATGCAATTCTGACACAATAATGTGGTCAAACAAAAACAGAGCTCATGAGATTTAAAAAACAACTGTATTCAACATAATAGATCATTGGCCCTCTTCATTTTTTTGGCCTTATTTCTCAAAAAACTGTTAGCCTCTGTATTGATATTATATAGATGTGTCCTTCCTTACTTTTGCTCATCGTTGGACATTTCCTGAGATATGTGGCATAAGATGACAACCTTTGTGATACTCTCTGTGAGGACAATATAGAGTGGTAAGGGAGCAGAAATGCAGTCCTAAGTGCTCACTCGCAACCTGAAGGTTGCCTGTTCAATCCCTGCAGGGTTCAGGTAGTCGGTTCAAGGTAGACTCAGCCTTCCATCCTTCCGAGGTCAGTAAAATGAGTACCCAGCTTAATGGGGGGGGGGGGGGGGGATAAGCAAATTAATTGGAAGCGTTGCGAAATAAGTTGGCGATATACAAATAACAAGATTTATTAAATTTTTTTATACATTTGTCCAACTGTGGCCACCCAATGGTTGTGATGTGAGTTTCAGTCAGTTGAAAGTTCTGCTTGCATGTCACTATGTATAACAAGAATTAAAGTTCCTAATTTTTTTAAAAACAGTTAAAGGTGGATACATTTGTAGGCACGTACATCTGCTATACCACTGCATGGGGGGCACTCAGTAATTTGCATCTGTGGAACCAAGGTACTGAAGTCCAAAACCAAAAATTGCAAATTCCCACTTGAGGAAGGGCAGCGTTGGAAGTGAAGTCCAACAGGAAATAGTATAAGGAAAGAGCCTTCTACCAGGATTAGGAGGAGCATGTGTTCGGCCTACCTGTAGACCCAGAGAATGACTTCAATAGAATGACTTTTTGTCAGGCTTCACGGCAGCCTAAAGGGTTGAGGTCTCAGATGACAGTTATTAAATGTGGTCTGGGGAATCCATAAGAGGAATGGAGTTTAGATATGATGATGTTGTCATTAATATAGTATCTTGATGAACATTGAAAAGGACCAAGGCATCACATTGTGGCTAGAGAAAGTAATATAAGTGATATTGGTCAGCAAAAAATAGCCTTGAAATTCATTATCTCCCTGTTGGATTTGGATTCTAAGTGACGTACATTTATGTTTCTGCTATTTATCAATATTGTACGTCTGGATTGGGCATTTTGAAATCTAATGAGAAAGCGCCTAGAAAATGTAAGTATACAATATCCTAGACATGTACTTGTCATCATAGCCTTGAAAATGCCGGTATGGGTGGTATGGAATGCTCCTCGTGGGCAATTCCAAATACCCCAGATAACAAAATACATTTCATTTCTTACCAAAATTCTCCTAAACTTTGAGCAGACTGCCCAATATCTTATAAGATCTGTAACACACAATTAATCACAGTCAGGATAATCTCACGTGAGTGTAATATGGACGCACTTCTACAAACGTATTATAGCCGTAAGTTTCAGCCCGTCTAATATAAGAAGCATTTTTGCTCTAATAAGGGCGCCGATATGCATCCGTATTACGCTTCTGTGAAATCAGCCTAAAGACAAATTATCAGATTGTGGTTTGTTCTTATCGAGAAAGTATTAGATGTTTCTCTAACCTTAAATTGCACATTTATTTCCTAAATCTGTTCTGTACAGAACGAGACGTTTCTTAAGGTCTTAAAAAAATGGGAAAAAAGTAAAGTTTGTTTTAGACATTAGTGATCTTTTTCCTGCTATGGTAACCCATACAAGATACAGTATGTTTCCCTGCCAGGCTGGAATGTGTATGTGGTGCAGTATATTGATATGCTTGGGTAAGATCCCACTTTTAATTTGGATGCCACACCTGTTCGGTTGTGGATGTTGCCCTAACGCTCAAGATAAAGACTACATTTTTGGGGAACACCCCTCGCCTTAACCGGTGAAGGGAAAGAAAAACATGGGTTTTCCAGTAAACCCACTGCTCAGCTTGTTCCCCGAGAACATAGAACAAATAAACACAGTAAATGTAATGACGATGGAGAAGTAACACAAGCAGGAACAGAGCAGCGTGCAAGAGGAAAAAGGAACTTTCTCTATTTTTAGCCAATGGGGCCGTTCTCTGCCAAACTTCTTATAGTGAAAATAGAAAGTAGGGTTTCTCTGATGAACCCCAAGCCATCCCGAAACCAGAGGCAGCCATTAATGTGTATTTATTACAAACGTTTTAAAGAGGTAGTCCCATCTCGGCTTTTCATAGCTGGGATGATAATCCTCTGCTATAGTCACTGGAGACCCGGACGGAAATTACGAAAACAGCTGAGTGCTTCAGCTCAACGCAGTTTGTGTGGCATCCACTGAAATGAGTGGGACTTATGGAAACAGTGTAGTAGAGTGCGCCACACTGTTTCCGCAGCTCTTAGGCACTTCAATAGCAGCTACGCAAATAGCGCTGTGCTGAAGCGCTTGACTGTTTCCCACAGGTGGTTGGTAAAAAAAGGGCAGGGTGTTCCCATATTGGTTATGAGAAGCCTAGATGGGAACAGGTGCTGAGAGGTTTCCTCAGGGGCTTAACTATAGGGGATGCAATTGCACCTGGGCCCAGGAGCTTTAGGGGGCCCATAAGGCCTCTCTTCTTTATATAGGGAGCCCAGTACTATGAATAAAACATTATAGTTGGAGGACCTGTTACAGGTTTTGCATTGGGGCCCCCAATTATAAGTTACACCTCTGGGTTCCCTTTAACCCTTTCCAAACCACTGTCTGACGTCTTCCTACATTCTGATTGAAGCTTGTACAGCTCTAATGTCAGAAGACGTCTGACAGGGTATTCTTACCATCTATTGCCAGCCGCTCTGCTGTTGCAGCCTCTCTGGCGCACACACACTGGCTTTAGCCAGCAGATGGCACCGTTGCATAAAAGCATTTGTTGAGCTCTCTATCTCAGGATTTGCTTGAATATCCCAAAATATTATTCAAATAGAATCCAGAGAGGAACCACTGATTTCAAAGAGGAAAAGAGAGACCGGTTTGGCCTCCATTTGGATGTATCCATCAGGGGTGCCTGGTTTTACTTTACTATTTCATGAAGAGGCAACTAGTAAAACAATGTATACTGTGGTGGATACAGTTCTTTTTTACAATCATAGCCTATAGGCGACAGATGCCACTAAGTGGCATCAATTAAACGTATACATCCAAGGTTTCTATCAGTCATCCTCCCTACAGAGGCCACAGATAAGCAGTGCAGGGGCAATATGAGAGGAGACTCATTTTACTGTCCTGTTGGAAAAAGGATTCGTTTTTTCCCCCAACAATGCAAGTCTATGGCAAAATGATGTTATGCTATAAGCACCCTGTTGCGCCATTCATTTGGAAGTCCTTTTTTTTTTTTTTTTAAATAAACTTGTAGTTTTAAATTAGCACCTTTGAAAAAGAGTGAAAAAGCCCTCCAAAAAACCGATCTACTGGAAATGGATGCAAACTTGCAAACTAATACAACAGATTTTTTTAAGGCGGACTGCTGCTGCTCTTGAAAAGCTTTTTGTTGTTTCCTGTAAAAAAAGTAATTTTTTTAACGTTGTTTCAACGGGATACAAAAATGTGGTGTGAATGTAGCCTTACAGCAACTAATAACTTGAATATTCACCAGCTCAACACATGTTCCATTACTCGGCAGCGAGACAAGCCGGTAGAGCCTGGGCGGATTCATGTCTAGGTTTATCCATAGGGACATATGGGGAAGAGCCCCTGCTCCCTGTTACAAATGTGAGCATTAACCCAAAACCTGTTTCTGTTTTCCTTTATTAGAAAAAGCTGTTGGCTTTCGAAAGCAATTCCAAATCCATTAACTTGCTGGCCTTAAAGAGGGGAAGAAGGTAACTGAAGATTTTATAAGTTGATTTCTGCAACCTTAAAGAGCCGTCCATAGGTTTCAAGTGGAGATCCATTATAGCATTATGACAGCTCCATTACCAGCCATTGGAGTCATGACTTGGGGTTTTGCTTGCGGAACATAAGAGGAAACAGTTAAATGTCTGGTTTCAGTCTGCATTCTACTGAGATTTCCCGGTGTGTGTGAATAATCAGCATTACACAGTCGCCTTCACTTTGCTGTTTGCATTTTGTTATTTTTCCATCCCGATTCCCCTTCTTTGCTTAAAACCACTTCATATTTTGCTACCTTTAATTGCAAAAATACAACAAAAAAACTGAAGCTGCAACCAAGCCAACGCAAGCCGTAGCGTACATTTACTTACCGGAATTTTTATTTCCGTAGGCAGCACAAGCACAAATGGTTAGGTCCCCTTGGTACAGTCAAGCAGAAACAGGTTAATTAGCACTAATTAATGAATCAATTAATTTACCCTATAAAGCAAAGCAGAGGATGGCCAGTTCACAGGAGCAATTGCGATTTTCGGTCATGTAAGTAAGCAGCGCATTTATGTGACCAGAAATTGCTGTTCCTGCGGGTTTACTGGGATTTCAGCAGCACCGAGAACGTAGCCAAGGAAGCTGAAAAAAAATCAAATACTCCCCCAGTAGGCGCCGTCCGCTGTCCATGCAGGCTTCCAGGCACTCGTCTCTGCCTGCAGAGCATCTCCTGCTGGTAACACGGTTTCAAGACCATGACTCCAGCAAGAAAGTGCTCTGATTGGCTTAGCCGTGAGCTATTCATTCATTGAATGGCTGTGATTGGTGCATCCAGCGCTGGATTAGCCAATCAGAGCAATCTCTTGCTGAAGGCGGGGTCTTTAAACCCAAGCACTAGCAAAAGATCCTCTGTCAAGTGCCCAGAGCCCTGGAAAGCAGTGCCAGGGATCAGACAGTGCCAGCATCGGTCAGTATAACTTTTTTTTTCAGTTCAATGGGCAACGCAAGCCTGAAAATGGCCAAAGATAGGACTTGTATCGCTGTCAAAGCGCAGCGTTGAAGATGCTTGTGTGAACAGCTCCAGTGAAATGAATGGGAGTGTTGTACAATGTTTAGCGCAGCGCTGATAAAGGCAGCACTAAACGCTGTAAATATGTCTGTGGGAGGAAGGCCTTAAATTCAGTATATCATAATAAAGCAATATAAAATTATAACTTAGGGTGGAAGACTTGTGTTGCCTACAGACTCCAGAAAGTAGAAATTTCGGTAAGCGAATTTACACTTTCCTGATCGTCCGCCGGCCGCACAAGCACAAATGGGATTTGTAGAACAATAAAACTTTGAGTGGGATAGCGGATTGTTGCACTCTGTTGTGCATCCAGCAGTGGAGCTGGAGACACGGCCGGAGGAGTGCTTGCACAAACACTTTCTGAAGTCCTAGAAGTGATGCTCCACCCAGCGTGACTGAAGAAGGGGTTCACCTCGAAACGTGTATCCTATGCTGGTTTTTAATATATTCAATAAAAGGAAAGTCGAATAATATATCCTACCGCCCCACTATCTTTTCTGGGGAGTTGCGCCTCTCCACCAGTCTAAAACTTTTCACATAACCTTCTAATAGGTGGCGCTGTAGAGCTATTGTTCTGTCTTCTCATTTGTATAGAGTATTCCTTTAATGCTGTAAGTGTACTTTCTAGACAGAAGGTTGGAGTAAGGGAACACACATGAACTAAATTAAAACTATTGCAAGTTGCCATACGTAAGTGAAGAATGTGCGGTTTCCCTTTGCCTGCAAACATGTATTGAGCAGCAGCAGAATAAGACATGATACATTTCATCCGAATGGTAACGTTTGTTACAGTTGTGAGGCCGAATGTGTCTAAGCATGCTGAGAAAACCAGGGAAATGTTCAGGTGATAATTTTAGATCCTGGACTCTTAGAGATGAGATTGTTTGGCAGTGAATGTCTTGGAAGTGACAGCGGGGAGGAGGTACTAGACAGGGAGGTGCAGAGTATCATGTGAGAACCAAGAGCTCCCCGCAGGAATAATCCACCCATCTCACACACAGGCCAGATTCTTGTCTGGCTCTACCCAAAAGGTAGAGTTCAATGCAATTAAATGTTGTGAAAAGAGCATCTTCTTCCAGAGGCTTAACTATCTATAGAAGGATGATGATTACTTCCTTCCTCGTCTGATCATTATTCATGGGGGGTGAGGGGGGGTTTGACTTGCTCATTTATTTGAGGTCGCACTGTAATAATACGTTCCAACGCTCTAGTAGGGCTGCGGGGGAAAGATACACCTATTCATGGAAACAAGCAGGGATCTTCGAAACTAGTGATGCATTGAAAAAAAGTATATTAGAAAGTTGCATAATGAAGCAGGTGACGGTTACGTGATGTCGCAGCGGTGACAGACCGGAGGCGGTGGCGGCACATTTTTAGCAAAAATAAACTTTACTGAACAGCAGCCGAATAAACGGCGCTTCACTGCACTTGTGTGCTTAAAAGTTGGACAATAACTCTTCAGGAGTTAGAATTGTTCTTAAGGCCTGCGTCATATTTGCGCATGAAACGTTTGTGCACGCAATACGCAGATAATATAACCCATTGATTTCAATGGATTCATTCCCAAGAGCGTTTTTTAAATGCGCATTTATGCGGTGTTGATCGATAACACCGGAGACCAATTAGGCTGCACAGCCAGTTCAGTCGAATGTGAACGGGTCTGGCAGCGCAGAGAAGTATGGAAAAATACGCAAATAAGAGCATGAAGGCCCGCAATAGCACTATCTTCAAAGCGCTATTTCGTCACGCTATCGCAAGCATACGTATGCCTACACTCGTCTGCAGGAGCCCTAAAAGCTTGTGTGAGCAATACGCAGAAAATATAACCCATTGATTTCAATAGGTTGTTCTTATACACAGCTTTTGCCTGTGCGGCATGCTCTATTTTTCTGCACATTTGTGCAAGGAAAGAACACATCTGGTTGAGCGCATTGGTACGTTTTTTTTTTTTTTTGCGTGCATAAAAATGTTGTAAAAACTAAATATGCAATGCACAAAAAACGTACCACAAATACGCATTCGCTCGTGTGAATCTGGACTAAAGGGCAGTACTCCATCCTCTACTGCGAACCAAAATGTCATCTCTGACTTATCAACTGGCGGCGGTAAGGCTCATGTCTCATAGGCCTCCTCTAATTCCTCACAGCTGTCTCACCATCTACTATAAGGCTACATGCATACGAGCGTGAAATTCGCGGTAGTTTTGTGCGTTGCAAGATGAATACAACTTGTGCGAATATGAACTCCATTCTCTTGCATGAAGTCACACAAATGAGCAAAGCGATGCTGCGAGGTAAATAAAAAACCGCTGCATGTCTTATTTTTTTTGCGTTTCTCAGATTCTGGGACCTTAAAGACATCGCATGGCACTCGCATCCGAATACGATATGATGTTTTCCACTGAAATTAATGGAAAACACTTGCGATCCTCTATCTCACATGAAATGCGCACGAGGATCGGAATTTCACAGGAATTTTGCATGAAAAACACCTAACATCCGTGGGTAAAACACATCTGTTGACATGTGTGATAGCGGGCCAAGCGTCTGGCCCAAGTGAATGAAGCCTTAAGCTGTGCTTCCTCATCCGTAGACCCAACGTTTCCCACTCTGTAGGAGCCGCGTCCTTTCCATACAGAACGCGCAACGTTGTAGACCCCATCCATATCCAGAAGTCTCCCCCCATAATAACCCGCATGAATACGTCTTTAACAGCTGCTCCACTTTTACAGGCACCTTGCTGCGCCATTATATCCCTCATGGTGAACACTTTACATGGCATCACACACAACATAACCTCATTACATTACATGGCGACTACCCTGCACGGCCTCGCATTGAAGTATCTGGAGACAAAACTTAAAGGGGTTGTCCGGCGAATTGAAGTTAATCTAAGCACTTCTGTATGGCCATATCCATGCACTTTGTAATATACATTGTGCATGAAATATGTGCCATACAGAAGTTATTTACTTACCTACAGGGGGCCCCTCCCTGTGTTGGCGACTCCGTTGTCCTGGCGCCGACCAACAGTCGTCTTCTCCTTGCTGGAACAGTCGCGCTTGAGCAGTAGCAGTCTTCTTTCTTGTGGTTCAGGAGAAACAGCTGCGACCTGACTCCTCCCTCGGCCGGCCTCTCATCCATGTGAACACCCTCCTGCATGTGGTGCCGACCAGCCAATGAGGTGGCTGGAATCGGCAGTGCATACATTCCAACTGAGCGGAGAGCAGGACCAGAGAGGTGCCCGCCTACCGCGATGACGTCGGTCACTTGATCATGTGACCGACGTCATCGGGAGCGCGCACGTAGTGCTAGCACAACCGTGGTGCACCATGGGAGAAGACCAGCAGCGCCATCTTGAAAAGGAAAATTTTATAACTTCATAAAAGGTGCTACAGGTTAGTGAACATGAGATTTAAAAACGCATTACATGGCTATTGTATGCCCTTTGCTCACCAGGGGGACTGGGCAGAAACAAAAATTTACGTTTTCCCGCGGGACAACCCCTTTAAGGGGTATTCCAGTTGTGATACCAGATATGAAGGGTGTTTGCACCACGGTTATGCCTGGATGGCTTTGCGTATAAATTGTGCGGCCTTTACCTTCTTGTCCTGTTCCCCATTTTTGATGTTTCCCCACATCGCTATTTTCCTGGATGGCTGCGCATCCCGCCGAGAAGCTTGAAACTACATTTCCCACAATTCCCTGCTTTGTACTTCCTTCCTGATCATGCCCCGCTAAGGGCTGGTAGTCAGCAATCCGGTCCAGAATACTGAATAGAAAAAAAAAAGTCGCCCCTTGTTGTTCCTACTGAGCAAAACCGACCTGTATCACTGGAATGTCTGCTGGGTAACCTGGGAATAAACATTTCTGAAGGGCCATGTAATGGATTATTGACCTATAGACACAAAATCCAAAAAGAACCACACTGCCAACTTTAGGAACATTTGATTATTTAGCACTCATTTGACAGCAACTTTGCATAACTGGAATCCCTTTAACTACACTTGTGATATCACAATCCCTACGAGTCCAGAACCCTGGTCAGGGATTTTACATTGCGCAGTCATGGGGATAGTAGTACACTCACACCTGCTCTCTGCAAAAGACAGTTCGCTTCCACTTCTCTCTTCGTCTGTGCCATATCTGATATGCTGACTTCTTCAAGCATGTGTTGCACTTGGCTCTCGCTTCAGTAGTCTGACTGCCTTTTCGTCTTCATATGCACAGCTCGGCCGACCATTCGGCTCCCCTCTAGATTCTCTCCTTATTGTAATAAGAGTCTTACAATACATTATATACATCCAAAAATGGAATCAACAAAAACTACAGTACGCCACACAAAAAACAAGCCCTCTAACGGCCATATCGGTGGAAAAATAGAAAAGCTATGGCTTCTGAAAAGTAAAGATGAAAATCCCCCCAAAAATGGTTGCATCTTTTGGGCCAAAACAAGCTTTGCCTTTAAAGGGTTAAAAAATAATGAGGGAAAACAGTAGAAGGTGATGAGGAGAGAGAAAATGGTTCCATAATTTCTTCTTTGCCAGGAAAATGAGATGTCAGGTGAAATGCAGAGTAAAGTAAGAGTAAAGTAAACTCTCCATTAAATCTCATTAGTCTAACCCAGGGAGAAGTGCAGGACTGCCTTAGGGCTCTTTCCCATGAGCGTATATTGGCCATCGTTTTCACAGCCGCCCAATATATGCTACGTTGGGAGGGATAAAACTGGTGAACGGGCGCACAAATCAAACGTTTGTGCGCCCATTAAGACAGCATGGGTCCCAGACCATATACTCTGAGACTACCATGCCGTCCCCCCCTCCCCTCCCCATCGTAGGCTCACCTCTGCTCTCCTCCCCACTGGATCTTTGCAATGGGAGGGGGCAGGGCAAGGGTGGAGCTAAGCTCATTAAGCGCCGGCTGTGATTGGCTGGCCGTTGCTCGATTAGTCAATCACAGCGCTTGTTTTGCTGGAGGCGGGGTATTCAAAGCCCCATCACCAGGAAGAAGCTCAGATGTCAGACGGGGAGGGCGCAGTTTGCTGCAGCACTGCGGAAGACCATCGGGAGGCATCGGGACGCTGCACACCAGGTGAGTATAAGTCCCCACCCCCACCCCCGAAAAAGACACTGCGCCTCTTTTGGGGGCAAAAATTAATATAAGACAGTGTCTTATTTTAATGGTATGTATAAATATATCAGGGGAAAATACAGAGATCTCTCCCATCATCTATTTATACCCAGGACTGTAACAATGGGGCACTGTAATAACTATATATAAATATATTTAGGGTTAACAGTCGAGGTAATGAGTCCAGGTGAGGCCCGTTATAGTTCCAGTCCAAAGTTCAGCACCATTGTCCTTCAAAGATCAGCTGTAACCTGACTTAATAGCTTGCAGGAGGTTATAGGACCATTTGATAAATGCTCAATATGTATAGATATATCAGGGGTCAATACGGAGATCTCTCCCATCATCTATTATACCAAGGACTGTAAAAGGGGCGCTCTAATAACTATGTATAATATTTTAGGGGTCAATACAGAGATCTCCTATCATCTATTTATACCCAGGACTGTAAGAAGGGGGTGCTCTAATAACTATATATAAATATATCAGGACAATACAGAGATCTCTCCTATCATCTATTTATACCCAGGACTGTAACAAGGGGGCGCTATAATATCTCTGAATAGATATATCTGGGGACAATACAGAGATCTCTCCCAACAGGTATTATACCCAGGACTGTAACAAAGGGGCGCTCTAATAACGATGTATAGATATATCAGGGGACAATACAGAGATGTCTCCCCTCATCTATTTATACCCAGGACTGTCACAGGGGGGTGCTCTAATAACTATGTATAGATATATCAGGGGTCAGTACAGAGATCTCTCCCATCATCTATTATACCCAGGACTGTAATAAGGGGGCGCTCTAATAACTATATGTAGATATATCAGGGGCAATACAGAGAACTCTCTCATCATCTATTTATACCCAGGACTGTAACAAGGGGGCGCTCTAATAACTATGTATAGATATATCACGGGATAATACAGAGGTCTCTCCCATCATCTATTATAACCAGGAATGTAACAAGGGGGTGCTCTAATAAGTATATGTAGATATATCAGGGGACAATACTAAGATCTCTCCCATCATCTATTATACCCAGGACTGTAACAAGGGGGCGCTCTAATAACTATGTATAAATATATCAGGGGACAATACACAGATCTCTCCCATCATCTATTATAGCCAGGACTGTAACAAGGGGGTGCTCTAATAACTATATGTAGAGATATCAGGGGACAATACAGAGATCTCTCCCATCATCTATTTATACCCAGGACTGTTACAAGGGGGCGCTCTAATAACTATGTATAGATATATCAGGGGATAATACAGAGATCTCTCCCATCATCTATTATACCCAGGGCTGTAACAAGGGGGCGCTCTAATAACTATGTATAAATATATCCCTGCTCATTGTTTAATAATTTATACACACCTTCCATTTGTACCTTCCATTGTGTCCCAATGATGTCTATTTGGCCCATTGCCATTTGTTCGCTTACACCCTCTTCTTATGGGCTTGCAATGGACTCCTTCATTATTCGTTTTATGTCCTGGTTAAGAGGCACTTAACACAATAGGACATAAACTTATATCCTGTAGATTGCGTAGGCATAAAAGTGAGCCCATGCTATCCTGCTGTGGACGTGGCTCCGACTGATAGCTGGCCTCCCACTGCAACACTGGGGATCAGTAAGAACACTGATCCCCACTATTAACCCCTTACATGCTATGATCAATGTACATTGCGGCATGCAAAAGGTTCACAGAAACAGCACGATCCCTTTATGACATCTTCGGCAATTTGCAACATAATCATGGGGGGCAATGGGTTGCCATGGCAACTGGACACCATGCACTGGTGCACGGACCTGCCATGGTCGGCAATCACTATTATGAGCAATAATACATTGCAATGCAGAAGTACTGCAATGCATTATCATAGCGGTCAGAGCTTTTATGGTTCAAATCCCCTACAGGGACATAATAAACATTTTTAAAAAACTAAAATTAGTGTAAAAATAGAGGACACTTTTCCTTGTTTGTATAAAAAAAATAAAACCCCACATATTTGGTATCATTGTACCCGTAATGACCTGTACAATAAGCTGGCCACACTACTTATCCTGCATGGCAAAAAGTGTAAAAACAAAAAACTGAGGCAAAAAAGTGATCAAAAACAACAGCTCGTCACCAAAAAACATGTTGACGGAAAAATAAAAAAACAGCTATGGCTTTTGACAAGTGGAGGTGAAAATTCCCCCAAAATTGTTGCGTCCTTATGGCCAAAATAGCTATGTCCTTAGGAGAGTTATAGAGTTTTAGACTACTATATCAGCTAAAGTCATTGATTGCTTATATTTTTGTCAAGAAGTCATAGGGACCAGTCATCAATGGCTTAGGCTTCCTGCACATGGATGAGCGCGATATCAGGCAGTCAAACGCAGCGCGATATCGCGCTCGTGAACATGCGAGGTACCCGTGGATGCAAGGCATATACCTCTGGGAAGTGGCGATCCCCCGGGGCGACTTCTAGGCGCATCGGAGGATCGGCAGATGTTTCCATTGTTTTCAATGGCAAACCTCGCATGGCACTTGTGTGCACCTCGCATGCCATGTGCTGTGTTTTACAGTCCTAATGAAAGCAATGGCCAATGTGTTCCAAGGAATGTGAAAAGATAGAAGATCGCTCTTGAGTATATGACTCCATTCAAAAGAATCAGGCTCATATTTGTGCAAGATTTGTACTTCTCACAGCGCACAAATCTTGTGCGATTTTCTCGCCAGTGTGAAAACGACTTTTAGTAATGTTCTATAACCTCCGATATCTGTGGGTCGGACTACAGCGACCAAGTTACAGAAGTCTCCCAAGATGTCAGTTCTGTATGGCAAATATCTCCACGCAGCTGAATTGCTTAAACACCGAGGCATTAAATCCATTCACATGAAACAATAAAATCACGATTGTTCCTGGTAGGACGGTAACTAAATATCATGTTGGCAGCGAGAGGAAATCCATTCCATTAGCTGTCATCGGGCAACTAATGGAGGCGCTGTAATGTGGGCAACCTGATATTTTATAACTGAAGGTTTTCCCTCTGACCCCTGAAATCAGAGAAGGTTCTGGATGTCTTTTTTATAATCTGACTTATATACGGACCAGCCATGGATGGAGGTCAGCCTTTGGTAGCACAGCTTTTACATAGGGGGCTGGAGATTTAAGCTGTGCTGCTTGGGACAGGTAATTCATTTTGTAGGGAAGAATTGTATCTGGTTTCTCTCTCCCGATCAGCCATACTATTAGAACCTCGATGGCACATCAAGTGGTGGGGTATACAAGGTAGCACGTGAACCATCAGTCCTTGTAGTTCAAGGCTGGGGACAACTTTGAGGGAAACAATTTTTCTTTTCACTTAAATGCGTGAATTTTGGGCTAACGATTATTTTTGCAGGAGGGTCTAATTAAAACGTTTGCATCATTGGACTTCTGCAGCTTCTGCATATCGCTGTATATAGACACTGCAGTCTTATAATGCTTTTACATGGGCATGTAGTCTGCCTGTGTCAGTGGCCACTGACTGACAAGGGTTATGTTAGTAAGCGCTCACTACCTCTGTTTACGCTCCATAAGGGCAACTGATCGTTCATCGCCGTACAACTGAAAATCACGGCCACAAAACGGGACAAAATGAAACCATATTAGCACATGCGCCCTTGTGTTCACCCTTAGAGTGGGTTTACATGGGGCAACCATCGCTTAGAAATAGTCGCTTCAATGACTAGTTAGCACATGAACGACTGTTCTTGGACTTGTACACAGATTGATTCTTGTTCCTGTTGGCGGTCGCTGAAGCACGCAGCTCCCTGCAAAGTTGATTGGCTGGTTGTTGAAAGACAAACGATTGGCTGTTTACACCAGGGAATAATTAATCAGCCAGCAACTATTTTTAAGTGAGCTGATATCCAACGACTATCGACTAGTAAACAAATTATCGCTCGTCACCATGTTGCTTACATTTGCTCGATTGAGCGATTATTCCGACAATAGTTGTTCTGTGTGAAGTCCCCCATTAGGCCGCTTTCACGCGGCCGAGAAAATCATGTGAGATTTGTGCGATGCGAGATGCACAAATATCAACCCCATACTTTTGACTGGGGTCATACACATGAGCAATTTTTTTCCCACATCACATCACAGTGCGGGAAAAAAATTGCGGCATGTTCTATCTTTGGGCATTTCCTCAGAACGCATTGTACGTTGTTTTCAATGGGGCAGGAAATGCAGACGCAGAGTTGGATGCCATGCAAAGTTTCCCATTGAAAACAATGGAAAACACTTGCTGATCCTTATCTGAAACCACCCTCAAAACAATTATAAAGTATGAATATCCATTCACACCTGGGCCAACATAGCATGGGCAAAACAACTAGCTCTGCTATACATCCACGAAAGGCTTTCACCACTCAGCTCTATTTCTAAGTGTAAAGCCCCATTTACACTAAAAGATGATCAGTCAAAATTTGTTCAAATGATCGGATGATTGACAGTTTGAGGGATCATTTTGCACTAATGCCCCTTAGGAGCTTATTAGCTTCATTTCCATGTAAATGAGCCTTCCTTCGCTGAATGCAGATAACAGCGGGTGGTCTATTATCTGCATACAGCTCCATTGTTCTCCCATGGGACTGCAGCTGAATACAATGTTATCAGCGCTACCGTTGAGAATCACAGCGTGCGTTCCCTGCTATCAGCTGTGTGACCGAGCAACGGATTTTAAACTCAACATAATATCATTGTTTGGCCGAAAAGCAAACGATGGTAGAATTTACACGCAACGATTATCGCTCAAAAGACATAGTTTGAGCGAATTATGAGCGATAATCATTCCGTGTAAATGGGGCTTTAGGCATGAAACCAGATACTAATGTAATAAGTGCCTAAATGATGCTGTATTTCAGCACAGCAGTGTAGTCATCATGTATGTACTATATGGCAGCATTTATATAACCATTGAATTATATTTTTCGTTGTTATTTTATGGGGATATTTAGGCTTATTTCGGCTTTATGTGTTTAGAAATGCAATACAACATGCATTAAAAATAAACCCACAAAACTATCGTACACAATTGTTCATTTGGATGGGTGTAATCCATCCTGAATGCAGCAGGCAGGCTTATTTTTTGTCCTGTCACTGCACTGATGCCTCCACCCTGTGCCAGTCACTACACCGATGCCTTTATCTGTGCCAGTCCCTAAACTGATGCTTCCACCCTGTGCTGGTCACTACACCGATGCCCCCACCCTGTGCCAGTCACTATACCAATGCCCCCACCCTGTGCCAGCGACTACACTGATGCCTGCACCCTGTGCCAGTCACTACACTGATGCCTTCATCATCAGCCGGTGATTACAATGACACCTCTACCCTGTACCAATCACTACAGCGATGCCTCCACCCTGTGTTGGTCACTACACTGGCTATCCACCCACTACAGAACACATTTTAAACTTTTCACTGTCATCCAGAGAGCTCTCCAAAGTGCTGCACCACCCTATATCTCCTCCCTGACCTCGGTCTACCACCCTGCATGTGTTCACCACCCTACTAATGACTTACAAGGTCCTTTTTAATTCAAACTTCCAAGTTCTATCTCCGAGATTTTTTTCTGAGCTGCACCATCTCTCTAGAATGCCCTACCCTTGACAATCAGGTTAATCTTATTTTGTCTATGTTCCCTCTGACTTGCAAAGATTATTAAAGACTATCGTCATTTTTTTAAATCTACAGAATAGGCGATTCTAAGTATTGTTGCAATATGTTTTATCAGCCGATTCTGTACACTTTTTTAAAATAAACCCTCTTCTGCTATGCAGCTAGGTGAAGGTGGAGCTGAGAGGGTGATGCATCCAGACGTGTCTCTACAGAACAGATGCAGACACAAATGTTCTGCTATATACAACAGTGTGTGGAGAAGACTATTACATATACTTTATTTTCTCTAACGCAATTCTCCCACTATGTCCCACCACCCCACCCATGTGCTTTACTGTTCTCCCTCATATGCCTCCACTGTCACCGACAGGGCCTCAGTGCATCGGGTTGTAACATGAAGTAGTATACACCCAATGCACTGAGAGCCTTATCAGTGAATCGGGTCCAGTGCCAACCGAGCATGCAGTGTGAGAAGCATAGAGCAGCTTCCCTTCTCAGCGCCCAGGTACGGCGTTGGCATATCAGTGGGGAGGGCAGTAAAGGAGGTGGTGGTATAGAGTGGGAACACCATGTTAGAGAAAATAAAGTATATTCAATAGAGTACAACTCCATCAAAGAGGCATGTGGCTAGGTAACCCTTTGGCTATACACCATCTTATACAGGTGTGTTGGGCAAAAACTGAAGATTCAGGAAAATACAATTGATTTTAACACATTGTAACTGGAACAGACAGTAAAGGTAAAATATCTGAGTTTCCCTTCCTCAACCTAAGTATGAGTCTAAGTGACTCTGACTTCAGTTCAACAAGTCTGACTGATAGACTACTCGATAAATCTGTCGCCAAAAGAAAAAACACTTCAAATAAAGAACTTCTCACTTTTCTGAGACCCCAGCCTTAGAGGACAAAAATAATGTTTCTTAAATGTAGCTCTCCCAAAAGCGCCCTGGCACTTAAAGCCTGCTTTTGACGTTAGTATTTAAGTCAATACCCTCAGATTTACAATCTTGGGGGTGCTATTCCCTTGAAGATTAAACCTTCATTACGTTTTTTTGTTCTTGCTCTTGCAACCATCAGCTTGTTACTTTAGGAACTGCTGTTTTCTAAAACTCTGCAGAAAGTCGTGCTCACATGGGATTAAATTCATACCTAACACCCTGGAAAATGTTTATAGGAAATTGATGTCCCCCTGCAGTTCCCTTTCCCACTGCTCTCTTTTGGCTTTGGTTCTTTCTCCCATTCCCATTAAAAGCAGGATAAAGCGTATGACCCTCTTGACATACGTGAACATCAATCAACTTCTCTGCATGCAAAAAGCTTTTTTTTCTCTTCCAGACCTCAAATTTAAAAATGTCATCGAAATGAATAAGATAGAGCCACAGTAATTCCCAGTGAGGTTCTACATAAAATAGTCACCAGGAGGTAATTTATCGATGGTACGTTTCAATCAAGCTAACCAGAGGCTGGAAAAGAATGTCGAATGTATTGTTCTTAGTATATTTCAAGCTGTATTTGTGTCCTGGCTCCACAGGAGAAGTGCAATAGTCATCTTTGTAACTATTATAATACTACTCCCCAATGTACAAGAAAATAACTACTATAATACTGCCCCCATGTACAAGAATATAACTACTATAATACTGCTCCCTATGTACAAGAATATAACTACTATAATACTGCCCCCTATGTACAAGAATATAACTACTATAATACTGCCTCCTATGTACAAGAATATAACTACTATAATACTGCCTCCTATGTACAAGAATATAACTACTATAATACTGCCTCCAATGTACAAGAATATAACTATTATAATACTGCCCCCTGTGTACAAGAATATAACTACTATAATACTACTGCCCAATGTACAAGAATATAACTACTATAATACTGCCCCCCTATGTACAAGAATATAACTACTATAATACTGCCTCCTGTGTCCAAGAATATAACTACTATAATACTTCCCCCCCTATGTACAAGAATATATCTACTATAATACTGCCCCCTGTGTACAAGAATAAATCTACTATAATACTGCTCCCTATATATAAAAAGATTCCTACTACAATACTGCCCCCCTATCTACAAGAATATAACTACTATGATACTGCCCCCCTATGTACAAGAATATAACTACTATAATACTGCTCCCTATGTACAAGAATATAACTACTATAATACTGCTCCTATGTACAAGAATATAGCTACTATAATACTGTCCCCTATGTACAAAAATATTACTACTATAATATTGCCCCTGTGTACAAGAATAAATCTACTATAATACTGCCTACTATGTACAAGAATATAACTACTATAATACTGCCATCTATGTACAAGAATATAACTACTATAATACTGCTCCTATGTACAAAAATATTACTACTATAATATTGCCCCTGTGTACAAGAATAAATCTACTATAATACTGCCTACTATGTACAAGAATATAACTACTATAATACTGCCCCCTATGTACAAGAATACAGCAACTATAATACTGCCCCCATGTACAGGAATATAACTACTATAATACTGCTCCTATGTACAAGAATATAACTACTATAATACTGCTCCTATGTACAAGAATATAACTACTATAAGGGCTTAGTCACACGGGCGTTTATTGCCGCGATTTGCGCATGCGCATGCGTCCGGCGATTTTTTAAAACCATTGCTTTGCAATGGTATCGGACACATGAGCGCTTTTTATGCGCTCGTCCGATAAATTAGAGAACAGAAATCGCAGATCGCACCTATCTGCGATCTGCGATTCCTGTTCTCTTCTCTATATGCGCTCAATGGGGCCGGCGGCAGCAGCGCCGACCCCAATGAGAACATATAGAAGATAAATCATTCTTCTCTGCCACAGCTGGAACAGCTGTGACAGAGAAGAACGATGTTTGTCCATTGAATTCAATGGAGCGGCAATACAGCCGCTCCATTGAAAGCAATGGGCTGCCGGCGTGCGCGGGGTTAATTGTCGGGAAGGGGTTAAATATATAACCCCTTTCCTGCAATGCATCCTGAAAAGTGAAAAAATAAAAAAAAAGTATGTACTTACCTGCTCCCGACAGCTGGAGATCCCGGCGGCCGGCCTGCAGTGGGTGTGAAGGGGGTGTGACTCAGGCTTGCCCCTGATTGGCTCAGCCTGAGCCAATCAGAGGCTGATCTCAGTCACACCCATTCATGAATTCATGAATGGGTGTGACTGAGACTTGCTTCTGATTGGCTCAGCGCTGAGCCAATCAGGGGCAAGCCTGAGTCATACCCCCTTCACACCCACTGCAGGCCGGCCGCCGGGATCTCCAGCTGTCGGGAGCAGGTAAGTACATACATTTTTTTTATTTTTTCACTTTTCAGGATGCATTGCAGGAAAGGGGTTATATATTTAAGCCCTTCCCGACAATTCATCCCACACTCGCCTGCAGCGCTTGCATTCAATGGAGCCGCTGTATTGCCGTCTCCATTGAATGCAATGCGCTGGACAGCTCCGGCCCGTTTCTAATGAAACGCGGCTAGGAGCAGATTTTCGGGCGATTTTTGGGCCGATTTTTCGGCGCCGGTCACGCGATTTGCGCATGCGCATCCGTCATGCGATGCGCAAATCGCGTGAAAAAACGCCCGTGTGACTAAGGCCTAATACTGCTCCCATGTACAAGAATATAACTACTATAATACTACCCCTATGTACAATAATATAACTACTCTAATACTGCCCCTATGTACAAGAATATAACTTCTAAAATACTGCCCCCATGTAGAATATAACTACTATAATACTGCCTCCTATGTACAAGGAGAGAACTACTATAATACTACCTCCTATGTACAAGAATAGAACTACTATAATACTGCCTCCTATGTAAATAACTACTATAACACTGCCCCCTATATCCAATTAGATAACTACTATAATACAGCCTCCTACATACAAAAATATAACTACAATAATACTTCCCCTATGTACAAAAATATAACTACTATAATACTGCTCCTATGTACAAGAATATAACTACTATAATACTGCTCCTATGTACAAGAGTATAGCTACTATAATACAGCTCCTATGTACAAGAATACAACTACTATAATACTGCCCCTATGTACAAGAATATAACTACTATAATACTGCCCCTTATGTACAAGAGTATAACTACTATAATACTGCTCCTATGTACAATAATATAACTGCTATAATACTACCTCCTATGTACAAGATTAGAACTACTATAATACTGCCTCCTATGTAAATAACTACTATAATACTGCTCCTATGTACAAGAATATAACTACTATAATACTGCTTCCTATGTACAAGCATATCACTACTATAATACTGCCTCTTATGTACAAGACTATAACTACTATAATACTGCCCCTTATGAACAAGAATATAACTACTATAATACTGCCCCTATGTACAAGAATATAACTACTATAGTACTTTTCTATGTAAAAGAATATAACTACTATAATACTGCCCCTTATGAACAAGAATATAACTACTATAATACTGCCCCTATGTACAAGGATATAACTACTATAGTACTTTTCTATGTACAAGAATATAACTACTATAATACTGCTCCTATGTACAAGGATATAACTACTATATTACTGCTGCTATGTACAAGAATATAACTACTATAATACTGCCTGCTATGTATAAGAATATAACTACTATAATACTGCCTGCTATGTACAAGAATATAACTACTATAATACTGCCCCCTATGTACAAGAATATAACTACTATAATACTGCCCCCTATATACAAGAATATAACTACTATAATACTGCCCCCTATATACAAGAATATAACTACTATAATACTGCCCCCTATGTACAAGAATATAACTACTATAATACTGCCCCCTATGTACAAGAATATAACTACTATAATACTGCCCCCTATATACAAGAATATAACTACTATAATACTGCCCCCTATATACAAGAATATAACTACTATAATACTGCCCCCTATGTACAAGAATATAACTACTATAATACTGCCCCTATGTACAAGAATATAATTACTATAATACTGCCTCCTATGTACAAGAATATAACTACTATAATACTGCCCCCTATGTACAAGAATATAACTACTATAATACTGCCCCCTATGTACAAGAATATAACTACTATAATAGTGCCCCCTGTTTACAAGAATATAACTACTATAATACTGCCTCCTGTGTACAAGAATATAACTACTATAATACTGCCCCCTATGTAAAACAATATAACTACTATAATACTGCCCCCTATGTACAAGAATATAACTACTATAATACTGCCCCCTATCTACAAGAATATAACTACTATAATACTGCCCCTATGTACAAGAATATAACTACTATAATACTGCCCCCTATGTACAAGAATATAACTACTATAATACTGCCCCCTATCTACAAGAATATAACTACTATAATACTGCCCCTATGTACAAGAATATAACTACTATAATACTGCCCCCTATCTACAAGAATATAACTACTATAATACTGTCCCTATGTACAAGAATATAACTACTATAATACTGCCCCCTATGTACAAGAATATAACTACTATAATACTGCCTCCTATGTACAAGAATATAACTATTATAATACTGCCCCTATGTACAAGAATATAACTACTATAATACTGCCCCCTATATACAAGAATATAACTACTATAATACTGCCCCCTATGTACAAGAATATAACTACTATAATACTGCCCCCTATGTACAAGAATATGACTACTATAATAGTGCCCCCTGTTTACAAGAATATAACTACTATAATACTGCCCCCTATCTACAAGAATATAACTACTATAATACTGCCCCTATGTACAAGAATATAATTACTATAATACTGCCTCCTATGTACAAGAATATAACTACTATAATACTGCCCCCTATGTACAAGAATATAACTACTATAATACTGCCCCTATGTACAAGAATATAACTACTATAATACTACCTCCTGTGTACAAGAATATAACTACTATAATACTGCCCCCTATGTAAAACAATATAACTACTATAATACTGCCCCCTATGTACAAGAATATAACTACTATAATACTGCCCCCTATCTACAAGAATATAACTACTATAATACTGCCCCTATGTACAAGAATATAACTACTATAATACTGCCCCCTATGTACAAGAATATAACTACTATAATACTGCCCCCTATCTACAAGAATATAACTACTATAATACTGTCCCTATGTACAAGAATATAACTACTATAATACTGCCCCCTATCTACAAGAATATAACTACTATAATACTGCCCCTATGTACAAGAATATAACTACTATAATACTGCCCCCTATGTACAAGAATATAACTACTATAATACTGCCTCCTATGTACAAGAATATAACTATTATAATACTGCCCCTATGTACAAGAATATAACTACTATAATACTGCCCCCTATGTACAAGAATATAACTACTATAATACTGCCTCCTATGTACAAGAATATAACTACTATAATACTGCCCCCTATGTACAAGAATATAACTACTATAATACTGCCCCCTATGTACAAGAATATAACTACTATAATACTGCCCCTATGTACAAGAATATAACTACTATAATACTGCCCCCTATGTACAAGAATATAACTACTATAATACTGCCTCCTATGTACAAGAATATAACTACTATAATACTGCCCCTATGTACAAGAATATAACTACTATAATACTGCCCCCTATGTACAAGAATATAACTACTATAATACTGCCCCCCTATGTACAAGAATATAACTACTATAATACTGCCCCCTATGTACAAGAATATAACTACTATAATACTGCCCCCTATGTACAATAATATAACTACTATAATACTGCTCCTATGTACAAGAATATAACTACTATAATACTGCTCCTATGTACAAGAATATAACTACTATAATACTGCCCCCTATGTACAAGAATATAACTACTATAATACTGACCCCTATGTACAAGAATATAACTACTATAATACTGCCCCCTATGTACAAGAATATAACTGCTATAATACTGCCCCCTATGTACAAGAATACAACTACTATAATACTGCCCCCTATGTACAAGAATATAACTACTATAATACTGCCTCCTATGTACAAGAATATGACTACTATAATACTGACCCCTATGTACAAGAATATAACTACTATAATACTGCCCCCTATGTACAAGAATATAACTGCTATAATACTGCCCCCTATGTACAAGAATATAACCACTATAGCACTTCCCATGCATTTAAGTAGTATAAAATTATTCATACAGTACAGAAGCAAATTTTAATCTTTAAATGGACCAGAATCTTCAATATTTCATCTTTTTCTATGTTGCTTCTTGATTAAATCTTTTCATCTAATTGCCTCATAAAGTTACTTATAAGTCTGAACCATCTTTGCATAGAATGCAATGGTCCTAACCAAAAGCTCAAACGATACAAATGAGTGACACATAGCAATAAAGGTTCCCCAAAGTCATGGAAATGGGAATTACACATTATGTGGTTAAAGAATACTAAATTCACGGATCCCGAGAATATCCTCTCATTAATATAACGTGGCGCAGGCAAAGTTAATGAAAAACATACTTCCTGCATGGACTGTCGTTATTGTGCTGTATGATAATTAGGCATAGAGGAGTAAGCAGGTTGGGCTAAATGTCTGTAATTATATGACTTTCTCTACAAGTAAACTGAGGTTTGAAAGTATTTCTCCTATTACAGCACTTAGTCAATGTCTATAAACAGCACCCATGTAGACAGGTTTCCATTACAGCATGCAGCCTGAGCCCGACGTAAAAGCTGGAGGAGCACTTTATCTACATTATGACCATTTTGTGCTAAATAAACATCTTTTCACATTTCTCTGGGGCTGAAATAATAGTTATGTCAATCTGCATGGGGTTTATGATAAGACAAAAAGTACAGTCATATCAATATTCAAGATAATCTCAACTAAAGGACATCATAGAGCAGCAATACTATGCGGGACTGTAGAGTTAGTGTTCAGCTTCCTGGTGATCCAGTGATTAGATGTATATTTACTGAAAGGTATATATAGTGTTTTCCCTGGTGGCCAAGTGGTATGTGTTTTCCACAGTCCTTGGTGATCCAGTGGTGTTTAGTATATCTATTATTTCTTAGCAGGGTCATAATATATATAGTGCAGAGTCCCCTGATGACCCAGTGATATATACTGTGCTCATCCGAATCAATGAAATCCATTATTATGAAATATGTCTGATCAGATTCTTGTGACCAGGATGGATTAAGCTTTTTTTGGGTGCAGAGGTAACAGCTGCATTTGGACCCTCGTCGTGGTCGAGGTCAAAAGACCCCTCTACAATAGAAAGAGACACTGATATTACAAATTGTACATAGTAGGTAGGGGTTCTGTTACATATTTCTTATTAAGGTCTAGGAGGCTGATGTCACACCTGTGGACCAACAGGTGCTTTGCCTGGTATTTGCAGCTTACACAGTGGACCTAATGACTAGTAACTGAAATGTATAATATGTATATTATAAAGTTTGGAGTTCTGTGGTTTGATATTATGCCATCCATCTACCTCATATCTATCTATCCATCTACCTCATATCTATCTATCTATCTATCTATCTATCTATCTATCTATCTATCTATCTATCTATCTATCTATCTATCTATCTATCTCATATCTATCTATCTCATATCTATCTATCTCATATCTATCCATCTATCTCATATCTATCTATCCATCTACCTCATCTATCCATCCATCCATCTATCTCTCTATCCAGCTATCCATCCATCTGTCTGTCTGTCGTGACCCAGTAAATCATCATGGTCCCCACCATAAATGTCATATATGTTTGTCCTATGTTGATGCACTGTGCAAAGCCTGTTTTGTCATTTTCAGTGTGTGTTGCACAGCTGCAGCGCTAGTAGGGTTAAATATTTAATAAAATCCAAAGCCTGCATGTAAATGTTACAAATCTGTCATGTCATATGGTATGAGAGAAGGTATAAATAGGAGTGATTGAGAGTGTGAAAGTGAGTTGCTTTAGTTCAGTGAGTTCCATTTTCTGGAGTGGAGTCTAGGGCACAGAGCCACAAAGGCACCTTCAGCTTTCTTGTGGTGAAGACAGAGGAGGAGGAGAGATTTCCCATGTTGCATGAGTCTGGATGGTAATAGAGTGAGCCCCCCAAGAATAAGAGAGAGCATTTGTAAATAACTACTTCTACTTTAGGCCAGTGCAGAGGTACTTTTTCATTGTCTAAGTTTTCCTACGCAGCCTTCCTGAGCCTAGATCACCGCATAGAGGTACACCCTTTAATTGGCACACCCACGCTCTTCAAATCGGGGTGGAGGTACTACAAGTTGAAAAGCTTTGTTCACGCATGTGCGTCTTTAAGCCTATTAGAGCCTTGTGGAGGTACTATGTTCAGAAGTCATTTGTCTACACAGTAAAGTTTTTAATAGAACTGCCTTGTATTACCCGTTTAAAGTTTTCAAGTAAAGTTTGCCGGACTCTGACCATTCCTAGGGACCCGTGGTACTAAAAACAGTCTGAGATTGAATTTATTCACCACCGAGGGTCATACCGGTGTGTGAAGGAAAGGTATCTCTCATATCTATCTATCTATCTATCTATCTATCTATCTATCTATCTATCTATCTATCTATTCCATATCTATCTATCTATCTATCTATCTATCTATCTATCTATCTATCTATCTATCTATCTATCTATCTATCTCCTATCTATCTATCTATCTATCTATCTATCTATCTATCTATCTATCTCATATCTATCTATCTATCTATCTATCTATCTATCTATTTACCATTATTAACAATAATAATAATAATAATCTTAATTTGTATAGTGACAATTTACTCTACTGCGCTTTCAAAGCATGGGAGAACACAAACAAGACAATTACATGTGGTATACACTTATTTGGGGGGAGATGGGGTGGGGGTGACACAAGAGGTACAGGAGCAGGAGAGGAGGCACAGGGGAGCACAAAACAGTCCGGAAAATACATACGATATATAGTTATTACGGAACAGAATGAAGGGGCGAGTGATAAGGAGGTACAGGGGCAGAAGATGTATACAATAGGCAAAATGGAAGGTGTGGGGAGCAATGAGAAAGGGCAGGTGGCATGTTGTGGGGCTGGGGGATTGGATCAGGAGATCTGGTATGCCTCCCTGAAAGGGAGCGTTTTTAAGGTGTGTCTGAAGTTCCGTGTGTCAGGGATTGTCCGGATGTCTTGGGGTAGAGCGTTCCAGAGGACCAGCGCTGCTCTAGAGAGGTCCTGGAGACAAGCATGTGAGAATCGAATTAGAGGGGCGTTTAATCTCAATGTGTGTGGGCTGGGTGGTGTACGGACAAGAAGGAGGCAATGTACGGTGGAGCAGTGCCATGGAGAGCTTTGTGGTTAAGGGTGAGGAGTTTGAATTTAAATCTGTTGGATACAAGTTTTTGATCTCTTGAACGATGTGGGGATCTGACATTAACACTTATTTATGAACAGTTTATGGTAAATATTTGAATCAAAGTGATAGTGCTAAGAGTTTGCACCTTTCTAAAAAGCCAGACTGCTGGCAGGTAGAATTATGCCAGCATAGTACGGGCACCCTCCCACCATGAAAAATAAAATGAAATAAACAAAAACACCATAAATTATTTTACTGGCTGGTGATCAGTGACAGATTTTATTAAATTTAGAGCTTAAGCACACGGACGTGTTTTTCTCCCCTTATACAGTGGTGATAATCACTGCCGTAGAAGGGGACAAAACAAAACCACTGATATCAATAGGCGTTCAGTGGTTTAGTTTTCACTGCTGGGATCTCCTGGCCGTGAACACTATGTGCAGGAAGATTGGGCGGCACCTATCTTCCTGCGGTTATTCTCATATTCCTGCACTCTGGCGCGGAGTTTGAAAAGCCGGGGTGGGAGAAGAAATTTCCCTTCATTCAAGCACAACTACACTCCATCCCGATTAGTGTAAATGTGCCTACGGCTATGTGTTTTCACCCTTAATCAAAGACAGCAAACAAGTAAAACACACTTTAAAGAATACCACACTGCATAGCAAGAAAGTGATGTACCAAAAGCTGGGTGTCTCAAAGACTGTCAGCTAAGACTTTAAGGGACTATCTCACCAAAAGAAATGATCCCTTATTCCCGTTTCACATAACTAATTGATCAGTAGGGGTCTGGCCACTGGGACCCTCATCAATAATGAGGACAGTGGTACAGAAGACTCACGAAAGAATGGAGCGAAAGTCCGGCATGAACACCTCCTCTCTGGCCTGCACTTGCGTACTTCTTACTCCTTCTCTCACCTAAATCTGGTAGCTGGGATTTCAGGAGGGTATGCACACTAGCTCCCAGCTCTGCCACCAGCTATCACTGTGCTCTGCTATTTCTTTCCATAGTTGGGCTTCTGAGCAGCACGAAAACGAGGAGCCAGTGCGCATGTGATCCTTGGACACCATATTTAGGTAAAAGATGGAGTAATAACATTTTAGAATGAATGTACCCAGCAAAACACAATGAACACCTTCAAACAATCTGCTTTAGAAAGTCACCTCTGCCTTAGTTAGTCTCGCCCCAGTAGCCGCCCGATTCTGAAAAACTAGTGACTTCAACCGGAGAAGCACCAACTATTTTGAGGCAGCGAATAAAGACCATGCAAACTTAGTGAACCAACTACAATGCTTGTACACTAAAATGTGTGAAGCCACTGGTATAATAACTGTGAACTCCAAGACCAAATGCACTGGATAGACTGGGCCTGAAAAAGGGATGTAGTAGGATCTATGCCTCACAGCCAAAACGATCGGTTTTTGAGTCATGCACGTGTATACGGACGGTCTTATTTCTGATGATGACGCTGTTTTTTAGCAACCCATTTTATTTATGCTTGGAAGGGGGAATTATAGTAACTTGCTGATATGGAGAGCATCAAAGAAAGTTAAACTGAAGGCAACAAAAAACAGAGCCACTTCCAAGGTTGAGGAACACACCTTTTGGCATGGCATAACTAACTGCTATGAGAATGAGCAATGACTCAAGTTACACAAACTTCTAATATTTGAGGACTTGTCTAATAGAAAAATGATGTCCTCCCAATCCAGGAGCTGGAAGTGAAAAGTTATGCCAGATAAATGACACTGGGTGACTATGCACAAAATACCCAAGGCACACCACTATAATAGGTGCTCCATTGTGATTTTCACCCAGACTGACTCTAATATGATTACGTCCCTGCACCCCACTAACTGCTGCCACTCTTCCCACACCTTACCCTGCCGTTGTCCCATAGCCAATGTGACAGATGCAATGAAAAGAGATATTAATTGGACTCCAACAGTTCCCGAAAAGGTAAATTGGGCTGCTAACTAAATCCACTTCTGCCCCTTTCTTTTGATGCACTAAACAACACCTTCGAAGATTAAGGAGAATGCCAGCAGGAGAACCTGGAATGCCAGCTTCATCTGGAAACACAGTGGTGGTGATAGAAATGGAGTGATAACTACAGGAATCATGGCGACCATACCTTCTGGAAACCTGGGAGAAGGATGAGGAAGGAATGGAAGCTAAAGGACAAAAAGAGGAGCAGGTTGCCCTTTCAAGAAGGCCTTTGATGCTCCTTATGACAGCTAAAGCTTAATGGCATTATAGCAACAATCCTAAACTTCACTGGAGTGCTAAGAAGCAGACTCACCAGCCCCATCATGAAATTGAGAAATAGTAGGAGTAGAAGGGATATCAGGGGGCAAGAAACAACTGGTCTGAAACCCAGGAATCGCATCTGCTAAGATGGAAGGCTCACAGTCCAGATCAAGAAGAAAGGGGAGTCGATGAGGACCTAGGAGAAAGTGTCGAATTGGTTGCATACTGGGGCCCTCAGCAATGCTGCCTAGAGACTATAACATGAGGGGCATTGTGGCTTAAACACTTTGGAGATCATTGTGTGATCCTCCATCCCATAGAAGCAGAGAGAGGGACAGGAGGAATACTAGAGATAGAAGGACAGCAGAGCCCCCCAAGGAAATGCCTCAGCCATTCTTCCCCCTCATTCTGCACTGAGAAGATCCTCATCAGCAGCCATGGAGCTTTTATTAGACAGCGCAGGTGTCAAGGGATAACGATTTACATACAGGACCTGCAGTGAAAGAACAACCAGAGGTGCGGAGGGATTAAATAAACTGGTGCCAGATGATAAGGGGAAGGGGTCAGGCTCCCAATGGCAAAAACCCAGGGCAGCACTAATTCAACAGGAAAGAGTCCTCCCATCACAACTGATAACTTAAACAGGCACCACATCATGGCGACAGCTGCACAACTAACCTCCAGAAAAGTACCCACCCTCTAACAATCAATGTGCAGCCTCCCAAGAAGAGTGCATTCAGAGGGCCATATAATTGGGCGATGTGCTGTCAGTGTATTCTACAAACAGCATAAGGCCCCATAGTGGCTCATGAGCTATTCATATGATTCTTCTTTCACATGGACTTATGATCCATGTAAAAGAAATTGCTGCATGTCTCATCCAGGTTTTCACAGATACAAATAGCGTATGCAATCTGTAGAGTCCATGATCGGTGGTATTATCAATGGTAAGCAAGTTATGCCTGAGTTTCTCTGGAGCAATTCACATAAGGCCATCTGAATGCAGCCTAAGGTGGAGATGCATACAATTATAGAATCATAGAATGGTAGAGTTGTAAGGGACCTCCAGGGTCATCGGGACCAACCCCCTGCTCAGTGCAGGATCACTAAATCATCCCAGACAGATATTTGTCCAGCTTTTGTTTGAACACTTCCATTGAAGGAGAACTTACCACCTCCTGTGGTAACCTGTTCCACTCATTGATTACCCTTACTGTCTAATATCTAATCTGTGTCTCCTCCCTTTCAGTTTCATCCCATTGCTTCTAGTCTTTCCTTGTGCAGATGAGAATAGGGGTGATCCCTCGGCACTATGACAGGCCCTTCAGATATTTGTAGACAGCTATTAAGTTTCCTCTCAGCCTTCTTTTTTGCAAGCTAAACATTCCCAGATCCTTTAACTGTTCTTCATAGCACATGATTTGCAAACCGCTCACCATCCTGGTAGTTTTTTTCTGAACTTGCGCTAGTTTGTCTATGTCTTTTTTAAAGTGGGGTGCCCAGAGCTGGACACAGTATTCCAGATAAGGTCTGACTAAGGAAGAGTAGAGGGGGATAATTACCTCATGTGATCTGGACTCTATGCTTCTCTTAATACATCCAAGAATTGCGTTTGCCTTTTTGGCTGCAGCATCACATTGTTGACTCATGTTCAGTCTATGATCTATAAGTATACCCAAGTTTTTTTCACGTGTGCTGCTGCTTAGCCTAGTTCCTCCCATTCTGTATGTGCTTTCTTCATTTTTCTTGCCCACATGTAGGGTTTTGCATTTCTCCTTGTTAAATGCCATTCTGTTAGTCGCTGCCCACTGTGCAAGCTTTTCCAAATATTTTTGAATCCTCTCCCTTTCCTAATGTTAGCTATCCCTCCTAACTTTGTGTCGTTGGCAAATTTGATCAGTTTCCTATCAATTCCCTCCTCCAGATCATTTATAAAAATGTTGACCAACACTGGGCCTACGACAGAGCCTTGCGGTACCCCACTTGATACATTCTTCCACTTGGATGTGCAGCCATTTATGACCACTCTTTGAGTACGATCACTCAGCCAGTTGTGAATCCACCTAACAGTTGCCTTGTCAATCCCATATTAGGTCATTTTTTTCAATACGGATGGTATGAGATACTTTGTCAAATGCTTTACTAGAGTCAAGATATACTATATCCACCGCATTTCCCTGATCAACCCAGTCGGTGATTCTATCATAGAAGGAAATTAGATTAGTCTGACATGACTTGTTTGTTACAAACCCATGCTGGCTCTGGTTAATTACTCCATTTTTATCCAAGTACTTGCATACATGCTGTTTAATAATTTGTTCAAAGATCTTTCCTGGAATAGAAGTCAGGCTCACAGGCCTGTAGTTTCCTCGGTCCACCTTCTTCCCTTTTTATGCCATTTTCCAATCATCTGGCACTTCTGTTCTCCAGGAATTTGAAAGATTATGGTGAGTGGTTCAGCCATAACCTCTGTTGCTTCCTTTAGTATACTAGGATGTAATTCATCTGAACCTTGAGACTTGAATTCATGTAAGTTAGCTAAGTGTTCCCTCACCATCTGTCTGCTTACAGATAGCCTGCATTCTTTTATTCCCCCAATAACACAAGGAAGATCAGTTGATGTTTCATCTACTTTCTGAGAGAAAATAGATTGAAAATAGGAATTTAACTGTTCGGCCTTCTCAGCATCATTCTTAACCAATTCACCATTTCAACTTGTAAGCATCCAATAGCATCTTCGACTTTTTTTTTTGCTTTTGACATACCCCCCAAATCCTTTTTCATTGCTTTTGGCCTCTGTTGCAAGCCTTAATTCCTTATTAGCTGTAGTTTTTCTGACACTTGCCCTACAGTTTCTGCTGCATTATATTCTTCTTTAGATATTCCCCCCACTTTCCATTTGCTAAACATATTTTACTTCACTTTTAACATGTGTGCAAGTTCGGTGTTCATCCATCTGGGGGTCTCTTTAAATGCTTCCCATTCTTCCTTCTTTTAGGGATTCTTAACAATTGTGCTTTGAGAATCTCATTTCGCAATATTCTTGGGGATTTCTGTCCTTAAGAACATCCAGCCATTGGATTCTTCCTCCCCTCTTTCTGCATCCATTAAAATCTGCCTTTCTGAAATCCAACTTTGAGTTCTGAGTTTTCTCAGGTCTTCCTCCCGTTGTTATCCAGAATTCAAGGATCACATGATCACTGCCTCCTAAGGTCCCAGCCACCCTTAATTCCTCAACCATTTCCTCCCTGTTGGTAAGAATTAGGTCCAAGATAGCAGATTCCCTTATTTTATCTTCTACCTTTTTGAAGATAAAGTTGTCAGCATAAGAATTTGTTGGATCCATTGCTTTTACCTGAGAGAGATTCCCAACAAATGTCTGGATAGGTAAAATCTCCCATAATCACTATGTCGTACTTCTTTTAGAGCTTGGCCATCTGATGCACAAAGGGTTAATTCATATGTTTTGCTTGTCCATGTGGCCTATAGTAGATGCCTACAATGGTGTCCTTTCTGTTGTTCTCTCCTTGTATTCTTACCAAAACAGTTTCTACAGAACTCCCAGCTCTGAACCTTGGACCTCTGTGGAGATGAATGTTTCCTAACATACAACACAACACCTCCTCCCCTTATTTTTGGTCTGTTTCTTATAAATACATTGTATCCTTCAAGCCTTGTATTCCTATCATGTGTATCATTCCACCAAGTTTCCGTGATGCCTATGACATCATATTTCTCTTCCTCTGTTAGGAGCTCCAATTCTCCTTGTTTGTTTCCCATGCTCTGTGCATTCGTGTAAAAACCTTTTAGTTTGTGATCGGTGTCTCTTCTTTCCTTCTGAATTTTTTGTCTTTTTTCTTTCTTTCCACTTCTAATAGCGAGGTTCTCAAATGTATTAATTAGCTGTATATTTTACCTGGCTTTTCAGAAAAACAATATGGGAAGGGAAGCCTTCCCATATTGTTCTAGTTTAAAGCTCTCCTAATAAGTCTAGCAAGGCGCCTGCCAAATATATGCTTAGTGCTTACCTTCAGACCACCTGAAACTTTCCTGATAACTCAACAGTTCTATCGGGTGTGGTGTAGCATCTCAAGCTCAGAATCCAGAAGGCACAACAGAATGTTCACAGGTCTTGGGAAAGTATGCATAAAAAGAATTGCAGAATATTCTCATCCTGGATTACTGAGCCCTGTCTTATGTCATGCGTTAAAGGGGTAGTCTGAAAATTGACATTCATGCCATATTCCCTGGCATCCCATCGGGAAAACTAAGAGTCCTATTATAACTCTTGCACTACAGAAGAAACAAGAGAGAGCTGACTATGCATGTCTATGACTCTTTCTGCTAAAGTCTACGGGAGCTTTGGAAACAGCCACAGGCCCGGGCAGCTCTCTTCTCCCAGTTATTTTCATTATCTACCTTCCGGACCACTGGGTGGGGAACTGCTAGACCTCTGCTGCACCCCTAGGGTAAAAATACAAAGGTAGGACTTGACCTATCATTGTCAGAGTTCTTGCTCCGTTTTTTCTTAAAAACTAAAACTAACAAGCAAGTGACCATAATGAAATGACTTGAAGAATCACAGTTGTTACCGATAACGTTGCAGAGATTTGTAATGGTAGCACATTCACTGTTTTAAGAGCCACACTGAAGACATTACCCATTGGCTCATGGGGAGTTCTGACCTTGTTAAATTTCTCCACCACAAATGCAAATATGTCTTATGTGACGAATCTGATCACTTCCCAGCGATAACGGCCAGCTATAAAGGAATATTTTACTGCTGTCTCTGGCAGGCAGTCGGTCAGGGAGTTGTAGTGAAGGTTGTTGTCAGAATGAAAAATGGTGCAGTGCAGAAGGTCTCCATAGCCGGGATGCCTACAATAGAGAAACAGCCAGCCAAGGAAGTCAAGCATTTGACAAGGAACTTTGGTCTTGCTGTTAGGTTCTCCTTAATGCTGTCTTGAGTGATGACCCCTGCTGCTTGCAAAACATGTCCTAATGCTTCTGAAGTGTCATTTTGCTTGTTTTCATTTAAGAAGTGAATGAAATGTGCAATATGTGCGGTATTTGCAGAAAAAAAAGTATCTTGAAATCCATATGGCAGTATTTCAGTATTGTATTTCGATAGCTCTGCTTCTATCCCATGTCTGAAATATAAGGCACAGTGTATATAACATAGATAGATGTTACTAATGTAGTCGCTCCCTTTTGAGCATTCTGATAGTTCATCTGGTGAATCAAACTTTTGGCCCATTTGGCAAATCAAAGGGGATGATTAGAAATATTTTTGTTCATTGTGCTCTATTAAGGCTCAGTCAGACGGGCGTCTTTATGTGCGAATTTATGTGTACAAAAACACATGTGTAAAAATATTCACGTGACCGAAGCGGGCGTCATGCAGAAAAAAACGCACCTGGCAGTGTTTATGTGCACATAAAGTGCCCTGCCCGCTATCCCCTGCTGCAGCAGGGGATTCCTTGAATGTGAAACCCCTGGATGCTGTCACATCCAGGGGCTTCACCTTTGGTCAATGGGGCCGGCGGCAGCAGTGGCGGCCCCATTGACATACAGAGAAGATTGCGAACCTCTGCCACTGCTGTGACAACTGTGGCACAGGAGCATGA
This sequence comes from Eleutherodactylus coqui, assembly GCF_035609145.1. Classification (NCBI taxonomy): domain Eukaryota; kingdom Metazoa; phylum Chordata; class Amphibia; order Anura; family Eleutherodactylidae; genus Eleutherodactylus; species Eleutherodactylus coqui. The sequence goes on from NC_089849.1 coordinate 112,882,526, forward strand.
TGTTCTCCCATTGAATTCAATGAAGCTGGTGCTATAGCTGGCTCCATTGAAAGCAATGGTCTGCCGGCAAGCCCTGCAGTGATTTTTGGGGAAGGGCTTTAATTATAAGCCTTTCCCTGAAAATCATCTCTAAAATGGGTAAAAAATTAAAAAAATATATATACTCATGGGAGAACATCGCGCTCCTGTGCCACAGCTGTCACAGCTGTGCCAGAGGATCGCAATCTTCACTGTATGTTCTTAATGGGTCGGCGCTGCTGCCGCCGGCCTCAATGAGCACAAGGTGAAACCCCTGGCTGTGACAGCATCTAGGGGTTTCACATCCAAAAAAGACGGATGCTGCAGTTCATTGTGTTTTAAAATCTGCTGCCCTATACTTACCGCTGCACATTTTTGTGCGCAAGCAAATATTGGGCGTATGACCGCTGCCATTGAAAAGCATTGGTTCTATATAGATGCAGATCGCAAGCGCAGGTAACATACGCACATAAAAACGCCCGTCTGACTGAGACCTCAGTTCGTGCACTGAACTTGGATCAGCCAATCTGTGGATTTTATTGCCATGGTCAGAAGGTCCCCCACCACTTTATTTCCTATGGGGAAATACTAAAGCCCATTTGTGGAAATGCTGTAATTATACCATTACTTGTGGTGATCGAATGTCCATGTGTTGCCCAAGTCTTGCTGAATAGACATGAATATGTCTTTTAACTGGTTGTTTATATCTTTCTTCTAACCAAAACCCAACTGTGTACTGAGCAAAAACTACAGCTATATCTATAGATGGATGTCACTGGTTTGACTGACAAACCCTAGTTATGGTTGAAGGTTCCTCACCCTTTCCCACCCCAAGACGTATGTAATGCTAAGTGGGTTGTTCTTGTAAACTGACATAAATGTACAGCATGGGGGTGGGATGGTGTGGGCACAGTGTCTGTGCCAGCAGATCCATGGCAGCTGTTAGCTGAATATAAGGCTGCTTTCACATTTGAGCTGGACCCTCCGTTTGGAGGTTCTATCACAGATCCAACACTAAATACTGTAAGAAAAAGTCCTGTATGCATTTTTCATTCGGTAACATGCTGGACAGCTGAGAGGAAACTAAATGAACCCTATTTATAGTTAATGAGGTCCGTTCTGCGCTGTTCGGTTCTGTTATAAGACAGATCTGATCGGTTAAGGGATTCCCCTGTTCTGCTCCCCAAATGGAGAATAAAAACTGATCAAGAAGTCGTTAATACCTCAAAATGGTACCAATGAAAGCTACAGGTCATCCCACAAAACACGAGCCCTCACACAGCTCCACTGACAGCAAAAGACATTTTCCAAGGGTTTTGGAATGTGGTGACACAATAGCTGCGCAAATTTGATTTCACTAGAATTGTATTGACCCAATGAATAAAGTTAATGTGTCATTTATACCGCCCAATGCCAAAAAAAATATTGCAGATATGCTGTATTTATCACTACTCCCCCCATCCAATTAGTAATGCTTTCAAATACATAATATGTGCCACAAAATAGTGCTGTTAAAATTACAACTTGTCCTGGAAAAACAAGCCCTCATATGGCTGCTCTGATGGAAAAGCCAGGGTGCTGTCTAGCCACTCGGTCCCTCTGCTTTGGCTTAAATGGAAAATTGTAAAAGCGCATAATAAGGGTAGCCCGCTGGTACAGTTGTTGCCATTCTCAGGCTGGGTTAACACTGGCTGAATTTGCCGTGGAAATTCGCCACGGCAAATCCGCCTGCGGCCGCTAATCCCGGTTTTACCCAGCCATGGGGATGAGATTTCTCAGAAATCTCGTCCACACGAGATGGCAAATTCGTCGTGGCAAAGCCGGCAGAAGCCGATGCTGCAGTGCGGATTTGTCAACCGCAGCATGTTCATTTTTTTTCTTCTTCCGCTGCGGCCGCCGCTCTCCTCTATGGAAACGCCGGATGCAGCAGAAGACCGTGCGGCCAGGCAGCTTCAAAACCCACAGCGAAGTGCCGCTGGTTTTGAAGCAGCGGATTCCCGACGGAAATCTCAAGTTTTTTTGCTGCGGCTAAGGTTCACACTGGTTGGAAATGCTGCAGGATTCCTGCAGCGGAAAATTCCGTTGCAAATCCACAGCATTCAAACATTCAAAAAAGATTCAAAATCTGTACTATTCATGCGGATTTTGACTCTTAGGCCTCATGTCCACAGGGGGAAATCAGGCTCGCCGCGGATTCTCCATGCAGAATCCCGCAGCGGGTCCCTCCTTTCCCGCGGACATGAGGCCTAAAAAGAAGATTTACTTACCTGTCCGGACACTGCGGATCTTCCCTTGGTCGCGGCTGGTTCTTCTTTCTTCGGCCCGGCGGATGTGCTTGGCACGCCAGCAGCGTGCTGCGCGCATGCACCGTGCACTCTATTTTTTTTTTAACTCCTGCTCTCCTACGCCGGAGAGCAGGAATTCAGCTGCGGGTGTGCCGCAGATCCGGACAGTTTCCATAGACTTCAATAGAAGCCTGCGGGAGTCGTCCCCACGGGAGACCCGCACTAAAATGGAGCATGCTGCGGGTGTTTTCCCGCACACGCAATCCGCGTCTTAAGGGAAAATGATATCCGCAGGTATTTAATTGCCCGCGGGTGTCCAATGCATCCCTATGGGGCACGGATCACGCGTGCGGGACACCCGCTGCAGATCTGTCCCCGTGGACATGAGGCCTAAATTAGTTGTGTGTCTGCAGCTGATTTTGTAAAATACATCGCTTCCCTCACCTCCCCAACTCTTCGCACTATCAGCCCAGCCTTTCGCTCGGCAGCCCCTAGTGAGCACAGCGCTGCTGGTCAAATAATGCGGTATTGGCATCACCCAACCAGTGGTGCTACACTCACTAGAGGCTGCCATCATTGCGAGGTGAGTGGAGCGCCGTATTTGACAAAATAAGCTGTGGATATGCAGCCGATTTCAAGTCACAATCTGTATCAATGCTGAGGATTTGGACTGTTTGGGATGTGGATTTGCTTCAGGATTTGCAGTGCCATTTTCCACTATATTTATGTGAACATACCCTTGCAATTTTTATTTTGTGCAAAGAATGCAAGCTCTAAAAGACCCCGCGCTCCTCGTGTGTGAATGTGTAGTAGCAGAAGGACAAGAAATACACCTACTTGAGTGGGACGTTCACGGAGAAATGACTAACTGCCTCAGATGTCCATGTTTCTCTTTGATAATTATCACACAATGGTCCAAGTGGGTAACTCCAGTTCATTCCATGACCAAGGATAGGGTAGTACAGGAAAGTACACCGCATTTCAAAGGACTTGTGATTACCGTATATACTCGAGTATAAGCCAAGCTTTTCAGCACATTTCTTTATGCTGAAAAAGCCTTCCTTGGCTTATACTCGAGTGAGGGACTAGCCAGCGCTAGATCATTCACATCACTGAATAGCTGTGATTGGTTCATCGAGCGCCGGCTGTGATTGGCTGGCTCTCGATCCAATCACAGTGCTTACTTGCTGATGGCGGGGGGAATTCAAAGCTGAGCAGAGAGATGACAGCGGGGAGAATTACATAGCAGCTTGCCGCACCGCCAGGGAGCCCATTTTTTTTTACCTAGTGTAGCTAGGCTTATACTCGAGGCACCTCGCTTTCCCAATTTTTTGTGGTAAAATTAGGTGCTTCGACTTATACTCGGGTCGGCTTATACCCGAGTATAGAGAAGTTAGCCTCCTTTTTCAAGCACAGCTCATGAGCTCCCTGCGAACTTCTTACTCAAGCGAATGTCTTTCTTCTACTACACATTCACACACCTGGAGAGCTGGGGCTTTAATAACTCATTTTCCTTGCACTTGTCCAAGGTATGGACGTACCCTTGATGTAGCCTTCTCTCTTGATGCTCTCCCTGCTTGTATGAAGTTCTACAGGGATTAGGTGGTGAAGTGAACCAGTTCCGCAATACACTGAGGCCGACCTGGAACTAGCGGTGTGGCGGCCTGTCTTCTCTGACGAGCAGCTCGCACCAGGTAAGTCCTATCAATTTGTGTTTTGACATATTTCTCGTAACATACCAACATGTAACATGTGTATACACATTCTTGGAGTGCTGTCCTAAGCTCTCTTTTAATTTTAATTTTGTGGCCGAGTAGGAGAGGGCCACTAGGGAAAAAGGACAATTGCTAGTGTTTGCAAAAGTACGTCCAAGTAGCCGGATATGGTGCGGTTGCTTACAATTTGCATTTACCAGCAGGAGTAACTAGCCAGAAGAGTGTGCGCTGCTCAGGCTGTTGGTTCTACTACTGACTGGTGTCAGAGCCACACTAGATATGAAAAGCTTATTAAGGATATGACTTAGGCTTCGTTAACATCTGCAATGGAACCTCCGTTCGTAGGTTCCATTGCAGGTCCGGCACAAAATACTAGAAGAAATAGGCCAGGCAGCTGAGCGGAAACCGAATAGTCTCCATAATAGTCAATGGGGTTCGTTTGGTACTGTTGGGTTCCATCAAAAGGCAGATCCATTCAGCCAGGGGATTCCCGAACAGAGCAGGAAAACGGAACCCCCACCGTAGATCTGAAAGCAGCCTTACTGATATGGCTTTCGCCTTGGGGTTAAGTGCCACTGACTTGTTTTTAATCTTAGGTTTATACTCTAGGAATGCTTTGACATCCCCGGTCACATGACTGCGCAAGTTCATCTGCAAATCCACATTTAGGAAGCCCCATACAAATGCCCCCTGAAAGCCACATGTGATTCCCAACCAACTAGTTGGGTAACATTTGCCAGGACCACGGGTCAATTTTCCCACCCATGATGCTGTGGTTAATCCTTATACCTATCAGCATATTACCACTGATCACGGCACTGCAAAAGCCAGCTGACTGGAAAGAATGGCTGCAGCATCTTAGGAGGTATGAAATATGCCTGTGATTGGAAAATATGAAAAGTAAGAAATGTCCTGCATGCTTACATGGTTTTTACATTATTGTGGTCTGTCTTCATGAAGTAGATATATCAGCTTGCAAATGAAATGGGTACAAAAACTCCCACCTTCTCCGCCCACAATATCCAGCCGACTATAAAATGGACATAGTCCAAATCTATCCACACCACTCAGCAAAAGAGCTGAAAAGCTTAGAGAATGCTGAATATTTTAGTGGTGGTTCCATTTTTGTTATTGTAGTGCCGTAATTGCTTGGTGCTAAGTGATGGCATAAAAGGAACCGAGAAGAAACCCGCTAAGAATGAAGGAAGACTGCTAACATAAAGGGCAGCAGGACTTGTGAGTGCTAAGCTGGTTACAATCCTTGGCCGGGGGAACGTGATTAAAATGAGTAATCTGTTATCAATCAGTAGAAGGGTCAAGATGCCACTCCATAACCCCCCGCAGCCCGATGAGGCAGTACGGTGTTTGGCCAACTGTATACAGGACACTTTATGATTACACTATAGGAAAGAAAGCGAAAAACATCATACGCTTGTACAGATTTTTTCTAACAAGATGGAACAAAAAGAGCGCTTTCACATGAGCAGAATATTTCCGCAATCCACACCTAAAGACACCGTATAGGGCTCAGTCACACGGGCGCATCGGCGCCCGTGTTACTGCAGGTAGCAGATGGCCGTACCTGAAGACGGACGTCTCTCTGCAGCGCCGGAGGAAAGAACATGTGACCATCTTTATTGCTGGTCATGTGTTCTTTCATCAGCGCTGCAGAGAGATGTCCGTCTTCAGGTACGGCCATCTTCTAACTGTCAGTCACACGGGCGCCGATGTGCCCATGTGACTGAGCCCTTAATCTGCTGCTGTGGATTTCCACTCCATAACTTGCATGTATACATGTAGATTTTAATGTCACCACTACACAGGAGCGTTTTTTTTTTTGCCTACCTATGTGCGCAAAAAAAGCGCTGCACGGATGTGCAAAATGCACCTGACCGTACCTCGTGCCCATTGCTTTCAGTCGCCCCATTGAAAGCAATGGGATGCAGGCAACCCCCACAGTGATTTTCGGGGGAAGGGCTTGAAATATATATCATATATATACTATTCTACTATTCTATTCCTATTCAGGGGATATTAAAGTCTCAGCGACACCTCAAGAAACAGTAGAGCGACACAATAGTAGTCCCTGGTAGGGAAGGGGACATGTAGTTATCAGGATAGTGATACCAGTGGAATTAGTTTTACAAAGTATTTTAGCTAATAGTAATCCATCCAGTGATCAGAAATCACACAGAGACTTCTTTAGGCTGAATACACATGGGTGGAAATTCCGCAGCGAGATTTTGCACAGAATTTCCGCCCGTGCCCGCTGCCATAGGATTGCATTAGTTTATGCAATCCTATGCAGACAGCTGTGATTTGACTGCATGAAAACTCACGCGGTAACAAAATCGTGGCATATACTATTTCTATGTGATCCTCGTCCTCGCTCATGAAGGGGGGAGTGCTGCCTCCGATTGGCTGAGCACAGGGACCAATCAGAGACAGCTCTCAGTTGTCATTCAATAGCTGAGAGCTGCCTCTGATTGGTCACAGTTCTCAGCCAATCAGAGGCAGCCCATTCAGCAGGTGGGGATTTTAAATCCCTGCCTGCTGATTACTACTCACAGCAGTGCTGGAGAAGGGCCGACTGGAGGCGGCTGAGCCACAGAACGGCGAGTATAGATTTTTTTTTACACATTTTTGGATTGATTTTCAGGGAAGGGCTTATATTTGAAGCCCTTCCCCAAAAATCACTGCAGCGCTGGCCGGCAGCCCATTGATTTCAATAGAGCCGTCTGTATTGCTGGCTCCATTGAATTCAGTATATGTTCTCAATGGGGTCGGTGCTGCTGAACACTGGTTTGCCGCAGTTACATGCGTTCTGCGAACCTGTGACCTATAATTTTCACCGCAGGCGTTTTTCCGCCTGTAAAATTCGCACATGTGACCGCTGCTATTGAAAAGCATTGGTTCTATCTAGTGCAAATTTTTTGACATTAACCCCTTAGTGACGGGGCTATAGTAAAACTACGTCCTGCTGTTGCAGGACGTGTATGGAGGGAGGTAGCGGCGCTATCTCCCTCCATACAGCGCGGGCGTCAGCTGTTTATTACAGCTGACACCCACGGGCAATAGCCGTGCTCGGCCGGTCGGGGCTATTAACCCTTTAAATGCCGCTGTCAATTCTGACAGCGGCATTTAAATCCCCTGAACGCTGTTCGGGGGTCCCGCACGCCCCCCCCCCCGTGCGGTGAGATCGGGGGAGCCGTGCAGGTATCATGGCAGCCGGGGGCCTAATGAAAGGCCCCAGGGCTGCCTTAACGGACTGCCTATCAAGCCATCCACACAGGGTGGCTTGATAGACTGCCTGTCAAAAAGCAGTATGACGTAATGCTATAGCATTACGTCATACTGCAGGAGCCATCAAAGCATTGCATGTTAAAGTCCCTTAGGGGGACTTCAAAGTATAGTAAAAAAAAAGTTATAAAAGTTTAAATCACCCCCCTTTTGCCATATCTATTATTAAAAAATCTAAATAATAAAATAAAAATATGTATTTGATATCGCCGCGTCCGTAAAAGTCCGATCTATCAAAGTAGCACATTATTTTTCTTGCATGGTGGACGTTGTCCAGAAAAAAAAAATAAAGAACGCCAGAAATACACCTTTTTAGTTACCCTGTCTTCCAGAAAAAAACTCAATAAAAAGTGATCAAAAAGTCATATGTATTCCAAATTGATACTATCGGAAACTACAGGACATCTCGCAAAAAATGAGCCCTTGCACAACTACGTCGACGAAAAAATAAAAAAGGTATTGCGCGCACAAAATGACCGCAGAAAATAATGGAAAAAAAATATCTTAAAAAAAAAATACAAGTAGTACAGCAAAAAAAATACTGTATAAGTTTGGTATCGTAGTAATCATACTGACCCATAGAATAAAAATATCAGGTTGTTTTTGTTGCAGTTTGTGCGCCGTAGAAACAGGACGCACCGAAAGATGATGGAATGTCATTTTTTTTTTTCATTTCTCTCCGCTTAGAATTTTTAAAAAGTTTTTCAGTAAATTATATGGTACCAATAAATAGTACCATTGAAAAATACAACTCATCCTGCAAAAAACAAGCCCTCATACAGCGACGTCAACGGATAAATAAAGGAGCTATGATTTTTTAAAAGGGAGTAGGAAAAAATAAAAATGGAAAAAAGCAAAAAAGCTCCGCCACTAAGGGGTTAAAAACGCCCGTGTGACTGAGCCCTAAGACTAGAAGTAGGTGGCAGAGTTTCTTTAACATGGTAGCCTATGCTTCAGAAGTTTGGAAACACCTTATGCTTTATACAGCAAGTCACTAGTCAATAACATCTGAGAGGTCTTCACCAACAATTGAAATGTATCCCAAATAACAAAAATTAGAAGCTGATCCACTACATGTCGACAGGATGCAGGGCAGTCATACGGGCAAAGTGTGAATATTTTGAGGAGTCCAAAAATCAAAGTTATTTGCACAGCCATTTGGAAAAATTAGCAGTTTCTTTTTTTCGTACAATAAACATGTACAGGGGGTGGACAAAAATATGGAAACACCGTACGAAAGGCATGCCTTAAGTTACATGGGATTATAACTAGAGATGAGCGAACGTACTTGTTTCAAGTAATTACTCGATCGAGCACCGCGATTTTCGAGTACTTCCGTACTTGGGTGAAAAGATTCGGGGGGCACCGGGGGGGCAGGGGGAGGCGTGGCGGAGCGGGGGGTAGCAGCGGGGAACAGGGGGGAGCCCACTCTCTCTCCCTCTTCCCCCCACTTCCCGCTGCAACCCCCCACTCACCCACAGGGCCCCCCAAATCTTTTTGCCCGAGTACGGAAGTACTCTAAAATCGCGGCGCTCGGCCGAAAAAGGGGCGTGGCCGAGTGCGCTCGCTCATCTCTAATTATAACTCATATTTCAATAAGACATGTAGAGACTGATTTTAAGTGGGGGTAATGTGACATAGATACTGCCGGGCAGAAGTGAACATCTGCCCGAGCAACAAGGCTCCATTGGTCAGTGGTGTGAGCCACTCAGCTGCGGTTACCAGCTGGTTCCCAAAACCACCCAGAGCAGAGCAAGAGGTGAAGTAAACACAAATTTGGTGGGAAAGCTCTCAACCAAGCAGGGGTCAAAAGGGCATCTCAGTATTTCGTATGGCGTTTCCGTATTTTTGTCCACCCCCTGTAGATCCCAAAGCAATATTTTCGACCATTTCTTCCCAGTTTTTAAGTAGTGTTTCCAAACTTCTGAAGGATACTGTACACTCTGGGCACATGACAATTTTGGGACTAAGAATGTGCAGTGGATATTCTTAGTATGTATTAAACCATGCTGCAAGTAGATTATAAATCAGCGGCATATTACTTACCACACCATGTTGTAGTAACACAGTCTCCAGAAAACAAAAAGAGGGGAAAATGCTTATTGCCATTGTAATGGAACAAGTGCTCTCGTGGAGTTTCACTCCATGCTGCCTAGTTTTACAGTCCTAATTTCCCATGGGAAGATCACAAACTATTTTTTAATTGCAGTGCAAGAGCATTCATTGAGCCGGCAGATTCCCAATGACCGTCATCTTCTCGGAATGCAGGCAGAACGACGCAGAGCTATAGAATGAGACAGTGTCACATAGAAGAATATGCCAAGGCAGCAAGAGTCATAAAAAACAGGCTTGCCCCTGGCATTGTTGCTTGGCAGGAAGTTCTTAGCCTAGTTGAGAGCAATGGCAAGGCTGAATGAAAGATGGAAATTTTCTCTTTGCCAATTTGGGTTGTCGACATGGGAAATAGTTTATCTGTTTCCAGACATAGCACATTGCTAATGACATATATACGAACTCATCCTATCTGGAGGGCACCAATTTGTGAAACTGCTTGATTCTGGGCCCAACATTCCAGGTGGGTTACAGGTCAATGTTCTCACTTGTTTGCTTTATAATGAGTTGTCGCAAGATTTGACATAACTTGACTGAATTGCGTGGAAATATGGCCAAGATTGATGTATTCATTATTCATTTTTTGTGACTTTGAGGGATATTACTTGTAGAGTACACTGGATATCTGGAGTATACTGGCAGGCCTGTATATGTTCCATTATGGCCTGACTATTATGCAATCAGAAATAGCACTCCAAGATCCAAAAATGTCAAAAAATAAGACTAAACAGGAGGTAACTCACCTGGTGAGATCAGTCTGCCGTAGGAGGGCAGACCGTCACACCTAAACCCAAGGTGGCCTTTTCAAATCAATCCCGTTAGATTGGAACCACTTGTTTTCTCAGGACATCCACCAACGAAGAGTGTCTTGTTACGATCGTGTGGGCAACTAAGCACGGGCCCCACATAATCGTGACCAAGATGGATACACACGGGTTTCAGACAACTAGCCCTGTGCTACAGGGAGGATGACATGGCCCTATCTGAGCAGGGACATCTCCCTGATAAAGGGCGGTCCAGCGGTCTACAGAACTGGGCCCTAGCTGCTCCTAGGAACCACGCACCAGAACAGGATATATGCCACATGACAGGGATAAGTGGACAGAACAAGAAGACACAGCATACAGCAGCCAAAATGCAAACACTAATAGCAGATAGTAAAACTGAATATAAATACCAGGTATTAGTTGACATTTTGATCAAAACATGGAAGCTAGCGGGCCACTTCAAGGCTCCTGGCTATACCGCTAGTCCCTACACTAACCAGGAGTCCAGATGCACCGGACACAGTTAACACCGCAAGCTGCAACAGCATAGACAACAGGACAAGTCACACAGCAAGCTGTACAGGACAAACAACAGGATACTGACTAACAGGCACTGGCTAACAACGGACTACAACATATAGTGCAAACCACATGGACTCCACCCAGAGCTCACATGCACACAGATGAAACTCAACAGCAAGTCTAAAGGTGTCCTAATACCAGGGGGATAGACAGTTAGCCACCGAGCTGACATAGGGAACTGTGTCAGGGATTCACACAGAGCGAGACATAAGACGTTTGGAGGCCGCACCTGTCAGGGGAAGGGAAGAGGGTTCTGCATATGATACAGACAAGGACTACAAGTGTCCAAACCATCTTTAGGGAAGCAGAGAGACACAACAGACCTGCATGCAAACACAGGAACAAAACAGATACATCCAAACAGTACAAGACCAGCATCAACTACTAACAGGAGCTGAGTTTATATGTGCTGCAGGCTAAAGGGGATTGGCTCCTGGAGAATACCACACCCAGCCAGCTCAATTAACCCCAACCTGAGGAGATGTGCTGCTAGGAACCTTAGTACTACAGATCCCAGCAGCACACCCTAACACGTCTGTAGGATCTCCGAAGGGTTGTATTTGAATATAATTAGTGTCTATGGGGGAGGTGTGTTTTTGGTTTTCCCGCTAACGGTTTGATTTGCCATGAGGTTGCATACATTTCTGCTTTCCTGTACCCTATTCATCCTACATAAAATGGTATTGATGCTTCATTGTAGATTTGGATTTTTTTTTAACTATTTTGTTTTTTTATTGAAAAAACCATTAGAGGAACATTGATAAATTGACATGCATAGAATAGTATTGCATATTGAACATAAGTGTGTTTACAGTGTCAATTTTTTATATACTCACATATTTACTCTAACAAAACTCTTCTATTCCATAGATTTTTACATACATTTGTCTAACTAGTTTCTAGTATTTCCAACTTTTTATAAGAAACATTAAACGTAATCAACAACTTTTTGGCATCATATACTTTCCTTTGCGCAGCATGTTAATATTTAGATTTCCATTTTTCCCAGACCTCCTCGTATTTTCTACTTGTGTTGTTTCGACATGCTAGCCATCCTTCAAACATGCATTGTTCTGCCATCCGACCCATGAACTCTTCCTTTGTTGGGGGGGATCTCTCCTTCCAATGCTTAGCAACAATGGTTTTTGCTGTCATAAGAGAATGACCTAGTAGGTATCTTTTATTTGGAGGGAATTCTTCAAGGCCTATCAAGAGTAGGATTAATTTAGCTTTTCTAGGAATAGAACAGTTTAGGATGGTGGTCATTTTACCAAGGACTCCTTTCCAGAAGTTGACTAGTTTGGGACAGGACCAAAAGATGTGGGACAGTGAGCCTTTTTGTCCACACTCCCTCCAGCATAAGCCTGTTCCTATTTTGAATCTATTTGCCATTAGTGAGGACGAGAGATACCATCTCAAGTATATCTTTGTTTGAGTTTCTAGTATTCCCATTCCCTTAGTGGATTTTAAAGAGGTTTTGTATGCTCTATCCCATGAGTCATTGGTTCTTTTTCCCAATTGAGCATATGGGATTTTTTCCTTGGGCATGTATTATCTGACAGTATGTCGTGGAACAACTTAATATCTGATTTGTCTTTATTTTTCCTTGAGGTGATTATATTGATAATTGTGATGGGAAGGCGTATGTTATGTAAAGAGGTTTTTTGCAAAAACAAGATAATTCTACAGTATGTGAAGAATTCTTTTTGTGGTAGGTGGTGTTTTAAGCTGAGATCTGAAAAGGAGTCCAGTCTATTCGCAGTTATCAAATCATCTATCGTCTTTATACCCCTTGTTGTCCATTCCCCTATCTTGAGGTCAGGCAAGAAAAGGCACAAAATATCGAGAGGCAGAGAAGGTCTTTTAACCCTGTCATTTAGAACCAATTTCTGTGAGAGGTCTCTCCATGCCTCTTTTGTCGCCAGCATGGAAGGAGACATTCCCGGTGTTTGTAATGTTACATCCAATGGTTTAGACACAGCTGATAATGACAATGCAAATAAAAGTGCTTAAAGTGAGACACCCCCCATGAGGCCCTTTTCCATTCCCATCCACCCCACAGACCCATCATCAGCCACCCAACCCTTGATTTGGTTTAACACAGTTGCTCGTTGATATATCTTTAGGTTTGGTATGTCTGCTCCTCCGTGTCTACGATGTAGTGTGAGGACCGACAAGGCTATGCGAGGTTTTTTCCCTCCCCATATGTATTTATTTAATTGGCACTGTAAATTAGATATGGAGGTGTTCGAAAATGGAATTGGGAGAACCCTGAAGTAATACATAATTTTAGGAAGGATCTTCATCTTATATGACATGATCCTTCCATACCACGTCAAGTTTAGTTTGGACAAGTGATCTATTTCTTTCTGTGTAGAGTTTAGCAGAGTGGGAATGTTCACGTTTTCCAGATCTTTGAGTGAGGCCGTCAGTTCCACTCCTAGGTAGGGTATAAATTTCTCCCTCCACTCAAAGCAGAACTCAGATTGTATAGCTACTTTCAGACACCTAGGTATATGTATGCCTAAGATAAGGGATTTATCTATATTTAATTTATATAAGGATGCTTCGCTGAAACTCTTTAGAATTGCATATGCAGCTCTCAAAGATTCCAAGGGGCGTGACATGGTTAAGATAACATCATCTGCAAATAGGCCGATTTTATGTTGCCTTAAACTCATTGGGATACCGCATACTTCTGGAGATAGGCGGATTGTTTCTGCTAGTGGTTCGATTGTGAGGACATATAATATAGGGGAGAGCGGGCACCCCTGTCTCGTCCCATTTGTTATATGCAGGGGGTCCGACAAGGTCCCGTCCACTAGTACCCTGGCTGACGGGGACGTATACAGGGCTTGAATAGCCCGTATTGTGCCTTCACTCATACCGAAGCATCTCAAGGTCTCGAAAGCAAAACCCCAGTGAACCCGATCAAAAGCCTTTTCGGCATCTAAGGCTAATAGAATTTCTGGTGTTTTAGACGAGTCTGTGTTGTGAAGTAGATTTAAGATTCTCCGCGTGCCGTCTGGCGCCTGTCTACCCTTGACAAAACCTAGCTGGTCTGTATGGATTAGGTTTGGGAGTATTTTTAACAATCTATTTGCTAGGGTCTTTGCATAAATTTTTACATCTGTATTGAGCAACGTTATAGGTCGAAAATTGGCTGGGTCATTTGGGTCCTTTAACTCCCATTTTTATTAAAATGCCTCTCATATATGCCTTATGGGCATTCCACAAGGTCATTGGGTCTATGTCTGGAGTGTTGTTCAATATAAAAAATTCTTCTAGGGTTTTGTGAATTTCTTCCTTTTGGTTAGACAGTTGCATTAAGTATGTATTGTTCCTCCATAACCTGTTTGTTTGACGATTTTTCCCAAAGTTTAGATGTGTCAGGGTGGGGGCGTGATCGGACCAGGTGGCCGTGCCTATTTCGGATGCGGATATTGTTGTAAGGAGGCTTTTGTCCACCAGGCACAGATCAATGCGGGAAAAGGTTCCATGTCTGGGGGAGAAGTAGGAGTATTCCCTAGCGGAGGCATTGACACATCGGAAGATGTCATATAATGCTGAGCTATGTAGCCAATTACCAAGGGTGGGGCCTTTTTTTTGTTTTGGGTTAGTGGTGTCAGCTGTTCCGTCAGGTACTAGGTTAAAATCTCCACACATAAGAATTGAACCCTTAGCTATCTTGTTTATTTTTTTGATAAGTTTGTTGAGAAAGCTAATTTGTCTCGTATTTGGGACATAGAAATTAACTAATGTGATTGAGGTGTTATTTAGGGAGCCCACCAAGATTATGAAGCGGCCTTTGATGTCACATACTTGTTTGCCTATAACAAATGTGTTATCCTTAAAGGCGATCATAACCCCAGCGTGCTTTTTGGGAGCACAGGCGAAGACCCTCTGTTGAAATCTTTTGTGTATCATGTGGTTTGTGTCTTTCTCCAGTAAGTGAGTCTCTTGTATACATACTATGTCCACGTCCTTAGAAAGTGAGTCCTTCCAAACGGCGCGCCTCTTGCATGGGGAGTTGAGGCCGTTGGCATTCAAAGAGAAGATTTTCAGAGCCATGTCGAGGATGGTGGTGCTTGTTCTTGGATGTCCGGGATCTTGTGGAAATCAAGGATGCCTGAAATTAAACAACGACAACAGTACCAAACATAACATTTCTTTGGGTGTCTCTCCCCAGGAGAGCGGTAGCCAGAGTAGGTAGGTCGCTTTCGGAGAGAGGACACATCAAAGTTCACAAGGATAGCATAGCAAGCCGAAGCTTGTATGTACATTTGGGGTGAAAAGTTCGGCATTGGCTGGTGGGCACTCATAATAATATATGATTTGGCAGCAGGGCGAGGTAGTAACCTGGTGGATTCATTTTGGGCTTAAAGTACCCTTCGTGGTAGGTTGGCGGCTTCTCTTTGGGCCTGCAGAAGCAGTGGGGCGCTCGATAGCCTGTGGCGATATTCCCCAGGATTTTAGAGTTGGGATAGCTTCTTTGGGGTCATGAAATATGTGTGTTTCATTGTCCTTGGTTGTTATTAGTTTGGTGGGGAAGCCCCATCTGTATATGATGCCGGCGTTTCTCATAGCCATAGTAACAGGCGCAAAACTCATTCTCGCCTCCATTGTTGCCTGCGAGAGGTCGATGAAAAGGCGGATTTTATCATAAGGTTTCGGGAGTGTAGGCGACTTCCTAGCCACGTTCATCAGGGCTTCTTTGGTACGGAAATAATGAATACGTACAATAATATCTCTGGGACTGTCTTCTTTTAGGAATTTCGGACGCGGCAGACGGTGTGCTCTATCTATTATCAGTTCTTGGTCGGGGATGTTAGGGAGGAGTTTTTTCATAAGACATGTAACGTAGTTATAAATTTCTGCGTTAGTGACTTTTTCGGGTACTCCTCTAATTCTCACGTTGTTGTGCCTATTCCTATTTTCAAGGTCTGTTAGTTTGCTTTGAAGTTTAGATACTTTTTCTTCCAAGTCATAGTGCGCGTCAATAAGGGAGTTGTGAGATTTAACTATTTCCTCCATTTTGCTTTCTGTTTTTTCAACTCTGTTATTAACTTCAAGAACTGATGCTTTCATATCAGTGGTCAGGCTTCTAATATCAGATTGTATAGTGTCTCTAAGAGCCATAACGATTTCTTTAATGTACAGCTCTGTGACAGGTCTGTCCAGCGCTGAGAGGCTTTTAATATCTTTCCCTCCAGCACTGTCAAGAGGCACTGAAGAGCTGTCACTCTTTTCTTCTGCATGTGACATTTTTTGTCTCTGCTTTTCTGGGCTACCAGTGGGGGAGGGAGCTGGGGTTCCCTGTAATAACGTGGCCGGCGCCATCTTTGAGGGAGAAGGAACTGCACCCGGACCCCCGTTCTTCACTACCCTCTCCCCGTCTGGTTTCCTCACCTGCTGTTTTGAAGCGCTGTCAGCCGTGCTGGTCTCTTCGGCATCTTCCCGGTGGCTCTCTTCCTCCGGTGGAACAGTGTCTCCGCCGTCTTTCTCTCCCTCCTGAGTGTCGGGAGAAGCAGTCTCCTCCGCAGCCATGGCAACGGCAGTCCCGCGCTCGGAGAAGAACGTCTCCAGCCTGGTCGGAACGGACATGGAAGTTCTCCTCCTAGACATCTTTCGTTCCAGGTACGTTGTTAGCCTCTCTTGGGGTACTTTTATATCCCCTGCTGCTGCTTTATAGTGCTTTAGAGTGCCCTTCCCGAGCGGAGGCTAAACTTCAGCGTCCGTCTCGGTGCCTCTTCAAGCCACGCCCCTAGATTTGGATTTTAAGACTCAATGTCGAAGGGTAAAGCACCTTGGTCGTATATGCATAAAAGCAAATTAAGAAATAAGTCTCAGCGCTCCAAGGGTTAAAAGTAATTAAAGTAGTATATGCTAAAATAGAATAAAATATGTTAAAATGAATTACTTTGCTGGTGGGACCCAAAATAGAGAACACCCCTAAAATCCAAGTGCACCTTGACTATACTGCCAACATTGTGTCTTAAAAGTCCAAATCGAAAATGATGGAGTAAAGTCATTTTTTTTAGGATGAATAGGAAACGGGAAACTGACAAGCTGTGGGATTACATTTTGCACCGCTTGTCAATTTTTGCACGAGTTTGGAACAGATTTTTCTGCAGCTTGTGGATGAGATTTTGAAAATCCCATCCACTATCCTGCTACTGTAAATTTCAGTTCAGAAGGTCCACACGGAAATTGTGAGACAAATCCAGCCCATTTGAACTCAGCCTAAAGGTGTTTTCCAGGCAGCGCCCGCCGGGATGCACTGGGGTCAGAAAGGAACTGCTACTCTGACACCTGTGTAGTGGCCTTCACTTGTAATTGCAGTTACAGCTGTCATTGAAAACCCATTTAATGTCAGCACTAGGAGCCGCAGCACCCCGGTTGGGAATCACTGATCTCTGTTTGGCGATCAGGCCAGACCTAGAAAGGAGGGTGCAGCAGAGAGCGAGATGGCAATCATGATGGCTCTGCTTCTCCTCTTGGCAAGGTGGCAAAATGCAGCCTGACGTGGTTGCGCACAGTGATAAAATCAGGCAGTTGTATTGGCCTGCTGCCCGCGGGGTCAAGCAGGGTAAGGTGTTTGTTTGTTGTGAGGCCAGCTCACGTACAGGTAGGGACCTGTATCAAGAAAAACAATACAATACAAGAATTTAGAGAACTAAACAAAAATGGAGGTAATAGTCCTGGCTCTCCTGTGTGTAGTGTAGTACCTCAGTGCTGATGTTATGGATGGTGAGAAGCACTCCTGGGGGCAGACTTGGAGGATGAAATCAATTAAACACTTTATTGAAGTAGAAACAGTTCTTTTCTTGGTAGCAGTTATATCATGCATTATGTTTGCATGAAGTGGATCATAACGGGCATTGTCAGAACACAGAATTCACATGCATCATTCAGTATAGATTCAGTTAGTTGTTGTAGGCTGAAAGTGTTAAAGGGGTTGTCTCGCGGCAAACATCAAAATTTTACATTACCCCATTCCCCCTGTCACCCCCCTGGCATAAAATAGCAATTTAAAGCGGTTTTTAAACCGCTTGCTACTCACCGATCCGACGAAATATGGAGTTATAAAAATTTTCTCCCTAAGATGGCCGCCGGTCCTTTCCCAGGGATGCACTGCGGTTTTCTCCCATGGTGCACCGCGGGTCTTCTCCCATGGTGCACCATGGGCTCTGTGCGTTCCATTGCCGATTCCAGCCTCCTAATTGGCTGGAATCGGCACACGTGATGGGGCGGAGCTACGATGACAACGCGGTGACCAGCTCTCCGGCACGAGCGGCCCCATTCACCAGCCAGAAGCACGGACTGCGCAAGCGCATCTAAAAACGCCAGAAGACATCAGAATTAGACGGATTCATGGCGACGGGGATGCTAGCAACGGAGCAGGTAAGTGAATAACTTCTGTATGGCTCATATTTAATGCACGATGTACATTACAAAGTGCATTAATATGGCCATACAGAAGTGTATAACCCCACTTGCTGCCGCGAGACAACCCCTTTAATGTATTACTTCTTTGCTTCTTTACTCTGACTCTGGTTTCTGTTTCTTCCTATTGAGCTTTCATTCTCTTCTCTCTAGCTCTTTTTCTTCTCTACTAACTCACCATAATTACTTGGCTTTTAGTACTCATTTCTCCATGTTCCTCCCTGGTCTCTATCTCTGGGCTGACCTGGACTAGACTGTAGTATGGACTTGGAAGGCTAAGTGCAGATGTTCTCCTGGTTCCTCCCTGGTATGTATCTCAGGCTTCCCTAGACTAAAAAGCTTAATTCCAGCCACTCTCTACCTTTTATACCTTCTACCTCAACCAATCCTAAGCTAGGTGAAAACTGACTATTCAATTCCTGAGCTAGATAGGGGTGATTAGCAGGTATGGAAGCAAGTTAGGAGGAATTCTGCAAACTCTAGCGGGTATAGGTTCTGGGAACACTTTAATTAACCTGTTATTGACCATTTAGAGGCATATACCCACAATTAAAATAGAAGAATATGAACAATAACATTATAATATTTCACACTGATTATACACCACCTTAGCACCTGATAGTCGACACAGAAAGTGCTGTAGTAACGAACTATGGGGTACTACATATGCAATGCTCCGTAAAGTAAAAAACTTTACTTTTTAATTTATTTAGAGGTTCAAATGTATGCATTATATGGCAGTTACAGTGACTGATCTTCTGAGACGTATTGCATCATGTACATGGCTGCCAATAAGGCCAGGAGGCATTGTAGTTAAACATTATAATATTTGGGACATTATCCGGAGGGTGCAATAACACCCACTGAAGTCCGTAACCATCTTACAGATTATTAGATAGATAGCTATGAGATAGATAGATAGATAGATAGCTATGAGATAGATAGATAGATAGATAGATAGATAGATAGATAGATAGATAGATAAATAGCTATGAGATAGATAGATAGATAGATATGAGATAGATAGATAGATAGATATGAGACAGATAGATATGAGATAGATAGATATGAGATAGATAGATAGATAGATAGATAGATAGATAGATAGATAGATAGATAGATAGATGAATAGATATGAGATAGATAGAGAAATAGATATGAGATAGATAGATAGATAGATAGATAGAGAGATAGCTATGAGATAGATAGAGAGATAGCTATGAGATAGATAGATAGATAGATAGATAGATAGATATGAGATATGAGATAGATAGATAGATAGATAGATATGAGATAGATAGATAGATAGATATGACACAGATAGATATGAGATAGATAGATAGATATGACACAGATAGATATGAGATAGATAGATAGATATGACACAGATAGATATGAGACAGATAGATAGATAGATAGATAGATAGATAGATAGATAGGGGATAGATGGATAGATATGATAGATAGATAGATAGATAGATAGATAGATAGATAGATAGATAGATATGAGATAGATAGATATGAGATAGATAGAGAGATAGCTATGAGATAGATAGATAGATAGCTATGAGATAGATGGATAGATAACTATGAGATAGATAGATAGATAGATAGATAGATATGAGATAGATAGATATGAGAAAGATAGATATGACACAGATAGATATGAGATAGATAGATATGAGATAGATAGATGGATAGATATGAGATAGATAAATAAATAGATAGATATGAGATATAGATAGATATGAGATAGATAAATAAATAAATAGATATGAGATAGATAGATAGATATGAGATAGATAGATAGATATGAAATATAGATAGATATGAGATAGATAGATAGATATGAGATAGATAGATAGATAGATATGACACAGATAGATATGAGATAGATAGATAGATAGAACGATAGATGGATAGATATGAGATAGATAAATAAATAGATAGATATGAGATAGATAGATATGAGATAGATAGATATGAGACAGATAGATGGATAGATATGAGATAGATAAATAAATAGATAGATATAAGAGATAGATATGACACAGATAGATATGAGATAGATAGATATGAGATAGATAGATGGATAGATATTAGATAGATAAATAAATAGATAGATATGAGATATAGATAGATATGAGATAGATAAATAAATAGATAGATATGAGATAGATAGATAGATAGATATGAAATATAGATAGATATGAGATAGATAGATAGATATGAGATAGATAGATAGATAGATATGACACAGATAGATATGAGATAGATAGATAGATAGAACGATAGATGGATAGATATGAGATAGATAAATAAATAGATAGATATGAGATAGATAGATATGAGATAGATAGATATGAGACAGATAGATGGATAGATATGAGATAGATAAATAAATAGATAGATATAAGAGATAGATATGACACAGATAGATATGAGATAGATATGAGATAGATAGATAGATATGACACAGATAGATATGAGATAGATAGATAGATATGACAAAGATAGATATGAGATAGATAGATAGATATGAGATAGATAGATAGATATGAGATATAGATAGATAGATAGAACGATAGATGGATAGATATGAGATAGATAAATAAATAAATAGATAGATATGAGATAGATAGATATGATATAGATAGATATGAGATAGATAGATGGATAGATATGAGATAGATAAATACATAGATAGATATAAGAGATAGATATGACACAGATAGATATGAGATAGATAGATATGAGATAGATAGATATGAGATAGATAGATATGAGATAGATAGATAGATGGATAGATATGAGATAGATAAATAAATAGATATAAGAGATAGATATGGCACAGATAGATATGAGATAGATAGATATGAGATAGATATGAGATAGATAGATATGACACAGATAGATATGAGATAGATAGATAGATAGATATGACACAGATAGATATGAGATAGATAGATAGATATGAGATAGATAAATAAATAGATAGATATGAGATAGATAGATAGATATGAGATATAGATAGAGATGAGCGAGCATCAAAATGCTCGGGTGCTCGTTACTCGAGACGAATGTTTCGCGATGCTCGAGGGTTCGTTTCGAGTAACGAACCCCATTGAAGTCAATGGGCGACTCGAGCACTTTTGTATATCGCCGCTGCTCGCTAAGGTTTTCATTTGTGAAAATCGGGGCAATTCAAGAAAGTGATGGGAACGACACAGCAACGGATAGGGCAGGCAAGGGGCTACATGTTGGGCTGCATCTCAAGTTCCCAGGTCCCACTATTAAGCCACAATAGCAGCAAGAGTGCCCCCCCCTCCCAACAACTTTTACATCTGAAAAGCCCTGATTAGCAATGCATACCTTAGCTAAGCACCACACTACCTCCAACAAAGCACAATCACTGCCTGCATGACACTCCGCTGCCACTTCTCCTGGGTTACATGCTGCCAACCCCCCCCCAATGACCCAGTGTCAACAGCGCACACCAAACTGTCCCTGCCCAGCCTTCAGCTGCCCTCATGCCACGCCACCCTCATGTCTATTTATAAGTGCGTCTGCCACAGGAAAAACAGGCATACACTGCAGAGGGTTGGCAAGGCTAGGCAGCGACCCTCTTTAAAAGGGGCGGGGCGATAGCCCACAATGCTGTACAGAAGCAATGAGAAATCCAATCCTGTGCCACCTCCATCTGGAGCTGCACACGTGGGCATAGCAATGGGGAACCTATGTGCCACACACTATTCATTCTGTCAAGGTGTCTGCATGCCCCAGTCAGACCGCGTTTTTTTATATATAGTCACAGGCAGGTACAACTCCGCAATGGGAATTCCGTGTGCACACACAGCATGGGTGGCTCCCTGGAACCCACCGGCGGTACATAAATATATCCCATTGCAGTGCCCATCACAGCTGATGTAATGTCGTGCTTAATGCAGGTGGGCTTAGGCCCACACTGCATGCCCCAGTCAGACTGGGGTTCTTTAGAAGTGGAAACAGATGCATTTACAACTCCCTGTGGACCCACAGCATGGGTGGGTGCCAGGAAGCCACCGGCGGTACATAAATATATCCCATTGCATTGCCCAACACAGCTGAGGTAGTAATGTCATGTTTAATGCAGGTGGGCTTCGGCCCACACTGCATGCCCTAGTCACACTGGGGTTCTTTAGAAGTGGAAACAGATGCATTTACAACTCCCTGTGGCCCACAGCATGGGTGGCTCCCTGGAACCCACCGGCGGTACATAAATATATCCCATTGCAGTGCCCATCACAGCTGATGTTAGGTCAGCTGTAATGCAGGTGGGCCAAAAATTTATTGGATTACACTGTAGGAGAGGGCCCACAAAAATTGGTGTACCAACAGTACTAATGTACCTGAGAAAAATTGCCCATGCCCAACCGAGAGGGCAGGTGAAACCCATTAATGGCTTTGGTTAATGTGGCTTAATTGGTAACTAGGCCTGGAGGCAGCCCAGTTAAAATAAAAATTGGTTGAGGTGAAAGTTTCAACGCTTTAATGAGCATTGAAAAGTATAAAAATTGTTTAGAAAAATTATATGACTGAGCCTTGTGGGCCTAAGAAAAATTGCACGTTCGGCGTGATTACGTGAGGTTTCAGGAGGAGGAGCAGGAGGAGGAGGATGAATATTATACACAGATTGATGAAGCAAAAAGGTCCCCGTTTTGGATGGTGATAGAGAACGATGCTTCCATCCGCGGGTGCAGCCTACGTATTGCTTAGGTATCGCTGCTGTCCGCTGGTGGAGAAGAGAAGTCTGGGGAAATCCAGGCTTTGTTCATCTTGATGAGTGTAAGCCTGTCGGCACTGTCGGTTGACAGGTGGGTACGCTTATCTGTGATGATTCCCCCAGCCGCACTAAACACCCTCTCCGACAAGACGCTAGCCGCAGGACAAGCAAGCACCTCCAGGGCATACAGCGCGAGTTCAGGCCACGTGTCCAGCTTCAACACCCAGTAGTTGTAGGGGGCAGAGGCGTCACCGAGCACGGTGCTGCAATCGGCTACGTACTCCCTCACCATCCTTTTAAAGTGCTCCCGCCAACTCAGCCTTGACTGGGGACCGGTGACACAGTCTTGCTGGGGAGCCATAAAGCTGTCAAAGGCCTTAGAGAGTGTTCCCCTGCCTGCGCTTTACATGCTGCCTGATCTCTGCGCCTCCCCTGCTACCTGGGCCGCGGAAATGCGCCTTCGGCCACTAGCGCTGTCGGATGGGAAGTTTACTATCAGTTTGTCCACCAGCGCCCTGTGGTATAGCATCATTCTCGAACCCCTTTCCTCTTCGGGAATGAGAGTGCAAAGGCTCTCCTTATACTGTGGATCGAGCAGTGTGTACACCCAGTAATCCGTAGTGGCCACAATGCGTGTAACGCGAGGGTCACGAGAAAAGCATCCTAACATGAAGTCAGCCATGTGTGCCAGGGTACCTGTACGCAACACATGGCTGTCCTCACTCGGAAGATCACTTTCAGGATCCTCCTCCTCCTCCTCCTCCTCCTCTGGCCATACACGCTGAAAGGATGATAGGCAAGCTGCATCTGTACCCTCAGCAGTGGGCCAAGCTGTCTCTTCCCCCTCCTCCTCATGCTCCTCCCCCTCCTCCTCAACGCGCTGAGATATAGACATGAGGTTGCTCTGACTATCCAGCGACATACTGTCTTCCCCCGCCTCTGTTTCTGATTCCAAAGCGTCTGCCTTTATGCTTTGCAGGGAACTTCTCCAGAGGCATAGCAGAGGAATGGTGACGCTAATGATTGCAGCATCCCCGCTCACCATCTGGGTAGACTCCTCAAATTTTCCAAGGACCTGGCAGATGGCTGCCAACCAGGCCCACTCTTCTGTAAATAATTGAGGAGGCTGACTCCCACTGCGCCGCGCAAGTTGGAGTTGGTATTCCACTATAGCTCTACGCTGCTCATAGAGTCTGGCCAACATGTGGAGCGTAGAGTTCCACTGTGTGGGCACGTCGCACAGCAGTCGGTGCACTGGCAGATTAAACCGATGTTGCAGGGTCCGCAGGGTGGCAGCGTGCGTGTGGGATTTGCGGAAATGTGCGCAGAGCTGGCGCACCTTTCCAAGCAGGTATGACAAGTGGGGGTAGCTTTTCAGAAAGCGCTGAACCACCAAATTAAAGACATGGGCCAGGCATGGCACGTGCGTGAGGCTGCCGAGCTGCAGAGCCGCCACCAGGTTACGGCCGTTGTCACACACGACCATGCCTGGTTGGAGGCTCAGCGGCGCAAGCCAGCGGTCGGTCTGCTCTGTCAGACCCTGCAGCAGTTCGTGGGCCGTGTGGCTCTTCTCTCCTAAGCTGAGTAGTTTCAGCACGGCCTGCTGACGCTTGCCCACCGCTGTGCTGCCACGCCGCGTGACACCGACTGCTGGCGACGTGCTGCTGCTGCTGACACATCTTGATTGCGAGACAGAGGTTGTGTAGGAGGAGGGTGGTTTAGTGGAGGAAGCATACACCCCCGCAGATACCACCACCGACCTGGGGCACGCAATTCGGGGGGTGGGTAGGACGTGAGCGGTCCCAGGCTCTGACTCTGTCCCAGCCTCCACTAAATTCACCCAATGGGCCGTCAGGGAGATATAGTGGCCCTGCCCGCCTGTGCTTGTCCACGTGTCTGTTGTTAAGTGGACCTTGGCAGTAACCGCGTTGGTGAGGGCGCGTACAATGTTGCGGGAAACGTGGTCGTGCAGGCCTGGGACGGCACATCGTGAAAAGTAGTAGTGACTGGGAACCGAGTAGCGCGGGGCCGCCGCCGCCATCATGTTTTTGAAAGCCTCTGTTTCCACAAGCCTATACGGCAGCATCTCCAGGCTGATCAATTTGGCTATGTGCACGTTTAACGCTTGAGCGTGCGGGTGCGTGGCGTTGTACTTGCGCTTGCGCTCAAACTGTGGCGCTAGCGACGTCTGGACGCTACGCTGAGAGACATTGCTGGATGGGGCCGAGGACAGCGGAGGTGAGGGTGTGGGTGCAGGCCAGGAGACGGTAGTGCCTGTGTCCTCAGAGGGGGGTTGGATCTCAGTGGCAGGTTGGGGCACAGGGGGAGAGGCAGTGGTGCAAACCGGAGGCGGTGAACGGGCATCGTCCCACCTTGTGGGGTGCTTGGCCATCATATGCCTGCGCATGCTGGTGGTGGTGCCTCCCCAGCTGATCTTGGCGCGACAAAGGTTGCACACCACTGTTCGTCGGTCGTCAGGCGTCTCTGTGAAAAACTGCCACACCGTAGAGCACCTTGACCTGTGCAGGGTGGCATGGCGCGAGGGGGCGCTTTGGGAACCAGTTGGTGGATTATTCGGTCTGGCCCTGCCTCTACCCCTGGCCACCGCACTGGCTCGGCCTGTGCCCACACCCTGACTTGGGCCTCCGCGTCCTCGCCCGCGTCCACGTCCTATAGGCCTACCCCTACCCCTCAGCATGGTGTATTAGCAGTAGTGCAGAAACAGAACGCTGTAATTAAATTTGCTGCTTATTGGCCTTTGGTTGGAGGCTGACTTCGTTTACGGAACCCCAGGAAATAACTTGGCGCACGCCTGCTGCAACACTTAGCTGGCTGCGTATTTATTTGGAGAAATACTACCCCCAGCAGACACGGACCCAGAACACTGAGCAGAGTGACAGGCAGGCCAAATAGATTTTTTTCAAATATTTTTTTCTAAAGGACCACTGCGTATATTCAATCTATAATATATGTCTTCTGGCCCTGCCTACACAATTCTATCCCTGGAGTATTACTGCAGGGCGCAATGCTCTGCACGGCCGATATACCAAAAAAAAAAATGTGCAACACTGCTAAAAGCAGCCTCCACACTACTGCACATGGTTAGATGTGGCCCTAAGAAGGACCGTTGGGGTTCTTGAAGCCTACAATAACTCCTAACACTCTCCCTACAGCAGCTCCAACACGATACCACTGTCCCTCAGCTATCTCACAACACATCTGTGGCGAGCCGCGGGAGGGGCCGATTTTTATACTCGGGTGACACCTGATCTCCCCAGCCACTCACTGCAGGGGGGTGGTATAGGGCTTGAACGTCGCAGGGGGAAGTTGTAATGCCTTCCCTGTCTTTCAATTGGCCAGAAAAGCGCGCTAACGTCTCAGAGAGGAAAGTGAAAGTAACCCGAACATCGCGTGGTGCTCGCCTCTAGTAACGAGCATCTCGAACACGCTAATACTCGAACGAGTATCAAGCTCGGACGAGTACGTTCGCTCATTTCTAGATATAGATAGATATGAGATAGATAAATAAATAGATAGATATGAGATAGATAGATAGATAGATATGAGATAGATATAAGATAGATAGAAAGAAAGATATGAGATAGATAGATATGAGATAGATAGATAGATAGATAGATAGATAGATAGATAGATAGATAGATAGATATGAGATAGATAAATAAATAGATATGAGGTAGATAGATGTGAGATAGATAGGTAGATATGAGATAGATAAATAAATAGATAGATATGAGATATAGATAGATATGAGATAGATAAATAAATAGATAGATATGAGATAGATAGATATGAGATAGATAGATAGATAGATAGATAGATATGACACAGATAGATATGAGATAGATAGATAGATAGATAGAACGATAGATAGATGGATACATATGAGATAGATAAATAAATAGATAGATATGAGATAGATAGATATGAGATAGATAGATATGAGATAGATCGATATGAGATAGATAGATAGATATGAGATAGATAGATATGAAATAGATCGATATAAGATAGATAGATATGAGATAGATAGATATGAGATAGATCGATATGAGATAGATAGATAGATAGATATGAGATAGATAGATAGATAGATAGATAGATAGATAGATAGATAGATAGATAGATAGCATGCTCCTCCAAGCAGTCGGTGTATTGCCCTTGCTATGACATCCTGCATGCAGTACAGGATATTGTAAGGTACGTTCGGCTTCCTGTATATCAGTAACTACTTGGCATGGCTTGTGAGAGAGGTCTGATCTGGGAGGTCTCTAAGCTGATAATTGTGAATATGTACACTCTTTGTGATTCGATTATTAAGCCTCCAGCAGATCACTTTACCGGATATCCTGGACGGGCTTAAGATGCCACAAACAATTGTTTTCATTCATGCACAACATTATCCATGGGCTCCTGCATCAGCCCTCGCCATGCAGAATAGACCTGATGGAGTTACTCCGGCGGATGCATCATACAGGATTCTTCGGGGTAATCACCGCTACGGCCGTTCCTCCTCTCTGCTTTATTCCAGGAAAACCAAGAAGGAAGTCGAAGTAATCACTAAACTGTATCAACCTCTGCTGACTGCCAAGTAGCACATCTATATAAATATAGATATCCCATCAAGGGGGGGGGGGGGGGGGCGCAACGGCTATTAACCCCTTATGATATCCCCTAATGACCAGCCAATTTTTTTTTGAGAGCCAAGTTGTATTTTGCAATGGCACGATTGTTGGCACCCATGTTTCCCTATGGAGCCTCTGATTTATCACATCACACCAAGCGTCTACTGCCGTGTATCGCGCGAGAAAAACGCAAGCGGCAGCGATGCAAGAATATTTCCCTGGAAAAAGCATCACTGACGCTCAGACATCGCATGAGCACGTATGCGATATTGCCGCGATTTTCTCATGGCGATATCGCACTCGCCAGTGTGAAGGAGCCCTTAGGGTAGTTTTGCACGGACGATCGAGATATTTCCACAAGAAAATTCGGGCAATATCGCAATTTTGCTCATGAGATTTCTGAGCGTCAGTGCTGCTTTTTCTCGCAACAACATCACTGCTGCTTGCGATTTGCTCGCACGTTTTTCTTGCGGGATTTTTTATCGTGAAAGTCAATAGGACTTTCTAGTGTTAAAAACACATCGCATGAAAATCGCACATTTGTGCTTTGTCATGCCATAAAAAGGAGGCTCCATAGGGAAACATGGGAGATCAAAAAGAGCAAATCACACAAAGATAGGACATGCCGCGATTTTCTTTTTACGCAACATCGCATGATCTCTGCGTTTTCACTCACTCTCACATCGTGTAAAAATCGTGCGATTTTATCGCCTGTGTGAAAATAGACTAAGAGCTTCTTAACACGAGCGTAGATGGTTTTACCACACAAGCCGTAAAATCGCGTGAATTAAGAAATGACACGATGAAGTACCGAGCTTAATTAGTGTTTTCTTGTCAATTCACACAGCTGGGTGCGACGTATTAGCGAAAATATACGCCGCAATCCCTCGCTCGGCATAGATCCTCAGAATGACTTCAAATGCCTAAAGAGAGGCAGCTGTAAGCTAAACTGCCCCCCCCCCCCCCCCCCCATGGAGTCTGTGGGAGCTGCCAGCGTATATCGGTCAAAAGATAGAACCAGAACTATCTTTTCCGGCCGTGCATAAAGCGCCTGCCCAAATCGGCAGCGTATATGCAATTTTTTCCCGCCGGGCGATTGTTCACAGCGCAAAATCGCCCACTTGAACAAATGCATTGGAATCCAATGCCTCAGATAGTGACGATATCCGTGAAAACGTGTCAACATAGCTGCGTAAAAACGCTTGTGTGAATGAAGCCTCAGGGCTCTTTCACATGAGTGCACATACGGCGCGTTTTTACGCCCAGGCGTATATATGTGGCCATAAGAGGCATTGATTTTCAATGCAGCCGTTCAAATGGGCAAATATACGGCGCGTAAATACACCTGCAGCGTGAAAATTAGAACATATATGAGGCCGGCGCATGTACGCTCAGCCAAAATATAGTTCTGGAACTATCTTTTGGCCAATATACGCCGGCGGGTCCTATAGACTCCTATGGGAGCAGGGAAAGAGAAGGGAGAGGGAGGCATTTATGCAGCGTCCAACGCTGCACAAAGCTTACATGTACCTCTATATAGGCAGTGGAAGGCATGCCGAGGATTTGGGCAGAGCGAGGGTTTTCCGGGGTGCGGCGTATTTTTTTGCTAAAAACAACGCTCACGATCGTGTGAATGGATTAGAAAAACGCCCATTCAGGCACTTATACGGAGCGGGCGTGAAAACGTAAAAATGCTGTTGCCGTTTATGCGCTCGTGGGAAAGAGCCCTGATACAGAGATTCTACCACTGGGTGTATTTGGGTTCAATTGGGGCAATTGTCAGATCAGCAGGAATTCCAAACCCTCGGATCCGAGATGATTGCGGCCTCTTAAGGGTTTTTATTATGGCTGATTTTGACTCCTGTCCTATTGCAACATAGACTTCATAGCTATTATTCCAGCTGCATAATAATGCATAGAAAATAATTGTCGCTAATTAAAACAAACACTGGATTCTTGAGGTTTACAAGTCCTTCATTAAAGGCAAAGAAGAGAGAAGAATGGCATAAAATATAATTAGCAGAGTCTGGGCTTGCGCCAAAGTCAACCGTGTCAGTTTCAGGTGTTTCAAGCAAGAAAACCAAAACCTGATTCCCATCATTATGGGCTGTATGATATAGGTGCCACATTGTTATTGTAGCAGCCATAGGTTACTCCTGCATCTGGGCGTGTGCTGGGAATGTGGAGCATGAAGTCACATGCCAGTAGTCTGTCAGACAGCGACCTACAAGCCTTGCCATCTCCTATCAGGGGTCTCCAGACCCCCAGAATATTAAAGGGGTTGCTTGTTTAAACAATACCCCATTAAGGAACCAAGAGTAACGTGCTTACAAAAAACAAAACTTTGGATCGTTCGAATTTGAGCGATAATCATTCAGTGTGAAAACAGACAACAAGAATGAAAATCTTCATTGGTTTGTTCGCTAATCATTCGGTTTAAATACTGATCCTTCAATCATTTTCATTCACTTGGGGCTGATTCACATGAATGTATATGAGCCGGCATTTTACCAGCTGATGCATTGGATTCCAATGCATCAGATCACACAGGCGTATTCCCGCTGCGTAAAAGCGCCTGGCAGGGCGCTTTTTCGACGGGCAGGAAGGATAGTCCTGGAACTATCTTCCTGGCCTGACTACGGCTGCTGCCATAGACTTCTATGGAAGCCAATGACAGCGGCCGGAGAAGGGAGGTGGGAGGAAGTTTAGCAGCGTGACTGCTAAACTCCCCCCCCTTCTCTTCTACTCTCCGCCCCTTGCCGCTGTTTGCAATTGGAGGGGGTTTGACCGGAGCTAAGCTCATGCATCACATGGTAGAGCATATCGGCCGGACGTGAAAACGTCGGCCGATATATACTAGTGTGCATAAGTCCTTATACTGTAATTTTTTGGAACCACTCACAGTGCATATGAAAAAGACTTGGGTATACTAATAGATCACAAACAAACATGAGTCTACAGTGTGGTGCAGCAGTAAAAAAAGGCAAACACACTTCTGGGATGTATTAAGATAAGCATAGAGTCTAGATCACGTGAGGTCATTATCTCCCTCTACTTTTCCTTAGTCAAACCTCATCTGGAATACTGCGTCCAGTTCTGGGCACACCAATTTAAAAAAGACATTGACTAACTGGAACAAGTTCAGAGAAGAGTTACCAAGATGGTGAGTGGTCTGCAAATCATGTCCTATGAGGAGCCATTAAAAGGAACTAGAAATGACCGGGCAGGCCACAAAAGTGTAGAGAGATTTCTGTGAAACCCTTGTGTTGTGGCCGAGTATTATTCTGCTGGAAGCCTCTTGGAATCCATGAAAAGAAAACACATGTGGCTGCAGGATGTCCAGAACATATCGCTGAACTGACATTGTCCCTCATACCACTACTAGGGGTGACCAACCACCAAACCATCACACATGCGGTGGGGGGCAGTGTGCCACTCCACAGCAGAGGCAGGATTGAAGAGCTCACCTCTAGGTCTCCAGACATGAACACAGCCGTCATCAGTGCCTAAACTAAGCCTGTTTTTTTTGCTGAAGACAACCCAGTTCCCACCCCATATTTTTCCAGTTTAGTCATTCATGACACCACTAAAAATTGAGGTAACAGTGGGTGGGTGTCAAAAGCCGGCACAATGAGACCAAATATCCTTCACCCAAGCACCTGGAAATGGTTCCGACAGACACAGGAGTGTAACGATAGTACCACCTGTCTCTGGATGGCGGACAATGAAACAGTTGGAGCTGCTTGTGTTTTTCAGACAATCCTTTCTACTTGTGGTCTGTTGAGGGTGTCCCGAGCTGGGTCACCTTGTGTGCCCTCACAAATCCACTGGTCCCAACACCTCCTAACAGTCTGGTCAGACGCTCCTCTCTACTGATGGTCTGTCGGGGCCTCCTGAGCCTGGTCACCTTGTGTGTCCTCATACATCCACTGGTCCCAACACCTCCTAATAGTCTGGTCAGACGCTCCTCTCTACTGGTAGTCTGTCGGGGGTCCTGAGCCCGGTCACCTTGTGTGCCCTCACACATCCCCTGGTCCCAACACCTCCTAACAGTCTGGTCAGATGGTCCTCTACTGGTGGTCTGTAGGGGGCTTCCTGAGCCCGGTCACCTTGTATGCCCCCATCCCCTGATCCCAACATCTCCTAACAGTCTGGTCAGACGCTCCTCTCTACTGGTGGTCTGTAGGGGGTGTCCTGAGCCCGGTCACCTTGTGTGCCCCTTTACACATCCACTGGTCCCAACACCTCCTAACAGTCTGGTCAGACGCTCCTCTCTACTTGTGGTCTGTCGTAACTATCTGACATAACTCTTTTAAAATTTGACCGATAATGTAATTGTGTAACTCTCGTTGAGCTACTTACACAAATTGTTATTCTGTAACACAACATCTACAAAGGACTTTCGGAACCGCATATCATCATGGTGTACACACTGCTAAATGTTTTTCTTCTGCTTTCCGATGACACAAACAAGGCAAATTACCATGAAAGCTATGAAAACATTATGAAATCCCTGTATTGTATTGGGCTGTGTACTTGTGAGACGCAATATTCATAAGGGTATGAAACACTCTTTGATGTTTGTTGTGTCAGTGTATTCTAATAAGTTGGAAGAGGCCGATGGAACAGGCTTTTTTATGGTATAAAAACAAATGCATCATGCCAGCAGTCTGTGTGTAGAGTAAGGGAAAAGTGAATTCAAAAGAAAAATAGAAAAAGTTTACAACTTATGCAACATTGGCCTTCAGAAAACTAAACATGAAGATCAGGAAGGGAGATGGCATGGAGATTTCCAAGCCATTAATCTTTGTGCCAGTGAAGACGAACCCAAAGGAATTCCGGAACTGAGTCCCGAAGGGCAGTAAGGGAAGGCAGGCATGATGGGGTTAACGAGGACGGAAAGGGTTAATGGGTAGAGGGAATGCTGGGAAAAGGGGGGGGGGAGGGTGGATTCAGAAGAAGAAAGAGCACGAAAACTGGGGGAGGAGCCAGTCCAGCAATGGATGGGGAAGAAGACGGACCAGGAGCAGGAAAGAGAAGAGTACCACCCACCCGCCATAAGGGAAGGATAGTTGGGGGAGGTGTGAATCATCATAGCAGCGGTTAGGGGGAGGCGTCCTTGGAGTCAGCATAAAAGTGTCGGGGGGGGGGGAGGCAAGGGCTGGATAGCTACCTTCCCCCGTTTGCGATTAATTAGTAGGTGGGTCTGTCGCCTATTGGCTTTGACAGGGGGGTGTCCAGCAAAGATGGTTGGTGTGGCTAGCCTGGGTATGGCTAGCTGGCCTTGGTGTCAGGAGGTAGGCAACTAGAGACTAGTTGGTGAGTCTCCCGAGTTAGGGGATTTGCGGCGGGAGGTGTGGTTTGGGAAATAGGGTCTCCCGAGTTGGTTGGTAGGCGACGTGAGGCAGTTACACCTATTTCCCTGGTTGGTGAGGCGACAGTCGTTTTTCTCGGGGATCCAAGGATCTCACCCAAAATAATTTCCTTTTGGGGTTAAAAGTTTATATGTTTATTGTTGAGTTTGTAATAAAATTGGGTCTGTGGCCAAAATTAATCCAAAGAGAAGTTGTCGGTGGTTATTTTAGATAAGATGGTTGGTGGGGTGGTTACAGCAGACGACTCCCGTTATACCCTGGTCAAGGAGTTGCCTGACATCAGAAAAACATGGCTGCATTCTTCCAGAATCAGTGCCATACACATGTAGCACTTCTTAAATTTAATTTTGTAACCCGCTAGGTCGTTGTAGCGCGACCAAGCTGTTTGCATGGACCAAAAGTCATTGACTGTGAATGACTAGACAAATAGCATATTGCGTCGAACGATTGTTTGGAGCATTAAATATAGAGTTTTGGCGCGCCAAACTTTTGGTGAATGCTTCATCTGTACCCGTGTCCGATATTGGAACTTAGCTCAACTGAAGTAATTGGGGCTCAGTTGTAATACCACACTCTATGCATGGGGAGGTGGAATATTCCGTCTCCTGTGAAAAGTAGCTGAACGCCCTTTTTTTCCATTTTCATTTTTTCCTGCCCACTTTTAGCCCCTTTCAATCCACTGTCTGACCTCTGAACACATTATGATTTAAGGGTGCATTCAGACGACCGTATATCGGCCAGGTATTCACGCCGGACGATATACAGCATCTCTCTCTGCAGGGGGAGGAGGCTGGAAGAGTCGGGAGCAGTGCTCTGAGCTCCCGCCCCCTCTCTGCCTCCTCTCCACCCCTCTGCACTATGTTCAATGAGGAGAGGCAGGACGGGGGCGGAGCTAATTCTCAGAACTTAGCCCATGCTTTTCCAGCCTCCTCCCCCTGCAGAGAGAGACACCGTATATTGGCCGGCGTGAATACACAGCCGATATACGGTCGTCTGAATGCACCATAAGGCTGTACAGCTCTGATGTTGGAAGACGTCCGTCGGGGTTGTCTTACTGTATATTGCCAACCTCTCTGCTGTCGAAGCCTAGCCAACGTGTCATGTCATGCAGTACTTTGATAGATTGGACTTTTACGGATGCAGTGATACCAAATATGTTTGTTTTTTTAATTTAGATTTTTTTCATATAAGTCTGTCAAAAGTTTTTTTTAAAAGCTTTTATTACCTTTTATTTCTTTTAATAATTAATCAAACATTCTTTGCCATTGTTTGGAATGGGAGGGGCGGGACAGGACAGCGCTAAGTTCCACCCGCCCCCTCCCATTGCAAATAGTGGCAAGGGGCGGAGAGGGGGGGGGGAGCTCAGTGCCCTGCTCCCACCCTGGCCTGCCTTCTCCCCCTGCAGACAGAGGCAGCGTGAAAACTCAGCCGATATACACACGTTGAAATAAGCCCTAAGACTACATTCACATGGGTGAGAATCTCACATGAGTTTTGTGCATTGCGAGACACACACAACTGACATACATATATAATCTAGTCTTAAATGGACTTATTCACATAAGCGATATATTATTTCCTTTTCCCTTGCAGCAATGCCACGTGGATAAATATCGCAGCATCTGAAACACCTCACCTATTGATTCAAATTGGACCTTTAAACCATTAAGGACCAAGCACTGTAAATTTACAGCGCTTGATCCCGGGCTTAAAGCCCAGTCATATAAAAATACGGCGGGGGTTTAAAGCCCCTGCTTCTGCAGTCAATCAAAAGCAGGTCGAGTTGTCAGCAGTTAGTGACATCTGAGACCCCGTAGGAGAAGGCAGGAGGGGTTTTCAACCCTTTCTGCCTTCTCCTTTCCCGAGTACACAATGCTCAATGAGCGCTATGTACTAAAAAGGGAAAGTGACCGCCGGATTTCCTCCTACAGCAGAGCTACAGGGTCGTAATAGACCCTGATCAGCTCTGCCAGTGACTATTGTCACTACAGGGGGATTTTTTTCCCTGTAACTGGGGCTCCTATGGATGCCCAGACTACAGTGGAAAAATGGCAAATAACCCCCCCCCCCCCTCCAAAAAACAAAACAAAAAAAAAACATATGAATGTCCCCCAGGACAGGTCTTACATGACATCATGGGGGATGTAGATAATAAAAAGAATAATTTCATACATCAGTAAAAAAAAAAATTACAGAGTGAAACAACAATATATTCCTAAGAAAAAAACAAAGCCGACGTCAACCACAACCGTCGCCATATGCACCCTGTAATCCAAAACCATACATGTTACATATCAAAACATCCGAAACAAAATGAGGAACCCATTCCTTTACTTTATTTTAGCGTAAATATACTAATTAAAAAATAAAAGTCTATAAATGTTAAAAAAATCTTTTTTTTTAGCTTTTTACCCCCAATGCAACTGAAAAACTGAAAAGAAGTCAGTTAAAAAGATATATAAAAAATAGGGGTAAAAAACAGCCTGGTCCTTAAGGGGTTAAAAACATTGCATACCATGTGATGTGCATGGGACTACGATGGGAAACAATTACGCTCCTCTCATGCGCAACAAGCATGCGTCTGAGGACCGCTGTTTCACAGCAGTGATGTAAAGTGTTTTTGAATAAAAAATGCCTTGCATCGGCACGTTGGCGAACATGACATTGAGCCGCATTTCTCGGCCCGAATTCGCGCTCGCCCCTGTGAATGCAGCCTTACCCTGCAACATCATGAAATAATGGAAGTCAATGAGAGTTATATTGCCACCTGCAGATTACCACGACCTCGACTCTCACAAGAAAACCCATCCAGCTTGGATTTCCTTCAGTCGGCGCACAAGTAGAGAGCCACGTAACTGGCATTGACTTCCATTACTTGCGATGTTAAAGAGTTGCACAATGATTTCTGGCCGCGTGACCCGCGTCACAGCCAAAGTGGCTGTGTAACCCAAGCCATACTACCCAGAGCTGAGTAATAGGGCCAGCAGGCTAGCAACAAAAAAAGAGTATTTCCTTCCAGCTTTACCCCATAGAACTAGGGAAATAAAGTACAAGTGCAAAGAACTTACTGCCATTGCCTCCATCAGTCCCAGCACGCCCGGGCAGGTAGAGCTTCAGCACCTGCCAGGAGTTCTAGATTCCCCCACAGAGTAAAGGAAAACTCCAATACGCAGTATATGCCATAAATGTCACCTAAGAGATCCCGGTCTATCAGAAGAACTGGGGACTACTGACCCCCATCTACCAATCCTGCCCAATGCCAGTGAAATGCAGCCTCAGGCCTCTTTCACATGACTGTATGCGTTTTTACATTCACCCGAATGCGCCAAAAAATTGCATGAATTAAGAATAGCAGCGGTGAAGTCCTAATCTTAATTAGAGTATTAGAGTATTGTCAGCCATTCACATGGCGGCTGCAGCATATCTGCAAACAAATACACTGCAGCATGGAAACCCCTCAATCGGCAGAAATCCTCGGAATGACTACTAATGCTTAAATAGCGGCAGCTCTCTTGTCTTGTTGGACGCAGCTAGACCCCCCCCCCCCCCCCTTTTTCAGGTCCCATTGAAGTCTATGGGAGCTTCCAGAGTATCTCAGATATAGTTCTTTTATGCTGCCAAAAATCGCTCATCTCAGTGAATACATTGGAGTCCAATGCTTCAGCTGGGGGCAATGTTTGCCTAATTTTTGTATGTCAGGTGTCCAAGGTCTTCCTATGGGACGCTGCATGTCCTTAAAGGGGTTTTCCAGGTAGCGCCAGTTGTCAGTGCCAGGTTACATCAGGGTTGAAGCGGAAGCCACTGCTCCGCCCCCTGTGAGGTGGCTGGCGGTCGTAATTGCAGATATAAATCTCATTGAAATCAATGGAAGCTTCGCTTGTAATTGCAGGCTGGGGTCCCTTTGATATCAAGAGCTGCACCTGTAGTTACGAGCGCTGGCCACTACACAAGAGTCGGAGCAGCGGCTACCATTCCGATCCTGGTGAATAGGACCACACTAACTGTTTTTTCTATGACCAGTCCCAGGGCATCACGTGGGAAAGAAGAGTGTTCAGCACAACACACCAAAGTCATGTCAAAACTGCAGGAATTCCTTGTACAATTCTGAAGGCTTTTTTTATCTCTAGGGCGCATGGGGGGGATTTACTGCAGAGCATCGGCAGAGGATCCGTAACTGAAAGTCTGCAACCAAACCCTGACCTAAATTTGATGCGACCTTTGATGCAGTTTGAGGCCTCCTTTACATAACCGTATGCATTTTTACGTTCGCCCGTACGCACTATATACTTGCATGAATCACTTTTGGATACGATCGACTCCCGAACTTAATTAGGGCTGCTGCGTCAATATTCCATAATATGTAGAAGCGATGGAAACCAACGATTGTCAGAAATCCTCAGAATGACCAATAACGCCTAATTACGGCAGCGGTCTTTGTCGTTGTACGCAGGTGACTCCCTCCCCTTTTTTTCTGCTGCCATAAAAGCCTATAAGAGCTTGCTGTGCATCACGGCAAAAGATAAGGCAAGACCGATCCATTCAGGCGGCGTATAAAATATACGGCCCAAAATGATTGCGTATCTCCTGCTTTTTATTTGCGCATATTTTAAGCAGAAAAAGTCATTGAAATCCAACGCTTCGCACGGCCGCGTTTTAGGTGCCGAAATACCTGCGTAAAAACGGTCGTGCGAAAAAACCTTTAAGCGCAGATTTTGGTGTGTAATTCACCCCCTCATTGACAAAAGGAGGATTATGGCGACCTGCTCATTTAAATTCAATTTCCGCAGCGACTAGAAATGCTGCAAGATGTCCATGCGAGGGTCCGAACAGAAAATCCACCACAAATCCCCCCCCCCCCCCCCCCGTGAACATGGCCGGACTTCACTAATCTGAGCCCTCCACCCACGGCTGATTGTTATAGAACTATGTCGCAACCAAGACATTCTAATACGGGGATTCAGACGGGCGTCACACGGGCGTATTTGTGCGCGCAAAGGACAGAGAATCGAGTCATTGATTTTAATAGGTTCCTTCACATTCTTGTCTTTTGCGCACATTTCAGCCATGCAAAAATAGTAGAACTTGCTCTTTTTTTCTGCGTATTTGCGCACCAAACGTCCCCAATTGAAGTCAATGTGGGTGCGCAAACGCACACGCAAAACACAAGGAAATGGGTGAAACGCTGCGCAATTGCGCTGGCAAAAGTAACACATCTAGAACTCAATGCGTGCGTCAAAAAGTATCAATCATTCCACAAATACGCTATGCATGCTAATACGCATACGAAGGAGGCTTGCCTTAGCAAAATGCGCCAGTCTTTAATACTTCCTGCAAAATGGGTCAAAATTATCACACAGTGTGAGCAAATGGGAGAAATTTGGCGCAGCTTCTGCTTGTCTCTTCTACTTTTATGTTGGCTAAATTCGAGGTGGTATTGGTAAATCTACCTGCACTGTTTTTGCATATTATAAACTTTGCTTAATTTTCTGGATTTTCAGGTTTTCCCCCATTTACATCTCTGAGAAACCAGTCTGTGAACAGCAAAGAAAAAACCGCCAACGTGTGACGCACCGCAGATGACGAGGTGCTGCTCATATTGTCATTTGTTATATTAGGATGGGAATTATTAGAAGGCGGCCAGACAGGAGGCGTGACTCCTCCACCCGATGATCCGGTTCCCAGGTATCACTTCGCTCTCCACGATGTGACCGCCGCATGGAATACCTGCAGGGCGCATCGTGTTACTTTCTGTGTCTCGCTGATACATCTCCAGTCCAAGCAGTGGCTCCCTGAAAAAGCTGCTAATAATCATGTCCTCCTGATGTGGTTGCACACGCTGAGGGCTTATTCACACGCACATCGACGCACAGCGTATTCTACATGCAAATTTTGCGCGAACAATACTCAGTGAATAGAAGCCATCGATGGTAACCCCACAGGACTTTTTCTATTTTTACTTTATCTTCTTTTTTCTGGCTCTACTACTTTTATTTATTTTCAAAGATATTTAATTTTTTTAAATTATTTTTAGCCGCCGTCTTCTGACAACCATAACTTTTTCATTTTTCTGTCAACTTAGCTGTGTGAGGGCTCGTTTTTTGCGGAACACCCTGTTGTTTCCATTGGTATCACTTTGGAGCACATACAACTTTTTGATCACTTTTTGTTTCATTTTTTCTTGGAGACAGGTGACCAAAAAAAAAAACAAATCACAATTCTGCCGTTCCTTATTTTTTTCTGACAACGTTCACCGCGCGGGGTAAATAATGCAGTAGTTCAATACATCAGACTTTTACAGATGCGGCGTTACCAAATCACCAGGGGGGATAAGAATTTGCGATGCTTTGATCGCTCCTGTAGTATGATGTCATGCCATAGCATGACATCATACTGCTATCTGACAGGCATGGCTAGATAGGCCCTTTGCAATCACAGCTCTGGGGGCTTTCATCTCATCATGAGGGGGTGCATTGATTCCTTGAACATCGGTCAAGGCATTAAAATGCTGCTGTCAGAATTGATGACGGCATTTAAAAGCTTAACAGCTCCGGTGAGCAGTGCGGTTTATCGGAGCTGTTGCGGCCAGGTGCCAGATGTAAGAAACAGCCAGCGACTGCGTTGTATGGAGCGAGATCGCCCTGCGATCCCCCTTCTTACATACCCCCAATCATGCAGGACGTAACTGCACGGCCTGCAGCGTTAAAGGGGTTAATATGTTCGATCGCATGAGTGTATTTTACGTGTGCATTTTGTTCACCCCAAAAAATACGCAGCATGTACTATTTTCGTACTTATTGCGCACAAACATAGCATGTTAAACTAATTTAACTTAGGGCTTAAGAATATAAGCTCATGTGCAAATACACTTGCCACTACAGAACGAATTTGCTCATTAATAGAGATGAGCGAGCACACTCATCCGAGCATTAGGGTGCTTGAGATGCTCGTTACTCGAGACGAGCACCACGCGGTACTCGAGTCAATTCCATTTCCTTCCCTGCATGTTTAGCGCCATTTTCTAGCCAATAGACATGCAGGGAAGGCATTACCACTTCCTCCTGTGACGTGCCAGCCCTATTCCACCCCCCTGCAGTGAGTGGCTGGCGAGATCAAGTGACCGCCGAGTATTTAAAGCGGTCTCGCCCGCGGCTCGCCTCAGACACACACTGGGAGAGATTAGGGAAAGTGCTGCTGCTGCTGCTATAGGGAAAGTGTTAGTGTAGGATCCTGTCCTCAAGAACCCCAACGGTCCTTCTTAGGGCCACATCTGACCGTGTGCATTACTGTTGTGGCTGCTGGGAGCAGTTGTGCACCAAAATTTTTTTTTCATCTCGGGCTGTGCAGGCTATAGCGTTCTCAGTCTGCAGTCTATTATACAGAGTATATGGAATTCTATGCTGCACATGTTGGCCAGGCTCTATGAGCAGAGTAGAGCAATAGTGGAATACTAACTCCAACATGGGCGGCATAGTGGTAGTCAGCCTCCCCAATTTTTTACCGAGGAGTGGGCCTGGATGGCAGACATCTGCCAGGTCCTCGGAAACTTTGCGGAGTCTACCCAGATGGTGAGCGGCGACGCTGCAATCATTAGCGTTACCATCCCTCTGCTATGCCTGCTGAGAAGTTCGCTGCAAGGCATAAAGGCCGACGCTTTGCAGTTGGAACAGGAGATGGGGGATGATAGTATGTCGCTTGATAGCCAGACAACCCTCATGTCTATATCTCAGCACATTTTGGAAGAGGAGGAGGGAGAGGAGCCTGAGGAGGAGGAGGGGGAAGAGACAGCTGGGCACACTGCAGAGGGTAACCATGCTGCTTGCCTCTCATCTGATCAGCGTGTATGGGCTGTGGAGGAGGAGGATCCTGAAAGTCGTCTTCCTAGTGAGGACAGTCATGTCTTGCATACTGGCACCCTCACACACATGGCTGACTTCGTGTTAGGCTGCCTTTCTCGTGACCCTCGCGTTAGATGCATTCTGGCCAACACGGATTACTGGGTGTACACCCTTCTCGACCCACGGTACAAGGAGAACCTTTCCACTCTCATTCCCAAAGAGGAAAGGGGTACGAGAGTGATGCAATACCACAGGGCCCTGGTGGACAAAGTGATGCTAAACTTCCCATCTGACAGCGCTAGCGGCAGAAGACGCAGTTCCAAGGGCCAAGTAGCAGGGGATGCGCGGAGATCAGGCAGCATTTTCAGCGCAGGCAGGGGAACACTCTCCAAGGCCTTTGCCAGCTTTATGGCTCCCCAGCAAGACTGTGTCACGCCTCCCCAGTCCAGGCTGAGTCGGAGGGAGCAATGTAAAAGGATGGTGAGAGAGTACGTAGCCAATCGTACCACCGTCCTCCGTGATGCCTCTGCTCCATACAACTATTGGGTGTCAAAGCTGGACACGTGGCACGAACTTGCGCTGTATGCCCTGGAGGTGCCCCAGACTTCTCTCCTCCACCGGCGGAGAGCAGCGGAACCTAAAGATTCTTTTCGCTGCCACCGCAGATAAAAACACTCTTCTCTATCACCGGAAAAACGGGGCGTTTAGCTTTGACAATCTGTCTCTGTTATTAGTCCTCCTCCTCCTACTCCTCCTCCTGAAACATCTTGTCATCATGCTGAACTGCCAATTTTTCTGCAGCCCAAACGGCTCATTTAACAATTTTTTTCCAATTTTTCAAATTTTCAAAAATATTGATACTTTAACATGAACCAATTTTTTGAACAGGGCTGCCTCCAGGCTCTGTTACAAATTAAGCAACAGTGAGCTGTATCTTTAAACAAATATTTATGGGTTTCACCTGCCCTCTCGGTTGAGCAATTTTTCAGGGGTACACTTGTACTCTTGGTACACTAATTTTTCTGGCCCTTGCCTATACTGTTAACTTACTAATTTTTCCGGCCTTCGCCTACAGTCATGGTACCACAATTTACAGGGGTATCGCCTATACTCTTGCTACAGAAATTTTACAGGGGTCTGCCTATACTTCTGCCACATAAATGTTACAGGGGTCTGTCTATACTTCTGCTACAGAAATGTTACTGGGGTCTGCCTATACTGCTGCTACAAAAATGTTACAGGGGTCTGCCTATATTTCTGCCACATAAATGTTACAGGGGTCTGCCTATACTTCTACTACAGAAATGTTACAGGGGTCTGCCTATACTGTTACTACAGAAATGTTAATGGGGTCTGCCTATAGTTCTGCTACAGATATGTTACAGGGGTCTGCCTATACTTGTGCTACAGAAATGTTACTGGGGTATGTTTATACCTTTGCTACAGGAATGTTACAGTGGTCTGTCTATACTATGGCTGTACTAAGCCTTCCCATCGCAGTGTTTTACCTATCTGGCACAAATAATACAGTGACTGACTAGGCCAGAATTGTGGGCCGAGGCCAAGTTGCTAGGCGGGGTGAAATTCTCCCATGGTTTCCTGTGTAATACTATCTTTGTGCACTTACAGCATAGGCGAGCCCAAGGAACTCAAAGACTTCCCCTTGCAGTGTTGAGCTATCTGTGTTGGGACACATGGATTTCCCATTGCTATGTAACTCAGGGCACCTTGGGTCACACAAGGTGGAGGCTGGGACCGAGCCTGACCCTGGACCCGCTAACGTGCTTCCCACACAGACTATAGCGGGTCCTCGTCGTGGTGTCTTGGCCTTGTAATGCCACCTCCTCCTCTTGCTTGGGGTCAGGGGATCAGCACTGGGCATCATGTATTTTCTCTTGTGTTACCACGGTTATCTGAGACACTGGTTTGGACCAAAGGAGAGGAGCGTTGCTGCATTAGTGAGACGTTCACAGCTGTACTAGCATCGGAGTCTGCTTCATGCTTGCGATTGTTGGAGGTGCGGGCAGAGGCCTATGTCCTCAGCGCAGTGAAAG
Organism: Eleutherodactylus coqui; assembly: GCF_035609145.1. Classification (NCBI taxonomy): domain Eukaryota; kingdom Metazoa; phylum Chordata; class Amphibia; order Anura; family Eleutherodactylidae; genus Eleutherodactylus; species Eleutherodactylus coqui. The sequence continues at coordinate 112,925,420 of NC_089849.1, forward strand.
TCTGCCATGTTTGGGCACTCTGATTTCTTCATGGTTCATGTCTTGGGTTGCCCAAGACCCACCTATGTTGTGGGTGCACACTGACTTCCCATAGCGGTGATTTACCTGTCTGGCACAAAATCACTGACTGACTTGGGTAGGGTGCAGAGTGCAGATGGCTTTCCCCTTGCATTGCCGATGAGGTATCCGGCACCCAAACAGAATGACTAGTGTGTGGACACATGGATTCCCCATTGCTATGTCACTTGCGACACCTTGGGCCACACAAGGTGTTTGCTGGGACCGAGCCTGACCAAGGGCCCGCTCACATACTTCCCACACAGGCTACAGCGGGTCCTGGTCATAGTTTCTTGGCCTTCTAAGGCCACCTCCTCCTCCTGCTTGGGGTCAGGGTTGCAGCACTGGGCATCATGTATTTTCTCTCGTGTTACCACTGAGACACTGGTTTGGGCCAAAGAAGAGGAGCGTTGCTGCATTCTTGAGACGTTCACTGCTGTACTAGCCTCAGAGTCTGCTTCATGCTCATGATTGCTGAGGATGTGGGCTGAGGCCTATGTCCTGGGGGAAACGGCAACTGCGCCAGGTTGGGCCTGTGGAACTTGTTCCAGGTTAATCCAGTCTTTGGAGTCGAGAAACAAAATGTAAGGATTTAATGAGACCTTCACAGCTGTAGTAGCATCGGAGTCCACTTTATGCCCGCGTTTGCTGAGGGTGTGGGCTGAGGCCTATTGTCCTGGGGGAAACGGCAACTGCGCCAGGTTGGGCCTGTGGAACTTGTTCCAGGTTAATCCAATCTTTGGAGTGGTGAAAGAAAACGTAACTGATTTAATGAGACGTTCACAGCTGGACTAGCATCGGAGTCCGCTTCATGCACGCGATTGTTGAGGGTGTGGGCTGAGGCCTATGTCCTGGGGAAAATGCAACTGCACCAGGTTGGGCCTGTGAAACTTGTTCCTGGTTAATGCAGTCTTTGGAGCGGTGAAAGCAACCACAACTAATTTAATGAGACGTTCACAGCTGTACTAACATCGAAGTCCGCTTTATGCCCACGATTGCTGAGGGTGTGGGCCAAGGTCCTTCCCAGGATGAAACTCTGCCATGTTTGGGCACTCTGATTTCCTCATGTGTAATACCATGCTTGAGTTTCTTGGGCTAGCCTATGCTGTGAGTGCACAATGAGTTCCCATTGCGTTGCTTTACCTGTCTGGCACAAATACACTGACTGACTAGGGTAGAAATGTGGGCCGATGTCCTTGGCGGGGTGAAACTGCCATGTTTGGGCACTCTGATTTCTTCTTGTGTAATACCATCTTTGTGCACCGACAGCATAGGCAAGCCCAAGGTACTCAAAGACTTCCCATTGCGGTGTTGAGCTATCTAACACCTACACAGAATGAATTGTGTGGGGACACATAGATTTCCCATTGCCCTGCAACTCGCAGCACCCTGGGTCACACAAGATGGAGGCTGGGACCGAGCCTGACCCTGGGCCTGCTCACGTGCTTCCCACACAGAATATTGCTGCATTGTGGAGATGTGTGGAAGTGCTGGCACCTAAGTCCCCTTTATGCCCACGTTTGCGACTCCTGACTATTTTGCGACGGATGTGGCACGGGATTGGAATGATGATCAGATTCTCAACAGCATTGTGGGCTATCGCCCCCCCCCCCCTTCAAAGAGGGTCGCTGCCTGGCCCTGCCAACTCTCTGCAGTGTGTGCCTCCAGTTCCTCCTCATGGCTGACGCACTTATAAATACACATGAGGGTGGTGTGGCTATGAATCGAGTGTGTGGCATAAGGGCAGCTGAAGGCTGCGCAGGGAAGATTTTGTGTGCGCTGCGGATGCAAGGTCGTGTGGGGGGTTGGGCAGCATGTAACCCAGGAGAAGTAGCAGCGGTGTGTCCCGCAGGCAGTGCTTGTACTTGGTTGGAGGTAGTGTGGTGCTTTGCTAAGGTGTGCCTTGCTAATGAGGGTTTGTCCGAAGTACAAATTGTTAGGGGGGGGGGGGCAGACTCTAGCCCCTATTGTGGCTTAATAGTGGGACCTGGGAGCCTGAGATGCAGCCCTGCATGCTGTCCCTGCCCTGCTCTATCCGTTTCTGTGGTGTTTCAATGGATTTCGGATGTTTTCTGGTTTTTCACAAGTGAAGACTAGAGATGAGCGAGTATACTCGCTAAGGCACATTACTTGAACGAGTAGTGCCTTAGCCGAGTATCTCCCCGCTCGTCTATAAATATTCAGGGGCCAGCGGCGGGCGGGGAGCGGCCGGAGAGAGCGGGGAGGAACTAGAGATGAGAATCACACTAGTCAAAACAAAATCATTGAAATCAATGATTTTGTTTCATCACATTTTGCGGGCGTAATTTTCACGCCCGCAAGACGTGACAACATCGCGGTCATGTGTTTAAGCCTTTAATTGGTGACCAAGCTTTCAGATGGGTCCTATCGCTAACACCAAGTGGTTTAATCTTAACCTGGGAAAGATGGGTACCTACTTCTAAGAATACTCCTCTCTTGGGACTAAGCCAACCTGATTTTATTTCTAGGCTCAGTCCCAAGAGAGGAGCATTCTTAGAGGTAGGTTCCATCTTTCCCAGGTTGAGATTAAACCACCTGTTGTTAGCGTTAGGACTAGAGATGAGCGAGCACGCTCGGTTAAGGCAATAACTCGAGCGAGCGTCGCTCTTCTCGAGTAACTGCATACTGGTCCGAGCAGATTCGGGGGGGGGGGAGGGGGGCGGTGAGGGTGAGCGGGGGGTGGCGGGGGGAGAGAGAGATCTCTCTCACTCACCCCCTGCTACCCCCTGCTCCCCTTCGCCACCTCCCCCGAATCTGCTCGGACCAGTATGGAGTTACTCGAGAAGAGTGATGCTCGCTCGAGTAACTGCCTTAAACGAGCGTGCTCGCTCATCTCTAGTTAGGACCCACCTGAGAGCTCGGTCACCTGGACGTTGGTAGACGGGCCAATGTAATTTGATCAAATTATATACGAAGACCCTTGCAGTATTTAATGTGGTTAGAGTATGTATTATAGGTATGTATGCCTTCGATAGTAAATTTATTTTGAGTGCTGTTGCCAGTCTTTGGTTTCTACTTCTAGAGAGACAGAGACAGAGACAGACAGACGAGAGACAGACAGAGAGAGACACAGACAGACAGACAGAGCAAGAGAGAGAGACAGAAAGAGACAAACAGTGAGAGAGAGACAGAGAGAGAGAGAGGACGACAAACAGTGCGAGAAAGACAGACAGAGAGAGAAACAAAGTAAGAAAGAGACAGACAGAGAGCTAGAGAGACAGACAGAGAGAGACAGACAGACAGAGTGTGAGATACTGTGCGTATTTGCGCAGGCACTGCTAGTTCACATGAGCGGAGGAATTGCACCACCCTGATTTAATTGGCTATTAATCCCAACAAGTTTCCGATGCTCAGGGGAATGAGCAGCGTTTTGTGTATCCCCACGCATACATATGTGCGCACTTCCCACAGACTTCTACTGGCTTTTTTGGTGTGCAAATGCACATAAGATAGAGCAGGTTCTGCTTTTTGCGACTGTGTGAACCGCTTGTAAAAAAAAAGCGAATGAATCCGTTGAAGTCAATAGGTTCTAGTCTCCGCATTTTGCACTTGGGATTCTCCTGCGTGCAAAAATGCGCTAAAACTCGTCCGTCTGCAGGAGCCCTTAAGTGCTGATTCCTTCTGTACGTCCCTATAAGATGTCACTCACACGGTATTTCTAATTACATGGGTGGATATCAAAGCCGAATGTTCCTTCATTGCATTCTTCAGGTCCTTGTAGGACGTTGGTGCTGCAGTGACGGCGCTACCTGTGCAGACAGAGGAGTGGGAGTGCGAGTGGGTGTTTGGCCTTGGGTTACACACTGTGAACTCTCCCCAGGTGCTCAGCCTACTCTGGAAATCCCCCGTGTGATAGTTGGGGATTTTCTGCGGCGATGTTGTGTGGTCTGCCACATCCTGCCGACGGAGGAAAGTAGTACAGACAACATTATCTGCAATGTCTGCTGTCCAGGAACAAGGGAATGCAACTGATTGCTGGGGCCAGCATGCTCCATATCACTATATACAGGGAGATGTATGACTTATATCAGCTGTACATATATAGTTATATACAGGAGATCCCCAGGTTACACCAGCATGCTCCATATCACTATATACAGGAGATGTATAACTTATACCAGCTGAACATATATAATTATATACAGGAGATACCCAGGTTATACCAGCATGGTCCAAATCACTATATACAGGGAGATGTATGACTTATATCAGCTTTATATATAATTATATACAGGAGATCCCCAGGTTACACCAGCATGCTCCATATCACTATATACAGGAGATGTATAACTTATACCAGCTGTACATATATAATTAAATACAGGAGATACCCAGGTTATATCAGCACGCTCCATATCACTATATACAGGGAGATGTATGACTTATATCAGCTGTACATATATAGTTATATAGAGGAGATACCCAGGTTACACCAGCATGCTCCATATCACTATATACAGGAGATGTATAACTTATACCAGCTGTACATATATAATTATATACAGGAGATACCCAGGTTATACCAGCATGGTCCAAATCACTATATACAGGGAGATGTATGACTTATATCAGCTGTATATATAATTATATACAGGAGATACCCAGGTTATACTGGCAAGCTCCATATCACTATATGCAGGGAGATATATAACTTATACCAGCTGTACATATATAATTATATGCAGGAGATACCCAGGTTATACCAGCATGCTCCATATCATTATATACTGGGGATATATAACTTATACCAGCTGTATATATATAATTATATACAGGAGATATCCAGTTTATATCAGCATGCTCCATATCACTGTATACAGCAGATATCTAGCTTATACCAGCTGTACATACATAATTATATACAGGAGATACCCAGGTTATACCAGCATGCTCCATATCACTGTATGCAGGAGACGTATGACTTATATCCGCTGTATATATATATATAATTATATATATGAGATACCCAGGTTATAGCAGCATGGTCCATATCACTATATGGAGGAAGATGTATAACGTATATCAGCTGTACATATATAATTATATACAGGAGATACCCAGGTTATACCAGCATGCTCTATATCACTATATACAAGAGATGTATAACTTATACCAGCTGTACATATATAATTATATACAGAGGATATCCAGTTTATATCCACATGCTCCATATCACTATATACTGGGGATATATAACATATATCAACTGTACATATATAATTATATGTAGGAGATACCCAGGTTATACCAGCATGCACCATATCACTATATACAGGAGATGTATAACTTATAGCAGCTGTACATATATAATTATATACAGGAGATATCCAGTTTATATCAGCATGCTCCATATCACTATATACAGGAGATGTATAACTTATAGCAGCTGTACATATATAATTATATACAGGAGATATCCAGTTTATATCAGCATGCTCCATATCACTATATACAGCGGATATATAACTTATACCAGCTGTACATATATAATTATATGCAGGAGATACCCAGGTTATACCAGCATGCTCCATATCACTGTATACAGGAAATGTATAACTTATACAAGCTGTACATATATAATTATATACAGGAAATACCCACGTTATACCAGCATGCTCCATATCACTATATACAGGAGATGTATAATTTATATCAGCTGTATATATATAATTATATACAGGAGATACCCAGGTTATACCAGCATGGGACATACCACTATATACAAGAGATGTATAACTTATACCAGCTGTACATATATAATTATATAAGGAGATACCCACGTTATACCAGCATGCTCCATACCACTATATACTGGGGATATATAACTTATACCAGCTGTACATATATAATTATATGCAGGAGATACCCAGGTTATACCAGCATGCTCCATATCACTGTATACAGGAGATGTATAACTTATATCAGCTGTATATATATAATTATATACAGGAGATACCCAGGTTATATCAGCATGCTCCATATCACTGTATACAGGAGATGTATAACTTATATCAGCTGTATATATATAATTATATACAGGAAATATCCAGTTTATATCAGCATGCTCCATATCACTATATACAGCGGATATATAACTTATACCAGCTGTACATATATAATTATATGCAGGAGATACCCAGGTTATACCAGCATGCTCCATATCACTGTATACAGAATATGTATAACTTATATCAGCTGTATATATATAATTATATACAGGAGATACCCAGGTTATACCAGCATGCTACATATCACTGTATACAGGATATGTATAACTTATATCAGCTGTATATATATAATTATATACAGGAGATACCCAGGTTAGGATGGTTTCACACCTGCATTGGGGATTCCACTTTTCTTTTCCATTTGCGTAGCAGGAAAGGGGAATCCTTGAGGCTGGATGGCTTCATCTATGGATGGAACTGAACATCACCGATCAGACTACATTGACTATAACTGGGTTGGTCCTCTTTCTGCCCAGCTGCCCGGCTTTTGCCCCAGTTTTTAATGTGTTCTTTTCATTTTGGTTCAAAAATGCAACAAAAACATGAACAGAGCCTACGACCGGGGTCACATATCCGTAAGCGTTAAAGGCTGCGTGGTTCATGCGCCGTTTTACCGCTGCGGAGCCGCCGGTGGCCTGGCCTATCACCACATATGGCAGCGAAATTGTACTGTGCATGACAGCGTAAACCCAAGCAAATACATACTGTAAGCTCTGCTACATATGGAATGGAGCGTATGGGCTCCTTCACACGAACACATTTGTGCACGCAGAATACACAGGTAGTAGAACCCATTGATTTCTATAGGTGTGCTCATGTACTCTCAATATACGTACGCCGCATAAGAGCGTTGACAGACTTAACGTGTGCGCAGATACACTCGCTGCAACGGAGCGCATTTGTGCATGAACATAGTTTGGACTTGGAGATACTCAGGCTTCTACAAGCGTGTCTGCACATACTACTGTCATTTTTGCACTCGCAATGCCAGGTCAGAAGTGCGTGCGAAATCAATGGGTTCTATTCGCCACGTTTTGCGGTCATGATTTGCACACTCACAAACACGTTTGTCTGTTTAAGCACTAAGGCTGCTTTAACATGGAGGAGAAAATTGCGCAAGATTTGTGCTTTGCGAGACATCCAAATTTTGCATAACTGTAAACCCCCTTCTTTTGAATCGGGCCGGACACATGAGCGATGTTTTCCCGCATGCTTGCCCATTGAATACAACAATGCAAAGCAACGTTGTTGTACGCTGTCCGTATGAAATGAGGACAGAAAATACGCCCGTGTGAAGGCAGCCTTAATTAACTGTTACTGGTTCAGCATTTGCCCGTGTGACGTAAATATCCTGTCTTTCTTTTCATGGCCCTAACGTTACTAATATAGTGACCTACATAATCTTGTCCTTGACTTTAAAAGTTATCAAAGATGCCACAAAAGTTTTGAAACGGGAGCAAAAATTTACAGCAGAGAAAAAGAGCAAAAATGTTGTGTTCCGACTCATTTACAAGGTTTCAGGATGGAGTGTAGAGAAACCTCCCCTTTAACTGTCCCCACTGGAAAGGTTATTGTTATGACTAGAGTATCCCGTGTCGACCTTTCTAAAGCCGCGGCCTCCGGCACTAGATGTTTCTTCTGCAAGTTGATAAATTGAGAAGCCTAATAATAATCATAAAGGAAGACCATAAAACTGAAGACCACCGGAGCCCGAGCTCTCCCAGTCAACCTGTTTATTTTGCTGGCCTGTTTTGGGTGGATTATCTTCATGCTGAAAGGCAACTTATGGTCAAAACCCAGCAGGAGTAACAGGCCAATGACTTTGAAAGTTATTGAGATGAAACATTGTTGCACATGGGCATGTTGTGCCCTGGTGAGGGGACCTCCCTCTTAGAAGAACCTCAACCATTAGTCATGTGGACCTTCAATTACTCGGCAAGACATGGCTCCGCGTTAGAAGCTCGAGCCCCAGGTTGTCCTCTCGTTTCCTATGGCCATTCCTAAAGCAAATACCGTGGGGTCTTTACAGTCCTAAATCATTGCAGTCGTCTTGTAAGATGTTTATTACTAATAGAAGAAGCTTTCTGGGTTGTGCACATAACTCACTCTTAGGGTGCGTAAGCTTTAACATTTCCAGCTGGATCACTTTACGTTCCTCCATACAGTACAAAGCGAAGCGCGATATTGTACGACCCAGACAGAAGGTCAAGAATTCCCAACAATTATTTTGGGTGACGCTTCTTAAAACGATAATTTATGATGATCACCCGGATTACTGAAATATCGCTCTTTTCTTTGGACGTTGCGATATTTCTCCTTTTTTTTTACTACATAAAGCTAATATTCTGTTGCTTTTATGTTTGGTGAGTAATGGCAATATTAGGCTGCATGTCTATGGGCGAGAAAAACACGCCGGTCTATGCGATTGTAAGATTCAGGGCTTCTTCAAACAGACGTATTTGCACCACACATTGCGCACGTGGAATTAGCGTGCGCAATACGTAAAGAATAGAATCCATTGATGCCAGTGGATCGGTTTTTAAGCATATTTGAGCATATGGTCGTCTGTGGAAGCCCTAATTTCTATGTGATTTTCATCCAATGCGATTCTTTTATTCTTCCTATTGGAAAATATGCGAATTTCACGCACATGAAAATGATACGTGATACTTTTTCCTTGCAAAATGCATCGCAGTCTCAAGAAAATTTGCTGGTTTTTAAGCGCTTGCCTGTAAATTCGGCCTTAGTAGCGCTCAGTCATTAATTGAGAAAAAGGACAGTTTTCCAGTGTTTACGTCAAAATAACTATTTGCTGTTGTAGCAGCACCCGCCACAAAATACCGCAATAGGCACTTAAAATCTAAGGCCCTATTCACACGAACGATAAAACGTCGGCTGAAAATCGCGGCCATCTTAAGCCTTAGAGTCCAACGCCTTCGTTTAGATCTGCGATTTTCCGGCACGCAAAATCGGCTTGCCAGAAAAGCTACCACATGCGCTGCCGATTGTGGCCAGACGCTTTTACACACAGCCAGAAAAGATAGGTCTTGCGATCAGCCGGCAGCTCCTATAGAAGCCTATGGCAGCTGCCGGCAAAGGAAGAAGAGGAAATTTAGCACGACTCGCACTATTAAACTACCACTTCCCTTTGCGGCAGCTCCCATAGGCTTCTATGGAAGCTTCTATTGCCGTGATCAGCCAGCAAGATTAGGGGGTATGAGTGGGACAGAGATTAGAAGCACTAAACAAATTCTCCCGGCCGTCAGAATTCCAGTCTGCAGTGTATATACTCCGCACCGGGCCGCGTGAATGGGCGGAAAAATGCGAGATTTAGCCACGACTTGGTTGTAGTGGCACGGCCAAGTGAACAATAATTATCGTTCAAAAAAATTGTTCAAACAAGCCAAAATGAACAATAATTGTTCGGTCTAAACGCGAGCCAACAACTGAATGATAATTATATTGTTCACTTTTCATTCGTCGTTCATTCTCTGCAGGCATAAAGCACATCATTGGCTCGTTCACTTGCCATTCAGTTTAACCAGCGCTCATTCAGTCGTCCTCCTACACTTTTACAGCGAATGTGAATGAATGAACGAGACTGAACAATTCTCATGGGAATGAGCCGACGATATATCTGACGGTATAAACCCGCTGCACGAAAGCGCACGAGCTAATCGTGAGGTCACTCGCTCATTCAACCGAGTCTAAAGGATCGCTCATGTCCAGTGACAGCTTCATGGTGTCAATTCTTTTATATACCGTGTTTCATCCATTATCAGTTGTGAACACTATTTTCTTCACTGCCCAATATGCAGCCTATTGTTTACTTGGCCTCAATAAGATGACTAAGTTCTAAATTCCGAGCTACTGTTGGGGACTGTTTAGAGTCATGCTGTAGTGACATCATTTTTCAATGTTGGCAAGTGACTCAAGCTTTCCCTGTAGACCACACATGGCGGTTCGCCACTTAAATCTTACGAAACAGAAACATTTATCCCGAAGAAAGCCCTAGACCATGACATAGAGCCATCCAAATAATAATTAAGTCTAACCACATGTCTAAACTAGGCATCTCCCAGTCACAGCTGTCTTAGATCTGCAAGGAGTGACCAGCGGTCTGCTTCATGCCCTGCAAATAATTTATTACCAGAGAACCAACAAAAGTTAGATAGTATTTTAAAAACTCCAAGAAAATAGACTCAGGCTCTTTTGTTTTTGTGCATCACTTTGTCCTCATCATTTAGTCAAGGTGTCATCTCTACCATATGGGAACAATTGGCTATACATTTACAAAAAACATGTGTATTTAAAGTTCCAGTCACTCTTTTTGCTTTGAAATGCTATTATATCCATCATGTACTGTACATTTTTTAAAAGGAAACCATATCTTTATACCCCGATAGCCAGTAGGCCAGTGATTCCCAACCGGGGTCCGCAGCTCCCAGCCTGGGAATCACTCAGCCAACATTAAATAGGTTTTCCAGGCATCAGGGTCAGAGCGGAAGCACTGCTCCAATCCACCCGTAGTGGTCAGACACAGCTCTCATTGCAATCAAAAACCAGTATTTCCACAGAAGACACAGAATCCAAATACACATCATTAGTGTGGATTTTGACTCAAAATCAGCTTCCACAGCTGAACTCAGAAGATGCCGTACTCCCTCTCACCTCCGAAGTCTTCACGCTCTCTGTGCCTCCTTCACCGGGCACCTGGTGGCCTCCAGTGAGTGCAGCACCGCTGGTCAGGTGACACGGACAAGGTAAGTGAATAAGTCATTATAAACCACGCCCTCTGGCCACACACCCTTTTTGGTAGGAGTGTCCTGCAGCAAAAATTTTTCCCTGAGGTGCCCCAAATCTGAAAAGGTTGGGAAATGTGGCCGTAGATAGATAAGATTAGATATAGATTCCTTAGTTGTTGATACCTTTTAACAGTTAACTGAAAAGATGATGAAAAATAGAAAGCTTTCAAGACTAATTAGGTCTTGAAGAGACATTTATACACAGAACTGTTTCTATGTCCCTTTGGAGGTGGGATTTTTGAATTAGCTGAGCGACGCTCATCTCTGCATCTCCGGCAGTGATAGCGATGTCTGCTCCAGAGTGAGGAGAAGCCACCACCAGGGATGCAGAGAATCCACTGAGACAAACGCTGCTCAACCATTTCAAAAATCCCGCCTCCACAATACAACGGCTATTGATTGGTTCTTGAAGTGCTGCTCAGCCAATCAATGCAGCACTCAATGAACCAATCACAGCCATGGAATTGTTTCATCAAGTGATGCATAGACTGGCTGGCAGCGCTCGAGAACCAATCAGAGCCATCAGTTTCTGGAGGTGGGATTTATGAATCCCAAAACCAGGAAGTAGTCTTCTGTTGGTGGCTGAGGACTGTAAGCAAGCGCACTGGAGCTCCGGAGACCAATGGGAGGACACGGACCCCGTCTGCTAGGTAACTATAGTAAAGCATTCCCCCAAAAAAAGACCTAGCGCCCCTTTGGGGGCAAAAATTAATATAAGACAGGGTCTTGTTTCGGGGAAAACACAGTAGGTAATATGTGCATTGTGTTCACTGTATACAGAACAGAATCCAAATTATGGGAACTTGAGGAGTGTGAGTATATCAATCATCAAGAAGTATATGCAAACAAGCAGAATTGGAGAAAGCAAGGTGAGACTTTTTTTCTTCATATGTTCACTGTATACTTTTATTGCCATGAAAGAAACCTCTGGCTTGCCCTGCCTAGCTTCTTCTCTAGTACACTGCTGGTCAGTACAGAGAACTAATGTAAGATAGACACAATATAGTTTTAAAGTCATAAGGGGGATTTAGGAAAGTGAGGAAGGCTTCTGGAAATGTCTCTTGTGTCTGAGAAATCTACACTTCCGTGTGAGAATAGAAGCATCTATGTTTGGTGTTTTTATATACTGCATTCAACAACGTTTAGCTTGATCAGAAGTGTGATAAATCCTCCTTACAGGAATTAGCCATTTCTACCGCCAAGTAAAAAATATGGTTAGAAATTACATTGCAGGAAAAAAAAGAAATAAAAAAGTGCAGTACATGTGCTGACCACAAGGTGTACACAGAGACCTTCAATTCATGTGTTGTTATAACAAACACACAATGTCATTTATGTTTTACCATAGAGATGTCACATTACACGAGCAAGCGGAGGAAGGGAAAGACAAAAAGCCAGGGCAATAATCCTGAAATGTCCAGAAATTCTATTAATCTGGCATTTGTATCCAGCCATGAGTTAAAAGGTCATCTAGAAGGCGATAAAACAAGAAGTAGAAGAAGATGTCCTTCTGAACAGTCTTGGAGAGTTTTAAGTTTTAACCTCAAGCACCCATGGAATTAGCACCTAGGATTCCTGTCTATAAAGAACTGAAATGTAAGAAAAGCAAAATGAATCATAACTTAGAGATGAGCGAGTACCAAAATGTTTGGGTGCTCGTTACTCGAGCTGAGCTTCTTCTAATGCTCGAGAGCTCGTTTCAAGTAACGAACCCCATTGAAGTCAATGGGGACCCAAGCATTTTTCAATGGAGCCGCAGCTGCTGCTGGCGGCTCCATTGAAAACAATGGTCTGCTGGCACCCCTGAATTGTTTTTCATGGAAGGGCTTTACTTATAAGCACTTCCCTGAAAAACAAGGATTTTAGTGCAAAAAAACTTACCTATCCATGTCCTCCGCGGGGATGAAGAACACAGATGGTGCTCAGCCAATCACAGGCAGCTCTCGCCTGTCATTCATTTGGCGAGAGCTGCCTGTGATTGGCTGAGCGCCTCAGCCAATCACAATCAGCTCTTTCAGCAGGCAGGGATTTTAAATCCCCGCCAGCTGATAGATCAGCACTACAGAGTCGGGGACAGCGCAGAGAAGACGCCGCTGAGCCCCGGCAGCTGAAGGGAGGTGACTATATATTTTTTTCGTTTTTTTACACTACTTTTACTGGATTTTCAGGGAAGGGCTTATATTTAATGCCCTTCCCTGAAATCCATTGATGGGGATGCCGGCAGCAGGATCCTCTACCGCAGCTGTCATGTGTGACAACTGTGGTAGGAAATTGAAGAATTCCTCTGCTACATCTGTCACAGATGTGGCAGGTGCAGCAGCAGGGAATTCTTTTTACTAGCGGGGATGAAGGAAACATCTGCCACATGCGGCAGATGTGTTCTTCATCCCCGTGGGGGACACGGCAGTGGTGGACAGGTACGTTTTTTTTTTGTAATAAAATCCTTGTTTTTTAGGGAAGGGTTTATATGTAAAGCCCTTCCATGAAAAACAATGCAATGGAGCCACCGGCAGCAGCCCCGGCTCCATTGAAGACAATGGAGAGGGTTAAATTTTTTCTCGA